>NC_089252.1:115114396-116542521 GCF_963930625.1 Muntiacus reevesi
CCTGCCTGAGGACAGTCTTTGGATTAAACCTTCCAGCCAACTCTGTTATCTTAAAATGTAAATTATGGGAGTGGGTCTGGTGAGATCTTTGCAACCTCGAGACAGTCTTTGGATTCATTGAAGAGTATATAACTCCATTGCTAACACTAGCAAAGGGGTACGCTTTTGCCCCCTTCTGATGCCTATTGTCAGAAGCTTTCTCTATCTCCTTTATACTTTAATAAAACTTTATTATACAAAAGCTCTGAACGATCCAGCCTGGTCTCTGGCCCCGGATTGAATTCGTCTCCTCCGGAGGCCAAGAATCCCGCGTCTTATCATTCAGCAACAACCTTTCAGTTTCATTCCTGACAGAATTCAACACGTGTTTTTAACAAAAACACCCAACAAACTAGTAATAGCAGGAAACTATCTCAACATAATAAATGTCATATAACAGCTAACATCACATTCTGTGATGAAAAAACGAAAAATCTTTCTCTAAGGCCAGGAAGTCAAGGACGATTGCTTTCACCTCTTCCAGTCAATGTGCTGAAAGTTCCAGCCAGAATGATTAGGCAAGAAAAATTAACACAAGGCATCCAAACTGAAAAGAAGTAAAATTTTCTCTATTCACAGATGACATGGGGCTTCCCTGGTAGCTCAGCTAGTAAAGAATCTGCCTGCAATGCAGGAGACTTGGGCTGGGAAGAGCCCCTGGAGGAAGGCATGGCAGCCTACTCCAGTACTCTTGCCTAGAGAATCCCATGGACAGTGGAGCCTCGCAGGCTACAGTCCCTGAGGTCGCAAAGAGCTGGACATGACTGAGGGAGTGTACATAGATGACGTGATCTTCCACACAAAAAACCCTCGATCTCTCCCTCTCACATACACACACATCTGGTAAACAAATTCAGCTAAGTTGTGGGATATAGAATCAACACATAAAAATCAGCTGCACTTCTACACAATTAACAATGATGCTCAAAAAAAAAATTAAGTATATAATTCCATTTACAACAGCATCAAAAAGAATACAATACTGCCAGGATAGAAGGAAGGAGAGAATAGTTACTAAGTGTTTAAAGGGTACAGAGTTTAAAAAAGGGTGGGGGGTACAGAGTTTCAGTTTGGACAGGTGAAAAGTTCTGAAGATAGGTAGTGGTAATGGTTATATAATAATGTAATCAATGTCACAGAACGGTATACTTAAAATGGTTATAATTTTAAATTTTACCACAATTTAAAAAAATATCTTTCTCCCAAAAAAAGGCAGTCTAACACTGATTTAAAAATTAAAAAAAAAAAAAAAAAGGCAAGGTAAAGATACTTTTAGAATAAGGAGTTAAAGACCAGAAGAAATCAGATTTAGAGACTTGAGGTTAAGGGAAGGGTGCGGGTGGTTCAGAGCTTCCTGCTCTGTTTCAAGCCAAACAAAAACTGGCCAACGTTTAAATCAGTGCACACACACTACAAGAAAATGGATGTACACATACGACAAGAAAATGAAAACGTAAATGCTAGTGTGTATGAGGGCAGAACAATAAAGTGTAACACGTCGTGTCTTCTCAGGAATGAGTTTGCTTTCTCCCACTTCAGGATGCAGTCCTGCCAATAATCAGTTTTTCCAAGCACAGGCAGTGCCCTAGGTTTTAAACACTCCCTTAGGTGTGAGGCTTTGGCAACAGTGATGCAAGTCCTGACATCAAACGAGGAACAGGGTCATAAGAATTTGGCTACTTTCTCAGTGGTGACAGGGTCTTCCATTTCAAAGATATGAAAAGTAAAACGAATGCTACTGTTACATATGATTCAGCCTCCCACTGTTTCAGCTACAAACTCTCAACTGCCAACTATCCCCTTTAAAAAAATTAACCCATGTTCTTTATCAAATGTCATAGTCAATTCTATAGCACACACATTTAGAAGAAGCCTGGATCTAGCCATGGCTCTGACACCCTGTGACCATGAAAGAATAGCTTTAATTTCTTTAAATAAGAGTTATTGATTTTACAAAGTGTTACAATTAAAATTTGGAAAATGAAGGTATAAAGAAAATTGCCCATATTCAAGAAAACTAAAAATGCTTTTAGCATTTAGGGTATTTTTAAAAATGAAGTCACTGTGGGAATCACTTTGTAATGTACATATAGAAATACTGAATCACGACGTTGTGCACTAGGAACACGGTGCTGTGGGTCATCTATAGCTCAAAACACACATACACACACACAGAGATTAGATCTGTGGTTATCAGAGGTGGAGGGAAGGGAACTGGAGGAAGGTGGTCAGAATGGACAAACTTCCGGCTGTAAGATAAATGCATGCTGGGAATGTAACTCAGAACATGATTAACATAGGTAACACTGCTGAATGTTACATATGATAGTTGTTAACAAGACTGAATAAAACCTAAGAGTTCTCATCATGGGGAAAAAATACTTAGTTTCTTTTTCTTTTAGTTTGTATCTATATAAGATGATGGATGATCACTAACCTTACTGTGCTAATCATTTCAGGATGTGTATGCGCCAAATCATTATGCTGCACACCTCACAGCTTCAGGTCAGTTCAGTCGTTCAGTCGTGTCCGACTCTCTACGACCCCACGGACTGCAGCACGCCAGACGTCCCTGTCCATCACTGACTACCAGAACTTGCTCAAACTCATGTCCATTCAGTCAGTGATGCCATCCAACCATCTCATCCTCTGTCACCCACTTCTCCTCCCGCCTTCAATCTTTCCCAGCATCAAGGTCTTCTCTAGTAAGTCAGCTTTTCGCATCAGGTGGCCAAAGCACTGGAATTTCAGCTTCAGCATCAGTCCTTCCAGTGAATACTCAGGACTGATTTCCTTTAGGATTGACTGGTTGGAGTCTCCAAGGGACTCTCAAGAGTCTTCTCCAACACCACAGTTCAAAAGCATCAATTCTGCGCTCAGCTTTCTTTACAGTTCAGCTCTCACATCCACACATGACTACTGGAAAAACCATAGCTTTGACTAGACAGACTTTGTTGGCAAAGTAATGTCTCTGCTTTTTTTTTTTTTTTAATGTACAGCTCTATGTAACAGTACTGTATGTAAATTGTATCTCAATAAAACTGAGAAAAAGATGTTTTTCATAGAATAAAATATGAACCTACTGTGCCATACATATAAAAGTCAGCTCTGAAGTTACTCACATATGGCAAAGCAATCTCTCTACCTCTTAGTTTCCTCTTATTTAAAGTGGGGAAAGTAATGTTTCCCTTATAGTATTAACCAAAGTATTAAATGAGGTGATGAACTGAAGCATAATACCAAACACACTATATTATATAGTGACAGATACATGTTAACTATAAATACCTTACAAAACTGGAATCAAACTGTATACACTATTGTTTTTAATTCATATGTCATCAAGTTTTACTGTTTTGGAAAGTATATAATTCTAATTAGAAAGCAGAAGTCACAAATCCTTTTAGTTTTTAGGTTTTTTTCTTTTCTTTTTGTTTATTTTGGAAAATACCCCCTAACTTCAGTAGTAGCATCTGGTTGTTGTTATGGGTTATTTTTTAAAAACAGTTTTTATTAAGATATAATTCACCTACCATACACTCTATCCATTTGAAGAGTACAAGTCAAAGGTTTTTAGGATATACACAGATATGTGCTAACTTTCACCACAGTAAATTTCAATAAAATCTCAACACCTCAAAAAGGTATCATCAGTTAAAATATCCAGAGCGAGGCAACCACTATAATCTACTTTCTATCTCTACAGAGTTCCTTGTTTTGGACATTTCATATGAATGGAATAATATGCTGTCTTTTGTGACTAGTTTCTTTCACTTAGTATAATGTTGTCAAGGTTCATCAATGCTATGGGATGTATCAGGAATTCATTCCTTTTTATAGTTCAATAATATTCTATGGTCCAGATATACCACATTTTGTTATTTATCAGCTGTTGAACATTTAACTACTTCTACCTTTTGCCTATTCTGAATACTACTACTATAAACACTGGTGAACAAGTTTTTATGTTTTCATTTCTTCTGGGTATACAGCTTGGAATGGAACTGCTGGGTCATATGGTAACTTCATGTTTAACTTTTTGAAGGACTGCCAAGTTGTTTTCCAAAGTGGCTGCACTATTTTATATTATGACCAATAACACAGGTTTCCAATCTCTCCACATCCTCTCCAATACGTATTAACCAACCTTTCTTCCCCCTCAAAAAGACACAAACTCCTAAAACTGACTCAAGAGAAAAAGACAATATGAATAGACCTGTAACTAGTGACAAGACTAAATGAGAAACTAAAAAACTACCTGCAAAAAAACCCCCAAGCCCACATGGTTTCAATGCTGAATTCTACCAGACCTTTAAAGAAGAATCAGCAATTCTTCATAAACAATTCCAAAAAAACAGGTCACAGTTTGCAAGCAGCAGGGCCAGGATTTAAACCACGCAATCGTTCCAGAGTCTCTACTCCTGACCACTGTATTAAACTCTCTGAATAACTGAAAAAACCTGAATACATTATAGTACACCAAAGTTGTTATTTTGTATGATCCATCTTTCCTAGTTTATTTTGGTAATGTGATTTCTCTGGTCTATAGCAAGAAAAGATTGTTCTGAGGACTTGGGGAAAAAAATCATTTACACAAGTGACTATGTTGCTGTATCTCATTCATATGGCAAAAGCAAGAAAAGAAAGAAGTCGTGTCCAATTCTTTGCGATCCCACGGACTGGAGCCCACCGGCTTCTTTTGTCCATGAAATTCTCCAGGCAAGAATACTGGAGTGGGTTGCCATGGCCCTTCTCCAGGGGATCATCTCAACAAAGGGATCGAACCTGGGTCTCCCACATTTTAGGCTGCTTCTTTCCCATCTGAGCCCCTAGGGAGGGACCTGCTAAAGCTTCCTACACGTTTTTATTTCAATGACTTCTCACAACAATCCCACAAAACAATAGGCGCTACTCCTCCTCCCATCTCCTGGACGAGGGAACTGAGGCACAGGGCGGTCACAGCCGGTAAGTGGTAGGGCCTGGACTTAAACCCGCATCTTCCTGATCCCTGGAGAGCCTACCCTCTAGAGCAGCCTGTCTCATGCCTCATCCCTGCAACAGAGCTCTGGGAGCAGATACCCAGGCCTGTTACTCCCCGGCGTGGGCTTCTGGCAAACAGTCAGGGAAGGGGTCCTTCATCATCTGCTGAGTGAATAAACAACCATCCCACACTGACTGCTATTAACCCCAAACTAAAGAAATTTATCCCCACTCAAGTACTGTTTAGCAACAAAATGATGACCTGCAGCTTCTCTTACACATGTGGCTGACCTAATGTTATACAGTTACCGTGTGTTAATAGTTTAAGTCATTAAGCTTAAAATTTCAAAATCATCATGGAAATATAGGGAATATTTTAAATAGGAAGACTGCTTTTGTTCTTCAAATTAATAATGCCTCCTATTATTGTGGCAGTCTCCACAAAATGTACTGTTTTCCATGGGTATCAATAGTTGCACTAAATTAATACATGAAATTCCATTTCCTCATGGAAATAAGGCGTCTGACAGAAAATTTCAGAATCCATACACAAAACTTGTATTATCCTATAAGTTACTATAGGTGAGTACTATAGGTAACTAACCTCTTCCCATCTTAAGGCAGTGATCCATATACTAGTCTCCAAGTCTGTGTCAACTGGAAACTGTATTAAATGCAAAATAACCCTAAATATTTGAAAAGCCAACAATGATTTTCAAAATAACTTCCTATCACAAACTAATGCAACAAATAAATACAAGCATTTTAACCCTGATATTTTCACAGCTCTGTAGCTCTTTAAAAAATATAATATTGAAAAATCTGTGAAATTTATATGCTTTCATCTTCAGTTAACACTAACCATGATTTGTTGATGGCTAAAGGACATGATTTAATCATGATTTACTGAAGCTCCAATACTTTGGCCACCTGACGTAAAAGCCAACTCATTAGAAAAGACCCTGATGCTGGGAAAGACTGAAGGCAGGAGGAGAAGGGGGTGACAGAGGATGAGATGGTTGGATGGCAACACTGACTCGATGGACATGAGTTTGAGCAAGTTCCAAGAGTGGGTGATGGACAGGGAAGCCTGGTGTGCTGCAGTTCACGGGATTACAAAGAGTTGGACACGACTGAGCGACTGAACTGACCTGATGATTTGCTGGGTGAAAGGGATGATTATACTGTTGCCTTAAAATTAATGGTTTTTTTTTTTTTTAATTAATGGTTTATCGAAAATCTGAAAAATCTGCTCACCATTTTTACTGATTTAAGCTGGCACGTGTGTACTTAATTTTTATTTTAAAAAATCCTTCCTTTATAAATGTTCATTCTTCGGTAAACCTGCTTCTTCACTCTAGGAATATGATTAGTGGCTCAAATACAACTCTGAATCCTTCTAATGGCTCCTATTTGCAGCACGAAGCATGGTTTACACGAGGAGCTTTGGAAGAAGTGAAACGCAACAGGGTCAGTGTGCCCTTGGCCGACTACTTCTTTGAGCCTTGCTTTCCTCACCTTCACTTTCAGAGATCGTACCAACCTCAGAAGGGTGCTGAGGACTGAAGCCCTTGTGCAGGGATGGTCCAGAGTGAGACAATCTGGCCCTACCACTTCCCTGCTGGACACCTCGAGCTGCGTGCCCAGAGCAAGGGACTTCAGGTCTCCGCCCTGTCTTTGCACAGGTTTCTGACTTAAGAAGCACCGCTCAGCACCTGCCAGGTTCCAACCCTGCCTCTTCTTGCAGTGCAGGAGGACCACCAGGAGTACCCTCCACACATCGACTTCTATGTCTCACCGTTTTACAATTACTCCTTAACGATACCCCAAGAACACTAAAGGTAAGACTAATGGCTTCTCCACCTCCACATTTCTTGTTTAGTTGCTAAGTCGTGTCCGACTCTTTGCGACCCCATGGCCTGTAGCTCACCATGCTCCTGTATCCATGGCATTTCCCAGGCAAGAATACTGGAGTGGGTCGTCATTTCCCTCCTCAGGGACCTTCCCGACCCAGGGGTGAAGCCCGAGTCTCCTGCACCGGCAGGCGGGTTCATTACCACCGAGCCACTTAGCAAAACGCCAGGGCAGGGAAGAAGGTAGACAATGACTGTGGGCTGCACAGAATCCACCCCCCGCCACGCACGGCATTAAGAGCATCAAACGTGCAAGAAACTAAGAGCCTGGGGCTTGCAACTATACTTCACAAGCCTGACAAGCACCAAACTCTGAGTTTTTGTTCAAGGTAAAATCTTTAAGGTCACCTTATCATATGCAGCTAGGCCACCCTACTCATGCAAAGGAAGCTGAGGAGTCAATGTTCCTGCGGTGTTAACCCGGCTCCAGTGGCAGCATCCTGCTCTGGACTGGGGGCATGCTGACCCCACCGGCAGCGTGTTACGGGGTGGCGCGCACTGACGCGCTTCTGCTGTAAGGGCAGGCGTGCCGGCTGGTGAGCCAGCCGCCGTCACTCACCTCAGCCACCTGCCGGGTCCCCACTCTGTGCTGCACCAGCCCCTCCGCATTTGTAGCCATGGTGAAGCAAGACCATTAGAGAACCTGTTTGGAAAGATGCAGCGACTTCCATCAGGTGGGCAGAAACCAGCCTCCTTGAAAAACATCAGTAATCAAAATCCTCCTTTGGTACTGTCTGGCGCAGATTTTGTCCTCAGACCACAGGTACCAACACTAACTAACAGAAACGCTTCAGTTTGGGGACAAGACTCCCCCTGGTAAACACAAAGATGAATCTGGAACCTTAGCAGGTCTCTTGGGTTGTAGCAGCCTGGTTCGCCTCCCAGGCAGGTGGGAACCACCATCTTTTTGGATGGCCCGGTGTCACAGTGTGCTAAATGCCAAGGTGGCGATCTGAGAAAGCTGTTAAGGTCGACTTCCAGACAGAGCACTAGACTGCTGTCAGCAACTATGCTTCCGTTACCGGTGACCAAGCAACGAGCAAGCCCTGCCAGGTGCTAACACACCTGACTCGTGAGTTAAAAAGCAAACATTAACAAAAGAAGTAAGGAGACATTACTAAAGCTGGCTAAGAACCTGGTACCCCCAAATTTATCAATTTATATTTTTAAGTCCTCATTAAATTAGAAATACAAATAATTCAGCTTTATGTTTCTACAAAAATTATGCCACCATTTGCCTCCAAATTGAGGGAGATCACCTAAAGACCCAAGGCCGTGCTAGGCTCCTGGGTCAGGAGCACTTGAGCGCAGGCGCCTGATGAAGCTGAGCCGGGTCTCTGCAGGTCACGCGACAACGCTCGCCTGGGGGGTCTCTAAGTATCGGTCACTCAGTCCTCTCCGACTCTGCGCCTCACGGACTGCAGCCCGCCAGGCCCCTCTATCCGTGGGACCTCCAGGCCGGAATGCTGGAGTGGGCAGCCATCGCCTTCTCCAGGGGACCTCCTGGCCTGCAGGTGGACTCTTTACCTTCTAGGCCATCAAGGAAACCCTGGGTGGTCCATAGACCCTTTCCAGTAACTGCCACAGTGAAGCCAGGAGAAAGGGACTCCACTTTGGACCCACTTTCTGGACAAGGCAGACTTCATCAGTGACTGCACAGATCCATGGTTAGCAGGAATTTAAAGCTCCTGTGTGACTTGTTCTCAGCATTCACACATAAAACCTACATGGTCCCATCAAGTGTGCAGTACACCAAATGCACATACAGTCCACATGCCTGGCCACTCCTCACTCACTGGATATTCTGCAATGCAACTTTACAGGACACCTTCCTATAGTTCTCACCTAAAGTGTCATTTTTTTTGAGACTTTTTAAAAATAGTTCTTATTTATTTTTCATTTATTTTTATTAGTTGGAGGCTAATTACTTTACAATATTGTAGTGGTTTTGCCATACATTGACATGAATCAGCCATGGATTTACATGTGTTCCCCACCCTGATCCCCCCTCCCGCCTCCCTCCCCATCCCATCCCTCTGGGTCTTCCCAGTGCACCAGCCCCGAGCACTTGGCTCATGCATCCAACCTGGGCTGGTGATCTGTTTCACCCTTGATAGTATACTTGTTTCAATGCTAAAAAATATAGAATACTTCACGAATTTGCATGTCATCCTTGTGCAGGGGCCATGCTAATCCTCTCTATATTGTTCCAATTTTAGTATATGTGCTGCCGAAGCGAGCACCTAAAGTGTCATTTTAAGCACTGATGTCTGTAGAACTTTTTTACTCTGGTAACCTTCTATATTCTATCCACTGTTAGACAGTCGCCACTTCTATTATCACTAATTCCCCTTCAGATTATTTTATTACCAAAATGAGAGAGAGATGGGAGAATGAAACCATGACAGACAAATAAGAGAAGAATGGCCCGTGACTTCAAGGATCACTTGTCCTGTAAGAGCAAGCATTACACTGACCTTGACAATGACCCCAGGTCACCAGTGTCAGTGGATGATCTTTCATAGAACAAGATCAGGTCCAAGACAAGGGAGGAAGTGTTTCCGATCATTTATTCTTTTAATAAGTAGCCAAGACTTTTTTAACATTTGTTTGCTCCTCTTTGTTTTACAAGAAAAAGCTTTGAGAAGAGTCTTGTCTCTTCCCCTACCTAGTCTGGTTCCAACTAATAAGAGACAGAGGAAAAAAGAATGACTTCCTCCGTACCAGAAATCAACTTGATAAGAACGTAACTGCTGCATGTGAAAAGTCTAGACCTCTAATTTTTTTTCCTTAAAACCATAAATAAGAGCACTCTAAGGAATCAGATAGAAAAAGACAGCAAACAGACACACTACATTAAGAAATAAAATCTAAACAGACACGTGACATTAAGAAATAAACCCAGATATGCAGTTGTGACTATAACACTCTGAGGTGTTACTAGCATTTCTGCTGCTGTCAACTGCATTTTGATGCAAGAAATACATGAACTTGAGTATTAAAAAAATAGTATTAGGGCAATATCATTGAGTATTAGAGTAGAGAAATAACAAAGTATTAGAAAGGCATATCTTTCTACCAGGTTTCCCTAAAAGAGGTGCTTGAACCTCCAGGATATGAGGTGAAAAGGATTTTATAGGTGACTCTGATAGTAACTCAGAAACCTTTCTGTAGTGACCCACTTGAACACTAAATTTGCAGGACTAATCAACCTCAGCTACGGCTCAGGGGGTCCCAAGATACTGCTAATGACTGGTGATTACAGACATTAGGTCTCAGGGAAGTAGCAGTTAGCTGTTAAGTTTAGAAAAGCTGAACATTCTGCATATTAATCCTTTGTTGATTATATAAATGTTAAATATCTTCTACTCTGCAGTGCATCTGCTTACTTTCTTTATGGTGTCTTTCAATGAACGGAAGTTCTTAAGTTTCATAAGGCTGAATTTTTTTCTTTACAGTTTGTACTTATGAAAATTCTGTCATACCCCAAAGTCACAAGCCTAATTTTAAAATGTTTAAGTCTCTCACATTTAAGTCCTCAATCCATCTGCAAATTAACTCGAGTCAGAGGTAGACAAAGGGCCCAGTGCATTTTCCTCAAATACGGATAATCAATTTTCAACTCTATCTATGGAGCAATCTAAGCTTTCCCCATTAGCCTGCACTGACACTTGGGCCGCATCTCGAGCTTCCCTGTGAGGATGTGATTCTAGGTTCTCTGTTCTACCGCACTGCTGTCCTACGTTCCTCTGTCTGTCTCCTCATCTGATACTACCCCTTTACAGTTCAGGCTTGCTCTCTGTTGGGGCAAGTGCCCCCCCCCCCCCCACCTTGCTCTCCCTTCCACACCAACCTCTTGGTCTATAGCAAACACTCAACACCCAGAGCAACCACCTTTCTTTATATATGGGATCGACCAAAAAGTTCATTCGAGTTTTCCCCATAAGGTGCTGTGGAAAACCCGGAATAAACTTCCTGGCCACCCCAATACTCGATGTCTTATAATTCTTGGTCTGTTAGTTTTCTGCCATCAAAGGTGCCACAGGCATCACCAACAGCAGCTTAGGAGGTGCTTACAAATGAACAAGGAGGAATGTGCACCTCTGGAAAAGCAAGCAGATACAAAGAGAATACCGGAGAGACTGAAACTATGAAAAGTGCTTTCAACACTGGTTTAAATCCAGTGAGACCAGGTAGGAGAGAAATTTTTAAAAATATATTCCGTTTCATCATATTTGAAAAAACATGCTAAGCTGCAGACCATATCTTACTCTCAGGTATAAACCAAAGCAGACAGAGGCTGCTTCTTGCAGGCATCACAGTGTAGTAGGAAGTAAGGAAAACAGCATCTTCTAGTGATGTCAGGAAGTGAGGGGGAACCTTTAACTTAAACGCCCTAGAAAAAAAAGATAGTGTCAGCGGGCCAGGCTCATCTCAGAGCTTGTTTCACTGGCTACCCCAGCCCCAGGCGGCCCTGGGACACAGGGACGGGCGAAGCCTTGGAAAGGCTATTGGGAGGTGGTCATCAATCAGGGGGTGTCTTTCAAGAAACAGCAGCTCTGGGCAACAGTGGGTTATGTCCACAGGTAGTTTGAAAAGCCATATTCACTAGTACAACATAATTCTGCACTTGAAATCTGAAAAACAAAAACAAAAAAAACCCTACTGTTTAGACACTACAAACTAGACAGAGCCCTTGGAAAGAGGCTTGCTGGCAGAGCGAAGCAGCATCACGCAGAAGTAACTGCCGCTTGCTGCGTGCTCAGGGCGCTCTGGCCCTGCTGCGCCAGCACCGTGGGCAGGACGCTACCACAGCCCTGGTTCAAAAGCGCGAGGCTTCACAGGCTGGCGCTCACCCACTCGGCTTCTAACCCTGAGCACCGCACCCCCCTTTCCTAATTAATTAACCAGAGAGCATAAAACCACGTACCCTAAGTCAAACAACAACAAAACCAACCTACTACAGAATACTTTCCTATGGTGGTTTTAAACTAAACAAGTTCAACTATCATCCATCCTTTTAAAATAACTAGGCAACAAGTTGACTGCTGAGCATGAGTAACAAGAAGAAGAAATAAAGGAGAAAGCCCTTGTCCTTGAAGAACTTCTGAAGGAAACCAGGAAGAGCTAAGCAGGGTCAAGCTACAGTCCGAAGGGAGAAGCAACGACAGTGTCGCAGGAGAGAGAGAAGCCAAGACGACTGGTCCTGAAGGGAAGCGGAACTGAGCAGACGAGCAGAGGGCTGTGGGAGAGCTCTAAGCAGAGCTCAAAGGACCAGGAGGCCGCAGGGGAACCGCAGTGAGGACCAGCAGCGACCTGGGGAGACTGCTGGAGCGGCCAAGGGAGGAGGGAGGCGGACGCTGAGGACGAGAACCACCAGAGTGCAGCAGGGAGAGGCAGTGGCTCTTCAAAACGAATCCTTCCGGGGACAGTGAGGAGGTGACAGAGAAGGACGGTCTGCAGAAGGCCAGTTAGAAAGTGGTGGCGACAAAGACGAGGGATGCAGAGCCTGAACCGGAACGGGCGAGGCCTTCCTGTACCGCACACAGGGACCGCAGGGCACAGCACAGAACACCACCACACAGACCGCAGGACGGCAGGAGGGAAACACTCCTGCTTGGCCGTAGTGGCAGGGGGTCTTAGAACAAACTCCTTCAAATACAAGGAGATCAGCATCACTCTTAGCAACAAAGAGGACACAATGGTGACTTGAATCAACTCCCCCAGATTTACAAAAAGCCTCCAGCTGACCAAACTTTGCAACCATCGTGTCTTTGGTTTCAGCAGGGGGCTACAGACCCCACTGCAGTGAAATCGGGGCTCAGCCTGAGGACACCTGAATCCCAGGGAGCTGGAGAAGAGCCCGGCCGTGCTCTCCACAGGGGCAGCTGAGAGGCCAAGGTCTCAAATGACAATAAACAAGTCGTGGGACAAGGAAACTCTGTCTTCGCTGGTAGGAATGGGTGAGCCTGCCTTCCCCTTCACAAAGACCTGATTCACATCATCCTTATTTATATATTATGTGGCCCCAAATTACATAACATTTAAAGATCTACTGCCTTGATATTTCCTCATCTAAACAAATATACTGGGTTCACAGGCCCTGGCAGGCTTCTAAGCTGACCTCTCTGATGCTGGACTGCATGAGATTATCAGGAAGAACAGACCCTGATACACACACAAAGGGCCTAACTAACACTGTGCCGGGCGCATAGCAGGCACGCACTGCATGGGCGCTACTGTTAGCACAAATTTCAGTCATGTGAAAGCAACAACAAACTGCATAATACACATTATAATCAGGAGCAGGCCCCTCATTGTGACATAAGAGCCACATGAAATTCAACTACATATGAATTATATACTCATACAGTATCTATGAGAAATCAAAGGGCTGAATTAGGATAAGTCTCACAAATATTTAAAAACAAACCAACACCAACAACTGTTTGTAAAATACTACTGCGTATAGAATTTCTTGCCTGAGAAATCTCAGGGGCAGAGGAGCCTGATGGGCTACAGTCCCTGGGGTCGCAAGAGTCGGACACAACTTAGTGAGTAAACGACAAGAGGACTTCTTGACAGGGAGCAAGGTATTCAGTATAAGCTTTATTATCCTACGACTGTCAGAAGTCTCTTTGTGTCATGAGAAAATAAAAACAAAAATATAAATATAAAAAACCTGAGAACTTAAAAAATGAGAAATACACAGCTCAAGACTTGAAATCCTAGATCAAGACGTGAAATCACCGGTTTCTGAAAGCAGGAAACAGAAATCGGGGGCAGATGCAGTGAGCGTCCACCAACACGAAGGCGCTCCCGAGGACGCCAGCAGGGCAGGCTGAGGCGCGCACCCTGCCGTCAGGAGGACTCGGGTGACCTGGCTCCGGGGTCAGGGGAGCCCCTGTGCCCACAGGAAACGTGCCTCTCCCTGTTACAGCTGGGCTCCAGGAAAGGGCAGTGGCGGTGCGTGGGGCCGGGCCGGCGGCTGAGCAGGGACTGTGGGGAAGAGGAGCAGGTCTCAGCTCTGTGGAGTCCCCGTGACCAGAGCAGCGCTCCAGGTCACCGTGTGGAGACCTGTCCTGAGACTCCACTGCACACTGCCCACCCCACGGGGCTCTCAGGTTACCAAGGGCCCAAGTGCAAGGACTAAGGGCACGCTCCCTGTCTGCATTAGTGTCACCCAGCGAGAGCTGGACGGAGAGCCTCACAGCTTTGTGGAGCACCTACAACATCGCTGCTGCCGCTAAGTCGCTTCAGGCGTGTCCGACTCTGCGCGACCCCACAGGCAGCAGCACACCAGGCTCCGCCGTCCCTGGGATTCTCCAGGCAAGAACACTGGAGTGGGTTGCCACTGCCTTCTCTAATGCATGAAAGGGAAGTCACAGTAGGCGGCTTTCAATCCTTAAATCCATACCTTCTGAGTAGGTGCAACATTATTAGCTCCACCAATGCAGACAGGGGAAAAAAAAAAGGAGACTTAGAAGTTTAGTCCACTTGTCCTAAGCCACCAAGTTGGAAAAAGTGTACCTGGGGTTCTAACTCAGGCTTCTCTGACTCTACAACCACAACCTTCCCTCTGCACCAGACTGCCCTTCAAAATGGTTTCCTGAAAGACGAAGTCAACAGAAGAGAATTATAAAGAGTGACAGGAGACCAGCTAATCATCCAAAGGAACAAACGGCTTATATCAATATGCTAGATCTTTAGTAACTTTATTTACACAACCGCTAATTCCTAAACATGTGACTGATGTTTCAGTGTTACTCACAGAAATTTCTGACCTAGCTCCATCGAGACAGCAACAGGCCAGTTCCTTTGGAACCTGAACACATTTCCCCTTATAAATTTTACCGACATAATAATCATACTGATTAAAATAATGAGGGTAATTTTACAGTCTTTAAAGTAAAAATTTTTCTACTGAGGCATAACATGCAAATACAAAAGTGCACACAAATCATAATGGAACAGCTCCACGCATCTTCACTCAGTGAACACACACACCGCACTCCCCTCGGAAAACAGCACTGTGGGCACCTCCAAGGCCCCTCCCTCACAGCCCTCAGGGCCACTCGCTTGCCTGCGGTCCTGACCTCCACTCTCATGGATTCCGCTTGTTTCTGAGCTGTGTGTTAATACAGGTTTCCTGTGTCTGGCTTCCGCTGCTCACTGGTGTGATGACCATGAGCAGCGAGCGCATTGTCACGCATGTATAGTATTCCAGCACATGCCTGGGGCACTGCTTACTTATCCACTCTACAGGTGATGAGCACTGAGATCGTTTCTAGTTTGGGGCTCTAATGACTGGCGTTCCTCTGAGCACTCCTGCACGGAAGATCCCCAGCTGAAGGCGGTATAACTTACGATTTTCCAACTTTACCATGGTGTGAAAGGGATATGCATTCAGTAGAAACTGCACTTCAATTTTTGAATTTTGAACTGATTTTTGAAGTCTGAAGTCTTCTCAGGCTAGCAGTATACTGTTATGATCCTCTCATGATGCCAGGCAGTGGCAAGTACCTCCCAGTCAGTGACATGATCTACTGTTACAATTATTACTGTTACAGTTAAACAATTAAACTGTTACAATTATTCTGTTTCTCACTTTCAATATAGTAGTCAATAAATTACTGGAGATATTCAGTAATCATAAAATAGACTTACATCACACGATTTTGCCCAACTGCAGGCTAATGTCGGTGTTCTGAGCATATTTAAGGTAAACAAGCCTAAGGTTCGATCTCTGGAGGTTGGGTGTATCAAGCACATTTTTATGTTTACTTTCAACTTATGAATTACCCCATCATAAATCAAGGAAGATCCATATGTACCTTTTGATGCAAAGCTATCTTCTCTTCACTTGAGAATTTTCCTACTTTAAAAAACTATCTTTTCTCTCTCCCGAAAAGAGACATATTATAAATTCAGGACTTCCCTGACGGCCAGTGCTGAGAATCTGCCTGCCGGTGCAGCGGACATGGGTTCGATCTTGAGCATGGGAAGATCCCACATGCTGCGCGGCGACTAAGTCAAGTGCCCCAACTACTGAGCCAGCGCTCTAGTGCCTGGTAGCTGCAACTACTGAAGCTGTGCGCCTACAGCCCACGCTCCCCGGCAAGAGAAGCTGCTGCAAGGAGAAGGCCGCACACCCCAGAGCGCAGCTCCCACCTTGCTGCCATTAGAGGAAGCCCACGCACAGTAACAAGGACTCAGTGCAGCCAAAGATAACAAATGCTTAAAAAGTTTTAAGTTTTAAAAAATCTGTACTGTAAAAATAAAAATAAATAAATAAATCTGTACTGTAAAGCCTTTGACTGTGTGGATCACAACAAACTGTGGAAAATTGTTAAAGAGATGGGAATACCAGACCACCTGACCTGCCTCCTGAGAAATCTGTACACAGGTCAGGAAGCAACTGTTAGAAGTGGACATGGAACAACAGACTGGCTCCAAATAGGGAAAAGTGGTACGTCAAGGCTGTATATTATGCAGAGTACGTCATGGGAAATGCTGGGTGGGAGGAAGCACAAGCTGGAACCAAGATTGCTGGGAGAAATATTAATAACCTCAGAAATGCAGATGACACCACCCTTACGGCAGAAAGCAAAGAGGAACTAAAGAGCCTCTTGATGAAAGTCACAGAGGAGAGTGAAAAAGCTGGCTTAAAGCCCAACATTCAGAAAACCGAGACCATGGCATCCGGCCCCATCACCTCACGGCAGACAGACGGGGAGACAGGGGACACAGTGAGAGACTATCTGGGGAGGGGCTCCACAGTCACCGCGGACGCAGCCACGGAGCTGAGAGACGCCTGCCCCTTGGAAGGGAAGCTATGGCCACCCTAGGCAGCATGTTAGCAAGCAGAGACAACGTCACTTTGCCAACAAAGGCCCGTCTAGTCAACGCTAAGGTTTTTCCGGTAGTTGTGTATGGATGTGAGAGTTGGACCATAAAGAAAGCTGAGCGCCGAAGAATTGATGCTTTTGAACTGTGGTGTTGGAGAAAACTCCGGAGAGTCCCTGGGACTGCAAGGAGATCCAACCAGTCCATCCTAAAGAAGATCAGTCCTGAGTGTTCATTGGAAGGACTGATGTTGAAACTGAAATCACCTGATGTGAAGGGCTGACTCATTGGAAAGACCCTGAAGCTGGGAAAAATGGAGGGCGGAAGGAGAAGGGGACGACAGAGGATGAGATGGTTGGATGGCATCACTGACTCAATGGACATGAGTTTAAGTAATGGACTTACTTAATGGGAGTTGGTAATGGACAGGGAGGCCTGGTGTGCTGCAGTCCATGAGGTCGCAAAAAGTCAGACACGACTGAGTGACTAAACTGATAAACATGTTCCAATCAGCAATCTTTTCAGCAAAAGACTGACATGCACTTTGAGACATCTGCTTTTGACCTTGGTAAAAGGTGATTTTTCAATAATTCTAAGCTTATTCACCTAATCAATCTAGTGAAAAGATGCATTATTTCAGAAGCAATGGAGCAGGGGATGAGAGAGGCAATGAGGGCACTACAAACGACATTTCTGAAATGTTCAACAAATACTACACAATCAGATACACTATATAATAAACACCACCAGTGGAAACGCATCCTGAAGCCTGATGGCATTAACTTCCTAAGAGCCATCCAATCTCAGCTGGCTATCTTTCTCGGTGGAGACCTACCTGCCACACAGAGGTAGGTAGTTATTGAAGAACATGAAAAAAAAACGTCAGGTGCCCAGGAAAACCATGCCGCCTCAGATCTGCTCTCTGGCCCACCAGCCTCTCACTTCTCTCTCCGCTCTTTGGATACCACTCACCCCATTTTCCAAGCCTCAGCACCTTCTCTCACACGTTCTGCTAATCGAAGCAGGAGAGAATGATAGCCTCTTCTATTGTTGGCATGAAATTCCTCCCTACTGACTCATTAACACTTCAAGGAATCTTCAGCATTACTTGTCTGTAATCTTAGAATAAAAGGTTTCACCTCCTTTTGTGGACTTTTGTTGTCCAAAAGTCACTTTTGTGTCCACTCAGTCACATTCAACTCCTGTGCAACCCCACAGACTGTAGTCTGCCAGGGTTCTCTGTCCATGGGATTTCCCAGGCAAGAATAAATCTAGTGGATTGCCAATTTCTCCTTCAGGGACTGAACCCACACTGCCTGCCCTGGTAGACGAGTTCTTTACTACTGACAGCCACCAGCGAAGCCCTCCCATTACGGACTTCAAGGCCTCTTATTACAGTGAAGCAGGTAATTTTTATTGTCCCTAAAAATCGCACCTTGCCTCAGGCTGACTGTCATGATTACAGGCTCCTTGGAGCCTGTGGGTAATCAGAAAGATACTTGAGTATCTGAGTCAGTCTCTTCCTTTCCCATCCTAATCCCCTCCCACCCCTCTGCTCCCAGACCCCAGATGCTGGGGTAGAAAGCTGCTCTTTCTGTCCCCTAAGCATGTCCTACGCCCATGCCCCAATCTGGGCTTTCAAGTCCCCTATCCACTCCCCCATCATCACTGTGGCTATACTAGCCGAGTGTTCCCAGGAGACTTGCCTTTGAGTACAGAGTCCCTGCTGCTTAAACTCAAGCACTCAGGACACCTGAAGAAAGGATGGAAAGCAGGAAGCAGCTGTCCCTGACAAGGGCTATGGGGGGAGAATGGCAGGGTGGGACAGTCACAGAGAGAACCTCAGCCCCCAGGCAGAGTAGGCTGAGGCAAAAGAAACTCCAACAACAGATAAGGAAAAGCCTACTAAAGATGATAACCATACCTGGAGGTAAGAAGTCTACATTAAGTTCCCATAACAAAGTGAGAAGAGGAAACTAACCTCTGACAGAGGACTTCTGCAGCAGGTGTGAGGCTAGCCCTGATGAGCCTTAACATGGATCCTTCCCAGGTATCAAAATGCAGTAATGATTAAGGGGGACTAGCATCTGCTCCATGGATGCTTTGGGACTAAAGGAGCACATGGCACAAAAGAAAGAGGACTCAAGGATAAAAATACCCAAGTGAGAGTCCCCAAAATGTGGAGACATTCAGGGAGCAAGACGCATGGGCCAGTGCTCGGGGCCCAGGCTGAAGGGGGGCCGGGTGACAGGCCCGCCTGCCTTGCCCTCTGTGCCACCTGGGAACAGGAGGCCCCTGTTCCTGACCCCGGTCTCAGTGCTGGCTCCCCGCCTCCCCATCTTACAAGCATGGAATCTCCCCATTTGAAGTTCCAGAGACAGGAGTCACTTGACTCCTTGGAGACAATCGCTAAAACTTCCCAGAAGCCCTCATTAACTGCGGTTATCACAAAGCTTTTCCTCTTTCTGAAAGGCATGTTTATGACAACAAAACTTAAAGGTCACCATAAATGCAACTGCTAAAAGCAATAAATAATGATATAATACATACATATATATAAAAAAAGATATAGATCTATTTAGCTTTTCCTCTAAACTATGAGTTCTTTAGCTACCTTAAGGAGTTCAAGGAATCAAAAGTGCTGGATTGAAAAATAATACCAAAAAGTTCTTAAACAGGACAGATAAGAAACATGCAAAAATTAAGTGATTAAATAAAAGGGTGACTGTTAAAAAACATTGTAACATTTGCAAAATCTGTATTATATAAAATAAGTCAACAGAAATGTTCCATTTACCAGACTCTTAAGCAGAAGTTTGATATATATCTGACAAATCCGCTTGTAACGTTGGTAAAGCAATTACAAGGTGATTTTCAGTAACTCTATTGCATCATTCATCTTTGAAAAGATAACTGTTTTGAATTAATGTCTACAGAGACTGAGTTCCCAACTCTCTGCAAGCTCACGAAGTCTTCTCTGTCCTTTGATCCTCTGTGATACAGTAAGACCAGCATTTTCTCTTTCAAGAAAATCACACTGGTGCCTTAACCCCCTAGTTAAAGTAAATGGCATGAATATATATGCTGTTTATTAAAGAGTTCCATTCTCACTTACTAACTTTCATATAGTTTACCTTATGATACAATTATCTATTTCTTGTCTCAAAAAAATAAAAAACCATAAATCAACACATTAGGTGAGTAGAAAAGGATTCCTCTCTGGTTTCTTTCGTGTATTGTGGACTTTCCAGGTGGCACAGGGGTGAAGAATCTGCCTGCCAATTCAGGAGACAAGAGATGTGGGTTCAATCCCTGGATAGATAGGGAAGACCCCCTGGAATAGAAAACCACAACCCACTCCAGTATTCCTGCTTGGAAAATTCCAGACAGAGGAGCCTGGTGGGCTACAGTCCACAGGGTTGCAAAAAGTTGGACACAACTGACGCATGCACACTGTGTCAGTAGGCAATGCTACACTCTGAGAAACCACTTCCTAACTCACCCAAATACTGTAACATATTTATTTTATCGCTGACACTGCTTCTTAACCGCTAAACAAGCCCACATAAAAAGACACCAGTAATGAGCAGCAGCTTAGTTATCAGAGATATCAAAAGTATCAACAATTCAATCACTCAACAAGTAGTCACCAAGCCACTATGCCAAGTGCTGGAAATACAATGATGTGCAAAAGTATTCCTGCTCTCATGAGGTAACAGGAACAGGTATCTATCAAACGATCACATTACGGAGTGTAATTATGCAGCAAGAGAAATGTTATAAAGAAAAAGAACACAGTGTAAAGAAAAAGAAGTTGATCTAGGCTGGTATGGGGAATCAGAGAGGGACTCCCTAAGGAAGTGAGGCTTATGCTGACATCTGCAGGACTTTGCTGGGGGTGGAGGGGTGGGACAGCAAATGAGAATTTTAAGGAAAAGGGAACAGCATCTGAAAGAGCCTGGGGAAAGGTAAGCCACACCTTCAAGGAAGTTGAAAGCAGAGGGGTGTGTTTTCGTGCACAAGGAGCTTGAAATACAGGGATAAGAAAATGATGAAAAGTGTTAGAAACGTTTGAAAAAAGGGAGGAGAAAAAGGACCTCTAGCATTATGTTCTGGTAGGGCTTGAGCACTATAATGCCTGTAAGAGAATTTTATCAATTGTAAAGCACTGCACAATTTTGTCAATGGTATTAGTCCCACTACTTCTCTTTCTAAATACACTTTTGGCCTGGACGCCAGGTGACCGACCAGCTGAAAGCATAAGAGCCAAAATTAGTTCCCCAGAGTTCTGCCCTATAACACATTGTCTAAAAACTTCACTGTTTGCCTCACTTAACCAGTCCAATGTCTTTTCCAGACAGCGAGTTCATGACAATAATAACTCCAATTGTGAGCATTTTTAACACCCTTTTCTAAGCTCCTTATTTACATTTAACTCATTTAATCCTGAATTCTAGAAGGAAAGTTCTATTCACTGTCCAGATGAAGACACTGAGGCTCAAATAAGTTAAATAACTTTTATCCAAAGTCACAGGACTAGTAAATACTGGCACTGTTAACCACAATACTAGCTTCTGCCTACAACATCTGTCTGTAGGTGTGTATGTATGCAAATATATTGAGGGAAGAGGGACAGAACAGAACGCAGGTGTTTGGAGTTACATTCACATACTTGACACCCACCAATGTCTAAATCATCTAGCACCTGGGTAACAGTGGGGCTCAGCAAGTATCTGAGGAATTGAAGGGATGATAAAGGATTTTAATGTGGAAGTAAAGTGATTTTCTGATGCTTTCCCACCAAGTCATGTATTCAACAACTATGCATTTCATGGCTTTATTTTCCTTGAGTCTCGTTGATTATTCTTCTCCGTTACCTTATATTTCACAGACTTTAGCTCGGAGGTGGAGGGGGGGAACGGATGGAGCAATGAACTAACTGGCCAGCCTCACTGCACACCAAACGCCCTTCCCTCCCGGGGCTCTGCACTGGCCCTTTTCTCTCTCCCATGCTATTCCTCCCTTGGTTTCTTCTACTCAATCACCTTCTCACAGAGGGCCTCCCTGACCACTCAATGACAGTTTTCTCAGGCCTGCAACACACCACCCCCCACCCCCGATTCTAGGAGAGCAGGGGCCTGGTCTACCTGGTTCTCTGAATGTATCCCAGTACCCTGGGCTGAGCGAATACATATTTAACCAACTAATGAAAAGACAATACTCTGTTCTCTGAAGCCCTCCATACCCGTAAGCTTTCCACTCCAGGAGGCTCCACACTCCATTTTCAAAAATAACAACACTTCTGCAGGACTCGAGGCTTGCAAAGTAGCCTGGGCTCCATTTTCTGAGTTGAGCATCTCACACGAGCTGACAAGGGAGGTCCGGCCTGGTAAGAACGCCCATTCTCCCATTTTAGGGTCGATGAAATTGAGCCTCAGGAAGGGGATTCGCCCGCAGCCGCGCCGACAACACGGGCAGGAGCCCTAAGAGGTGTCGATTCCACAAAGCCCTATCCCACGGGCCGACGGCCCTGGGTTCAGGATGCTTCACCTTTATTACTATTGTTCAGCAGCGCTCTTTCCGGACGCACTCCAGGCGGCGGACGCGCCCCGGCCTTCGCCGCGTCCCCGAGCGTCCCTCGCGCCCCCGGCCGCGCCCCGCCCCGAGGCCCAACGCCCCGCCCCCAGGCCCCCACGCCGCGCCCCGGTCTCTGCTCCCGCCCCGCCAAGGGCTCCCGCGCCGCGAGGGGACAACCCCTGCCAGCAGAGCCCAATCAGCAGAGGCTCAGGGGGCGGGGCCGCGAGTCCCGGCCCTCCTAACTGGGCGCCAATTGACCCCCTCAGCTGTCACTCAGAAGGTCGCACCCGCACACCCGCCTTCCTCCCTTTCCTCCAACCCTCCCCTTCGGGTGGGGGGAAAAAAAACAGAAACGGCGGTTGGGCCACGGCGGTCGCCAACGGCGGGCGGGAAGCGGAGGGGAGAGGAGCCGGGGAGCGAGGGAAGGAGGGCTCTGGGGAGGAGCAGGCGATGAAGGAGGAGGAGGAGGGGAGCCCGGCCCAGCCGGAGCCGTCGCCGCCGAGGACAAAATGGCGGCGCTGGCGGAGGGCCAACTGTGAGGCGGGGCAGCCGTGTCCCCCCTCCGCCCCCACCCTCGCGCCGGCCGGGCCGGTCAGGGGGAGCCCGCTCGCCTCGCCGGCCGCGGGCGGGGAGGGGAGGGGAGCGGCCCGGCCCACTATGCAAAGCGGCCGGCGCCACCGCCCCGTGGCAAAGGTAAAAGGGTCGGGTTCAGCCGCCGCGGCGCCTCCATGTCCGCGCGCCAGGCCCGCCCCCTCCGCCGCCGGCCCGAGCCCGCCCCGGCCCCCTTTTTTTTTTTTTCCCTTCAATTTTTACCTCAGGATTTGGCGCCAAAGCGGCCTCGAAGCAGGTCCCGTGTCTGCGGCGGGTCGGCCCCCGGCGCGGAGGGCAGGACGCGGGGAGGAGGCCGGCTTCCCGGCGTCGGCGTTTGGCGGGAGCCCCCGGGCCGCTTAGGCTCGCGGGGCAGCTGGCGAGAGACGGGACGCCGAGGTGGGAGCTGGACGGCGGGGGCGGGCCCGGAGGCGCCGCCGGGGTCGCGGGGAAGGAGGGGTTTGTTATTGTTTTTGTCAGTGAAAGGTCAGAGTTCGTGACCCCGGTGCCGCCGCCGCCGCCGCCGCCCGCGCGCTGGGAGGAGGAGGGCGAATGTTCTTCTTCCTCTTCCCAGCGCCAGCCTCGACGCGGTCGCGGGGGGCGGGCGAGCACGCGATTGGCTGAGGCGCGCGCGCGCGCCGGAACGCGCCGGCCGCGCTGCTCCGGCCGGCCCCTCCGCGGCCGCGGCCCGGGCGGCGGCTCCGGTGTCCGCTGGGGTCTCCGCCCGGGCTCGGTCGCGCCGCCATACGGCCACCACGGAGGTTAAACGCCGCGGTCATCGGGGCGAGGGGTTGACTGGTCGTTGTCAAAAACCGGGAACGCCGGCCTCCCGTTATTCGGGGTGGCCCGCCCGCCCCTCCCGGGGGGCCCGCAAGCTCCTCGAGGCCGGGCGGGGGCCGCGTTCTCGCCGTAACGTCCCCCACCCCGGCCTCCGCCGAGCCCAGCCGAAGCCTCTGTGCTTGTGGACTGAAGAAGTGATGGCGGCGGAGCGCCCGGAGGGCGGAAGTGGGTGGTTTGTTGGGTGGGCGTTGACCTGTTCGTGCCCTCGGTGCGGATGATCCGAGGATGCACCAGCTTCTGGGACTATCAGGTAACGTGTTGAAGCCCTGCCAAACCTGTCACTGTCTTTTCTGGAATATATACCCCAAGTCTTAACGTCCAGAGTCTCCTCGCGGTTTGAAACTGAACAACAGTGCTTCCGTTCAGTTCAGTCGCTCAGTCGTGTCCGACTCTTTGCGACCCCGTGGACTGCAGCACGCCAGGCCTCCCTGTCCATCACTAACTCCCGGAGCTTGCTCAAACTCACGTCCATCCAGTCGGTGATGCCATCCAACCTTCTCATCCTCTGCCGTCCCCTTCTCCTGCCTTCAGGCTTTGACAGCATCAGGGTCTTTTCCAATGAGTCAGTTCTTCCCATCAGGTGGCCAAAGGATTGGAGCTTCAGCTTCAGTATCAGTCCTACCAATGAAGTGCAACAGTGCTCAAGTGTATACAAACAAACCCCTTGTAGAGTTGCTTACGTATATAAATACAGTTGCTTCTCTTGAGCCTATGAATCTGGGTTGGAGGTATTCACTAGGTATTTCTCTCAGTGATGGTTTGACTTGCTTTGCATGGTGCGGACTGCCGTTTTATTTGGGACGCCCTCAACTGCATAGGCCAGACTGCTTGATCACCGTGCTTTGTAGGCATAAGATCCGCTGATTGATTTTTTCCTTGAACTTTTCTTGTTTATTATGAGTAAATTCTGACTCCAAGATGGATGATTTAACCGTTTGTTTTTTTCCAACCAGTAGCCATTTAGCTTTTATCAGTGTGACCTCAACTTTGAGTATTTTGTCCATAATTTTGTAATGTTTTTATTTGATAGGAAATGCTTTAACACACCCATTTTTCTTGTTTTCACCTCTCAAGGAAGAGGAAGATGAGAACCAGAAAGGTCAAATGATATGCCTAAGGGAACACAGTATTTTGATGATAAATCCTTGTAAACATGTACTGCTTTGTAATTGTTTTCAAATTAAGTTTTCAGTGTTGTATTACCGCTTCTAGCTATAGCTTTAAAATACACACATTGAGGTTCTTTGTGGTTTTTTTGGGGGGGGGAAGGGGCAAACAAATTACAATTGTACTAGATTTTGAAATGAATACTAAACAATACTTAATGTTTCTGTGATGGCTTTTGATTTTCTCCATTTAATACTCACAGTTCTGTGAACAAGGCACTGTTATTTCATTTTACTGAGGTGAAGGAACTGATGACCAGATAAGTGACCTTTCTGGTGCTACAGGTGCAGAAAATGAAGCCAAAGCTCTGATCTAGTCCTTTTGAACTTTTATGTTGTAAGCCATGTCATATCAGTTTGCTCTGTTTGTAGTGGTAGTCAGTAAATTGCCAGTAAAAACCTTGGTTAATGTTGATATTAAAAGTAATAGCAGGGCCTTCCTGGAGGTCCAATGATAAGCCTTGGCTTTCCAATGCAAGGAAGAGGAGGCCTGGTCGGGAGCTGAGACCCCACATGCCTTGTGGGCAAAAAAACAGAAGCAATATTGTAACAAGTTCAATAAAGACTTAAAAAATTTTTTTAATAACAAGGCTTCTTAATCTTGAGCACTTTTCTGCCTCAGGAAACAGAAGCACAAGGACAGGCACACGCAGACTGCTGTTACAGGATCAGCAGGTAACGGCCTCTGCAAACAGGTAGGCACTGCCAGCGCCAGTTTTTTTGCTCCACTGTGTGTTGGACGGAAGTTTTTAGTGGTAACTCTTAAGTGGCTTTGTACCACTTGATGGATTTTATAATAACAAAAATACACACATTGTCTTACACTAGGTATACTTTTCTTTTTTTGACTGTTAATACAAAGTCTCCACATTTGCATTCACAGTGCTTTGAAAGTTGTTTTATCAGCCTTTAAACTATTCTTGATTGGGGAGTGCACTTCAGAACTGCCAGGCGCGTGCTGGGTCTGAAAACTCCGGGTGGGGCCTGGCATCAGCGTGTCTACTGGGCACCCCATATCATTCTGATGCATGCCGCAGGCTCAAATCACTGATCGAATTCCAAAAACATGGGGCAAAAAGAAAACTTTTTGTTCAAGAATTTTTTTTGACTTCTTGACTGTGCCTGAAGACCACTCAGTCACAGAACCGTTGGGGGAATGATCTGTCTGGTAGGACCCAGCGCTGGTATGTTCATCTCCTCAGCATCTGCCCACGCTGAGCCTGTCCTGAAACGAGCCCTGTCCTTTTCTCAGCCCTTAACACAGTACCTAGTACAGAGTGGGTATGCAGTGGGTACCTAGTGAATGCTTCTCCCAGCAGCAGTGTGTGATGAATAGTGTTGGTATCATCTTGTTTTTACGGGTGAACTCAGTGAAAACATGGTTTCCTTAGACTTCCTGGAGCTGGCCTGTGAGCCTGAGGCTTCTAGCTCCCTACACAGAGCCTGTGAATGAGATCGAGGTGTTCACTCTCCTTGGCCTCGGTGGTCCTCTGGACAGGTCTTTTTTCCCACAACACTTAAAAACAGGTCTGTTCTGCAATCATTAACTGAGAGCAGGAAGTAGATAATGCAGTTTTCATTTTATACCTGAGTAGATGTTTTTTGCCATCCAAGCTTATCTGTGTTTAAATGACAAATGTTAACGAAAATCAAGTTTTAAACAATAGTTGTAGATGTGCTAAATTTTTCAAATTAGTTATCAAGTAGAGTTTCTTTTTACCTAAAAGGTATGGCTTTTGTGATAGCGTAAATAATGGTTTTTCCTTTTTATTTTCATAGACTAGGAAGACTTAATAATTACCTTCATAAGTACTTATGTACATCTTTATATCATTTTTCTGTAATAGCTTATTATTATATATAGTATTTGTGACACTTCTGTCATTTATATAATGATGACACATTTATAAAATAAACTTTTAAACCTCATATAATTGTTACTAGCCTTTTTTTTAAAAAAATAACTTGGAATCTGAATAGATGAAATCACTGAATACCAGATTGCACATTCCTTATACTTACACATTATCCTGTTTAATCTTTATAATAACCCTGTGAAGTGATGGTATTATTATTATTTTTTTTTTTTTTTTAACAACTGAAGAGGCAGAAAACCTTTTAACAGAGGGAGAATAACATCTGCAAAAGTCACCTGGCTAGCATGTGCTGGGACATTTATCATAGTGATTTCTGCTAAGTTTTATGTGTGTGTGTGTGTGTGTGTGTATATATACACACACATATGTTTTTTTGTTTTGTTTTTTTTTTTTTTGCTCATGCTGCCCAGCTTGAGGGGTCTTGCTTTCCAAACCAAGATTGAGCCCATGCTCTCGGCAGTGAAAGCCTAACCACTGGGAATGGTAGGACCGCTAGGGAATTCCTTGTGCTTAATCTCTTTTCTCCTTGAGGACTTAGAAAAGGAAAAAACCTTTCTCTTCTACCCACCTGTGTAATTTTGTCACAGTCAAGCTCTGTCATGGTAGAAGGTTACTTGGGGAAGTCTCAGCTTCTGTATCAGTGACCCTTGTTCTTCCTAGGTAGAGAAAGCCCAGTGCTGCGATGGATGGATGGTTCTGGAACACAGGAACACTGCAAGAGTGGGTCCCAGACCCCTCCGGAATGGCTTTTACTGAGTCATGATTCTAAGGGGTTTTGTTGTTTCTGTTTGGGTTTTGGCCATGCTGAGCAGCATGCATGATATTAAATCCCTGGTCAGGGAAGTGCCAACTCTGGTTTCTGCCCCCCAGCTCCCGTGCCTTAATAAGTTTTACTTGGTTCACATTATCTTGAAAACAAGGGAAAATCAGATTTTCTTCTCAGAATAGGGCACCTGCTGGGACTTCCCTGGTGGTCCAGTGGTTAAGACTCCATGCTTCAATATCAGAGTGCACAGGTTCAATCCCTGGACGGGGAACTAAGATCCTGCATCCCACAAGGCCTGGCAAATAAAGTGAAGTGAGTGAACTCGCTCAGTCGTGTCCGACTCTTGGCAATCCCACGGACTGTATGTAGCCCACCAGACTTCTCTGTCCAAGGAATTTTCCAGGCAAGAATACTGGAGTGGGTTGCCATTTCCTTCTCCAGGTGATCTTCCCAACCCAGGGATTGAACCCAGGTCTCCTGCATTGTAGGAAGGTGCTTTTACCATCTGAGCCACCATCCACCTGCCCTTGGTCCCCTGTTTTTAGAATATGCTTGGGAGCATGTTGTATTTTTAAATGTCATCTAATTGGGCCTCCGAGTCGTGAGGCCTGGAGTTCTTGGCTAATCCACCACCACCTCAAGAGCTAAGCCACTTGGGGCTGCCAGCTGTCTAAAATAGCATTCCTTGAGTTTCCTAAGAGATGAGTTCCACCCCAAAACCTGTTCACTGTAGCCCAGGAAATGCACCTCAAAAGCAAATTCCTTGGAAAAGCCTCTGCCTTAAGTGCTTTGCTTTGGACCCCGCCCTCAGCCTTGGGGAGAGAGGGGGATGCTGTTAGAGGCCTCCGGCTTCCAGGGAGCTCTGGGTGCGCGGTCAAGACTGAGGGTCTAACCAACACAAATCGCCTTGGTTTTACCCTCACACTTGGCCTCTCCTCCTCTGGTCCCAAGTTTAGGTCTTATCTCTGCCTTAACTGCTGTGGTCTCCTAGCCTTCCTAACTAGTCCAAGTAGCTTCCCTCCATATCCATTCATTCATCCACCCTTCCTTGCTCCGACTGTGCTGCTGCTGAAACAGCCACTCCTAGCCCTCTTCTGTTTAAGAAGTTCTCTTAATGGTTCTGCATTGCTTAGGGCTGAAGGGGAAACTCAGATGCCTGAGGTGAGGACCTTGAGTGGGGTAGGAGTCTAGCAGGCAGTCTAAGGGAGGTTCAGAAACACACAAACACCATTCACATGTTAAATGGTGTTAGTGACCCCTGGCGAGCTCACTACCCACTTAAAGGGTAGAGCCCCTCATCAGTACCTGGAATGCGGCCCAGAGACACCGCATCTTAGACTTCTCAAGAGAAGCCAGGAATCCAGGCGCGTAAATGTGAAATTTCTTACCATTAACATACTGCAGTTTGCAACCGGTTTCTAAACTCTGCGGGCCAAGCAAGCAGCATCTCTTAAGCATGGTTCTGGGCCTCAGAACTAGTTTGGGACCTTTGAGTAAGCAGATAAAATTCAAACTCTTGAGCCAGGGCGATTGCAAGTCCTTCCCGGTGTCCTTTCTGCCACCTTCAGATGGCAGTGGTGGTCTTCCAACAAAAACACTGTGGAACTCAGAATTGTGATTCTATTGAGCATAGTTTGCATGTCAAGGAAAGGAACTTGGCAGGCAGAAAAAGAGCCCCTCGTTTAGAAGTTGAATCCAAAGTGTGTGTGTGTTGGGGGTGTGTGTGTGTGTGTGTGTGTGTGTGTGTGTGATGCAGATGGGGGCCTGTTCCTCCTCTAGTTCTTACATGTTGAATAAACTTCCTGTCTCCTGCCAGGCCAGGAGGAGAGCAGTCACTTGCCTGAATAGCGTGGGGTCAGGGGATGAGGGTCTCAGGGTTCCTCATAGACACAACTGGCGCTCCTGTCTTTGCTCCCTTCGTGGCCTTCCCAGACCCTGTGCCTCCGGCTTCCGAGCCTTTTCCAGAAGCAGAGGCCAATGTGTCTGGCTGGCATCTCTCCCTGGGGGCACCTTTAGTGTTCGAATTCTGTGCCAAGGTAGCCGTCACTGTCCCCACATGTTGTATCTTCCAAAAATGACAGTTTCCACACCCTGTGCCTCCTGGATTTTCTCTGTCCTTCAGGTTATATCTTTATATTCGTTTACAGTCCTTTCAGTAGGTTTTGGGAGGGAGCCAAGAAATGCATGTTTCCTGGTTATCTAGCTGCTTCTTGAGGCTCCAGGTTTCAACATGAAATTCGATTTGTTCAAAGACATTTCAGAAATGACAGGTAAATCAGCATTTCTTTGTGCTAGGAAAGTCAATATTTAAGAGTGGATCAGAGTTTCAATCGGCAAAGTCAGTTTCAAAAAAAAAAAGAATTTTTGTAGATTTGCCATGAATTTCATACATTTTCCTCTTTGCAGTATTTTGAAGCGTTCAGAAAAAACCAAGTGTCACTACTTTTAAATACGTGATTTTCATTATTCTGTTTTGGTTTAATTTGCCTAATTTGTCTAATTGCAACTTTGTGCTCTTTATTTTTCCCCCCTTACCTGATACTCTTAAGCCAGTGGTTCAGAATTTTTTTTTACCATGATCTATTAAGTATAAATATATTTTACATCAACAAGCAGCACATCATATATAGTATGCGTGCATGTGTGCTTAGCCGCTTCAGTCGTGTCTGACTCTCTGCAACCCTGTAGACTGTGAACCCGCCAGGCTCCTCTGTCCGTGGGATTCTCCAGCCAAGACTACTGCAGCGGGCTGCTATGCCCTCCTCCAGGGGATCTTCCCAGCTCAAGGACTGCACCCTGCCTCTTACATCTTTTGTATTGGCAGGCGGCTTCTTTACCACTAGCAGCACCTGAGAAGCCACATATATACATAGTACATATATATGTACATATGATTAAAACAAAAATGTCATGAATCTGGCCCCTGGTGATGATGGACTATCCTGCTGCCTTCTACTTTGCTCTCTGTTGTGTGAGGCAGGGTGGGGTCCTGGTTGTGATCCATGACACTGACTTGTAACTCACTCTCAGAGTTTGAAAAACAAGGAAAAAGAAACTTCACTTATGGTGCTTTTTCCCCCCTTTCTTTTCTGCTTTGCGCTTTCTGGATACAGATTTTCTCTTGTCCAAGCTTCTCTTTCGCTCCCCACACTGTTACAACATCACCCTCGAAAGGTGATCAGCACAGAGAAGAGACCTGTCACTCTGCCAACACAGAACGCCCTTTCCTGTAAGACATCATCAATCACCTCTCCACAGGAGAGACCCCGGCCACGTAGACAGTGTGTCTGCAAAATCGCTCCATGACCACCAGAACGCTGTGAGGGTGGGCAGGGCGTTAAGCTTCTCCTGAGAGTTCTGCGGAAGGGGATGTTGCTGTGCCAGGCACTGGCTCCACAGTCCCGGGTCTGAGCTGGCTTCCCCTCCGATGTCCACCGCCTCGGCTGTGTATTCCTCCTGAGATCGTCTAGCACACTGTCTCATCCTAAAAGGTGCCGTGAGGTCCCGTCATGGTACCAGTGACAGCCGTCATTGCTAACACAGCATTCCAGATGCCCTTGGGTCTCCTCTGTGGCTCAGAATCTGACTATCCACTGCCAACTCCAAGTCTGGCCACAACCTGGGGTCACTGCCCACAGACCAAGCTTTGACTCTGAACGCCTTCACAGACCCTCCCAAGCCCAGATCGCCAGCCTGCACATCCACAGTGTCCCGAGGGCACTTGCAGACTTAGAGAAGGGAACCCAGAGGAGAGGGCTGAGCCATGGGAGGAGCCCAAGGCCACGCAGACAAGGCGGGGATGAACTCCACTTCACGCTGGCCGTCTCAGGCCACAGAACCTACACTGCTGTCCCCCGGGCTGGCTCCGCCTCCCATGTTACCCGCCGCGCCCCAAGGGGGGCAGCCTTGGTAAGGGGGCCCAGGCTCTGTTTGCAGCATGTCGTACATAGTGGTCACCCCAACAACACTGCTCTGGCTTCACGTGACTGACAGGCCCCCGGCTGTGCCCCGCTTGGTTTCATTTCTGGAAATAACCCTGTCCCTTGGGACATGACCCCCCAGGACACAGAGGTGTTCTCTCTCCCTGGGAACTGGAGTGGCAAGGGTATGATGGCTTCCACCCCAAAATAAGACCTGTCCATTCTTACAGGACACGTGTTAACTGCAACCTTCGGGCGTGACTTCACCAGAGGATATAAATTCACAAAGGGTTCAAGAATAGCAAGTAACTGATCAGTTTTTAGGTTATTATTTTTTATAAATATATCTTAGAAATTCTAATCTATTCCATTATGTGAGAAACATGTGGTGAATCCCCAGGATCACTTGCCTTAAAAATCCTTCATATGTGAGTGTTCCTCCTAACATGTCAACTGAATCACACTAGAAGCATGAAATGTTAAAACTTTTTAAAGCGTGTGTACTTTGGATCTAAAATATTAAGTTGGATTTTAAATACCCCAGCTGAAGTTGAAGCAAACCTTGTGCATGATTGCAGAAAAACAGAACTGTATTCATCGCTGCAGTTAGAATACTGAAATAACACTGGATTACGTACATGGTTGGATAAAGAAATGCACCTTGTGTGTTATGACTTTGGAGAAAAGGTCCTACTGATTGGTCCACAGCAGTCAAGAGTTTTCTGTTGATTTTAGGAGGGACTTCACATTGTAAGTCTGAGAAAATATTAATAACTCAGAGTATCAGCTCACACACGTTGAACAGAGACACTAAGGGGGATCTCGATCTCGAGTGTGTGACTCCAGGCTAGTGACACAAGGTTTCTGTTCCCAGTTTCCTCATCTGCAAAATGGAGATGATAATAAGAACTCACCTCAACACATCCTTGGGACAAATAAATGGAGGAGCGGGGTTAAGGTGCTTAGAGTCCTTCATGCTGAGATGCTTGCTATTTATTATTTGTTGTTAATAATCACACAAAGGTCTCTAGGAGCTTGTGAGAGGTCAGTGCTGTTGGCTGCTAATTTAGTAATTGATTAGGGGCTTAAAATACCAGTAACATCAAACCAGCCTCCCCAAAGTCACTTAAAGTAATATATTCAGCTATATATGTAACATGCCCCAGTAACACTTGGGGTACAAATTCACAGCAAGGCACAGCCCTTGCACTACACTAATCCAAACCACAGTCTTCTTTTCAAAAAATGTGGTCCAGAGAGTGGCCACTGGGGGTGAGTCCCCAGCAGCCAGCCCACGCCCCTCCTCTTCCCCCAGCTGACTGGTCTATGGGGCCACCTTGGCGCCCTTCACAGTGACCAGCTCACTAAGTGTCTGGCAGCTGTGTGCAGGGCCCGCTCAGGGCTTCTAAGAAAAAGCTACAGCCGCCACCACTGGGGGTGGTCAGCGGTCAGCCTCTTGGGAACCAGCGCTGGAATCAAGCTGACAACGGACGGTAGGTCAGAGAAACCCAGAGTCTGGAGCTTGGGAGACACTGTCCAGCCCTGAACCCACCCTTTTATCCCACCTCCTCTCATTGAGCAGATCTCCTAGCTGTCTAATGCAGCATGAAGCTGGTTTCCTTTTCCTTGCTGTTGAAAAACAGAAATCTTAGTGTGGGCACAGTTGTCCCCTCAACTGACAGTTAACACGTGGAAGCACGGATGCCTCCCTGCTCACAGAGGCCGCATACCCCAGGCTGAGGCCATGAATGGAAGAATCTTCCAGAATGTTGTTGACTTTGTCCCAAGGCAGAGAGAAAGCTGGGCTCCATCTGCTCCCACCACTTCCAGCCCAGGTGGCCTCGTCCCCATTTACGGCCTCAGTGTTCAGCGATGCCATTCCCACTATCAATCAAACGAGAGGCTGGACTAGATGGAGAAAGCACTCCAACCCGCGCACCTCAGCCCCAGCGCATGGTGCACACCCCGACACCCCCCAGCCCGGCTGTGTCCGGGGGAGCCTGTCAGCCTGAGCAGAACAACTCAGAGCGGATTCCTGACACCCAGAAGCTTCATCACGGGGACCCAGGACCTCAATCACCATCCTGGATGCTCCCGTGTGCCCGTGTGTGCCCCGTCAGTGATGACAGTCACACTTCTTCTTGCTGACGAGGCCCCGTCCAGGCTGGAGAGAGACACCCGGTCTCAGGAAAGCTGGGAGACCACCGCAGTTAAAGGGAGTGCTGCCTCCTCTCCAGGGCCGGGGCCTGCGGTCTGCTTGGACAAACAGCCGGTGTGCGCCGAACGCTCGGGGGGCCGGGAGGGTCTCCGGGTGACGGGTGAAGGCCCCGGACTCCGGGCCGCTGGGTTCTGGGTCACAGCACTGCCTCCTCCCTGGAAATGCACTCTGCTGAGGACATGCAGGAGGGACAGCCCGGCGCCCCCGGGGGCAGGCGGAGCAGTAAATTGTGGGGCCGTGGGCGGCTGCTCCTGCAACCTCCGGGCCCAGGAGAAAAAGCGCTGTCAGCCAGCGGGCGGCTTCCTCTGAGCTACTCCGGGCTCACCCAGTGGGCAGACGGTGACACAAACACGTGAGGCGAGTCGGACAGAGAGGGGGGGCGGGTGAGGGACAACGAGCAAAGCTGGCCAGGAGAGATCGGATGAAATGAGTCCTCCCAGAACCAGGGTGCGCACAGGTGAAAACAAGGCCCAGGTAACCAGGCAGGTCGTGGCGCCGCCACGCAGAACTGTGGAAGACCTCTGCGGCTCCCTCCTCTTACAAGACCCATCCGATGTGTTCTATCTACAGCCCGGGTTGCTATCAGGGGCAATGGTTCACCGAGAAGAAAAAGCCCTGTCACAGCTCCTTTACAGGGTACCAGAAATAGGATGTTACTCGGGGAAAGAAACCTTCACCGGACTTCCGGACACACAGTTCTACCTGGAGCTCAGAAACTGACAACGGGCCACAGCACAGGCAGGCTGGGGAGGTGCCCGCTTCCTCTTGCTGAAGTCTTGCTGCACTTAAAAATATATATATATATATAAATTAAATTAAATATAAATTAAATTAAAAATTAATTAAAATTTTTAAAATGCTTTATTTGGCTGCACTAGGCCTTAGCGCTTTGTTGCAGCCTGCAGGTGTGGCATTCAAACCCTTAGCTGCAACATATGGGGTCTGGCTCCCTGACCTGGGATTGAACCCAGGCCCCTGCATTGAAAGTGTGGAGCCTTAGCCACTGGACCACCAAGGAAGTCCCTTGCTGTGCTTTTTAAAGGCTCAGAGTCTAGAAGGCCCATCTCAATAGGTCTGATGATGAAAATGATTCCATGGGAGTTAAGTCCTCGAAAATTAACAAGAAGACCTCTCTTATCACTTAGTCTGGGTCCTCAAAATGTTTAACCAAACATTTTTAAAAGAAGAACTGCAAACTAGGAAAAAAAAAAAATTCCCCTGAAAATATTTAATGTAAGTTAATTCCTGGAGATGGTGCTTTTTATAAAATGTTCAGCAACTGCCTTTTTTTTTTTATGGAACAGGGCAACAGGAAGGTGGGGACAAGACATCAGAAAATGATATGATTGCTTTTTATTTCGATGACAGTAACAAGGAGGCCCCCCGCCACTCTGCTTTATGTAAAAACACGTCCAGCATCGTGAGCAGTCATCAGCGGGAAGGGACCAAGTCCCAGGCGCCCACAGGGCATCTTCAAGCCACAATTCTAGGCCTCCCTCAACTGTGTCCAGAGCCACTGGCCAACACCACGAATTCACCTTCCCATCGCATCCTGTCTTCTCTCCTTCCCTCTCTTTCAAGGCTTCAGGAATACAGCAGAAGGATCACGATGTCGAAAACAAGGACAGTTCTCACAAGCATATCGCTGTCGACCTGTGCGGGGTAAACTCAGGAAGGCACGCAATAAATTAAAGCAGACCCATCTCTCGGGAGGGTCTGTGGTGACCTCCAGGGTGGGGGCTGGGTCTGCCAGCAGCCGAGTTTCCAGCACCGGTGAGGTGTCAGGACCGCTATAGGGAGGAGGCAGTTTCCTCCTTTAGGAAGCTGTGGCGGTCTGCAGGGTGAGTGGTCGCTTGGAGGAGACAGTCCTCCGCTTCTGCTCCCAGGGTTTCCTGGCCCTGAGCCCTCCGAGGCCAGGGGGACCCTCCTGGCATTACCTGCTGGTCCACCACAGCCAGTGCTGGTGGCAAATTAGTCCACAGGACTCCATCTACCACTGACTTACGGAAGTCCCTTGGGGGAAAAAAAAGAAAAATCAAACCGGAGGTTGCTGCTCAGGAAAACAATAAAGTGCTTTTTGATGACAGTAGCTGTTATCTACTGGTTGTTTTTCATTTCACCTGAGGCACCGACATCAACGACATGAAAGGCGATGTTTACCAGGAGTGAAAAAAAAACCTGTAAAAGCTTGTTTCCACTAAGAAGCCTGCAGTTCTACAACGTACTTCTCTACTGGTTTCCACGTCCTCATGGTACTAAATTTTAACATACTACTGGAAAGGGAAATAGTTTACGCTGAAGTGGGGAGGGTGGACAACACGAAGACAGAAAAGGTCCATAAATATCCCTTAAGGGGTCCACTGGTGAAGGTGTGAAAGAGGGGGTGACAGCCAAAACGGCCAGGCCTCGTGCTGAACCCAGATGTGTGTCCGGATGGGTGGAGACATGGATTGGCTTCTGGAAGGGTCCACATATCAACCTAAGAGTGTCCTCTGAGTCCACATGCTAGGTAACTGCTATAACACACTTGCATCTTCCATGGCCTCGATCCACCTGCAACACACAAGAGGGGAGACACTCGGTGTGGAGGCTCTGCCTGGAACTCTGGTCATGGAACCCAAGAGTGATGCGACAACAGTATCATTAATCCAAGGTGAGCGACCAGGTCCTATTCTGCTTGTTTCCCTCGCATTTAGCAAAAGGCCTGGAGTGCGGTGCACAGCCGCTGAATCAGTGCACCCCTGTATGGATAAGTCATCACACAGGCAGACCCCGCTTTCTCATGCTTTGCTTTCCTGCGCTCAGAGACACTGCCTTTTCTCTAAATTGGAGGGTTTGTGCAAACCCTGTGTCCAGCAAGTCTAGCAGGCAGCACCCTTTCGCAACAGCATTTGCTCACTTTGTGTGTCTGCGTCACATTTTGGCAGTTCTCACCGTATTTCAGACTTCTCCATCGTTAGTCCATTTGCTGTGGTGATCTGTGACCAGTGGTCTTTGTTGTTACTACCCCCCAAAAGATTATGACTTCTGAAGAGGCTCAGATGACGGTTAGTACTTCTAGCAATAAAGTATTTTCCAGTTAAGGAACGCACACTTTTGTAGACGTAACGTGACTGCACAGTTAATAGGCTACAGGATAAACGTAACTTGTGTATGCACTGGGAAACCCCAAAGCTTGGGACTCCCTCGGCTGCCGCACGCGCTTCATCGCGTGGTCCGGAACCCCACCCACAGTCTGTCTGAGGTCTGCCTGGGGATTTCAATCCGCTCTTCTGCTGTGGCCCAAGGGAACCTGACAGGACAGGAGAGCCGGAGAAGAAGAGAAGCCAAAGCCCAGGGTGACAGCTGGTTCCTTTCTGAGAGAGGGGACGGGGAAATGCAGGACTAGTTATTTTGGTACCTCTGAGCCGAATTACTATCCTCGGCTTTGAAGCTATAAAATAGGGTTTTCTTGTGGTAAAGATGAAAAGTAGGTCCGGCTTCACTGCTGCCTTCCTCCTTGCCTGGCGCAATGGTGAAGCCAAGCAGGGGCATACTCTCCAAGGCCACTGTGTCCTGCAGAAAGGCAGAGGGGAAACGGACGTTAAACACACCAAGAGCTGAGCATCCACGCTCTTCACGCTTACTTCCTGCCAGCACCAGTCACGAGGAGGAAAAGACACTTAACATTCTGCGACCACGTTTACAGAGCCCTGGGACTTCCACGTTATCTTGCTTAGTCTTCATGACGGTCATGAAAGGTGTCAGCCCCATGCTAAGAAGAAACTGAGGCTCAGGGAAGGTAAGTAACGCCCTAAGATCACACAGCGTGGAAGGGACAGGGCCAGCGTTGGAACTCATGAACACCTGAAACTCCGCATTCCTTCCACTGACTTGGTGTGGAAGTGACTCAGATTTTCCACCATCATTACCCCCGTTAATGTATTCTGTGCTCAGGCCCCCACGGTCTCTTTCACAGTGCTTCAATATGGAGCACCCAGGGTGTTCGTGCTACAAAGTTGGTAACAATTTGGTGAGATGTACCCACAGAATGCACACAGATCTTAAAATCATGGAGATGGGTGGAAAAAGAAAGAGCTTTATATATGTAAAGAACTTTTTATAATAAACACACCCATATTTATGTACAGATACACGTCCATAAAGAATACAACTTAATAAGATCACACATGAAGAGAGATAAATGGTTAAGCACACTAGAATGACTGTTGGGAAAGAAGGGGGAGTTAAATTTGTGTATAAAAGGCAAGCAATTTTCTAAGGCTGCTGGACCAGAAAAAAACATCTGACAAAATTCAACATCTGCTCATGATAAAAACTCTTAGCAAACTAGGAAATAGAAGGAAACTTCCTGGGTCTTCCCAGTGGTACAGTGGACAAGAATCCACCCACCAGTGCAGGGGACATGGCTTTGATGCCTGCTCCAGGAAGATGCCACGTGCCACAGAGCAGCGATGCCCGTGTGCTACAACTACAGAGCCCGCATGCCTAGAGCCTGGGCTCTGCAACACGAGAAGCCAGCTCACCGCAAAGAACAGTAGCCCCTGCTCACGGCAAATAGAGAAAACCCTCGTGCACCAACAAAGACGCAGCGCAGCCAATAAATAAACAGAAGGGAACTTCCTTAATCTAACAAACGGTATCTATAAAATATCCACCAACACCATCATACCCAATAGTGAACTACTTAATGCTTTTCCCCTAAGACTGGGACAAAGCAAGAGGGCACTGCCCGTTACCAGTGGAATTCAGCCCTGGAGGCCCTAGCCATCGCACTAAGACAAGAAGAAGAAACAGAAGACCTCAAGATCAGAAGAGCAGCAACACTACCTGTGCATAAAAAGCACATGTTTGACTACAAAACAACTACTAGAACTAATAATCAATCTAGTGATGTCACAGGATAACTAATTCTTTCTTTAAAATATTTTTGTACCATCAGTGAACAACTAGAAAATAAACTCCATTCAAAACTGCCTCCAAAAATAAAAGTTAGGAATAAAGGTAACAGAAATGAGAGAAGTATAAGAACCTCTATACTAAAAAGTACCAAACATTAAACATAGAATTTAAAGAACTAAATAAATGGGTTATTCATGGATTGGAAGATTCAACATGGCTATGATGTCAATTCTCCCCAGACTGATATATAGATTCAATAATCCTTGTCATAATCTTAACAGACATTTTTATAGAAATTGACACATTTATATGGAAACACAAAAGACCCAAAACAACCTTTAAAAAGAACAAAGCTGGAGGACTTACACAAGGCTTACTATAAAGAATTAAAACCACATTAAGATACTACTACCCTTTCATCAGAATGGCTAAAATTAAGGACTGGCAATACTAAGTGCTCACAAACGTGGAGCAAACAGAACTCCCAAATTTACCTACATTGTTGGAGAGACTATAAAACGCCATACCATTTTGGAAAACTACCCATTAAATTCTTAAAGACCACATGTATATTGTGTGATTCAGAAATTCCATCCCTAGGTATTCACCCAAGGTAAAATAAAAACCTATTTCCACACAAAAACCTGTATGCAAAAGTTTAAACTGGCTTTATTCATAATCACCTCAAATTGGAAACAACTCAAATGTCCTTGAACTGGTGAATGGATAAACAAAGAGGTATATTCACCAAATGGAATACTACTCAGCCATAAAAGGGCATGACCAACTGCATGCAACAATATGGATGACTCTTAAAAACATTGTGTTGAGTGGAAGAAATCATCCATGATTCCATTTATCTGAAGATCTAAAAGATATAACTAATATAATGGTAGGAAAAAATAAAACACAGTGTGTTGCCTCTGGGGACGGGGGTGAGGTGAGGATTTACAGGGGTATGCATTAGTCAAAACTTAACAAATAGTATCAAGATTGGTGTACTTTATCATATATAAGTTGTACTTCAGAAGAAAAAAAAAGAAACACAAATATTGAACTCTTAGGGAGAATTAGCGCAGTTAGTGAAGAATCCGCCTGCAATGCAGGAGACCTCGGTTTGATTCCTGGGTTGAGAAGTTTCCCTGGAGAAGGGACAGGCTACCCACCCCAGTATTCTTGAGCTTCCCTGGAGGCTCAGCTGGTAAAGAATCCACCTGTAATGTGGGAGTCCTGGGTTCGATCTCTGGCTTGGGAAGATCCCCTGGAGAAGGAAACAGCTATCCACTTCATTATTCTGGCCTGGGTTGCGAACAGTCAGACAGGACTGAGTGACTTTCACTTTCACTGAGCGACTTTCACTTTTCAGGGGGAATTATACTTAAAAAGCATCAAAAAGCAGGATGGATGAGAGACTGATAGATACTTGATTAAGTACAATAATATGTTAACTGTATAATCAAAATTCCTTCAATGGTTATGTTTGAAATTTTTTGTAATAATAATAAATATATTAACTACATAATAAAATATTGGGGAAAAAATGTAGAAGATTCCTATATATTTCTGACAAGCAGCTCTCTCCCAGGGCTGATAGTGAGTAGCAAGTTACCTCAGGGTACATGACAGGGATGCGTGGCAGTAGAAATCTGCCCCTTCACCTTATCAAATCTCCTTCTTCTGATGGGATTTGAAAGCTTGGCCCTGCCACTGGCTTAGGCTTACTGAGCAACTGTACAAGTTCCTCTCTCTGAAGAAATCCTGAAATCCATCTTTGGAAACCAACCCCCGCTCTCACTTCCATGACAACCGTCGCTGAGGACACAGAGCCTCCGGCTTTTCCGCTCTCAGACAGGATCCACACTCTGATGGCTGGTTAACTGCCAGTAGCTTCTGTTCCCCACGTGCGTGTTCCATGAGATGCTCCGTGGAGGAGGGCACTCTCCACACCTCGGGGACCCACACACACCCTTGTGGACCCCCTCAAAAGCACTGCTGTGAGGAAGCCTCACAAACCGCCCACTCAGTTCTCCCAGAACCCACGTCTCACAGGGTCCCCCCGCCGCTGTGGGTGTCCCCTGGAAGGTCTACCTGGGGGGGGGGTGGTGTCCCCTCTATGCGTCTGGGATCCTGGACGACGGGCTGACTGCAGCCGCCGCAGCTGCAGGTCCCTCCTGAGGGAGCTCTATGCGCCCAAGGGGACGTGCCTTCTGCCACATCCGTGGTGGGGGGAGAAGGGCCCGCCCTGAGGGGAGGTGCCACCCTCGTGGGTGAAGCACCACCCTCTGCAGGCGCGGAGACTGCATTTAAGTCCCGTTTGCAAAGCGGGTGTCGCCTGCGGAAACCCTCAGAAGGTGGGGTCTCTCGCCTTATCTCAGAGGTTGAGCGCATCAGAAGGTGGGGGTCTTTCGCCTTATCTCAGAGGTTGAGCGCATCAGAAGCTGGGGGTCTGTCGCCTCATCTCAGAGGTTGGGCGCATCAGAAGCTGGGGTCTTTCGCCTTATCTCAGGGCGCCCCCCGCCGCGCAGCCCCGCTCACACCTCCCCACTGCGGACGCAGCGGGACAAGGCCTCTCCCCGCGGCGTTTCCGCAGGTCCAAGTCTAAGACGTTGTGATACACGAACGTCGGGCTTCTTTAGTAGAAGCGCTGCCACGCACGAGGCAATACAGGTCCCTGCCCGATGCACGGACACGGGGACGGCAGCCTCCCCAGGCTCTTGGGAGGCGGAGGGCAGGGAGGAAGGCGCGCTCTTTGCGGCAGCGCCCCGGGGGCGCGGCACCGACCCTGCCCGCTGAGCCGCCTGGGCGCACCAGGCAACGGCCGGCTCCTCGGGGCTGAGCCCGACGCTGGCGCCGCATCCGCGCGGCGGCCCCCAGAGGAGACCTGGCGGGCGCCGCGCCCGAGGCGGGCCCCGGACGCGGGCCCCGCGGCGCCCTCGGGCCCACCCGGCCGCGCGCGGCGAGGCTTCCCCCCGGCCCCCGGAGGACAGCAGAGCAGGCGGGGCCACGCTACCTCGCGGGCCGCGTAGGTGTAGAGCACTTTGCCTTTGATGACGAACCAGAGCTTCTTCCAGTGCCGCTTGCCCTTCTTGCACCGGCTGAGGTAGCCGCTGATGGCGGAGCCCTCTCCCGAGGCGGCCACCTGGGGAGGGAAGGAGGCGGGGCGGTCAGCGCTCCCGGGGCGGACGCACGCGGCGCCGACGGGGCCAAGACGGCAGCCCGGCGGCCGGCGGGGCGTCCGTGCCGCTCCGGGGGCGGGGCGCGTGGGTGGCCCGGGGCGCACCCGGCCCCCAAAGGCCGCCCCACAGGGCCGCGTTAGAGAGAGAGGACTGACTGAAGGGGCCCGGGACGCGGGCATCGACAGCGGCCTGCAGGACCGCTGCCCTCTGGGGGCGAGTCAGATGCCTGGTCCGCGCCTCCTCAAGACCCCAAACCAGAGAACTGCAGGCATCGATCTGGGCGAAAGTTTCTTCCTCGTAAAATTGATTCTTAACGCTCTTCAGCTTACCCTTTTCTTACATTGTAAGAGGAGGTCCTTTCTTTTTTTAATTGTCTCTCTAAAAGGTTGTGTGGTCTGCCTAGTGAGTTTGCTAACTCCTGTTAGTGGTATCAGGGCGTCCCTGCTGGCTTAGAGGGTGAAGCGTCTGCCTGCAGGGCGGGAGACCCGGGCTTGATCCTGGGGTCGGGGAGATCCCCTGGAGAAGGAAATGGCCACCCACTCCAGTACTCTTGTCTGGAGAATCCCTCGGACGGAGGAGCCTGGCGGGCTGCAGTTCATGGGGTCACAAAGGGTCAGACACGACCCAGCGACTTTGCCTTCTTTTCGTAGTATCAGTGGTGTGGTCTTTTGACCACACCACAGGGGCTCAGATCACAGGCCTGGAGTAAGACCCATCTCGGGTTCCAGCACAGACTCTAGTGGCCACTAGAGGGGTGATGTGAGACCACTTACTTCCTCTAGGTCTCCGCGTCCTGACTAGTTAAAACTGGAATCAAATGACGTCAGACAGGTCACGTACAGTGCCTGACCCCCAGTCAAGTGCTCCATAAACATTCACCTTAATACGACAGCAAGAAGGCCGGGTTATGCAATAATTTCATCTGACTTTCTCAGTTCACAGGTGGGGAAACTGAGGCCCAGAGGAACTGGGAGCGGGGCGGGGTATCTACCAAAGGTGAAATCCCGACTTAGTTGAAGATAGGGCGAGAACTCCGAGCTCTCGGCAAATGTTCTCGAGGTCAGGCAACTCCAGTGTAAGGAGAGGAAGCTACAACCAGCCAGGTGTTTTGAAAAGTACCGGGAAAGGAACCTGCCCCTCGGGTCCCCAGGACCCCCCTAACTCAGACACGCCTCCTCTCCCCACACCTGACCTGCCGGAGCAGCTCCCAGAGTCTGCGATCTGCCCCCCATCAGAAGTTCCCGGGGCAGCACGTCAGCAGACCTTCCCCTGGGAAGCAGGTCTCAATGCCCGCATGGGGCTCCTGGGGGCGAGGGAGAGGGCGGCGGGAGATGGGGGCACATTTCTCCGGGGCTGCTGCGGAACCCATGGTGTAGTCCTTGTTGAGTAATAAAAAGGTTGTCACTTTGGGCCATGTCAACATGGCTTGGGGCAAGTCCACATGGCACCTGGATGTCTGAAAGGTGAGACCAGTGGTTCTCAAACTCTACCCATGGCACACTCAGGTTCCGTGAGTTCAGCTCATGTCGACACGACTGTGGGAGTGACAGGGTGTTCTTTACTCAGTCTGTGCGAGGGGACTAGTTAAATGACGAGACAGCCATACAGTGTAAGAAGTGTGAGGTTTATGGGGACAAACTAATGTGAAATAATAATATCAAAGATAAATGAAAGAAATGTATAGAAGATTCAGAGTATCATCTTTTGAGTTAAAAAAAGGATCTATGATCGTCTGTCTTTATTTTGTATATGCATAAATATTTTTGGAAGGATCCATAAGAAATCTGATGGCAGTTAGTTTTAAGGGGTGGGACTGAAGGAGTCTGGGGAGGGAGGGAGAGAAACTCAATTCTCATCACACATTCTTCTGTGTTTTTGAAAAAAAAAATTCGTTACGTGTTACTTCCAAGATTTTTAAGATGCAAAAGGAATTAAGCTCATGGATAGAACCATACTCACTTAAAATTTTCATCCCTAACACTTTTTGAACCCTTGCCACCTGCTATTCAATAATGAATATTTCAAACTACTTGGTAACAGCAGCTCACGGTTCTTTTGACAGGTTGTATATTCATGGGCACACATTTGTTTGTGGCTATGATTAGAATACAGTCAATTAAAAAAAAAAAGAATACAGTCAATAATCTGGTTCTGTCTGCAGAAAGGAATTGAGTTGGGCTAACTCTGAGGTTTCCTGCAAAGAGTCCTACGGCCTTGAGGAGGCTCACCGCCTGAGCCTGTGTGGGATCCCCAGGACGAGACAGGGATGCGGCCTGAGCGGCCAGACTCGGGAGGGCTGAGCCAGGCCGAGCGGCTTTAGACCCAAGGGCTGCAGCGCTGTGTGCACCTGGAGATGGGTCTAGGCGGCGGGGGACGACACACGTGTCTCCCCGCACCTCCGACAGCTACTCGGGCTCCTGTTCTCTGCCACCGGCGGGGGTCTTCTCGGCCTGTGCTTCAGGGCGGCCTTTGTGAGCACGAGTCAGAACCGCCCCCGTGAGGGATGCTCTCTAACGTGTCCGCAAGAGCCTGGTCCGGCTGGGTCGGGGGGTCTGAGGACCCAGAACCTTCTAAATCCCCCTGGCGCCCAGGCAGGCAGCCCTATACCCGCCTCACCTCGGTCAGGGCCGATGGGACTTTCCTCTGCTTCCTGAAGGCCGAGGGGTTGATGCTGTGGAAGACGGACGAGAAGGCGCTGCTCGAGAAGCGGGCGGAGGAGAGGGGGAAGCTCATGCTCAGGGGCCGCTCTGCAGCGAGACAAGCCGCGGGGAGGGAGGTGAGCGTCTGCGCCCACAGCGGGGGACACAGGCGCCTCCAAGACCTGAGCTCCCGGCCCTCCCGAGACGGCACCTGGCCGTGAGGGTGGGGTGGGGGGGGGTGGGGGTTCCGTGTGACCCGAGAGAAGGGAGGCCCCCCTGCTACAGAGCTGGAGTGGGGCGGGCTCTCCCGCTGCTGGCTATGCCTCCTCCCCGTGTCTGCTGAGGCTGGGCGGTCCTCTCCACGCCCCGGGCAGCCCTGGGGTGGGGGTGACTGAGGGGAGTCTCTGGTTTCAGGCCCAAGATCCAACCTGCTCCCCCTTGAGCCGACCCTGAGCACGGGCGCTCACAGGCCTCTCAGCCGCCTCGAGTTCTGCTATCCAGGACCCTCAGCCCCTTCCCCGACCACAATGCCTCTGGTCTCCATCTCGCCATCCTCATTCCAAGAGGGCCCCAGGGGACCCAGGCCTGAAAATAGGGCCGCTGTGCAGAGCAACATGAGTGCCTGCCTACTGGCCTCATCATGGAGATGCCTGGACCCAGCATGCTGTGTTCCAGACACGTGTCCCAGACACATGGACCCAGACACGTGTCCCAGACACATGGACCCAGACACATGTCCTAGATGACCCAGACACAAGTCCCAGACACATGACCCAGATGCACGTCCCAGACAGGTGTCCCAGACATATGAACCCAGACAGACACATGACTCAGACACATGTCCCGGACACGTGACCCAGACACGTGACTGACACATGTCCCAGATACATGTCCCTGACATATGAACCCAGACAGATACATGACCCAGACACACGGACCCAGACACATGTCCCAGATGCATATCCCAGACACATGACCCAGACACGTGTCCCAGACACATGTCTTACATGACCCAGCCACATGTCCCAGACACACGGACCCAGACACATGTAATCCAGACACATGGACCCAGACACGTGACTGACACATGTCCCAGATACATGTCCCTGACATATGAACCCAGATAGACACATGACCCAGACACATGGACCCAGACACATGTCCCAGACACATGACCCATACACGTGTCCCAGACACATGTCCCAGACACGTCCCAGACATATGAACCCAGATAGACACATGACCCAAACACATGTCCCAGATACACAACCCAGACACGTGTCCCAGACTCAGCTGCTCTGGAACACTTCCTCTGGGGGCACCTCTGGATTTTCTACAGAACCAACGGTGGGGAAGAAGGTGCCCCAGAAGGGGGTTTAAACTCTGTCTCCTCCTGGAGGGCAGCATTTTGTCTGCAGCCCCCCGGGGGAAGCGGCTAGGAGAAGCCATGTGGGGAAGAAGGGGACGGTGGTCCGCGGTACCTCTCATCAGGCCTGGGGCGTCCCCGCCCCTCTTCTTCAGCTCTCCGTAGCAGCCATCACACACCTTGGCCATGCGGTCCTTGAGGTACTTCAGAGGATACTTGTTCCGAGAGCAGTTTCGGCAGACGATCTGGGGGGACGGGGGGCCCGCGGGTCACAGGGTCTCACCCCCCCCCCCGACCAAAGCAGAGGACCATGTCCAACCCCTCCGACCCACCCCCGCCTCTTTGAGGGCCCCGTGCTCTGAGCAGAGTTATTATTATGCTTCTCTGGGTGCTTCTGTTTTTCTTTTTAAAAAATTATAGAAAATTATAAAATAGTATACAAAAAATTATAGAAGTGATTTCTTGTCTTATGCTTGTGCCCAGTCATGTCCAACTCTTTGCAACCCCATGGACTGCAGCCCAACAGGCTCCTCTGTCCACAGGATTTTTCAGGCAAGAATACTGGAGTGGGTTGCCACTTCCTCCTCCAGGGGATCCTCCTGACCCAGGGATTAAATCCGCGTCTCCTGTGTCTCTTGCATGCAGGCGGATTCTTTATCCACTGAGCCATCCAGGAAGCCCAAGAGAAGTGATATATAACATTACATTATTAATAGTTTCAGATATACAATGCAGTGATTCAATATATGTAATATAGTTGGCTCTCCATGTCTGCGGGTTCCACTTCCACAGATTCAACCCATGGTGGATCGAAAAGATTTTTAAAAATTCCACAAAGTTTCAAAAGCAAAACGTGAATTTGTCATGTGCTGCCAACTATTTGCATGGAATTTTCACTGTATTTATAACTATTTACACAGCATTGGTAGCTCAGCTGGAAAAGAAACCGCCTGCAATGCAGGAGACCTGTGTTCTATACCTGGGTTGAGAAGATCCCCTGGAGAAGGGAACGCCTACTCACTCCAGTATTCCTTGCCTGGAGAACTCCATGGACAGAGGAACTTGGCGGGCTACAGTCCAGGGGGTCACAAAAGAGTCAGACATGACTGAGCGACTCTCACTTTTCACACAGCACTTCCATTTTATTAGGTGTTATAAGCGATCTAGAGATGACCTGCAGTATGCTAGAGGATGTGTGTAGGTCAGGTGCAAATGTTACACCGTTTTATTAAAGGATGTGAGCATCCTTGGAGTTTGGTATCCACGGGGACCCTAGGATCCTAGAATCAGTCTCCCATGGATATCGAGGGATATCCGAGACACCACAATGTCTAGTTAGCATCCATCACCACACATAGTTTACAAGTTTTTTTTCCTGCAATAAGAACTTTAAAGATCTAATCTCTTGGCAGCTTTCACATATACAATACAGTTTTTAAAATTAATTAGTTTTTATTTAGCTGCACCGGGTCTTAGTTGTGGGATCTAGTTCCCTGACCAGAGATTGAATCCTGTCCCCTGCATGGGAGCATGGACTCTTAGCGAGAGGACCACCAGGGGTGTCTCTACAATACAGTTTTGCTGACTATTATCACCAAGCCGTAAGCTTTCTGTTTTCAGATGAGCTGCGCCCTTAACCAAGACGGGCTACTCTTCCTCCCGGGACAACAGCCCCATCCGCTACCATTTCCTTCGGGGAGCGAGGCGGTGGAGTGGAAGGGGTCTGGGGTTTGGAGCCCTGGTGGGAGGGCACGCCCCAGCCTGGGCCCGACCCGCAGCAGCTGCTGGACGCCCCCTTCCCCCGCCCCGGGTCCCCGGCCCCGCGCACACGCCTCCGTGACTCACCTTGCCGCAGGCGTGGCAGTGGTGGCGCCGCAGGGTGAGGGAGAAATCGCAGCCGCAGTTCATGCACATCATGACGTGCGTGACGGGCACGAGGGTCGGGGGCCTCTCCCCCAGGCTGACCCCCAGCCTCTCCCGTATCTGGAGCAACGGAGTCAGGCAGGCCGCGGGGTCAGGAGACCAGCTGGGCCGCAGCCCCCCGTCCTGTGGGGGGGGGTGTGTGTACGGGAGGGGCGGGGTGGGCTCCACTCTCCAGCGCCCCCCGCCCCGACCCCGCCCCGCAGCCGCCAGGGCGCCGACCTCGGTTAGAAACGGGGCCGGGGGCGCCAGGCTCTGGGGGGCGCCAGGCTCTGGGCGGCGCGGGGAGGACGCGGTGGTGCCCCGGTGGGAGGAGACGCCCGGCCCCGCGGGCGCGCGGGGGCGCAGGGAGGCCGGCTCACCTCCACGCTGTGCTGGAAGGCGGCCAGCGCCTGGGCCTTGTAGTCGTCGGGCAGGGCCCGGCTCACGCAGCTGTGCCACTCGTCCCTCTCCGCGCAGGAGCTGCGGGCACAGGCCGGGGTGGGCGAGGGTGCGCCCTCTCGGGGTGGGCCACGTCCCCGCGGCCCCCGCCGCGCCCCCACCCCCAAGGCCTCAAACCCCGCCCGGCCACCCGCCAGACTTGCACGGCGGCCGCCCGCATTGTCAGGTGTCTCTGGGCCCGGCCTGTAAACGTGGGGACCTCAAACACTCCTCCTCTGACTCCCAGGGCGGCCGCGGGGACCGGCTGACACGTGGCGGGTGGAGGACTCTGCCGATGGCACAGCCCTGCGCAGAAGCAAGGGTCCCACACTCCCGAAGGGTCCCACACTCCCGGAGGGGTGCGCGGGCGGTGGGCAGAGCCAGGTACCACTGGGGGGGCAGTGCACAGGTGCTGGCCACGGTCACGATCTCGTTCTCTCCGCCTTCCTCCTCAGTTTCCCACATGCCCTCCCAGTCATTCACTCATTCAGAGCGCAGACATCCCAGCTTCCCCTCCGGGACTGGCAGGCTCTCCTGAGAGGTGATGCCCCCCAGCAGCCGCCGGGTGGAAATTCTCACGGAGACCACCAGGTGTCGCTCTGACCCCGCCGCCGTGCCTAGAGCAGCTCCTGGCAGGAGCCCCCTTTCTGGTTTCTGAGCCCCCTCCCCGAGCCCCTATCCCAGCTCCAGCTGGTCTTGTCCTGGAAGAGGGCGGGGGGACTCTTTCTTTGCCAGAAACCAACAAAACCGGGCCCTGGGGCAGAGCATGAGGGCCTGGGAAAAAACAGCCATCTCTGATAGAAAGGCCTCACCCCCGCAAAAGTAAAAGGGAAAATAAATTGATGAATGCTCACCCCTGATGTTTCTCTCATTCTCCAGACCCGGCAGCCTAAACACAGACTATTTTATGAGCTAAGGTGCGCCATGCACTTTTCACTGGCTTTAACCTTTCTTACTGCTGCAAAGACCCAATGGTCCGTAGGGTTTTACACTGAGGAGATGGTGGTATATTTATGCAATGGGCTCTGGGAACCCCTGAGATTCCATGTAAAATTTTATGTGTATGCTCATGTTTTCTGGGGAGAGAAGCCATGGTTTTATCAGATTTGTCACACGACTGTCCAAAAACGGACAAAAAACAATGGAACAAAAGTCATTTACCCAAAACAACACCAAAATAAAAATGATAACATATTCAGCGTCTGCGATTCCAAACTTTCCCACCTGCAAAATCCTTCCCCCCCCCAACCCCGTCCTTCCTCTCCTCGTACCTGGCAGATAGAGTCAGGCAGGACTCAGGAGTCTCAATCTTCAGGGCATAGGGCACTTTCTCCATCACAGGGCGGCTGACCTGGAAAGCAGGGGCGGCCCCTCAGGATGGGCACGGGAGGGGTCCTGCCACCACCCAACTCTGGGCCTGAGCTGCCTCACTGCGAAGGGCAAACCTTTCTTACCTGGAAGATGGGGTGTGTGCGTCTGTGTGTGTGCACGTGTTTGTGTCTCTGTGTGCATGTGTGCACAGTGGGAGCCCTGTGGCTGACTCTGACTCTGGGGCCACCCGCTGACCCCCAGGAAGGCATCCTTCTCGGAGCCCACCGTGCTGGACAAGCACCTGCCCAGTGGGCACCCTCCCACATGGCCTCTGTCGGACTCCTGAGCGGACGGACGCATTGGTCCAAAAAGGGAAGACACCTCCCAGGTTAGCAAGGTCGCCCTTCTCCAGGTTGGGAGCCTCAGGAGGGAGACAGCCCCCTGCAGGCCCCCTTCAGCTCTTTCTCCCTCCCTCCTTGGGAGCCCTCCGCCCTCCCAAGTGACAGTCCGCATGTACCCCATTCCCCACTTCAGTGCTCCCCTCTCTGACCCCGTCCCCATGATGGGCGGGAATCACCTTCCTAAAACTCCCTGCTCATCGAAAATCCCCATGAGCCCCAACCAGCCCCATATCTGGGACCCCGGTCACACTGAGTGAGGTCACAGCTGACCCGGTCACCATCCTGTCTCTCCAAGCTCACCCATGAGACTGTCCAGCTGAGCCGGCCTCTCTTAAGAAACAGCTGCCGCTTGAAGAGGCATTTGCACACTCGCGTGCGTTACTCATAGCAGCCAAAAGCTGGAGGCCGCTCTAGTGTCTACGGATGGACGATGGGTACACAACGTGTGGTCTAGCCTACACCCACGATGGAGCACTGTTCAGCCTTAAAAAGGAAGGAGATTCTGACACTTGCTACCACATGGATGAACCCTGAGGCTGTTACGCTAAGGGAAGTAAGCCAGTCACAGAAGGACAAGCATCGCCCAGGAGTCCACTTAAGCGAGGTCCCTAGGGTTGCTGAGTTCATAGGGACAAAGAGCAGAATGGTAGTTGCCAACGCCTGGGGGAGGAGAGAGGGAGAATGAAACCATTTAAGGACACAGAGCTCCAGACTGGGAAGGTGAAGGGAGTGCTGGGGCGGCTGGTGCAACGGCAGTGTGACAATGTGAACGCACTCGATGCCGTCCAGCTGTACGCTTAAAACATGGTTCCAACGGTAAATGTACGTGTATTTCACCACGATCGACAAACGCCTGCTTGCTTCCTCTCTCTGCATTCTCCTCCCCCCAGGACCCCTTTCCTTCTCCCCCTTCTGAATTTATCCAAACATTATCCATTCCGGGCAGCCCTCCCTCACCCCCACTCTCCCTGAGCTCCCGACGACAGAATCCTGGGGCAACTCACAAGCCGGGGGGTCCTCCTCGTCCACGGGCTGTGAGTTCCACAGGGGGGCTGTGTCTCCTCATCCCCAGGCCCCCGCCGCTGCCCCCCCAGGGCCCCCCGCCCCGGGGTCTTACCTTCATGCTGGCCACCGCCAACACGCTCTTCAGCCGGTACTTCCCGTCCTTCTGGGGGTACGTGTAAAGCAGCACATCACTCATCTGGGGAGAGGGGACCCCGTCAGACGTCTCTTGGGCCCAGAAAGCCCGGGCTGGGCGTGTCTGGGGGCGTCACTGAGCACAAGCACCTCGCATCCCCAGGGACCAGGGGAGCAAGGGCACTCTGGGCCGAAACAGGAGACCCCTCCTCCACAATTTCACACGGACATGGAAGAGCAAACGCACATAAGCCCACAGCAAGTCCGGCACGGGGTGTCGGTACGAGGCTGATCCAGCACCGCCCCAAAGGGAGACAACCCAAACGTCTATCAGCGGGTGTCAGATGTATGGCAACGGCGGTACATTCACAGCTCGCAGCCACACGGCAACCAGCGGGCAGACGGGCACGCGCCTGACGACAGGCTCAACCTCCAACACGCACCAGCGAGAAGCCGGACTGCGGAGTCCACGCTGCTTCACAACATGGATAAGAAGCTCCAGAACAGCTAACCTGCACTGCTGGCAATAAGGGCAGTGGGTGCCTGGGGGACAGTGAGGGGAGGCGCCCCGCGGAGCTTCCGGGGGCTGGATATGCTCTGTATCTTGACCCAAGTGGTGGTCACATGACGATATGAGTTGTCGACAGACCCCGACATGTACACTCAAAACTGATACATTGAACCCTCTATCAAGTCAGTCCCTAACAAGCAGAGTTAAGGAAGGGAGGGAGGGAACGGCAAGATTTTTGGAGACAGGGAGCCGGCGGGTCCTGTTCACTGCAAGTTAGACAGTCAGCGTCAGTCACGGCCGACTCTCTGTGACCCCATGGACTGTAGCCTGCCAGGCTCCTCTGTCCACGGGATTCTCCAGGCAAGAATACTGGAGTGGGTTGTCATTTCCTCCTCCAGGGGATCTTCCCCACCCAGGGATGGAACCTGGGTCTCTTGCATTGCAGGAAGATGTCTAGAGCCTTTACTGTCTACAGCCTCCAGGGAAGCCCGCTCATTCCTGCACCTCCAGCAACACAGTTGATACTCAATTAAGGTTTGTTGAACGAACAACTGAAGCTTGCCGGCCCAATGCAGGGCAGACATGCAGAAACTTAAGTCATTCTGCTTTCAGAGAGAGAGTGTTTCTAAGTGCACTTAGAAAGTGTGAAGAGCCAATGGCGTCCTCCAGGTGGTGCTGTAGGCCGTCTGTCCCGACCTTGCTCTGCAGGAGCTCCAGACAAGCTGTCTCGCTCCCTGGGGCCTCAGCCACCCCACCTGCCAAGTGGGGGACACCCCACCTCCACTTCACTACAAGCATAGAGGGAGAGTGGCCCCCGGGGAAGCCCTATGCGTGGGAGCCAAAGGGGATCAGGAAGATGGGGTCTGAAGGGGGAGAGAGAACTCAGGGTCCGCGCTCCTCTCCCCACAGACGGCGTCTGCAGAGGGGGCGGGATGGGCGAGTTTTCCTGCCACCGGCTCCCCTGGCGCTTCTGGGACTGGCCTGGGCACTGAGCCGCGGTGTGGCCTCAGGCAAGCCCTCCCTCTCTCTGGGCCTCACTGTCTGAACAGAGTTGGAACAGACCAGGGTCGGCAAACTGTCTTGTAAAGGGCCAGATAGTCATGTACAGATGGGAGAGTTGGACCGTAAAGAAGGCTGAACACTGAGAGTTGATGCTTTCAAACTGTCTTGAGAGTCCCTTGGACTGCCAGGAGATCAAACCAGTCCATCCTAAAGGAAACGAACACTGAATATTCATTGGAAGGACTAATGCTGAAGCTGAAGCTCCAATACTTTGGCCACCTGATGCGAAGAAATGACTCATCGGAAAAGACACTGATGCTGGGAAAGACTGAAGGCAGGAGGAGAAGGGGGTGGCAGAGGATGAGATGGTTGGACGGCATCACCGACTCAATGGACATGAGTTTGTGCAAATTCTGGGAGATAGTGAAGGACAGGGAAGCCTGGTGTGCTGCAGTCCATGGGGTCGCAAAGAGTCAGACCCAGCTGAGCAACTGAACAAAGAGAGTAAATATTTCAGTCTTTGTGGGCCAGATGGTCTCTGCTTCAACTGCCTGACTCAGCCGTTGTGTCCCAAAAGCAGGCACCAGCGACACTCAAGGAAGAACGCCTGAGGCTGCACTCCCAGAGACCTTTCTGAACAAAACAGGCGGCCGGCCGACCCCCGGGCCAGAGGAAGCTTCCAAGTCCTGTCCGGCTCTGTTCTTGTAACACTGACGAGAACCACTGGCCAGGCCAGGCGCTGGGCTGAGCCCCTGGCAGAAATGATCTCAATTCGGCCCCCACTGTCCCCTCAGGCAGGCGCAGAGGGGGAACCGAGCCACAGATGGGCTAGACCCACCTCCCAGGTCTACAGAGCTCATCCGTGGAGGGGTCGGGATCAGGAGTGAGTGAAGGTGCCTCCAGGGTGGTGTGCTTGGGGGTGGCCACACCCCGCCCACCCCCGGGGAACCCGCCCCTGTCACCACGGTGACCCGCCTTTCTGCGGCTGCCCCTGGGGCCACTGCTGCCATGGCAACGCCATTAGCACCCAGGGCTCTGTGAGTGGTCCAGGACCACACGGCCTCCCTGCACGGCAGCGCCAGCCTGCCAGAGAGAGGGCTTCTCAGGGGAGGTGACAGGCGGTGGGGAGGACGAAGCAGAGGGAGAAGAGCCTCTGGACTCAGCTCCTCTGGTCTCTATACGGAGCCGAGTGACCGCTGAGGCCGTGCCAAGGGCCCGGGGCACAGAGGCTCAGCAAACCCTGGCGGCCGCCCGCGGACAAGACGCTTCCAGCCAGGCTCGAGATTCCCCTGCTCAGGCCCGCGAGGCCAATCTGGAATTCAGACCCTTCCAGCTGGCAGGGTCTATCCGAGGTCCGTTGGAGACCATCCCACCTGCCACCAGCCCTACGAGCAAAAGCGCCCATTTGCTCCCGCGACTCCACCAGGCCAACAGAGGTGTTCCAGACACAGCATGCTCCTCACGCCTCCACCCTTTGCTTCTGCTGTTCCTGGTCCTGAAATGCCCTTCCTTCACCTGCCGGACAAAACTCCAGTCCTTCCTTCCGAGCTTAATTCGGGTACAGTTTTCCCCAGGAAAAAAAAAACATACAAAACACTCAATATAGGGCAGAGCACCCAGTGAACACTCAACAAATGCCAGCTGCCACCGTGTCGTCCACCTTTCTATTCCCCGACTCTCCTGGATCCTCCTCTTTCCTTCCAGACACCCCCTTGCCCTCGAGATTCTGCCCGAACTACTCTCATAACTCAATCTTTACCCCGGACACTGGAGGCTGAGGGCAGAGAAGGGGACTCTCAGCTATTGGGTTCCAGCACCCAGCAGACAGGAGGTGCTTCAACAGAGAGAACTCCTACCCACTGACTCACAGCCTCTCCACTTTTACTTTGCACACAATTCTAACAAAGTGTAAGGAGGCTGTAACGGCAGGCTCAACTGATAGAACAAAAGCTGACAGTGAACGGTGAAGGAGCAGAGGGAAAAATTACTTCTGGCAGAGAGAAGAACCTAACAGGCAAACCCCTTGGGGGCCTCAGGACTGGGGCCAAGCGCTGCCTACAGCTCGGCATCCACTGCCGTAGTTCAGTCGCTCAGTTGTGTCTGACTCTGCGACCCCACGGACTGCAGCACCCCGGGCCTCCCTGTCCATCACCACCTCCCGGAGCCTGCTCAAACTCGTGTCCGTCGAGCTGGTGATGCCATCCAACCGTCTCATCCTCTGCCATCCCCTTCTCCTCCTGTCCTCAGTCTTTCCCAGCAACAGGGTCTTTTCCAGTGAGTTGGTACTCCCCCCACCCCCCAAGCCTGGACGTGCCCCGGTGGTCCAGACTGGGCCGGGAAACCATCCAGGATGTCCCTCTGGCCCGTCCTGTGCAGAATGCAGACAGGGCCGGGCTCAGGTCAGAGCCCTGGCTTCCTTCGGGCCTCCGCCCCCAACCTGCTGGGAGGGCCGGCCAGGTCAACTCTTATTTCTGCGTCTCTGGTGGCTCACATGTCAGATAAGGCAGCTGAACAGTTTACTCCCAGTTTAAGACCCTCCTGGTTTTAGGATGGGCACATGAATAATGACATTACATGTCGCAACATTCCCCTGAAATCAAGTAATCCACAAGAGAGAGGCTAGAAAGCCTTCAGCTTTCGGGGACGCCTGTCTCCTCTGGACAATCCTCGCCCTAAGGGCTCGGCTCTGGTCTCCACGGCCTTCCTGCCGTCCTAGGGTAACGGCCCCCAAACGCTTCGCAGAACCCGCAGTACAGGCTTAACTAGGGGCTGGGTACTTACCAGAAACAGGTGCCGGGGGCGTCTGTTCTTCCCTGTGACTTTCATCAGCGTCCCTTCCTTCAGAAACTCCTGTGAGCAGAGAAGCAGACCCTGGCGGTCAGGCTGACACCCCCCGCTCTGTCCTGGAGAAGGCTGGGCAGAGGCCCTTCAGCGGGGAACCAATTGCGGTGCCTCCTGGAGCTCGGGAGAGTGGCTCATGGCAGACGCCCCTGCGCAGGAGCCATGCTCCACGCTTGGTGGGGCAGCCCGGGAGGCAGGCGTCTGGCCTTTCGGGAGCACCCTCTTTGAACCAGGCCAACCCAGACAGCGTGCCAGCCACAGAGTGGTCCCAACAGCGACTCGGTCCCTGGTGCCGCCATGGGCGTCCGAGGAGAACAGAGCCCCTGAGACAGCAGTTTGCTAAAGAGGCTGAAGACCTGTGAACAGTTTCTACAGCCCCCTCAGTTCTGGAGGCTACAAACCGATGTCTAACACGTAGTCACTAAACAGAGGACTCCTGCCAAAACACTAGGTGGGATTTTACACCTAAGTACCACCCCTCACTCCTTGGTTTCCTGTCCTTCATGGACCGGAACAGGTCATGAACACATTTTTTTTACTGCTCTTGAGCTGAGTTTTGCGTCTTCCATTTGGAAGCTTAAAAGTGGATAAATCTGTCTTTTAAAAAATGTTGGGGTTCCTGAGAGATGGTTTCCCAGATTTCCCAGCAACTGGATTAAACTGAGGATGTCAGTGTCTCTTCTGAGAGGCACATGGAGCGCCAATGGCACTGCTTTTTAAAGGGCCCGAGAGCAGAAAGCCCTAGGGGAGACAGCCGGGGCCTGCAGAGCCCAGCAGAGCCCTTGCCTCCCTCCCTGCCTACTGGCACCTGCGGCCAGGCCTGTCTGGGGCCAGCCCGGCTGAACAATGGGGCTTATCAGGGCCTCACCCACCTGCCTGCCGGCGCCCTCCTCGGTGGAGGCACTCACCCTTCCTGGCTGGAGGAGATCCCCTTGGCCCCGAACACTGTGCTCGATGTGGACCAGCTTCTGAAGGTTTTCCTGCGGGCGGGAGCGGGGCGAGGGGAAGATGGTCAGGGCCCCTCATCCCCTCTTTAAGGAGCGGCCCTGCTTCCACTGCGGAGGACGAAACGCAGTCCTGGAGGGCCTGCTCCCAGTCCGACTTCCTGTCGCTGGCGGGACCGGGAGCAGAGCCTGGGTCCGCGGGATGCCACCTGTGTGGAGTCCCGGCAATCTGCCTAGTCCCTGCGGGCCTGGGGTGTGACCCGCCCTCTGTCTGCAGGCTGTGGAGGTGGTCACTTGGCCTCAGCTTGCCGTCCGATGTCCGTTTATCTGGGGCCACTGCTCCTACTCTAGCCTGTGTCCCCCGTGACACCTGGAGCATCCAGATCGCAATAACCCACAAGGGACAGAAGCCTCAGGCCGGACTGGCTCTGTGGGCTTAAAGCCTTTGGTGGAGAGCTGGGTTACTGAGACAGCGTGACCGAGAAAACGCAGCGCCTGCGGAAGAAATGCTCTGGGCTCCCTGAAGAAACATGTGGGCCCAGGAGCTCACTGGGAATTCACATGTACTGGGTACTGGGCCCCTCCCCTGTCACTGTCGCCGGGAGTACTGGAAGGGCAGATGACCCTGAACCTCACGCAGGGTTGGGTTTAAACTCAACGAACACGGTGAAAACTGTGCAGACAAAATGCCTTGAAAAGGCCTCGACACTGTCCCCAGTTCAGTTCAGTCACTCAGTCATGTCCGACTCTTTGCGACCCCACAGACTGCAGCACGCCAGGCTTCCCTGTCCTTCACCATCTCCCAGAGTTTGCACAAACTCATGTCCCTTGAGTCGATGATACCACCCGACCATCTCATGCTCTGTCACCCCTTCTCCTCCTGCCTTCAATCTTTCCCAGCATCAGGCTCAGTTTAGGGCATAAAATCCTACCCATCAGAAAACGTGTACAAGTTATTCTACCTCTGGTTATGACTTACGAGCTGCAAGGAAACAATGCCCCCACCCTAACAGGGAGAAAAAAAAGAATCACATCATCTACAAAAGCAGAGCTCTGCTTATGTTTATTGGAGAGCTGGGGTCCCCAGGACCCCATTGAGGACACGAGATGAATGAGTTATCGCGCCTCTGGCAACACACAGGGAGGAGGTGGTCGGCACAAAGAAGGTTGAGAAGAAAGCAGCTAAAATGTTAATGGCTTCTTAAAGGTCAGGTGTGGGCCGCTGGGACGGGTTTAGAATACAGGGAGCCCCAGACCCACGGGGCACGTGGAACCCCTTGCAAGCTCTTTCCAGGAATTTCTGCCCGGTGCTTACAAGGAGGAGTGGGAGCAGAGAGAATCCCCTCTTGGTGCTGGAGGGGTGCGGCTGCCAACTGCGGGGCTGGCACGAAACCCAGCCCACTTCCCCAGGGCCCTCTCTGCTATGAAAGCCTCCACCACTGCGGGAGGTGGGGCAACCCTCCCACTCCCAGGCCCTGCGGCAAAGAGCCCATGGCTTCCGAGGCAAGGGCAGAAGGAGCAAGAGGTACCGGTTCCAAGAAGAGGTGGGTGACCTCTCAGGTGCAGGATCACGCGCCAACACAAAGCAGAAACCTGCCCAAGACCCGCCACTGACACACAGCAGAGGCCGGCTGCCCGTGAAGGAGGGGCAGGAATGCCGAGAGAGAGCCGGGCTCACAGGCCCTCCTTAAGACCGAGGCTTGTCCGCCAGAGCCGTGACCCACGAGCCCTGCGTACCAGGGCGCAGTGGTCTAGCCCCGAGGAGGTGAAGGACGCAGAGGTCCCTTCCGTGGTGCAGAGACTGCAAAAAGCTGAAGAGGCAGCAGGAAAAGCCCCTGGCGCCTCGGGTCCCACACAGAGCAGCAGGTGACAGCAGCCACCTCCTGGGGGAGCGTGAAGTCTGCGGGGGTCTGAAGGTGACTGACGACAAAACCTAAACCCAGCTCAACTACTGACTGCACTGATTCAGTTCCCACCCTTGACATGAATGGCATGAGTAGAAAAAGAAACATGTCCACTTTTAAAGGTAGATACTATTTCCCTCAGGTCTACAGATTTTCTGCATATAACACTGTTCAATCAGATACGGGAAACACACGAAGCAAGGAAGTACCCTAACCTACTGTCAAGACATAAAGTGTTCCAGAAAACCAGAACGTGAGGTGACACAGACGTTGGAGCCATTAGACAGGGACATCACAATAACGATGATTAATTATGTTAAAGGAGCCACTGGAAAAGACAGACAGCATGCAAGAACAGAGGGAGTTTCAGGAGAGACAGAAACACACAAGAGATGGAAACGTGAACAAGAAGAAATGTGTTATCAGAAATGAAGAATTCCTATGACAAGCTCGGCAGCAAATCAAACACAACTCAGGAAAGAATGAATGAACTTGGGGAGGGCTTCCCCTGTAGCTCAGCTGGTAAAGAATCTGCCTGCTATGTGGGAGACCTGGGTTTGGTCCCTGGGTTGGGACGATCCCCTGGAGGAGGGCATGGCTACCCACTCCAGTATTCTGGCCTGGAGAATTCAATGGACCGTATTGTCCATGGGGTGGCAAAGAGTCGGACGAGATTGAGCAACGTTCACTTTCACTTTCCTTTCAAGCTGAGATTCACCACACTGAAACAAAAAGAGAAAATAAGAGTGGAGGGTGGGGGGCAGAGGAAAGAACAGAGCACCCAAGAAAATTTTTCGACATTAATGGACAAAAAGCACAACCAGGAAGCTCGAGGATCACAACAGGATAAATGCCACGACTTCTCCAAAACACACATATTTAGACATCATAGTCAAACTTCCTAAAGTCAAGGGTAAAGAGAAGATCTTGAAGGCAGCCAGTAAGAACAGGACCCATCACACAAAGAGGGTAGATATAAACACCGCAGCAGACTTCTTCTCTGAAACTAGGCAGGACATAAGACAGTGGAGTGGCATCTGTAGAGTACTGAAACAGAGTTCTGGTCACCCCAGATTGCTATACCCAGGAAAAAACATTTTTCAAAAAGGAAGATAAATTGGTCAATTAAAGAAATGGATGTTGGATGCTAGGAGCCAGGTTTCTACTCTATCACTCCTTTTGGAGAGGAAATTTACAGAGAAGCCAGGGGAGGAGGCTGGAATGATCCACTTCGTAACAAGTGGAGTTGAAGTCTCAGTAAGAACTCATATTTAGCTTAATACAGATGGCTATGTATAGAAACAGCTATACATATATGAGTATATACACAGTATATACACATGTATGTCTTTGCTCTGTAGCTGAGAGAATCAGAAGAAATGATACCCCAGTAGCAGTGAACAAACCGTGCCCACATCCTGGTTTCTAATATCATTATCCAATTAAACAAACCAAGGCTCTCTGGAGAAATAGCTGATTCTAGGACTGGGGCAGGAAACATTCAATGTGAAGCATCTGGAGCATCTCGTAGTGCCAGGAAGTAAGGAAGTGCTCAAAAAACAAGCAAAATAAAAATCCCCACCCAAACCCACATTGATGGGGGCATGTGAAAGGGATGCAGGAACCAGCTGGCCAGCTCCTAATGGTCAAAGCTGCGACAGTGTGAGAAATAAAATCAAGTGCTTGGCATTAGAAGTCAAACATAAATATGGACCCGTGAGTTCTTACTGATGTAAATAATTTAGATATAAATTAATTTAGAACTAGTGAACACATTAATAAACAAGGGAGAAGAGGCCAATCTCCCGTGCAGAAGATTTCCAAATAATTTAGGTAGACACTCTTTCCTCAAGGGGAGGGAGCATAATTCCCCATTCCTTACGTGTGGGCTGTGCACGGAGACTTTCCTCCAACCAGTACGGACCGGCAGGTGAGGGTGGAGCTTTACGAGCAGAAATCCGACCAGCACAACCTTGACCAGGTAATCACGGTTCACATCAACAGTCGTACGTCATGTTGCCAGTGTGTGACCTTCATTTGATATTAAGAAAGTAGTGTTTTCTGTGATCTTTTCCCCCTAAACTATAAACTATGCATGCATGTGTGCGAAGTTGCTTCAGTTGTGTTCGACTCTTTGCGACCCCATGGACGCTGGCCTGCTAGGTTCCTGTCCATGGGATTCTCCAGGCAAGAATACTGAAGCGGGTTGCCATTCCCTTCTCCAGGGGATCTTCCTGACCCAGGGATCGAGCCTGCGTCTCTTATGTCTCCTGCACTCTTTATCATTAGTGCCACCTGGGAAGCCCAAACTATAAACTTAGTCTAATCATGACAGCTCAGCGTGGGAGGGAAGACGTGGCCCTTCCTGACCTGGTTTTTCTCTTTGGAAGCAGAGACATCCCCCCTAACAGGATGTGTGGAGCCCCCCAGTCCATCTGCTGCTATATCTGCTGCACGTACTCCAAAGCGCCTCTGTATTTTGGCTGCTGCTGCTGCTGCTAAGTCACGTCTGTCGTGTCCGACTCTGTGCGACCCCACAGACGGCAGCCCACCAGGCTCCGCCATCCCTGGGATTCTCCAGGCAAGAACACTGGAGTGGGTTGCCATTTCCTTCTCCAGTATTTTGGCCACATTGCGGGAAATCTGTCTACACAAAATGCCAAAAAGAGCAAGGAGCCCCCAGACGTCGGGGAGAACCAGGGGGAGGGCCCGATGGCCCACCAGATTTCCCACCCCGCTGGCTTCAGCCTCCAGGCTTGCAGACTCCTCCATCAGCCACCCTGACCTCTCCCCCCAAAATCTTTTCCAACTGCGCCTACACTGGTCCCATCCTCCAGCCTCGCTGGGTGACCCAGTGCTCTGACACACCAACACTTTCCCGTCTTCACACCTGTATCCAGACACTCCTCCGGGGTCACCTTGGCCCCTCTGCCTTCACGGCATGCGTACAGTCCTCCCTGCAGGGGCACCTCCTGCATCCCCAGGGGAGAGATGAAACCTTTCTCTGAAACTTCTCTCGTGATGTTTATCATGATGCTTCGTGTCCATGTCTAGAATGCTCTGCTAAGTGGTGATTTCCTCAAAGGCCAGGACTCATGGTTTTATCTTTGTATCTCCAGATCCCAACCCAAGACCTGACATACAGCAGGGGTCCAAGAGATGTCACTTCCCTTCCCCTTTTTCTACCTGTGAATGACTCGCTATAAGGATGCTCTGTATATCAGTCACAGCAAAGCCGAGCAATAGCTTGGCACACGTACCACCATCACTCCCACCTCTGCCTGTGTCAGACATCACTAATCGATCACCGAACTTTCCCCACCGAGCCAGGACTCAGCTTTAGAATCATTCCCAGCACACAGCTCTAGCTTATTTACAGCGTAAAGGAGCAGAAAAAAGTGTAGACACCACTAACCATGGAAACCACTGGAACAGAGTTGGGAGGTGGGATAAAGCTGACCATTCCAGACAGACACCCAGTAAACATCTGATCAGTGTCTCCCGAATGAAGTTACACACTGTCAGAATCAGGCGTGTGCCCAGAGCTCACGTGGTCCCGTGCATGAGCAGCTCTCAAACTTTCGTGGGCCAGACAATTACCTGGGGTGCTTGTTAGAACTGCCTATCTCTGTGGCTAACAAACACATGAAAAGATGCTCAACATTACTCATCATCAGAGAAATGCAAATCAAAACCACAATGAGGTACCATTACACGCCAGTCAGGATGGCTGCTATCCAAAAGTCTACAAGCAATAAATGCTGGAGAGGGTGTGGAGAAAAGGGAACCCTCTTACACTGTTGGTGGGAATGCAAACTAGTACAGCCACTATGGAGAACAGTGTGGAGATTTCTTAAAAAACTGGAAATAGAACTGCCATATGACCCAGCAATACCACTTCTAGGCATACACACTGAGGAATCCAGATCTGAAAGAGACACGTGCACCCCAATGTTCATCGCAGCACTGTTTATAATAGCCAGGACATGGAAGCAACCCAGATGCCCATCAGCAGATGAATGGATAAGGAAGCTGTGGTACATATACACCATGGAATATTACTCAGCCGTTAAAAAGAATTCATTTGAATCAGTTCTAATGAGATGGATGAAACTGGAGCCCATTATACAGAGTGAAGTAAGCCAGAAAGATAAAGAACATTACAGTATACTAACACATATATACGGAATTTAGATAGATGGTGGCGATAACCCTTTATGCAAAACAGAAAAAGAGACACAGAAGTACAGAACAGACTTTTGAACTATGGGGGAGAACGTGAGGGTGGGATGTTTTGAAAGAACAGCATGTATATTATCTATGGTGAAACGGACCACCAGCCCAGGTGGGATACATGAGTCAGGTGCTCGGGCCTGGTGCACTGGGAGGACCCTGAGGAGTCGGGTGGAGAGGGAGGTGGGAGGGGGGATCGGGATGGGGAATACGTGTAACTATATGGCTGATTCATGTCAATGTATGACAAAACCCACTGAAATGTTGTAAAGTGATTGGCCTCCAACTAATAAAATAATATTTAAAAAAAAAAAAAAAAAAAGAACTGCCTATCTCTGAACCCTACCCCAGAAGTTCCAGCTGGCAAGATCGGAAGGCATGTCCAGGAATCTGTAGTTTACAGAGCACTCCAGGTGCTGTTGTAGATGCTCTCAGACCAGGGTCTGGATGCTACCTATCCGGTCTGTGCAAGTTTGCAGCCTTCCTCATTGTTCAAATAAATGGGGAACTGGAAACTCAGAGAGGGACACACAGGACCTGAAGTCTCAAAGCAAGTGTCAGGGCCAGAAACCACGGCTCTTTGCAGGATCCCATGAAACACACGATGGCCTGCGTCCCCCCACCAAGAAGTGGGGGCATCACAAGGCAGACCTGGGCAGGGTGGAGGGGCCCCTGGCGCCTGCACCCACAGAAGGTGCCCCGGGCCAGACTTACGCCTTGCTCCATGCTGTCGTTGGCCCGGTCTGTGACCTTGGAGATGAGGGTCAGCGCACCTGTGGAGAGAAGCAGAGAGCACTGGACCTCCCGGGCAGAGCCAGGCTAGCCGCCACCTGCTCGCCTCCTGCCCCCGAGGTCCCCCTGCAGGGCCACGCAAGCGGGTAGCACCAATCCTTCCCGCGGCTGGGTGAGGCCACTGGCCCAACCCCAGCTTGGCCGCTACTGCCTAAGTGCCCTCGAGAGCAGTGTGACCCCTCCATGCCTCAGTTTCCCTGGCTGCACATGGAGCATGTCAACATAGAGACTGCCCTGGCAAGTCGTATGCAGTGACGACCACACAGAACGGGGAGGGAATCAGGAGTCTAGGGAGTTTTTTAGAGCCGCCGCTCCCTCCTATCACCAAACTCTGGTCACCGCCTCTGACTGGATGTTAGCCTGCTCCCCGGGGAGTCCCCACGGTTGAGGCGAACGGGGTGTCACTCAACAGGCCCGGAGGCCTCCTGGCCCCTGCATGCCCAGCCAGCAGGGAGGGGGCCGGGCTGTGCGCCTGGGAACTGGGGTGGAGTCCAGAGCCGGGGGATGGGGGGGGGGGCCCAAAGCTCCCCTTCCTCCGGGTTCACATGCAGACTTACCCTGCGTGTCATCGTACTCCGCTGAGTCCGGGCAAAGGTTATTTAAATAGTCTGCGGACAGAACAAGAGCTGGGAGTCAGTTTGCCCTGGTGAGGCCTGCCCCGGGGTCCACAATAGGAGACCCTCCATCTCCAGGGACGGAGGAGGACTTCCAGAAGGACGAGGGGAACCGCCTCTCTCCGGTCAGCCCAACCGTAAGAACACACCGGCACCGGCAGGAAGCCGGGCCCTCAGCATCACCACCGGTAAGGCGCCCGCCACCGCTGGTCGTTCATTCATTCATCCGCAGACGCTGACTGAGTGCCTGCCGTGTGCCTGTTGCCGTGCGAGGCCTGAAGAGTCACACAGTCTGCTGAGGGGGACACAGACGTGACCCCCACCCGGCAGAGTGTGACGTGCGAGACCCCTGAACACATTCACACCCACAACTGCTCAACACAAGCTGGTCTCACTCGAGCGACCTCTCCACGCCACTCGCTCACTCGGGCAGGGCTGGCATTCTTGCTACTTATTAAACGTGCCACGTTTGCTCAGACCCCAGAACCTTTGCACTCACAGTTTCTTCCACTTGGTACGCTCTCCTTTTGGATGGCTCATGTCCTCACTTCACTGAGATCACTGTTCAACGTTACCTCCTCGGACAAATCTTATATGAGGCCTGGATCTTACACAGCAGCCTGTTCCCCTGAGTGTCCTTAATCTGCCTTCATTTTCCTCAGAGCTCTTATCACGGACATAATATATATTCTTAATTCCTTATTTGCTTGTTTGAATATAAACTCATAGCGTCACAGACTCTGGCTGTTTAATTCACTTCTACCTCCTCAGTTTCTAGCACACAGTCTAGTACACAGTAGGTGCTGAATAAATCCTGGTTGAATTAGATGAACAAACCCTCCATCTCCTGGCCTGAATGTCTTTTCTTACAGCTTGATCACTTTCTGGAATTACACGCATATCTCTACGGGTGCAGTTCCACTTCTCCCAAACAGAGCATCAGCTCCTGGGCCAGGGGCTCTCTGTCCACTTGGGGGGCAGCTGCTCAGGACAGAGGTCAGGGTGTTTCTGGCCGGCAGAGGTCGGGGAAGGGATGACATTCCCAGGGGACAGCTGATAGAGAAGGAAGCAAAGAGGACCTGGGGCTGAGACCCAAGAAACACTGACATTCCTGGAGCCACGAGGAGCAGAGTGAGAAGAATCAGAGAGGTCAGAAGGAGGCGGGGAGAGCGTGTATCACAGAAGCCCAGGAGGAAAGGGCTTTGAGAAGCAGGAAGTGGTCAGTGACAAAGCCACAGAGAGGGCCAGCAGGTCCGAGGGGAAAACATCCGCTGACTCAGGAGGGCTCTGGTGATAAGAACAGATTTAGGGAAACGAGATCCACAGAAGCCAGGGAGGAAATGCAGATCAGGGGAAGATGTGAGTTGCTGTGTGTTTGGCTGGGAGAGGCTGCAGCGAGACGCAGCAGCCGGGCACTCAAGCAAGTTTCCACGTGGCCGCGGGGGTCCGGAGCTCAGCGGGAGGAAGCGGGTGGGCTGGGTGCCTGGCACTTTCACAGGGGCGGGGGGCAGGACTGAGCGACCCTCCCCACCACTTCTGGCCACAGTGGGAGGCGAGGTTGCCGTCGTGCACACCTGGCCGGGTCTTCCCCACGGCTCCGCAGGTGCCTCCCTCCCCTCTCCCCACCGGGCCCCTGCACCTGCCCTCCCGAGGGCCCACCTGTGAGGAGCACTTGATACTGGAACAGGCGCCGCACCACCCGCAGCAGCCGGTGCTTCACGTTCTGGCCGCCTCCCTGCTGACTCTGCTGCTCCCAAGAGACCAGAACAACAAAACTCTATCAGGGACCCCTGCCCCCGGCTCCAGGCTCACGGCATCCCACGTGAGCCCAGCCACACATGTCCCAGCCGGGCCTTCTCCTGGCCGGGCCGAGCCATCTCCCAAACCAGGGTCCCCTCCTCCAGGAAGGCCTCTCAGATTAGCTCTGCCCCACTCTGACAGCTCATTCCTTCAGGCTCACACACTGCTACACTCAGCAATACATTTCTCCCAGCCCCTGTGAGCTATAGAGAAAAGTCCATGAAGCTAGCAGGTTACTGGATCCTCAGCTGGTGGCCATCTGTTGCTCACTCCAAAGGCTTTAGGGCCCCGACTTGCTTTGTGTTCCTCTCCCGGGACAGAAAAGCTGCTTAAACCCTCCCTGTGTCTGGTGCTCACGGAGTTGTCAGTGGTGGCCCAAGGCGGGATGTTCTGGCTTTTCTCTTCTGCTGGGTCACCCTCTCTTCCCCACCCACCCAGGTCTGACCTCCCCCTGATTGGCATGACGCCGTTCCATGCCCGCCTCCACCCCTACATTCTGAGAGTGGGTTCCTGGGAGGACCAAGGGACCCACCTCAAATTCTCGGACGGCCGCTGCCAGCCGCGGGGCGTGGAGGCAGTTCTCACCGAGCAGACTCAGGTACCTGTCGAACTGCAGGATGTGAGTGGCGTGGTGCTCAAACTCCTGCTCCCGGGCCAGGAAGACGTCAGCCACCTTCTGTTGGCCTTCCCTGCAGTCAAGTAGAGGGGAGCGGGACCCCAAGAACTCAGTCTCGTGGCCCCCGTGACGGTGAGGATCTGCACTGCATCCCAGGTGGTGGACCTGGGTGGACCCTCCTGCAGCGGGCGAGGGACCAGACACCCCCGTGTCTCTGCTCTCCCGCCCGTCAGATGGAGACACCGCTTTAGGTGTGGGGGGCTGCCCGCCCCCTCCAGCATTCCCCTTAGCAACGGGGTGGGGGTGGGGGCGCGGGGCCGCTCACCATCGTGCCAGCCTCTCCTCCAGCTCCTCCAGGATCCCCTGGTGAAGGTCACGGATGGCCGGGAGCTCACTCAGGCCACGCCGCAGCTCCTCCCGGGCCACCGGGTCCTTGCCCTCGCAGTCTGTCTCATCCAAGGCCCTCACGACCGCTCCGTGGAAATCCTGAAACCCGGAGAGGCCTGTTACTAACGCGCGCGCCCACGGGGCTGATTGAACCCAGGCCCCCCGGCAACCGCCTCACGGCTCTGGAGTCCTGACTCCGTACTCCAGGGACCTCCTGCCACGGTCTCAGACCCTGGGAACCAGGGGTGACAGCATACCCCTGGTGATCACAGCTAACGGCTGCCCAAGGAGCCCCCACAAGCTCCTGGCATGGAGCAGGTCTAAAGCTTGTTCATTCCTCCCCTTCCTTCTGGGAACTTGGGTGTACTCTGTTCTTTTACGAAACGGGTGAGAAGTGCGGTAATTCCTTCTCTGAAGAAATATTATGCAGCTCTTGCTTTACAATTATCCATCTTTAAAGACGTTCATGGGCTGCTCTTTCACAACAAAGTCTAAAGAAACCACAGGCATCCGCTCCCGGGTGTAAAAACAGTGAAGACGGTGACTATGTAGAAACCTCCACACGCAGGGCTAAGAAACCAAGAAAAAGCTGCCTTCCCACCACAACACAGCTGTGTGAAAAATGAACGAATGAAAAAAGCTGAAAGGAAATGTGATGAAATGTCAACAGAGACAGTGTCGGGGGTATGGAATTAGGAATCGATTATTTTCCCTCTTCTTGTCTCTGTTTTCTAAAATGTCTGTGAAACAATTAGGTACTTTAAAAATTAAATTTAATAAAAATCTAAGACTTCTTTCTCACAACGAAAATATCTGATCTTCAAATACACACGTCCTTACACGAGGCTCAGCACTGCAGAGTTATAAATACACGGAATATCCTGAAGCCACCTTAATCATGAAACAACGAACATCAGGTGAACCTCAGCATCAAAAGTCATGGTCCGGCCATGCAGTTTTCGTTCATTCGCTAAGCCACGTCTGACTCTTTGCGACCCTATGAACCGTAGCCCAGGAATCCTCTGTCCATGGGATTCTCCAGGCAAGAATTGCCTGGAGTGGGTTGCCGTGCCATCCTCCGGGGGATCTTCCCAACCCAGGGATCAAACCCACATCTCCCACATCTACCTGCATCGGCAGGCGGATTCTTTACCACTAGCACCATCCCAGAGTTCACTCATATTCTTGCCCATTGAGTCAGTGATGATATATATCTAATCATCTCATCTTCTGTCACCCCCCTTCTCCTCCTGTCCTCAATCCTTCCCAGCATCGGGGTCTTTCCGGATGAGTCAGCCCTTCACATCAGGTGGCCAAAGTACTGGTTCAGCCCAAATCCAGAAGGTCAGGCCGCCTTGTCTGCTGCTTTCAGGAAGGACAACCACCCTGCCTTTTTCAACTGCCTCCCTGACGGGGAACTCATCAGTGGGCAAGACGGTTAATCCCATCACTGAACAGTTGTCCCTGTTAGGGAAGTTTTTCATAGATATCTGAAAAGGGTGAGTGCCCATGAGGCAGGGAGGTGGGATGGGGCTGAGAGAGGGAGCGGAGGAGAGGGGAGAAAGGGAAAAGAGAAGGCAGAGGAAGGGGCATGGATGGACCGAGTGAGACAGATCACAGGGGCGGGCGGGAGTGGGGCGGAGACCCAGGGAGACTCTCTGGCCACCCCAGAACATCGGCAAGGAGGCCACCGTGCTCCACGCAGGACGGCAGGTACGAGGCTGCAGAGGTCTCCACTTGCGCAACACCCTACCCTGTCCCGAGCTGATCTCCTAACACCACCGGCAAGGGGGCCGCCAGGAGGGCGGTCACCCTGGCCTGCAGTGCCAAGGAGCTCACCACCCCATCCCTCAGGTCGGAAACTCGGAGTCCTCTGGGCAGAGAGCATGTGTGTCCTTAAGCGGAGGCCACATGCTTGAGCCATAATTAGAAACCAAATTCCATTGTACCTGAGCAGCCAGAGCCTTTCCTGAAAGCCAGTCCCGGGGGGTGGAGGAAGTATGAGTGACAGGGAGAGGCGAGCTGGGTGGGGTCGGCAGGCAGAGGGCGGTGGTTCTGAATTCTCAGTTCAGCCCAGAGCCGGCTCTGGGACCCCGGGTCCTTCTGAACCTGGAGGGGAGGTCTCTCTGCTGACCTGGTGCGGGAGGACCCACCCACCCGTTCCTTCTGGGTCTCTGTGTATTTCAGGAGCCAGCCTCCAGCCCCACAGGGACTCCCGAGCCCTGCTCAGTAGCTCTGTCGTGTCTCTCTGTGGCCCCATGGACCGCAGCACGCCAGGCTTCCCTGTCCTTCACCATCCCCCAGAGTTTGCTCAAACTCATGTCCACTGAGCCGGTGATGCCGTCCAACCATCTCATCCTCTGCCACCCCCTTCTCCTCCTGCCCTGAGTCTTTCCCAGCATCAATGTCTTTTCCAGTGAGTCAGCTCTTCGCATCAGGGGGCCAAAGGATTGGAGCTTCAGCATCAGTCCTTCCAGTGAGCATTCAGGGCTGATTTCCTTTAGGCCTGACTGGTTTGATGTCCCTGCCGTCCAAGGAACTTCTCAGCCCTGGCATCCCAGAGAAAGAGGGAAAACACGCCGACACAGCCGACTGCCCCTCCTGCCTGGCAGCTGGTTGACAGCGGACTTTAAACACACTCCCTCATCGGCTCTGGGCAGGTTCCAGCTCGGCTACCCCAGAAGTGATCACAGGCAAACTGCCAAGCTATCTGAGCCTCAGTTTCCTCACCTGTAAAATGGGGATGACAGTGCCACCAAGTACACACGGCGTGAGGCTCCTGAGAGGCCTCAGTTAAAACTGCTTTGTAAACTGTAAAGCGCTATTCCCACAGCAGCAATGCTTCTGCTTTATTTTTAAAAATGCTTTATTTTTGGCCACACTGGGTCTCCGTGGCTGCTTGAGGGCTTTCCCTAGTTGCGGGGAGTGGGGACTACTCTCTAGATGTGGTGCTCTGGCTTCTCCCTGTGGTGCCTTCACTTGTTGCAGAGCATGGGCTCAGGCCCACAAGCTGTTACTCTGCAGCATCTGGGATCCTCCCGGACCAGGGATCAAACCTACGTCCCCATGTACTTGATTCTTATCCACTGCGCCACCAGGGAAGCCCTGGTTCTGTTTGAGATAAGACATCTTCAGAACAGAGCCCTCCCATCTTCTGAAGTCCAGCAGAGCGTGCATTATCAACAAAGGAGTTTTATAACGCCTGAAGATGGATGGATGGCAGGGCCCTCATTTAACAGAAAAGCAGAGTGAGTCACGGGGAAGCCAAGACCTGAATTGGGTCACCCTGACATGCAGACCAAGTACACCGAAGCGGGGAGAGGGAGTGGGAAGGACAAGCAAAGACAAGGCTGCGTTTGCATCACACTCCAGGGAGCTGAAATATTAATGGCTTTGCAAGCTGGCTTCTCATCTGTAATTAATTTTCACTCAATTGGCTCAGTCCCAACGGGCAGGACGGCCACCATCAACGTGAGTCATTCCATAAACTGGTGCACAATGGGCATTGTTCAGACATCGGTTCTGCAAACTCACTGGAAGTGTGGAGAACCCACACCCCATCCAGGGAGCGATCGACGGTTTCTGCTGTCACTGCACCTGGGGGCCCAGCAACCACCACAGACGGAGGAAAGGCAGAGTGGATCCATGGTCCTCATCTCTTTATCACTCAACAAGTATCCTGAGCACCTGCTCTGCTCCGAGCCGTCAGGGAAGAAGGGTGGGAGCAGGAGAAACGCTGTCCTGCCCTCAAAGAGCCTGCAGTCTCGGGGAAAGGCAGAGAGCAACGTGATGCCGTCAACACAGGGTGTAAGTGTCACGCTGGAAAAGCACCGGGGCCGTGCAGACCCCGGGAAGGAGACCGGGCTTAGCTCCAGGGAGGCCACGCCCTGGAGACAAGAGGGGGAGTGGTGCCCACTTGGGGACAGTGGGTGCAAAGGCCCTGAGGTGGGGGAGGAGCTGAGCGGGCTGTGGTTTGAGTGCTGTGGGTGTGGCTAAGTGAGTGCATGTGTGTGTGCGCTCAAGATTGGAAGATGAGGATGCTGAGGGGTCAGACGGGACCCATCTCACAGGCGCCCTGCAGGCTTCTTAAGGGACTTGGGTTTCATCCTGGAGTGATGGGGAATCCTGAAGGGTGCTAAATAGGGGAGTAAAATGACCAGATATCTCTCTTTAAAAGTTCACTTTGTTGGGAGAACAAACTGGAGGCAGTCAGTCCGTTGTTTCATGTTTGGTTCTAACTGTTGCCTCTTGACCTGCATACTGGTTTCTCAGGAGGCAGGTAAGGTCCGGTATTCCCCTCTGTTTAAGAATTTTTCAGTTTGTTGTGATCCACACAGTCAAAGGCTTTGATGTAGTCAGTGAAGCAGAAGTGGATATTTTTCTGGTATTCCCTTGTTTTCTCCATAATCCAATGAATGCTGATGATTTGATCTCTGGTTCCTCTGCCTTTTCTAAATCCAGCCTGTACATCTGCAAGTTCTCGGTTCACATGCTGCTGAAGGCTAGTTTGAAGGATTTTGAGCATATTCTTACTAGCACGTGAAATGAGCACAGTTGCACGACAGTGTGAGCATTCTTGGGCATGGCCCTTCTTTGGGACTGGAATGAAAACTGACCTTTTCCAGTCCTCTGGCCACTCCTGAGTTTTCCAAATTTGGTGACGTATTGAGTGCAGCACTTTAACGGCATCATCTTTTAGGATCTGAAATAGCTCAGCTGGAATTCCACCACCTCCACTAGCATTGTTCGTAGTGATGCTTCCTAAGGCCCACTTGACTTCGCATTCCAGGATGTCTGGCTCTAGGTGAGTGATCACACCATCGTGGTTATCTGGGTCATTAAGACCTTTTGTACAGTTCTGTATATTCTTGCCACCTCTTCTTAATCTCTTCTGCTTCTGTTAGGTCCTTACTGCTTCTATCCTTTATCATGCCCATCTTTACATGAAATGTTCCCTTGATCTCCAATTTGCTTGAAGAGATCTCTAGTTCCACTATATATTAAAACAATCTTTTAAAGTAGATAAATTCATATTTTTAGTTGGAGTTTCAATATCAAGCTCTCAAAAATTAACATAATGAACAGACAGAAAAGTACACCACTTAATACTGTTAACAGATCAGCACACTCCGATTTGACAGATTCACATCAATCCCTATCGAGATCCCAGCTGCCTTTTTTTTTTTTAACAGAAATTGACAAGCTGATCCTAAAGTTCATATGAAGATGTAACGGATCCACAATAGCCCAAACAATCTTAAAAAGGAACAAAACTGGAGGAATCACACTTCCTGACTTCAAAACTTACTATGAGGCTACAAGAACCAAGACTGTGGTAATGACATAAGGATATTCAGGTTAATGGAATGGAACTGAGAATCCAGAAATAAATCCTCACACATTTATAGTCAATTGATTTTTGACAAGGGTGCCAAGAAAATTCAATGGGAAAATAATCTTTTCTACAAATGGTGCTGAGATATGCAAAAGAATGCAAAAGAATGAATGCGGACTCCGTCTTTAGCTCATACACAAAAATTAACTCAAAGTGAAAGACTAAAAGTAAGAGCTAATACTATAAAACTCTTAAAAAATGACAGTAAATCTTCGTGATTTGGGGTTAGGCAAAACTTTCTTTGCAGAAGACCTGGGTTCAATCCCTGAGTTGGGAAGATCCCCTGGAGAAGGGAAAGGCTACCCACTCCAGTATTCTGGCCTGGAGAATTCCATGGACTATACAGTCAGATTATACAGTTGGCAAAAGAGTTGGACACAACTGAGCGACTTTCACTTTCACTTTCAAAGTTTTCTTAGATACAACACCAGAAACACAGCGATGAAAGAAAAAATAAATTAGAGTTTATCAAAATTTAAAACTTCTGTGCTTCAAAGAATACTATCAAGGATACAGAATGGGAAGATATATTTGCAGATCATGTATCTGATTAGGGGCTGTACACAGAATTATAGTAAAAAGACAACCCATTAAAAAAATAGGCAAAGGATTCGAAAAGACACCTCTCCAAAAAATATATACAAATGGCCAAGAAACATGTGGAAGGATGCCTAACATCATTAGTCATCAGGGAAATGCAAAATCAAAGCCACAACTGATACCGCTTCACACCCACCAGGATGGTTATAATTAAAAAGACATAACAACAAGCAGTGCAAGGAACTGGATAAACTGGAACGATTATACTATACCAGTGGGAAGGCGCTAGTGGTAAAGAATCCGCCCACCAATGCAGGAGATGCAAGAGATGTGAGTTCGGTCCCATATCTGAAAATGGACTTGTGTCCAGAATATTTAACTCCCACAAATCATTAAGAAAAGGACAGACAACCCAATGAAAGAATAAGTCAAGGACATTTTTCACAAGAGGATTTTCAAATGGCTAGTAAACAGAGGAAAGATACTCAATGTCATTAATCATCAGGGAAATGCAAGTTGAAACAACACGAGAAACCACTACAGACTGGCACAGCGGCCGTGAGTATAAGCACCGACGGCAGGTGTGCTGGCCAGCGTGCATGGGAAGTGCTAGATCCACACGCTGGGAGTCGGGGTGCGTGTCGCTTCAGCCCGTTATAAATCTACTTGGCAGCTTCCAATGAAGCTAAATCTACGCTCACCCTACGGCCCGACAATTCCACTGGCTTCCCAGGTGGCACAGTGGTAAAGAATCCACTTGCTAAAAGGGGACGTAAGACACCTGGGTTCAACCCCTGGGTTGGGAAGATCCCCTGGAGGAGGGCGTGGCAACCCACTCCAGTGTTCTTGCCTGGAGAATCCCATGGACAGAGGAGCCTGGTGGGCTACAGCCCATGGGGTCGCAGAGAGTGGGACACAACTGAGCGACTAGCCCCTGGGTCTTAGCTGCGGCATGTGCGATCTTCATTGCGGGGTGCGGGTTCTCTCGTTGTGGAGGATGGGCTCCAGAGATCTGGGGTCATGGTCTGAAGAGAGCCACCCTGATCTCAGAATGTCTCTGAAGTTTCTTATTTCAGCTTAAAAATGAATGCATATTTTACGTTGTTCTCCCAAATACGCTATGCTTAGTCGCTCCATCGCGTCCGACTCTTTGTGACCCCATGGACTGTAGCCCACCAGGCTCCTCTGTCCATGGGATCCTCCAGGCAAGAATACTTGAGTGGGTTGCCATTCCCTTCTCCAGGGAATCTTCCTGACCCAGGGATTGAACCCAGGACTCCTGAATTGCAGGTAGATTCTTTACCATCTGAGCCACCAGGGAAGCACCCAAATATATCCATGTCCAATTTATTTAAACTTACGTATCTAGAGCAAAGTAGAGGCTCTTAATAAATGTGTCATGTTTCTCTGGGGACTTCACCTACTCCGCAGGCCACCTACTGCCTACCTGCAGCGGACTCACGTGTGTCCCAGCCTGGAAGGTAATGACTATACAGAATTCTGCACTGTCAGGCTACCTACCCTTGTCTGCATGTTTCTGTTATCGTCCCTCCAGTCAAGCAGGGAGCAGACTGTCTCACCCGCTTTTCTTTCACTCGCGCACTGACCTGGCTTTGCTCACAACCGTGCTGAGTGGATGTTTGGTACTTTCCCACTAGGTTCTCAGTTTCAGGGGCAGCCTTGCAACTCCCAACAATCAGGCTGCACTCCGGACCGAAGAATCACAAACCTCTGAGGGTGCGACATGAGCATCCGTGTTTTTTGAAGCTCCTGGGTACCCAGGCACGGGCAGCCTGTGCTCAGGGAACTTACAAGATCACCCATCCGTGGGCCTCAAATGTCAGTGTCAACACGGGTATTGCCTGCAGGTTCCTGAGGACACAGATGTCCAGGCCCCACCCGCCAAGTCTCCGACCTAGGAGATCTGGGGTGGGATCTAAGGATACTCCTCTTCCTCAAGCTCCCAGGAGATGCTAACACTGCTGGTTCAGGGACTGCACCTTGGGACCTGCTGATGCAGATGTCTTTCTCCCACTGTCCTCCGCGGAGACCCAGGGGGAAGGGAGGCAGAGGTGACTGTGGCCTCCCCCTGCCTCTGAACAAAAGTGTCTCCGCTTCACCCACTCTTCGTCTTGGCGTCCTGAGTGGCATTCCCTTTGAGAACAAGCTTCCGTGGCTAAAGACATCTGAGTCCCACCAGCCTTTTCACGGCGCGGCCCTGAGATGGAAGAGAGTTTCTAAGGTCGCACGGCAATTTTTCCCCGTGTCACATGAAAACATAAAAGGAGGAGCCAACGCCTAGAATGGGAACCACCTCGCCTAAGATGCCCCGAGCGGCTACGGCCTCCACACCACCCAGCACGCGGAGCCCGTCACCCGCTCACCCCACCAGCTCAGGGGGAAAGGAAGCACGTCTTCTCACACGACTAAAGCCTTCTCTCTGCTTCTCCCAAAGATCGATGCGCTCTCTGCCTTGGAAGAGCCCAGCAAACACTTACAAACCTAACCCCCACCCTACCCCTCCAAGTTGATTAAAAACTATTTCTCAACGGGCAGGGGTTGCAAAGGTAAGTCAGAGACGGTTACTCTCCCTGTCCCTGAGAAACACAGAATTTTCTTGGTTCTGCACCCACTCTCCCAGGAGGAAGCCGTTTGGGGGCTTAGTCTGGGTTACACTTGGGGTCCCCCAGTGCCACTGCCCACCACCAAACCCACCAAGCCAACCTCCGATACAACTCCTTCCCTGCACCTGCCTTGCTCGAGTCCTGAGGGCTTGGAGATTCCTATGCTTCCCTTTTAAAACACAAAGCATCGTGGCATTCAGGCTCTGTCTGAAGACCAGGCCTCCAGACTCTTCCTGTTCTGCCCACACTCCCAAGCCCTCCCCTCTGTGAACTTGTTTCTGCTGCTTCTACCTGCCGAAAAGCCTGTTTCTACTTCCTATCCATCCATGTCCATCTCAACATCTCCTCTTCCAGGAAGCCTTCCTTGACTTCATTCCTCTCGCTCACATGAATTCCTCCCTCCTCAGGCTCCTTGCCAGCTCACTGGAATGTCCCACATCTATCTGTGTATGGATGTGGGAGCTGGGGACTTCCCAGGTGGTGCTACTGGTAAAAAACCCTCCTACCAATGCAGGAGACGAAAGAGATGAGGGTTCGATTCCTAGGTTGAGAAGATCCCCTACTGGAGAAGGAAATGGCAACGCACTCTAGTATTCTTGCCTGGAGAATCCCATGGACGGAGGAACCTGATGGGCTACAGTCCACGGGGTTGTGAAGAGTCGAACACGAAGTGACTTAGTGCACACACGTGAGAGCTGGACCATAAGGAAAGCTGAGCACCGAAGAATTGATGCTTTTGAACTGTGGTGTTTGAGAAGGCTCTGGAGGGTCCCTTGGACTGCATGGAGATCCAGCCAGTCCATCCTAAAGGAGGTTAACCCTGAATACTCATTGGAAGGACTGATGCTGAAGCTGAAGCTCCAATACTTCGCCCACCTGATGCAAAGAGCCGACTCACTGGAAAAGACCCTGATGCTGGGAAAGGTTGGGGCCAGCAGAAGAAGGGGACGACGGGGATGAGATGGTTGGATGGCGTCATCGGCGCGATGGCCATGAGTCTGAGCAAACTCCGGGACGCAGCGACGGACAGGGAAGCCTGGGGTGCTGCAGTCCATGGGGTCGCCAAGAGCTGGATGTGACTGAGCGACTGAACACCAGCCAGTTTCTCAGGGCTCTGGAGTCACACAGGCCTGGCTCTGCCGCTCACTGGCTGTGTGACTGGGTAAGTCACCTTCTCTGGGGCTCAGTTTGGGACACACCCAACCGCCTGAGAAATAGTTGCTGAGCACAAACCGCGTGCGACTGAGTGAGCTAACGTAAGTAAACTGCCAAGCGCACGCCGGAGGAGCTCCGCCAGAGCCCCACGGCTGGGTGGGGAAGGGGGGCTAGCGGGCCCAAACTGACAGTCACCAGTTTAGGTAAATAAAGTCTTAAACTCGCCGGTAAGTCCCTCTAGGCCCTGCGTTTGGCCCAGTCATTCATGTCAGCACCGAGGCCGCCGCCAAATGAACCTCCTACGTCCTGGTAAGACAGAGGGCTGAGTGACTCCCCGCTTTCTCTGGGCAGTGTGGGGAGTCGGGCTGAGTCCATGGTGCTCCTGATGCCCCCTGACACCCTTCCTCGCGGTCACCGCCACCGAGAAGGGTTAGGGGGGTTCGCTGTCAGAGGGAGGGCTCAGGGCGGACCCGTGAGCCTCTCCTTGCCCTTCTGCACTGTGTCTGCCTAATCCCCCTCCCCAAGTCCTTTCGCTCCTTCCTAAGAGCCTGCCAGTCCTCAGCGCCCCCACCCCAGGCTGAGAGCCCTCTCCTGGAGCGTCAGCTAACCGCTCTCCAATTAACACTTCCCGAGCACATCCTTCCCCAAGCCCCCACCCTCCACCCCCGCGACTTAACCCACCATCTGTCCCCAGGCTTAGCCTGACCCCCTCCAGCGCTTGCTGCCTTAACGAGCCAACAGGTCAGCCCGCCCTCCCCTTCCCGCGGTCGCCGGGCTCACGGTCCGCAGCGCTGCAAGCCACCAGCACTCTTGTGGGGGTCACCCAACAGCCACCCCCGCACCTTCAGCAGATCGAACCCACACCCGCAGCCCGCCTCGCGGGGCTCCCCCAGAACCGCAGGGGCAAAACGCACAGACGTGACTGTCTACAGCGTCTGAAGGACAGCAGGGAGGAAGCGGTCGGAGGAGTCGGTGCAGACACAGGTGAGGATCGGGTCAAGGAGGGCCTCCCCGGGGAGGGGCCTCTCCTGGGGTCTCAGACGGTGACAGCTTCCAGCCGCTTCTCCCAGTCGGCACGCTGGCTTCTGCACAGGCCTACAGCGTCTGAGCCCAAAGGGGAGACCGAGGGTGGGAATGCTCTGTGTCTGCCAGGAGAGGGATGTTCTGCAGATGAGAAAACCGAGACCTGAAGGTGTCCGGGACCACATCACTTCAAAATCGCCAGTGACTCACTCTATGCGAGGAAAAGCAGAAGCCACCGAGCCTGGCATTTTTAGGGACATCTCAGTCCGGTTCTAACCTTGGCTCTGACTTGACCCTTCATTCCATCTCCAGCCCGCCTCTCCAAATGCACCCAAGCTAAAGGGGCATTGACAGCGCCTGTTCTCCACACGTTACATGTACCTTCAGGCCCGGGAGTGCTCCTGGGTTGACCACCTGTCCTCCTCCACCACCCGGGCCTGGGGACTTCCTCAAACTCCGTGTCCGTGGCAGCTCTTCCGCCTACCTTCCTGGATACACCCAAGGGGAATCAGCCTGTCCATCCCCACGCTCCTGAGGACATCCGCACAAGTCACATTCCCCACAGAGCAGCACTGTGGCTCACGTGCAGTTCTCCTCCCTACTTCCACCCTCCCCTCAACAGAGAAAGAGACGCCTGCTCAAGGGAAGGTTCTGGGCCTTTTCCATCTTGTGGACCCAAGGCCTATCCCAGTGCCTATGGTGTTGGAAACATCCTGGCATGTTCTGTCCAGAAGGAACGGGTAAGTCAGATGGATAGATGGTGGGAGGGTGGATGAATGGATGGATGGATGGATGGGGAGTTTGATGAATGACTGAATGGATGGATGGGTGTGTGGATGGCTGGCTGCCTGGCTGGATGAATGGATGGATGGATGGACAGATGGATGGATGGGTAGCTGGATGGGGAATCTGATGAATGACGGGATACATGGGTGAATGGTTGAATGGATGGATGGACGCATAGATGGAGAGTTTGATGAATGACTAGATGGATAGATGGGTGGGTGGATAGATGGATGGATGGGTGTATGGATGGATGGATGGGTGTATGGATGGATGGATGGCTGGATGAATGGATAGATGGACGGATGGATGGGTGGATGGGGAGTTTGATGAATGACTGGATGGATGGATGGGTGTATGGCTGGCTCGCTGGCTGGGTGAATGGATGGATGGATGGATGGATGGGTAGGTGGATGGGGAATTTGATGAATGATAGGATACATGGGTGGGTGGATTAATAGATCGATGGATGCATAGATGGAGAGTTTGATGAAGGACTAGATGGACAGATGGGTGGGTGGACAACTGAATGGATGGATGGATGGATGGGTGGGTGGGTGGATGGGGAGTTTGATGAAAGACTGGGTGGATGGATGGGTGGGTGGATGGCTGAATGGATGGCTGGCTGGCTGGCTGACTGGCTGGCTGGCTGGATGGATGGATGGATAGATGGGTAGATGGCTGGACGGGGAGTGTGATGAATGACTGGGTGGATGCATACGTCATTAACTGCATGCACAGATGAAAGGAAAAACAAGTGGATGAAATCCTGGCTAGATGAGTGGATGATAAATTGAAAATACGGACAGGTGGATGGGTGGATGAATATATTTAGGACTTGGTTCATGGAAGGACAGAACAAGCCTTTAAACCAGAAGTCAGCAAAATTCCCTGTGAAGGCCAGATGATAAATATTTCAGACTTTGTGAGCCACATATGGTCTCACTCACATAATTCTTCTTTGCCTTTTTTCCCCGCAAGTGTTTAAAATATGTGAAATCCATTTTTAGTTCATAGGCTATACGAAAACAAGATCCTGACCATCAGAATTCAATTCCAGATGACCAGAAATTTTACTAATCCCAGAGATAGCTCCATCTACAACATGAGAAACACGAAGTTGAATCCGAAACACAGAAGGTCAGAGGCCATCCCCATCTGCCTCTCATCAAGAGCACAGTGGAGCTGAGGAGTGTTCTGGAATGAATGGGCCATTGGTCCCTCTCCACGACAGGGCAGCCTTGGGATTTCAACAGCAGTGGATCTCCATGGAGAAATTCTTAAGAGCACCCACCAACCTCAGCAATCAGGCAAAGACCCTGGGGGAGGGCAGTGGTGGAGAACATCCCAGAGTCTGTGGTCTCCTTTGGACCAGTGTCCCTGGCTAGGACTCAAGAGTCTCACTGGGGTGTTTCTGCCACGTCTCTCCCCGTAAACACTGATGTCACAGTGCAAATCCAGACCACAATTTCCCACACTAGCTTGTGAACTGTGATTTTTTTTTTTATGGGCTCTTTTTTTCCCTCCTCAGGATATAGTCATGGATTACCAGCGGTTTCAGCATCTTTCCAACTGGCAGGAAGCAGTGCAAGCCCAGATGGAAGCTTCCCAGTTAGAACCCTCTTAACGAAGTCATAAAACAGAAAGGCCCAGCCCCTCGGATACACGGCCAGCTCAGAAGCAAGCGAGAGAACATCAGCCTCGGGAGAGTCGTGCTTCCCGTAGCCATTGCTAAATGCATCTTTGAGGTTCATCCCTGGGGCTGGTTTGCTTCACGCCCAAGGGCATGGGGGTTTAACCTTGCACAAAAAGTCCTGAGCCAGAAGGGCGAAAACCAGGGGCTGGGAGCAGAGATCAGCAGTGCTCTGTCCCCCTCCTGGGGACCCTGGTGGCGGCAACGGGACACCAGGGTGATGTCACCGACAGGGACCTCAGCGGGATTCAACCGGATACCTGGCTGGGCGCTGGTGCCTGCTGCCTCCAGGGAGGCCCCTACGCCGAGGAGCTCCCGACACGCGACGGGAGCGCACCAGGAATCAGGAGACCCAGGGCTTCATCCCGGCCCGGTCACCGCATGACCCTGGCCGAGTTACCCCCTCTGGGCCTCCATGTCACCACCCACGCAACGTTCAGGACGGACGCTCCCAGCTCTGATGCTCTTGGAAGGACGGAAGGGATCACACGAAGCAGAGGACCAGAAGGCGACCTCCGAGGAGCCTGCAGAGGGTGAGAGCTCGGCCGAGCCGGGAGCTGCCACCAGAGCCTTTATGTGACGCGTGTCCTTGCGGCTCTGCTGTGCCCCCTCCCCTGCCCCTCCTTATGACGCAGCCCCAACGCCACCTCCTCCAGGAAGCCTGCCGAGACTCCCTGAGGTTGTCAGTTACTCCCCCGCGCCTCGGATAACTGCCCATCTCACTCATCTGTCTCCTTCACTGGCCAGACTGCCCTTGGGGAAGGGCCCGGTCTGATCCCACTTTCCACCCCCAGCTCCCGTCACACAGCGTGTGTCCAAAAACGTCCACTGAACGGGAGGGAACGGATGGCTCAGGGGGACTGCAGGCAGTGTGGCGGGCTGTGGAGGGTGGTCGAGCCGCAAATCCAGGCAGTCCCCAATCTGGCCTGCTTTCCTCTGAAAGTCCAGAGGACTGCCTCCACCCCTCCCACGGGCTCAGGCGCTGCTGCCCCAATGCCAGGGTGACTGAGACAACCTCTCACTACCCCAGCCGCTTGGGTCATTGTGCAAACACGTCACCCCTTCCCCAGAGGCCTAAACACACAGTGCGTGCACATACATGTACATGCACACGCACACGCATGCACATGCGTGCCCCCACCCCACACACCTGAACTCAACACACACAGCTACAACCCAGAACGACACCTGTCTTCCTTCTGTCTTCCTCAATCTGAGGGTCAAGGAGACTGCAAACACCCTTCCGGAAACCTTAGCACATTCCCCATACACCCCCCACCCCCTACCCAGGCAGAGTGCAGCTCCATGGGAAGCCCATGCCATCCGCCCCCCGAAGCACAGGAATCAGGGGACCGGCTTCCCCGAGAACCCCGGTGAACGGGGTCTCTGCTAGTGGAAGGCACCTCTGTCTCCTCTATTGCTTTTCTGCCCCTTGTATCATAGCCGTGTCAGAGGGCAATTCGCTCTGGACAATTGAAATGACTAACTCACCAGATACAAGTGCTGGAGCATCTCCACGTATCTGCAGGGGGAGAGAGGGTGGAGTGGGCATTAATTCTCGTTCTGCACAAGCTGGGCAGGGGCTGACACTCTGTTACCAAGCTCAAGGCCACAGGCCGCGACTCAGGGACTCACGCTTTCTCTGAAGACAGCAGCTCCTGCGCGATGACGTGGGCTCTGGACTGTCCCTCCACCTGCGGGAGGAAAGCAGAGTCATCAGGAGGGACCGTACCCACGGGGGCGGCAGGACGGGAAGCCCAGCTCCACAGGCGCCAGTCAGGCCAACAGAAGGACCGTCACGCTGTCGGAGGAGGACTCCACACGCTTCTCAGCCATCCCACCCCCCAGCACTCACCACCAGGGCGGTGTTCAGCCTCACCACACCTTGGCTGCCCCGCCGGCAATGGGGACGGGACATCAGCAGCATCTAATGCCCAGCCCGGTGCCTGCTGCCCCCGAGGGCTTAGTAAGCCGCCCAAGGGGACTCTGCCCACAGCCGGGCAGGTTCTGAACAACCTGTGGTCCTCCATGCCAAGCGAGCCCTCTCTTCCTGGTTCTGTGCTTGCTGTCCCCAGGGGCCTCTCCATCTCTGCCTGCCCACCTCCCAGTTATCCTTGGAGACTTAGCCAAGGTGTCTACTGCCTCCTCCAAGAAGCCCCCTGGATTCCCCTCTGCAACTGGTTGGATTAGATGTCCTTTATGGGCATCACCTCTCAGGACACCGATTGCCTCTCCCCGGAGGCAGGGCCTGGGAGGTGCGTCTCTGCAGACGGTGCCCGGCACGGGGCTGCCCTCCTGTGTTACCAAAAGAAAGAATGACTGTTTACGCCACTTGGGAAGCACCGACTCTCCTGGCTGACCGCGAAGGAGAGCCATTTAACCCGTGTGAACCACAGCCTCCGCACCTCTGAGACAGGAGAATAACTGAGATTCTGGCTACAAACGGGAAGGACGGGCAAGGGCAGGGGCGGAGGCAGAGGCCCAGGCCTTCTGCCATGGGCACACCCTGCGGCCCCAGACTTGCCAGTATCAGACACTGCGGAGGATCTGGACCAGCAGAGATCCTGCGGGGCAGTGACGGGACGGACACGGCGCCTGTGCGGGTGAGGCTGGGAGGCTGAGTCGCGGTGGAGCAGAGGGCGCCGGGGGCCCCACGTCTCCTGGCCTCTCATTCCCTCCCCGTGTGGACCCGCAAAGTCACTTTCCCAGGTCAGACCTCAGCTTCCCGTGTGTGTGAGCGGAGTGACCTCTGAAGGCCCTTCTCTGCTCAACCTCTGAGCTATTACACTTGAGAAGTGACGATCTACACCCACGACCAGAAAACGCACCGCCTGTCAAGGGAGCAGCTGCTCGGACGCCAGAACCAGGCAGTCTGGGCTCAGATCCCGCTTCTGCCTCGTACTTGTTAAACAAGTCATTTAACCTTGCTGTACCTCGACTTTCCTGTCTGTAAAATGGGCACAGTCCTATAATGGTATCTCACACACATGCATATTGCGAAGTTTAAACAAGTGTACACACATGGAGCTTCCCTGCTGGCTCAGAGAGTAAAGAATCTGCCGGCAATGCGGGAGACCTGAGTTCGATCTCTGGGTCGGGAGGATCCCCTGGAGGAGGCAATGGCAACCCGCTCCAGTATTCTTGCCTGGGAAATCCCCATGGACACAGGAGCCTGGTGGGGTGCAGTCCATGGGGTCGCGAAGAATCGGACACGACTTAGACTAACACACACAGACGTGCACAGAGGAAGTGCTCTCTTCGCGGCTGTGTCCGCATCTGCATCGCACACCCGGAACGGGCTGGCACTAGGGAAATGCTAGAGTACCAGCTGTCCCTGTGCTTGCGGTTTCTGGGCCCAGAGGCGGTACCAGGAACGGAACCCAGCACCCAGGGATGGAGCCGGAATGAATCACCTTCAGGGCCAAGCAGGGAACGGCCCCCACTGCGGGGTCAAGGCCGAGCCCCTCCTCCGACAGCAGCGGCGGAGGCCGAGGAACACAGACCCTGGAACTGGGTGCACCCAAGTTCCAACCCCGGCCCCGGCATCGTGTACTTGTGAGACGGCCAGTGCACCGCAACCTCGGAGCCTCCGCTTCTTCACCTGAAACATGCAGAGAGTGACCAGCCGGTCTCACATGCTGGCTCTGGGACGATGCCCTCCTAACTGCCCTCCTTCCCTCTGCCTGCGACACTCTTCCCCAGGTCTTCTCTTTTTTTTAATTAAAGAAAATTTATTCTTATTTACTTGGCTGCACTGGGTCTTAGTTGCGGCACGTGGAATCTTTGATCTTCACTGTGGGATATGGGGTTTTAGTTGTGCTATGTGAATCTGCCTGCCAATGCAGGAGATGCAAGAGACGCAGGTTAGATCCTTGGGTAGGGAAGATGCCCTGGAGAAGGGAATGGCACCCCAACGCAGTATTTGTGTCTGGGAAATCTCATGGACAGAGGAGCCTTGCAGGTTACACTCCACAGAGACGCAAAGAGTCAGACACAACTGAGTGAATGAGCTCCTCACGTGTGAACTCTCCGCTGCGCCATGTCGGATCCAGTTTCCTGACCGGGGACGGAACCTGGGCTCCCTGCATCGGGAGCGTGGAGCCTTAGCCACTGGACCACCAAGCAATTCCTGAATCTTCTCATTCTCACTCTCAGACTTCTTCAGGTCTCTGCTCAAAAGCCACACACACCCTCGGCGTGGCCATCCGTGACCAGTCTCACCCCGGGTTCTCACTTTGGGTCTCTCTTAGGTTCTCACTCAAGGTTCTCAGCGGCCTTGACCCTGCTGACACTCTGGGCCCCACCATTTTTGCTGCCCGTCAACAGCGTCCCCGGCCTCTGCCTGCCGGATGACAGCCGCAGCCCTGCCCAGAGCTGTGACAACCGGATGTGCCTCCAGACACTGCCGAATGGCCCCTGCAGCACGAGCTCGCCCCCGGCGGGCACCTCCGCTCTAACCTGCTTCTTGCATCCTTCTCTTTACGGCAGTCACACTACCTAACGCTGCCCCGGCACACAGGAGAAGCTCAAGACACGTCTGAGTGAACGAATGGAACTGAGATACAATGTATGTGCTCAATAAATGAGCTTGCTTCCCTGACTGGTCTGTTGCTAACTGCTTCCTACGTAAGAGTACAGTGTCTTGGAGATTCCGGTCTCTCCAAGGCCACCCAGATTCAGCAGAACGTGGGCCCGTGGTTAGTCCCTCCTTTGGCCTCTCACTGCCCCCTCTGCTGCAGAGCAGGGGGAAACCGGTGAGGCCTCACCCGGCCTCCTGCCCCCAACAGGCACCACGTCGAAGTCTGTCTTCTGCATCCGCAGGGCTGGCGTGGGCTCTGTGGCCGCCGAGGGCAGCCCACCTCCCAAGCAGGGGTCCTGCAGACTCCCGCACGCAAAAAGGCTTCGGAAACAAAACTCTCACGCTGGAAATGTATCCTGCCAAGACGGGTCTGGAGGGTTAAGGAAACCTTGTGGTCAAGCTTCCGTAACGAGACTCACTTTGTAGAGGATGGACGGGGGTCAGGAGATGCGTTCTATGAGACAAGGACGAGAGTCAAGACAACTGCCGATCTTCCAGGGGCCTGTGTGTCCATTCTCACTTGTATCCAGGTTGATGCTGAGACCTGTGCTCTGGGGTGGGAAGGCTTGGGTTCAAGTGCTGGGCTCCTCCCCTTCCTACACTTAAACCCTTGGACAAGTTATTCCTCTTCTCCCAGCTCCATCTGGAAAACATGGCTGATAATAATACCTACTAATGATCTGACTCTGCAACCCGAACTGTAGCCCGCCAGGCTCCTCTGTTCATGAGATTCTCCAGGCAAGAATCCTGGAGTGGGTCGCCATTCCCTTCTCCAGGGGATCTTCGAGACCCAGGGATCGAACCCAGGTCTCCTGTATTGCAGGGAGATTTTTTTTACCATCTGAGCCACCAGGAAAGAATAACAATAACGTCCCAGCCAGCATTTACTGAACACTTAAGTTTAGCTCTGGATTTTCACATGTATTATCTCATCGAACCTTCCCAACAACCTAGGAGGTAGCTGCACTTATGAACCATTTTACAGATGAGGAAACTGAGGCACAACTAAGTCCTACGCTTTGCCCAGAGTCACAGCTTGTCAGGGGCAGACGCTGGACTCAGCCACAGGGAGTCAGCCTCACCCCTGATGCACTTCGCGGCGTGCCTGGCCCTCGGCAAGCGCTCAGTAAGTGGGTTTCGGTTCACTGAAGGAGGCGGAGGCTTCCAATCGGGAAACACCCGTCCTGGACCTGCACTGTGAGGGTGGCGGCAGGCGTCCAGCACTGCAGGGGCGCCCAGGGTTGGTGCCCACCCCCGCCTCAGAGCAGCACCCACGCTGGCACCCAGCAAGGAGAACAGGGCTGGAAGTCGGGACGCTTCCCGACCCACCGCCCGGCAGGATCGGGCGCAAGCCCCGCTCAGACGCCTGCCTTCTCGTCGGGAAGCTGGGGGGGTCAGTGTCCCTCCGCTGCACGGCCCGGATGAGGAGGTGATGGACGGAGGGGTCACGTCCCGCCCAAGCTTCTGGAGCTGTCGCCACCGCCATTGTCACAGGCTGCAGGCTGTCGGGAGGCGCTTCTGGGCCCGGGCCACTCCGCACGTCCCTCCCCAACCCTCCCGCTGGACGGGCCGACTCCGGGTGGGACGCGGGGGCCATCCTGCTTTCTGATTGTGCCCGTGATGGATGCGTCTTCACCAGCCGGACAAGAAGGGGGCCTGGCAAAGCCATGTGCCCGGGACTCTCCCCCGAAGCTGCTCCTGGGCGTGGCCCCACTGGGCCCGTTTCATACAGATGTTTGTTTAACCAGGAAATGAACTCCGAGGCTGACGGCAGTGTCCAGGGACAGACTTCTGGGAACAGGGCTCCTCCCAGGAGCATGGGGGCCGGGGCCTGCGCTATCGCACTTCTCAGGCTGGCGCTGTGGGTGTTACGCCAGGCGGCCACCCCTCTGCCCCGGGAGCTCCAAGCCGCTTATCTCCGCCGCTCCCCCGGGGCCGCCCAGCCACGCTTCCGCCCCAGGCCCCAGCAGACCCGCCGGCCCAGTGCCGGCTGTCCTGGGACCAGGGCAGGGCCGGAGCGGGGGGAAGAGGCCTCCCTCAGGGACCCTCCTGGCTAAACAGACGCAGGAAGAGTTGGCAGTCCCGGTCCTCTGCCCGGGGCTCAGCTGTCTCCAGCTTGAGGATAGTAGTTCTCTGTCTCCTTCTAGAAAACCCTAAGTCTGGTCTGAGAAACTGTGGGGTTCCACCTCCCTTTTCCAACTACGTATCTGTGAGCCTGGATTTGCACCGAAGCTGAACAAAACAACACTTTCAACAGACGGAATTCTCAACAGAGGAGAATCCAGGTGTCTCCTACGAAGCCAGACGTGAACAACATGTTTGCAAAAATGTAAAACCTAGGGACTTCCCTGGTGGTCCAGTGGTTAAGAATCCAGCTGCCAGTGCTGGGGACGAGGGTGCTAGCCTTGGTTGTGGAACTAGGATCTCACAAGCCACGGGGCCACTGAGCCCATGCACCGCATTGAAGGACCAGCACAGCCAAAAATTAAAAAAAAAAAAAAAAAAAATTAAAACCTGGTTACTCTTCTCAACGGTGGCTCAGACGGTAAAGTGTCTGCCTGTAACATGGGAGACCTGAGTTCCATTCCTGGGTCGGGAAGATCCGCTGGAGGAGGAAATGCCAATCCACTCTGGCACTCTTGCCTGGAAAATTCCATGGATGGAGGAGCCTGGTGGGCTACAGTCCACGGGGTCGCAGAGTCGGAGACGACTGAGCGACTTCACTACTACCCTTCTCACTAAAATTTTGGAAAACAACTGTTTTTCATAAGTGCTATTTATGTTAACATAAAATGGTCTGTGCGTGCTAAGTCGCTTCAGTCAAGTCTGACTCTCTGCAACACAGTGGACTGTAGCCCGCCAGGCCCCTCTGTCCATGGGATTCTCCAGGCAAGAGTACTGCAGTGGGTTGCCATTCCCTTCTCCGGGGGATCTTCCCGACCCAGGGGTCAAATCTGTGTCTCCTGCATTGGCAGGTGCGTTCTTTTACCATGAGCGCCACCAGGGAAGCCCTAAAACAGTCTATGGTTGCTCTCTTAGAATGAGTGGCAAGTTATATGTTTTTTCTCAGTGTTATCTTCTCACGTGGTAACCATGGATAGATACAACTTACAGAAACGAAACCTCTTAGGGGCCTCACATCATTTTTAAGAGGACATATATGGGTCTGAGACCGAAAGATTTTAAGAAGCACTGTTTTAGAAGCTGTCACACTGATCACAGAGGATTGCGGGCGGAAACGCTCTGCATCCTCAGTGAAGAGCTAAGTCGCAGAGAGGCCTCGCGGCCCCTGCAATATAATAGCGATCACTGTCATCGTCGCTGTGCAAAGCAGGGTAATAAGCCCCAGGCTGCGTGGCCGGCCCTCAGCACAGCCCCGTGTATGCCAGGGACCACCGATCTCGCCCCAGCGTCCTGTCCTGCGCAGACGGAGAAGCCACTCCCATAACTCCTGTTTTGTGCTGTTTGCAGGCCTATTGGGTTGAGACCTGCTCGGCCTTTAAACAGTTGCCTCTTTCCTTCACCGTGGTCCCTGCCGGCTCCCAGCAGCGCCCCGTGTCCTGACGTCCGGGGCCTGGCTCGGTGCCCCTGCCCCATGCACACCTGCCCCCTGCCCGCAGTCGCCTGGGCACGCCAGCCCCCACACCGTAACCCTCAGCTCTCGCCTCCTGGAGACATCTGTCCTTCTCAGATGACTGTCACCGACATCTGTGTCTGCTCCACCCACTCGGGCCTCGTCCCCACTCAGAACTGCCCTGCTCTAAGCGGGTGAGCTGTCTCTGGTCACCATCGCACACCTGAGCTCCCGAGCGCCCCGCGGCTTCAGCTGAGCTGCCCTCTTAGCTCATGAGAGCTACAGCCAGGGGCCTGCTCCCGTCCACCCAAGGTTGGGGGGCTGCCGCTCTCTGTCACCTGCAGCCCCGAGTGGCCCCACAGCCCCCGAGAGAACCCGCCCTCCCACCTGATGCTGACGCCTGTGCTCTGGGGTCAGGAGACCTGGTTTGAGGCGTGGGCTCCACCCCTTCCTACACCTACACACCTGGACAAGTTCCTTCTCTTCTCTGAGCCCCATCGGTAAAACAGGGAGAACAACACCCACTGAGTAATACAATAGCTGGTGCTTCTCGGACAGTATGACGGCTACTCTAGTCGCTCAGTTGCTCAGTCGCTCAGTCTCTTTGCGACCCCATGGACTGCCTTCCCTGTCCATCACCATCTCCCAGAGCTTGCTCAAACTCATGCCCATCGAGTCAATGATGCCATCCAACCATCTCATCTTCTGTCACCCCCTTCTCGTCCCGCCTTCAATCTTTCCCAGCACCAGGGTCTTTTCACTTGAGTCAGTTCTTCCCATCGGGTGGCCAAAGTACTGGAGTTTCAACTTCAGCATCAGTCTTTCCAATGAACATTCAGGACTCATTTCCTTTAGGATGGACTGATGGGTCTCCTTGCTGTCCAAGTGACTCTCAAGAGTCCTCTCCTGCACCACAGCTCAAAAGCATCAATTCTTCGGCGCTCAGCCTTCTTTACTGTCCAACTCTCACATCCGTCTGGAAAAACCATTAGTTCAGTTCAGTTCAGTTGCTCAGTCGTGTCCAACTCTTTTGTGACCCCATGGACTGCAGCAAGTCAGGCCTCCCTGTCCATCACCAACTCCTGGAGTTTACTCAAACTCATGCCCATCGAGTCAGTGATGCCATCCAGCCATCTCATCCTCTGTCATCCCCTTCTCCTCCTGCCCCCAATCCCTCCCAGGATCAGGGTCTTTTCCAATAAGTCAACTCTTCACATGAGTTAGCCAAAGTATTGGAATTTCAGCTTCAGCGTCAGTCCTTCCAATGAATATTCAGGACTGATTTCCTTTAGGATGGACTGGTTGGATCTCCTTGCAGTCCAAGGGACTCTCAAGAGTCTTCTCCAACACCACAGTTCAAAAGCATCAATTCTTCAGAGCTCAGCTTTCCTCACAGTCCAACTCTCACATCCATACATGACCACTGGAAAAACCATAGCCTTGACTAGACGGACTTTTGTTGGCAAAGTAACGTCTCTGCTTTTTAATATGCTATCTAGGTTGGTCATAACTTTCCTTCCAAGGAATAAGCGTCTTTTAATTTCATGGCTGCAAACACCATCTGCAGTGATTTTGGAGCCCCCAAAATAAAGTCTGACACTGTTTCCACTGTCTCCCCATCTATTTCCCATGAAGTGATGGGACCAGATGCCATGATCTTAGTTTTCTGAATGTTGAGCTTTAAGTGAACTTTTTCACTCTCCTCTTTCACTTTCATCAAGAGGCTTTTTAGTCCATCTTCACTTTCTGCCATAAGGGTGGTGTCATCTGTGTATCTGAGGTTATTGATATTTCTCCCGGCAATCTTGATTCCAGCTTGTGCTTCTTCCAGCCCAGCATTTCTCATGATGTACTCTGCATAGAAGTTAAATAAGCAGGGTGACAATATACAGCCTTGACATACTCCTTTTCCTATCTGGAACCAGTCTGTTGTTCCATGTCCAGTTCTAACTGTTGCTTCCTGACCTGCATACAGGTTTCTCAAGAGGCAGGTCAGGTGGTCTGGTATTCCCATCTCTTTCAGAATTTTCCACAGGAAAAACCATAGCTTTGACTATATACAGACCTTTGTCGGCAAAGTGATGTTTTTGCTTGAAGACTTACTGTGTGCTAAGTATGGTTCTGAGCTTTCTAGATGGATTATCTCATTAAATCCTCCCAACAACATATGAGGTAGGCACTATTATTCTTACCTCCATTTCACAGATGGGGAAACTGAGGCACAGGGAAGTCCTATCCGTCTCCTGTTCCATTCCTCCATTTCTCACTGTCCCAAGGAACTCAGATTTATTCCGTAAGCTCACCTAGCCTTTCTGTACCTCAGGTCTTTCCGGCTCATGCAGGTTCCTGTGTCCAGAACTTCCCTGTGATCTATGAAGTGTCTCTAAGTCACCGGCTAAACCTCAGCTGGGCAGAGCGCCAGGGTGGGCCCCCGACGCTCCATGCCCGCCAGCCTCCTCCACCGCATATCCTGTGGGTGGTGGGTGGGGGGACCACATCCGGAGAGAGAGAAGGGGCTGCTGACCAGGGCAGTTTCAAACCCTGGGAAATACTCCTAATGAGCCCTAGCTGTTTTGAGGGTCCCAGCGAGGGGCCTCGCTGGAGTGCCCTGAGGTCACGTCTGGAGCGCAGGGAGCGAGACTCAGGGGGTGGCAGGGACCCCACGGGAATGTCGTCTCCGAGGCCCCCCGGGGTGCTGCCGGAACGGACAGCATCTTCCCCCTCGGAATGCACCGGGGTTTCCAGCACGGACTTCGGTGGTGTTGGGAGGTTCAGACAGGTGCCTGGGGAGAAGAGGGTTGCTTTTATCTCAGCTGTCACCTGTGTTTGCACAGGGGGCAGAGAAGGGATGAGGCGGGCCAAGGAGAGGCCACACCTGCAGGTCAAGGAGGGAAGTAGGTGGGACCAACGGAGCCTCTCCCCCCGTTTCCCCCTCCCCCAGGAACCAGCAGTCAGCTTCTACTCCAGGGACACCCAGCCTTACTCGAGCTCTTGTGCACAGGCTGGAGTGAGCCTGGGTTTGGCCCAGATTCTTCAGAGAACTTCCAGCATCGCTGAGAGTCTCTGGTCCTGGATGCGATATGTGATGCTGACGGTGTGTTATCTCGGAGCACCCCACGAGGCTTCAGGAGACCTGACTTCTGACTCCGTCTCCAACCTGCCGGACAGCCGAGGGAGCGGCGGCCTCTCCCAGAGCCGCGGTCTCCTCCCTGGGAGACAAAGGGCTCTCGCCTATCACAGCCCCCACACCTGCCCCTCCCATCCCTGGCATCCACGAGTCCTCTCTCTGTGTCTGTGGCTCTGACAGGCTCAGTCTCCGCCTGCACGTGGTGTTTGTCCTTCTCTGACTCCCTGACTTCGCCGAGTATCGTGCCCTTGGGGTCGGGCCACGTTGCACCACGTGACAGGACTTCCTTCCTTTTAAAGGCTGAGGAGTATCCCACTGTGTGTGGAGACCACGCTGTTTATGCACCCATCCTTCGATGGACACTGAGAAGGTAGATTTCCTGTTAAGTGCTCTTAATAAAGTAAAGAAACACAGCGGCCCTGTCTGTAGCATCTCACTGCAGTTTGAGAAAGGACCACCCCAAGGTCAGGAAGCCAGTCAATGACTGGGCTCCCTGCCTTCACGCTGCGTGCTCTGCCTCCTACGTATCTCTCTCCTTTCTACATTCCTTCCTAGAGCGCACTACGCCTCACCTCCTCCTGGAAGCCTCCCTGGCTGTCCTGACTCTGGAGACTGGGGACACTCACACGGCTCAGGCACAATTACACAACTGAGACCCCGTAATTGTTCCAGCTCCCTTGCAGCCTTTGTTCTGTAAGTAACTGTGATGGGTAACCTTCATGAAAGTACATAAAATGTAGCGCCGACAGATTATCACACAAGGAGCCTTCTCATTCTCCACCCTGACCCTAAGTCCAGTAAAGTCCCCACGGTCGGGCACCCCACTGGCTTCTTTTCCTGCACCTCGGGGAGCAGAGGGCACTGCAGATGCTCCACACAGACTGGACGGCTACCAGACAGACCAGAGCTCAAACTTGAGCGCACATATGAGCCGCCGGGGGGCTCTTGTTAACATGCAGATACTGGACAGATCTAGGGCCGTGGGATGCTGGGGGTCCACGGGTCAGACTCTGAGCAGCCGGGCTGTGGGCCAGGCACAGAGCGTGACGATCACTAAGTCAGGAAGGAGAACGGGAGGGCAAACGTGACCTCGTGCCCCCAGCTCTAAACTGGTCAAAGGGGTCTGAGCCTTGGCAGAGAGGAAAACTAAGCACAGAGGAAGCGCTCCGAGGACTGGGGCGTCCCAATGCCGCTGTCCCCAGTCTGGGGGGTCCTGACAGCCCGCAAGCCCTCCAGGGCCCTGAACAAGGATGTGTGGGACAGGCAGGCACCCAGGACACCCCCCAGGACCTCTGCGCCCCCTTTCTCTCCCTTTCACTTTAGGTTCTGAGAGTCTACGTCTTCATCCTCCTCCACTCAACTGTCTGAAAATCAATTCTCTGTGTTAACTTGGCCGAACCGCCTTGCTCTGTAAATTGTTCATGACTGAAGGGTTGTTTTGTTCATTAAACTGTCCTTCATCTGCGATCATTTTCCTTGCTTAAATGCAAGAACTGGGTCTAATGCATTCATTTATGTATCAGTTTCTTTGAGGGTATTTACCGAATGCTATTTTACGTGCCAAGCAGCAGCGACATAACTGCAAATAGGATAATCACGGTCCCTGCCTTCCTGGAGCTATTCTGAGAGGGAAAGGTAAACAGTAAGCAACTAAGCAGAAGAAATAATACAGAACACAATCACAGCCTGAGATAAGGAAGAGGAAGGAAAGGACAGGAGTGAGTGAGCCGGGAGAGGCCTCTCGGAGGAGCTGGCGTCTCCTCGGAGCCCTGCAGACCGTGGTGCCAAGGGCAGGAAGGGCGTCTCGCGTGGAAATAAGTGCAAGTGCAAAGGCCCTGGGGTGCGGGTAAGGAACAGACCACCTTGTTCTGCTGCCTTTGTGGCTGAATTCCATTCCATCCGTGATTAACACATGACAACAGAAGATGAAATGCCAGGAACTTAAAAGTCTTTCCAATCTGGTGCCAATCACCAGAACAGCAAACTCGAGAGGAGGGGGAAGGACTTGGGGGGCGGGGGGTAGGATGCATGGAAAAGTGGTGAGTTCTGCCGGGGATGCACCGAGTCTGAGGCATCTGCACAGCTTCCGAGAAGGGCCCCCTAAAGCAGGTGGCAGCTGGAAAGTGGGGCTAAAGGGAAGGGTGGGACAGAACGTCAGCTTCGGGGACACACCTGAGAAGGGCTGGCCACTGGACTGCAAGCGGCTGCTGCTGCCGGAGCCGAGGACGGGGAGGAGAGTGGAGCTGGAGGAGCCCAGGCCCCGGAAATCAACACCTCCATGGAGCGAATGGTCGCAGAAGTGGGGAGAGAGCGAGGAGAAGAGCGAGGAGACCACCAGAGCAGAGGCTCGGTGTCCGATGCGGACAGTGTGCAGAGCGCGGGACCACACCGAGGCGGCGGGGAGACCGGAGGAGCCTGCTTGTAGGCGGAGCAAAGGCCTGCAGAACCTGTCCAGCGCGCCCCCTCCTCTCCCGCCCCCCGCCCAGGGCTGACCTCCTGGGCTCACTCCCACCTCTGCCCTGGGGCTCCCTGCCCACAGGGCGGTCCCCAGACCTTCCCACTTTCGTTTTCCTTCCCAACAGCCAGCTCCCAGCTCAAAGCTTTCCTCCTCCTCATCACAAAAGCTTCCCAGGAAACTGGAACCTTCTTGTATCTCTGGAGGGAACCTCAAATGGGCCAGCTTGTAAAAGAGTATGGCAGGTCCTCAAAAAATTTCTTGAGCTCCAAAATCACTGTGGATGGTGACTGGCAGCCATGATATTAAAAGACACTTGCTCCTTGGAAGAAAAGCTATGACCAACCCAGACAGCATATTAAAAAGCAGAGACATCACTTTGCTGAAAAAGGTCCATACAGTCAAAGCTATGATTCTTCCAGTAGTCATGTACTGGATGTGAGGGTTGGACCATAAAGAAGGTTGTGTGCCAAATAATTGATGCTTTTGAACTTAGGTGTTTGGGAAGACTCTTGAAAGTCCCTTGGACAGCAAGGAGATCAAACCAGTCTATCCTATAGGAAATTACTCCTGAATATTCATTGGAAGGACTGACGCTGAAGCTCCAATACTTTGGCCACCTGATGCAAAGAGCAGACTCATTAGAAAAGACCCTGATGCTGGGAAAGATTGAAGGCGGGAGGAGAAGGGGACGACAGAGGATGAGATGGTTGGATGGCATCCCTGACTCAACAGACATGAATTTGGGCAAATTTCGGGAGATACTGAAGGACAGGGACACCTGGCGAGCAGCAGTCCATGGGGTCACAGAACCAGACACGAGTGAGCCACAGAACAACAACAAAGAATGACTATGTGATCCAGCAATTCTACTTCTAGGTACACACACAAAAGAATTCAAATCGATATCTTAAAGACAGATTTGCACACCCAAGTTCACAGCAACTTGGTTCACAGTCGTGGGAAAGTGGAGGCAACCCAAGCATCCATGGATGGATGAACTGACAAAATGTGATATGAACACATCATGGAATATCATCCAGCCTTCCAAGGAAGAAAATCCTGACACATGTGACAACATGGATGTACCTTGAGGACGTTCTGCCAAGTGAACTAAACCAGACACACAAAAATAGATACCCTGAGAGTCCGCACAGTGGAGGTATCTAGAGTAATCACCATCATAGAAGCAGAGAGTGGAATGGTGCGTGCCGGAGGCTGTGGTGCGGTGGGGTATTGCTCTCTAAGATGTACTGAGTCTCACTTTGGGAAGATGAAACAGTTCTGGAGATGGACAGCAGGGATGGTTGCCCAACAATGTGAATGTTCTTGGCGTGACTGAACCTTAGACTTAAAAATGGTCAAGGTGGAAGATTGTATGCTATGTGCATTTTAAAAACCTTTTTTATTTTATTTTTTTGCTGTGCCAGGTCTTAGCGGCGGCACACGGGGTCTTCTATCTTCAATGCAGCACGTGGGATCTTTAGCTGCAGCATGTGAGATCTAGTTCCCCAACCGGGGACTGAACCCAGGCCCCCTGGATTGGGAGCGTGGAGTCTTAGCCACTGGACTGCCAGGAAGTCCTTCAACAAAACTCTTAAAAACAGGGAAAAAAAAAAAAAAGCCTTCTTCGGCCTCCCGAAGTTTCCCCTCTCTCTCCTCACCCCGGTGCTCGGCCCCCACGTCTGCGGTTTGCGTGGTTTGTAGCACGTTCGCCACCAAAACCCACCTGAGGGGGTTTTCTGGACGACTGCTCATCACCTAGAAGGTACACTCCAACAGAGCCAGGAGACGCCTGGTCCGACCTGTGGCTGCTGTTTCTTCAGCCCTTAGAGGGGTGCCTGGCACACAGTAGGTGCTCAGAAAATAACTGGCAAAGAAACACCACTCTGCTGAAGAGGAGGAGGGCCGGGTGGAACTGGGTGAGGTCACAGAGAGAAGAGGTGCAGACCCGAGGGAGCCCACTTCCCAAAGGAGGCGGTTTTCTGGGAGGCTGGCTGCAGGGGAGGAAGCTGCGGCAGGTGTGGCCCGGCCTCCCGGCCTGGAGGAGCGCGTCTGCAGTGGGGCCAACGCACGCCGGAACACGGGGTTCAGGGTCTGCCGCGTGGAGAAGGTGCAGGGTGACATTTAACACGGGTTGGGGGCTGGCCCCATGGAGACGACCAGAGTTCAAGCAGATCCTTTAACCCCGACAGACGGTCAGGGCGAGGTCGCAGGTGCAAAGCTGGTGGCAGGAGGCCAGCAAGGGGGCCGCCCCTGGGACCCTGGGTGCAGCCGGGAGGGGGCGTCCTGCCTGGGCGGGGACCAGAGAGGGTGGGCAGACAGGACGGGTCTGCTCTGGAGGACAGGGCTGGGCTCAGGGGTGGACCCGTCCAAGAAAACAACATCCTTGGTGACAACGGGACTCCGGCCAGGGAGGAGGTAACCCGAGGGGCCGCCAACTCCGGGGCTGATCTCGGGGGAGCTGGTACATTGCCCGAAAAGGCCCCGCTAGCTTGAAAACCGGGCGCACTGTCGGGAGGAGAACCGGCCAGCAGCTTGTGAATGTCTCTTTTCATTGCTAGATCTATTTTTAGGTCCGTCTCGATTCCCTTTCTTTGCCCCTTCTTTCCTTCAACCCACACCCTTTGTCTGTCCGCGAGTGGGAGCGAGAGAGGTCAGACAGGTGGGTGGACCAGCTGGGCTCAGCTTCCTGTCCTGCTGCAAAAATCTCTCCCCTCCCGCCTGGGTCATCCCCAAACATCTGGGAAGGGTGGGTGGGGCTCTGCACTTTTTATTTATTGTTACGTAAACCGTATCACCCTGGAGGAAGGGTGGGGCTCACCACCATATCCCCACACACACCCAAGGTCCAGGGGAGGCCATCCCAGGCCAGGGCTGCCCCTTTGAGATGGCTGGGGTGGAAATCTGGGTCCCTTTGCCCACAGGACACAACAAAGGCACAGAGAGGTGAGGTCTGCTTTTCGGAGAAGCAGAATTTTCAGCAAGGATGGGAGACGGAAGAATAAGTGAACGTTCTACCTCCCCACCCCAGGAAAGACTGGTCCATCTGGAAACTTCCCAGTGGCCGAGCGGCCCTCACCCCCCAGGACTGCCAGGGGGCGCCCTGCGACAGCCTGTGGTGGGGGCTCGATCAGGAGGTACGGACACTGGTTGAAACCCTCTCCCGGGATCCACCCGCAGGAAAATGTGTGTGTGAGGAGGGGGTACAAACAGGTGCCCTGGAGGGCTGTCCTCAGAGCAGAGGCGGCTAAGACTCCGAGCTCCCAATGCAGGGGGCCTGGGGGTTCGATCCCCAGTCGGGGAACACGCTCCCACGTGCTGCAACTAAGAGTCTGCCCGCCTCAACTAAAAGACCCTGCATGCTGCAACGAAGGCCGCGAATCCTGTGTGCAGACCAATAAATCAGCTATTTCCCAAACATCAGTGCCCCTCAGCGAGGGGAGGGCAGAAAAACGACAGCACATCCAGACACTGGAAGAGTCGGGCACGAAAAAAGGAAGGGAGAGCTCCCTGCACCGACGTGGGACAATGTCTAAGATACTAGAGAATGAACCCCACCAAGCGATTGCCCCTGTTTCTCAGAGCTTGATACGGTTTATGGGGAAAAAAACCCACAGCTCCACAAATAATGCCATCCGTTTCGTCCATTTCCAACACTTAATAAATGATGGATGTCAGTGGAGTGCAGGGGAGAAGGTGTGGAAGGACACACAGCCGACCGCGTACCAGGTACCCTGGTGAGGGCCCCGGGGCCGGGAAGGAGCGCCCCAGAGCACAGAGCCCTCGCCTGCGGGGATCTCAGACGTGACGAGGACCCCCCAGTGGAGCACGCCTCCAGTAACGGAGACCTGACGTCCACAGGGGCCTCCACTGCTGCGGCATCACAAAGGCCTCACAGGGAGGATGGGGCGGGGTGGCTAGAGGGGGGCGCGCAGTCTGTTTGGCAGGTGAGGAGGCTGGGCTCCCGAGAGTGGACCGACCAGCCTGGGGGGTCTGGCCTGCCCCGTCTACCTCTGGGCGCTCAGAGACGGCGGGATGGTCCTTCTCATGGTGGCAAGTGGCCGGCAGCACAGCGGGAGGGGGGAGACGCAGGTGGTCCCAGGGGAAGGTGGGGAACCATCACGGGGTACACAGAGCTGCACGTGGGGGGCCCCACCGCTGTCTCAGCCCCTCGGCTCTGCGGGGACCCAGACCCAGCCCCAGCGTCAGAGTGAGGACCGACCCCTGAGGACAGCGGGGGCGCTCTGCTCCCAGGCTCCACGACCCCAGTGATGCCCAGAAGAGCCAGAGTCAGAGCTCACCTCCCGTCCCCACACGCCCACCCCTCGCCGAGCCAAGAGCTCCTCCCGGAGGGAGGGGAGGAAGCAGAGAGGCAAGAGAAGGCCACCAGGATCGCAGAAGAGAAACAGACAGACAAGACTGGGTTTGGAGTCAGCCCTGTTTCCAGCCCCTTCAATCACGTGCAGTGTGGCCTTGGGCAAGTGACTTAACCTTTCTGAGCCTCTATGTCCTCGACCGCAGAACAGGGGAAATGCCCCCGACTTCAGCAATGCTGTAAGGAATGAAAGAGAGAGCGGACTTGGGAGCACTGAGTGTCCGGCACACAGCTCGCTGCCCAGAGAGTGAGGAGCAGGGAGGGGAGGGAAGGGGAAGGGACCACAGCCGCTGGTGGGAAAGCCCCCTGAGCCTAACCCTAACCCTAACCTACACTAACCCTAACCCTGACCCTAACCTAACCCTAACCCTAACCTAACCCTAACCTAACCTAACCTAACCCTAACCCTAACCCAACCCAACCCTAACCCTTGAACATCCTCACAGCACCGGGCAGATGACGTGAAAAGCCCTGTGTAGACAGGTGAGTGAACTTTTAAAAGAAACAAAATGCACGAGCCAAAATGAAACTCGTGCCCATTTGTCAACTGCTCGGTAAGCGCCAGGCACCTGGGCCAGTGCTCCCTGAGGAAGAGCCGGTGGTCAGAGTGGACCACCTCACCTGGGTTGGGAGGGGAAGACGCCTGCCTGCAGTGGGGGACAGAGAGGAACAGATGCCGAGGGAGGAGCCTGCTCCTCTGCGTTCGGGCTCCTTCTCCCCGGCAGACGGGAGGGGGCCCGGGAGATGAGGGGAGAACCCCAGGCGGGTCTCGGGCGGCCCGGCGGTGGGTGCCACCCTGGTCTAATCTGGACCCCAGCGCCTCGTGATGTCGCCTGGGGGACACCAGTAACAGCGGTGTGGCCACGGGCAGGTTCTTTGGCTCCAATAGTTTCTGCAAACGTGAATATGGGAAAACAGCCCGTGTGCCTGGGAAGTGCATGAAAGGACTGAGCTTGGGTCGGGAATGGCGAGAGGGGCGGGCTCACGCGAGCACTGGATGGCGAGCAGATGTAAGCGCCACCACGAACAGGCCTGATGCCTGATAACAAGGTCCCGGCCTCAACTGTGACCTGGGCCTCGCCTCACCACCCACCTCCAGGGCTTCCGTGGTGGCTCAGAGGCTAAAGAATCTGCCTGCAATGCAGGACACCCAGGTTCGATCCCTCGGTTGGGAAGATTCCCGGAGGAGGGCATGACAACCCACTCCAGTATTCTTGCCTGGAGAATCCCATGGACAGAGGAGCCTGGCAGAGAGTCGGACACGACTGAGTGATCAGCACTTTCGGGTTCACTTTCTCTCAGCCCTGCCCACCTCCCCAGCCCTCACTCCAACATCACTGCAGGCAGTAAGGACATCTTCATGAAACTCACTCACACGCCTAACTCATGGCACCCTCACAACTCCCACTTCACAGATGAGGAAACTGAGGCCCAGGGCCCCGAGGTCATCGGAATCTAGCCCTTTGTGCTCACTCAGTCGTGTCTGACTCTTCGTGACTCCGTGGACAGTAGCCCGCCAGGCTCCTCTGTCCGTGGGGATTCTCCAGGCAAGGATACTGGAGTGGGTTGCCATGCCCTTCTCCAGGGGATCTTCCCGACCCAGGGACTGGACCCCGGTCTCCTGCATGGTAGTCAGGTTCTTCACCATCGGAGCCATCAGGGAAGCGCTGCCTTGATTCAAGTCAGGCAGCTCGATCCCACGTCCCCCCGCCCCCACCGAGGCTCTGGAAGCCCCAGGGACCCAGGCGGGCGGGAGCAGTCAGCCCCGCAGCATCCCGTGGCCCCGTCTGCCGTGTGTCTTCAGGCAGCAGCCCCGAACGAGACTCCGCCTCTGCATCCAGCCAGGGCTCAGCTGTCTGCAAAGAGCTCCCTCCACCCCGAGGCGGAAGGGAGTGGACGTCCCCTCCACGCTCACATCTCTGACCCCCACAGCCCACCAGCCCCCGACTACCTTGTGGGTGAGGCTGGGGTCTCTTGCAGCGCTGTCCTCCTCCTCCTCTGAGCTTCCATGCTCTTCATCCGACGTGAGGTCCTCCTTGGGGGCCGCTGTAGAGATGGGACAGACCTTGTACGGCTCGGTGTAGGCGCTGGGGACACAGAAGAGGAGAGAGAGAGGGTCAGGGCTGCCAGTCGGCCAAGGGACACCGAACCGGCCGTGGCCCTGCTAACATCACAAGCCGTTACCAAGCGCTCCGTGCCTCCACGGGGACCCAGAGACGGGTAAGAGCAGGCAGGACCTCCTTCCTGCCTCAGCCCCGCCAGCCTGTCCTGGTTCACGGGACGTTCCAAGCTCTGCGCTGCCTTGGGGCCTTTACACATGCTGTTCAAGGCAGACCTGTCTTCCCATGAGCTGCAAGGAGACCCAGGTTCGATCCCTGGGTCAGGAAGATCCCCTGGAGAAGGGAACGGCAACCCACTCCAGTATTCTCGCCTGGAGAATGCCATGGACGAAGGAGCCTGGCGGGCTGGCCCCATCACAGCAGCCTCCTTGCTCCCAGCCCCCCTCTCTACACAGCAGAGTGACTGTCTTACAAGACAAACTGGCCACAACCCACTCTCTTGCTCAAGAACCTTCAGTGGCTCCTCCTGCCTTTGGCAACATGGTCCCAGATGACTTCTCATAAAATCTCTCTTCATACTAAAAATTCAAGCACCTTGCCTTATTAAGTTTTTATCGATACTGATTCCTGCCCTCTGGGAATGATGGATGGATGGATGGATGGGGAGGTGGCCGTGAGGAAGGAGTCTCCACTCTCTGGAGTGGCGGTGCCAACTCTATTCCAGGCCGTCAATGGGCAGGCTCAGGACCCCTGCCTCAGGCCTGGTCCATGCAGGGGGAGGCATGGCCTGGAGGGTCCATCAGGAGAGGACATGAGTGTTAGACTGAGGTGCAAGGAGAGGCTATTCCTGGCACCAGAAAGACCATGGAACCTCTCTCCAGGTCTGCTCGGAGAAGGACTGGAGTCCTCTGGCCCACACGGTGGCCAAGAGCCAGAAAGATCAGGGAGATGTGGCCTGTTCCTGCCTGGACTCCTGGGGCCGTGAGTGTGTGCAGTGTGGGCTTACACGCACCTGAGTGTACAGAGACACAGCCCTGACCCAGGCTGGAGCCGTGTGAGTGGGGGGATGTGTGTGTGTGTGTGTAGTCGGGGCTGCAGTCATGGTGTGTGTGTGTGTGAGTGAGAGTGTGTGTGTGTGCATGTGTGTGTGTAGTGTGGGCTTGCAGCTGTGCCCCTGTGTGCGGACGCACAGTCCTGACCCAGGTTGGAGCCAGGACCCGCTCAGCTATCCAACTGCCCCCGCCCTTCTGGCCCACAGCTCTGGGTTTTTTCAAAATTATGGGACAGCCCAAAAGTTCATTTGGGCTTTTCTGTAACATGCATGGAATCTCATTAAGATCAGTAGAAAATTTCTCATCAGAATTTGGAAGATACAAGGTAGAGGGCCAATATATTCAAAATGCTTAAAAGAAAAAACCTGTCAGCTAAGAATCCATCCTGAATTCCATACAACTGTCCTTTAGAACTGTGCCGGACGTTAAGACATTCCTAAATAAACCTGCGGCAGCTTGTGACGACAAAATCTGCGCTGCAGGAAGTGTGCGAGGGAGTCCTGCAAAGTGAAACGAGAGGACACAAGGCAAAACCACAAACTCACAGGGAGAAATAAAGGCAACACCTGGGAAATGACAAAATTTCAACGACGAATTCTACCAAACTTTCTAGGAAGAACGAATGCCAATCATTCTAAAATTTCTCCCCCAAAATTGAAGAGCGAACACTTCCCAACTCGTTCCACAAGGCCACTATTGCCTCCATCCCCCTGGGCAGCGAGTCGGAAACCTGAACATCTCGGGCCCAAATATTAAACGTCTCCCAAGTTCACCCTCACACCCTCCCCGACGCCACCGGCCCCTCTGTCACAGCCTCCGGAGCCCACGCCATCGCCTGCCTGCAGGTCTGTAGCACTCACCTCCAGCTGGCGCCCCTTCCCTGGGGCTGCCCTCCCATCTCTTCACCCGGCGGCCAGAGGGCCCGTCTCAGAGCCCGCCTGATCCTGCCACCCTCCTGCTGAAACGGCTGCTGGCATTTGCTCCCAGCAGCTGTCTGCTGGGCGGAGCTCCGCTATCCGGGGGCGTGGAAAGCGGGGCATCCTTGCGCCCGATGCTGCCGTGAAGTCTGCCCAGCATCGGACACTGTCAGGTACCCAGGAACTTTGGGGCCGAGGGCTGGACTCCTTGCAGCAGACACTGGGGAGACAGCTCATGGACGCCCCAAACTCCACAGATGGGGAGGGGCTGGCTCAAGATCACCTGGCAAATGGGGGCCAAAACACAGGGCCTCTGCCTACAGTTGATCCCATTTAACAGACATGAAAAGAGAGGCCCAGCTGGGTTCCCTCAATGCACCACTGCGTGCAGCCAACTCTCAGGCTGCAAGGGCAAAGGCGCTTTGCTTTTGTTCTCTGTGCTCGTTTTATTTCCTTTTGGAGCAGCAGCAGGAGGATCCCCATGGACAGAGGAGCCTGGCGGGCTGCAGTCCATGGGGTCAAAAGGAGTCGGACGCGACTGAGCGGCTTAGCACAGCACAGAGCGCAGCGATTCGCGTTCACACTCCCAGGCGGGGTTGTCTGGGTTCATATCCTGGCCAGGTATTATATCACCTTCCCAAGCCTCAGCAGTGCCCAACTCACGGAGCTGCTGGGAGAGGTCAACGAATTACACTGCACGACCCCCACAACAGCGCCTGACATGTGATAACTCAATAGGGGAGAGCCAAGGCGCTCGTCCTCACCAGCGGGGTCTGGCTGAGCACGGCCGCCCCAGTTTGGACCGAGCCGGCTCAGGTCAGCTCGTCTTTAGCATCTGCCTCCACTCTGACCTCACCCTGATAACACCCATGAAGTCGCAGTACGCGTTCTTCCAACACTTTAACATAAACCACACGATTCTTCATCTACGACGTGTTTGACGACAACGACCGTGCCCTCCCCGGAAGGCGCACAGACCTTCAGAGACAAACCCAGAGAGCACGGACCCGCCACCTGTCCTCGACCCAACCTCAGCTTCTGGCTAGCAACGTGCCCTAGGCTCTCTAATCTACTTCTTCTCACTTTTGTTTTCTAGAAAGAGCTAAAAGGGGAGTCAGGAAACAAGGGTTGCGGTGCTCTCATGATATTCTGGCTCATTAATTTCACTGTCCTATTGAGGGGCTGTGAGCACAACAGATGGAGGCAAAATGCCATTAAAAATACGCTCTCACAACATGAAAAGGCAACTGTAATCCCAAGCCTTGACAGACTCAATGGAAGCCTTAGTGACAGACCTTATCTTAGACTGGAGTCATTAGTTAAATAAGCAAATCAAAATAGTCTAGGACCACTAGTGTCAATAGAAACTGTGTCTACACACTTGATATTTGCTACCAGGCTGATCTTCAAATGCAGGAGAAGAAAAACACCTCCAAGCCATGCTGTCTTAGTAACTTCTGCCCAAATGCTCCAAGAGGCCCTGGAGAGCTCATGTTCTTGGTGAGTAACCAGCTCCTCCCTTGGGGACAGACTGGGAACCCTCACAGAGGGTTCATCCATTTCCCCATTTCAGTTCAGTTCAGTCACTCAGCCATGTCTGACTCTTTGCAACCCTATGAACCGCAGCACGCCAGGCCTCCCTGTCCATCACCAACTCCCAGAGTTCACCCAAACTCATGTCCATCGAGTCGGTGATGCCATCCAGCCATCTCATCCTCTGTCATCCCCTTCTCCTCCTGCCCTCAATCTTTCCCAGCATCAGGGTGTTTTCCAATGAGTCAGCTCTTCGCATCAGGTGGCCAAAGTATTGGAGTTTCAGCTTCAGCATCAGTCCTTCCAATGAACATTCAGGACTGATTTCCTTTAGGATGGACTGGCTGGATCTCCTTGCAGTCCAAGGGACTCTCAGGAGTCTTCTCCAACACCACAGTTCAAAGCATCAATTCTTCAGTGCTCAGCTTTCTTTATAGTCCAACTCTCACATCCATACATGACTGCTGGAGAATCCATTTCCCCAGTCCATCAATATAAACCTGTGAGACAGGTCTTTTGCACAGTATGCCCTAAGGATGGCTGCAAGGTCTGTCTTTTTAGCTATCTGGTTCCTATCTGTTTGGTTTTTGAGCATTCAGACTCTACTGTCGGTACTGGTAACACAGTGGTGAATAAACACACACTGTCTGTTCCATGGCCTCTCCCGTCAAAATGCCCATTATAATCATAAAGGGGGGACTTCCCTGACGGCCCAGTGGCTAAGATTCCACGTTCCTAACGCAAGGCACGCAGGTTTGATCCCTGGTCAGGGAGCTAGATCCCACATGCTGCAACTAAAGATCCCAAGTGCTGCAATTAAGACCCAGTGCAGTCAAACAAATAAACATCAAATAATAAAATAAAAGTTCTGTTTAAAAAATCATAACTAGGGAGGCGCTGTCTCCAGATACCTTCTTTGGATGCACCGATATATTACATATGAGAACGCCCTCTGACCCGAACACCTGCCGTCTACTCACTCACCCATCTACACACTTTTCACCCAGTTGCCCACACAGCCACTCACCCCTCCCTCCCGCCTTCTCTCCATCAGTCCCCCATCCCTCCATCCACCCACTGGCCTATCCATTCATCTGTCCAACTACCCATCTGCTTAGCCATCCCGCCATCCACCCACCCACTTGGCGATCCTTCTATCCATCCAACCCCACCATCCATCCTTCCATTCCCTCACTCACTTACTCACCAAAGGCAAAGCAACACCTACTTCAAAGAGCAAGCCCGTGAAGGAATCAAGGATGACTACAGTACAGTGCGAAGTACTGGCTGAGAGGATAGGTCCAAAACTCAGACTGCCTGGTTTGAATCCCAGCTCTACCACTTTAAGCAAATTACTGCAACTTTCCATGCCTGCTTTTTTTTTTTTTTTTAAATCTGCAAATCAAGGGTAATGACACATGCTGGGAAAACAGACAAAAATGCCACGTGGTCAGCACTGTTGGTTTCGAGGCCAACTGGCCTAGAACTTCAGCATCAGATCAAGGAGAGGCACTGTGTGACCTCAGGCAAGGCACCCAACCTCTCTGGTTCTAATCCTTAAAGTGGGATTGTAATCCTTAAAGGGGATGACTATCTAGGTTCACTGTGGGCTTCAATGAGAACATGATGGTAAAAGTGGCCATCTCCTAGACCATAATATGTCCCTTCTGGCCAGCCTGCAGAGGGGCCAAGTTTTAAATCCCCCAGACTAGTCTCCACAGGGCTGTGTCCTCCCCCTGGGCTGACTTGGGCTTTAAAGCTAACATAAATTAAAGCTGCTCAGAGCTCGTTACCCTAAACGACCCTCCAAATGAGCACAGTCCTTTCCAGCAGCCTGAAGTCGTAAAAGGACATCGGCACCCACGTGGGGGGGAAGAGCGCTTTGCAAGCTGGCCCAGGGCAGCCCAGATCTGCCCGTTAAATCCCACCCAGTACGACGCTCACTGGGAGCTGTAACCCTGAGCGCAGCCAAAGGGGCTTCGTAACTCATAAAACGGGGAGGCCGTCCCCTGTGGGAGCCTCTCGTGGGCACCTCGGGCCCTCGCTCCACCCCCGCTGGTGCAGTGACACGTGGGAGGAGGCCAGACGGCAGATGTCACGGCCCTGGCTCCTCTGAGATAGGCTGGAACCTCCCTGGAGCTTGCCGGCTTGGCGGGGCGGGGAGAGGTGGGGGGGCAGGGGCTTCGGCACTGCGATCTCTGGGAGCTGGAAAGTCTGAGATGGAGGAGACAGGATGACGGACTTGGCGAATATGACTGTCCTCATTAGCCGGGCGGCTGGAAGAGCTTAGAAGGGGACGGAGGAGAGGGCTGCGTGCAAAATCAGGGATTTCCAAATCCTCAGACACGAGTCTAACCCCCTGATCTCAGCACCTTCAGAGTTCACTCAAACGTCCCTCCAGACCTTCTCCAAGACACATTTTCTGCCTTGATATTCCCTGGTCACTCAAACCTGACCCCTCACCAGTCCTCCTTCTTCAAAGGCTCAGGAAGTTTTCCTGGATACATGTATCACCTGCACTGGGGGCTTTGAATCTCAGCCAGTGGAAACCGCCCAGGACGATGGGGATCAGAGACCCGAGTGCCCCGCCTTCACTGCTAACCTGTTGCACGGTCATGCTGGTGGGCCTCAGTTTGTGCATCTGTAAAATGGAGAAGCAGACACGCACAGCTGTGAATACGGGTGTTGAGACTGGACTGTGTGCACCCGATGGCCTGGTTGGGGGCTGGGGCGGGGACAGGGGGCAGGCTCTGAGAGCAGCTGCTGCCTGCAGTCTTCTCCTGGCGTAAGCCTCTGCTTCGCTCCCTCTGGAGGGAGCGCGTCCCACACCCGGGGTCAGCCAAGGGAGAGTGCTCGTAATGCTTCCCAGAAACATGACTGAAGGAGAGGCTTTTCTAAAAGTTCAATTTCCATCTTGCACTAAGTAGAAACAGAAGTGCATCTGTGCTCTCCGTCCCCCGATAGCCACACCCCTCTTCCTCAAGCACACACGCCTGGGGGTTTTATAGGGATTTGTTTTCTTGTTGTAACAGCTTTATTGACATGTAATTCACATACCAGAAGGTTTACCCTTTTAAAGCGAACAATCCAGCGCTTTTTAGTATCGGCACAGAGCGGTGCAGCCATCACCACTGTCTAATTTAGAAACTTTTCATCAACCCAAAACGAAACCACGTACCGTTTAGCAATCAGTCACATCTCCTCCCGCCCCAACCTCTGGCAACCACTGACGCACTTTCTATCTCCAGCAGCAGTAGCAGTGTTAGCCGCTCAGTCATGTCCGACTCTCTGCAGCCCCCTGGACGGTAGCCCGCCAGGCTCCTCTGTCCATGGGATTCTCCAGGCAAGAATGCCGGAGTGGGTCGCCATTCCCTTCTCGAGGGGATCTTCCTGACCCAGGGATGGAACCCGTGTCTCCCGCACTGCAGGCAGATTCTTTACCGATGGAGTCACGAGGGAAGCCCATGACTCTGCCTAGTCTAAACATCTCATACCAATGGAATCATACAGTCAAGTCATCATTCGTCCTTTTGTGTCTGGCTTCTCTATCACTACAGAGTGTTCAAGATTCATTTATCAGTACTGCACTCTGTTCAATGGCCACTAATACTCCACGGCATGGCTCTGCCACATTCTGCTTGTCCATCCATTTCTCAAGAGACACTTGGGCTGTTTCCACGTCTCAGCTAGCCTGAAGAGTGCTCCTAGGAGCATTCACGTAAGAGTTTTTTTGGGGAGGTATGTTTTCATTTCTCTTGGCACACCCAGGTGTGGAATGGCTGGGTCATACGGTAACTCTACGTTTAACATTTTGAAGAACTGCCGGACTATTTTTAGCATAACATTTTGCACTCCACTGGCAGCGCTGAGGGTTCTGATTTCTTCACATCCTCATCCCTACTTGCTACTGTCTGCCTTTGTTATTTTAGCCTTCCTAGTGGCTTTGAAGCGGTTTACCGGGACTGTCAAGGAATTCTGTTCTCCTTGATCACAGCTCAGCCTCTTCCTGACCCAAACAAACACTACAGTAATTCCTATTCAAAGAGAAATGTAAGTATGATTCCCAAGGCTTCCTTTACAGAAAATCAAATGAGGTTCAGAGGTGCAGGGCGAACACATGACTACCTCTGGAGACTCTGCAGAGGCCTCGTAACATGACATACTGATATAAAGAGGCAGCGACAGAGGAAAACCGTAGGCCAGAGCCCCAGTCTCGCCAGCGTGACGTTCTCTCTGGTTCTGGCTTCAGGTAACAGTCTCTGCCTCCTACAACGTGGCGGGCCAGGGAGGGCAGTGGGTGAAGAGTCCTGTGTGTCTGGCCCTCAGCAACAGCCACACTGTTGGCAGGTGGCCCTCCTTGGACGACTAACCCCAGACCCCATCTCTGGGGCCACGGGAGAGGATAACCTTCAAGGTCACAAGGGTTAGGATTCCACCTCCCGAGGTCAGGCCCCAGCTCTGCCACTTGTCAGCCCAACGCCCAGAGCTCAGCTGCTTACCCTGCCTCAGTTTCCTCACCTGTAAAACGGAGATGCTAACAGCACTTCCCCCGCCAGGGTTTACGAGACGACGTGTATGCATGAGGCGGGTGGGCTGCTCAGCACAGTGCCCAGGTGGATTCACTACAGCCAGTCTGAGCTAGGGGCCAGAACGTCTCGACCCCTTACAGACCTGGGTGGTAACCCCACCTCTGTCACCAGCTTGCTGGGCCGACCCTCTCCTCTCTCTGAGCCTCAGTTTCCTCATCTGCGACACGAGGGAGTCAGAGGTCTTCTGTAGGCCCCACCGCCACGATGTTCTGTGAGTTTGTGTCCAAAGGGGTCCCCGGGGAAGCTGAGAGGATCTGTCCCAGTGATTCCTGCTCATCTCTGCTGTTCTGAGCCGTCTCATGCAGCCAGACCACCACTGCACTGCCCCCCGCACGCCCTGGTCCCTCCCCATCTCCACGCCGCTTTCGAGGCTGTTCCAGAATTCCTGCCTGCCTGCCTGCCTCCTGCTTCCCCAGCCCCTCACGGTCCAGCCACACACCACCTCTTCCGGGAAGCCTCCTCCGCCTCTCCAGCGGGATGGGGCTCTCGTCCACAGTTACGCGTGGCTGCGGAAATCTGCACCCCTGAGCCAGCTCCCCTACCAGCCCTCTCTGAGGCAGGAGTCAGGGGCTCCCCGCGCGCTTTGGTGTCTTCCGTGAAAGGCACACAGTAGGGGCATGGCAAGCGCGTGTCGAATGACTGTCTGTGGAGCTCGGTGACAGCTCAGAGTCTTACTTGGCAAACAAAGGATAGCGTACCCTTGGGCAGGCAGGCCAACCCCAAAGGAGAGGCGGCCAGACAAGTCTTAATGCACAGATGAGCTATTCTGCTAATTAGACTATTCTTAAAAAAAATTTTTTTTAATGTTTATTTTTGTTCACTTATTTGGCTGTGCCCAGTCTTAGCTGTACCTGTGGGATCCAGTTCCCTGACCAGGGATCGAACCCAGGCCCCTCGAACTGGGAGCGTGGAGTCTTAGCCACTGGTTCACCAGGGAAGTCCCGGCCGTACTTCTATACTGCTTTGAGTATGGCTGAAGGTGGGGGTTGGGAGAGCGTCCCCCACCCCACCGTGGGCTGGATCTGGACACGTGTGCGTGTTCGCTCAGTTGTGTCCAACGTTTTGCAACCCCCGTGGACTGTAGCCTGCCAGGCACCCTCGTCCGTGGAATTTTCCAGGCGAGTATACCGGAGTGGGTTGCCATTTCCTCCTCCAGGGGATCTTGCCAACCCAGAGCTGGAACCCGCATCTCCTGTACTGCAGGCGGACTCTTTCCACGGAGCCGCCTGGGAAGCCCCACGTGGACACAGTCGAACAATAATAACAGCAGCAGCAACAGTAGGAGAGGCCGAGCCCAGGGACCCTTCCTTCTCCGGCACCGCGTCCTGCGGGTGTTAAGGCGCCCATCTCACAGATGAAGAGCTAAGCAGCGACGGGGGATGTGCAGAGCTGGGGTCTGACCTGAATGCAGGGACCCCAGCTTCAGAGCCCGTCCCTGTAACCGGCCCCCCACCCTGCGTCCACCAGCGGGAGCAGCCCAGGGGCGTCGGGCCGGGGCGGGGCTCATCCCCGGCGGCCCTCTGAGGCACGCGGCAGGACGAGCCCCGCTATCCCCCGCCTCCTGCAGCCGGGAATGCTGAGGCTCTGCAGGGCTACGTGATTCCCCCAGGTCTGCTTTCCCCTCCCGCAGCCTCTCCCACCCGGAAGCACACTCAGGTGTTCCGCACCTGGGCCCACTGCCCTCTGTGCTGGTGAGAGAGACGTGCAAATGTGCAAGAGGTGCCTGGACACACCGGGGTCCCCAGGGCAGCCGGCGCAGGGCGGGCAGGAGGCGGGGCCGCCCCGACACGTGTGAACACGCGGGTCAAGTGTGGTTGGAGCCGGACGCCTGGATGGGGGACACGGGGTCCAGACAGAGAGCATCGCCCTAAGGTTGAGACCCGGAAGGGAGGTGACACAGCTAAGGGCCACAGGCCTGGACCAGACACCCGACACGCACACACGCTCCTGTCACGTGACTCATCTGTGGCTGTGCCCAGCAACACCAGCCTCCTCTGCCCCCGGGGGGAAGGAGGACTTCTAGAGAAATGCCAGGCTCTGCCAAAGGCCTGTGAATGCCCCTTGCTTCTCGAGGGCAGAGCTACTGGCTGAGGACAGATGCCTGGGAAATGCCCAGTCTCGGGCAGATGCACTCTCCTCTCCAGGCCCACCTCTGACCTCACCCCCTCTTCCAGGAAGCCTTCCCAGCTGCGACCTCACCTCCTCCTCCAGGAAGCCTTCCCAGCTGCAACCTCACCTCCTCCTCCAGGAAGCCTTCCTTGACCACTGAGCAGGTCTACCATGAACCTAATGAGACTTCGGCTTCAGGCCCCACACCTGCATGAGTCCCTCTCACGGCTTTGTAGATTATTTTCTATCTTCTGTTGTACATTCTTCATCTTAAAGAGACTCCCCAAATTACATACGCTTCAGAATCTGCCCTGCCCGGCCCCGCCTGCCTGCTGAGGTCCTGCTCCCGCTACGTGCAGTGAGCTCCCCTCACTGCTTGTGGCCTTAGCTCTGCACAGGTTTCCCCTCCCTCGCCAGCCCCCAGTGCCAAACTCTGCACACAGCAGCTGCTCCACCCACCTGCTGGTTTCATCGGGCTCCTGGGGGAAGCGGCTCCATCCGTGAGCAGACACGGATCTGGGGGTGCCCCCAGTCACAGCTGCCCTCCAGCACGGACAGTGAAATTCCCCACAGGCAGAGCGCCTGCTGCCTGCCCCGTCTCACCTGACACACATCGCGTGTGCTGACCGGCTACCCCACCCCCAATGCAGGGGACACAGGGCCGGGAGGAGACGCGCTTATCTTTGCCCTGAGGCACCCACAGCCCAGCGGGAACACAGACAGACACGCAGGAGAGGCATGCGGAGGGCTGTGACCACAGCAGTTCAGTTCAGTTCAGTCACTCAGTCATGTCCGACTCTTTGTGACCCCATGAACTGGGCTTCCCTGTCCATCACCAACTCCCGGAGTTTACCCAAACTCATGTCCATCGAGTCGGTGATGCCATCCAGTCATCTCATTCTCTGTCGTCCCCTTCTCCTCCTGCCCCCACTCTTTCCCAGCATCAGGGTCTTTTCCAATGAGTCAACTCTTCACATCAGGGGGCCAAAGTATTGGCGTTTCAGCTTCAACATCAGTCCTTCCGATGAATATTCAGGGTTGATTTCCTTTACGATGGACTGGTTGGATCTCCTTGCAGTCCAAGGGACTCTCAAGAGTCTTCTCCAACATCAGGCTGCCCACTGCAGTGTTCTAGCCTGGAGGAGTCCATGGGGTCGCAAAGAGTCGGACACGAATGAGTGTACACAGCCAAGGGGCCCTAAGCTGTGGGGGTGGGCGTGGGGGTGAGTGCGGGTGGGTCGCAGGAGGACTCCAGGCCAGGGGAGATCCCAGCCAGTCTCAAGGTTGAACAGGAGGCAGAGAGGAAAACAAAAGCTGGGGAGAGCTCCCAGGAATGCCTGCAGAAGGCACGGGAGGAGAGGTGGTGGGACCTGCGTGCGCGGGTGGGGAGGGCCAGGAGGAGGGGCTGGCGGGGCAGCGGGCTCACCAACGCCCCTGGAGTCGGCCTCCCAGGAGGGATGGGGGCCAGCCACGGTTCTAGCCGGGGGAAGGACCCAGGCAGCTGGGAGAGTTCACCCCGGCCACGTGGGAAGACCAGCAGGAGGAGACGGCCTGGGCCGGGACCGGCGAGGCGGGGGCTCAGGCAAGTCCGTGGGACGGAAAGAGGCGAAACAAGCCAAGTATTACTATCCTTGTTTCACAGATGGAAAGACTGAGGCTCCGAGATGCCGGGGGATTTGCTCAGGGTGACGCGGTGAGCAAAGGGCGGTCCCAAGACGCAGATTCAGGTCTTCCTGCCCCAGATAGAACCCCTGTCTCTCGAAGGGTGAAATCAGGGACGTAAAAACCGCCAAGACCGTACCTGACACCTGGCACGGACTCAGAGGATGCTCGTCCCCTTTCCAATTCCTACTCAGGCTTTGAAAAGTAACTCGTGCTCCCTGGGTGCATTTGACAGGCCTCCACATGCACAGACGCCTCGGGCACGTCGCTGTAGTATACGTGAGGCCAGCCTGCACTTCCTGGGTCACGGGGCTGGCCCGCCCGTCCGCCCTCCGTCCCACAGCTGGGCTGCACCAGGGCCGTGAGCACTGCTGTGGGTTTGCTGGGACTGCAGCAAGCCGCCCATTTAACAGGTGGGGAAACTGAGGCCCAGAGCAGAAGGACCAGTGGCAGACGCTGCTGTCGCCCAGCTCAGGGCTCTTCTTTCCCTCGCCCTCAGACGCCTCCCTGGGGAGGAGGGGTGGGCTGGCGGGGGGTTTGGGAGGCCGGCAGGGTGTGGCGTCCTGGAGGAAAGAGGCCGGGGAGGGGCAGGGCTGCCCGGGAAGTGGGACCTTTCCCTTCAGCAACAACAAAAAGCCTCGTCCTTGGGGTGGGGAGAGGGGCCCCCGCCCTCAGCCCCACCAGCCGGGCCAAGACACATCTTCTAGGCCCCCTCCACCCACCTCCCAGCCTTGTCCTGCATTTCCTGTAAACACCAGCGCTTCCTCTGGGGGGAGGGCCTGGCGGTGTAGGGGGTTGGGGCGGCCACACCCGGCGGCCAGCAAGCCCGGCACACAATGGCTGGCCCGGGCCTTCCCTGTGACCCAGAGAAATGCCACCCTGGGCGAGAGCTGGACGGTGCAACACTCCCCTGGCGCAGGAGGGGCACGGCAAGTCTGCAGGGCCACGCGGGACCCCCGGCACCAGCCCCTTCCACCCTGACTGCCACGTGTTCAGTCCTGGAGGTGGAGGCGCTGGGCAGGGGCACACACTCTGAAGCCAGCCTGCCCGGGGTCTCCAAACACCTGGTTCTCCTCTGCTTACCAGCCAGGCAACCACCTCCACCTCAGTCTTCTCATCTGTGAAATGGGGGGGAATAATAGTGCCGATCTCATCATCGAGTGATGGTGAGGATTCAGTGAGCTGACCAGGGAAAGTGGCTCAGATGGTAACGAACCGGCCTCCCAGCAGTGGAGACACAGACATAGAGAACAGACTTATGGACAAGCGCGTGGGAGAGGAAGCAGGGGGCGAGATGAACGCAGAGAGTGGCGTGGAAGCTTATACGCTACCACATGTAAAACAGATCGTCAGTGCGAATCTGCCGTGACTCAGGGAGCTCAAACCGGGGCCCTGTAACAACCAAGAGGGGTGGGAGAGGGAGGGAGGTGGGGGGGAGGTTCGAGAGGGCGGGGCGGACGTGCACCTGTGGCTAATTCATGCTCATGTGTGACTGAAACCTGCATTGTAAAGCAATCATCCATCAATTAAAAATAAGTAAGTCTAATTAATAAAAAAGAATCTGCCTGCCAATGCAGGAGAGCCAGGTTCCATCTCTGGGTTGGGAAGATCCCCTGGAGGAGGAAATGGCAACCCACTCCAGTACTCTTGCTTAGAGAACCCCATGGACAGAGGGGCATGGCGGGCTACAGTCCACAGGCTACAGTCCATGGCAGTCTACGTGTCCACAAAGAGTTGGCCACGACTGAGCAGCTAACACAGTTTTCAGTGAGTTGCATATACAATATACATTATATACAGCACCCAGGACAGTACCTAGGGTGTAGTGGCTATGTTAACTGTTGCTGTTTTAAAGTGTTTCCTGAACGCTCCTTCCAGGACAGACCCACGTCTTCAGGTGACAGCCCCCCGGAGGCAAGGCCACTCCCCTCCCCTGTGCTTTAGCCTCCTCATCTCCAAAGTAAAAGTGTCAGTTGCTCAGTCCTGTCTGACTCTTTGCGGCCCCAGGGTACTGTGGCCCGCCAGCCTCCTCCGTCCATGGGATTCTCCAGGCAGCAATACTGGAGTGGGCTGCCATGCCCTCCTCCAGAGGATCTTTCTGACCCAGGGATGGAGCCCAGATCTCCTGCATCGCAGGCAGATTCTTCACCGTCTGAGCCACAAACAGCTCTACATCTCTGAAAAGGGCAATTAAAACCCTGGTTCTGCCCACCTCCTGAGTTGTCGGGAGATCTAATGAGACGGGAAAGCGTATCAATGTGTTAGGTGTTTCAGGCAGAAGCTGGCATTGCCAAGCAGATCATCCCCAAATTTCACCTTTGATGATAAACTCTGAAAATTCTTTCTAGGCACAGCTAATGTTACAGCTACACGGAGCGCTTCCCGCGCACCAGGCCTCAGCCAAGTCCGTAACCATGTGACCTCCTAGGGACGTCGGAGACGGGCCCACGAGAGGCTGTTAACATCCCACGTCACGGACGATAAAACCGAGGCTTCAACCTAAGGTGTGTGTGAGTTGCTCAGTCGCTCAGTCCTGTCTGACTCTTGGTGACCCAACGACCACAGCCCGCCAGGCTCCCCAGTCCACGGGATTTCCCGGGCAAGAACACTGGAGCGGGTCGCCATTTCCCCCTGCAGGGGAGCTTCCCGACCCAGGGACAGAACCTGTGTCTCCTGTCTCCTGCACTGGCAGGCGGGTTCTTCACCACGGAGCCACCAGGGTCGCCCTGCACGCTCGTACACCATACGCCTAAAAACAGGCCGCACAGGATTTCCTCACCGCCCAGCTACGGTCTCCCCAGCACTTCACAGTCCGCAGACACCTCAGGGGACCCTCCCCACAAACCTGCGAGGTGGGCATCATCCCCTCCAGGTAGGAGAGGAGAGCCCCGGCGACCTGCCCCGGGGGCCCCACAGCAGAGAGTGGAAACGGAGACTGGGACGCGTGCCTGGCCCGGGCTGATCGCGCGCCCCTTCGCTCGACAACACCTGCTGCCCGGACGGACGCCAGTGGTGGGTTCCGGCCCAGGATCAGCCCCAGCAATCCCAGGTGCCAGTGAGAAGTTCTAGGGGCCGGTGGCCCGGTATCTGGAAGTACTGATGAACCACGCAGCTAAGCCCACAGACACTCTGTGTGTGTGTGTGCGTGTGTGCATGTGCGTGTGTGCGTGTGTGCATGTGCGTGTGTGCGTGTGTGTGTGTGTGCGCGCGTGCTTTGAAATGCAGGTTCTGGGCTGCAGCGCCAGCGGGCACCGCCCACCCCCCACATGCCCAGGAAGGCTGGGGAAACCACCGTCCCACAGGCCGTTCTGGCCCAGGATGAAACAAAGCGCTGGGAAAGACGCAGCGAGCTGGAAAACAGAACCCTCGGGGACGGCGGGGCACGGCTGGCTCCTCCCTCAGCCCCACCCCACCCCTCACCCTGGCGGTGGGGGGCCGGGCGTGGTCTGCCCCCAGGCCAGCCGAAACATACTCTTCCATGTGAAGGTCAAACCACACACCTCGGTTCAGTGATGAGTCTGTCCCCAGTGAGTGATTCAGGTGAGAAGTCTTCTGTGGAATGAGCTGGAAGCACCAGTCAACCTGGGAAGCGTTTTTGTAAGAGTCGCCTTTATGGGAAGACTCCGTGGGCTTCCCCGGTGGCTCAGACGGTAAAGAATCTGTCCCCACTGCAGGAGACCCGGGTTCGATCCCTGGGTCGGGAAGCTCCCCTGGAGGAGGCCATGGCACACCACTCCAGTGTTCTTGCCTGGAGAATCCCATGGACAGAGGAGCCTGGCGGCTACAGGCCATGGGGTCGCAGAGAGTCGGGCACGACTGAACGACTCACACTCTCACATCCTTTCCCTTTACTGGCAGAAACCACAGGCTCTTTTCCAGCCCCCAAGCCAGCCTCATCCCAGCTCCTCAGCCCTCATCCTTCCCCTCTCCCTGCCGGACCACCCTCCCCCAGCTTCAGCCTCAGCCCCTTTCCAGACTCTGGATTCATCCCGCCCCTGGTCAGGGAGGAGCTGGGGGACTCTGCTCAGCTCCGTGGGATCTGAACACAAAGCGCATCAAGGCAGCATTCTGACTGCAGAGACTGTAAGACAGGAGGCTGACCGCCGTGCCTGGGCCCGCCGCGACCATGCTGATTCGGGGAAGTCCACCTAGTAACCAGTCCACCCTGAAGGATCCAACCAGTCCATCCTAGAGGAGATCAGTCCTGGGTGTTCATTGGAAGGACTGACGCTGAAGCTGAAACTCCAATACTTTGGCCACCTGGTGCGAAGAACTGACTCACTGGAAAAGAGCCTGATGCTGGGAAAGACTGAGGGCAGGAGGAGAAGGGGACGACAGAGGATGAGATGGCTGCATGGCATCACTGACTCAGTGGACACGAGTTTGAGTAAACTCCGGGAGTTGACGACGGACAGGGAGGCCTGGCATGCTGCAGTCCAAGGGGTCGCAAAGAGTCGGATACAACTAGCGACTGAACTGAACTGACCCTGTAACCCCACTCCAGGCTCTGGGAACCCGTCATGCTAAACCCTCTCACCTCCTAGGCTCAGGAGTCCCGCTACCTCCATCCCGGCTGCACCACCTGTTCCCAGACTCCTCGGGCCGGAGAAACTTCCTGAAGCTCTGCAAGCACAACGAGGAACTAACAGATAAAAGCGCAACGATGCCACGGCCTTGGGTGGGAGACGAGAACCTGTGGTACCCAAACAGCGCCCGGCTGAGGACGAAGCGCCCAGTGAGCGGCAGGGCGTCCCTATCTCGGAAGTCCCTTCCAACCCCTAAGTGACTGACTTCACTAGTTTTCAATCCACACTTCCCAGAGTGAAATAAGTTAGGAGCTGATGGGGCCGGCACGTTGAGGACGACTTCAGAATGCAGCTGGATGGCACCTTTCCTGCAGTCCACCCCGGTCCGCAGGGTGGACAGGGGACTCACTGTCTGCCTTCAGAACATTCAGCGTGGAGAGGGTCTGGGTGGGTGAGGGGCATCACAACGCCCCCCTCCAAAAAAAAAAAAAGCTCTAGGTCTGAGTGAGAGAAGGAAGGATTTCTTTGGAACCTGGGCTGAGGTTGACACCTGCCTTTCCCCAGCTACTCCAAACCCAGACGGAGGGACGTCCCGACACACCTTAGAAGGTAATGAGGCGCCAGTCCTGGGTTACCGCAAATGACCAGACCAAGAGCAGCCAGGGAAAAGCAGGGGAGAGGGAAAGACTTTCCAGAAAGAAAAAAAAAAGAAGCCAGCACAAAGGCACGGAGACGGGAGCGTGGCCCGTTTCGGAGACTGTGCATTCAGGCTCAGCGCTGCACCAGCCCTCCGGAGACGCTGTCTTTTAGTCTCCCCAGCAAGCCGAAGCGGCAGGGCTGTCGGCTCTGAGGGGCAGAGACGGGGGGCTGGGAACCTCAGACCACACGGCTGCGAAACGGGGGAGAAGCTGAGGCTCAGGAAGCGGAAGTGGCTTGCCCAGGGTTGCGTGGCTAGGGGAGCTGGGCTTTGAACCAGAGTCTCCTGGCTCTCTTAGCTGTAGCAGTTCTCAACTCTTTCTATGCCTTTGGGAAAAAAAACCAACTATCAAAGATGCAGTTTTCTAGGACTGTACCCAGAGATTCTGACCCACAGGCCGTGGGATGTGGCCCCAGGAATCTGCATTTATAACAGATCAGGTAACCCCCAGGGCACCTTAGGAACGCTCCTCTAAGTACCTGACTTCTTAACTAGGGGCTGGAGGAAGTCGCCTCCCCTTGGAACCGTCCCTCTCGAGGGCAGGCAGTCTTGGGACCTGGCTGGCATGCCTGCGTTCCCCATCTGTCCGGTGGGAATCCCTTCGCTCCAAGTCATGTGGTTGCTGTGGGCATGGAAGGAAGTCAGGGAAGCTCGCTGGGTGTGCCCAGGTGTGGACCCTGAGAGACCCGGGTGCCTTCCAGCCACCAGATTAGCACTCTGTCCTGAGGGCGAGGGGCGGTCGAGGGTGGCAGGGTGGACCCCACACTCCCCTGAGTCAGGGCAGGTGGGCCGCCTGGCATCCACGTGGTGCTCTGCACACAGTGTCTGGGCAGAGCCCTGGGGCACGGGCTGTCTGCAGCCAGGCCTGACTCAGCCCCCAGGAGAGCGCCTACAGAGGGAAGGGGCAGAGGGGTGCCCCCCATTTCAAGGCCAAGAGGAAAGGGTCACAGCAGGGAATTCTGGCTCAGCACACCAGCCTAGCTCTCCTCCCAGCTAAAAGCTCCCTATTAGTAGTACACGCGGGGGACAGTCTCCCAGCGGCAGAGACCCCAAGGGCTCCTTGGCTGTTGAGCACAGGATGGCTCAGTTCATCTCGTGAGGTTCACATTTACGGAGACCCTGCTGGGTGCCAGGGGGCTGTGCTAAGTTCTGGAGGGGCACCCTCCCTTCATGGAGAGCCAGCGTCTAAAACAGAAACACATAAATCAAGCAAAACGTCAAACGTGAAAAACAGGCAACTTGAGTCAGATTCTTGTTTTCTTGAAGAAACATCAAGGAGTCAATTCTTAGGATTTTTACAAACAAGAATAAGAAACGTTAAGACTTCATTTGATACACATAACTCACTCTAAAATACAGAACTGAAAAAAAAAGTTAATAGTGGGGAGTAAGCACAGTTCAGAGGTTTAAGGGGCCAAGCCGCCTTGGACAAGGGGACACCGTGGACAGTGGGACCAGATCTGACAGCCAGCCTCCTGTGAACCACCTGCCCGTCTGTCCACCCAGCCAGCACCCACGCTCCTCACACCCGCACACAGCACTGCACCCGCAAGACCCCTGCGAACACGCAGCCGAGGAGAGGGGCCTGCTCGCTGGGCGTGCGGTGGAGGGGCCCAACAGCCAGGAACAGGCACACAGCTCCAACACGGGAAGGCGGCAGCAAGATCTCGGGGCCGGAAGAGGAGGAGGGAGACCCTACCGGGAAAATTCAGATGATGTGAGAGACACCAGCAATAGCCAAAAAAGATACAACGAAGGCTTCAAGGAGAAGGCGGCCCTGGACACAGGCTGAACCGAGCCCCCGGGAAGGAGAACTTGCGGGAAGGCAGGCGGAGCGGCCGGGACGAAGCGACCACGTGGGCCGGGGCTCAGAAGCCCGATGCGCAGGAGGAGGGAGGGGACGAGGCTGAACACCGGCTGAGGGACGGCGCAGAGCTGTCGGGAGGAGAGGGTCCTGACGGGTGTGCCGGGCCTTGAGTGGGCTCCGGGGCTGAGCTTTCAGGCCTGGCCTCTGCGATGGCCATCCCCGCGCCCCGGTGGTGAGGAAGAGGCCACTCTGGGAAGCGCCTGGCCCCCCGGAGAAGCCCTTCCCAGCCCCAGGGAGCAGCGGGTCTCCGGGTGCCCGTGATGCTGAGGCTGGACCGGGAGGGGAGACGCTCCCTCAGCCCCTCGTGGCACAGGGCGGAGGGGCTGCTGCGACCGCCACTCCAGCGTCCTGAGGACACACTGGGTTTTCAACACGGAGATGTTTCCCTGGATCCCGGAAAGCTGCAGCGGCTCAAGCCAATGCCCAGCCAGGAAAAGCCCCCCGCCCCCACCCCCACCCCACAACTTAGCGGTCAGGCTGGGCTGCAGAGACGCAAGCCCAACGCCCGGATATTAGCAACTGCCTGAGTCCTCTTTTGGAAAAAAGGACTGCGGACCCAGGGCCTGCGACCCCAACACAGCTGGCGGTGGGGGTCTGGGACCCTAACACATTTCAGGGTGGGGGTCTGGGACCCTAACACACTTGGGGGTGGGGGTCTGGGACCCTGGCACACTTGGCGGTGGGGGTCTGGGACCCTAACACACTTGGCGGTGGGGGTCTGGGACCCTGGCACACTTGGCGGTGGGGGTCTGGGACCCTGGCATGCTTGGCGGTGGGGGTCTGGGACCCTGGCACACTTCAGGGTGGGGGTCTGGGACCCTGGCACGCTTGGCGGTGGGGGTCTGGGACCCTAACACGCTTGGCGGTGGGGGTCTGGGACCCTGGCACGCTTGGCGGTGGGGGTCTGGGACCCTAACACACTTGGCGGTGGGGGTCTGGGACCCTAACACGCTTGGGGGTGGGGGTCTGGGACCCTGGCACGCTTGGCGGTGGGGGTCTGGGACCCTGGCACGCTTGACGGTGGGGCTCTGGGACCCTGGCACGCTTGGCGGTGGGGGTCTGGGACCCTGGCACACTTCGGGGTGGGGGGCCTGGACCTTAACACATTTCAGGGTGGGGGTTCTGGGGCCCCTAACACACTTGGCAGTGGGGGGTCTGGGGCCCTAGCACACTGCAGGGATAGGCTGAAGGTGGTTCTAAAGCCCCCGGCAAAGCACACTCAGGCGACTGTGGGAGGCAGGCTAGAGAGAGCTGTTTGGGGGGCAGGGACCCCTTAGTCTCATCCATGAGGTCACCAGTGCCTGGTCCCGGCAATCAGCTCCCTTTCACACCCGGACCCGAGGGCGATGCCCCAGGCGCCCCACCCCCACCCCGTGTCCTCTCTGGACGAGGGGGAAAGGGCAGCGGTGGGCGATAACCATGTCCTTCCATGTCTGACTCCCCCCGTCTTTTCTGAAATCTTATCCTAAAAATGCACGTCTTCTCCTTAACTAAGCCTGTCCATCTCCTTCCCCGCCCGCCCCAGCAGCCCCTTCCGTGTCTCAGAATCCAGAATTATTCACGCCGACCATAATCTGATACCAGCCAGGGCAGAGCGGCGTTGAACCCGGGCCGCTGGGAGCTCAGCTCAGAGGCCGCCGGACACCTCCCACCGGCTCCCACTGTCCCGCTTTTGTTAACGATCCTCATGAGCGCTCCTCTTAGACGGGACCGACAGGGCAGGCAGGCCCTCTGAGCAGCACCCCGGTCTCCGGCCACCTCCCCTATGGAAACAACCCATGAAACACTGAAAAAGCTTTCACTATAAATACGCTCACCTGAGCACGCTTTCTGACGCAGCAAGTGATTCCCGAGGCCCTGTATCCACGGTGAAAGGGAATGAGTAGGCTAGCTGCGGGCACAACCACCCCCAAAGGGAATATGTCTGCAGTCGCCTGGTACTGCTGTATTCCCAGAACCCACCAGACGCTCTCCTCGCCACTTTCATTAATCGAGCAACTCATTTAATACAATATGCACTTAATAAAATAAAGTGAAAGTGTTAGCTGCTCAGTCGTGTCCAACTCTACGCAACTCCATGGACGGTAGCCCGCCAGGCTCCTCTGTCCATGGGATTCTCCAGGCAAGAAAACAGGACTGGGTTGCCATCTCCTCCTCCAGGGCATGTTTCTGACCCAGGGATGAAACTCAGATCTCCTGCACTGCAGGCAGATTATTTACTGTCTGAGACACCTGGGAAGCTAAGCAAGGTAACAGAGCTTATGCACAATGTAAGTACATCCTTGTTAAAGCCTAGATACAGTCATTTAGGACCAGATACAACCCCATGCTAGGACTGATTATGTCAGCACTGATTATGTCAGTCAGGACTGTTTTGGTTTTTTTTAACCTTCCTATAGCAGTCGTGTAAGTGTGCACATGTGTACACAAAGGTATTAGCTGCAGCATTTTCAGAAGAGTGTAAGACTGTAAACAACCTAGATGTCCATCAATAAGGAAAGTGAAAGTCGCTCAGCCGTGTCTGACTCTTTGCGACCCCATGGACTATACAGTCCATGGAATTCTCCAGGCCAGAATCAATAGGGGACTAGATATTGGCGCTCCTTGCGGTCATTAGAAAGAATGGGGGCAGGACTTCCCTGGTGGCGCAGTGGAGAAGAACCTGCCTGCCCACCAGGGGATACAGGTTTGAATCCCACATGCCTTGGAGCGACTGAGCCCTGAGCCACAACTACTGAAGCCCCCACGCTCTAGGGGCCGTGAGCCACACGACGGAAGCCTGAGCGCTTAGACGCCGTGCTCCACAGCCAGAGAAGAGTGCTCCACAGCAAGAGAAGCCGCCCCGGCGAGCAGCCTGCGAACTCCAACCCAGAGAAGCCCCTACTGGCCACCGCTGGAGAAAGCCCGCCCACAGCGGTGACGACTCAGTGCAAGCAAAAATTATGCATAAATAAATACCTTTTTTTCAAATGAAGAAGCGGGGGCAGATCTATGTGCCCCGAGCGGGAACAATGTCTGTCAATGTCAACAAAGTAACCAAAGCAGGGTCAGGAAGAATGTATTCAACATGCTTCCATTTATGTTCAGAAGCAGTCAAGGATGGGCATATGTGTGTGTGTGTGTGTTCAGAAGCAGTCAAGGATGGGCGTGTGTGTGTGTGCATGTGTGCGTGTGTGCATCCCTGCGTGTCTGCACAGCCTAAAACATCCTGGGAGGAACTGGAGAACAGAGGCTCAGTGGTGTGACATTTCATTTTCTGCCACAGATCTGAACTTCTGAAGTGCACTTTACCTTCTACAAAACATGTTAAAAATGATTTTTTGAACCAAAATGAACTGGTCAAATTTCTCTTCCCAAAGAAAGATGACCCCCACAGCAGGGTTTCCTCCTTGTGACCAGAATTCTGGCCTTTATACTGACCCTGTGACCCTGAGCTGGGCCACCCACAGTGGGATGCTCACCTCTTGCCCTCTGAACACTGGTCAGTTAACCAGATTAGCGTGGGGTGGGGATCGGGTGTTGCAAATGAAAAGGACGCAGTCTGGGCCGTCAAACCTCCCTGGGTCAGGGGCGGAGGGCACAAGGGTCTTGGGGACTCAAACCGCAAGTCCGGCTACTATCTGCAAACAGTTCCAAGTTTACAAAACGCGTTTCACATACTATTCCCACTGCACCTTCACAACAAGTCTAGGGAGAGGACATGGAGGTGAAAGAAATTTCTGAATTCTACTCGACTAGAAGTGGGCACATCTAACCTGAGAATCTGCACATTTCCCACTGCCTCGTGATGGTGGAGCAAGAGGAGATGCCGCAAACACATGTGAACAAACCCTTCTCACACCAAACATCACAAGTCCTACTGACATAAGTCCTTTTCGTTCCATTTCAACTAAATTCCCTATTGCTTCTAATCCATGGACACAAAGCTGCTCAAATGTATTCTCCCAACGCCCAGAATACAGTCAGCCACTGCAGAGGGGTTCTGTTGTGTAGTTTAAGGGAGGGGGGATGAAGCTCCCTGGGATTTCAGAGGATTCTCCTTTCCACTTTCTCCCTGTTTGAGCGGGAATGTGTGTAACTGGTATCTTGGGAGCAGACAAACGGTTTCTCTGGTTTCCCAGACTCACAGCTGCCGAGGAATTAAGCCCGAGGACACAGGACACACACAGCTCTGTGTTGTTGCCGTTTAGTCGCTCAGTCGTGTCCAACTCTTCGTGACCCCCGGCGCCACGCCAGGCTCCTCCGTCTTCCACTATCTCCCGGAGTTTGCTCAAACTCATGTCCATCGAGTCGGTGATGCCATCTGACCATCTCATCCTCTGTTGCCCACTTCTCCTCCTGCCCGCAATCTTTCCCAGCAACAGGGTCTTTTTCCAACGAATCTGCTCTTCACATCAGGCGGCCAAAGTACGGGAGTTTCAGCTTCAGCATCAGTCCTGAATATTCATTGGAAGGATTTTTAGGATGGACTGGCTGGATCTCCTTGCAGTCCAAAGGACTCTCAAGAGTCTCCTCCAGCACCACAGTTGAAAAGCATCGATTCTTCAGTGCTCAGCCTCCTCTGGAGCCCGAGAAAACAGACTGTCACTGGCACTGGATGGCGTCACCGACTCAGTGGACGTGAGTTTGAGCAAAATTGGGGAGACGATGAAGGACAGCGAGGCCTGGCGTGCTGCAGTGCGTGGGGTTGCAGAGTCAGACACGACTGAGCGACTGAATAACAACGGCCTCCTTTATGGTCCAACTCTCACTTCTGTAGGTGACACTAGAAAACCATAGGTTTGACTATACGCATCTTTGTTGGCAAAGTAATGTCTCTGCTTTTTGGTACACCGTCTAGGCTTGTCACAGCTTTCCTTCCAAGGGGCAAGCATCTTTTCATTTCACCATCTGCAATGATTTTGGAGCCTGAGAACCTGTCACTGCCAGAGAGAAAAACCCACACTCACTGAGAGGGTTTAGATGATGAGATCTGGGACCCCTGAGCTGATGAGATTCCGAGGAGATCTGCTGAGCTGTCATGGGATGAGATCTCTGGGGGCCATGGGATGGAGCGAACTCTGCATTTGGGATGAACACGAGTCTCTGGGGGTCAGAGGGTGAACTGTCTTGGTTGATACCTTGGTTTTGGCCTTGTGAGACTCTAAGAGCAGTACCCAGCCTAGAATACTGGATTTCTGACCTACAGAACAGAGAGATGTTAAAAAGTGGACTTTGGGTGGGAGGTGGGAAAGAGGTTCAAGAGGAAGGGGACAAATACATCTATGGCTGATTCATGTTGACGTATGGCAGAAATCAACACAGTGGGCTGGTGCGCTGGGATGACCCAGAGGGATGCGATGGGGAGGGTTGTGGGAGGGGGGTTTAGGATGGGGAACACATGTAAATCCATGGCTGATTCATGTTGATGTACGGCAGAAACCAACACAATAGTGTAAAACTACCATCTTCCAATTAAAAATAAATAAACTGAAAGAAAAAGCAGACACTGTCTTAAACCAAGAAACGTGTAATAAACTGTGATGATAGTAATAGAAAACTAATATGTCATCTCAGAAGTCACTGCCCTGAATCCTTCATTTTGGCAAATGGGGAAACTGAGGTCCAGGGAGTGGAATGCAGGTTCCAGAGCAAGAGGCAGAGAGAGTGAGCGGGCCAAAGGGCCCAGGGGCTCTGGGCTGGCTCCGAGAGGGAAGGCAGGGCTGTGCCCCAAACCACACTGACGAGCGAGTGAGCACCTCTGTGAACGGCCATCATCAGCCTCTTCCAACATGGTGATTCCCAGAGGGCCTGCGAGGGGTCCCAGCCAGCCTCCATCTCCATGAGAGGAGAGTCCACCCGGGCTGGACTCAGGCCAAAGAGAAAGGGACGGGGAAGGGGCAGGATTAGGGCGGAGGCCGACTCAGAGGCCAGGATGCTAGTCCCCCGGCCAAAACCACCTAGATAACAGTGCCACCACCCCTACCCCTGCCATCGATTAGCTCCAACTGGCCTATTCCAAGGGCACACGTTCTTGCCCGCCGCCCGGGCACCATGGATGAGAAGCACCTTGAGGCTGGAGCCCCGTGAGCTGAGCAGTGGCCCCCCCAGAGATAACTGGGAGTCAGGTCAGACCCCAGCCTGCAAACACACTGTTACAGCCACCCTTCCCCGGCCCCACTGGGGGACGAGAGTCTCACGCAATCCCAGGTCAGGTCGACGGAGGCTGGAGAGGGCAGGGACGGGCTGATGAAGGCGGTAACGGCCGGGGGATCCCAGGCTGGGGTCCCACCCAGCGCCCACGTCGCTCAGCCTCTGCATCGACCCGCTGCCCCACGGAACCTCAAGCTCTAGGTCACTCCCTGTCGCAGATGATCTGGCCACCGTGCCGGGTCTTGTCTCTGGACACTCCGGGCCCTTTCTGACTCTGTGCCTTGCTTGGAACGCTCTTACCACGCTTCCTCACCGTGCAAACACTTACACTTACAAGCCCAGCTACAAGGCCCGATTTGCATCCTGCAGACTCCTCAGGGAAGCCCATCTTCGACACACTGGGGTGCCAGAGCCAGCCCTTCTGGGGTGCCAGAACATCGCTCATTTTCCAACCGCACCTATAATCGCGGCCAGTCAGCTGTTCACGGATCTGTCTCCCACCCCTCAGCGGGGCCACAGTCGGAGGTGCACCCGTGACCCACAGCTCCCAGTCCTGCAGGGGGCTGGCACCCCGGAGATGCCCACTGGGTGCTCCTTAAGCTGATCTGAGTATTTCTCTCTAGAGGTGACACTCACGAATGCGTCTCAAGGCCAGAATTCTACGCAGTAAGATCCCAGAGGCAGGAATCCGAGAGAGTGGGCTACCCGCTCCTCTCATTGCACGGCGGGGAACAGAGACCCGGGTCACCCAGGGGCGCCAGGACAGACGAGGCGCAGGGCCAACAAGAATGGGAAGGAGCAGGGGGCGCAGGAGCCCCCAGGTGCGGGAAGGGAGGGCCTTAACCCGGCACACGTGACGCCACCACGGCCAGCCGGGGCGTCCTCATCCGGGGCAGAGGCAAGCAGGAGAAAGCGAACAGGCTCTGGAGTTACACGGACCTGCGTGCAAACCCCATCTTCTCCTCTGGATAACCACGTGGCTTTAGGCAAGTAATGTCCCTGCTCTGAACCTCAGTTTCTTCATCTGTATAATGGGAAAGATGACTGTTCGTCCCTCTCGGAGTCCTCCCCGAGTCTCATCCTCCGTCATGTTCATTCCTCATGACAGTTCAGGACTCAGCCCCAATCTCACTTTCTCAGAGCTCTTCTCCAGTCAGAAACAGGCCAGGGCCCCCGTGAGAAGCTCTCAGGACAGCCTGCACTTCTCTGGAGCACTCAGCACAGACGAATTTAAGCAATTCGCTGCCCAGTCAGGCGTCTCCTGTCTGAGTCCCCAGGCTGACTGTCACCCTGCCCTGCGTCTCCTCACTGTCCCAGCACCCAGGGCGCTGATGGGGATCGGGAGGAATCCGTGGGAACTCCTAGCTGGTGGGGCGTCGGTCGGGGACCACAGTGCCCTTCAGTCTCCGGAAGACATCCCTTTTTGGAACAACTTACCGAGCATCACTTCTGCTTTATTGACTATGCCAAAGCCTTTGACTGTGTGGATCACAGTAAACTGTGGAAAACTCTTAAAGAGATGGGAATACCAGACCATCTGACCCGCCTCTTGAGAAACCTATATGCAGGTCAGGAAGCAACAGTTAGAACTGGACATGGAACAACAGACTGGTTCCAAATAGGAAAAGGAGTAAGTCAAGGTTGTGTATTGTCACCCTGCTTATTTAACTTATATGCAGAGTACATCATGAAAATCGCTGGACTGGAGGAAGCACAGGCTGGAATCAAGATTGCTGGGAGAAATATCAATAACCTCAGATATGCAGATGACACCACCCTTATGGCAGAAAGTGATGAGGAACTAAAAAGCCTCTTGATGAAAGTGAAAGAGGAGAGTGAAAAAGTTGGCTTAAAGCTCAACATTCAGAAAACTAAGATCATGGCATCCGGTCCCATCACCTCATGGGAAATAGATGGGGAGACAGTGGAAACAGTATCAGACTTTATTTTCTTGGCCTCCAAAATCACTGCAGATGGTGATTGAAGTCATGAAATTAAAAGACTCTTACTCCTTAGAAGGAAGGTTATGACCAATCTAGACAGCATATTTAAAAGCAGAGACATTACTTTGCCAACAAAGGTCCGTCTAGTCAAGGCTATGGTTTTTCCGGTGGTCACGTACGGATGTGAGAGTTGGACGGTGAAGAAAGCTGAGCGCTGAAGAATTGGTGCTTTTGAACTGTGGTGTTGGAGAAGACTCTTGAGAGTCTCTTGGACTGCAAGGAGATCCAACCAGTCCATCCTAAAAGAGATCAGTCCTGGGTGTTCACTGAAAGGATTGATGTTGAAGCTGAAACTCCAATACTTTGGCCACCTCATGCGAAAAGCTGACTCACTGGAAAAGCCCCTGATGCTGGGAGAGATTGGGGGCAGGAGGAGAAGGGGAAGACAGAGGATGAGATGGCTGGATGGCATCACCGACTCGATGGACATGGGTTTGGGTAAACTCCGGAAGTTGGTGATGGATAGGAAGGCCTGGCGTGCCGCGGTTCATGGAGTTGCAAAGAGTCGGACACGACTGAGCGACTGAACTGAACTGACCTGGGTACCAGGTTCTATGCCAAGGGCCAGGGATACAGGGATGAGCTGCGGTGGTGATGCCACGCAGGGGCCCGCAGTGCAGCACAGGAGACAGTTTCCTAGTCGACACGGGTGGGCAGACGCTGTACAGAGGCACAGTGGAGAAGGCGACCCGCCCTGGGGAGGGGACGGCGGGAGGGCAGGGCTGACCTGCTGGCGGCTGGGGGACACTGCAAGAGGCTTTCCATTCTGGAAGCCTGCTCCAAGAATGCCATCTGGGGTCTGAACACCCCCAGCAGAGCGGCATGCCCCTCCCCTGGGCCCCCACCGTCCCTCTCTCCGTCATCAACTCACACGTTTATGAGGGTGGCAGCTTATCCAGGGGAGGAGGGATGGAAGGACCAAGCCCCCTCTCTGGGCCTCAACTTGCCCCTTCTGTAAAGCGAGGGGGTTTAGAGAGGCTCGGTGGTATCCTGGACCTCCCTCCCCAATGCTGAGATCAGGGGAAGGTCAAAGAAAGACCGGAAGTCGGAGCAAACCCAGCAACACACAAACATCTCTTCACCCTGGTGTTGCTTCTCTGCCCTGGATGAAACCCTGGGGCCTCCTGGGGTCCGAGACTGGATTTGGAGAGGGAGTGAGGGGCTCCTTATCCCCCAGGCGAGCAGCTGCCTCCGCTCTGGTCTTTGCTAAGCCACTGACTCAGCCCCATGGCTCTAAACCCAGCCTTGACCTCTGGCCTCGGGCCGGCAAGGAAACTTGGGTTTGCACCAGGGACCTCCCTGGAAACCAGATGCAGCATCTGTGAGGGACTCTCCGGGAGGGGAGTGCGGTGTGAGCACAACCCCAGCCCGGGACACCACCTCCTTTCCCCTATCATCACCAGAGCAGCTCCAGGGGCGCCCAGGACCTACCGCAGCCTGTCCGGGGTCAGTCCCAGCTGGGACCAGCCTTGTTCAGCTCAACACTCAGCACAGAACACGTGGCTGGCAGCTTTGCAGCAGGCACCCGAGCCCTATCTGCCGGCTGCGGGACCTCGGACAACACTCTCCCAGCCCCCAGCTCCTTCTCTGCTCTTCCCTGGCATATTCCAAACCCGCAGTCTCACGGGGACCTTCTCCCCCTGCCCTTCCGTGTTCCGGCACAATCAGAGCCATAGTCATAGTGACATTCAGGGCCTGCCCGACAGCTCAGAGGGTAAAGAATCTGCATGCAAAGCAGGAGACACAAGAGATGCGGGTTTGGTCCCTGGGTCGGCAAGATCCCCTGGAGTAGGAAATGGCAACCCATTCCCGTGTTCTTGCCTGGAGAATCCCCATGGACACGGAGTCTGGTGGGCTACACAGCCCATGGGGTTGCAAAGAGTCGGACACAACTGAGCGATTAAGCATGACCACCACCCAGCTTCCACAATAAACGAGAACCTGCTTCATGCCAGGCCCTGCACCAAGCCCTTGGCTCGGGTTACTCTTAACTGTCAGGTACCTATCACTCTCCTGCCCCCATTTTTCAGTCCGGGAGATGGGGAAAGGTTCCAGGAAAATGGCTAACTGCAGGCCCCACCTAGACCTGACCACTTGCCTGACCATTTCCTGCCCTCCTTCAGGTCTCTGCTTAAACACTGCTTTTGATTTAATCAGAGTCTCGCCTACTTCAAACAGAGGTTGTCGGGAGAACCAATGGAGCCAGCAGACATCCAAAAGCTTTGCAAATGGTCAAGGGCAGTGAACATGTATGTGGCTGCCACATCGAGGTGTCATGGCATTCTGAACTTCCTGGGTCTTCAAGTCCAGCTTTCTGGCCCACAGAAGGAATCCCCAGGATGGCCCTCCCATCAGGGGCTCACCCAGCCCCTCTGCACACACCCACAGTGAGGGTGAAACTGTCTTCTAAGGGGCAGGGGCAACTCTTTCCAGGAGCAAGGACCACTCAGTGGAGCTGAGACCCACTCGTGTGTCCTCAGACCCTATTTGCCTTCTCTGTCACATGACATTTGGGCGCCTCCATTTTCCCATCTGTAAAATGGGGCTGATAATCAATGAGATAATGTGTATAAAGCAGTGGGGTTAATATCGCTAATTTCATCTCTATTCTTGTAAACCAGATGGTGAGGGGGTTATTATAATCCAGGAGTTTGTGATCCAACAGTTATTTATCCTCAATTGCTTCTCCAACTGCCACACCTTGTTCCCTTCAACAAAACTAACGGCCTGTTTTTGAAACGTGGGCAGAAATCACCAGTTCTCCACCTCCCCCACACAGAGGTCTACAAACCATGGATTAAATTACACATGAATAAGAAGACTCTTGAGAGTTCCTTGAACAGCAAAGAGATCCAACCAGTTCATTCTAAAGGATATCAATCCTGAGTACTCACTGGAAGGACTGATGCTGAAGCTGAAGCTCCAATTCTTTGGCCACCTGATGTGAAGAGCTGACTCACTGGAAAAGATGCTGATGCTGGGAAAGATTGAGGGCAGGAGGAGAAGGGGATGACTAAAGATGTGATGGTTGGATGGCATCACCAACTCAATGGACATGAGTTCGAGCAAACTCCAGGAGACAGTGAAGGACAGGGGAGCCTGGGGTGCTGCATCCATGGGATCGCAAAGAGCTGGACACAACTCAATGACTGAATGCCACCATGAAATGGTAAAATTTGCGAACTTACGAAGGAGAATGACAATAACAAAGCTTTGCCTTCTATGCTGGGGTTCTGAGTTAAGATTTCATGTCGCAGTTAAGATTTCATGTAAAAAAGGATCCTGCTGTAACAGAAAGTTTGAAAACCGCTGAGCTGAAGCATGTGAGGGAGCTCCCCGAAGAGCAAATAACCAAGCTTCCCTTCTGCTTCGGCGCTGCTGGGGCCTCAACTCCAGGAGGGGGCCTCCTGTTCCCCTGCGGCCCAGGGCAGCAGCCCCCACAGACTGCCTTTTCAGTGCTTCGGAGGCTTCTGATGCAGCGGGCTGGGGCCAGAAAAACCATGTTCCATCGCAACAGGAGGAGCCTTCTGGATCCCAGCTCAGAGCTGCTGCCAAGTTCTCCTGTAGTCTCCTGGGGCCTCTCCACCCTGGGGGCTGGGCACCGTCAGAAACTACTTCCTTGGGACTCGACCTGCCCAGCCAAAAATGAGCCCGAGACTTCAGACTTCCTGGCCCGTGTGTTAAGTCATGATCCCTTCCAGCATCCCTTCCACTGGTGTTTAATCACTGCCCGTGACGGAGGCTCACGACCCCCCAGGACAGCCCTGCCCGACCCCCCTCGAAGCTGCCAGCAGAGCAGAACTTGAGGTCTCTGAGCAGATTCTGGTTTTGTCTGGTTGGGTTCCCCCCACCCCCACATATAATGTGTGTGTCTTATTTTCTTAATTAAAATGATGCAAGCACCCTGAAATTTCAAGTTCTTGGATCGTACCCTGACCTGGAGAAACTTCTCTTGGGCCCCATTCAGGGCTCCAGACCAACCCCACGCACGTAGAGAACGGGTCTGTTTACATAGAGACCAGCCACATCATTCCCCCAACAATCTCAACCCTGAGACGTTCGTTTTGCAGGAAAACGGCCAAAGACGGAGGCCTCTCCAAGACACAGAAACGCTGCAACTGTCAGCTGCAAGCTCAGAAGTCCCCAAGCCGAGCGGCTGCCTTCATCTCCGGGAGGCTGGGCAGTCTTGGGACATTCTCAAGGAGCCTGATGAAACACATCAATTCATCACTCAGAAATTATTACGAGGTTTTTGTCCTGTTGACCTGGAGTATCGCGAGCACGGATGATAAATCCCCCAAGGGCCCGTCCTGAGGCCGGCCGGGCAATCTAAAGCAGCGCTAACCTTCACAACATCATCCCTCTGACGGGGACTGCAACAGGGCATGCTGCGCTCTCTATAAATAGCTTTTACATCATCCCCCAGCCATGTGGATCTGAGTGAGGGGACCGTCATTACAAGCTGTCCTTTCCGAATGCCTGTACTAAGGACATTTCCGTTCTACAGACTCATTCAAAGGTGTGTGTCCCCACCTTTGACATCTGCAGGGTCGATTCCATTTGGGACGTTCTCAAAGGGGGTGAATCAGAGAAAGGGAAGAATTTATCCCTAAAGATACCTTCCTTCCTGTTCCAGCCCCATCACTGACTGGCTTGCCGGTCATGTTACCACTCCAAACCTCAGCTTCCTCTTCGAGTGAGGTTTTAGAACCACTTCCAAAGGGACATTCGACAAATTAAAGGCAGCGATGCCCACGGAGTGGAAGGCAATCTCCCGGCACGTCTGAGAGCACCACAGGTGCTGGAAACGGCCCGGGTTAAAGTCCTGGCTCGGCTGTCGGGCAGCTGTGTGACCTTCGGCCCTTCACTTAACTTCTTTGTAGCCTGGTTTCCTCATCTGCCGGGTGCAGATTTTAAAAAAGAAAGTATCTGTGTGGCAGGGTGGTTGTTTTTATTTCTCCCCCAGATGAACTGAGTTAACACACGCTAAAGGGTCTGAGACAGCATCTGGCATCTCCTGAACACGCAGCAAAGCCTCGTGAGCCCCGGAGCACGCGGCTCCCAGCAGCAAAGGCCGAGACTGACGGGCTATGCGTGGATTCTCTCTGACCCCCCAGGACCGCTCCGTGAGAAGCGACCAACCGCACCACGGGAACCAGTGAGAAAACTGCGGCTCGGATCAGACGAGGGGCAGAGCCGGACTCCAACTCACTCTCTTCCGGCCGTGCGCCTGCCTCTCTGGTCTGGTCAGCCGCGCTGCCTTCCACCATCAGGCCCCCCGAGACCCCTACGGGGCAGTAGCCAGAGCTCTGGGTCACTCTGCTCTGAGTGACCCTGCAGCCGCTGAGGCTGGGGGGCCATCGCACCACAGAGGCTGCGGAGCGAGTCCTGTCGGCATGCCTTGATCTCTCGATGTTCAGAAACCTCGCTGGGAGGAGGGAGGCTTCTTCCTCACTACACTCCTGGGCTTAGAGCACTAGCTGAGCATGACACTCCCTTGCTCTGAAACCCTCAGTAGCTCCCTACAGCGCACAGATCGAATCAGCTCTCACAGGGAGCACGAGTCCAAAGGTGGCACATTTCTTTTCGGGGATTCTCCCGGCCTCCCGCTGCTGGCATGTCCTCTCAGCTCCCGGGACCCTCTTCCGCTAAGAGCACTCAGACAGGGACTCAGAACTGCGGGCTCCAAGCCCGTCCACAGCAACAGCAGGTGGGAAAGAGACCCGAGACTCCGATGCTCAAAAATCATACAGCCAGGGGCAGAGCTGGGACCCAAATTCAAAGCTCTGAATACCTCCAGGACCACTCTGAATAGCAAATATTCTTTGCTGCGTTTTCAAATCATTTGCCGATAACCACAAACATCTGTGTACGTGTGCTCAGGCGCGTCCAACTCTTTGCCACCCCACGGACTGTAGCCCACCAGGATCCTCTGTCTATGCGATGTCCCCAGGCAAGAATACTGGAAGGGGTTGCCACTTCCTTCTCCAGGGGGTCTTTCCGACTCAGGGATCAAACCCGTGTCCCCAGCAGTGGCAGGCGGATTCCCTACTGCTGAGCCACCCGGGAAGTCCAAACATAGAAGTAAATGTACAAATCTGAAAGAGTTCAGATAACTGAAACAATTCTGGATCCTAACACTTCTTTCCAATGCCGTCTCATTAAAGCAAAATCCAAATCTTTTACAAAGGCCTCTGCCCACCCGCGCCCGGTCACTCTCCTCACTGCATTCTCTTCTCCAGGCCTTTCCACAACCCCCCCAAGGGCCTCCAGTCTCAGAACCTTTGTCCCTGCTGTTCCCTCTGCCTTGAATGCCCTTCCTCTTGATGATGTCTCATCACCATTCAGATCTCACACAGTGTCACCTCCTCCCAGAAGTCCTCCCTGACTACCCTGTCTAAACCACCCCTTCCAGCGGTCACTTTCTATCACACCTTTCTCTTTCCTTCTTTTTCACAAAAGAATAACCTCATCACAGAAGAAAGATCTCGTTATCTACGATTCTCCTGTTGACTTTTTAGCTTGTCTTACATTCTGCCTCTCCCCAGCAGAATACCAGCTCTCTGCCAAGGGACACAGCTGACCCGACCGCTCGCTGCCACCACTGCGGCAGCCAGAGCAGTGCCAGGCATGGAGGAGGCACTTGATACAAGCTCAGGGAGGAAACGCGCGCACGACAGAGATAAGCTTTGGTCTCTGGCTGTACCCTCTCTGCAAGATATGCTCGTCCCCAGTGCACGGGCGGGTACACTGAGGCCCCCTCCCGCCCCCGCCCAGACGGCAGCACCATCCATGCCCAGGCTAGAACAAAGCGTCCGCCGGGGCTCAGCTGGTCAAGGACACCAGCCGCTGACATCTCCCCGAAGAATCCGTGCAGAGGCTGCCTGCTATTAGTGAGAATTGTTCTCACGCCTCCCACAGAGGGAGACCCTGACGTTATGAAGCAAAAACCACATAGTGATTAACACTTAATCAGGACGTTGTCTGTATTATAGCTCTGTGAGGGGAAAAACAAAAAAAAGATGGGGCTTTCATCTCACGCTAGTAAATGTTACAATCGGTGTGTTCCTGACGCGATTTTCTTATTAGGGTCCTTCCTTGTAAATTTTATTGCATTTAATTAAAAATTATTGCTAAAAGAAACAGCTGCAGATGGTCTTATTTTAAGTCAGAAAATTAAAAACTGAATATTCTCATCAGTCAATTTCAACAAGAAGCACAGCCGCACGCATTAGGAATGTGATGGTTTTGAGATTACGGTAATTTTTATGGCATTTCCAGGTCCTTTCGATGAAACTTAATGAAAGCTCTGCATGAGTTCATTTGTCAAAAACATAATAATAATAGGAAGGCTCCCGGCTTGCAGGCAGATAGAGAGATACCAATGAATACCACCGCTGGGATGTGCCAAAAACCTGGCTAGCCGACTCTCGACACCAACGGAATTGGTCGGCAGGAGGCTTGGTTGCAACCCTGCTGTCTACCCACTCAAGGCTGTACAGCTGAGGCCATAAATCACCTTTATTTTCACAATGATGTGTATTTTTGTTGCCGCAGCACTGTCTGCGGCTGTAAAAAAAGAAAAAAAAAAGTCAGGTTTTCATTCTCAGGGAACCACTTCACCGAAACACCTACTGCATTCTAAAGACGCTGGAAGGGGCCCTCCAGGCTAGAGTCTGTGCTCATTTCAGAGTTACAAACGCAGCTGCTGTCCTCCGTCTGGGCAGTCCGTACCATGACCCACCCACCCTGAACTTTGTTACTTGGTTTGCATCCTTTAACTTTTATTTTCGGGATTAAATTCTGATTATTTCTCGTACGTCTTTTGTTGGAAACCAACTCAAAACCTTTTGTTTCGGACCAGACAGACTGTAAAAGATGAAGGCAAGATCGAGTGGAGAGGTTTTCCCAGGTGGTCCAGTAGTTAAGATGCCCCCTTCCAAGGATGAGGGGGGTGGGCAGGGGTTCGATCCCTGGTTGGGGAATTAAGATCCCACTCGTCGTGCGGTGCGGCCAAGAAAATAAAGAAGGAGAAAGCTTTTAAAAAAAAAAAAGACTGAGAAGAGAAAACCAAAGGCAGACACAGCTGGGGCCCTGGGGGGAACCGAGGCTGGAGGACAGGGCGGCTGTGCCCACTGTGGAGGTTGAATCCGATGCAGCCCCACCGGGTCTTCATTTTCTCCAGCGGCGCCCCTGGCTCACCTCCCTGCTTCCCGTGTCTTCATCCCCTCCGCTCTGCATCCTGCCTGGAAGGCCAATGAGGAACAGCCCCACCACAGTCCTGCCCGGCTGAAAACCTGCCGGGGGCTCCCCGCGGCCCTGGGGTGTTGAGCCGAAACACGGGGTGATTCTCGGCTGGGCCCCAGGCAGCCTTCCCGCGTCCGGCTCGCCAGTGTGGATGCCGGGCTCCGAGGTCTGAACGCATAAAGGACTTTCCTAACCCCAGCCGCCCGCCCGGCCTGCTGCTCCCCTGGACAGTGTGTCTCCATGGTGAGCCCCTCACTGTCCCCCTGGGGCCCCCGGATGGCAAAGGCTCCTCGCCGCCCCCTCCTCAGAACCGCCTGGACGGACCTCGCACAACGGCTTTCATCACACTAGGCTCTAAGGACCTCTGTCAGCCTTTCCCCCCAGCCAGCCGGGAACACCCCGAGGGCAGCAAACATCACCCCGACACAGGCCAGTACTTAGAAGAGCAGCCGATGTTGAGTGGTTGGCGGTGACGGAATCAGTGAGCTGCTGGAACGCTCCACCACAAGACTGGAAATCTGGGAAAGATGGTGCGGGTTTAGTCCTTACGCCTTTCCACCCAGGCTCCTCCACATGGTCTCCTGGTCTGCAGACGATGGGAACGGCTTTCCAGAAAGAAAGATATCGAGGGACTATCTCGATAATATCTTGATAAGCACAGTTAGGTCACTCTGACTGCGGTTGAACCTGTTAAAAACCACACATGTCCTCCTGGGCTCACACCCTCCTCCACCTCCGTACGGGGAAATCCTGCTGTTGCTCAGTCACCAAGTCCATCCGATTCTCGTCCACCCCGTGGACTGCAGCACGCCAGGCCTCGCCATCCCTCACCGTCTCTCAGAGTTGAAATCAGTGATGCCATCCAACCATCTCACCCTCTGTCGTCCCCTTCTCCTTCCACCTTCAATATTTCCCAGCACCAGGGTCTTTTCCAGTTGAGTCAGCTCTTCGCATCAGCTGGCCAAAGTATGGGAGCTACAGCATCTGTCCTTCCAATGAGTATTCAGGGTTGATTTCCTTTAAGATGGACTGGTTGGATCTCCTTGCAGTCCCAGGGACTCTCAAGAGTCTCCTCCAGCACGACAGTTAGAACTTTTCTTCAAGTGCCTGTTCAGATGCCCCCTTGTCCACGACGCCAGCCCACCCTCCTCTGGACGCCTACTCTTTGGGTCCGGAACGTTTCCAATCTTGCATTCCAGGGACTTGAGACTAGGTCCTCTTCCAACCCCCTCGACCACACCCCCGCGGAGGTCGGTGAGGATGGGGTGGTTCACCTCTCCCCCTCCTTCCACATAGCACTCACGCGGCTCCTGGTACAGTACTCACTTCTCAAGTGGCCGTCATCAGTGAGCCAGCAGACTCAGGCACCTGGATGCCCCCAGTCCTGGTCCGCACAAACTCCTGGCACGTAATCCGAGCCGCGTTCAGACCGTGGACAGCCCTGGAGGAGCCGGACATGCTGGGCTCTCTTTCTCTGGAAGCCACTGCTTCCTGGGGCCTCTGAGCAGTACAGACGGCTGCTCCAACCCAGAGCTTCCAGTCACTCATCCCACGCCAAGGGCCGCAGGAGAGAAAGGGTCTCCCCATCCCAGTGCCCGGTGGGAGGGAACGGCACCTGAGCACCTCATCATCAAGTCCCAGGAGAGGCTGTCCGCCTTCTCAATAAGCTGCCGAGACAGAGACAGCAGCAAACCCACCGGCGGGCAGAAACCAAAGGAGGCCATCCCTCTGCTTTCCCTCGCGTTCCTGCCTCTGGACCTCCGAGCAAAGCCAGCACGTGGGTGGTGGCCGTGCCGGCCTGACTCCTGCAAGTGAGATGCTTCGGAGCTCTCGGGCGGAGGGCACCAGTGAACGTGGCATTTTCCAACCACAGAGGACAGGACAATTTGATCTCCACTGGGTGGAGAGTCAGAAAGACTTGGGTGTGAGTCCTGGTGTGGCGACTTCCTGCCTGTGTGACCGAGGACGGCTGGAATCTCTTTCCGGGACCTCAGCCTTCTCATCTGGAAAATGGGAACTGGAAAGCCCTAAGGAGCCTCACTGATCACGAGTTACAAGTGAAACAACAGCCACAGACAGAGGCACAGACGGTGAGATTTCAGAGTCAGAACACCCCGGTCCTGGGGTGCCCAGGCTGGTGCGGGCAGCCCCGACTCCATTCCCCGCGGAAGGCAGGGGCAATGTCGACGCCACACCCCACAGCTCAGGAGTTCACACCCGCTCCTGGTTTATGCATGTGAGGTCCCTAACGCTGGGTCTAACCCATTCACAGCAAGCTGTAAGAGAGACACAGACACCCTCTCAGTGAAAGACCCTGTTCTGCACCCGCATGCACCGCCGTGGAACCTTGATCGCGTCACTCCGTAACGGCTGGGGCTCGCTGGCCTCCTCACTCCGGGCTGCATTAACTCATTCCGTCCTAATGACATGAGCAGGCCCGGGACTCCTAGCGTCGCCTTTTACAGGTAAGGAAACCGAGATACATGGGGCTTCCCTGGCAGTCCAGTGGTTAAGAATCGCGCTTCCACTGCAGGGGGCATGGTGGGTTCAATCCCTGGTCTGGGAACTAAAATCCTGCATGCCACGCAATGCAACCAGAAAGAAAAAGACACTGAAGCAGAGCGAGCAGAGAGAGGTAAGTCACAGTGAGAGGTAGAGCGTGGACCGAAAGCCAGGCAGAGAAAGCGATGAGAAAAGCCAGTGCGGCAATATGTTAATGTCAGATCTAAGAAGCGGGCCACCGACATTCACTGGAAAACTCTGCTCTTCCCTAAGTCTGAATGTTTTTACAATGAAATGGGGAAAGGGGGTCTTGGGGATCTGTGTGGAGGGATAACACTGAGTGATTAAAGTAGACGCTTCATCGTGCAAAAAGCGAAGTTACAATTACGGGGATTTAAACGAGACACTTAGGACAAACCAGTGTGTGTGGTGTTTTGCATCCAATGGTTATTTAATAAGCTTATACAAAGCACCTCAAACTGTGTCTCAGAAGATACTTAATAAACAACAGTCCTTTCCCCTCGTGAAGCTCAAAATCACCAACTGATCAACATGCATTTATTAAGCTCCTAGTGCATAACCAACATACCAAGGTCTTGTGGGATATTCGGAAGTAAGGACTAGGTTCCCCCAACTGAGGACACAAAGTGTTCTACTGGAAAAGGACGAGTGTTGGACTAGATGGCTGTTGAGAACACTTTCTCTGTGTTCAGTTCAGTTAGTTCAGTCGTTCAGTTGTATCCGACTCTCTGCGACCCCATGGACTGCAGCAAGCCAGGCTTCCCTGTTCATCACCAACTCCCAGAGCTTGCTCATACTCATGTCCATTGAGTTGGTGATGCCATTCAACCATCTCATTCTCTGTCGTCCCAGTCCCCTCCCACCTTCAATCTTTCCCAAAATCAGGGTCTTTTCCAATGAGTCAGTTCTTCACATCAGGTGGCCAAAGTACTGGAGTTTTGACTTCAGCATCAGTCCTTCCAATGAATATTCAGGACTGATTTCCCTTAGGATGGACTGGTTGGATCTCCTTGCAGGCCAAGGGACTCTCAAGAGTCTTCTCCAACACCACAGTTCAAAAGCATCAATTCTTCGGTGCTCAGCTTTCTTTATAGTCCAACTTTCACATCCATCCATGACCACTGGAAAAACCATAGTTTTGACTAGACAGACCTTTGTCGGCAAAGTAATGTCTCTGCTTTTCAATATGGTACCTAAGTTGGTCAGTTTTTCTTCCAAGGAGTAAGCGTCTTTTAATTTCATGGCTGCAGTCACCATCTGCAGTGATTTTGGAGCCCCAAAAAATAAACTCAGTAACTATTTCCCCATCTATTTCCCATGAGGTGATGGGACCAGATGCCATGATCTTAGTTTTCTAAATACTGAGTTTTAAGCCACCGTTTCACTCTCCTCTTTCACCTTAATCAAGAGGCTTTTTAGTTCCTCTTCACTTTCTGCCATAAGAGTGGTGTCATCTGCATGTCTAAGGTTACTGATATTTCTCCCGGCAATCTTGATTCCAGCTTGTGCTTCATCCAGCCCAGCATTTCTCATGATGTACTCTGCATAGAAGTTAAATAAGGAAGGTGACAATATACAGCCTTGACGTTCTCCTTTCCCAGTTTGGAACCAGTCTGTTGTTCCATGTCCAGTTCTAACTGTTGCTTCTTGAGCTGCATACAGATTTCTCAGGAGGCAGGTCAGGTGGTCTGGTATTCCCACCTCTTGAAGAATTTTCCACAGTTTGTTGTGATCCACACAGTCAAAGGCTTTGGCACAGTCAATAAAGCAGAAGTAGATGTTTTTCTGGAACTCTCTTGCTTTTTCAATAATCCAACAGATGTTGACAATTTGATCTCTGGTTCCTCCGCCTTTTCTAAATCCAGCTTGAACATCTGGAAGCTCACGGTTCACATACCGTGTATGAGAGTCAGTTCAGGAAAGAAGAATCTTTGGGGGATACTCTTTAAGTCAAAGCTGTGTATGCGCATGGATGCCAAGTCTCTCAGGCGTGTCCAACTCTTAGCTACCCTGTGGACTGTAGCCCGCCAGGCTCCTCTGCTCATGGGATTCTCCAGGCAGGAATACTGGAGTGGGTTGCCATGCCCTCCTCCAGGGGATCTTCCCGACCCAGGGGTTGAGCCCATGGCTCTCACATCTCCCGCACTGGCAGGTGGGTTCTTCCCCGCTAGTGCCACCTGAGAAGCCCAGAGTCGTGTATGCCGGGGGAAATGTACACAGGCAACAACGTGTACACTCCTATTTCATAAGACAGAAGACAGCTACAGAGAACGTTTTAACTGGGAAAATGCTATTATCTGTGTGGACAAACCTGGAAGGAAGTAACTGCACAGAAGAAACTTTATGATCATCCATCAAACCCTGAGCTGCTGCTCTGATTGAGAGAACTCTGAATTTTATTACTCACTCCACACGTTTCTCGAAGGGAGGCACTTTAGTTAGGAAAAGGACTTGGGTTTAAATAACACTGAATCACACCACAAGAGAGTTGTTCCCTTTTCACCCTTCCTGGATCCTTCTGATCACGCCAAGGAGACTGTCTCCGTGTTGGCCCCAGGACACCTCTCACGCCTCTCGCTGCTCAACACGGGGACGGAGCCTCCGTTTCATGGCCTTGGCAAGGCTCGAGGCCCATGTGGGACTTCACCCACCCGGGATTAGTTCTTTGTCCTGAATCTTATTTTCACAACTGCCTTCTACTTAAGACAACTAATACTGCTTCTCCATTTGCTGGCAGTGACACAGAATTTCCTTTCGAAATATCTTTTAAGTAAAAAAGATGGACTGATTTAAAAGACAAGCAGTGAGCCATAGTGTGGGTGGCTGAGAAATAACAGATCTGCTCCAATCGGACCATGGGACAGAGGCGCAAACGGGATGCCAACAGGGAGGCAGGGCCGGGTGGGCTCTGAACTCCCCTTCCTGGGGCTCACTGTCCGCCCCTCTTTCAGGAGCATCAATATTTATCTTGGCCTCAGCCTCTGATCCTCACTGCAGCGAGGTCTGGGGAGACACAAGCAGCGGAAGGAGGAAGGGAACGGTCTCCCATCCTCTCATCGGGTCCCGGCCAACCGCAGCACCCCTGAGCACGTGTCCCAGGTCAGCAGCATCCCCCTGCCCTTGGTTCTCAAAGCCCCTATTCAGGTGAAGAAGCCGGGGCCCCCGCACCTCGTGGCAGCCCCCGCCGCCTCTTGACGCCGTGTGTCTGGCGCTGCCCTTGCCCAGACGTGTTCCAGCCCAGAGCGGGGATTTCTCTGGCCCTCTGTTTCCCTGTTTCATGCAGGAAAACGGAAGCAAGATGTCCAAGAGGATGTGGTTCCCGCACGGGAGATACATCCCAGCCAGTATGGTTCACAGGGAAATCCATTCTGCTACAGAGTCTGAGGGTTCAAGACACTCAGCCAAGGCTCCAGGCTGGAGCCTCAAATGTGAGACCCTACGGGGCGAGCACCCAGCACGGTGGCTGGAAGACAGCAAGCAGGCAGGACATGGAAAGAATCAGCGTTTTCTGGGGTATTTTATTCTGGTTTGGATGAAGACAGCTTTTTTTTTTTTCTGGGTTTTTTTTTTTTTTTTTTTTTTTTTTTGGACTAAGCAAAGATCAAGGCGGGCTTTCCAAGGGGCTCAGTGGTAAAGAATTCCCCTGCCAATGCAGGCGACGTGGGTTTGATCCCTGGTCTGTGAAGGTCCCCTGGCGAAGGAAATGGAAACCCACTCCAGTCTTGCCTGGAAAATCCCATGGACTGAGGAGCCTGGCAGGCTACAGTCCATGGGGTCACAAAAGAGTCAGACATGACTGAGCAACTAAATAGCAACAGATCAAGGCCACAGGCCCTTTGCATATGGCCAAGTAGCCTGCACGCTGCACAATCCCACGGACAGTATATATAGACTAAAAGGTGAGTGTGAGCCTGGGGTGGGGCACTGTGCGACCTGCACAACTAGACCTGGCATCCCTCAGCATCCTTCACAAAAACCCCTGAACCAGGAGTCAGGGAGTCGGGGTCCTGACACTGATTTCTCCACCGAGAGAGACTGGAGGCAAGTCTCTTTCCCTCTTCATGACTCAGTTTCCTCCTCTGTAACAGGACCAAATGTTGTCAGAAGTTCCCGTCCAGCTCTGCAATTCTGTGATTCAACAGAAGCAGATTTCCATTTCTAAAGGACAGTCGTACAAAAGAGGAAATGAACTCAGATGCCTGACTGTTGGGGGAAGAGTCAGCAGGAGGGGGCAGGGATAGTGGAGGGGATGGCTTTCACCTCGGTGGGGTGGGGACATGATGGGAAGCCGGCTTTTGACTCAGACAGAAAGAAAAAATAGACCGGGCAACAGATGAGGCAGCTCTGGGAGGTGGAGAGTTCCCTGGGGACTGAAGAATTCAACTACAGACCAGGTTAGGAGAGAGACCTCTTAGACACAGGAAGTTAGCCCACACGCCCTCTGAGGTCCATCCCAACATGGAGATCTTGTTTCAAACCTTGGCTCTATTTCCTCGTGCTGAAGGGACGTCACCAGGGTCGTGTGCACACGTGCTAAGTCACTTCAGTCGTGTCTGACTCTCTGCAACCCTGCGGACTGCAGCCCTCTAGGCTCCTCCGTCCATGGGATTCTCCAGGCGAGACTACTGGAGTGGGTTCCCAGGCCCTTCTCCAGGGGATCTTCCCCACCCAGGGATCAAACCCGAATCTCTTATATCTCCCGCATCGGCAGGCGGGTTCTTTACCACCTGGGAGGCTTCCCCCACACCCACCGGGGTTGGGTCTTGTCAAACCCCACTGGAAACTACTAATGCAGTGACCTTGTCTGCTTTTCTGCTCACACCCTCTTTAAAGTGCGCACATGCCCCCATTCTCCAAATTAAACTGGATCCCTCTAGCGGCACTGATGCCCACCTCTGCTCCGAACCAGTTCACAGAAAGAACTAATTCATAGGCTTACCCAGACTCGGGGCAGGGAGAGAGGGAGACAGGGGGCGGGGGGAACCATATGAAAAATTCAGGAGAAAAGTCACACAAACACTCCTAGTGTCTACACTCCACAGAGAGCTAATGCGAGTCACAAATCATTCTTATCTATTCATTACTGCAGGTCCCCTGGGAGTTCGGAGCAGCGACAGCCGTGTGGGACTAGACTGAGGTACTGTACATGCGGGGAAAGAACCAGGCCTTCCTTGAAGATCACCACCATTCTGACTTTTCATTAATTCAGATCAGTGTGTAAGTGGTGGAGATTGAATTGCAGTGCCTTTAAGGTGCATCCGCGGTGCATAAGAAACAGCAAGACTTGGCAATTATCCCCCTGGGATGATCAATAAGGCCATTCAGTCAGTCTCAGGAAGGTGAGGTCAGAAAACCCCCACTGTTGTTCAATAATTGCAGTGTTTCACTCTCACTCCCAAGGTGACCGAATCCAAAAATAAAAAAAAAATCAGCTTGGACGTACCTCTTAAAGACCTCTATTGAGAAATTTAGCTTAGGGCGCCTTTAGCTCTTGAAACAATTTAAATAAATTGTCTTTTCTAGTTCCCTTGAATAGAGTGTATATTGACACAATAAAAAGGGATCAATCTCAATTTAGGGTATTTTCCTGATGGTGAAAGATATTTAATTTGGCAAGATTCCAGGCCCTTCTCTTTTGGTGACTTTCCCAGAGAGGAGTAGTAAAGCCATCTGCCTAGGAGATGAGAAATGTACCCCAAATAATAGCAAAACACATTCACTATATTTGGCATCTGAGACATTTTCAGATAGACTAGCTACTCCGATCTTTCCAAACACTCTGCCTAGAGGTAGCAGGGATTCATTTCACAGGTAAAGTAACCAGGACTTGGAGAGGTAAAGCCACTCAGCCCAAGTCACAAAGCTAGAGAGAGACAGAGCCAGAGGAGAAAAAGCCAGTCTGTTCTGACCACTATGCCAATCCCCAGCCTCCGGGACCTAACGTCTGATGCTCTGAGGCGCTGATGTAATAAGAAAGAAAGAAAGTGCAAAGTGAAAGTCATGTGCTAGATTCATCCCCAAACCATCCCTGCCCGAGTCCGTGGAAAAACCGTCTACCACCAAACTGGCCCCCCGCACCAAAAAGCTTGGGGATCGCCACCCTCGCCTGAGCCTGCCTCTCCGATGGTTACTGCCGCCAGTGGGCGAAAGGCAGGCCACGGTCACGGTACCTTTCCGCCTCCGGGTCGGCGCTCTGCGGCTTGCTCTCGAAGGCGTTGAAGCTGCTCATGTCCACGTAGCCGTCGTTCTCGTTGGCCGTGGACAGGGCCCGGCTCTGGTCTTCAAACAGCTTGGTAAACGTCCCGGCCCGCGCGGGCCTCCGGGGCGGGATCTGGATGTTCTCGTAGTCGGAGTTCATGGCCGGGATGTTCTCGTAGTCCGAGGTGTCAGCGTTGGGGAACGAGATGGAGCGCGGCTTGGTGAGGGGCAGCGGCAGGAAGGGGGGGCGCGAGCGGTCCTCGAAGGACTCCACCCGGGACACCGTCCTGCTGAAGGGGACCCCCTTCCTCTTGCCCTCCCGGCAGAAGATGAGCGACGAGGGCGAGTCGCAAGCCCGGAGCTTGCCCGTCCGCGCCCGGAGCTGCGGCGAGTTGCTGAGGCTCCTGCGGTCCATCTCCAGGAGCCGGGCCGGCCCGTGGTAGCTGGACTCCGAGGACGACCTGGAGGAGGACACGCTGACGTCCACGTGCACCTTGCTCTCCGACTTCTTCCTGAACGTCAGCGCCAGGAACCGCTTGAAGGACGACTTCTTTTTCTTCTGCTTGTCCGGGAGCTCGCTCTCCACCAGGAGCGAGGGGGAGCTCTTGGTGATGGGCTTCTTGGTGATGCAGGCCAGGTCGAACGGGGGCGGGATGTCTACCATGGACGACGGGGTGGAGGTGCCGCTGGACGGCAGGTGGCTCCTCTGGGAGAAGCTGCCGGAGGAGCCGATGACGCAGGGCAGGGACAAGTTGTCTTCCTTCCTCTTGATGCCGTGGCCGTCGAGGCCGCACGCCTCGGGCTCCCGATACAGGGACACGGGGATCTCCCGGCCCTCCACGGAGAACGATCGCGGATACAGCGTGAAAGCTCTGGGCTTTGCCGGCAGGGCCCTGCCGACATCCAGCGGCTTCCCCTCCAGCGACAGGACTGTCTTCCTCGCCGCCGCTGAGCCAGCTTCCGGCCCCATTTCTTCCGGGACCGTTTCTGGGACGTAGCCAGCCACCTTCCCGGAGTGGGGCCTGGCCCTTGCCATGACGTTCTTCCTGTCGATGGGGACCAGGCCGCCCTCCGCGTCGGGACTCAGCTCCTCCGAGGCGGCCTGCGCTCCGGGTGTCTCCGCCTCCCCAGGGTCCGCCCCGCAGGGCGGGCCGACTCCCATCTCATAGGGGTTGGCATCCTCATCCTCGGGCAGGACCAGCACGTCGGGCACAGGGGGGCCCTCCTCCCCGGCGCCACCCTGCGCGGAGCCCCGCCGCTCACGCCCTGGCCCGGCCTCCGGGTCCGGCTCCGCGCGTTCTCCCGGCCCCGGCTCCTGGGCGGACTCGGAATAAGGAGGGTAGCTCTCGCTACAGAAGGAGGTGCTCTCGGTGGGGAAGAGCTCGTAGGGACGGGCCGAGAGAGGAGGCACGAGGTCGTCCACGCTGTCGCTCTCAAACGGGATGATGTGGCAGCTGTCCTCGGCCGCTTCATCCTGCACCGGGTCCTCGCCCTCCCGGGGGTCCTCCCCCACCTCCGCCTCTGCCGGGTCAGCGTTCTCATTCGGGCCAGCCGGCTCATCCTGGCCGCCGTGCTGGCCGCCATCACCCGCGGCATCTTCACACGCCTCCGGGGAGACGTCAGGGTCGTCTATGGCCACCTCGGCCTCGGGGACACCCGTGGCCGACCCCTCGTCCTCTGGGGGCTCCTCGCCAGCATTGTCCCCCTCGTCCACGCTGCGGTCCGGTTGTGCATCAGCCTCCTCGGGGGTCCCAGGGGCCCCGGGCTCCTCCTCGCAGTCGGCCGCGGCATCCTCCACGACCTCGAGGTGGGCTGGGATGCTATCGCTCGGAGACTCCGCCCCTCCGTCTCCAAGCCCGCCGTCGCCCAGGCTGCATGCGCTGTGTTCTTCCGCCAGGTTCCCTTCCTCCTCCTCCTCCTCACTCGTGAACGTCTGGTCCTCGGTCCCCGCGGCCCCGGCACACTCTGCCCCCTCCGCGTCCTTGGGGGCGAGGGCGACGTCTCGGTCGGCCTGTCCACTCAGCACCGCCCAGGCCTCTGCAGCCGTGGGCCCCGCCGGCCCGCACCCCTCGCCCCGCTCCTGGCCCTCCTCCTCCTCGCCGGCCTCCGGGGGCCCCGTGACTGTGTTCTCCACGCAGCCCGCATCCTTGGCTCCCTCCTCTGCCGGCGGAGCCCTGGGGGCCACGATGTAATCCTCGTCGGCCTCGGACTCGGAGCATTCCGGGGTGGACCGGCGCTCCTCGTAGAGGCCCCTGTCTACGCAGGGCAGCTTTCCGTTGCTGCATTTGTTCAAGCTGTTGATCATGTAGACGCTGGCCCTCCACTCGCTGGGGGTGGCCAGCCGGGGCTTGGGGGCGATGGGGGGTTTCGGCCCCCTGGACATGGAGGAGTTGGGGCTGGGAAGGCTTTCAGGCCGGAGTGACGAGGAGCAGAATTTGGGTGGTGTCTGTGGCGTGAGGGAACTGGCAGCCTTCGGCTTGGGGGCGACTGGTGGTTTGGGTGAATCTAAAGGATGAAAACACAGACAAGAAGGGGAGAGAAAGTACAGTTACCTTTACTTCCACTCAAGAGTCTCCTACCTACCGTTTTCAAGAGAACACTGGAGCTGGCTTCCCAGCCCACCTGAACCCAACCTACCACCACCATCTTTAAAATCTCCTGTGTGCTCACGCCCTAGGTCGAGTCCGACTCTTACGGGACCCCACGGACCGTAGCCCTCCGGGCTCCTCTCTCCATGGGGTTTCCCAGGCAAGAACACTGGAGTGGGTTTCCATTTCCTTTCCCACTCCAGATTCATTCTGTAAACAAGGGGAAGAGATCTTTCTTCCGGATCGGCTAGCGGAACCCAAATGAATGACAGCCTGTGCTCCTCAGATAAAAGTGTCCACATCTCTGCACTCATTTGCTCAACAAGTACATAGTACATGCACGTGCCCAGGAGCCAATGAAGATCTTAACAGTCAGCATCCAGGCTGCCCTCAAGGAGCCCGCAGTCTTTCTCCCATTAGTACAATCTACTGTCTCCACACACCGCACCGTAGATGGCAGAGTCTTCCAGGGCCAAGAAAAGAACACCTCTGCTGAATACTCACAGATCGAATTAGGGAGACAAGCCTGACACAACAGGGACTTCTCTGCTGGTCCAGTGGTTAAGAATCCACCTTTTAAAGCAGGGGACTCAGGTTCCAATCCCTGGTCAGGCAACTAAAATCCCACAGACCTTGGGGCAACTAAACCCGGTCACAACTACCACACCTATCTGTGCTCCGCAGCAAGAGAAACCCGTGGGCTGCAGCTAGAAAAGGTCTGCTTGCTGCAATGAAGACCCAGGGCAGCAAAAAAAAAAAAAAGAGAAGGCTAATAGAACAACCAGAGCAGCTGCAGACTCCTGCAATATGGCTGAGTACCGCCTTCCCTCAAGAATGACACACCACCAGGCTTGGGGTGGTGACACGATTCTTCTGAGGGTCACCTCTGAACTCTACATGCCTCGAGGCTGGTGTCCAGCCAACTGCCCTGCGTCCAAACCTCACAGGGGAAATCACACGGTATTTTCCAACACAGGTCTCATCCCCCGTGGATGGATGCTGAGGCTCTATCGGTCACGACAAAATGGAAGATGGACAACACGCACATGTCACGGGGGTTAGGGAAGCAAGGGTGCCGCGGCTAGGAAAGACCGCTCAGAGGGGGTGAAACTGCAGCTCACTTTGGCAAGGTGGGAGGGACCCAGACAAGCGGGAGGGTCAAGGGTGGAATCGCCCACTTCCAAGTTCAGCATCTCTCCTGCCACAGCCAGCCCAGGCCTTCACACCTGCGGCTGGGCTTCCGAGCCCCTGTCCATGCTGCAGACAGGTGAGGAATGGGGATCCCCAGGAATGCAACTCCGCCCTGCCATCGTCACTTCAGCACTGCCTGGCTGTCCACTGCCCAGGTTCAGGACGTGCACGTGCCTGCTGCAGTCCAGTCTCAACTCCCAGTTCCACCCCCACTAAGCCTTGGGCGTGAAACTCTGATACAGAGCCGGCTCGGCGTGTCAGTTCAGCCTGGGACAGAGGGAAGACGGAGCAGCTGGCCTGGAGGGCTGCCAGCAAACACCACCCCCTCTCACGGCGTTCAACTCCCAGCTCCATCTCTGACCTCAGTCATTTCTAATCCAGGGCAGACTGACAAATATAATCTGAGCCCCATTTATCATTACACACATAATTATTAATTTTCTCATAGCCATACTAAAGAGTAAAAGAAGAGAGAGGTGACACTCATTTTAACAATACATTTTTCAACTCAATATATCCCAGATATCACTTTGGACATTATCACATAATCAAGGAATCATGTCTGGATCAACATGTAATCGATACACAAAGCTCATTCGGAAGATATCCCACATTCTTTACGATGCTAAGTCCTTGAAATTTAAGGTATATTTCACACTTGCAGCACGTCACGACTCAGACCAGCCCCGCCGCGGGGTGCTCAGGAGCACAAGGGTTGGCGGCCACGGCGGCAGCCAACACAGCTCCAGCTGACTTCAGCCCATCTCCACGGGGACTGTCCCGCTGGCCCCTCCATGTCAGTCTGTGTGTGCGTGTGTGCACACGTGTGTGTACATGCGTGTGTGCATGCGTGTGTGTCTGTGCATGCGTGCACACGTGTGTGCACGTGTGTGCATGTCTGCGCACGTGTGTGTGCATGTGTGTGTCTGTGTGCGTGTGTGCACATGTGTGCATGCATGTGTCTGCATGCGCACGCGCGCGTGTGTGCATGTGTGTGCATGTTTGTGTGTGTGCACGTGTGTGTGTGTGTGCACGCGTGCTAAGTTGATTCCATTGTGTCCAACTCTTTGTGACCCCATAGACTGTAGCACACCAGGGTCCTCTGTCCAGGGGATTCTCCAGCCAAGAATACTGGAGTGGGAAGCCATTCCCTTCTCCAGGGGATCTTCCCGATCCAGGGATCGAACCTGGGTCTCCTGTACTGCAGATTCTTGACCCTCTGAGTCACCAGGGAAGCCCCCGTTTCAGTATATCTGAGGCCAAAGTCAGTGTCGTCTCCCCCAGCTGGCACAACTATGAAAAATTCAGCTGAGGGGCCCCAAAGGAAATAAAAAAAGGCCCTGGATACCAATAATACAGGGTTATACAGCCCACGCACTCTGTTCCTGGAAGGGCCTGACTCCAAAGCCTTTACTTGCATGCGGCACATAAATCTAGTGAACTTACTGGCGTGGTTTCCCAGGGCACAGCTAATTGGGAGGGGGCGGTGAGACAGGGACACTGTCAGCTTTAAGATGTGGCAGCTGACAGCAAGAATGGGAGGGAAGAGGCTGAGCGGTCAAGACTTTAAAGACCTGGGACTTCTCTGGTGGTCCAGCGGCTAGGACTCCACGCTCCCAACGCAGGGGGGCTGGGGTTCCAGCCCTCCTCGGGGAACCAGACCCTGCATGCCCTAAGTAAGACCTGGCGCAGCTAAAGAAATAACTATTTTTTAAAAGGTTTTAAAGAGAAAGCATTTACTTCCTCAATGCCCTAACCCACATCTACATTCACATCTACATGCACCAACAACCCAGTAAAGCCGCAGGCATCCAGATAAACATTTCTTCAAGATGAAAGAAGTGACTTTCCAACTCCTTGCGTCTATACACAATCAAATACATCCTAATTTAGAAAAATTTCTGTTCAATTTAGCTTTTTTTTTTTTTCAAGCCCGAAATACTTGGAGCTTAAACAGCTAAGCTTCAGCTCTCTGCCAATGTGGCATGACAGGATAACAATAATAAGCCTTTGGAGCCTGGTGATCTGGGTTCAAATCCTACCTTTGCCACTTATAAGCTATGAAGCTGAGTCTCAGATTCCTCATCTGTAAAACGGGTTCAAGAGGCTGTCATAAAGATCCAAAGATACACAATATGTTAGCAGGACTTTGCTTAGTAGTTCTCCATAACCTGGTGGCTCAGACAGTAAAGGATCTGACTGCAATGCAGGAGATGTGGGTTCGATCCCTGGGTCGGAAAGATCCCCTGAAGAAGGAAACAGCAACGCACTCCAGTACTGTGCCTGGAAAGTTCCATGGACAGAGGAGCCTGGCGGGCTACAGTCCGTGAGGTCACAAAGAGTCAGACACGACCGGGCAACCCTTTTTCACACTATCGTTGTTCTAATAAAGTCAGGCTTCCCCTCCTTGCCGCCTTCTCCTGCTGTTAAGTCTGGATCTACACTGACATATGATGTGATGGGGCTTCACGTTCTCAACATCAGGCGTCAGACACTGGCGTGAAATTATTCTCCGGGGGGTGGGGACTCTGATTTCTCATCTTTAACAGGTGGCATTTCACACAGGCAACACCAGACCTGCCAGAGGGACAGATCGGCCATGAAAAATGGATCGCTCCCACCCCGCTCCATCTTTCGTACAATCAAGCTATTGATCTGTGGGCACCATCTCCTCGGAAAAAGGTTACAGTGGGCGTCTGAGACGTGATCCAGCAAGAAAATGCCTTCCCCACGGGAGCCCCAAGGAGTGACAAGTACCCAGCATCCACGCCCTGCTCCCCGCTCTGGAGTTCAGGGCGTTTCAGCCCCTTCTCCTCTGAGGCCCAAGGATGGCAGAGTCAGAGGGGCCCCGCCCGACCCCTCACTGGGAGGAGACCGAGGCGCAGGCAGGCCGGGGGACCGGCGGGGGGCTCAGCGAGTGCAGGGCAGGGCCTCTGCGGGACGGAGTCTCCTGCTTCCTGGTCCGGTCCCTTGAACCCCTGCTTTCACCCTTTTGCCATCAAGCATTTCTTTTATGGGGTCCCCGGTGGCTCAGCGGTAAAGAATCCGCCTGGCAATGCAGCAGACGCGGGTTCAATTCCCGGGTCTGGGAGATCCCCTGGAAGAGAAGATGGCAACTCACTCCAGTGTTCTTTGGCTGGAAAATCCCATGAACAGAGGGGTCGGGGTGGCCTTCATGAGTCCACGGGGTCGTGAAGAGTCAGATGCAACTGAGCATCTCTTCCACGGAGCAGACTCAGGGCTCCCGGCTTCGAGTGAAGTAGAGAAAGGCAAAACGCAGGGAGACTGAGGCCAGAGAGACCTGGGACAGCGAAGCAAGCGAGAAATTCCCATAAGGCTGAGTCAGAAGGACGGAGTGACCACAGAGTGAACGACTGGCTTTCCTTCGCTCCCATCCAGCTCTCTTTAATCCAGGTCCACTACATCAGTATTGATGAAGCACCTAGTGTTTTCCAGGCCCTCAGCCCGACTCTCCGCATACATCAATAAACATAACAAAGAGCACATTCCTCCTGGCCCTTATGTTCTAGCGGTGGGAGAAGAGCGATAAAAAGCCCAAGTTTGCTATCCATCATATGTTAGATGATCATGAAGTTCACAGGAAAAGATCAGGAGTTAGGAGTTTGGAGGAAAGATGAGGAGTTTGCAACTTTAAACAGAGAGACCAGGACCGGTCTCAATGAGAGGACGTCAGAGTGAAGACTTGAAAAAGGTGAGAGGAGTCAGGACTCACCCGGCGTGTCCAAGGACGTCTGAGCGGTGGGAAGGGAGTGAGGCCGAGAAGGAGGGACAGGAGATGAGGGCAGAGGGGTCCTGGGGAGAGTGTAGATGACAACCCAGTCCCGAGCAGAAGGCCAAGCCCACTCCAGCTAGTGTGCTGAAAGCAGCAGCCGTGCTGAGCATGAAATCAGGGAGGCCAGGGAGGGGGGACCTGCGATAATGATGCAGGCCAGAGAGGATGGCGGCTTGGACCAGGCTGCAGCGGAGGAAGTGATCAAAAAAAGAAAAAGAAAAAGATCAGCTTCTGAATTTGAAGGTAGAGCTGGCGGAATTTACAGACGGTTCGGATGTGGGGTGTGAGATAAAGAATAATCAAGGGCAACGCGAAGGCTTTGAGTCAGAGCAACCAGCAGGGTGAGGCTGCCAGCAGCTGAACCCGGGAAGGCAGCCGGCATCGCGGGAGGAAGCCAGAGCTTCGATGTGTGCCTGTTGCGTCCGAGTTCCCCATCACAGCCCTGGAAGGAGCTGTCGGCGGACTCTTGGATGGACCAGCCTGGGTTCCTGGGAGTGGATGGCTGGAGGCAGCCATCACAGAGACGGGATTAGGGCGCGAGCCGGGTGAAATCACCAAGTGACCGCGTGGGGGGCAGAGACGAGAGCAGAGCCCGGGATGGAGCCCCACCAGCCCCATGGTCATGAGAAGGAGCCGGTGAAGGAGACGGGACGCGGGAGGCGAGAAGAGGAAGGGGGCGGCTCCCAGCTCTCCTCCCTCCCAAGGAGGAACCACACAGGGCCCCTGCGCACAGGGCCGGGTGACCTGGGTCTCAGACCAGTGCTGCCCAGAGGAGGCCCAAGGGACAGATACACCAGGGTGCATGCTGAGGGACAGGGACAACTTTCATAATGAAGAAAAAATGAAGTTGGATATGGCCCAGCAACCCTACGCCTGCGCATCTATCTGGAGAAAACCTAATTCCAAAAGATACGTGCCCCACAATGTTCACTGCAGCAGTAGCTAAGACGTGGAAGTAACCTAAGAGGGGTGGATAAGGAAGCTGTGGTGCGTATACACAGTGGAATATGACTCGGCCGAGAAAAGGGATGAAATCATGCCATCCGCAGCAACACGGATGGGCCTAGAGACCAGCACACCGCGTGACGTGAGTCGGACAGGAAGACACAAATACTGTATGACATCCAGATCTAAGCTTCCCTCGGGGCTCGCCTGGGAAGGAATCCACCCGCAGTGCGGGACACCTGGATTCGATGGAGAAGGGAGAGGCTACCCACTCCGGTATTCGGGCCTGGAGAATTCCAAGGACGGTAGAGTCCATGGGGTCGCAGAGTCAGACACGACTGAGTGACTTTCACTTTCACACTTTCCTCTAAAGCAAAAAAAAAAAAAATTATACGAATGAACTTATTTACAAAACAGAAACAGACTCACAGATTTAGGAAAGACATTTATGATTATGGTGGGGCGGGAGGTGGGGGAGGAATAAATTAAAAATTTGGAATTAAGAGAGACACTGGGCTGGAGGAAGCACAAACTGGAATCAAGATTGCCATGAGAAATATCAATAACCTCAGACATGCAGATGACACCACTCTTATGGCAGAAAATGAAGAACTAAGGAGCCCCTTGATGAAAGTGAAAGAGGGGAGTGAAAAAGTTGGCTTAAAACTCAACATAAAAACCGAAGATCATGGCATCTGCTCCCATCACTTCATGGGAAATAGATGGGGAAACTAGAAACAATGGCTGACTTCATTTTTCTGGGCTCCAAAATCACTGCAGATGGTGACTGCAGTCATGAAATTAAAAGACGCTTACTCCTTAGAAGGAAGGTTATGAACAACCTAGAAACATACTAAAAAGCAGAGACATTACTTTGCCAACAAAGGTCCGTCTAGTCAAGGCTATGGTTTTTCCAGTGGTCATGTATGGATGTGAGAGTTGGACTGTGAAGAAAGCTGAGTGCAGAAGAATTGATGCTTTTGAACTGTGGTGTTGGAGAAGACTCTTGAGAGTCCCTTGGACTGCAAGGAGATCCACCCAGTCCATCCTAAAGGAGATCAGTCCTGGGTGTTCATTGGAAGGACTGATGCTGAAGTCAAAACTCCAGTACTTTGGCCACCTCATGCGAAGAGCTGACTCATTTGAAAAGACCCTGATGCTGGGAAAGATTGAGGGCAGGAGGAGAAGGGGACACCAGAGGATGAGATGGTTGGATGGCATCACCAACTCGATGGACATGGGTTTGGGTGGACTCCGGGAGTTGGTGATGGACAGGTAGGCCTGGCGTGCTGCGGTTCGTGGGGTCGCAAAGAGTCAGACACGACTGAGAGACTGAACTGAATGACTATATATAAGAAAGATAATCAACAAGGACCTGCTGTACAGCATAGGGAACTCTACTCGAGATTCTATAATAACCTATACGGGAAGATAGTCTGAAAAGAATATATATATACACACACATACATATATAAATACTCAAAACATGGGCAGTCGCTTCAATCACGTCTGATTCTTTGCGACCCATGAAGCCGGCCAGGCTCCTCTGTACATGGGATTCTCCAGGCAAGATAGTGGATTGGGTTGCCATGCCCTCCTCCATGGGGTTTTCCCAACTCAGGGATCAAACCACGTCTCCTATGTCTCAGGAAGATTCTTCACCCGCTGAGCCATTGGGGAAGCCCCTACATATATTCCATATATATATACACACACACATATATAAATATGGTTGGTCAAAGATGTTATGAAAAAACATGAACGAATTTTTTTGCCAACCCAATATATATATATATATATATATATATATATATAACAGAATCATTTTGCTATACACCTGAAACTAACACAAACTGTAAATCAACTCTGCTCCAATATAAAATAAAAATTAACAACAAAAAAAGAAATGAGGTTAGGTGTTCCAGGCAGAAGGCACAGAAAGTGCAAAGGCCCAGAGGCAGTTAGATGCAAGGCCTTTGGAAGCATGACCAAGAGTCCAGTTTGGCTGAGCTTTAGAATATGGCAGGGATGGATTAATAACAGGATAAATCAGAGCAGGGGCTTCCTCCTCTGGGTTCAGTGTAACTTTCTGACTCTCTAGAACCCGGCAGTCATGTAGGGATGTGAGAGGTGGACCATTCACAAGGCTGAGTGCCAAAGAATGAATACTTTCAAACTGTGGTGCTGGAGAAGACTCTTGAGAGTCCTGTGGGCTGCAAGGAGACCCACCCAGTCTATCCTAAAGGAGATCAACCCTGAATATTCACTGGAAGGATAGATGCCGAAGCTGAAGCTCCAACACTTGGGCCATCTGATGTGACAAGCCGACTCATCGGAAAAGACACTGAAGCTGGGAAAGACTGAGGGCAGGAGAAGGGAACGACAGAGTATAACATGGTTGGACGTTATCACTGACTCAGTGGACGTGAGTCTGAGCAAATTTCAGGAGATGGTGAAGGACAGGGAAGCCTGGTGTGCTGCAGTCCATGGGGTCCCAGAGTCGGACACGACTGAGCAAGTGGACAACCACAGCAAGAACCGAGCGTGGATGGACCTTCTCTCTCCCCGAAACACACAGCCTGGGGGGTACACCCTCGCCACCCTGAGGTACCAACGCCCAAGACCTCCTGGCAATGCGCTACCCCTGAGGATGACCCTGTGAGCTGAGATGCCAAGAGTTAACTGAGGGCGGGGGTGGGGAGCCACAGTGACAGGAGGAAGAGATTTTTTACAGCCTCTGGAGACAGAAATCATCTGCAGCCAGCCAGCCCCCTGGTACCAGTTTGTATTTTCTCTATTTTAATTAAATATCTGCCACTCACACATTCATGCTGCTGGTAGCCATTCCCTTCTCCAGGGGATCTTATCAACCCAGGGATCCAACCCAGATCTCCCACATTGCCGGCAGATTCTTTACCAGCTGAGCCACAAGGGAAGTCCAAGAATACTGGAGAGGGTAGCCTATCGCTTCTCCAGGGAATCTTCCTGACCCAGGAATCGAACCGGGGTCTCCTGCATTGCAGGCGGATTCTTTACCAGCTGAGCTATCAGGGAAGCCCCCCGTGTCAGCTATGCAGAGGTTAAATGAGAAGAGGTACTTGGAGGAGCACTGGACTGGGAGTCGGAGCTCTGATCTCTGTGGCTGCCTCTGCTGTGAGTTGAAGGGACACCTTGGGCAAGGCCCCTTCTTTCCCTGAGCCTCAGTTTCCACATCTGCAGGGTGAAGGGACCGCACCCAACAGTCAGTTAGTGCCTTCTCCTCTGGCCGGCAACAGTCTTTTAAACTTGTGGCTTTTCTGATGACGTTCCCTGACATCCCCAACTTGGGCCCCTGCGTCTGTTGCAACTGCAGTTCACTCTTCTCCCCTGGAACTCTCTCTTTTTTTTTTTTTTTGAACTCTCATAACCATATGTTCCAAGAGTAATTATCTTCCAATTTCACCTTCCAATTGCATCTTAATTTACATTTCATTCCTGGATGCCTGCTGGAATGTCCAAGTCAAGCCTGATGATTTCTAATGAGGCTGCGGTTAGGTGAGTCCAGCGACCCATGACGGGTGTGGGACCCACGACCCACGTGGGAAAGGCATGGCTGGGACAGACCTGACTCCAACCTCAGCTCTGCACACATCAGCTGTGTGATCTCAGGCACGTCACTGTGCCTCTCTGAACCTCAGTTTCTTTCTAGATAAAATGGAAGAAATACCCTGCTTTTTTCATCATGCTGTTGTTCAAGGCAACGATGTTTGTTCAAGGCAAAAAACCCACGTAAGGTACCTAACAAAGTCAACTGGCAGACATTTCCTGACCACCTACCATGTGTTATACACCGGATAAATAAAGCAGGCTCTCAAGCTGGACAGTCTGTCTCACCCCTGTCTCAGCTCCTTATTAGGTCAGCAACCACAAAATCCCTGCAGCTCAATTTTCCCATCGATAAAATGAGGATGGCAACAGCACTCAGGATGAGGTTACTGTGAAAACTGATACAAGTATAAAAGACTAAAGAGCAACATCTAGTTCAATATTAACTAGTAATCTGTTGGTTACGTATAATGTGATGGGGGCTTCCCAGGTGGCCCCGTGGTAAAGAATCCGTCTGCAGTGCAGGATAGTTGGGTTCGATTGCTGGGTCAGGAAGATCCCTGGAGGAGGAAATGGCAACCCACCTGGGTATTCTTGCCTGGGAAATGCCATGGACAGAGGAACCTGGTCGGCTACAGTCCATGGGGTCACAGAGAGTCAGTCGGATACGACCCAGGAACTAAATAACAACAACATAAGGTGACAGACACCGTGCTAGGCCGCGGACAAGCTCTGTTTAATTATGAGACCTTCACAACAAGATCTTATCCCCATTTTCAAGATGAAGAAACAGACATTGAGAGGTTAACCAACCTGCTCAAGGTCAAATAACTAGGCATAGAGTGGTTATGGGGTTCAGTCCCACGGAGAATGAACCACTCGGCTGCATGATCAAGACATTCAGAGCCAAGCACATACATGTCATCAGGTGAGGTCTATGACTGCCATCACACAGAAAAAGTAGCCAGATTTACGCTAGACGCAAATGACAGGACGCTGGAACCCAAGAGCAGCGAGTGCTGAGATTTCCTGGGACCAAGCCTGCGGCTCGCTAAGCGCTTTCTGGCTCACTCCAAACCCTGGAGTCTCCGAGAATAGAGGGCTTGCCCAGGTCTCGTGCAGGGAAACGTGGGAAAACGGCACGGGGCTCTCACCATTGTTTTCCAGCGAGTTTTATTAGGCGTGTAGGAAAGACTCAGCCTGCCTCTGTCCGCGCTAGATCTAGCAGCAGGCCACCTCCTTCCTAGGAGGAGGGGGCTGACTGGGCACGGGACCCTGCCCCGTCTTCTCTCCAGTCCGCCAAGGTGGAAGCCCGCCCCCACCCCAGCGCCTGCCCCGCCACCGACACTCACGCAGGGTCCAGGTGTGTCCACGCGGCCACAGCCGGGCCTGGGCACGGGGAGGCGGCCACCGCCTTCCTGAGCCCCCGAGGGTCCCCTTTGTCAGATCAATGAGCCAGACGTCTCCCACCCGCACCTCACTCCTCAAAGATTTTATTCATTAAAAACACTCGAGAAAGGAAAGGCCCACAACGCACAGACGCGCACACACACACACACACATTTTTACACCCACCCAGGGCAGCAGGATATGGTTCTAAGACAGCCAAAATGGTGGCTTCCTGTTTCTTTAGGGATGTGTGTTTTGGAGTTCGGATTCGGACAAGGGTGTTGGTCGGGGAGGGAGCTGCCTTCTGCTAAATTCTATGAGAAAAAAAAAATATGAAAAGAGCGATAATCGCTCCTTGGCAGGCAAGTGAAGTTAGCTGGGACGGCTGCCTCCTCGCAAACTCGCCTCTTGGAGGCAACTTTCTGCCCTCCCCGCGGAGGAGTCAGGACCCCGGGGAACGGGGGTCCAGGCACCGCCCATCTCTGGGTCTCAGTAAGTCTGTTAAACGGCTCTCCTCGGAGGGGATCGCTCTGTACCGTCGAACGCATTGGGGATTTCACGGACGCCCCGGGCGGGCAGAGGCAGATTCTCAGGGCAGAGACGCGAGGGCTGGGAGGGAACGCCGTCCCGGGGCGTTCGGTCCCGCCGGCGAGGCACAAAGCGGGGGCCCCGGGCCAGGGCCCCGCCGGGGATGGGGGCGCACCGCTGCGGGGGGCGGGGGCGGGGTGTGATCACTTAGGGCTTTTAATTCCAAAGGAGAGCGAGCTCCCAGTCTGGGGGGGGGGGGGGTGTCCAGGAGAGGGAGAGGCGCGAGAAGCCGCCAAGGGCGCGCCGCGCACGAGAGGGGCCAGGCATAGACCCCGGCGTGGGGAAAAGCGCAGACGGACCCGGGGGGCCGAGAGGGCCTCTGGGGGGCCAGCGAGAGCCTGAAGGGGACCCCAAGGAGCAGGAGGGAGGAGTCAGGGGCGCTACCAAGTCGCTTTTGCGAAGGGAGCGTCTTTCCCCGTCGCGAGGGGACCCCCAAGCCGCGGGCCGCGGTGGGAGCCGGAGGCGGCCTATCGGGGGTCGGGTGCGGCCTCGCCGACACCGAGGGGGCGCCCCCGAGGTGGGGCGTCCCGGACGGGACTGAGAGCCCCCGACGCTCTCAGCCTCCTCAGGACCCGCCCGTCCCTCAGCCCAGGCGGAAGGTCGGGGGGTTTCTGGGCAGCTCGCTCCGGAGAGCCTCGCGGGCTCCAACTTGGAGCGCCGGACGGGGCCCCCTGGCGCGCGTGCCCCGCGGAGCCTCCTACCTGCTCTGTTCATCTTCCAGCGCGCGGAGCCCGGGCCGCCCGTCGGTGCCTCCGTCCGTCCGAGCGCGAGTCCGCGCGCCGCCTCACTCCATGGCCGCCCCGCGGGGCCCGCACCCCCCGGCGCCTGCCCCGCCCCCGGCGCGCGCCGGACTCCGCGCGGCGCGCAGGGCCAGTGGGGGCGCGGGGCGCGGGGCGCGGGCCTCCGGGGCTGGGCGGGGCCGGGAGCGGGGCGGGCGCGCGGTCGGGGCGCGGGGGGCGCGGCGCGCGCACTCAGGCCGCGGCGCGGCGCGCGGGGCCGGGGGGCGCGAGCCTCGGGGGCGGGGCCGGGGGCGCGGGCGCGCGGGCGCGCGGGCGGGGGGCGGGGGGCGGGGGCCGGGCCGGCGCGCGGCGTCGTGTCCGCTGCGGGCGCCCGGCTCCGCGCGCGCTGCGCTCTGGCCGCCGGGCCTCTGCCGGTGCCGCCGCTGCGGCCGCTGCGCCTCCGCCCACTGCGAGACGTTTCCTCCCGCTCTCCGAGAGGAAGGCTTTTTAAATTTCTCCTTTCTGCTCCGTCAGGGATCCAGGGAGCCGAGGGGCGAGGCGTCCCCGCGCACATTTAAAGGGGCCGTGGCGTGGGGCCCCGGGGAGCTGCGCGAGGTTCCAGGGAGTAGGACGGGGGGCGTGGTGAAGCGGCGAGTTGGGCTTCTAGGGGGTCCCTTCGCCCAGCGGACCGTCTGTCACTTGATTTTCAACCTCAGGTATTCATTCATTCAGTCCCGGGCCCAGCCCTGTGCAGTGCCGGGCGCAGAACAAGACAACCCCAAATTCTTCCCCTCGTGGCGCTTAGATGGGAGGTCTGTGGCAACACAAGACAGATAAGCAATAAACATTTCAGAGAGTTACGAGTGCCTTGAGGGAGATAAACCGGGGACGTGGGGGCAGAACAGGAGCGCGCGAAGTGAGCCGATCAGCGCTGTAATTTTAAAAGTGCGAATGCTTAGGGCCCTCCCCAGACTTACTGACTCAGAAATCCCCTGGTGAGAAATCCTTCTGATGCCAGCTAGCTTGACAACCTCTGGAGGACAGAACAGGTGATCAAGGAAGGCCTCCCCGAGGCAGTGACATGGAAGAGGAGACCCTGTAAGCCCGACCTATGTCTGCTCGGCGCAAACCGGTCAGCACCTCGCTGGGACCCGGGCCTGGCGCTGGCAGACGTGGATGGCGCAAGCCTTTACCCTTGAGGCCCTGTCGGATTGGCCACGCAAACATAGGCAATTCTGTTTCCCTGGACGAGCGCTGGTATGAGGACAGGTGTGCGCAGGAACTTGGAGGAACTTAGAGGTGACCCCTGAATGAAGTGGGTACCAAAAAAAAAAAAAAAACAAAAAAAACCTTTCAGATGGAGGGAGTAGCTTGTGCACAGACTTAGAGGTGTGAGAAGGTACCACCTGATGGAAGAGCCAGGAGGGGTTCAGCGAGGCAGGGTGAAGGGGAGGCAGCATCTGTTAAGAGGCACAGACAGTGGGGTGTTTTGAATGTCATACCAAGGCTTCCTTCTATCAGCTGTTGAAAGCTGTCTCGTATATAACTGGCAGTCAACCCTTCCGGAGCACCTACTGTGTGCCCGGCAAAGTGTTAAAGTCTGTATCTGCACATTGACTCATTTAAGTCGCCCCACAACCTTATGAAGCTGGTAGCAAAACTCTTCCCATGTTACATTTGAGGAAAACGAGTGAGCTAAGAGTTAAAATGAGCTTGTCTGACGGTTCTTGCCCTGGTTGCTCCATGTCTGCCTCTCCGGGGCCCGGCTCAAGCTGCAGCTTGGTCATGGAGCAGTTTGGTTGTGAGCCTTCCGTGTGCGAGTGCAGGCCAGCGGCAACCCCGGCGCTCTGTGGAAGGAGCTCGGGCGTGGGGCAGCTTGGCAATTTAGCCGGCTTTCCTGGTGGCTCAGAAGGTAAAGAATCCACCTGCAATGCAGGAAACCTGAGTTCAATCCCTGGGTGGGGAAGATCCCCTGGAGAAGGGAATAGCTACCCACTCCAGTATTCTGTCCTGGAGAATCCCACGGGAGCGGAGCCTGGTGGGCTCCAGTCCATAAGGTCACAGGAGTTGGACACAGCTTAGCAACTAAACCACCAACCACCGGGCAGTTTAGCCCGTGTATCCACTGTGTCCCTTGTGTGGGGAGTAAAGGCCCAGAAATGACCCCTTCCCGGGGTGATGGCTCCAGAGCACGGCCTGTGTCTGCTCTGCTGACCCCTGCAACCCTGGCGTCTAGTATAGAACCCAGCACTTGGTAGGTCTTCACAAGATATGTGTTGTCCACAAAAATAAAGGCCTGGGACAGAGGTTCAGACAGTTGTGTGGGATTTTCTGGGACTGAAAATGGCAGAGGCTAGAATGTTTGTGACTTTGACCAGCTGTGCTGGGAGCTTGCTTGTGAGGAGGCAGAATTCCAATGGACATGAAGCTTTTTGCAGCCGTGGCTGTCCTCCCTGGACCTAGATGCCTGTGACCCCGCCTTTGGTCCAGGTGGACCCAAAGAGCCAGGTACTTAGGTTGCACAGATGAAACACCTCACTGCTCTGAGCAACGTCCATGGAGCCCCGCGGCAGCACTCAGGTGCTTCTTAACAATGCAGAGTTTCAGACCCCAGCCCAGCCCCACTGAACCACAGCCTGCGTTTTAACAAGCTCTCCAGGACATCTGTTCATCCCTCTGGAGAAACCCTGCCCTGGATAACTCAATCCATCACCTTTTGACCAGATGTGCTGCCGAAGTCCAGAGACGTAGAGAAGGCTTGCCCAGGTTCTCATCGCAGGGACAGCTTAATTCTCTGACCTTATTAATACATTGTCAGAAGGTGGGCAGGTTCCTAGAAATCTGGGGGCCAGCACCCAGCAGAACCCCAGGTGCATATTGTTGCATAGTCGCTCGGTCGTGTCTGCTCTTTGCGACCCCGTGGACTGTAGCTCGCCAGGCTCCCCTGCCTGCCCATGGGATGCTCCAGGCAAGAATACCGGAGCTGTATACCAACAATGGTGGCCATTTTCTCCTCCAGGGGACCTTCCTGACCCAGGGATCAAGCCCCTACTGCTGACCCACCAGGGAAGACCCCTGGTGCCTATTAGGTGCTCACTCAAATATACATAACCTGTATGAAGGTGTGATTTGAATTGTTTCATGAGCCAGTTGATGCCTAACACACAGAAGGTGTTCAGTGCACACATAGTGAAGACAGGAATCAATACATGTTTCTCCCAATCACGATAAAATATCTTATATAGTGTTTTCACACTCACCAAGCACGGTCATACACCTAGCCAGGTCTGTAGGGTTGGTTTTTCCATCTTTTAACCCCACAGTACAGAATCAGATGATGCACACTTTCGGGCAAGGGTTCCAGGGTGTACCTCCCTGTTTCTCCAGATTCAGAAATGAATTTGACCCTTTCAAAGGACTTATTCGTCTCTGAACTGCCACAGAGTCCTTAAGCCTCTGGCCTTTTGTGGGGAAGTTCTTTTGCCTCTGAAATGGGAAAGTGATGGCAGACTTTGTGTTACTTAAGACAGGCTGTTCGTAAAGTTTATGGATCCCTGTGTGGAAGCGGTGGAGGTGATGGAGGTGGTGAGGTGTGATGGAGGTGAAGGAGGTGGGGAGGGGAGGTGACGAGGGGCTGGGAGTAGCTGTGAAAGTCAGTGAGGGTGGAAGGTGTGATGTTGTGGTGTTGCGGGAGGAGGTGATGGACGCGGTGGTCCGGAGGGAGGGAGGTGTCCATGTGAATATGGGTGCAGAGGAGGGAGTGGACCAATCACTGTGATATTTGATGCAAGAGGAAAATACGTTTTAAAAGCTGAGATCGTCTCTGAGAACTAGCAGTAAAACCCAAAGAAGCATGGACCCCCCAGGCAGGAGCAGAAGGCCCAGCTAACTCAGTCAACGGCCAACTTACCCTTCGCTCTAGGGCCTGCGGAAGGGAGAAGGGAGGGCAGGAAGAGACCTTGGTGTTTGGCTGAGACCTTGTCACGACTGTTGGATTTGGGATTTGAGACTCAGCAAAGTCTACTTTAAAAAGATCATAGCACCGCGGGCAGTTGGGGGGAAAAAAACCCAACCACCCAGGTCTGAACTTGTCTAGCTGAAACCGCACGGTGGTGTGGAGTGATGGGCTGTGAAGTTGAAATGCTTAGTGCTTTGTTTGCTTTTCCTAATACGAGAAAATGGATGGGAGAGACCAGAGGGCTCTGCAAACATCCGGAGCTAATACTGGTGGTTGGACTTGCTTAGTCCGCGTGGAACCGAGCCATGACCGCTCTCGGAGCTCAGGAATGGGGGTAAATGCCGTGTGGCGGTGATGACCACCCTCGCTCTGGTTTTGAGCCTTTCACGCATATATTCTTCTCAGGAACCCTGAAAAGGGCTTATTATCTGTCCATTTCACGCATGGGGAAACCGAGGCCCAGGCTGACGAACTGACCGGCCCTTCCGGTCCAGCCAGAACTCCCACCGGCTTCACCCTGAGAGTGTGTTCTTAACTGTCAGGCTGTACTGCTTTCTCTGTGACGGGCACAAAGGCTGCCTAGACTTCATGTTTTGGGAACCGTTCACCGTTTTACTTCCTCCTCTCAGCAGACGTGAGCCACTCACAGTAGGTGTTATGCTCGCTTGACAGGCTGGGAAACTGAGGCCCAGCAGGAAAAATATGGTGAGCCAGGGGATTCCAAGGCTGGGAGCCACACCCCCTGACCTCCAAGGCCCACGTCGGAACACCGTGGTGACTGCACACGACTTAGGTGGCCGTAGATCGAGACCGCGGAAGTCCAGCTCCTCGCTCCCGCCTGCCTGCAGCCTCGGCCAAGGGCAGAGCCAGCACCGAAGCTGGGTGTGCAGAAACAGGGAGCGCCCAGGCGGCGAGATCTCCAGGGCCCAGTGTCCCGGACCGGCGGTAGGGCGCGGTGGTCAGGAGCCACACCAGAGTGACCTGGGGGGGGGAGGGCAGGTCCCAGCCTCAGCGTCCCCTCTGATAGCTGGTATTTGCTGAGCGCTTAGCTGGTGCACGCAGTAAGTGGCACTAGCGGTAAGGAACCTGCCTGCCACTGCAGGAGACCCAGGAGATGGGGGTTCGATCCCTGGGTGCGGAAGATCCCTTGGAGGAGGGCATGGCAACCACTCCAGGATTCTGGCCTGGAGAATCCCGTGGACAGAGGAGCCTGGGGGCTACAGTCCATGGGGTCGCACAGACTCAGACACGACTGAAGGGACTTTGCACGCACCTGAGTCTCTTTACTTATCTGTGTCTCAGTAGCTCATTTACTTTTCTCAACAAGCCTATGAAGCAGGCAATGTCATGACCCCCGGGTTACGCAGAAGGCTCCCAAGGCACAGAGAGGCTGAGGCGTTCGCCCGAGGATGCGCAGCGAGTGATCGTGGGGATTGCGCCCTGGCGCGGGGGCCGGCTTTCTTACCCACTTCTGCTGCCCTGTCAAGGACATGATAATGGTGTCTGGTCGTAAAAGGAGATAAATAATCTAAAGGGTTCAGGAGCGAGGAAGGGGAGACGGGAGGTGCTCCAGAAATGATCATTAATCATTTAGAACGCGTACGACAGAGTTGGTGTCCAAATGCTTCCAAGCAAAGTACCCGGGGAACGGGGGGCAGGCACGCCCCACAATCAGCGCCAAAGAGGGATGGGAGAGAGCGTTTATTGAGCAGCCTCTGTATACCGGGACGGGTGAGAGGGAGCAACGCGGGGCCCCCCAGGAGCATGGGGGGGGTGCCGGGGCCCTGCTTCCTGCTCCAGCCCAGGGTTTTGTTTCTGGCCGACATGGGAAGTCTGGCATAAAGCTGGGGCGTGGGCCAGCCACCTTCACAGCCCTCTCTATGGCAGACACCCCTGGCTTCCCGGGTTCCACGTGGGCAGGCACGCCTGGTGCATGGTATTCAAAAGGAAGTGACGCTGGGCCTGCCACCTCTTCGGCCTCTTGGGCTGCCCACCCCACAACCTGGCGGCCTCGACAGTAACTGAGTTGCCTTCTTGGCTCCAGGGGCGGCCAGGTCTGAGCCAGACACCTGCCGGGGGGGGGGACTCGACTTGGCAAGGCCGCCCCTCCCTCCCTGTGCCCCAGAGATCAGCCCGCAACCCCACCCCACTACACCCACCAGGGCTAGGCGTGAACCAGGGAGGAGGGGGCGTCCTGAAGGCCCCTAGTTCACCAGTCACTGACCCTGTGGCCTTGGGGTGGGGGTCGACACCTGGACTCCGTGCACCTCGATTTTGTTCTCTGTAAAATGGGAACAGTGAGACCTTTCTCTCGGGTCATGGTGAGGGCTGAAGGATGTGAGTTCCTCTCTCTCTTCCCTTTCCTGTCCTTGAAGAGCTTATGGTTTGCTCTGAGAAAAGGGCTTGGGTCAGCTCACCGTGACACGGTAGAGCTGGGGGTGAAGGCAGAGGAGTGAGTTGGGCCGTGGGGCTAGGGAAGGGCTGGTGACAAGGGGCTGGGCTTTTAAGGTCAAGTGGCATCTATGGCGGAGGGGTAAGGTTGCCATTCCAGGTGGGGATACAGCCTGTGGGGATGCAAGAGGGCGGGCCTGGGGCAAGATCACCAGTGGCCGGCCAGAGAGCCTGGACTGTACCTTGAAGGTGATGGGAAGCCTTAGAGTATTTACAGGGGAGGGAGGGGGTGACAGGGCCAGACCTGTGTGGTAGCCGGAGTGGGAGAGGAGCAAGAGGGACAAGCGTGGAGGCAGGATGACCCACGGAGGCTGGGAGCAGGGCCCCCAAGAGAGATCAGGTCTAAGTTCATGCATGCCCCTGATTCAAGTTGCAGAGTTCAAATGCATGCAAGGAAGGCTTCCAGGAGGAGGCAGGCTTTGCTCTGCACCCTGAAAAAAAAACATCACACAAGCAGACAGGAGCAGGAGAGAGCGGCCGCGCGGGGTGGGAGTTGGGACTGGGGGCTGCCGGGAGCCCAGTGGGGCTGATGCGTCCGGGAGGCACGTAGCCGAGGGGGACAGGCAGGGGCCTCGAAGGCCTTTGTCCAGCAGGCCTCTGACGCCCCGAGGAAGGGCTGAGCGTGGGGGGGAGTGGAGTCAGGGGCCGGGCAGGGCCACTCAGAGTTTTTATCACCACTGGGTGGGATCCAAGGTCTGTGGAGGAAATGACCGCCCTCTTCCGGCCAGCCATTTTTTTTTTTTCCTTTCTGCTGCCCTGTTGGCTTTTTCCCGAGGCCGCATTTCCACGACGCCCCTCCTGGCCGGCCGGGCGTGGGCATGGCTCCACCACACACCCAGCGGCCGGGGTGGCCCGGCCCTAGGCTTCCTGCCCCTCTCTGGGCAGGCTGATTGGAGGAAAACAGCCCTCGAGCCTTCTTCAAAACAGGAAACTGCTCTCCCTGCTTCCTGAAGGACAGGAACTGTTCCCATGGCAACAGTGGGACAAAGAGGCCAGGTTAACCCTTCTGAGGTCCGGCCTGGCGGAGGCCCCTTCTTCCCAGCCCCTTATGGGGGTGGCGCTGCGCAGGTCACACCCTCCAAGTCTCACCACCACTCGGGGCGGGGGTGGGGGGGAAGGGCCCGGGCTTCATACCCATTGGGTGGATGGCAACGTGGAGGCCATTAACTCCGAGGGCGAGTCAGTGCAGCGGGGCACAGGGCGGGGTCAGAGGCCGGCGGCTCCGCTGAAGCCTGGCTCTGGGCCGGCTGGGTTCCTGGGGGTGCGGGGAGGGGGCTGGTGGCTGAGCCTTCGGGCCTCGGCTTCTCTACCCGTGAAACGGGTGACAGCGCCAGGCTGCGCCTCTGGCTGTTCCAGGCCTCGGATGTGGCTGCGACAGCACTAACCTCCTGCCTCGCAGGCTGAGTGTGTAGAGGGGGGTGGGGGCGGTCAAGGCCCACACGTCCATGCAGACCTGAGACTCACGGGGGTGACCGGTGCTGTGGGGGTGGCGGCGTGGCAGCTGTGCCATCTGGGGGCACTGGGGCCCGGGGGAGGGCGAGGGGGCAGCCAGGAGCCAGGTCTGTCCTCAGAGCTGGGCGGTGAGGCAGGCAGGGCACGTCCGCCTGTTTGAGGGTCTGCCTCTGGCTGGAGGGGCCACCCCGGGTAACAGCATTTCCTGGGGGCCCTTGCCCTGGGACCCCGGAGAGCCCTGAGTCCTGGGGAGAGGCCGTCTGCACTGGCGCTGGGGGGCAGCCTTCTCCGCGTGGCCCGCCAGGACACACCCGCCCTCCCTGCCTCGCATGCCCGAGGCCTGCTTCGAGGAGGACGCGGTGTGGCCTTCGCTGTGACCTCCGGCCCCCAGGCCCCTCCCCACCCCGGCCCCCAGCCCTGACTCCGGCCACACTGGCCACATGGCCTTCCTCTGCCTCCCAGACCCTGCCTGGCCCCCTCCAGCCCCTGGGGCTTCTCCTGCTCTCAAAAGTGCCTCCCCAGCCACATGGCCTTCCTCTGCCTCCCAGACCCTCCCTGGCCCCCTCCAGCCCCTGGGGCTTCTCCTGCTCTCAAAAGTGCCTCCCCAGGAGGAGGGCACGGAAGCCTGCTCCAGCATCCACGCCTGGAGAACCCCATGGACAGAGGAGCCCGGTGGGCTGCAGTCCCTGGGGTCGCAAAGAGTCGGACACGACTGAGCGACTCACACGACCACCACCACCTCCAACGCACCTTCCCACATGGAGTGTGTCTCGGTGCTCCTCTCCCCGCGGACCCCTCCCTGTCCTCCCCGCGGGGTCCACGGTCTGTTCTGGGGAACGTGCTGCGGGACGCAGGGAGCTCGACCCCCGTGACAGCCTCGAGGGGCGGGCGGGAGAGGGGCTCAAGACGGCGGGCGCACATGTGCGCCTGTGGCTGACCCACACTGACCACGGCGGAGACCCAGACGACACTGGAAAGCAGTCGTCCTCCAGTTACAGATAAATAAATGTATACATACATATATGTATAGATATATATTTTTAAAGAAATGTGAACGATTTCAGAGTAAGTCAGGATTGGTCCAAGAAAGAATGACTAGGCTAACGATAAAAAGAAAATAAAATGCCGTCCTAAATCCTCAGCACGGGGCTGGGCGGACCCCCACCCCACCCCCGCCACCCGGCAGCTCTCCCGTGTCCCCTCTTCACAGGCGCGTCCCTCGCTGACCCCGCGCCAGGGTCCCGTCTCCGCGCTCGCTCCCCACGCCTGCGACGGTCTCAGCACCTCGCCTGTCTCCCTGCGTGGCGTCCACCTGCCCCCCTGGAGCGTCCTGGGACGTCCCCCCAGGGGACAGGGCGCCTGCGGCGGAGCCCGGCAGGGCCCACGGCGTGCCGCTCCCAAGGGACAACAGCGACAGAGGCCCGCGCTCCCGGGCCCGCTCACCGCCACGGTCTGCAGACGCGTCTCTCACCCGGAAGGCAGCTCTGGCAGAGCCGGTGGGAGGCGAGGGGGCCTGGGGTTAAATGTCTGCCCTGTAGAGAAGCTGACTTGGTTCAGCAACTGAGTCAACAGGAACTGTGTTGGGGGCGACCCTGGGCTCAGACGGTCAAGAATCCACCCGCAACGCAGGAGACCTGGGTTCGATCCCCGAGTCAGGAAGATCCCCCGGAGAAGGGCACGGCGGCTCACTCCAGTCTTCTCGCCTGGAGAATCCCACGGACGGAGGAGGCTGGCGGGCTACAGTCCACGGGGTCACAAAGAGTTGGACACAACTGAGTGACTAGCGCTTTCATTTTCACAAGAACTGTGTCGGGGGCTAGTGCGCTGGGAGGGAGCTAGCAGTCTCTCTGCTTTTCAGGTGAGGAAACCGAGCCTCAGAGAAGCAAAGTCTTGAGTCTGAGCCTCCACACAGCTGGGAGGCGTGGAGTTGAGGGAAACCGGGCGGGCCTCTGCCGTTCCCGAAAGGGAAGGTGACTGACTTTCTGAAAAGCCTCCGAGGGTGGGTGCAGGCCACCGCTAGCGGCCACGTCACTGGGTTAACACAGGGGGACACAAACCTCCTGGCCTGAAGTGGTTCTGGGCTGTTCAAGGATGACTTCCAAAACCCCATTCCAGGCCCAGGGAGCGAAGGGTCCCGGGGGTTGAGGCGGAGGGTCTTCCTTTTGGGAAACACGGGGCTGCGGCTGTGGAGGCCCCGCTGTGAGTTGCAGACCAGGCTGGGAGGAGCACAGGGACCCTTTCCAGATGCAGAGCCTGAGGTTCCAACTGGGTCATCAGGCGAGAGCCGGTCCATTAATAACCCAGCAGTGTGCAAGAGCGTCAGAGGGGGCAGGGCTGTGTCCAAAGCCTGCCCCGGCGCGCTGGGCGGGCCCCCAGGAAGGCCTGCCAAGTGGCCGAGTCCGACCTCCAACCCCCGACAGCCGCCTGCTCCTGACTTGCCCCCCGCGACGGGGAGCTCACGTCCTCACAAGGCCGTCATCCCCTCGCGGGACATCGCTGCAGGACCGAGGTGGCGGTGTCACCTTCCCTGACGGATCACCGAGGCTGGTGATTGTAAAAGACGCATTCTGATGAGCCGCAGGGCCTGACTCGGGGTTTCTTTTTCCCCGTGGAGCTCCGCAGTGGAGCTGCGGAGTCTCTCTGCCGGCCAGTGGCAGAGGGCGGGGGAGACAGCGGCTCTGGAAAGGCCATATGAATTAGCTTAATGAGCACGTGTGCACCTGTGCGGAGGGACCCCGAGGCAATGTGACCCCCTGCCGTGGACATCATCAGTTTCTGGGGGGTGAGCCTCTCCCAGTGGAAATCCAGACACAGAGAAACAAAGCAGGTTCAGTCTGGGAACACCGCCTCCGGTGTTCAGTCTGTCCCGGCGCTGGGGTCTCCATCCTTCCAGCAGGGGCTGCGGTCAACACAGAGGGCGCCCTGCAGGAGATGCCTCCTAGCTGCCCTCCAGCTGGGGGGCTTCCAGCTGGAGCCTGACCCCCTCCAGTTGAGGGGAGCCCCTGGGCAGGCGGTGGGGGACAGCATATGAGGGAGGGGACCTTCCGCACGTGGTCTGGTGGATTCCCGTGATCTCGCCGTGTGAGCCGAGGACAGAGCTCAGACTTTGGGATGCGGGTTGTGGACCACGCTCTGGGGTCTGAGCCCCAAGGCCTGGCCCACCTCCCAGCTCTGGGCCCCCAGCAAGTCCTTGTCCCACTGGGTGTTCCTCCTCATTTATAAGAGGGGGCACTTCTAGCACCTACCCCACATGCCCACTAGGAGAGGTGAAGCAAGACAATGACCCTGCAGCACTTAGCCTGGTGCCTGTTAATACATAATAAGTGTATGTTAGATACTGTCCAGGCCAGCAAGGAGAGCCAACCTGTCCCTCCTACAGGAAATCAACCCTGAATATTCATTGGAAGGACTGATGCTGAAGCTGAAACTCCAATACTTTGGCCACCTGATGCAAAGCGCTGACTCACTGGAAAAGACCCTGATGCTGAGAAAGATTGAAGGCAGGAGGAGAAAGGGGCGACAGAGGATGAGATGGTTGGATGGCATCGTCGACTCAAAGGACATGAGTCTGAGCGAAGTCCAGGAGATGGTGAAGGACAGGGAAGCCTGGCGTGCTGGAGTCCATGGGGTTGCAGAGTCAGACACGACTGAGCAACTGAACAACGACGACGTTAGATATCATTACTAAGTATTATTCATGAAGAAGTAGCTGGTGTGGAACAGTCCATCAGTTACGACTTGAGGTCTTTTAGCAGGTAGACATATGCTTGTGTTTGTGAAGGTCTAATCCATACGCCACTCCTCTCTGACTTGAGAGTTTGACTAATTTTTAGCTATTCATAAACACACTGTGTTCACATTTCACTAGGGAACAGGCAGCAGCGTCCAGACCTTGCTCCAGGGTCCGATCAAACTTACTTTTAAAGGCCGAGGAGGATTTGTCTCTCTCGGATGCAGACCCCCCCTCCCACCACCTGCAGAGACTCAGTCCCTCCTCAAACTGGTGGAGCTGTGGTGCTTCAAACGTTATGTTTAATCATCACAGGCACTGTCTGTGACAGGTATGTACCCATTTTACAGATGAGGAAACTGAGGCTTGGGGAGTTGCTCAGGAATACAGAAGAGCAGCAGAAGGCTGTGACCCCAGCTGATGCTTTTCCCACGGTCCCTATCTCAGGACCTTCCCAAACAAGAGGGAGATAATTTCCCCCTGAACAGTGGCAGGGACATGGGTTGGAGGGATCCCTTGTGACCAGGGCACACACCTGGGGCAGCGGCGGAGCAGTATTTGTAACCGCGGCCTCTCTTCTGACTTTCATTCCAACCCCATGTATCGACACCCTGTCTGTGCCAAGCTGTGGAGGGGACCCTGGGTGTCAGACACACTCGGAGCACAAGCAAAAAGCCAGGCCCAGCCATGCAGCTGTGGGGCCCAGAGCAAAATGAGACTGCAGTGCCTCCTGTCCAAATCTCAAGAACTGCACACGGTGACAGTAGAACACGGGGGTTTAAACCAAGCACGGGCCCTCCTGGCCACGGGTCCCTGGCACGCCTGCTAAGGCCACGTGCCCGTGAAGCTGGCCCTGTGCATGTCAGAGCTTCTGGGGCAGCGTCTCCGAGTGCCCGGCCCCCGGGCTGGCAGGGAACGGGAGCTGAGTGCACACGGACTGGGCAGGAAGCTCCCGCAGCCCGGTGACGTGGGTGCAGGATCATGAGCTTGCAGCGGGTGAACCGAGGCTGGGGAAGGCGTCCAGCCCCGCCGGGTCTCACCAGAGCCCGGATCTAGGCCTCCTGCCTGGACTGCTGGCCCGCTGTTCCAGGCTGACCCCAATCCTGACCTTTGTTTTCCTGATCCCAGAAAGAAGGGGTAGTGTTTACCATGCGCTGAAGTCTGTTTTATTTTTGTGTTTCCCAATAATTGATTCCAACAGTTCCTACAGACGTCCTGCCGAAGGAAAACATGTTTTGCTCAGGCAACCTTCGACTTCCTCGCGGCGCCTCGGTGGTGGGGGCCCACGGCCACAAGGAAAGCGTGGGGTGACTTTTCCCTTGTTTTTTTTTTTTTTTTTCCATCTCACTGTCGGGGGACAACAAAACATGTTTTCCTTTTTCTCCAAAGGAAATTGGAACTTTCTTATTGACTATTTGTTGCCTAAAATTCATCTTCCCATTCTTGTAATTATCTTGGACTGGGGGGAGTTACATGAGCAAACTTCAGAATAAAGAACTATCATTTTACTGAAAGGACAACCATTACAGCCGCAATTTTCATTCACATGAAGCCATCGACGCCTCTGAAATTTGCCTTGGTTTCCTCATCAGAGTCTGTGCACGCTCTTGAAGTGACTTTATTATTCCAAGTTCTCACATTTTCTCATAAGGTTACGTTCTTCAAAGTGCAAGACTGGGGAAATGTTGCTTAGTCGCTAAGTCTGGTCTGACTTTTTGCAACATCATGGACTGCAGCACGCCAGGCTTTCCAGTCCTTCGCTATCTCCTGGAGTTTGCTCATATTCATGTCCATTGAGTCAGTGATACCATCCAACCATCTCATCCTCTGTCGTTCCCTTCTCCTTCTGCCCTCAATCTTTCCCAGCATCAGGGTCTTTTCCAAAGAGTCAGCTCGTCACGTCAGATGGCCAAGGTTCTAGAGCTCCAGCATCAGGTTGATTTCCTTCAAATTTGACTGTTTGATCTCTTTGCAGTCCAAAGGACTCTCAAGAGTCTTCTCCAGCGCCCCAATTCAAAAGCATCAATTCTTTGGCACTCAGCTATCTTTATAGTACAACTCTCACATCCATACACAACTAGTGGAAAAACCATAGCTTTGATTAGACCATTGTCAGCAAAGTGATTCACTACTTTTCAACATGCTGTCTAGGTTTGTCATAGCTTCCCTTCCAAGGAGCAAGCATCTTTTAATTTCATGGCTGCAGTCAAATGTCTCCAGTGCCTTTGGAGCCCAAGAAAATAAAATCTGCCATTGTTTCCACTTCTTCCCCATCTATTTGTCATGAAGTGATGGGACCGGATGCCATGACCTTAGCTTTTTGAATGTTGAGTTTTAAGCCAGCTTTTTCACTCTCCTCTTTCACTGTATCAAGAGGTTCTTTAGTTCCTCTTCACTTTCTGCCGTTAGAGTGGTATCATCTGCATATCTGAGGTTGTTGATATTTCTCCCAGCAAACTTGATTCCAGCTTGTGATTCATCCAGCCCGGCATTTCATATACAGAGAGGCAGTGTTCTGGGCAGGACGGTAGGTGCTCGGAGTTCACTGACGCAGATTTGCGCGTGTGGTCTGAGGCAGAGGTCAAGGGTCTTTTTCCTCCATGTGCATATCCAACCAATCCAGCAGCATTTATTTAAAATTCCTCATCACATCCCACTCCGCGGCAGGGTCTGTGTGGTTATCAATCTGGCGATTGCAGCGGTGCTGGCCTAGTTCTGCGCTCGCTATTCTTTCTCTCAGTCCAGATGTCTGCAGTTGTGCCAAGACCCCCTGTTCTAGTCACTACCGTGTCCGCCGAAACTGATAAATCACGGTTGGCTTAATAACTCCTGTACTGCCGAGCACTGGGGTTGTTTCCAATGTTTTATTTTTATGACTTGCTTGTTCTAAGTCACGGCCATAAAGAAAGCAATAATAGCCGAGACCGTGAGCCAGACTCTGCTCTAAGTGCTTCCCATATATTAACGCGTTTAATCTCTACAGCTAGCCCTGGAGGGAGGCGCTCTTGTGACCCCCCTTTGAGAGACGGGGACCTCAGGGCCCAGAGAGGGAAGGCGGGTCTGTGGTCTGGACCCAGGCAGGTAGGCTCTGGGACCTGCACTTTCATCCACTTCCCTCTGGAATCAGAGAGTGGAGGAGACGGGAGGTACAGACAGGGATGAACCAAATGCAGGCTGGAATGCCTTCCTTGGCCAGAGAACTAACGGGGCAGCCCGGTGGCTGTTGAGCCTGAGAGTCCCGGGACACGCCCCCCGCAAGGCGGCACCACTCACAGGCTGGGTGACTTGGGGCAAGTGACAATTCCTCTTTAAGTCTCAGTTTTCCTGTCTGTAAAATGGAGACACTAGGCCCATTTATCTGGGCTATTGTGGGGCTCACGGGAGTTTCCCTATCCTGTCTTAACCATCTTAACCTAACTTAACCATCTTCCCTGTCTAGTCTTAACTAACTTAACCATCTGGGGCCTCAGTGGCCCCAGAGGGCTCGCCCCAAAGAGGTTTTCGCTTTGCAGGCATCCTGGCTTTCCTGTTGCCTGCCGCAGCTGAGGGCATGGCCAGTGGCACCCCAGAACCTGCTTCTTGCTGCCTCTCTCTGCATCCGGAGATCTGAAGCTCGGGGCTTTCCTAACCATCAGCTCCCCAGGGTGGGTGCTATCCTGAGACCGCCCCCCCACTCACTGGGTTGCAACGCCTCCCCCTTCAAGGACGGCTCTCCTGACCTGCAGGCCTGAGTGAGGTCTGAGGACGCTGCCGGCCTCCCGGAGCCGGGAGGAGCTCTGAGAGGCGGCAGCTGACCGTGACTCCACTCGCAGAGCGGGGCACGGGCTCCCGCCAGGTGCAATTTGCGGGACAGATGAATGATCGCATCGAGCAGGTACCAGCGACCAGCCACCCTGGCTTGCCCAGGACCGAGGGGGCTTCCTGGGTGGCAGGGCTTCCGGTACGAAAAACACGGATGCCTTGAAATGAAACCAGACAAGTCGCTCGCCCTGAGTGACCACTGTGCGACAGGCCTCGGGTTCAGCCGTTACCGTCACTGTTGGACCTAATCCTCGTGTCTTAGGTCGGGTCCCCTAGAAGCGAGAGCCCCACGCAGGGATCCACATGAATTATTGAAGAAGCGCTCTCGGCAGGAGCGAGGGAGGCCGGGGCAAGATGCCAAGCCAGGCTGTGGTCCCCGCTGGAGACTGGCCTCTGCCCGGCCCTACCCCTCCCCCCACCGCACTCCCATCCCAGCTCTGGAGCGCCGAGAGCACCGCGGAGGTGGCCCCACCTTGAAGGAAGGGGTCTTGGAAGGGTGGCACGGAGGGCAATGCTCGGGAGAGGGGCAGCTATCGGCCGTTAGCGGCCAGCATCACTGCGGCTGGGAGAGGACTGGGGCTTCGTCCTGCAACAGGGCTCAGACTTCATCACAACCGTGGAGAGAGGCGAAGGATGGGGACATCCCTGACAACGCTGTCAGCCCCAAACCACTCCGTGCAATGCCACCTGTGGTCCCACAGCGGCTGCGGGCCCGTCTCTCTCCGTCCTCGTCTCATGGAACCCTAACCCCATCTCCGGTCCCCGCACTCCGCTGTGTGTCCTCCTGGTCTGCTCCCTCTGCCCGGCCTCCCCTTGGCCGAGCTCTCTCCCCGGCTGCCTCCTGCCCGTCATTCGGGTCTCAGCTCAAGTGCCACCTCCTTGGTGTCCCCCGACGCCGCTAGTCACTCTCCCCCGTGCAAGTCAGGCTCTTTTCCTCCTGGCACTCACTGCTATCTGAAATGACTCTTCCATTTGTGTTCCTCAGCTGCTTCCTATCTGTCTCCATCTCCAAATACAAATTCCCTGAGGGCAGCGAGCCTTTCTGTCCATAGGGACTCAATAAATTATCCGTCCAGTGAACGAGCGTGTCCCCACTTTATAGATGACAGATGGCAGCGTCTGAAAAGTCACAGGACTTAAACGAAAGGTCACCTGCTGCTGAGCGGCAGAGCCGGAGATTAAAGCGGGCAGACCACAAGGCTGAGCTACCCACCACCATGCTGTCCCACCTCACCCACCGAGTGGCCAGCCTGTGACGGCGGAGACGGGACACACTGTGCAGGCCTGGCCCAGAACACAGCCCGGGAGATGTGTGCGGAGCGGACGAGTGACAGGTCAGTGATGAGAAGCCCTTCCTGCCTCTTGCAAGGGGCAGCAGAGGCTGCCTGCGCTCTGCTTGCCTTTCCTGGGGACTCGGGACTCCGTTCAGCCACACCACCATCCTGCCATCAGAATGCACGGCCGGCTCCGGGCTGGGGTGGCGGCTGCTGTCTGCCGGGTGATCAATGTGAATAATAAACGTTTAGAGTTAATAAGCTCGAGTTAACTTCTCTCGCTTCGGTGACTAATGGGCTTCCCGGAGCCCATAACTCACGCTGTCCACAGGCCTCCCTTCCCTCCGCGGCTGCCCAGCCCCGGCCTGCTGTGAAATGTTGCTGAGGGAGGAGGAGGGATCTGGCCAGGCTGCGGCCTTATTTATGGCTGGGACGGAGGGTTTTCGGGGAGCAGCAGGGTCTTTCTGGCTGGTTTCTGGCTCCAGGAAGATGGTTGGGGGTGGGGGAGGTGGGCAATCAATCTGCCACCAGTGACTGGGGGATCGTGGGTGACGTCTTTCCCCGCCCAGACCTCCTGCTTCTCGTCTGTCAAGGGAGATGGTAATAACCTGGTATGTTCCAAGGATCAGAGGTGTGATGGATATAAAAAGTGCTGGACAGTGGGGAGGGCTTGGTCAGTTCTGTCCTCAAATGTGTGAAAAAACTTGAGGGAGAAGAGAAGGCAGTCATGAATAGAGAGTGCAAAGATCTTCAGGGTGGGTCAGACCCACAGTCCCAGATCTCCAGGGGGCTTGCTAGAAATGCAGACTCTTGGGCCCTGCTCCAGACCTGTCAGACCCGAATCTACGCGTTAAGGTCCCCTGTGACTTCTGTGCAAGTTTCAGGTTGGGAATTGCAGGCCTAGACCAGGCATGATGCCTCAGTATCTGCGGCATCCGTCCACCAGTCCCCTGACAAGGGCAGACATTGCTAATCAATCACAGTGCTCTGGCCAGTGGAGCCTGGAAATGGCCTCAGAATCCCTTTCTGCTCAGCAGCCTCTGCCACTGCTCAGAGCTGGCATGCCGGGGGGGACCCTGAGTATTGTCCTGGCCCCCCAAACGTTTCACCCAGGTCAGGAAGCCCAGCCCAGTCCCTTCGGCAGTTTCTGGAACCAGTACTGTTCACAGAGCAGCAGGTAGCCTGACGCACGGAAAAGGCAGATGAGGGAAACTGAGATGGGGAATCCGTGGGGCTCAGTGAGCAGCGGGACCCCTGCTCGTGTAGCTGAGGCGTGGACACCAGATTACTCCTCGGAGGGTCTGCGGTGAGCCTGGCTCCCAGCTGGGCGGACAGAGGACAACCTCCTGGCCTACCGTCCTTTGTTCATTATGATAACATGGTAAGAACCACTCAAAATGGCTTTTTTTTAAGAAAAAGCGTTGATATTTACTGCTTTAACAATTGGAGCTATAAAAACTTACTGTGAAAGTCAAAACAATACAGAAGTGACATAAAAATACAGTAATCTTGCTCCTAGCAATCCTCTTGCCCCGGGCGGGGGTAAACAATGTTAGCCGTTTGGTGACGAGTTCTTTCCATTTTACTCTTTGCTCTTTCAAAACATGTTTACAAAAATAAGATCACGCCATGTACCTGACTTTGCAACTTGTTTTTTTGTCCAGTAATATAAACAAGCAGGGTTCCAGGTCCGTACATACGGCTGCCAAATATTTTATAGAATGAATGTCCCAGGATTCATTTAAGCAGTGCCCGTAGATCAACACGTAGTACATGCCCCCTTTTTTGAAACAAATACTCTTGAACATAGCACCTTATGTGTCTGTATGGTTTTGCAGGATGAATTCTCTGAAGTGGAATTGCTGGATCAAAGGGCACACACATTTTAAACTTTAATAGAAACTGCAGATCACTGTCCCAAAAGATTGTGGCAACTCACAGTCTCACCGGCGGTGTCAAAACTGTTTGAGTGCCCCCCACCTTGCTGGCGCTGGAGGTCATCAATATTTAATATTGTTTTCCGACCTGATGGGAGAGAAAGGGCTTCTCGCTGTTCCTTTTGTTTGCGTCTCCACCACTGCCTGAGGAGCGGCTATGCATTCATTTATTGGCCATTTGCATTTCTGCAGTGAACGGCCTGATCAGTCTTTGCCTGTTTTTCTTCCTTGATTTTTGTTGTGTGTTTTCAGGCACTCTTTGTATGTTACTATTAACTCTTTTTTTCTCATACGTGACCCACCTCTGTGCCAAAAAAGAATTCCAAAAGAGGAAGCAAGAGGAATAAATGCAAATTGTTACTCTTGGGTCTGCAAACCCCTAGCACCTTGGACGGAGGAGGTGGGGCTTCTTGCCTGCTCAGTGCCAGCAAGGGGGTGGGCAGTCAGTCTTGACACCGCTGCTGGGAGCGTGATTTGCCACAGCTCAAGAGGAGGTGACAGTGGGATACAGCTTCTAAAATAGCTAAATGGGGACAGAGGTGCACCCAGAGAGAGAGAGAGAGAGGGTTTAAAACACTGTGCCCGCTTTTGGGGAAGGCACTCAGCTCGGAGCTGCTGGAGAGGGGCGAAGAGGGGGCCAGAGCCCCCATTGCGTGAGTAGCTGCCCCTGCTCAGCCTGGAACCAAGCAGGGCTGTCCCAGGATGGAAGGAGCAGACCGGCTTATAGGCCCACGGGCAGAGTGAGGCTGCTCCCAGCCGAGAGGAAGGAGGAATTTTCTCTTTAACTTTCTTTTTCAAATTGTATCTCAAGCCCCTCCAGCTTCTGTCCCTGATTTACCTTCTTATGAAAGTGAAAAGGGAAGCATTCCTCGCTCAGCTGTGCCCGACTCTGCCACCCTACGGACTGCAGCCCGCCAGGCTCCTCTGTCCACGGAATCCCCCGCATAAGAATTCTGGAGTGGGTAGCTGTTCCCTTCTCCGGGGATCTTCCTGCCCCCAAGATCGAAACTGGGTCTCCTGCATTACAGGCAGCTTCTTTCCCATCTGAGCCACCAGGGAAGCCCCTTCTCATGGTGCTTATGATTTCTACCAGGTTTCCCAGGTGGCGCTAGCGGGAAAGGACCCCCTGCCAATGCGGGAGACGCAAGCAATGGGGCTTTGATCCCTGGGTAACCTGTCTAGTCAAGGCTATGGTTTTCCCAGTGGTCATGTATGGATGTGAGAGTTGGACTGTAAAGAAAGCTGAGAGCCGAAGAATTGATGCTTCTGAACTGTGGTGTTGGAGAAGACTCTTGAGAGTCCCTTGGACTACAAGGAGATCCAACCAGTCCATCCTAAAGGAGATTAGTCCTGGGTGTTCATTGGAAGGACTGATGCTGAAGCTGAAACTCCAATACTTTGGCCACCTGATGCGAAGAACCGACTCATTTGAAAAGACCCTGATGCTGGGAAAGATTGAGGGCAGGAGGAGAAGGGGATGACAGAGGATGAGATGGCTGGATGGCATCACTGACACAATGGACACGAGTTTGGAGTTTGGGTAAACTCCAGGAATTGGTGATGGACAGGGAGGCCTGGCATGCTGCAGTCCATGGGGTCGCAAAGAGTCAGACACAACTGAGTGACTGAACTGAACTGAACATGCTATAAACGTATTCATTTTGTGTATTGTCTGTGTCTCCTCTGTATCTATTGTCTCCTAGAATGTCAGCTCTCTGAGCACAGACATTTATGTCTATTTTGTTCACCACTGTGTCCCCACCAGAAGTATTTTTTATTGTTTCTCCAAGCCTGAGTTGTGCAGAAATAGGTTAGGCTGACCATAGGTAGTGAGCTCCCCATCAGAAGAGGTAAGCAAGCAGAATATGCCTGGCCACCTAGCAAGCTTTCTGTGCAGGGGACCCCAGCATTCATGTGTGGTCCTCTCATTAAGGTGAGATCCAGAAGGGCCTCTGGATCAACGGGAGGCCTCCTAGGTCTCCCAGGGCCGAGAGGGGCCTGCACTTCAGCCAGCTGGGACAACAGAGCGCTCCAACTGGGTCAGCTTCTGTTTATGTCCTCGTCCTGGCCCATCCTGAGCCTGGCCCCACCCCTGGTCAACCCCAGTCCAACCTCAACTCTACCCCCAGCGTGAGGTCCTCATGTTTTGGAAAATCCACAGGCATCACACCAGACTGAAAATATCTCAGAATATCGCTTTCGACTTCCTCCCGCCCCCGAGGCCCCCGGCCTGGGCGGGCAGCAACCTTTCCCTTGCTGTTGATTTTCAAGAAAGGCTCTTCCATAGCTGCAACACAGGGAATTTCCAGTATTTTTCTTCCTCTGCTCTATTTTTTTCCCCCTTGGCCTTCAGACGCTTACATTGTGTTGTCCTGACGCAGCTCAGGCAGTGTTTGGCCCCAGAGGCCTGGGCTGGGTCAGCGAGGCTGGACTAGCAGCCCCGGCTCCTTGGGCGCAGGAACAATGCCTCCATAATTCACTGAAAACTCCCCTCGGATGACTTTTTCCTGTTGCTGATTGTCTCCACGGTCCAGGCCCGCACAAACTGCTTTTTCCTGCAGCTAAATTTAAAAGAGCCGGACCCTGGAAACAGTGCAACCAGGCCGGCCTCGCCGTGGGGGCAAAGTTGGGGGGAGGCTGGGTGGAAGCGAAGCCACCACCTGGAATGTACACACGACAGGTGGCCGCAGCTCATGATAATTCCATCCTTGGAGCCTCTCAGGCTAGAGTCACAGACCTTGGGGTTCAGAGGAGCCTCTTGGTTCCGCAGTGGTCAGAGAGGCCCCCACGCGCTGTCCCAGAGCAGGGCAGTGGGCAGGGCTGGGGTCCACGGGGCAGTGCCAGACCCCGGCAGGCCCTGGATTCACAGGTCTCAGGTGGAGTGGAGCAGGGGGGCCCGGGCGGCCAGGAGGGGTGAGCCCTCTCCACTGGGGGTGTGCACGCAGAGGGGGCAAGGCACCCACCAGGGAGGCTGCCGAGGGGTGATGGGCCAGGTGGGAGGCAGGGAGCCCAGGGCCCTTCTGGCCTCTGGAGCTCTGGCCTTGACCCTTCTGCACCAGCGGCCTCGGAGTTTCAAGCGGGAGTGGAGGCCACAGCGTGGCTTGTGGCTTTTTTTAACATTTATTTATTGGCTGCGTTGGGTCTTGGTTGCAGCGCTGGGGACCCTTCGTTGCAGCGTGCAGGCTCAGAAGCAGGGGTGCACAGGCTGTCGCCTTGCAGCATGTGGGGTCTCAGTTCTCCGATCAGGGATCGATTCTATGGCCCCTGAGTTGCAAGGCGGATTCCTCACCTCTAGGAAGGCCCCAGGCCTGTGACTTTTGACAAGAGGGGAAGCCAAAGTCTCTGGCTTTGATTCCCGGCCCTGCCGCGGACCGCTGTGTGACCTCAGGCGAGGTTTTCTGCCTCATGGAGCCTCAGTGTCCCTGTCGTCAAAAGGGGACTCATGGAAGCACCTGCATCATAGGGTTATCAGGAGAAGTAAGCACAAAGTCGTTCAGAATCGTGCCTGACGCAGAGTAAATGTGAAAAAAACATGACGAGTATCAAGGGATTTCGAGCTGAGCCCTCGCCTTTCAGAGGTCAGAAACAGCAGCCCTGTGTCCCAAGCGCCGCCCTCTCTGCAACTCACAGTGAGTCCCCAACACCTGGGGACCTGATTTTGTCCTAAACAGGCTAGATGTGTGGTGGGGCAATTGTGGGGCTGGCAAGAGGCCCCGCCCCAGCCCCCAGCCCGTTAAGCCCCCTCCCTCCCGCCTCCTTTCCCACGGGGCCTGTCCATGGGGCCTGGGAGCCCAGCCTGGCACTGCCCTCACTCTGCCACCCTAGCTCGCCCGCCTGGCCACCGCACAGCCCCATCACCTCTCAGGGTTGGCCCCTGAGTCCCGGGGCTGCTGAGGGGCAGAGGGCGACAGACGGCGCCGTGATGCAGCAAGCTCTGGCTCCCCAGCCCTGACGAAGGATCCGGGTGACCGGCGTGAGGTCAGTGCGAGCGTGGGCAGGTCGGGCCTCGTGGAGACGCCCCCCAGTGGACTGCGGAGCACAGGACACCGACCCAAGGTTCTCAGACAGAGAAGAGCCCGCCGAGATCGGAGGGCAGGGAGAAAAGGTGGGACCCCATCGGCTCACACTTCCTAGAGGAAATGGCCAGGGGATGAGAAATAGGAGGGAACAAATATCACAGACAGAGGCAGACTCCGTGAGTGCCCCAGACAAAATGACAAACCTCTCAACCACACTACACCCATGCCGATTAAGGGACCTTCCCCAATCGCTGGATATTGATGCGTCACCGCCAAGATGCTCGCCACATTTATTTACCAAATCTCTATTTAGTAGACCCATTCACATTTTCAAATCAGATGGAATGAAGAGAAACTTCGATCACTGTTTGATTTGCCATTCATACGAGGTCACGGCAGACTGCGGAGACGAAACATAGAGTGACCCTGTTAAATTCTAGCCAAACACCATTGCTTGCAAAGACCGTGAGCTTCAGGCCAAAGTCCCTTGGTTAAGCAGGGAGAAGCAAGTGGGAGAGAGGTGTTAAAGATGGGGTCACCCACTGGACAGTGGCCTTATTGTAATGGGAGGGCGGGAACGGGAAGGAAGGAGTTGCTTTCTCGCTCTGCGCTCTGCCTGCTTTCACCCAAAATAAACCGCTTACAGCTGGTGACACAACTGAGAAGCGTCCTTGAAAACACTAGCGAGGTGAGGGCTCCGGTCATCCTCAGGGGGTCCCCTCCTGAACTCCCACCCCACGTGACCAGCAGGCCAGCTTGGGGAAGGGTCCCGGGCCTCAGGCTGGGAGAGCCCAGGATCTGAGCACGCCCCAGCTCTCCTTACCTCCTTCACAGCCTGCAGCTCCAGCGCCGTGCGCCTCCTGAAAGCTCCTCCTGAGCGGACAGGTCCCCACGCTCCCTCCTCACCTGCGGAGGTGATGCCCGTCCCTGGACCTGGGAGAGGTGGCGTCAGCCCATTCCCCCGAGCGGCTCCAGGGCACGCTTCCTCACCCTCGCCCCCAGGCAACCTCTCCATGGAAACGGCACCTCCATCCTTCCAGAACACTGGAGTCACACCTGATCCCCCTCTCCTCTCTGCAGCCCAAACCCAGCCTGTTAAGAAATCCTGTTGGCTTCATCTTCAAAACACATCCAAGCTCTCCCAGCCTCCTCCTCGCGCCCAGACTGTTCATCCCAGCACTGGAGGAGGAGGGACTCACGTTAGTATTTCTGGGGGAAACTGTTCCTTTTTATTCTTCTGACACTCTCCTCTCCTTCCCTGTTTTATTTTCCTCTTTCCCCTCTGAGTCTCTTTCCCCATTTCCAGCATTTAATTCTCTGTCCTAAACACAAACTTTGTATTCAAAAGGCTTGAGTTCAGATCCTAGCTCTGCCATTTACTGTCTGACTTCCGGGAAGTTATTTAGCCTTTTGGTGTTTCAATCTCCACTTCTAAAAAATGCAGAGACTAGAAAAGTAAAGTCAGAGATACTACCTGAGGTCAGTACTTACTTACTCTAAAGCTACTGAGATCAAGACAGGATGGGACTGGCACAAGAACAGACGGATTGGTGCAACAGAGGGGAGAGCCTGGAACAGACCCACAAAGTATAATCAGCTCATCTTCGACGAAAGAGCCAAGGCAACACGGTGGGGGAAAGACAGCCTCTCCAAGAAACTGCTGGGACGACTGCACGTCTACACACACACACAAAACTAGACCCAGACCTCACATCCTTCACAAGAATCAACTCAAAATGGGGATGCCCTTGGTGGCCCAGGGACTGAGACTTGAGCTCTCGAGGCAGGGGTCTGGGTACGATCGCTGGTCACGGAACTAGATTTCACACGAGAGCCGCAACTAAAGATACTGCTTGCCAGAAGTAAGACCCAGTGCAGCCAAATAGATAAATACACAACAATAAACATTAGAAAAAGGAAGTAACTCACAATGGGTGACTGACCTGGATATAAACTGCCAACTATAAAACTCCTAGAAGGTAACAGAGCAGAAAATCGAGAAGGCCTTGGGTACAGCGAGATCTTTCTAGACACAACAGAAAAGGCACTATTCATGAAAGAAATAACTGGTAGGCTAGTTTCACTCAAATTAAAAACTTGCGCTCTGCAAAAGACAGTGTCAAGACAATGAAAAGGACACTGGGAGAGAAATATTTGCAAAAGACACCTAAAAAAGAGTTATTCAGAACACGCAAACAACTCTTAAGACATAACAACACATCAACAATCTGACTGAGTAACAGGCAAAGGGGGCTCTCCTGGTGGTCCAGGGGTTAAAAGTCTGTCTTGCCGTGTAGGATACGTGGGTTTGATCCCTGGTCCGGAAAGAGCCCACCGGCCGCAGAGCAGCTAAGTCCGTGCGGCACATCTAGTGAGCCCGCGCTCCAGAGCCTGCGAGCCACAAGTGCGGAGCCCTTTGCTGCGACGACTAAAGCCCTCGGTTAGAGGCTGTGCTCCGCATGAGAAGTCAGCGCCACGGGAAGCCCCCGCCCCACAACCAGAGAAAACCCGGGCACAGCAAGAGACACCCAGCTCAGTCCAAAGCAGATAGAACAACAAAAGCAGGGGAAATAGGCAAAGCATCTCCATCGACATCTCACCAAGGAAGATGTGCGGAGGGCAAGTAAGCACAGGAAGAGAAGCCCAAGATCACACGCCATGATGAAAGTGCACGTTAGAACAACAACGAGATGATACTACACCCCGAGAATGGCCCAGATCGGGGCACGGACACCGCCCAACGTGGAGCTACAGGAGCGACCAGCCCACTGCTGGTGGGAACGCAAAATGCTACAGCCCTCTTGCAAGACAGCCGGTGGTTTCCCACAAAACTAAACATACTTTTACCATATGACTGAGCAACCACATTCCTTGGTGTTTACGCAAATGAGTTGAAAAACTGTTTTCCAAACATAAGTGAAAACCTGCACGTGGATATTTACAGCAGCTTTACTACTCATAACTGCCAAAACTTGGAAGCACTAAGACGTCCTTCAGTGGGTGAATGAATAAACTGTGGCCCACCCAAACAATGAAATATTATTCAGGGCTAAAATGAAGTGAAGTGCTGAAGAATTGACGCCTTTGAACTGTGGTGTTGGAGAAGACTCTTGAGAGTCCCTTGGACTGCAAGGAGATCAAACCAGCCCATCCTGAAGGAAATCAGTCCTGAATATTCATTGGAAGGACTGGTGCTGAAGTTGAAGCTCCAATATTTTGGCCACCTGATAGGAAGAGCTGACTCACTGGAAAAGACCCTGATGCTGGGAAAGACTGAAGGCAGGAGGAGAAGGGAACGACAGAGAATGAGATGGTTGGGTGGCATCACCATCCAATGAATTTGAGTCAACTCCAGGAGAAGGTGATGGACAGGGAGGCCTGGCGTGCTGCAGTTCATGGGGGTCACAAAGAGTCGGACAGGATTTAGGGACAACAGCAAAAAGAAATGAGCTATCAAGCTATGAAAAGACAGGGAGAGACCTTAAATGCATATAATTAAGTGAAAGCAGCCAATCTGAGAATGTTACAAACTGTATGAGTCCAACTACATGACATTCTGGAAAAGAAAAAGCCCTGGCTGTGAGGATTGAGGGGAGAGAGGAAGGAACAGAAGCAGCACAGAGGGTTTTCAGGGCAATGAAACTACTCCGTGATGCTATAATGGTGGATTCGGCATCATCACATCTTCGTCCAAACCCACAGAATGTACATCACTGAGAGTGAACCCCAATGTACACTACTGGCTTGTGTGATACAGACGTGTCAGCGTAGTTTCGCCAGTTGTAACAGATACACCACTCTGGGGTGTGGGGGTCGTGGGGTTGGGGTGTGGAATGCTAATGGGGAGGAAGGCTGGGCCTGTGTGTGTGGTGGGGACTGGGAGGGAGTCGGGAGTGGGAACTGTCTGTACTTTCTGCTCAGTTTTGCTGTGAACCTAAAACTGCTCTACAAAATAAAGCTTATCTTAAAAAAAAAAATTAGAGAGTCCCTTCCTTCTGGGTCTAATGTCACGCCTGAATGGGGGCACATGAGGACAGCTCCTAGTGCAGAGTCTGAAAGAAGCGTTCACTAATTTGAAGGCCAAAGGAAATTATTTGAAGATCATTAATTTGAAGACCAAATGGTGGGGGCTTTTGATCGGGCTGTGGAGGGCTGTGCACACATGGACAGGCCTGCCTCTGGGAACTCTGGCTTTTCCTTTTCCCCCAAGAAACTCTCTCTTCTCTTTTGCTACGAGCAGCCCCCCTTGCTCAAGCCTGTACCCCAAATCCTCACTGTAGACAGGTCCTGTCCCCAGTCCTCAAATCCAGTGGCTTTCAACTTTCTGTGACTCATCTCCCAGGGAAGAACGCTTTTACACAGTGAGGACAAAGAGCCCGCAGCCATGTGGCTGCTCGGCTCCCGATCGCGCCAGAGCTCCTCCTGTGATCTCACGACCACGGAGGCGTGGGAGCGGCTCTTCTCCACGGACAGACAGGGAGACCGAGGCGGAAGGCGGCACGATGCGTTCGTGGTAACAGGCCTGGGCCAGTGGGCTCCGGGTCTGCGTTTCTGACCACTACACGCGAGGTGACCGAAATGAAGCTTGTGGCCTCACTAGCCACCACGCACCGTTTCCCATCCCAGCTCTCTTTTTAAAAATGCGGGTCACAACCCCGTAAACGGGCTTCACAGCTCACTAGTGGGTGTGGGTCGTCACCTGTGGGTCCCCGGCAGGATGCGCTGCTCTCTTAGACTCCGAGCGCCCACGCCCACTGGGTCCTCCCCAACCCACCGGCACCCCCTCCCCACTCCCCCTACCCCATTTCACTTTCCTCCAGCCCCACAGGGCCAGGAACGGAAAGACCCCATTTCTCTCCTGCATGTGAGCTGACAGCTCTGGGGCAGCTCCCTGTCCCTGAAGCCCCGGAACTGCGGAAACAGCGGAGGGTCCACCCCCATCTCCCCGGTGGGGAAAGTCATTGTGATGCAGCCTGCGGAGGAGCCTCGTCTAGAGGGGCTTTCATTTCCGCAGACTGAGCTGGGGGCGGGAGGAGATGGCTCACAGATAGGGAGCAATGCTGGGCTGGAGCTTTAGTCCTGCTTCCAGCAGCCAGCCAAGCTGATTAACCCTTGATGGAGCTGGAGGCTGGGAGGCCGCCGGCAGGCGGGCCCTGCGGCAGAGCTGGGCACTGGGGTGGGGGTGGGGGGCTCTTCAATTACTTATTAATATTCTCGGCCACGTGCACTGAGCACGAGCTGACCCTTTCCCCCGCATTATCACATGGGATCCACCCACAGTCCTGGAAGGCTGTAACTGGGATCGTCCCCACTTTACAGAGGGGAAAGTGAAGGCCCAGAGACAAAGTCATCTGCCCACAGTCCAAAGGCTTGGATGGGAGAGGCGGAGGGTTTTGTTTTCTGGAGGGGGAGACACTTTCAGGTTCCCAGGGAGGGATGTCAGGGATCTCAGAGGACTTCCCCCACTCAACCACAACCTCTCTCTCCCGGCTCTGTCTCCCGCCTCTCGGAACATCTGGCATTAATGCTGCTGTGCCGTGCATCTCCAGCCGGTTCTCATCCACTCCGGCTGCATTTTATGACCCCTGCATTGCTGCGTGGGCAGCCTGGCCCACTGCTTCTCACTGTGAGACGGCTGACTTCACGTATTGTTCTTGTGTCCGGCACCTTGGTGAAGCCATACTAGGTCTGTTGTCTATTGATTCTCAGTTGGCTGTTCTACGCAGATGAGCGAATCACCTGCAAACAGTGATCTTTTCATGATTTCCTTTCACATCCTTGCAACTCTTTGTTATGGACATTTGTGCTTCTCCTCAAAGTTTATATAATGGAGCCCTAACCTACAATGTGGTGGTATTTGCAGGTGGGCCTTTTAGAGTTGACCGGGCTCACATGGGGCTTCCTAGGTGGCCCGAGTGGAAAAGAACCGCTTGCCAACGCAGAGAAGCAACAGATGTGGATTCGATCCCAGGATTGGAATGATCCCCTGGAGAAGGGAATGGCAACCCACTTCAGTATTCTTGCCTGGAGAATCCCATGGACAGAGGAGCCTGGCGGGCTGCAGTCCATGGGGTTGCAAAGGGCCGGACACGGCTGAGCGCTGAGCGCGCTGAGCTTTGGACAGCAGTTTACTCATCTTGCTCCTAATTTTGCAGAGCAGCAGTTAAAACCGGACATGGAACAACGGACCGGTTCAAAATAGGGAAAGGCGTACATCAAGGCAATATACTGTCACCTAGCTTATTTAACTTATATGCAGAGTGCACCATGCAAAATGTTGGGTTGGATGACTCACAGGCTGGAATCAAGATTGCTGGGAGAAACATCAACCGCTTCAGATACGCAGATGACACACACCACCCTTATGGCAGAAAGTGAAGAGGAACTAAAGAGCCTCTTGATGACGGGGAGAGAGGAGAGTGAAAAAGCTGGCTTAAAACTAAACATTCAAAAAGTTAAGATCATGACATCCAGTCCCATCACCTCATGACAAATAGATAGGAAAAAATTAGAAGCAGTGACAGATTTTATTTTCCTGGGCTCCAAAATCACTGCAGACGCTGACTACAGACATGAAATTAAAAGATGCTTGCTCCTTGGAAGAAAAGCTATGACAGACCTAGACAGCATATTAAAAAGCAGATATATAACTTTGCCAACAAAGGTCCATCTAGTCAAAGCTGTGGTTTTTCCAGTAGTCATGTATGGATGTGAGAGTTGGACCGTAACAAGCCTGAGCACCGAAGAATTGATGCTTTTGCACTGTGGTTTTGGAGAAGGCTCTTGAGAGTCCCTCGGACTGCAAGGAGATCAAACCAATCAATCTTAAAGGAAATCAACCCTGAAAGTTCATTGGAAGGACTGATGCTGAAGCTGAAGCTCCAATACGTTGGCTGCCTGATGCAAAGAGCCAAGTCATTGGAAAAGACCCTGATGCTGGGAAAGACTGAGGGCAGGAGGAGGAGTGGGCAGCAAAGGTTGAGATGGCATCATCAACTCAATGGACATGAGTTTGAACAAACTCTGGGAGATGGTGAAGAACAGAGAAGCCTGGAGTGCTGCAGTCCATGGGGTCACAAAGAACCAGAACAACTCAATGACTGATCAACAATCGCAACAACATGCCAACATCATGCTCAATGGTAAAAAGCTGAAAGCCTCGCCCGTAAATTCAGGAAAAAGACAAGGATGCCCACTCTCACCACTTCTATTTAACACACCATTGGAAGTCCTAGCCACAGCAATCTGACAAGTGAATTCAGTGAAGCTGTGGGATACAAGATTAATATACATCATTGGAAAAAGATCTCTTTTCTTTTTTTTTTCAGAAAAAGTTAAAAAAGCAAGTTCATTTAAAATCACATGAAAAAGAATAAAATACCTAGGAATAAACTTAAAGAAGGAGGTGAAAGATCTATACTCTGAGAGCTATAAAAAACCGAAGATGATACAAAGAAATGAAAAGATATCCTGTGGTCCTGGATTGGAAGAATTAATATTAAAATGCACACGCCACCCAAAGCAATCTACAGACTTAATGCAATCCCATTAGAACACTCATGACGTTTCTCACAGAACTAGAACAAATAATCCTAAAATTCATATGGAACCACAAAAGACCCTGAATTGCCAAAGCAATCTTGATGAAAAAGAACAAAGTTGGAGGTATCCACTCCCAGGCTACAAAGCTACAGTAATCAAAACAGCATGGCACTGGCACAAAAACAGACAGACAGATCAGTGATACAGAACAGATAGCCTAGAAACACACCAACGCACCTGCGGTCAATTCTTTTACAACAAAGGAGGCAAGAGTACACAATGCGGAAAAGACAGCCTCTTAAAAAAGTGGCGCTGGGCAGCTCCATGTAAAATAATAAGATGAGAACATTTTCTCAAACAATATACAAAAATAAATTCAAAATGTATTAAAGTCCTAAATGGAAGACTGAAACTATAAAAGTCCTAGAAGAGAACATAAGCAAAATACTCTGACATAAATTACAGCAATATTTTTGGGATCCATTTCCTACCGCGAAAGAAATAAGAACAAATGTAACAGAAGGCCCTAACTAAACTTAAAAGCTTTTGCACAGCAAAGGGAACCACTGACAAAACAAAAGACCAGCCTACGGAACGGGAGAAGCTATGTGACCAACGAGGAGCAAATGTCCAAAATACACAAACAGCTCTTACAACTCAATGTAAAATAAAATAATTGTTTAAATGGGCAGAAGATTTGAATGGACCTTTTCCCAAAGAATATAGATACTAAGCACATAAAAAGATTCTCAATATTGCTAACCGAGACATGCAAGTCAAAGCCACAATGGGATATCACCTCACACCTGTCAGAACAGCTAGCATCAAAAAGTCAACAAGTAACAAATGCTGGAGAGGAAATGGAGAAAGGGAACCTCAGTACACTGTGGGTGGGGCTGTAAATTTGGGCAGTCACTATGTAAAACAGTATGGAGGTTCCTTAAAACACTAAAAATAGAAACACCATATGATTCAGCAATTCCACTCCTGGGTGTGTATCTGGAAAAAATGAAAACACTGATCTGAAAAGATACACGCACCCCAGTGTTCACAGCAGCTCTATTTACAACAGTCAAGATATGGAAGCAAAACCCAAGGGCTCATGGACGGACGAAGATGTGATACACACACAGACACACACACACAGGAGTATCACTCAGCCGTAAAAAAGAAGAGAATCCTGCCGTTTGCAACGATGCAGATGGACCTAGAGGACATTATGCTTAGTGAAATAAGTCAGAGAATGACAAGTGCTGTGTATCACTTACATGTGAAATCTAGAAAACACAATGAATGCATACGCAGGGGAGGAAAAGACTCACATGGGGAACAAGCCGGCAGTTTACCAAAGGGGAGCGGGAAGGGGAGGGGCACCCGAGAGGCAGGAGAGGAGGAGATACAGACTATCACGTGTAAGCTAGGTAAGAAACAGGGCGTGCTGTACAGCACGGGGAATTATAGGCCTTATCTCTTAATTTTAATGGAGTACAATCTGTAAAAATACTGAATCACTGTGCTGTACAGGGGAAATTAATGCTGTACATCAGCTATACTTCAATAAAATTAAATTTAAAAAACAATCCTGAGTCTTCTAATACACAAATTATGTATTTCTATTTATTTGTCTTTAATTTTTCCTGTTTTTTAAAAATTAAAGTAAAACTCACAATTTTTCCCACTTTAAAGTGTACAGTACAGTGGGTTTCAGTACATTCAGTGTTACACATGTACACCACTAACTCCAGAACACGTCGATCACCCCCATAAAGAAGCCCACACTCTTTAAGCAATCAGTCTTCACGCTAAATCCCCCAGTCCCTCGCAACCACTCGTCTGCTTTCTGTCTCCAGTGATTTGTCTACTGTGCATGCTTAGTGTATGTGGATCCATACAATATGTGGCTTTTTGGGTTTGACATAATTATTTTGAGGTTCATCCACGTGAACCTTGATCCTTTCAAGGCTTGTTTTCTTATAATTCTAAAATTAAGGTGCCATTTATATATAGCAAAAAAAAAAAAAATCAGTTTGAGGTATACACTTGCATGAGTTCTGACAAATGCATACAATCAGGGAACCTCTGCCATCATCAAGATATAAAGTAATTCCGTCACTGCCCCCTTCCGAAACACCCTCACGTCCTTTGTTGTCATCCCCTTCCCCCTCCCCCCAGACAACCACTTGCCTATTTTTTCTGTCCCTATAGTTTCAACACGGGCTGTTTCTAAAACTAGTTTATTCCCATTCCAACAGCCTGGCTTTCCTGGGGTCTCCAGGTCTTCTGATTGAGAATCTCCCACTCCTCGGTTCACAGCACCCTGGAGTTGTTCTTCTTCTTCTTTTTATAAATTAATTTGCTTATTTTAATTGGAGGCTAATTATGTTACAATATGGTAGTGGTTTTTGCCATACATTGACATGAATCAGCCACGGGTGTACATGTGTTCCCCATCCTGGAGTTCTTTACCTGGCTTCATGAAGCCACGCCCTCAGCATGTGCAGTTTAGCATTCTGTAGCGATTCAAGGAAACCTCTGTGCAGACTCCTAGAGCCCTCTCTGCACAGCTAGCTCCCTTTGGTAAGTCTGCACCCAAACTTCAGTCCCCGCTGTCTGCCCAAACTCTCACCTCTCTCCTCAGTTTGGCAATACTGGCGCACTGTGCCTGAATTCTCCTTCCCTGGACCATGATCCAGAAGGCATCTTTGGCAGAAAGCTGGGATTGGGGGGGCGCCGTGTCTGGAGGCAAAAATCAGTCCATGTCTCTCTCTTTTTTTTTACTTTTTAAGAAAAGACTTATTTATTTTTATCTTTTGGCAGTGGTGGGTCTTTGCCACTGCACACGGGCTCTCTTTAGTCGTGGCGAGCAGGGGCTACTCTTTGCTGCAGTGCGCAGGCTTCTCACTGCGGGGCCTCTCTCGAGGAGATCAGCTCTGCCGGTCTGGTGCAGAGGTTGTGCACGGGCCGGGCTGCTCCAAGCCACGTGGAGCAGGGATCCAACTCTTCCCAGAGCAGGATCCAACCGGTACCCCTAGCACCGCAAGGCGGGTTCTTAACCACAGGACCACTGGTGCTGGAAGCCCCCGTCTCTTTCTGTTTCATAATATCTTGGTCCTTGCGTACATTTTCAGACCCTTCTGTTTATTTAAACATTGACATGTATTCACTCTATATTGCCCGACACTTCCAGTATCCAGAGTCCTGGCTGTTTCGGTGTTCAGTATATGCCGTCACTCACTTTGGCTGGCATTTTTAGAGTTTGGATCAGCAGCTCACATTCAGCTGGACTCTGAGGAAGCCTGAAGAAAACACCTTCTATTCTAGTCACACGAGAGCTACGGCTTCCTCAGAGTCTCACACCTTCCCACCACGCCTGGTTTGTGGACAGCGCTGCTGTGGGCATGACACCGTAGCCCCTCTCCTGGTGTTTCCGTGGAGAAAGGGGGCTTCCCCTTTCCTGGCTCTTCCCAGGAGACGGCTGGATTGGGTAGCACTGGACATTCTTTGAATGTCTGGACAATCCCCTTATTAACAGGTTAAATTCAAAAAAGGTTCTAACTTCCTGTATTCAATTCCTGTCTCCACACCTCTTCCTAGTTGAGTTACCAGAGGCAAGTTACCCATTCCACCAGCGGAAGGCACGCCTGCTCACGCCAGCTCACTTTTGGCCCCATTTTGGCATGGCCAGCACCCCGCGTGGGGTCCAGGGCCACCCTTTACAGACAGGTGTGTGTCTCCTGGGCAGCCCTGAAGCGCACAGCTGAGCACGCAGGCCCCGCGGGCAGATCTGCGGTGGAGGTTACGTGGTGAGCCAACGTCTCCATTAAACCTTCACCAGAGTCCCACCTGGGAGGCTGGAGGGTGCCTCTGTGCCAGGACAGGGGTTGACGGTGCTTCCCCGCGCCTTCCGGTCCTCCTGTGTCCTTGTGATCAGAAGCGGGGGACGGGGGAGCGGTGAGATGCCCGGGACCCCTGACAACTATCAGGCCCTCAAGGTCAGAGGATGCAGGCTTAAGAACACAGAAAATCATTTCAAATCCATTTTTAGCAGAACAAATGTATAATTCAAAAAAAGCCTTTGAATGATACAAAGGATAAAAACTAAACGTCAAAGAATCGAACGTAAACAGCATCTATTCACAGAGGGAACGTGAGGAGTTACATGTAGAGCTCATCACGGGCCATGGCCTGCAGAGCAAGGCAGAGCCTCGGGGGTCCCCGCCCTGCTGGGGAGTGGCTCTTCAGAGCCTGTGACAAGCGGACCCACAGCTGATGTGCCGTCGGCCCCACTCGGGGACCACCGGGAAGGAATCGGAACCGCAGAGGGCACTGCATCTCTGAGCTCAGGGGAGGGGCATCCGACCCGTCAAAGGGCAGGGGCTGGGCTCACGGACGCCCGCACGTGGAGGCCACGGGGCTCTGGCTGTCCCGGCGCCGCCAGAGGCCCCAGGGTGCCCCTCACTGCCCTGCCACCTCCCCCCAGGCCCCTCCCCCCCGCCTCAGCCCGCCTCGTGCCTGTTTCTCTCCTCCCCCCGCCCACTCTGCCTTCTCGGGCGGGGCGCTTGTCCCGTCCTGTCTCTTTTCCCACCCGCCTGGCTTTCTGTCTTTCTCTGCTCCCTCTTCTTCCTCTCACCCTGTTTCCCACCTGGGCCAGAACCTGGGCCCCTCCCCACCCAGCAAAGGCCACTTGGCCCCACACTAAGCAAAGCTTAGTCCCACCCGAGACCTCCCTGGGATTCACGTGTCATCGGCTCGGCCCCTTGGAGACCTTCGCTTCCCTGGGAGGCCACTGGGCTGACTGCACCGGCCACAGGGGAAGCTCTGGGTGGGAGGCGCCATATCTCTAAGGCCTTGGCCTGGAAAGGGCTGTCAGGGCCTCTGGCTTCGTAGGAGCCAGCGCGTCCGACGGCCGCACTCGGATGCTGGCGGCATGCTTGTTTATTAGGCTGAGTTCAGAGAAGGGGTGGGAGGTTGGAGAGGCAGGGTGGGGGTCTGGGAGGGGCGTGGGAGGGGCTGTGTCCAACCAAGCTCCGGGTGGCCACGGGGGTGGCATCACTTCTTGGAGGCCTGCTTCTTCCAGGTGGCTGTCTTCTTATTGCTCTTCCAGGCTTTGTTGAGAGCACGCAGATCCAAATCAGGCTGGATCATTCTAGAAACCAAAGCAGAGAGAAGCAGGCGCTGGGAGACGGGTGGAGTGGGCTGGTCTGCTGGCACCCAGACCTCCCTGGCCTGAGCCGGGGAGGGCGGGCCCCGCTGCCTCGCAGCTGAGGCCCCTGGGTGTTGCTCCGATCGGGGGTCCTGGTGACACCTGTGACCTTCCTGGATGCTCAGTTTGGCTTTTCTGTCTTCACGAGAACTAAGCGGTTTTCACGCAGAACGTGATTTGCTTCACCGTTACCACGGCCAGCACACTGGATCTTGAAGGCCTAGAACGTTTCTTGCCAGGAGGCAGCAGGCAGTCTCAGAGCAATGGGCCTGGGCCGTGGGGCTTCGCCGAAAAGTCTACCAAAGGCCTCCATCTCCACCACCCAGCCCACTGCCAGCAGTGCCAGGGAGCCGCCTCCAGGGCCAGCTGGACGTCGTGCTGATAAAAAGGGCCAGACGTCGGCACTCCTGGAGGACCCACGCCCAGGGGGCAGTGACCTGCCCGAGGCCCCTTGGCCCCACGTGCCCCTGCGGCCTGTGGTGCAGCCGGGAGCCCTTTCGTGAGCCACACCCGTTCTGCCGACCACAGGGGGCCCCGGGGCCCCGGCCGGGGTGGCCACCTACTTCCTCTCGGCTTCGGTGGAGGGCTCCTCCAACTTGTCCCCCAAGGCCAACGAGGACAGGCTTCCTTGGACGTCCCCCGAGACTGCTTTCTTGGCTGAGGTGGGGTCTTCCAGGCCCGGGACAGAGGCTAAAACGCTGCAGGGAGGCAGGGAAGGGAGGGAGCACTCAGTGGAGGCACAGCGTGGGGAGAGGGGGCCCAGGCCAGGCGCCCTGGCTCGGCGCCAACCCGTCAAGTTTCCGGTTCTGAGAAAAATGGGCGCTGGAACTTCTCCTCCCGAGGTGGATGGAGGGAGGACCCCTGGGACCCGAGACTCCCTGGAGCTCAGCCGCCCTGGCTTCTGTTTACAGCTGGACCTGCCCCCCTTAGCCCTGTGTCCGCCACATCGGTCTGCCCAGTGCTGACCACTGGAAAAGTCAGCCAAGGGGGCTCCACGGGGCAAGCAGAGGACAGAGGCACGGAGGCCCAGTAAGTTGGACCCGTGCACCGGGTTAAGGGTTGACTGCGTCCCCCTGATCCTCAGGTTGGAGTCCCAACTGCTGGGACCCCCAGAACGTGACTTCATTTGGAAATGAGTGGAGACGGACTCACACCAGAGCAGCGTGACCTCTCGTCTACCTGGGGTCCTCACAAAGTGGGGAGTGTGGACGCAGACACACCTGGGGGACGCCTCGTGAGGACAGCCGTGCTGCCCGGCCCAGGAGCCCCCAGGAGTGGGAGGGGTCATGAACAGACCCGTGCCTGGTGCCCGCGGAGGGAGTGCGGCAGCCGCACCTCTGTCTGGACTCCGGCCCCGAGACGCGCTCGGCACCTGGTCAGGGCTCACCCTCAGCGCACCTCCAGGCTCTGCAGCCACCACAGACGGCGAGCACTCTCCTCGGGGAGCCCGGCCTGCAGAGGCGGCTCCCCGGTGGGCTCCCGGGCCGAGGGCAGACGACAGCGTGAACGGAGGGGGCCCTCCCTCCTGACAGCACCAGGGGAGGGCCTAGCGGGGGCGGGCCTCTCCCTGGCCCTGGGCCCGCCCTTCACGGCGCCCTCCTTGGATGGAGCCTGGGGGCAAAGCTGAGGGGGAGAGGCGCCCGACACTGGGCCCGGCCTGCTGCCAGCTGCCCCTCCGTCCACCACCGGGGCCCCTCCACCCCTTCCGACATAGGCACGCTGTCAAGCGGCACAGCCGGGAAGCGCTTCCCCTCAAGCACGGTGGCACTTCAGAGTTTACGAAGCCTCTGCTTCAGTTTATACGGAACACTACAGTTTATAGAGCCTGGCGAGGAGTCCCTGGTGCTCACTGCACTGTGCTCCGTCTGAAACGCACTCTTCACAGAGAGCTGGTCAGCGGAGAAGGGGCGCTGGCATTTGCTAGTGTCTTGTGGTCGACAGAGAGCTTCACAGGGTGCCGGGCGCCTTACAGTTTGTGGAGCACTGTCCCAGCTCCCAGCCCAAGGCCGTCTTGGTGTCCGGGCGGAGGGCACGTGGACTTACAGGACGCTCTGGAGTCCCCGGGGCACATCAGCGCGCACGGCCCCCGTGGCTGGTGGGGCAGGCGACGCCTGGGAAAGGCTTGGTCTTTCAGATCTCACCTCACTGTGCACAGCGCTCGCGGGCTGACCAGGCCCACGACAGTTTAGGTGGGCTTGGCAGTTCTACCGGGTAGACGCAGTTTACCAAGCACGATGCCGTCGCAGAGCACATCCCCTCCCAGAGCTTCTCGTTCTCTCGTCTCCCTGTCCGAGACGGTCCTGGGAGCGCGGGCTCTCCTCCCTGCCGGCAGCGGGCAGGTGGCTGCCTGATGCCGTGTGCGGGGTGCTGCCCGGCCCCGCCTCTCCCGGCACTTGCCTGCCTCCCCCATGCCAATGGAGGGGCTCCGGGAGGGGCTCCTCGCCAGCCAGGCCTCTGTAGGGGGCTCACTCCCGGACACGTCGCCCAGCAGCTGGGCCGAAGCCGCAGCTTCACTGGCCTCTCCCCGCTGCCCCGCCAGGTCCTGCGGGCAGGCCCAGCCAGGACAGCGGCGAGTGGATCTGGGTCTGCGGGCCGGGCTGCCTCCCTGGCCCCATGCCCTCTGAGTCCAGGTGGCGGCAGGGCTTCCCCGGTGGCTCAGGCAGTAAAGAATCTGCCTGCGATGCAAGAGACCTGGGTCGATCCCTGGGTCAGGAAGACTCCCTGGAGAAGTAAATGGCAACCCACTCCAGCATTCTTATCTGGAGAATCCCATGGATAGAGGAGCCTGGCGGGCTACAGTCCATGGAGTTGCAGAGTCAGACAAGTTTAGCAACTAAACCACCACAGGCAGAGGTGGCAGGAAAGCAGACCCCAGTGGGCGCATCTCCTGAGACTTCCTCACTAGACACATGCCGGGGTCCCCTCGCCCCCATCCAACCTGCCCCTGTGCCTGGGAGGGGCCGTGGCTTATCATGTCTTAGGAACTCAAAGCCGGAGCAAGTGGAGAGGCGGAGTCAGGCAGAGCAGGAAGGACCCTGGGTGAGGGGTGACCAGCGGAGGATTCACGACAAGAGTGGGGTGACCCTGACGGGGAGGCGCCCCCACCCGAGCCCTCCACTGCCCCCAGCCACGGACCCCACCTTGAGGAGACCTTAGCACCTGGGGCCTATCAAGGGCTCCACCTGCTGTGGCCTTGCCCTCAAAGCTGCCTGGGCTACCCTCCTGCTCCGACCACTGCCACCCCTGACTGCCAGCTGCACCCGCGGTCTGGGAATCTGGTGGCCCTGCCTCCATCACCCCACACCACCACTCCAGGGCGGGGGTGAGCACCCGGCACCCGGAGCCTCTAGGTGTTTCCAGGAGGACCTCACTGCTCTCTCCTGGGGGAGGGGGGTCCTTCCTGCCCCGGGCTGTGTCACCACCCGGCCCTGGCCGCCTCTGCAGCCCAGTGCGCTTCTGCTCACAGGCACCCATCGCAGGGCCTGCCTGTCACCGCCCGGCCCTGGTCACCTCTGCAGCCCAGCGTGCCTCGTGCTCACGGGCACCCATCGCAGGGCCTGCCAGCGGCGCAGCCTGCTGTGGCCACAAGGAGGTCTCCCTGAGCCCGTGAGGGCAGCAGGAAGAGCAGCTGCCAAACACCCAGGGGGCAGCAGCTCAGACTCACAAGGTGTCACCTCCCCAGGACGCCACCCTGCGTCCTTCCAGCTGTCCTCTGACCCAGCTGCTGTCCCCTGGCGCTGAGCTCTTGTGACCGTGCCGGCCGGCTGAGCCCTCCCGCGGTGGGGGCCCCTCACTCGCCGAGCCCTCTGTGCCACTGCCTGAGCCCCACCCCAGAGCCGCAGCGTGCCAGAGCGAAGCCGAGGGGGTGAGGAGCAGGCTGGGCCGGCATGGACACGTGCTGAGTGCAAGGCTGCCGGGGATGGAGGCTCACTCTTGGCCGCATGTCTCTGGTCTCAAGGCTGGCCCTGGCTCCCAGCTGGGGCTCTGTGTACTGGGCCAGCAGCCTTCACTGGGCCTTGCGTAGGTGGCCCTGTCCTGGGGGTCAGAGACGACAGCTGGGGCCATGCCCGCAGCGTGCCTCTCCTTCCCTGCCTCCACTCAGCCTGGCTGGCTGTGCAGAGGGGTTCGGGAGGGCTCCCTCCTGGTGGGCCTGTGTGGGAGGAAGGAGTTGCAGCACGGAGCACCCAGGAGACCTGAGGTGCCTGCGAGTGCGGGCTGCGGGATTGATGTGGACCGGTCGGTGGGGCAGCGAAGGGACGATCCTGTGGCTGGAGGGAGAACGGGGCCTGGTACCACTGGAGTGGAAAGGGTGGGCTTTGAGACCAAACCAGCCCTCGCCCCCAGGAGCCCACGAGCCGAGGAAAACACGCCCTTTTTTCCCCACTGCGGCAAGCACCCGCAGAGCATCTCCGTTCCCCTCTTTTAAAACTGTTAAAAACTGTGTAACATAAAATCTATCACCTTGACAGTTGTTCAGTGTACAGTTCAATAGTGTGATGTACAGCATGACGTACGTTCACATTGCTGGGCAATAGATCTCTTGAACGTTTTCATCCTGCAAAGGTGAACCTGTCCACGTTAAACAAACCTCCCTGTCCCCCAGCCCCTAGCAGTCACCGCTCTACCCTCTGTCTCTATGGACCTGACCGCTGTAGGGGCCTCACGAAAGTGCAGTCGTAGAGTATTTGCAGTGTATCTGGCTTACTTCACAAAGAAATAAGCCTCCCAGTTCATCCATGTTGCAGCAGGTGTCAGAATTTCCTTCCTTTTTAAGGCCGAATATACTCCACTGTGCGGACAGACCACGCTTTCTTCATCCACTCATCCATCGATGGGCCTTGGGGTGCTTCCATTTCTTGCATACTGGGAACAGTGAGCAACAAACAGGGTGTGCAAATCTCTCTTTGAGACGCCTCCAGCTGTTTTAGTTGCATACCCAGAAGTAGACCTGCTGGATTGTACGGTGATTCTAAGTCTGTTTTAAGCACCTCCAAACTGGTTTCCAGACGACTGCACCCTGCACCAGAGCTCCAACGTCTCGACATCCTCACGGACACTCGCTGTTTCCTGCTTGTTTGTTGTTTACCGGTGGGCGTCCTGATGGGAATCAGGTGCTTTCTCCAATGCTCAGTGCTCTTCACTCCCTCTCACGGCGGTTTCCGGCCCTGCGGAGGAGCGACGGTAGTGTAGACCAGGTCTTGTCCACCTCCAAATCCCCAGGGCCAAGCGCAAGGCTGGGCAAGCGGCCGCTGATTAGAAACTGACCGAGTGGCCTGACTTTCAGGCTGCAAAGGGGTGGCCTCTGGAGAGAGGGCTCTCCCACCACTGGAGGCGTGCAGAGGGGGCTGGTGATCAGCAGACACCTCGTGTGCCAGCCTCTTCTTGCTCTGACCCAGCCTCTGACGCCCTGGGACAAAATCCGACCTCGGTCTTCACTCAGCAGACACTTGCCAAGGGCCTCCTCTGTGCTGGCACTGAGCAGGGGATGTGAGGACAAGGAAGCGGGCGTCCGGGGCTCGTGCGGCGGGGCTCCAGCCCTCCGATGGCTTCACACACACCAAGACCTGCAGCCACCTCCCACCCCCTACCTCGGCCTCCGGCCCCAGGCGGCCCTGCCCCCAGGGCTGTAGGAGTCTGGGGCCTTCCCGGGAGCCCTGGGCACCCCCAGTCTTAGACTCTGTCACAGTCAGCCTCTGAGAGGACCCCAGCCCCAGTCAAGGTCTGACTGCAAGACACGAGAGACCCCAGGCAAGAACCAGTGGGCTGAGCCCAGTCAGAGACAACAACAAATGATTCTCTGGCTTCACACAACTCAGCTGGGGCGATCTGTTTTGTGGATGCAGACAGCAGGAACTGTTGTTACGGCAACATCTTCTGGTAGAGACTCCACTCCCTTTTCCCCCGAGCGCTTTAACACTGTCGACGTTAACAGGCCTTTCGGGAATTAGGAGGTGTCCTAGTTTAGGGTACTTTCAGGGATCTGCCCCATTCCAATTTCAAGAACCTGGACTGTGTGCGTGTGTGGCGGGGGGGGGTCGGGTGGGAGTGGGGGTGTATGTGAGAGCACACACGTGAGCGCACACGTGTATGATTCTTCTTTTCCCATCATTTCTCAACAAGTGTTGTAAACATAGCATTGATGCCCTTCAGAACCCTGAACATAACAAAGCAGGAACCTGGAACTCAGTTTAGTAATAACAAGAGCACCGAGGACTGTCGCTTGCACCTCCCAGGAAACGCTGGTGAGCATCTGATCCCCACCGTCCAGGTCGCTGAGCACACCTTCTGACTTTACAGACACGTAAGCAGAGGCCGAGAGGGCCTAAGCGCTTGGCCCAGATCACACAGAGAGGTGGTCTTTCTCCTGCCTCCCCGCCCCTTTCTATCTCAGGCAGATGCTGCACTTTCCCTTCGTAGCTCATCCTTTTGAGGATGGCTACAACTTGTTTAACAGTCTTTGGCAGCTCGAACACCCCTCAGTGGAGGGCCAGCCTTCTTCTGAACGTTTCTGAAAGTGCCTCCGCCCGTGACCTTGGCTCATCTTCCGTTTGGCCCCTCCGGCCGTGTCTCCCCTCCTCCTTCTGTCTCGGTGTATTTCTCACTTATACCTCGCTGCCCCACTGCCTCCATCTTCCCTTCTCCCGAGACTGCTGATGAGCTGGTCTCCAAGGACCTCCAAGCCCCCTGCTTTGAGTTTCAGCCACGACTTTCCTCTCCACACCGTCAGCCTCTGCCCTTCCACAGGCTCCTCCAGTTTCTGCCTTCCCCACTAAGCATTCCAGGATTCTGGGGTCACGGCCTGACCTCCACGTCCCTCCAGGAGTGGATTTCTCCCCAGACCTCTTTAGGGTCAGGCAGACATTCTGACAAAGCCCAAACTCAGCGCCCTGGGGACCCTGGCGTCAGGACGCCTAGAAACTGAGGGCCTGGTGGGAGGAGCGGGCTGCTGGACTCAGCGCAGTGGGGCGCAATCACCGGCAGGCCCCTGACAGCGGGCAGGCAGCGCTCCTTAGGCAGGTGCTGCCGAGCACTCTAGAATCCGCGCAGGCTCCCAGTACCATCGTGAGCAGCGTCATAAACCCCAGGCTCCATCCCTGGACCAGGCTGCGTGCCTCTGCCACCGACAGACCTAGCTTTGTCTGCCCCTCCGGTGCCAGGCGGGGCCCAGGCACCCCCCACGGCGCCAGCCCCTCCTTCCCGCCGCCCTGCCCTATGTCCAGCCTCAGCCCACACGCCTCACGCGTTACCTGAATTTGTAGTTCTCAGGCAGAAAGTAGCCCATCTTGCAGTCCTGTCGAGCCTTGAAGATCTGTTTTAGCAGATTCTGCCTGCTGAAGCCATAGCCGTTCAAAACACAGCCCCCAAAAAGTAGCTTTCCCCCAGCGAACATCTGTTGACACGAGAAGGAAACAGTGCGAGCTGCCCTCAGCACTAAATCTCAGGACGGGCTGCTGGCTCTCAGAGCCTGTTCCCGGATCCGAGCCTCCCTTTGGTGGCTCCAGGGAAGGGCGTGCTCTCGCTCAAGTGCCCCAGTGAGTGTGGCCGAGCCTGTCCCCTAGCCAGACTTCTGGGTCAGAGGGCGGCCTCAGCGTCCCAGCCTTTGCTCCCTGCAGCCCTGACCAGCTGAAATGTCCCTTCCCAGAGCCCTGGGGCAAGAAAGTGTCTTTCTTCTCAGAGGCCACCGACCCGCTTGCAGGGGGCCCCGCGGGCAGAAAGCGTAGTTCCTCCTACTGCTCTCTGAACCCCTAGCCTGTGTGTGTCAGTCTCAACCTGAGAGGCCTGTCTGAGGTTTCTGTGCAAGGATGCCTGTTTGTTACGGCCCAAACCAACAAGGAAATACTGAAACATTCAGCAGAAGGAACACGAGTAGAGAAATAGAGAGATTCTTATGCCGCAGATAAAAACCATAGTTAAAAAGCAGGATCCCAAAGTCAGAACATTCTTGGACAGGCCAGACACCAAAATGTGAGCAGGGTGTGGTCCAGGGCTCCCCAAAGCACTGGTGCGCCAGGCACCCAGTGGGAACAATGAGGCCATCTGGGGGAGATGATAAAGTGATTCTTTTTCTAAACTGCATTTTCCAAAATCTCTACAACGAATATACATGCTTACACGATATCCTGTATTTAGATAAACAGTACTTAAAAGTAAACAGGTGAAGAGGATTTGTTTCTCCAGGTGAAGCATCCCCTGCCCCTTCAGCCTTCTGGGATGGGGGACGCGTGGGGTCAGCCCGGGGTGGAAGGTCGGGCTCGGGGGACGAGGGTCCCGGCTGCAGCCCCAGGTCATGTGCTGGGGGCCCCTCGGTCTGTGCTCCTCTCTGGGCCTCGGCCTGGCCCCTACGCCTGCGATTCTGCGAGGGTAGCGGCTGCAGAGGCCAGGGTGGCGGGCAGAGGGCGGCGGGGGCCCCTGGGCCCTGGCTCACCAGAATCATGCCCTGCATCACAGCGTACTTCTTCACCAGCAGAGGCGGGTCCCTCTGCAGCGGGCCGTCCAGGTCATAGCGCAGCAGGCGGTAGGGGTCATGCCGGCACTGCCGAGAGAGAAAGGAGTGCCTGTCATCCCCACACCAAGGAGACGCACTGAGATTCCCATGTTCTCAGCCAGGTCGGGCTCCCCTAAGCCCTGAGCCCCACACCACAGCCCCCCCAACTCCTGCCCAAGGGCCCTTCAGCCCCTGCTGTGCAACCGTCCCTTGACCCCTCCCTTGACCATCCCCAGAGGATGTCTCGGGTCCATTCAGGGCCCTCTACTGGTGAAGGTTATCGCAAAGATGACTGTTCACTCCACGTGACATCCACGAGCCAGCCTCCTGGGGCCTGCAGGATTTGTTTCTCCCCTTTACCTAGGAGAAGCCCTGCAGAGATCTGCGGGTGAGTCCTGTTCCCAGAGGTCCCCCTTTCCAGGACTCCTCCCTGCTCTATCCAAGCTGGCTGGCTGCCCCTCTGGACACCCCCAGTCACCCAATCCAGCCAGAACCTGAACTGGACATATACTTCTGGGTACAGCCTGGTCAGTCCAGAGTAAAGCTGGTCTCTCTCCTCTCTTCCTTGATGCTACAGATCCAGTGATATGACTACTGTGTAATGTGACATCTTCTGATTTTATCTGTCTTTTGTTCCAGGTGCCCCTAGCTGTCCTGTCTGCCCTTTCAGTTTAAAATGTGAAACTCTGCACCCAGGGTTTCGGTTATCAGAGCAGGAGAACATCAGGGAACATTTCTGCCTTAACCGAAGACCCCAGAACGGTGGAACCAGAGTCACCGTGAGACCCAACACCACTCCCAGGCCCGTCCTCTGTCCTCAAATCCCGCCGCTCACCCCTGCACTGCTTCAATCACCTCAGGCCAGACCTGTGTCATTCAAACTGCCCATGCTGGGCCGCCGCGCCTTCCTGTTCTTCCAGACAATAATTCGTGAACCGCAAATGGCCCTGAGATAAACTAAAGTCAACGCTAATCTCCTACATGGCCAGGGATGATATCCATACACGGGCAGATGCAGTAATAATGCTCATGGAATCTAATGAAACTGGAACTGGCTCCAGAAAACACACATGGCTTTGATGTATGAGCCCCATAGGAAGTCTTCTGGCATCCGATCAGAAAGGTTCCATTGCCAAGCCCTGGGCCCTGGCTGGCATGCAGACCCGAGGGGGAACACTCAGGGGTCAGGGAGGTGGCACCCCGGGGAAGAGGGCTGGAGGGGGTATGCCCAGGGCACACGTGGAAATTCAGCACTCAGGATTGCGGCTGGAAGACAGGGCCACGCAACGGGTCTGAGAGGCCACAGGGCACCAAGGCTCTGCAGGCGGTCAGCAGGAGGACACGGAGCTCTCGTGCCCACACGTGCCCACACCTGGGCCCTCCGCGCCCCTCGGCCTGAGGACGGGGTCACACTGTGGAGTGTGCCAACCCTACCGGGAACGGCTAAGACTTGGGAACAAATCTGCAGCAAGAGGATCGGGTGGATTCCATGTGCCCCTGACTGACTGACCCCGGGACTCCAAGCACAGTGAGCTGGAACCTGGAGCGGCCACTCCCCACCCACCTTCACACAGGCCGCTGCCTCTGCTGGCAACACCCACCCACCAGCAAGAGCCTCTCTTCCTGGGAGACGTGGGCTGACCCTGGGGCAGGCGGCCCTGTTCTGGGATCCTACAGGCCCTGTCCTCTCACGGCCCTCGCCGGGGCCGCCATGAGTGCCCCTTGGGCACAGGACCCACACTGGGGTGCTCGGCCACGAACACGCCAGGGCCCTGAGGGTCTCATGGCGAGCGCAGCTCCTCTCAATACTCAGTCTAGTGCATGACCACCACGTGCAGCTTGTGGCCTGGGAGAAAATGGCAGCACCCTCATGGGTCTCAAGGTCAGAACAGGCCCCCACCTCGAGCGGAGACATTCCTCGGGGACAGGAGGATGAGTGGGAGAGAGTAGGAAGAGTGTGTGCGAAGGCCCAGGAGAAAGGCGATGGAACAGGGCCCCCGGGCGCTCAGTCAGAGGCCCAGCCCGTCCCAGCCCCGGGGGGGGGGTGGGGTGGGGTTCTCCCCTCCACCCGCCTCCTGGACCAGCCCGGGACTCACCTGGATGCAGGGAGAGGCACGGCCCTGCTGCCGGTGGCTGTAGAGCGTGTCCAGCAGCCACTGGAGCTGCCCCGACTTGGTGGGGTTCCGGCCCGACACGATCCCGAACACCAGCACCTGGCTGGGGTCTCGGGGCGCGGACAGGAAGCGCTCCAGCTCCACGTCGGACACCAGGGGCACCTTCACCATACACTTGCAGCCGGCCTGGATGTCCTCTTTGCTAATGAGCTTCCGCAGCACCATGGGGCAGTCGGAGAGTGAGGCCGCCCACCTGGTGGGGCTGCGAACCTCTCTGGCCTTCCCTCTGCCAGGAAGAACAAACAGCGGCACTCAGTGGGCGGGGTGCAGGTTCCAGCAGCCCAATCCCAGATCTAGGTGGACAAAGGCCACGTGACCACAGAGTTAGAGTCGAGATCTAGGCAGTTCTAGCCTGGCCTCCACCACCAATGTGCAGCTCTGCCTTCAAGGGGCTCCCTAACTTCTCTGTGCCTCAGTTTGCTCTGGTGCAAAGCAGTATTCACAAGGGAATTCATCCATCCAACAGACTCTGGAATCGTCCTGAAGCCTTTCTCTCTCACACATGTCATGTCCCATCCAGTCTATCAGCAAGCCTGTCCACTCTACCTTCAAAACAAATCGAGGATCCGACCACTTTCCCTGCCTGCACTTCTAGTAACACATCTAAACCTTCAACTGCTCTTGCCTGGCTGTTCAATTATCCTGTTATAACCATGTGGCTCAGCTGGTAAAGAATCCACCTGCAAGGCAGGAGCCCTGGGTTCGATCCCTGGGTTGGGAAGATCCCCGGGAGAAGGGAAAGGCCACCCCCTCCAGTACTCTGGCCTGGAGAATTCCAAGGACTGTATTACAGTCCATGGGGTCGCAAAGAGTTGGACGCGACTGAGTGAATTTCACTTCACTTCCTAACCAAGTCACACCCAAACATAGACAACTTATGATTACCAAAGGGGAAAAGACTGTTGAGGGATAAATTAGGAGCTTGGGATGAACGTATACACACTACTGTACATAAAATGGGGTTTCCCAGGTGGCCCAGTGGTAAAGAATCTGCCTGTCAATGCAGATTCATGGGTTCGATCCCTGGGCTGGGAAGATCCCCTGGAGGAGGAAATGGCAACCTACTCCAGTATTCTTGCCTGGAAAATTCCACGCACAGAGGCGCCCGGTGGGTTAGAGTTCATGGGGTTACAAAGAGCAACTGCACATGCACGTATATACAAAAGGTCCATACAAAAGATAAACAACAAGGACCTACTCTATAGCACAGGGAACTCTACTCAATATTTGGTAATAACCTGTAATTCTGTAATATCATTTCAGGGAAATAACCTGAAAAGGTGTGTGTACTTTGCTGTATGCCTGAAATGTTATTAATCAACTAGGCGGTTGTTGTATTTAGTCACCAGGTTGTATCCGCCTCTTTGTGACTGCATGGACTATAGCCCGCCAGACTCCTCTCTCCATGGGATTTTCCAGGCAAGAATACTGGAGTGGGTTGCATTTCCTCCTCCAGGGGATCTTCCCGACCCAGGGATTGAATCCTTGTCTCCTCCACTGGCAGGTGGATTCTTCACCACTGAGCCACCAGGGAAGCCCATTAATCTATTACACTGTAATTAAAAAAAATTTTAAGAGCCAAGTCACACCATGTCACTACTCTCTTCGAAACCCTTCAGTAGCTTCCCACCTTCACAGGATAAAAGCCAAAGTCCCCGCAACGCCCTCCAAGCCTGTGCCTGATCCGGCTCCTTTCTCAGCCCCGTATTCTCCTCCAGCAGTCTCGGCTTTGCTCGCTGCCCCAGCCGCGATGGTCCTTTCTCACCCTCCAACCTCAGGGCCTTTGTGCCTGCTGTTCCTTCTGCCTGCCTGGCTTTCCTCCCAGACACCCACTCTCTCACCTTCTTCGTGTCTCTATGCAAATGTCACCTTCTCAGTGACACTTTCTCTGACCATCCTGTTAGGAACTGCATCCTTCCACCACCAACACATGTCCCCCGTCCTTGCCTATTTTCCTTAGCATTGCTCACAATCCAAAACGATATACATTTTGCCTATTTATTTTGGTTATTTTATTTCTCCATCCCAACAGAACAAAAATTACATGAATTCATGAGCTTGGAGAATTCTACTCAGCAGGACACCAGTAAAGATTCAACTGTTGCTGTTCAGCGGCTCAGCCGTGTCCGACTCTCTGTGACCCCCGTGGACAGCAGCACACCAGGTTCCCAAGTCCTTCACTATCTCCCAGAGTTTGCTCACATTCATGTCCACTGAGTCGGTGATGCCATCCAACCATCTCAGCCTCTGTCACCCCCTTCGCCTTTGGCCTTCAATCTTTCCCAGCATAAGGGTCTTTTCCAATGACTTGGCCTTTTGCATCAGGTGGCCAAAGTATTGAAGCTTCCGCTTCATTATCAGTCCTGCCAATGAATATTCTGGGTTGATTTCCCTTAGGATTGATTAGTTTGATCTCGTGGCAATCCAAGAGACTCTCAAAAGTCTTCTCCAGCACCGTAATTCAAAAGAATCAATTCTTGGCACTCAGTCTTCTTTATGGCTCAATACTCACATCTGTACATGACTACTGGAAAAACGATAGCTTTGACTAGATGGACCTTTGTTGGCAAAGTATTATGTCTCTGCTTTCTAATATGCTGTCTAGGTTGGTCATAGCTTTTCTTCCAAGGAGCAAGCGTCCTTTAATTTCATGGCTGCCATCACCATCCACAGTGATTTTGGAGCCCAAGAAAATGAAATCTGTCATGTTTCCATTGTTTCCCCATCTATCTGCCATGAAGTGATGGGATCGGATGCCATGATCTTAGTTTTTTGAATGTTGAGTTTTAAGCAAACTTTTTCACTCTCCTCTTTTACCCTCATTAAGAGGCTCTGTAGTTTCTCTCTGTTTTCTGCCATTAGAGTGGTATCAGCTACATAACTGAGGCTGTTGATATTTTTTTCCAGCAATCTCAATTCAAGCTCGTGATTGATCCAGCATAGCATTTCACACAACGTTGTACTGTGCATAGAAGTTATATAAGCAAGGTGACAATACACAGCTTGTTGCACTCCTTTCCCAATTTGGAACCACTCAGTTGTTCCATGCCTGTCTCTAACTGCTGCTTCTTGACCCACACAGAGGTTTCTCAGGAGACAGGTAAGGTGGTCTGGTATTCCCAACTCTTAAAGAATTTTCTGCAGTTTCCAGTGATCCACACAATCAAAGACTTTAGCAATAGTCAATGAAGCAGAAGTAGATGTTGTTCTGGAATTCTCTTGCTTTCTTTATGATTCAATGAATGTTGGTAATTTGATCTCTGGTTCCTCTGCCTTTTCTAAACCCAGCTTGTACATCTGGAATTTCTCAGTTCACATACTGCTGAAGCCTAGCTTGAAGGATTTTGAGCATAATCTTGTTAGTGTGTGAAATGAGAGCAACTGTATGATAGTTTGAACATTCTTTGGCATTGCACCTCTTCAGGGTTGGAATGAAAACAGATCCTCATAAAATAAAATGGACAGTCTCTGTGGACCTACAGGATCTAACAGACATACGCATACTCTATGACAGCAATTTCACATCCTGGAATATTCCAACTAGAGAGAGGGACATATGCGAGCACCAGCATGGTTTGTCATTACCCAAACGGAAACAGTAACCAACCTAAACATTCGTCAACATTAGGATGTGCAAAATTTTTAGTGTAGTCCTACAATAGACTATTACATAGCAAAGAAGAGAGGCAGTGATTCTGCCACACACAACAACATGGATAAATCTCACAGTATAACATTGAGCAAAAGAGGACAGACACCAAAGGATACATACTGAATTGTTCTATTGAAATAGTTAAAAAATAAACACTAAGCTATGATGGGAGATCTCTTCCTGTTGGGGAGGAAGGTGGGATTATTGATTGGAAGGGGAAAAAAGGGAAATTCTATTTTTTGGGGCCGATGGGGTATGCTCACTTTGGGATACACACTGAGCTATACACTTAGGATTTTTTAAATTTTTCTGTATTTTATAAAAAATTTTAAAGCATAAAAGAGATACCTTGATCCTATGTATTTTTCTAAGTTTTCTTAAAACCTCATGAATCAGATGGTGTCACTTCCTGCCTTACAGTTACGGAACGGCTTCCTCTAAGACTCGGAGATCTACCTGGTCCAGCTCCTGCCTGTCTTTCTGTGCTCAATTTGCATCCCTCTCCCATCTTCCTCACGATGCTCCACCCTGGTCTTCTCACTTTCCCTCATACACACCAAACTTGTTCTTGACTCAAGGTCCCTGTACTTGTTTCGTCCTGTGCCTCATGCTCCTTCTCCATCCTTTGTTTCCAATCCCTCAGGCCTCCGCTAACCTATCTCTTCAGAACTGCTTCCCCGACTGTCTCCCTAGGGGAACGCACCCCCCACCCCTTCCCAGTCACTCCCCAGGCTCGGGGCTGGCTGGCCCTTTACCGGATGACAAAAAGCCTAGGCTTTGCAGGGCCAGCGGTCTCGGTCACAGCGACGCACCGTTTTTGTCCTCGCAGGAAAGCTGCTACAGACCACAGATGAATGAGTGGGCGTGGGCGTGTCCCAATAAAACCTTACTCATGGGTCCTCACATTGGAATTTCCTATCATTTCACATGTCACAAAAAACTCTCTTAATTTTTTCTTCCCAAGCATTTAAAAACATAAAAATGACTCTTAGCTAGCTCATAAACAAAGCAGGCAGTGAGGGGGCCAGATGTCAGGCCTGGCCGTAGTTTGCCAGCCTCTGCTCTAACCCATTTCTACTTTCTTCCCAGGCTTTCTCCCCATCTGAAGTATTTCAGCTGTTCCCATGTTTCTCTTCTATCCGTTCTCCCTCGGTTTTGCCCAGCGCTGTGAGTCTCCTGCCCATCTCAGCATCTGACACAGGAAGCCCACCTGCGTGGGGCCGTGGCCTTGGTGTGGGGCTTGCCCGGCTTCTTCCGCGTGGGGCTCACAGGAGCCGACTCAGGCTCCTCTTTTGGGGCCCCTTCAATCAGGGACTCGGGCCGGGCTGACTGCGACCGCAGTAGGAGCACATCTCCTGAGTACAGGCTCAGCTTGGTGCTGCGCTCCGGGAAGGGCCCGGACTTCCGCCTGGCCCGGCTGACGTCTGCCTCTTCCTTCACTGGGTACTTGATGGTGAACAGGCCTGTGGACAGAAGACCCTGGGGTCACTCCCCTGGCCACCGCGCCTCCTCGGGGGCTGCCCGGCCGCCTCTCCTCTCCAGCCTGCACTCCCTAGGCTCTGATGCGGGACTGCCCCCACCACTGCTGTCTGGCCCAGCGCGGGCGGTGGTCGGCCAGAGCTGGCGGAATGGAGGAACAGATCAGTCTGCACCCTGGCCCTCTGTCCAGAGCCCAGCTCGATCCCCCTGCCCCGGGCGCCCGGGTTCCTTCTGCTTTGTCCTCCTGCAGTGTCTGTGGAGGCTGGGTGCCCAACGCGTGCCCGCTCTTCCCGGGGCCTCCCTCTCTGTTCTGGCGGTACTTGTGGTCTTTTTCTTTTGCTTTCTCCACTAGACTGGCCAGAGACCTCTCATTTCTTCACTCACTTACCAGACGTTTCCTCAGTGTTGGGCACTGGGCAGAAAGATGACCTGCGCAGGGTTCCCTGCCTCTAGGGACTCCAAGCAGGAGTTGGGGACAGAGATGGGAAAACAAAGAAATACTCATAATGCTAGGTGGGAAGACTTATAATTACAGCATGGACGAGTGCTGTGGTAGCCCAGAGGGGTGTGAGACGTTCTGCTAGAAGGTATGGGAAGGCTTTCCAGAGGCAGGTGTAGCTGAGCTGAGGATCTGGGGACAAGGAGCAGCTCCCCAGGGAGGCCGTGGGGGGCACCACAGCGCCTGTGTGCCCAGCCAGGCGGGGGCGTGGGGTGGGAGAATCAATGTTTCTTCGTACCCAGGCTCATGAGCAGTGAGGAGGGGAGCCCAGACGTGGGAAGGGTCTCGAGGCCACCCACGCCAGCCCTGGGGGACTCTGTGGGCTTGACAGGGACAGCCTGGTGACTTGGCTGCTTTTCTCTCTTCTACCAAGACCTTCAGCAATGAGAGAAACAGGGGGTGCAAGTGGATGATGGACGATATGGGAGAGGGAGCCAGAAAGTGAACCCTGTGTGGGTGGGGGTGAGGACAGAGAGAGCAACAGAAAGACCAAGAGAGACCCAGGAAAAAAGCAATCATGTGGAGACATAAAGACACACAGAGCTCTCAGAAGCTGAGGTTGGCAAAGGCCGCCACTATCAGCTGAGCAGCCCTGAGGAAGCTCCCTCCCCACTCTGAGCCTGGTCATCCCATCACCAACGGGGAATCCTGCTGCGCCATCTCCCTGGGGTGCTGAAGAGCTGTCCGTGGAGGTGACCTCAAGGTGGCCCAGGATCTGGGAAGCCCTGGGACAGGACTGCACCCCCGTTTCTGCCTCCCTACCTGCCGCCAGCAGGATGGAGTTCATGAACTGGGACACTGTCTTCTGAAACCTCCTCTTGATCTCTGCCAGGGCCCGGCTCATCTTAGATATCTTTTCGTCCATGCCGCTCATTCTGCGGGTTATCTAGGGAGAGGCCGAGGGAAGGGCATCGTCAGCAGCCCCGCCCAGTGACCATAGGGGTGGCCTTGGCACAGAGGATGTGCTGTCCCTGCAGGGGACCCACCTTGTCCCCTCCGCCAAGTGAATTCCTGGACACCGACTTAACCCGCCTCAAATGTCCCCCACCCTCCGGGGCGCTGGTTGGTCTGGGCAGAACTGTTCCTTGCCTTGGGCCCCCACTGAGCTCTCTATGCAGTCTGAAGACAGAGGTTAGGTAGCCCTTTGTGATCAGCTGCGTGGAAGACTGTCTCCCCAAAAAGACTCCAACTTCCTGGAGGACAAGCATCAGCTCTTGGTTTTCTCTGTATCTGGGAGCCAATCACACAGAAGGCGCTCAGTTTATGCGTGTTGTATTATGAATAGCTGGATGGACAAATGTTCTCGGGAGCCTCTGCTGCCTGCATGACCCTCAGAACCCTTTCCACCCTGCTGGCAGCTCTCAGCTGAGAGACCGTCGTGCACCAGGGTTCCATAGACTGACCGGTGCCCATGGGCACCAGGCCAGGTCTCTAGCTCAGTGTGGGATTACTGCGAAGGGCCACCTTGGCTCCGAGGCTCCTGTGAGGCAGTTGAGGCCATCCTGCAGGTCAACCTCTGCAGGCAAGGCTTCTGTAAATAATGCCCTGGTTAATAGCAAAGCCTCAACCATCCTTCTGGTGGTTCGTCCCAACCTCTGTCTCTGGGCTAATTTTATTTATTTTTAATTTATACCCAGTCTTGCTTCCAAAAAGGATTTGAGGCAGTACTGGGTGAATAAAGCATTTAAAATGAGGTATTTCCTTGCTTCCAAAGTGATGCCTTGATAGAAATATTTAGTGAGGAGTCTGACTGCAAGGCCATAAAATCTGGGACTGCCACTCTGCCTGTCACTCTGATGGGTAGTTCCTTCCAGGGTAATGTGTGTCTGGGGAACCATTTAACAAGTTTTCCAGTGACAGGGACTGTGAGGGAAGAGGCCACCTTACCCGCATCCCTCAGCTTCCCCAAATGGCCACAGGTTTGCTGATGGGTGACAGGTAGCCCCAAACACACACACACACACACACACAATACATGATGGAACTAAATAGACTTTTAAAATCCCAGTAAAGAAGTGTGGGAAAGCTGGGTGGGCCTTTACACATCACTAAACAAATGGGGAATCTGAGACCCAGGAAGGGACGGTAGATGGGATGGCCCGAGGCCCCCTCCTAGGCAAGGTGCTCTCTCTCTCAAGATTTCACATAAAAATATTCTGAGACGCTTAACCTGCAAGCTAGGGTTGACATTTGAAAATCCTGTTAGCCACAATAAGCCTGATATTTCTTCATTTGTTGTTTTATCTGGTCAGAAGGCTGTAAAATCCAGTACACCACCCTGCATTCTCAAAGAGAAGGGGTTATGACGAGGACACTTTGGGGCAAGTCAGTTTCCTCTGTCAACATCAACATCTAGACTGTCGTCTACAATGCAGTAGTCTTCAGAAGCTGTGTTATTGTATTTGCCTGTTTATCCCTACACTAAATGTATCCAAGACAGTTATGCTTTTAGAGTTATAACGTTCGTATGTGATTTCAATACCTTTAGATCAAGAAATTTTTGCACCTTGTTTTATGTTGCTGGATATGTTCCAGTGTTTCCTACTTTACAGTCTATGAGAACTTAAATAGAATTTATATCCTGCTGTTGTGTGAAAATTGTATGTCTAAATCTTAAGCATGTTGAATTGGTTCATAGTGCTCTTCATGTCTACTGTATCCTTCTACTTTTTCCAATCTATTCATTCTATTAATTTTTGACAGTTTCATGTTGAAACTCCAACTAAAATCTTAATTTCTCTACTTAGAAAATAACTATAATATCTAGTAGAACTGTATGTAAGTTTGTTCTGTATTTTTCAAATCTCCTGTAAATGTGTTCTCATACTTTTATAATTTAAAAAAATAAAAAAGAAAGAGTTACACTGTTCTTGTTAATAAACAACTTCCAGCTTCCTTCTGCACCATCAGCCTCTGTAAGCTTCCTGTGGTGGGAATTCCACCTTTAGATTCCCGCTGTAGATCTGCTAGAAATATAAAGTGAGCTGCTCATGTGGTTTTAAATGCTCCTGAAACCACATTAAAAAGTTCTCAGAAGAAGAAATCAATTCTAATAACATATTTATCTGACACAATACGTCAAAAATATGATGACTGCAACATGTACTCAAAATAAACGATCAATAGGAACTGTGGCATTCTCTCTCAAGCTGCGTCTTTGAAACGTGGCATGTGCTTTCACTCCCAGCCCATCTCAGCCTCGAGCTGTCACACTTCAAGTGCTCAACAGGCGTTTGTGACTCACAGCTACCGTGCTGGAACACAAGGCTCTGGGCCTCTGGTTCTAGTTCACGAAGGCTGCGCTCAGTGAAGGAAACGTAAGATGGGAACGACTGTGGGGCTTTCCGAGGCCCAGGGGGCACGTCTGGCATGTGGACTTAGAGTGATTCTCCCGGTTGTTTCACGAGCGTCTTCAGCTGCTTACATCCTGGTTCTCAGCCCTGCTCCAAATGTGAAAGATTATCAGACAGGAGGGTGCCAGAACAAAGATGCATTACTGCAATTTTACGGGAACAAACTTTTTCTATTACGTACTGCCTTGATAAATCAATGCACATCTTAAAAATACAGTATTAAAAAGGTTTTCAAGAAATATAGACATGGGACTGCATACATTCTGTGTACTTAGTCACCCAACAGTGACATTTAGAGTAAGAGCAGGGGACCAAATTGGCAGAATGGACTCAGAGCTCAGCACAGTCATCTGTCTCAGCCCACAGGGACTCAAAACCCTGGAGCTGCTTTGGTCTTTGGTGTGGGGAGTGTAGGCTGAAGTCACAGGCATCTGAGATTCCTGGCTGCTTGATGAGACCCTTGAATGAACCCAGCACCCCCTCAGTTCCCCTCGCTCCCCTATTCCAAGCCAGCGAAGCTGCATCACAACCACAGTGATGTTTTTGCCCCTCCCGTTAGACTGAACGTATTTCATAGACGAGAAGGAGTGAAGCTTCTTAAATGTCCCTGGCGGCCAATCTAACACATGGCAGGTGCCAATTTATGTTTATTGAATTAACTAATCAATTAAAAAAGTTGAAATGCTACTGAAATATAAGAAAAAACAGTGCAGTGCTTCCCTCCAGGAGAAACACAGGTGTCCTCTGTATTTTGTTCAGATAACACTGGTCTCCAATAAATGTCTGCCTCTCCTGTGCCCACAGAAAGGGAACCTGGGACACTTCTGAGAGTGAAAGTGAAGTGAGAGTCGCTCAGTCGTGTCCAATTCTTGCCACCCCCTGGACTATATAGTCCATGGAATTCTCCAGGCCAGAACACTGGAGTGGGTAGGTGTTCCCTTCTCCAGGGGATCTTCCCAACCCGGGGATCAAACCCAGATTTCCCACATTGCAGGCGGATTTTTTACCAGCTGAGCCACAGGGGAAGCCTGAGAGTGAAAGGGATGCTACTAATAATTTCTGGGCTGACAGGTGTAAACTGGGACTGGGCCAGGGAAGACTGGGAGGTGTGGTCCCCCTGCTTCCACTCCAAGCAAGCCAATCCCTGTGTGTAATGCCAGTGGCTGAGGCCACAAGGAGTCCTTGGCTACCCCAGGGTCTCACAGTGAATGTCAACTGTTCTCCTCTAGACTTTAAACTCCTCGGGGATCAGGGACTTTGTCCCCTTCATCCTATCCATCTCTCTGCAATACTACGGACCAGGCACACAGGAGGTTCCATGAAGACCCAGTGGATGAAGAACTGGGTTTCCAGACTCTGCCACTGTCTCACCTGCCCCCTCCGCAAGTACTCCATCTAAAGCAGTCCTCATACTGAGTCCGGGGGCAACAGACACAAGTAGGAATCCCCAGTTCAGTAGAGAAGGCTGGCTTATAAATAAAGCAGTGTTGGAATGAGGTGAGTCACAGCTGGGAGGGCTGAGTAAGGGGCCAGGACTCTACCTGGGATGGGCAAGGAGGTGGTGGAGAGGATCAACACATGGGCAGTGATTCTATCCGGCACCATTTCTCCCTCTTCCGGCAACAGCACCAGAATCTCCCTTCAGGGACACACTCCTGCCTAGTCCTTTGCCCAAGTGGTATACCAGAGACTGATCACACCCCTCGGCTCCTGGGCTGGACATGACACTCAAGCCTGGCCAGTGAGAGCAACACACACTTCTGGCCACAGAGAACATTCCAGGCATGGGCACCAGATGGGGCTAATGATGTTGCTGTTGGCACCTCTACTAGAACACATAGCAAAGAGAGGTTCTTTTTCTCTTGGGAAAACCAAAGCTGGAAGAACAATGAGCCCGGAGAGGTTCAGGACCATCTGGTCACCATAAGGTGAGAAAAACTCCTTGAGGACGAAGCCAACAAAGAGAGGGCAGAGCGAGGGGATGGGAAGATCTCATAGATCTCTGAGGGCCTGGATGCGGTCGTGTCTGACGCTGCCTAGCTACAGACTGACTTCGGTTTGCTGAGCCAGCACTGTCTCCCGTGCTTAAGGTAGTCTGCGCTGGACCTTGAGGCGCCTGAAAGACAGGTGACACAGGTTTCACAGAGAAGGCAGCGCTAAAGTCTGACACTCAACGATGAGCAGGGAAAGAGGTCAGGCCTGGTATGGGATGAGATGCTCTGGGCTCAGGCCCGGGTGACTGGTCTCTGAGCCTTACCCGCTTATCGTGCGATACCCCGTGGGGACAGTTGCTGGCCGATATGGGGAGCGTCACTGTCTCGTTCATGGAGGTGAAGGTGACTGTCACAGAGTCCTGCCCGAGCACCGTCAGCTTCATTTGATCATTCACCTGCGGACGAAGGAACCAGGACTCGGTGGGTCCCTGCTTCCGCTGTCCCACCTACTGCTTCTGACACACCACAAAACACAAAACCCCTCTTGGCCTGGGGCTGAGGGAGCCGTGAGATCTCTCTGGTTATGACGTTAGAATCTTGCTTTTGTTGAGAAGACAGAAGAATCCCCATTTCTCTTTGAGGGATTAGTAGAAAAAGTAAGGATGTTTCTTTACCACTGCCCCTTCCCTTTCTAACACAAACCTGTAAGCAGCTGTGAAGGACATGGAGGGATCCAATAGCTGAGTCAGCTCTTACCAGGTTGATTTCCCCCACAGAAATGGGAAAAAATACAACAAAACAACTATCCAAAGGATCATAAGAGTGAGCAAAAGCAGGCAGATTTCTGAGTCAAAACTTAAAAGGACCAACATGAGATGAGTTCTTTCTGGCCCAAAGAACCAAAGGACAAAACCTGGAGCACATGACAGTCTCAGAAAAGTAAGGAGAGATTTACACAAGGGATAGAGAAATAGAGACTCAGATGCTTTAATAATCAGTCCACAGCTCTAGCTGATCCCTGGACCATGTGTGAACAGTGCAGACTCAAGGCAGCTTACTCCCAGGGAAACAGAAAACTGAACTGAGATTTGAGCTGCTGCCCACTACTGGTGAGACAAAGATTGCACTGTAACTCTAAGTCCACTGCCTATTAAAACAAAAACAATCAACACACCAGAACTCGGAGACTCCAAAACATAACATCCACAATGTCAGCAATCCAAAACAACTCAACGTGTGAAGAACCAGTGAAGTGTGAGCCATTCTCAAGGCAACAAATAACCAATCCTTTCTGATATGTCCCAGATGCTGAAATTAGCAGACAAAGCTTTATAGCAGCTAGTTTAACTATGTTTGATAAAGCAAAGAAAGATATACTACAATGAAAAAATTAGGAAATCTCAGCAGAGAAACAGAAAATATAAAAAACAGCTAAATGGAAATTACAGAGTTGAAACTAAATACCTGGAATTTCTAACCTTCACAGGATTAGCACAACAGCAGAATGGAAATGACAGAATAAAGTCAGTGAACTTGGAGATCTATCCATGTAACTTATGTAATCTGAAAAGTAAACAGAAAAATATGGAATAACAACAAAAACAGCAGAGCTTCAGGGGCCTTCAGGACAATCTTTTTTTTTTTTTTTTTCTTCAGGACAATCTTAAAAGGTCTAAAATACATGTAATTAGAGTCTCAGAGGAGATGGAAAGAGATTGGAGCACTCCCACCCCCCCAAAGTAGGGGGTGAAGACTTCCCAAATTTGATGAAAGATGTGAATTTACAGATTAAAGAAGCTCAGTAAATCCCACACAGAATTTATATGAAGATAACCACATGCAGACATATCATAGTCAAACTTATAAAACAAAAACAGAAAATCTTGAAAGCAGCTAGAGAAAATGAACAATGATTTAAATAACCACAGATTTCTCATCAGAAACTATGGAGGACAGACACAATGGAACATCTTTAAAATGCTAATTCTTTAAGAAGTCAAACAGAATTCCATACCCAGCAAAAATGTTTTTTCATAAAAACATTTTCCACATGAAAAATAACAGAATTTGTTGCCAGAAGATATTCATTTCAAGAAATGCTAAAGGAAGTTCTTCAGGCTGAAGAGAAATGATACCAGGAGGAAAATGGATTTTCAGGGAGGAATGAAAATGCTGGGAATGGTAAACACCTGGGCAGAAACAAACTGGCCACTGCAGCCTTCACGACAGCATGCAAACTCCTCAGTCTGACATCCAGCGCCTCTTGCCCCCACCCTATGACAAACACAGTTCCTGGCTTCTTTTCTTGCACGAAAAGCACCCGTGAACTTTTAACAATGCCACACTGATGCCTAACTCTGGAGATGCTGTTCCTCTACCCAGAGTTCTTCCCCTCCTTCTTATCTGTATCTCTGAAAACAGTATGCACTCTCGTGTTACAGCTCAAGGCCACCTTGTCTTCCAGGCCACTCCTGACTGCACCAGACTCTGCTGTGCATCTCTGCATGCAGCTCTAGGGCCTAGAAGAATGAATTGAAACACACTGCTGAAACGCATCAGTGATGCTGAAGCACCCTCCCCACCATCGTTTCATTCAGTACTCACAAAAGCAGTGGGAGGCAAGGACGGAGGCTCTGGTGACCCACCTTGTACTGATGAGACACCAAGACTCAGAAAAGCTGAGTGGTTTTTAGAAAGCTGCACAGCCAGGGTTCAGCAAGACATTAGCACTTGGCTCCTCAGATCCTCATCCCAGTTCTCTGTCTACTTGGCCACACTGACATATGACATATGGTGCCTGCTTGCGAGCAACTTACAATCTTTTTGAATTGTAAACTTTTCATACAACTACAAAATGTTAAATATTAAGGCAATAACAATACACCTCTGGACTGGGGAGCTGGGACCTGGTCAGGCAATAGAAAGACTTGTGAAAACTACAAAATCCAGAACCTGTGGAAGACTAACTGACTCCGGATCTCTCTGGAGCTGTGTCTGGGGTCTGTATTTCTGCTAAAAGTTCCACGGGTATTCAGCCACAACTTAGAACCTCTTCACTGCATAACTAATTGTCCAATGACTGAAATTCCTCATTTCAGTGTGGACTATCTTTTAATCCAGACAGTGGACCCTAGAAGAAGAGAAAAATGGGTGTGAACTGGAGAGCCACAAAGATAGGAAGTCTGAGTAGGGCTTTGAAGGAAGAATGATCTGGATTGGCAGAGAGAGAAGACATGTTTCAGGCCAATGGGGTGGGAAAGATGAGTCATGTTCAAAGACTTGAATGTTTCTGAACAGAGGTATGGACTACAGGAATTGACTTATAAGAATGAGAATCCAGTGGCCAATGTAGAGGATGAACAGGAAGGGCATGAGATAGGATGCGTGAGCCCCACCATAAACTCCAAGAGTGACTCTGTCTGTGACTCCTACCTTGGGTGGATTCTATGTTCTATGATCTTTCTCTGAATCCCAACCCATGAGCTAATCGCTGCCTCACAGTGCTACCGTCCTTTACCACATATTATTCCCCTAGGCTTCTAAGTTCCTTGAGGGGTATAATCTATCTTTCTATCCCCACAGTTGGTGATTTTACACAATGGGTGATTTTCGCCCCTCAGAGAACCTCTGGCACTGTCTGGAGATATTTTTGGTTGTCATAACTAGGAGAGTGGGTATCACTGGCATCTGGGGTGACACTGATAAATATCCTACAATGCACAGTTATCACAAAGAATTACCCATCTCAAAATGTCAGTGGTCCCGGGGGTGAGAAACTCTGCTATAGGTGAAGTGATAAGCACACCTAATTTGCTTTATTAGTAAATTAATGTAATCAGTTATTATTTAGTACTAGTAATTCAACATTAACTTATTACCCAGTAAATCTTTGAAAAATAGCTTAACAACCAAAAGAATGAAAAAAGGATTTTTGTCTGTCGGCTACCTTTAATGCTCAGGTTTCTTTATTTCACAGATAGTAAATTACAAAAACACACACTGACAAGGACCAACATAATATTAACTTTTCTTACTGCCACATTAGACATTAAAAATAAAACTACATTTAAAATAAAACTATCAACTGCTGTAACAGTTAATTCCTAAAATAAAGGACATTTTTAACAGTAAAACATAATATTGTTAATAATAAAAATACAATAGGAAGAATATTACTAAGAAAGGTCAGTACAACAGTTTCTGCAGGCAAGTGAAACTTTCACTTCAGCCAATCATGGGCCCATCAGCGTGGGAACCTCTGGATGAGGTTACAAGCTCCTAGAGGCCAGGGCTCCCGTCACACAGGCAGCCTCCTGGCTCTTAATGTCCTACCTCTGCTGCCCACCCCTACCTTGTATTCCAGAGAGAGTAAAGTCTCCGTCTTGGAAGTCCAGCTCCACTTGTGGACTACGTAGCCCTTGTGGTCGTTGGTGATCCCACCTTCCTCGTCCAAGACCAAGACGTATGGGCAGCTAGGAGAGATACATAAATAAGGAGCTGCCCCCATGCCCTTGAAGGAAGCCCTCATCACTACAGGCTATCAGCAGGCAGGACGCTGAGACTCTGCCCTAGATGGAGGAACTGTGGACTCTTGCAAGTAGCCCCACTTCCCCTGCCTAACAGGGGAAGGGTCTGAGGTCCCTTCACATCTGTTGATGCTACTTGGGGGAGTCTGCTAGGAAGCGAAGGTCTGAGGGAGACGGTGGAGACTCAGGCTAAACCCAAGGGAGACAGAAATGGAATGTGTATCTGCAGCCCAGGAGCTTGAGCAGATCTCAGGCACTAAAATGGGAAATGGAACATATGTCTCATGAAAGTAAGTCATTCCTTCCAACACAGCTCCTTAAGAGTATCAGACAAAATCCACATTTGGCTGCCAAAAATATGTGCTACCCATGGCCTCTCCTTCACTGTTTCCTAGTATAAAACACTTCTCTTCCCTAAAGAATTCTTCCATGAACCTAGCTGCCAGTCAAGATCTCAGTGCTCTGGGGGAACAAGTGGAGTAGGACTTGGGGAGTTTCTCTTCTCGTTGGCTGTGAAATGGATCCAGCAGGTAAGGGACTCAGGGCATCCGATTCCCTGAGGCACCACTTGGGCCCTGCCACGCTGTCTTCCTAGACCTCTAGATGTGGCCTGGCCCCTCCTTTTACCAGGGGCTCCTACTTTCTACCTCACTGCCCTGAGATTCTTCCATGGGGCCAAGATTCCTCCCACCTACTCACCGGGCCTTTAAGTTGTAGTGAACACAGCCCTGGCCTTCAGCATTGAACAGGGCCAGGAAGGAGAAGCTGGGTGTGTCATTAAAGAGGCAGGTGATGGCTCTCCCTCTGCAGCATGTGGGGATCTGACACACGGCGATGTTTCCAGAGGGATAGCTGGCAGAAATGGTCAAGCAGAAACAACAGAAACACTCCAGGTTCTGCTCTCAGGTGCCTTACGGAAAGCACAACACCGTAAAGCAACTTTCCTCCAGTTAAAATACAAATTTAAAAAAATCCCAATATATGCACAACAGGAGTCCCGAAGATGAAGTAGGGGGACAGAAAGAATGTCTGAAGATATAACGGTTGAAAACTTTTCCGGGAAGATATGACTGTATATGTTCAAGAAACTCAACAAACTCCAAGTTCAATAAATTCAAACAGAGCTACACTGAGACGCATTATTATCAAATGGCATAAAGACAAAGACTCTTGAAAGCAGCAAAAGAAGAGACCTGTCATGTACAAAGGATCCTTAATATGACTGGCCAATTTCTCACAGAAGACAAGGAGGCCAGAGGCACTGGGATGTAATATTTAAAGAGCTGAAAGAAAAAAGCTATCAACCAAGACTTCTATATTGAGTAAAACTATTCTTCAAAATGAAGAACAAATTAAAATTTTCCAGATAAACTAAAGCTGAGGGAGTTAACCACTAATACACCTGCCCAACAAAAAATGGTAAAAGGAGTTCTTAAGGCTGAAATGAAAAAACACTTATTGTTATTTTTCAGTCACTAAGTCATGACTGACTTTTTGCAACTCCATGGCTGCAACACACCAGGCTCCTCTGTCCTCCACCATCTCCCAGAATTTGCTCAAATTCATGTCCATTAAGTCAGTGATGCCATCTAACCATCTCATCTTCTGCCTCATCCTTCTTTTGCCTTCAATCTTTGCCAGCATCAAGATTTTTTCCAGTAAATTGGCTCTTTGCATCAGGTGGCCAAAGTATTGGAGCTTCAGCATCAATCCTTCCAATGCATATTCAGGACTGATGTCCTTTAGGGTTGACTGGTTTGATCTCCTGGCAGTACAAGGGACTCTCAAGAGTCTTCTCCAGCACCACAATTTGAAAGCATCAGGTTTTCAGCCATCAGCCTTCTTTTATGGTCCAGCTCTCACATTCATACATGACTACTGGAAAAACCACAGCTTTGACTATATGGAACTTGGTTGGCCAAGAGATGTCTTTGCTCTTTAATATGCTATCTAGGTTGGTCATAGCTTTCCTTCCAAGGAGCGTTTTTTAATTTCATGGCTACAGTCATTGTCTGCAGTGATTCTGGAGCCCAGGAAAATAAAATCTGCCACTGCTTCCACTTTTTCCTCTTCTGTTTGCCATGAAGTGATGGGACTGGATGCCATGATCTTAGTTTTCTGAATGTTGAGTGTTAAGCCAGTTTTTTCACTCTCCTCTTTCACCCTCATCAAGAGGCTCTTTACTTCCTCTTCACTTTCTGCCATTAGAGTGGTATCATTTGCATGTCTGAGGTTACTGATATTTCTCCTGACAGTCTTGATTCCAGCTTGTGATTCATCCAGCCTGGCGTTTTCCATGGTGAACTCTGCATATAAGTTAAATAGGCAGGGTGACAATTTGCAGCTTTGTCATGCCCCTTTCCCAATTTGGAACCAGTCCATTGTTCCATGTCCAGTTCTAACTGTTGCTGTTTGACCCACACAGGTTTCTCAAAAGAGAGTTAAAGTGGTCTGGTACTCCTATCTTTTCAAGAATTTTCCACAGTTTGCCAGGATCTGCACAGTCAAGGCTTTAGTGTAGCCAGTGAAGAGATGTAGATGTTTTTCTGGAATTCCCTTGCTTTCTCCATGATCCAATGAATGTTGGCAATTTGATCTCTGGTTCCCCTGCCTCTTCAAAATTCAGCTTGTACATCTGGAAGTTCCTAGTTCAGGTACTGTTGAAGCTGAGTTTGAAGGATTTGGGATATAACACTGCCAGGATGTGAAAACACACTTGACAATAACTCAAAGACATACAAAGGAACAGAGAGCTCTAGTAAAGGTAACTACATAAGTAAGTACATTATTCAGCTTTATATTATTTATGGTTTATAATTATTCTTTCCCATATGATTTGAAAGAATAATTACATAAAATAATAATTGTAAATCTATGTTAATGGCACACAATGTATATATAAAGAGTTATTTTCTGTTAATAACAAAACAGAGGAGGAGGAATGGAGCTGTATAGGAGCAGAGTCTTATATGCTATCAAGGTTATGTTGGTATTTGCTCAAACTAATTTGTTGTCAATTGTAATTAATTTCTTGTGGCTGTTGTAACTAAGTACCACAAATTGGATGACTTAAACAGCAGAAGTTTATTCTCTCGTGGTCTGGAGTCTAGAAATCGAAATCGAGGCGCTGACAGGGCCATATTCTCAGAGGCTCTGGGGAAAAACACTTCCTTGCCTCTTCCTATTTTTCTGGTGGTTACCAAGAATCTTCAGGATTCTTTTATTTACAGATGCACCATTCTAACCTTTATCTCAATCATCACATGACCTTTTTCTCTGTCTGTCTGTTTTCTCTTCTTATGGGGACAGCAGTAGATGAGGGCTCACTCTAATCCAGTGTGACTGCATCTTAATAATTATATCCCATCATACCAGGGAACCACTAAGAAAATAACTAGAAAATATGGAGAAAGGTAAATCAGAGAGCTATGATATAATTCAGCAAGCCCACTCTTGGGTCTATATATGGAGAAAAACATGGTTCAAATGAGCACCCCAGTGTTCACTGCAGCATTGAGTACAATAGCCAAGACATGGAAGCAACCTAAATGTCCACTGACAGATGAATGGATAAAGAAAGATGTGGTACATATATACAATGGAATATTACTCAGCTGTTAAAAAGAATGAAATAATGCCATTTGCAGCAACATAGATGGACCTGGAGATTATCATACTAAGTGAAATAAGAAAAAAACAAATACCATATGATACTGCTTATATGCAGAATAAAAAAAAAAAACAGTACAAATGAACTTATTTATAAAACAGAAATATAGTCACAGATGTAGAAAACAAGCTTGTGGTTACCAGGAGGGAAAGTGTGTGTGGGGAGACAAACTGGGAGACTGGGGTTGACATATACACATCACTATATAAAAACTAGAAAACTAAGGACCTACTGGGTGGCACAGAGAATTATTCTCATGACTAATATGGGAAAAGAATCTTAAAAAGAGTGGATATAGTAAATCAACTATATAACAATTTTTAAAAAGATGAAAAAAATTAAAAAGAGTGGAGATTCACTTCACTGTACAGCAGAAACTACTAACAATGTAAATCAATTATGTTCCAATAAATTTTTTAAAAATATATTAAAGGAGAAAGATATCAATTCAACAACTGAACCTTCCACTGTAATGAACTATTAAAAGAAGAGCAAAGAAAAACTAAAGCTAGCAGAAGAAGGAAATAATATAAGAAGAGAAAACAAAGAACAGAAAAAGACAATAGAGAGAACCAGCAAAACCCCAAACTGTTTCTCTGAAAAGACCTGTGAAGTTAACAAAACTCTAGCTAGACTGGGGCGGTAGGGGGCGGGAGGAAGACTCGATCCGACAGCTGCACTTGTGTTTTGGCCATTTGGTCACAGTAACACAGACGCTGTCCTTCAAGATCACTGGGTCCCACTTCGTCATCTTATAATGGAGAGGAGTAAGGCCCAGAGGGATGCAGTGGCTTGGGCAGGGTCACCAAGAACTCGGCCTAGAATCCAGGCCTCCTGGGACTCCCACAGCGGAACTACATTAATGGCCAGGATGTGATGATCACTGGGGATTAGGTCAGGCACACCAGCGTCGATGGCTCAGGTCTCCAGCAGGAGGCCTTCAGGATGCTGCAGCAGGGGAGTGAGTATGGATCCCAGCAGGCTGACCTGCGGCCCCCCAAGCCCCTGATCTCTATCAGTTCACCCCCTCTGGTGGCAGCGTAACGCACAGGTACAGGCTCATGAGCTCTGAGGAATGCTCCCATTCAGTGCAGTGTGGAGTCAGAGGGGGGAGCCCCACGACCCCTGTGACCAGCAGCTGCCTCAGGAGGAGTGTGCTGGGGTCAACATACAGGGCGCCCTGGAAGGGGGCTGAGCAGAGGGTGATGAATGCACCCATTTATGGCCAGAGAAACAACAGGACTCCTGTGACAGGCACTGCAGTTCTGAATGCCCAGTTCAGTGGGGAGGAAGTCAAAGAAAATGAGGGGGCTATGGCCGGCAGACCTGCTGAGCCGCCTGTTCAGACAGCTCAGAGAGCCACCCCCTCTGCCAAAAGTGGTGGACCTGTATGCTTAGTGGTTTTATTAGTAAAATGAGCTTTCCCTCTGGCTTCCAGAACCCCTGTCCTGCTCTCTGTGGGAGGGAGTAATCCTGAAAGGCATAAAAACGGTGCTAGGAAGAGGGCCCTCAATAGAGGTCAGGAGACCCTAGACCCAGGCCTGGCTCTGCCACCAATTTCCCCTGTGGCATTGGGTGAGTCACCCCTCTGGGTCTTGGTTTCCCTGTTGCTACAATGAAGGGACAAGAATGAAGAGATTGGTATCTCTTTGCATCTCGTCCAACTTAGGCTGCAGAGTCTGGAGTAAGCACTCTGCCCTCTCTGGCCTTGGAGCCTTGCTGACAAACAGGCTGTGCATCTGAGTCCAGTCCAGCTCTAGAGCGTGTTGGGGAGAGGGCGACAGGGCCCCCGTAAGGAGCATAGGGTCCAAGGTGCCTTCCTGATACACTGTTTCTCCCCTGGATTGTTCTCCAAAGGGAGCCCTCTCTTACCATCCACACCCAAATTCAAACTCCCTTCCCTCATTTCAGAAGAAAGCAATATTCAAGTTGCTCCCTCTAAGGTAAAGTGGCACCTTCATTCATCATCACATATGATACTCGATAAACATTTGTGAAAGAAAAAAGCAATCTGACTCCATTCACTCTAAAATATGCATAACCCTCAGTATTTACCCGCCAAAAAGGATTTGCATATTAGACATCTCAGTTTCCCTCAACCTAGCGTTTGAAAATCCAGGTATACAGACAGACTGTGGAGGTCTGCAGACCCCCTGCAATCATGGTGATGTTTTTCATGCACGTCTCAGTGCGTGTTTCTAGGAGAGGGTCTACATCTTTCACCAAATTATCGAAGAGAACATGTGTCCCCCGTGCCACTCCCACACCCCTAGGCTGGGACCCAGCTGCCCATGTGCTCATGAACGTAGACAGGCTTCTGCTGCAGAGCAACCTGGGCAGGCATATGCCAGGTGGGGTTCTGGGGTGCAGGTTAGACTCCACAAATACATGGATCTTATGGGCAAAGTATTCAAGAACCACAGGGCTCTCCCAATGAGCCTGGAACAGAAAGACGAAGACTATCCCACCTGGACTGAGGGTCTCCCTATCACCTTGTCTCAGCTAGAGATGTTCTGTGTCTCTAACCTCTTCTTGCCTGGGAGAGCCTCGAAGGCAGAGATCACTGCTACACTCCCAGCCCAGAGTGACACGTGATCACACACAGCTGGCTTTGTTGCAACCTGGTTGACAGGACCTGAACTGGAGGCTTGACTCTCAGGACTTCTTCCTCTGACCCGGACAAATTCTTAACACCCTGGAGCACCGGTCATCAGGCTTCTCTGATCAACTGAAAAGCCAAAGGAAACACCCGGCTTTGTAAACCTTGGAGTTCTCTGGGCTGAGCTCCTGGGGAGAAAGTACCGAACAAAAGGATACTAAACGAAGGAGGACCCGTCGTAGAAGGAGTAGTGCAACTTGATGAACTTCCTGGGTCCCTTCCACTCGAGAGAATGCCGGCCGAAGTGGAGGTGGTGGGCGGAAGGCTGGTGAGGGATGGGCGCAGAAGTCTGAGCACCTGGGGGGTGAGGGTGGTGGGAGCTGTGAGTCTGAGCATCGCCTCTGGGGGTCGACATTAGATGAGGGGGCATCTTTGCCCTGTAGTTGCGTATGACGATGGGGTAGAAGATACTCCTCCCTTTCCACGAGACCCTTTCGGCTTCTCTGCAGGGAAGGAGATCAACATGTCTTCTAGCCACTTGGCTCTCACTCATCCTGTAGCCCCTCCCCAGCTCCTGAGGCTCCCATCCCATCTCTCTGTCCCCAGAGGACCTTCTCCCACCCCAACACCTCATCCTCACAGGTAATGCTTTTAGGAAGAACTGGGAAGGGCTGTACCCCTGTCAGACCAGTCCTGGCCTCATCTCCACCTTTTGCACAGTGGTGGAGACCCATGGGGTGGGCCTGTGTGCAGAATGGGGTGGGAAGCTGGAGGCTTTGATCCCCTCCCAATCCTGAGGTTACAAACGAAGACAGCTTCCTTCTGAAATGTCAGTCATGAGCAAACTGTGTGGCTGCCCTCTACCCAAGCTCTACAGCTGCAGAGACAGTCGCCCGGAAGCTCCAGGACACATACATGCTTAGATGTGACTACATCTGAAGTCCTTCACGGGCCTTGTTCCAGGGAACAAGGGAAATGCAGGTTCACTTGCTAGGACTCGTGACCCACAAACTCATAAATATCATTAATCACCCATGTAGATATGTTTTGACAGGTGTTTCTTTTTTTTCCAAAGAGAACATCTAACAAATTATGTTAATAAACACACATGCTTAACTATAAGAGTGTGTAAATTATAAGAAGCCATGCAAAGGGGTCTCACTGGTGAGGAGGCAAACAGCGCTGCCCTGGGCCAGGCTGACTGAGTGGGAGGACCTCAGACAATGCCTTACTACCATGCACTTGGGGTAGGACCTCAGTTTCCTCCTCTGCAGAACGAGCATAAACCTACCTCTCCATGAGGTTACAGCAGGACGGCAAAGGGCTAGGGATGTGCGGGGGAGGGACGACAATCACCCCTCCACTGGCGCTGGGGGCACTGGGTGGCCAACTTGCCCAGGACCGCCTTCCGCACACACAGGCCATGCCCTCCTTTCCCACCTGCCCCAACCACTAAGGCACTCACATAATGCGACACATCTCCTGCAGCTTCTCCCGGGCTTCAGGGCAAGGGTCGCTCAACTCGATAACCTCAGAGCTAGAGGTTCCCACTCCTGCTCCTCGCTGAGGGGATGCCAAAGCATCGTCCGTATTTTTGGGTTTGCCTGTAGCTGGAGACGAAGAGGTTAAGGACAGTTTGAGACAATGGTTTCTCAAGATGTCCTGTTTACCCAGGACTGGTAAGGGGGCTGGGGACAGCAGGAGAGCTGCATCCTTTGAGAGTCAAAATAACTGGGAATCATTTATGCTTCCAGAGATAGGCACTCCCAGCAGGTCTTATGAAACAGGCATCATTCCGTGAGTCAACCAACTGTGTGTCAGGAACATTCATGCAGGGTGGTGAATCCAGCGACATTTCCCCAAGGGTGGCCTGGTTCTAGATAGGGAGAGGACACCCACGGCTGCCGTGGATACAGAAGGGATTCCTTGTGATACTTCTGGCTTAAGACAAAAAGTCTCAATTCCAGCTCAAGGAACAAGCTTCAACACTTCTGTGATTCTGGCTTATCTCAGCCTTCAGCAGAGGGCAGAGTGTATCCACTGAGACTTGGAATGTGATATTTTGGAGTTTTCTGCTTGTGTTTGTGGTAAAATACATGTAACAAAAACTTGCCAACTTCATTTTTAAGAGGCCAGTTCAGAGATAGCAAATACATTCAATGTGTTGTGCAACTGTTATCACCATCCATTCCCACAACTCTTTACATTTTGTAAAACTTAAACTGTAGCAATAACTCCGCATTCTCCCCTCCCCTCAGCCCCTGGCAACTGCCAGTCTAACTTTGCATCTTTGTGATTTTGACTACTCTAAGGACCTTGTATAAGTGGAGTCATACAGTATTTTTTTTTGTGGCTGGAATATTTCATGTGGTATAACATCCTCAAGGTTCACTGATGTTGTAACAATACTGCTTCCCTTGTAGCTCAGTCGGTGAAGAATCTGCCTGCAGTGCAGGAGACCTGGGTTCCATCCCTGGGTTGGGAAGATCCCCTGGAGAAGGAAATGGCAACCCACTCCAGTATCCTTACCTGGAAAACCTCATGGACAGAGGAGCCTGATCGGCTGCAGTCCATGGGGTCACAAAGAGCCGGGCACGACTGAGCAACTAACACTTACTTAGTCGTTCAATAAATACTAAACCAAACAATACTGCAGGACTCCCTTCCTTTTTAAGGCTGAACAATATTCCATAGGTACAGACAAAATTTTATTTTTTGACCGCACCATGTGGCACGTGGATCTTAGTTCCCCAACCAGGGATCAAACTCAAGCCCCCTGCCCTGGAGGCATGACATCTTGACCACTGGATCTCCAGGGATGATTCATGACCAACTATTCTTTATCCATCATTTACTGATGGACAGTTGAGTTCCACCCATGTTTTAGCTACTGTGGATAAAGCTGCTATGAACACTTGTACAAGCATCTCTTTGAGACCCTGCTTCTAATTCTTTTGGGTATATGCTGAGAATTGAAATCACTGGATTATATAGTAATTCCAGGTTTAATTTTTGAGGAACTGCCGTGCTGTTTTCCACAGTAAACCTGGCTGTGCCATTTTACGTCCCTACCAACAGTGTACAAGGGTTCCAGTATCTCTACATTTTCACCAGCACTTGTTTTCTGGTTTTTGACAGTAATCATCCTACTGGAGGTGAGGTAGTATCCCACTGTAGTTTTGATATCCATTCTCCCAAGTTAGTGATGTTGCGCATCTTTTAATGTGTCTATGGGCCACCTATATCTTCTTTGGAGAAATGTCTATTCAAGTCCTTTGCCCATTTTTGAATGAGGTTGTTTTTTCGCTCTTGAGTTTGAGAAGCTCTCTATATATTCTGGATATTACTCCCTCATCAGACATGATTTGCAATTATTTTCTGCTATTCTGTGGACTCTCTTCTGATGCACAAAATTTTAAAAATTCATGAAATGCAATGTGTCTATGCTTCTCTTTCTTGGCCAATGCCTCTGGTGAAATATCCAAAGGAATGAGTCAGTGGATCATGGATTAGATTACGGATTCACGGACTCATGAATCATTGTGAAATCCAATGTCATCATGTTTTTGTCTCATTTTCTTCTAAGTGTTTTATTGTTTTAGGTCTTACATTTAAGTCCTTGATCCATTTTGAGTTAATTTTTATATATGGTGTTAGGTAAGGGTCCAACTTCATTCTCTTGCATGTGGATATCCAGCTTTCCCATCACCATTTGTTGAAAAGCCTATCTTTTCCCCATTGAATGGTCTTGGAACCCTGTCAAAAATCATCTGCTCATATATGTAAAAATTGATTTCTGGGTTTTCTACTCCATTTCATTGGTTAATATGTCTGTCACGGTGACAATATCGCACTATTTTGATGAGTTCAGCTTTGCAGTAAGTTTTGAAATTTCGTGAGTCCTCCAATTTTACTGTTCTTTTTTAAAATATTTATTTGCTTTTACTTATCTATGTGGCTGTACTGGGTCTTAGCTGTGGCCTGCAGGATCTTCGGTCTTTGCTGCAGCATGCACGATCTTCCAGTTGCAACATGTGGGATCCACTTCCCTGACGAGGGACTGAACTCAGGTCCCTGCATTGGGAGCACAGAGTCTTGGCCAGTGGACCACTAGGGAAGTCCCCTGTCACTCTTTTCAAGATTTTTTCTGACTACCCAGTGGTCTCTTGAGATTTCTTATAACTTTTAGGATGAGTTTTTCTATTTCTTCAAAAAAACATCTTTAGGGCACATCCTCAGTGGTACAGTGGCTAAGAATCTGCGTGCCAATGCAGGGAACATGGGTTCCATCCCCGGTCAAGGAAGGTTACATGTGTCATGCAGCGACTAAGCCCATGTGTCACCACTGCTGAGCATGCATTGTGAAGCCCGTAAGCTGAAACTACTGAGCCTGCATGCTGTCACCACCAGAGCCTGCAGGCCCTAGAGCCGGTGGCAGCAAGAGAAGTCATTGCAGCGGGAAGTCAACGCACTACAACGAGAGGGGCCTCCACGTGCTACAACCAGAGAAAGTCTAAGAAGCAGTGAAGACCCAGTGCAGCCTAAATAAACAAATAAATTAATTTAAAAAAATCTTTGATATTTTGATAGTGATTATATCGAGCCTTAGATTACTTGGGGAAGTACTGACATTTTAACAATGTCAAATCTTCCAATTCATGAACATGGAATGTGTTTCCATTTATGTCTTCTTTAGTTTCCTTAACCAGTGTTTTACAGGTTTCATTGCACAAACTTTTCTTTTTTTTTAATTTTTTATTTTTCAGTGGGTTTTGTCATACATTGATATGAATCAGCCATAGAGTTACACGTATTCCCCATCCCGGTCCCCCATCCCACCTCCCTCTCCACCCGATTCCTCTGGGTCTTCCCAGCCCACTAGGCCTGAGCACTTGACTCATGCATCCCACCTGGGCTGGTGGTCTGTTTCATGCTGTTCTTTCGAAACATCCCACCCTCACCTTCTCCCACAGAGTTCAAAAGTCTGTTCTGTACATCTGTGTCTCTTTTTATGTTTTGCATATAGGGCCATCGTTACCATCTTTCTAAATTCCATATATATGTGTTAGTATGCTGTAATGTTCTTTATCTTTCTGGCTTACTTCACTCTGTATAATGGGCTCCAGTTTCATCCATCTCATTAGAACTGATTCAAATGAATTCTTTTTAACGGCTGAGTAATATTCCATGGTGTATATGTACCACAGCTTCCTTATCCATTCATCTGCTGATGGGCATCTAGGTTGCTTCCATGTCCTGGCTATTATAAACAGTGCTGCGATGAACATTGGGGTGCACGTGTCTCTTTCAGATCTGGATTCCTCAGTGTGTATGCCCAGAAGTGGTATTGCTGGGTCATATGGTAGTTCTATTTCCAGTTTTTAAAGAAATCTCCACACTGTTTTCCATAGCGGCTGTTCTAGTTTGCATTCCCATCAGCAGTGTAAGAGGGTTCCCTTTTCTCCACACCCTCTCCAGCATTTATTGCTTGTAGACTTTTGGATAGCAGCCATCCTGACTGGCGTGTAATGGTACCTCATTGTGGTTTTGATTTGCATTTCTCTGATAATGAGTGATGTTGAGCATCAACATTGATGAAAGAAATCAAAGAGGACACAAACAGATGGAGAAACATACCGTGTTCATGGATTGGAAGAATCAATATTGTCAAAATGGCTATTCTACCCAAAGCAATCTATAGATTCAATGCAATCCCTATCAAGTTACCAACGGTATTTTTCACAGAACTAGAAAAAATAATTTCACAATTTGTATGGAAATACAAAAAACCTCGAATAGCCAAAGTAATCTTGAGAAAGAAGAATGGAACTGGAGGAATCAACCTGCCTGACTTCAGACTCTACTACAAAGCCACAGTCATCAAGACAGTATGGTACTGGCACAAAGACAGAAATACAGATCAATGGAACAGAATAGAAAGCCCAGAGATAAATCCACGAACCTATGGACACCTTATCTTTGACAAAGGAGGCAAGGATATACAATGGAAAAAAGACAATCTAATCTCTTTAACAAGTGGTGCTGGGAAAACTGGTCAACCACTTGTAAAAGAATGAAACTAGAACACTTTCTAACACCATACACAAAAATAAACTCAAAATGGATTAAAGATCTAAATGTAAGACCAGAAACGATAAAACTCCTAGAGGAGAACATAGGCAAAACACTCTCCGACATAAATCACAGCAAGATCTTCTATGACCCACCTCCCAGAATATTGGAAATAAAAGCAAAAATAAACAAATGGGATCTAATGAAAATTAAAAGCTTTTGCACAACAAAGGAAACTATAAGTAAGGTGAAAAGACAGCCCTCAGATTGGGAGAAAATAATAGCAAATGAGGAAACAGACAAAGGATTAATCTCAAAAATATACAAGCAACTCCTGAAGCTCAATTCCAGAAAAATAAATGACCCAATCAAAAAATGGGCCAAAGAACTAAACAGACATTTCTCCAAAGAAGACATACAGATGGCTAACATGCACAAGCTTTTCACCTCTTCTGTCAACTCCTAAGTGTCTGGCTCTTCCTGTTACTGCTGTGGGTGGGACTGTTTCCGTAGCTTCCTTTTCAATCATTTACTGTCTGTGTACAGAAATAAAGCCAACTCTTGTGCTGACTTTATAGCCTGCTACTTTGCTAGATTCATTTATTGGTTCTAATAGCTCCTTTTGTGTAGAATATTTAGGGTTTTCTCCATATAAGAAAAGCTATGACAAACCTAGACAGTGTATTTTTAAAAAGATATTACTTTGTTGACAAAGGTCCATCTAGTCAAAGCTATGGTTTTTCCAGGCATCATGTACAGATGTGAGAGTTGGACCATAAAGAAGGCTGAGCACAGAAGAATTGATGCTTCTGAACTGTGGTGTTGGAGAAGACTCTTGAGATCCCCTTGGACTGCAAGATCAAACCAGTCCATCCTAAAGGAAATCAATCCTGAATATTCATTGGAAGGACTGATACTGATACTGAAATTCCAATACTTTGGCCACCTGATGTGACGAGCTGACTCACTGGAAAAGACCCTGATGCTGGGAAAGATAGAAAGCAGGAGGATAAGAGGATTACAGAGGATGAGATGGTTGGATGGCATCATGGACTCAATGGAGATGAGTTTGAGCAAGCTCTGGGAGATGGTGAAGGACAGGGAAACATGGTTGCTGCAGTCCGTGGGGTTGCAAAGAGCCAGAGACAACTGAGTGACTGAACAACAACCATATAAGATCATATCATCTGCAAACAGGTAATTTTAACTCTTTCTTTTCAGTTAGAATGCCTTTTATTTATTTTTCTTGTAATATGTTGAACAGAGGTGAAAGCAGACATCCTTGCTTCATTTCTGAGCATAGTGGAAAAGCTTTCATCTTTTACCACTGAATACGATGTTCACTGTGCAGTTTTCATATACGACTTGTATTAAGTGGAAGTAGTTTCCTGCTATTCCTAGTTTGCTGAGTGCTTCTTTTTTATCATAAGAGGAAGCTAAGTTTTGTCAAATGCTTTTTCTGCATCAATTGAGAAGATCATGTGGATTTTTTTCCCTTCATCCTGTTAATGTGATAAATTACAATGATTGAGTTTTATCTGTTAAATCATGCTTGCCTTCCAGGAATAAATCCTGCTTGGTGTCTTGTTATATAATCCTTTAAATATGCTGCCAAATTCTGTTTGCTAATACTGTGCTAAGGATTTTGACATCAATGCTCATCAGGTATACTGGTTTCTTGTAGTTTTCTTACAGTGTCTTTGGCTCTGATATCAGGGCAATACTGGCCTCATGGAATGAGTTGGGAAGCACTCCCTCTTCAATTTGGGGGAAAAATTTTAGAAGGATTGGCATTAGTTCTTCCTTGAATGTTTGGTAGAATTCATCATTGAAATGTTATAATTTCCCATGTGTTACCTTTATGGAGACCTTTATTCTCCCTGTGAGTTTGTGGTTCTGTCTACTGTCCTTTGATTTTATTTTGCAGGACTCCCTTCAACACTCTGTTCATTTTTCTTCAATCTTTTTCTTTTTGTTCTTCAAACTCAGTGATTTCCATTGTCCTGTCTTTGAGTTCATGGATTTTCTTCTGTCTGCTGAAATCTGTAGTGGAAATATTTTATGCTTATTTCATTTAAGTGTTAGGTGGCATGAGGATATGACGATGTAAAACTGTGGAGGTGATCATCCGTGGCTGAATTTCCAGAAACACCTATTCAGATCCTACATGCTTCTGAGCCTCTGTTGCCCACTCAGCTGGAACCATATGTTCTCCTTTGATAAATGCAGGCTCATTTTCACCTTGGTCTCAATAACAAAATGAGACTTCAGGCAAGGGGCGCTGCTTAGGCTCCACCTGAGCCATGAAAGCTTCAGAATGGAGTCTTCCTCACTGTTAGCCAAGACTTGAGGTTTCTGGTTGGTGCCTGGGTACCATCTCTGGTACCTGCTACCTTCAGGGGTTCATAGCCCCTTTCCTGACTCCTCCAGCCACCAGACCAGAGGCCCAGCTACCAGCTGCTAGCCTCCTAGAACACCTGCTGGCCTGAGCACTCATTTCTGGCTTGCCCCTGGTTGGTTATGATCCCAAAGTATGACAACCAGGAACAACTGCTGACAGACCTCTCTGAGTTCTCTGCCTGAAAAGCTGGGCTATGCTCCAGAAATAGCTGTTGTCCACTCAGAGAGTAGGTGCAACTCCCTTTCATGTCTGTGTGACCCTAGAATGTCAAAGACGGTCAGCTGGGAAGGTGTGACAGCATGAGTATGTGGAACAGGTAGCAGAGGTCCCAAACCCAAAGTGACTTAAAACCACAATGACTCTACAATATGTTCTTTAAAAAAAAATTTTTTTTTAATTTGGCTGTGGGATCTTTTCAGTTAGTTCAGTTCAGTCACTCAGTTGTGTCCGACTCTTTGTGACCCCATGGACTGCAGCATGCCAGGCTTCCCTGTCCATCACCAATTCCTGAAGCCTGCTAAAACTCATGTTCACTGAGTCAGTCATGTCATCCAACTATCTTATCCTCTGTCGTTCCCTTCTCCTCCTGCCTTCAATCTTTCCCAGCATCAGTATTTTTTTTCATTGAGTCAGTTCTTCACATCAGGTAGCCCAAGAATTGGAGCTTCAGCATCAGTCCTTCCAATGAATATTCAGCACTGATTTCCTTTAGGATTGACTGGTTGGATCTCCTTGCAGTCCAAGGGACTCTCAAGAGTCTTCTCCAACACTGCAGTTCAAAAGCATCAATTCTTCAGGGCTCATCTTTCTTTATGGTTCAACTCTCACATCCATACAGGATGACTGGAAAAACCATAATTTGACTAGATGGATCTTTGTCGGCAAAGTAATGTCTCTGCTTTTTAATATGCTATCTAGATTGGTCATAGCTTTTCTTCCAAGGAGCAAGGTTCTTTTAATTTCATGGCTGCAGTCACCATCTGCAGTGACTCTGGAGTCCAAGAAAATAAAGTCTCCCATTGTTTCCATTGTTTCCCCATCTATTTGCCATGAAGTGATGTGACTAGATGCCATGATCTTGGTTTTCTGAATGGTGACTTTAAAGCCAGCTTTTTCACTCTCCTCTTTGACCTTTATCAAGAGGCTCCTCAGTCGGACCTGACTGAGAAGAGCTTGCATTCAGGAACCTATAAGAAATGCAGCATTGTTGAACATACATCCTAGTGAGAGTGATGCAATGTCATAGGGTGATCACATCCTCAGGTGGCAGAGGAAAACAGGCACATCGACAAAGATATCAACAGACATATGGAACTTTTGTTTTGGAACAACCTTACTCAAGGCATCACCCTTGACTGAAGTCATTAGGGAGAAAAATCATGAATTCAGTAAGTGTCCTGAGGAGACTTTGTTTCCCCTCAAAGTAACTGCACTGATGTAGGGCCAGCTCGGGAGGAGATACGATAAACCAGGAGAATAAGTGGGATGCTGGAAGTGATGCTCAGAGGGGAAGAAAACGCATCAATGGGGGGAACGAGAAGCTGAGGATGTCGGCTCCAGCAGGGAAGTGTTCGTCTTAGAGTCCACACGCGCAGCCCTGGCATTCGGAAGGGTGACTGACAGCTAGCGATTGTTCAACAAACCTCTGTTCCTGATGGAAAAGTGAGAGGATTGGCTTGATATGAAGAGTGAGGCCTGGAGGAAAGCAAAACTCGTGTCCATCTGGGTAGGCTCAGGAATAAAACCCAAGCTTCTCAACTTCCAGCCTGACCTCCAGGGTCCGTGGGAATCACTAGACGGTCTTTGAGCTTCCCCACCTTCCATGCGTTCCTCCCCACCCCACCACTCTGCCATCACAGCCCGGGGGGCCCTGGGAGACCCAAAGGGAGCAAAGTTCCTTCCCCGCCCTCCGCAGCCCCAGCTCGCCCCTCCTCTAAGCTCTGGTTGCGTGGTCATTGCCACACGCTACGGCCTCACCTGCCACCAGTTCTTTCCTTCAAGCTCTTCCTTCTCCTCTGTCTTCTTCAACAGAACAGCAGCAGCCTCCATGTCTGCTTTCTGCCCACATAAACTGGCCCAGCTGGGGACACATGCTAAGGTCTGGCACCCAAGCCCCTCTGTTCGGGCACTGGATCCCCTACCTTCTGGGTGAGGACGCAAGTCAGTCTCTGGGCAGCGGTGAGTGTGGGACAACGCCGTAGGTGGAAGATGTGGGCTTGGTGCGGTGCTGCCCCAGGTAACAGGAAGCACATTAACAGAAGTGGAGGGCTTGTACAGATTCCAACAATGAGACTGCAGGGTGGAGGGGCTGGGTTGAGATATGCCACCTGGTGTGGCACACAATCTGTTAACAGCCGCTGGGTCTCCAGCCAGGGCAGCTACCTATCCTTCCTATCAGAAAACCGAACCATCTCATCAGCTGCACAGGAAATCTTCTATCCGCCGCCCCAGCCCATCCCCACCACCAAAGATATGGGGGTGGGGATCACCGTTACCTGTTCTCTTCTTGAATTCCCTTCCGGTTGAGAGGGAAAAGCTCAGACAGCCAGAAGAGGCCTCGTAGACAAGCTGGTAAGGTGAGTTCACACCCATGGCTGGGATGCTCGCAAAGGAATCTGGAGTGGGACAGACAGGGATGCTGCTTTCAGTTTTAATTTTAATTTTTTAACCAAGAGCACAATAATGAACTTTCTGTCCTAGTCATATGGTAGGCCAATATTCTAAAGTGCCCTGTTGTTACAAAACCACCTAAATCTGGAAGAAAAAGATTTTTACTGCTGGAGAAGGCTCAGAGTGATTAAGAGAAATCTTTAAAAGTCTCCTCTACAGTGTCCCCCCTGCCTGGCCCCCAATATCTCTCAAGAATGAAATGGCATCAGAGCAGGGAAGAGAAGGCGGGCACAAAAGGTGACGTTACTCTAAGGATAAGTGCAGATACAGCTGCTACACTAGGTCAGGAGACTAAACATGGGACTGGCTAGAAGAAAATTTAGAGTCATCTCTTCCCCTTTTCCAAGTCACAGAAATCAGACGCTTCTGCAACAACAGATCGGTCTCTTGCAGAACCACACTGTCATGTACAAAATCACTTGACAGCAGACCACTTAAGAATTAAACTTTAGCACCCCTTTACTTGTGGAAAATCTTGGTTATTCTTTCACAAACTTCATTAAATCATTTGCTTATTCTTCCCCCAAATACAGTCATTTCACATGTTGGGCATGAAACTGTCAGGAAATGTCAAGCAATTCATCACAACTCATTCAAATTCATAAAGAAAATGGCAAACACGACCTTCTAAATAGACAAAACCTGTACCCAGAGACTGCACATTGAATGATACTAACCACAGACAATCACCTTCACTGGTAACCCAAAGCCGGAAATTAGGACCACATGAAAAGAACTAATAATAGGCAATGCTGAGAAAGATGGAATAAAATCAGTCAGTCCTACTGGTGCAGAGAAAATTCATCAAAAAAGCAATATTTAACAACAACTATATACATCCTGAGACCTTCTGCCCAGTAATCCTCTCTCCTGGGAGAGTAATCTTAATAACCAACACAACAGTGATAAGAACCAATATGCATGAAGTTGCATATTATACTAATAACAAGAGACCTGGAAGCCTAAGCATTCTGTTAATTATGGAACATGAACATCAGAAGAACTCTACACTCACTCACAGTGACAACTGCAAAGGTATAGTCATGCTGGATTACACCGTGTCTGTTAAGGAAACTGAAAAAGAGAAAAATTATAGTATTCTTAGAAAAATATATATACATACACAAATACACACACAGAGAGAAGAACCACAAAAGGAACTGCAAAAGTAAAAAAAATAGCTATTGTATAAAAGAGGCAAGACTATCTGTTTTCTTTTTGTGGTTTTATTTCATAACATGGCCATCAACTAAAAATCAAGGAGCAGTCCAGTTTTCTTTCTTGACATGTCAGGACTAGACAGGAGGAGAGACAGGAAGTAATTTCATTACTAAGGAAATGCTGCCTTAGCAGTGGGTATACTCTAGTTACAGCACTCAAGGAATACCACTCGACTCAGTCACAACTTGGGCCTACCTCAGCCATTAGAGGGCCCAGAAAAGCAAAATTCACACAAAACAAATCAATCAAGAGGCATTTGAATCTTCTTTTTAAAGCACTCCTAGGATGAATGCTTTCCCAAAAGAAACAGACTGCTCCCTCATTTATATTTTGTCACTCAGATTTTCTTTTCAAACTCTAGGTTTATTTGAAGGAGCATCAGGAATAAACATGCCAACAAGTGAGAGGGATTTCCTGGGGGAGCGTGATGCAGGGGAGGTTTGCTCAGCGCTCCTCTGATGCAGACAGACAAGCATCACCCACTGGCTCTCTGCAAAGTCTCCTCCGGCAGGTTAACCACAAGCCGTGAGGGAAGCCACTGCATCACAGGTGAAAGCCCGTGACCCTGAGAGATGCTTAAACACCCTGGGAGGTGGAGCGCTAAAGGGATGACTGGTTCACTTTCAGGGTCGGGGAACACAACGTTCAGGCAGGAGAGCCCAGCTCGCAGGCTTGAGGGTGGGTGGCTGGGCCAGGCTAACTGTTCCCTCCCAAGGACTCGCCTACCCATGTGACAGACCATCAGGCAGCTGTCTCCCAAATGAAGCGGAGTTGCCATGGAGTGGAGCGCCAAGCCCCATGTGGAGTGCAGTGTGCAGAACTCCAAGTCTGCTGGCAACCTTCTGCATAAACAGGGCATAATCAGAGGGCCTGTGTCATCAGAGCAGAGCTGACCCTGAACACAACGGGCAGAGTGCATTCTCTTAAAGCAGAAAGAAACGCATGTGTGTGCACAATCAGTTGTGTCCGACTCTCTGTGGCCCCGTGAACTGTAGCCTGCCAGGCTCCTCTGTCCATGGAATTTCCCAGGCAAGAACACTGGAGTGGGTTTTCATTTCCTCCTCCAGGGAATCTTTCCCACCCAGGGATCAAACCCACATCTCTGTGTCTCTTGCAGTGGCAGGTGGATTCTTTACCACTGCGCCCCCTGGGAAGCTACTTCATGGTAAACAGCTGGGGTACGCTTGATCGGGACTTTACCTTAGGAAAGGAAACCAAAGTTTATCAAAATAGCCTTCTCTAGCTCATATTTACCATAAGTCCACTGATATTGTAAGCACATGCCTAATTCTTATAAGAAATAAAAACAACTGTCGGTTTTTTCAGATGGTGTAATTTTTTTTTTTTCCTGAATGGTTGTATGACAGCAATAAAACATGAGTCCCTTCACATCTGCCTTTTGCGAAAAGGTCCAAATTTGTTTGTATTGTCAACCCTTTGATATCCAAGTCATCCTTTCTCCATGGAGCGGTCGCCCTGGTCAACTCTCCTGCCCTTGGCAGTAACTAGTTTTGCTTCTCCGCATCACTCACAGGTGGCTTCATGTGGACAACCAGCAGCTCTCTAACATCCTTCTCACTGAGTTCATGAAATCCCACATTTCCCCCCAAGCCTTGCAATTTTACTGTGTAATTTATTTGTCCTGGGTGTTCATGTATTATCATCAGATGTTTAGCTGCTGACCATCAAGGGAAGCCTGACAGTCAGTCAGAGGACAGGGAGAAATGCTAAAAAGGGGATGGATTTTATAGGTTAGGGCAAATGGTTATGGGTTATAGATGTATTATGCTTCCCCATCAAGGTTCCTAACAGCGGCGACTTTCAGGCATTTGAAATGAGTACCTCTGTATCCACCAAGCTTAAGAGATACAACAGTGCAGATGTGACTAAACTGCTGTCTCTTAAATCACAGCTGCTGCCCTTCCTGTGAGCAGAGATCACGTCCTCTAGTTCTGTGTCTATTACTTCAGGCCCTCTGATTATTCCCATTCAGCTCTGGTCCTTATACTTTGTATAGTGTGCTCAAAAGCAGTATGCTATAATTTTCTTATTTTACACTTTATTTAAATGGCATTATACCAAACGTATCCTTTTATAACTTGCTTTTTTTTTTTTTTTGCTTAACACCATTTTTTGTTTATCTGTATTGATATGTGTCCTTCGGTGCTTGATTCATTTTGACTTCTCATTATATTCCATCACCTAAAGACTGTAATTTTTCTCTTGTTGATGAACATTTAGGTTGTTTCCATTTTTTTTCCATCCCAAACAATTCTGCACTAAACATCCTGATGTGACTTCTTATAACATGTGTGTGAGTTTCTCTAGGGCAGTGCAATCCTCAAGTGTGGCCTGGTATGAATCCACACCAGGCCATGACCAGGAGAATACAGTAAATGAGAATAAACCTTTAGAAGTCTATGTACCAATCTGATGTTCCTGTGACAACATCAAGTTTGGAAACGGGGTGCTCCACAAGGGACCGCAAGTTTTACAAAGTGGTCCTTCACCGCAGAGTGTTTAAGAAGCATGGCTCTAGGGAATGCCTCAGCAGAGAAACCGCTGGGCGGTAAGATGTTACAGCACTCCCCCCTCGCAGACACCACCACCCTGTTCTCCACGGGAACTGCACCAATATGCACACTCACCTGCAGCATGTGAGAATCCCCACTGCTTCGCATCCACCTCAACTCTAGGAAACGTCAAGCGTTTGAGCTGGGGACCTGACCTTTCCACTGCACTCTTGCTGGTACTGTCTGACCTTTCACCTAAGAGCTGAGACTCAGGTACCCACCTTTACCCATCTGTCCGGCACTGCCACAGTTTCTCCCGATGGTGCCAAGCAGGAAGTCGAAAGCCATCTCTTTGGCATTGAGGTGCAGGAGCTGGCTGGCCTCCACGAAGCGCTTTGTAATGTCCAGGGGGTTGGCACCTACTAAGAAAGTCATCAAAGGCAACTACTCACTTTTCTCTAGCATGGGGAAAGTGCTTCTAGAAAAGGACTTCTATAAGTGGCCCAGGAAGTAAGAGGGGGTGAAGATCTATTCCCAGGGTGAGGAGGTGTGAGGGCGCTCCTAGCGAGAGGACCTTGAGCTCTGACAATCTCTAGGTGGCCCCTAGCTCTCTGCCCCCTTCCCCTCTCTCTCCCCACCCACAGGCTGGGGACTGATGCTTCTGCTGCTGTTGTTCGGTTGCTCAGTGGTGTCTGACTCTTTGCTGCCCCGTGGACTGCAGCATGTCAGGCTTCCCTGTCCTTCACTGTCTCCCAGTTTGCTCAAACTCATGTCCATTGAGTTGGTGATGCTATCTAAACTGATGCTACTGGTATCTAAAGTAACAGCACCCAGAAGGTTTCACCAGTGATGAGTCTCAGGTCCCCGATAGTGGGATGAGAGACCCTTATCGTGGACAGACCCCGGTTCTCACGACTCTCCTGGTTCTGGCTACCAACCAGCCCTCCCAATTTGCCCCCGCCTCCTGGGTGCTGCCTCTGTCTACCACTGCATCATTTCCACAAACTGGGCCCTTCAATACCTCGGATCTCACACTGTGCTCACTGTCAACCTCTCAACCTGGGCTTGGCAAAGCTGGAGGGATGGGAGGACAAAGTGGGGAACAGAGGGGGAGGGAGATGGATGATTCCTGGGGGTGGTCTCAGGAAGGAGTTGAGTTGCAAAGCAGACCCTTGGCTGCCACCTCTCCACAGCACGTCCTTGTAGACCTGTCTGGGGAGGGTATGGTGGACACACACACCCAGGCCAGACCCTCCGGGCTCAGAAAAATGAGCCACGCTTCACAGAGCCAGCCTTGGCCAACTTACCAGACACAGACTCCAGCATGGCCCTCATCTTCAGGCTGAGGAGCTCGGTCAGCAGGTGGATGGACTGCCGCTGGAACCTGTGCAGGGTCTCCTGGTTGGACTGCCTGCGGCGGCCGTGGGTGGGAGAATGTGTGAATTTGGCCGGCCCGCTGGAAGCGGGCAGCATCGGCAGTGGGAGCGCTGGTGGGGGCAGCTTCTTCTGGATGGGGGCCTGCACAGGGGCTGATTCCATAAGCATCACGGGCGGGGCGCCAATGCTGATTTCCAGGCCCAAGATGTCGGAGGGGGTAGGGACCATGGGGTCGGTGATCAGCTCCTCCCAGGTGAACTCAAAGATGTTTCTGATGCCCTTGGGTACGGAAATGCCTGCGTTCCGGCAGCCAACGAGCAGCCTGGAGACGTGGGCCAGCAGCTTGGGGGCCGTGGCGGTGTACTGCAGGTACAGTTCTCGGTTACTCTTGACGTCGTTCATGGTGCTAGAGCACGCATACTGCTAGGTGATGCTGTCCATTCTAGGCAAGAGGGACCTTCAGCTGTAAGCAGCTAGACAGCCTGAGGCTGAATGGGAGCCTATGTTCTCACCTAAGGTCAGGTCTCAGGACAGATGGACGTGCTGAAACGGCCCTTACAGGTCATTGAGCCGGTGCATCCTATGTGGGAGGGTAGATGTATCACTGGTCACTCTCCCTGGCAAAGGGATGCCACCCCCACCCTGCTTCCCTTCCCGGGGACATGTCAGAGACCAACTTAGTGAGTCAGAAGGGGAGGAGCCTGGGGATAAGCAAATTCCCCACACGGACCCTGGGCTGCAGGAAGGGAAAGGAAGGGGAAGAGAAAAGGTTCCATGGCACCTCTAGGAGTCAGAGATCTGAGGATGGAAGTTCTTCTTCTGGTCTCTCAATAAAAACCTGCAAAAATAAAAAAGATGTTTCATTGGTCCCTGCTGAGGGAAGGTGACGTGGAAACTTCCAGCTGCAAGCCAAGGATGGACCTGGATTCAACCTATATCTCCAAGGGCAGAGGAGAGAGAGCAAGGAGGATGAGTTTTTTAATCCAATAACCAGTATCACTTACCACATCTCGTCAAATCTAGAACTTCAGGCAACTCCCACTACTGAGCCTTCTCATCATCAGTTCTACAACCGGGCACCCTGACAAGCGCTCCCCACATCCACGCCCTCGTCTCCTGCCAGACAAATGTCACCCTTTCACTCCTCACTCTGTGTCCTCGGGAGCCAGCCCGAGTTTGCCATCCCAGAACCGCACCCCTGGTGCAAACCCTGTGTTTACAGTACGCTGCCCTGGTGTGATAAGGCTATTATCACTCTGCTTTCACCAATGGAGGAATTGGAGGCTTATGGAGACGGAGCTCTCGGTCGGGAGCTGTCTGTCTGCAGACTCTTGGCAGGGAGACCTTTCCAGACATGACTCCCCCACAGCCTTCCAGCTGCCTGCCCATCCGTCAGCAAGAAAATCTCCAAAGAACAAGGGTGCCATAGAGCAAACCCTTCTGACATTCTGCTGGTCTGCAGATAAAGTGGCTTTCTACATCTATTTGCTGACCCTCTGGCAGCTCCATTCCTCAGCTTTGGAGACTCAGAAAAACAGGTTCATTTTTGAACTGATAAGTCTACAGAACAAAGAGACCACTCAGAATCGTGGTCATCTGGGCAACCAGCCAGAGGGTCTGACCCTAGCAGGCAGGGCAGATCTGTTTTAAAGCCAAGACTCAAATGAAGAGAAGACGAATACAATCCATGAAATGTTCACTGGTTTGAGGAACCCCATCCTACCCCCTACCAGTTCCTTTCTTGTGACATTAATTTGGAAGACATGCCTTACAAACAGATAAACTCTGGCTTTTAAAAGTTTTATTGAGATACAATTCATATACCATACATTTCACTCTTTTCAAAGTGTACAATGGTTTTTAGTATAGGCGCAGTTGTGCAACAATCACCACTAATTTTAGAACATTTTCACCACCCCCGAAAGAAACCCATTAGCACTCACTCCATTCCTCCTCCACCCAGGCAACCACTAATCTGCTGTCTGTGTCTACATATCTGCCTGTTCCGGACATTTCACACAGATGGAATCACATACTCTGCGGTCTTTTGTTAACTTGCTCCTTTCACTTACAGTCGCGTTTCTGAGGTTCATCCATGTTATGGAAGTGCCAGTCCTTCACTCATGTATCTCATTATATGGAGAGGCCACGATTTGTTGATTCATTCAGCCTGACGATACTTTGGTTGTTCCCACTTCTGGCTGTGACGAACAGCGCTCCTGTGAGCATTCAGGTACAAGTTGTTGTGCGGATGGGAGGCTTTCACTCTCTTGGGTTGGGAGCCAGGAATGGAACTGCTGGGTCATACGGTAACTCAACGTTTAACATTTTCAGGAACTGTCAGGCTGCTTTCCAAAGTGGCTGCACCATTCTACAGTTCTTTTTGCAAAACCAGTAATGTATGAGGGCTTCAATTTCTCCATGTCCTTGTCAACACCTGTCACCATATTGTTTTGATTCCACTGACATCCTAGAGGGTATAAAGTGCTACCTTATTGTGGTTTTCATTTGTACTTCCCTAGTGACTAAGGATGCTGAGCATCTTTTTGTGAGTTTATTGGCTACTTTTGTATCTTCTTTGGGGAAAAGCCTTTTCAGATTGAAATTTTTTTTTTTAAAGAAATTTCATTTTAAATTAAACGCACAAATAACTTCCATTTGTTACCATGTATTTTTCTCTCTTCAGAAGTCAGCTGGAGGGGACCAGGTGACTCCGTTCTGGCCTGGGAAAGGCATGTGGAGCTGCTGGGTAGGGCTCCTGCTGACATCATGGCGCCCCCACACCTACACTTAACCTCCTGCCTCCAAACGTGTGTCACACGAGGGAATGAACCCCTGATCTCTTTAAGCCCCTTTACTCGGATCTCTATTCCTGCAGCCAAATATGATTCCTGCCAGCCAGCCAGTTGCGTGGGGACAGCATCACTCCCTCCTTCCCACATATCTTATTTTCACTGTCACTTGTTCATCTTTCCATCACTGAGACATGGGCCTTGCCCTCAACATTCATCAGGCAGAACAGACTTGCAAAATCTGTATCATAAGGGTCACACCGCCAGAAAAAAAAAAGACAAAGGCCATGAGAACCCAAAGACAAAAGCCTAAAGGAAGCTCACTGAAGGTTGTCATAGAAAACAGTAAGAGGCCACCAGGCAGGTAGGGAGGAGAAGGCGTTCTTGGTAAAGAAGAGGATGTACAAAGGGACAGAGACATTTAAAGCATGGCGGGTTCAGGGAACCACAGAATACCTCAGGATGCTTGGGGCTTGGGGCTCTACGGGGATGCAGCAGACAAAGCTGAAAAAGCGTCTAGAATCAGATCCTGAAGGGCCTTATATGCCATACCAAAGAACTTGCATGTTATATAGTTATCCTCAGCACAAGTACTCAAACCTATTGTCTCTGATTGCCAGCTGCCTCCCATGTGGCCTCTGCAAACCATCGCAGGCAACATGTCCTCTTCCCCTTTCACAGTCTCCATGACTCTCAGTAAGACACTAAGTAAGCTGCCACATGGCAGAAAGTGAAAAACATTTATAGCATCGAAGTCCAGCAGATAGCCTAAGAGACTCACAGAGACAGATATACACAAAGCTGCAATGAACGATTCCCACAAAGAAGTGAAAAGAGCATGGAAGTTCATAACGGATATGAAAAATGACCATCTTCATTCCAGCATCTTCAAAGTTCTTCTGCCCGTCTCCTCTGTCCCAGGCCAGGGGAAGGACAGAGATGAGGGGCACACATATGGCAAATCAGAGTGCTTTCTGCCAGGGAGAAGGAAAATCCAGAAAAGGCAGTGTCACCAGGTAGCTAACAGCTCAGTCCCCATGACCTCAAGCCTAGAACCTGTGGATTCTAGACCCTGCTTCCCAGGACTATGAGGATTAAATGAGGTCACATGTGTTAAGGGCTGGTACAATGTCTAGCAAAGTGCTCAGTGAATGTTAAGTAGAAAAAGATGATTATTTGAAGCAGTTGAAGAAGGCTGTAGGACGGAAATAACAGAAACTGGTCCACAAGTTGAAGCTGACTAGTGAGCAAGGACAGGAAGAGCACTCCGAGTGATGGGAACAGCTCTGGTTCACACTGGAGGCTCTAAATAGCCTGGCAAATTTGGGGAACTGCACGTAACTCAAGGATGCCACAGGTTATCGGCAGGGTTGGGGGTGGGCAGCAGCCTGCTGAAAGGAACTGGCATAAACCGCTGAACGTGGCCTTCATCTCGCATGTGATGGGAAACCACGGAAGGACTGCAAGCAGAAGTGGCATCTGTACAGAGGGCGCTCCTCCGAGGGGCCCGCAGTGTGGTGGGGTGGAGTGAGACATACAACTGCAGTGGGATCGGCCGAGGAGAGCTGTGCCCACAGCACCCCGACTTCTGCGTACAGTGGAAAAGCAACTCCCAGTCCCTGCACCTCAAAGAGCACCTCAGAAGGCACAGACCCAGTAAACTCCCGGGGTATACCTGGGAGCGCAGCAGAACAAGGACGAAAAGTGGGAAAGTCCTGAACAGGCTCTGGGAAAACCAAGGGCACCTGACCAAGAAGGACACCGAGGAGGAAGTTCAGGCACAGATATGAATAAAGAGAAAAGGGCATATTTCACTGTTAGTGGCACTGACTCAAGACTACGTTTCAGGGTAGAAGCTGTATCCAGCTGTATATTTAAAAACAAAACTAAACTCAGCCCCCTCAGGTGACCTGGTCCTGGCTTTCTTTGCTCTTTTCTCTAGCTTCTGCCTCTCTTTAGTTTTACCCAGAATGCTTTTGGTAAGGATGGTGAGCAGTCCAGATATAACCGTGTGACCACCATCTGTGAGTAAATGCAGCTTCAGGCTGGGACAGGCAAGAGGAAAGAGGTGGAAGTGGAAACAGGAGCATTAACAGACGCTGTCCTCTCCACTCAATACATAAAGAACATTCTGGTCAGATGTATGAACTCTCTAGCAGATGAGAGGAAGAGGGGCTGAGCTATGGAAAGAAGTGGATGTGAGAGGAAGCAGAGTGGAGCCACATGCATACGCTCAAGCTTAACCGCCTGCTGCCCGGCAAGGCTTACTTGCGAGACGAGAACCTTGCAGTCACCACTTGTCATCGAGTGGAGCTCACTTGAAAACCACCTCCATCCCCCACCAGCGGTATCTACTGGGGCAGCAAAGGGCCCATGGAGATGAGTCTCCCAGAAAGACTCATCCAGAGACATAAAAATGATCAACCGTTTGACCCAGTGATTTCAGCTGTGAAATGCCCAAGGCAACAGTTTTAAAAGGAGGGACGGCAGCTGTATACTTGTAGTTAAGCCAAACAAAAAGATGCTTACAGTCACTTCATTCCCAACAGTGAAATACTGCAGAGAGCCAACAACTGAGGAAGCGCTTAACGACCATGTAGATTCACTTGAACCATTAGCCAGCAAAATAACCGAGTTCGGTTTTGAGAAATAATGTTAAAAATACACACATGTGGATGGTAGGCCTACATGATGACACATCCCATAAAGACGTATACTGATCGTAATGGGAAGCAGAGACACAAAGTCTTTCTGTGTGAAGGTAACGATGACACTTCAGGAAAGAAAACAGTAAACAAGGGTCCCTGCAAAGATGGCAGCATGTTCTCAGACAGGCTTGTGACCTAGGAGACTGGGGTGGGGGGTGGGGGGCAGCAGGGCCCACTCGTGTGTTTCCTGGTTTCCACATCAACTCCGAACAACTGGGACTGTCTGTGCAGAGAAGAATGGTGTCGGGAGTGAGGGGGTCAGGAGCTATATCCATGTTCAAGCTCAGGGAATATGACCAGATAGAAACAGAACACATCGTACCCCAGGAAGAGAGTTATAATCAGGCAAAACCACCACTGAGCAGGTGAGCTTAGGATTGGAGAGAACGTGGCAGTTAGAAATGTAGTGGGGAAGATGCTGTTTAAATGGACGGTAGAAAAAAATACTTGTGGACACTCCTGTCACTGGAGAGATGTACACTTATCGGGCAGTTATACAAACACCTGCGATTTACTGAGCAACAGTAACAAAAGAGCAACACTAGGTCTGGGTGACAGGTTTTCACTAAGCACCCTGCTTCGTCCGACTCTCCTGGTTTCCCAGTCTTCTGAGAGAAGCTCCGCCGCCCCATCGTTCTCCCCACTCTGCCCCTCACACTTGTTCTCCGTGTGTTAAGCCAACGTCCGGCCCCATACCAGCAAACACCTCACCACCAACCAGCCGGCGGGGCAGGTGCCAGGACCAGGGGAGTTCCGTTTTCTCTCAAGACTTTCAGCAGGTTAACCGATTCAGTTATCACCACTTACCTTAGCCATATAGTTTCTTACAGGAACTGCTTGACATCTAATTGACTTAGTTCAATTTACTGGCTGAAAAGAAATTAAACACATATGGCGTGGCTGCTCTGTGTTGTATTAACTGTAAAGACCAGTACCCTCATCCATTCCAGATTCTAAATTCTACTGCCTCATCTGTATGTCACAACAAGGTCAGCTGAGAGCCATCTCCCAGGCTGCACTATGGCTTTAAGAGGAAATAAATTATACCACAAGTCTTTGGCAAATGCACAGCTAAACATAGCAGGAATCTCATGTATATGGATTTAAAGTTTCTCCTTTGGGACTTTTGCAAGCAAACAAAATGATTTATTTAGCCAATTCAAACGAACTGTATTAAAACACACAAAGGCCTGGAGAAAACATTACAATGAAAACAAATAATTCAAAGCAATTTCTAATCCAAGACATTTTGCTTCGCTCCACAACACCATGAACGAGGTGTGGTCATGCTTTCCGACCGGAGATTTCAGCACTGGTGGCTCCCAAGTCAAACACAGTCAAAAGGGTAGCACGAGTGCTTAATGTATGGCTGGAAGAGATTTGTTTGCCGATCACTTAGTTACTAACAGAAGAATTATATACAGTTAAACCACAAAACGTGTATAAACAGATCATTCAGAACTGCGTTGTGCATTCACTAGCACTAGACGTGTGTCTTCTGAGCATCTGAAGCGTGGTATTGTATGACAAGGAACTACATTTTAAGTTTACGAAATTTAAAGCCTGATAATTTCGTTAACTGGCCAACTCTTAAATGTTTTTAAGTGTGTTTGGATCAACTTAGGTATGTGAATTTACTTTTTCAAATGTATATTTTGTGAAATCCAAATAGAGATCAAGTACTCCTGATGAAAATTGAGCATCTGAATCAAGATGTGCTGTAAGTGGACACACAATGGGTTCTGAAGACTTGGTGTGAAAAGAAATGCAGAACTTCCCATTAAACTTTCCGTACACTGCTGGAATACTGAACTATTTTGGACATTCTGGGTTAAGTGGAGTTGACTCTGAACAGTCTGGGTTTGAACTGGGAGGGTCTACAGGTGCGTGGACTGTTCACTAACACTACAGCACCACACGCCCCACAGCCGGCTCAGTGTGCGAATAGGAACTGCGTGTGCGGAGGGCCAACTGGAGAACTCGTGCGTCTACAGACTCTGCTCCCCACAGCAGGCCCTGGAACCGACCCCCTGCAGACACAGAGGGATGGCATTATCCCCAGGGAGAATTCGCTTTTTAAATGTGGCTCCTAGAAAACAAACTGACACACACAGCTTACACCTCACTTCTACCGGGCACTGCGTTTCAGAGCACGGGTCTGCCGTCTAAGAACGCCAGTGCCATCTGCTGGACACACTCCCGCGTAACAGGCCCAAGAGAACCGGCAAGACTGGACTGTTAACGCTGAAGTACCCTGGGTCTGAAATGGAAGAGGACGTAACAACTAGGCACGAGACACTCAACTCATTTGTATGCTGTGAAAGGGGAACTCGAACGAGGCTTATAGGCTTTTAAATCCTAAAGAAAATCCAACTTACAGTTATTAGCTGACAGTGACCATGAGCCAATGTGCACGGACAGGTCTGCTTTCCACCGAGGCTGCCCTGGGTAAGGACAAGAGGTTATTTGGGTGCCCTTCCCACGACCACTGCCTCCCATAAAAGTGAAAGTGTTAGCTGCTCAGTCGTGTCTGACGCTGTGACCCCATGGACTGTAGCCCGCCAGGCTCCTCTGTCCATGGAACTCTCCAGGCAAGGGTGCTGCAGTAGGCTGCCATGCCCTGCTCCAGGGGATTTCCTGACCCAGGGAGCAAACCAGGTCCCCTGCATTGCAGGCACTCTTTACTGTCAGAGCCACCGGGGAAGCCCCCCGCCTCCCATACTCGGGGCTGACTGCTGCCGACCTGTCTCCCCGCCCACCCCCAGCTGCCCCCCGAGTCCCTCTGATCTCCCCGTGTGCACCACCTTCTGCACCTCCCTCTGCCTTACACTTTCTTCCCATCCCCCTCATTTGTCTAGCATTTACCTTCTTCTCTTTTCTATTTTCCCTTATGACCCTAGGATATCTAACAATTCTGTTTTTCCTTTTAGTACTTCAATTTCTTTCTGTCTCCTCTCCATTTGTCCTACAAGCTGTTTCAGCTGGTCTTACAGCTTTATGTCGAAGTCTTTGGTCCACTTTGAGGTGGTTTTATACATGGCACGAGTTAAGTGTCCAAGGCCATTCTTTTGGAGGTAGAGAGTCGACTGTCTCAGAATCATGTTGAGATCAATTCTTTCCCTACTGGATGGTCTTGGCACCACTGTCAAAAATCAAGTTACCACAGATGTATGGGTTTATTTCTGGACTCTCAAAATTGTTTCATTGTTTATTAATACGTCAGAACCACACTGTTCCAATTCCGGTAGCTTTGTAGTAAGTCTTGAAATAAAGAAGTATGTCCCCCAACTCTGTCCTTTTTTCTTTTTTGAAATTGTTTTGGATATTCTGGGTCTCTTATAATTCCACACAAATTTTAGGATGAGTCTAACAGTTTCCGCAAAAAAGGAAGCTTGGTTTTCATGAATTATTTTTGCTAGGAGATGTATTCGTCTGATCAGGGTGACAAAATGACCTTTCATAGGTCTTACAACTCTGCCCTTGATCTGGACTTCTGAGGTTAAGTGTGTGAGAATTTGGGATTTTTGTCTAATACTGTTCAATACTGTTAAACGCAGAGAGTAGAGGGTGCTGGGGAAAGCATGAGCCTGGAACGCGCACTTAAACCACCGCCACTTGGACACCATGTGACGAGTCGCCGACCTGCGCGACAGCTTGCAATCTGTAGTGAGCACGGGGTCCGCTGTGCTGTGGAGCGGGGACCACGGGCTCCTGCGGGCCAGCTGCTCCAGCACCTCCTACAGGACTTCCTGGCAAGGGAGGAAGCTGTAACAGCCCGGCAGGCCTGGCGGCCAACTCCTACTGCTTGTCTGCGGCTGTGAAGAGGACTGGGAGAGGACCCAGATGGTACCCGGGCACAGGGGGTCCTTCAGGAGCACCGCTAACCCAACTGTTGTTAGCAAAGACAAAAGGGTCTAGCAGCCGCTCACTCTAGCCCGAGTCCCTCCCACTCAGGCTGGGATGAGTCGGCTCCCGAGTGAGATGAGGGCCTAGATACGCAGCAGCGGGAGGGCAGGCAGAGCTGAAGAACTGACTGATGGCTAAGAAGCATCTCACGCACTGACTAGGCCCAGCAGCCTCCACGTGTGCCCGTCACTCAATACACTCTTACTGAACGCCTACTCTGCAAGTGATGTCAACATCTACTTTTCTGTACTACGAAGTCCTCCCTGGTCTTCCTGATCATTTCAAATGATACCCTAAATTCTCCACCAGTGTCAGGGTCCTCCTGGAGACCAGATCACTTAGTCCCCCCATGTCCCCTTCTGTGCTACCATTTGGCAGGCTGAAATTCTTCCTAACAGATGCTCCATCAACTGACTTGGAAGCTGAATGCTTGGAACAAAGACATCAGCCAGCCAGCACTGGTAAAAGTAAAGAAACGCAGCCTTTAAATCTGAGTAAGTCATCGGAGTGGGCATGACAGACAGGATTACAGACTCCTTAGGGTTACAGACTCCTTAGTATCAAATATTACAGAATATGTCTACTCTATCTCAGCTCACGTGTAAATCCAGATGGACTGGCGTCTCCATACGGATCAGAATGAAATGAACAGCTAAGTGGCCAGAATTCCCACACTACCATTCACTTTCTTCCCAGCTGACAAATCCAGCCTGAAGTCTGGGTCTTAAGGGAAAGGACAGGAAGAGAAAGTTACAATTCAGTCCCTAAAGTTATTTTCTCCACTGTGGGAGAGGAAGGCACCATTAACAGTACAGACCCAAGTTATAATGTTTTTAAGCTCATGTTACTTGTTTATAATATGATATCATATCATCCAGAGTTTCAAAAGTGACCGTCGGGGCTTGTGGCGGGCTGCTGGGCGCAGGAGCAGATGATGTCTGTGACACGCAGGGGTCATGGCTCTGGCCAGAGTGCTGCCCCGGGTCCCTCTGTGCAGGGGCAGGTCGGCTCCACGCCTGGCTGCTCAGAGATTCAGTTCTCTTTTGGTCCACAAAGTAATACGATGGTGGCGCAAACTCAGGGTCTCTCTCAGCCCGGAGATCTGACTGCCTCTTCGACCAGTACCCAAAGGAAAAGTCTAGTAAAAATAAAGTGTTATTAGAACTGATTATTGAAGCGCTTGAATGTTTTTACTTTTTAATTATCATATGTATTTCTTAAAAGTCACCTTAAATTCTCTGGAGAACTAAACAAGGTACATGCAATGCCTACAGAAGTACATGGAAGGAACCAGGCTAAGAAAAAAAAGAGTGAAAAGTTCCACACAGAGAGCTCAAGGAAGGTTCTGTGGAGACAGAAAGTTGGCAGGTTCTGGAGACAATGCCAAAAAAGCACTAAAGCAGAAATAACTAAGTGTGTAACTGATCTGTGTGACATCTTATAGGCACTTCACAGTGAAACACAAGGCTTGTCCCTTACTGGGTGTTGGAAGACACCGGAGGCACCGCTCAGAGCTGCCTGCCTCCAACAGCGGCACCGGCCAAAGCCATGTCCACCTGCATCTCTTACTTGAGATCGTGGACCTCACAGGCGTCAACAATTTCAGCTAATGTGCCACTGAAATGATCGCTTTCAAAATGGCATAAACCAGAGTCTACTCCCAAAGAGAGGCTGCTGCAGGTACCACGGTGTTTGCAGGAAAAAACTTAAAATTTCGCATAACCCAGTGGAACCATATGTGAATCCAAGTTATGACACTTGGATGCAGACTGTTTTTAAGTGAGCATAAAAGAGACTGTTAAAAACACAGAATACATTATAAAGTACCAAACTTTCCTAAGACTTTAAAAAAGCGGTTCCGGACAAATAGTATCCCGAAGCTGTAAAACCACAAGGGGGCAGCAGGAATTACCAAAACCTCCCTCAAGTGCGTCTTTAAAATACCTCATCCTTTAGGCATGATGCCTTGCAGACCCTGGTCTTTCATATCACACTTTCCAGTGCTCCTGGTTATTGAGAAGAAGCAAGCTCAAGGACCTAGAGATTCCTTTAAGCTTCCCAGGACCACTAAGACTCACCAGAATCACAGTCTGCTCAGGAGAACCGACCCCTCACCTTTCCTCTGTCCCACGCGTGGACATGGGGCACCACAGCCCTGACGTCTTTCCCCTCCTGAACCAGAGTCACAGTCTGCTCAGGAGAACCGACCCCTCACCTTTCCTCTGTCCCACGCGCGGACGTGGGGCACCACAGCCCTGACGTCTTTCCCATCCTGAACCAGAGTCACAGTCTGCTCAGGAGAACCGACCCCTCACCTTTTCCTCTGTCCCACTCGCGGACGTGTGGCACCCCGGGTCTGGTATCTTTCCTTTCCTGAACGATGACTTCCACTTTGCTACTCTGGGCAGCTGTACGAGGAGATGGCGTGACCTCTGGTTCTGGGGGCAAAGGGCCAATAACATCTCCACCTGTTTTTGTAAAGGAAATAAAGATCTCATCACAATAAAGCTCACGACGCCTTCAGAAAGTTAAACAGACACGCTTACCCTGAGGGTACACGCAGTAGCCCGTGTTCACTGAGCACCTCATACGTCAGGCTGTGGGCTGAGTGCTCTGTACACTGCTGTTCACTCAGCTCTGTGACAACCCAAGGTCAGAACTGGTGCTCCATTTCATCTCCATTTTACAGATAAGGAAAGTTAACATCAGAAATGCCACAGAGGTAGAGAGTGAAGAGCCAGGATTCAAACCCAGACTGGATGGATTTCAAAGTCTCTGTTTGCCACTATGCCACCCCACCTCCCCTGATCAACAATCGAAGGACCAGAAACCCTTCAATTGCTCAAAGAAAGAGTCTCAGGCAAAGCAAGGGTGATGAGAGAGCTGGAGCCTGGTGACAGTCTGCAGGCTATTCAATTCTGGCCATATTTTAAAAGAAAACGGTATTTAAAAAAACACTGGAGGCACTTCACATCTTGTGGAAATGACGTGTTCAGGAGCAGAGCAAAAGCAGAAACACCACATAGAGTTCAGCATGCCACGGGAGACAGCATTTATACGAAGCAAACTGGGCCATCTTCCAGTTTTTAAGTGTCCCAATCTCTTTCAAAGCTAAACTGAAGTGAGTCCAGAATTTTAAAATGGCATGGGCTTAGGTTAGAGCTGGAGAAACTTCTATCTGCCCCTAGCTTCAGCTGGATGTGTGACGTCTCACCAATGAGGCCATTCCCCAGCCTCCCCCACCCCTCCAGCTGGGGGTGGTCTGTGGACTCTGGCCCTTGGGATGTAAGTGAGAAGGTTGTGTGTGAATCCCAATGCACATTCCTAGAAAGGTAGCTGGTGCCCACCCCTTCTTCCCCAGGGCTGAATCATGAGCAGGTCCTGGGGAGCGAGTGACCGTGCAGGTGACAGCAACCCTCTAGGGAACGGCAAAAGCAGCGAGACAGGAGGGAGCGGGAGAACAGGTGACCCTCAGGGCAGAGCTGCCAGCTGCCCTGGACGCCCCCCACTGCTGCAGCGCTAAGCTAGAGAGGCAGACGCCCCCTGGTTTGAGCCAGGCTGTGCAGTCTGTCGGGGCAGTTCAGCCCAGACGAGCAGTAACTCACACCGTGAGCGTGTCTGACCACAGCACTGAACAGTGCTCCCCAGGCAATTTAACAGTCTCTTGGTAAGCTGTCTCTACCCACATCTCTACCTTAGTAAACTGTCTCTGCCCACATCTGTAAATTATTTACTACCTTTCTGTATGCGTTAAATATACAGAAACACAGTTTTAAAACACAGTTATAATAACCAACAAAAAATGCTGCCACAGCCAAAGAAAATTAGCCTAAAATATGTACATGCACAACTAAATTTTATCCTAAAATACCTTTTAAGCATTTACCTCTAAGTCTCGCTTACTGAACTGTGCTATTATATGAAGCAACAAAATGTACTGCTAACATCCTTGTCTACAACCTGCTATTTTCTTGGGAGTGTAATTCCACACCACTCTGGTATAAAAAGCTGCTCCTGTTCCCGGATGTACCTCTGCGGTACGCTCAGAGGTCCTCAGAGGTGCTCAGAAAATAAAACTAGATGGCTGATTTCTACACAGCCATCCCTACTACTGATATGTCAATGGAACTAAAATATTTCGTTGTGAGCTTCAGAAACACAAGCCACGATGTACCTCTGTTTTCTTCCTCTGCTCCATCTTCTTTTGATTTTTTCATCTTTTTCTGTCGGAGTTTCGCAAGTCTTGCTTCTAATATGGCTTTTCTCTTTTCCTTTATGTTTTCTCGTTTTGTTCTCTGATCTGTTGTCTGAACAGGACAGAAAATTAGAAAACGATTAGTCCCATTCACAATATTTCTGTTGAAAAGGATGAAATAATTTTATTCTAAAAATAAACTGACTTTTCTGCCACCTCTTAGAAGCCATCCGTTGAAATGTTCAAAGTGAATATCCTTGTACATACAAGGGCTCTTATACAAGCCCTCTGTTTTCTGAAGTTCAGTTCACAGAACATCCCAGAAGCATTAACATTTTAGGAAACCAGCCAATTCTGCCAGTTCCTCAATCCCCCTCTAATGACTTTCCATTTTCTTACCCAGGCTGCTTACTAGAAACTACATTTAAAAAATCAAAGTCACACAGGTTACTTTTGAACGACTATAATCTTAAAGTCTGAAACACCAAAATAATATGGCAGTTATCTTTACGAAACCTGTAACTGAATTCTGAATAGCTATGTACATTTCTAATTAATTTTACTAGGTTTTTTTTTTTTAACAATATGATTCAATAAGAAACCCAACTGTTCAAATCCTTCAAGTCAACTGAGTTTAATCTGTACCTGTTCACGCAGCATTTCTAAGGTTTTCATCTGCTTGTTTCTCAACTCTTTATCTCGGGCGAAAGCAAAGTATCCAACACCAAGTTGCCGGGCCTCTGAAATAGGTAGAAATTACCCCAAGGTTAGATTTCCCTTCTCAGTGAATTAGATTTAGGCCATATTTCTAGCTGGGCCTCTGAAATAAGTTAAATTATCCCAAAGATTAGATTTCCCTGCTCAGTGAATTAGATTCAGGACAAATTTCTACCAGAGCAGAAAGGAACACAGGGATGTCTTCCACACTTTTTTTTTTTTTCTAAGCAGCAGGTAAAAAACGTTACAATTTCTTTCACTCTGTTTGCCAAGTGATAAACGCAACAAGTATTCATTAATTTTTTAGTCACAAGCTGTCTCCACTATTCTTGGGGCATGCACTTGGATTAACAGACCCTTTGTTAGGCTAAAAAGTGAACAAACAGTTATTTTCAGTTCTAAAAGTAGAATTATTTATACAGAAGAGCTGCTGCTTTGTGAATACTTCCTTTCCCACCTGCCATTTAAATGTTCAAGATAAAAAAATGACTTAAAAAGCTGCCAGATGACTACCATTTTCACGGATGTCTTCATAATGTATGGGCCCCATTGGCCTTCTCAGGGCCTCCCTCTCTTCTTCCTCCCACTGCTGGCGCTGGAGTTCTTTTCTCATATCTTCAGACAGTAAGGTTTTCTCATTTGCAGGACTAACGAAACTAGAAGAATAAAGCAAAAATCATCTTAGGTAAGAGCTGTAGCATAGCAATCTTTGGTTCAGACATTTGAGGTCATGATGAGTAACTCTAGCTGTGAAGAGGACAGTTCCTTACGGAGGTTTCTGACTCATAATGCCACTGGGAAACTGCAAAAACTATTTCCACCTTTCTTTAATCCAAGCAGGCAGCTCGTCTCATAAGCATAATAAAGTCTTGCCTCAGCACTCAGACGCATCACTTTCCTTCCCAGCCTGGTCTTTGGCTGAATGGAAGGGGCAGGCCAGGCAAGGAGAGGAACTATGGGCCTTCGGTGGGGGGCCTCCCGTGCAGGGCCTGGTGTGGCAAAACCAAATCTATATTCTTAAACACTTTCTATGCAGTGGTTTGTTCATTTACTCTGGGCTCATTCTCTGTTACTCTGTAGACAGACATCCTCCCAAGTAAACAGACAGGCTCTAACTCATTCCTTTTAGCATGGATGATCAATCATTCAGGTTGTTCTCTGAATGTGGATTATGAGTGTATGAGCACGTTAACCACAAAAAAGTGCTTCTGCAAACATTCTTACACATTAAAAAAATATTCTTACAACAGAGCCCAAAAGATAATTAACTAAAAACAGCCTCGCTCACAAAACAATCCCTGCGTCTGCATGTCAGATCTGGGCAAAGCGTTGTGTGTCATACACTTACAGTCTCCCCTGAAGATTTTTATCCATTTCCAGCAGATCTGGCAAATCCTTTCTCATACAGCGCCGGGATCGCCCTAAAGAATCCACATAATCCACCCTGAAATAAAAGTGAAAAGACATAAAAAACTGTACATAACATACAGTTCCCTAAGATAAGGAGTTGTCCACAATGAAAAGTTATCATAGGCTCCATCACAAACCCATCTCCAAGGGCTTCCTGGGTAACTCAAACTAAATAATCCACCTGCAATGCGGGAGACCCATGTTCGATCCGTGGGTCGGGACGATCCCCTGGAGAAGGGCATGGCAACCCACTCCAGTATTCTTGCCTGGAGAATCCCACGGACAGAGGAGCCTGGCAGCTACAGTCCATGGGCTCACAAAGAGTCAGACATGACTGAGCGACTAACACACATCACCAAGAAAAACCTTCAACCTGAGAGACCACCACCATTGGTACAAACATGCTCTTCAAACTTAAAAGTTGACACACAATAGTTTCATTGCACCCTTGATTAAATCTTAGTTTTAGAAACTGTAGAAAATGATTGACCATGTGTATCTCTGATCTCAAAGATAAAAACTCCACACAGACCCCTGCTGCAGTATCTCAGAAATTACTTTTATCTGGTTTACACATTTGCAAGGAGATCCAACCAGTCCATCCTAAAGGAAATCAGTCCTGGGTATTCACTGGAAGGACTAATGTTGAAGCTGAAACTGCAATACTTTGGCCACCTGATGCGAAGAGCTGACTCACTGGAAAAGACCCTGATGCTGGGAGGGATTGAAGGCGGGAGGAGAAGGGCACAGAGGATGAGATGGCTGGATGGCATCACTGACTCAAGGGACATGAGTTTGGGTGAACTCCGGGAGTTGGTGATGGACAGGGAGGCCTGGCATGCTGTGGTTCATGGGGTCGCAAAGAGTCGGACACGACTGAGTGACTGAACTGAACACATTTCCAAATATTTTCTCAGCATCGTAATAACTACACTCTGGACCAGACTCTCTCTTTGTTCACCTTCTCACACTCTTCCCAAACTTGATGTTTTTTGTTTCCTTTGTTCCTTCTAATTGATACAATCTTCCCAATGGATTAGAAAGTTCTTAAAAGAAATATGGAAGAAAGCAAAGAAGAACTAAAGAGCCTCTTGATTAAAGTGAAAGAGGAGAGTGAAAAAGTTGGCTTAAAATTCAACATTTAGGAAACTTAAGATCATGGCATCGGTCCCATCACTTCACAGTGAATAGATGGGGAAACAGTGACAGACTTTTTTTTCTTGGGCTCCAAAATCACTGCATATCGTGACTGCAGCCATGAAATTAAAAGAAACTTGCTCCTTGGAAGAAAAGCTATGATCAACCTAGACAGCATATTAAAAAGCAGAGACATTAATTACTTTGCCGACAAAGGTCCATCTAGCCAAAGCTATGGTTTTCCCAGTGGTCATGTACGGATGTGAGAGCTGGGCTATAAAGAAAGCTAGCTGCTGAAGAATTGATGCTTTTGAACTGTGGTGTTGGAGAAGACTCTTGAGAGTCCCTTGGATTGCAAGGAGATCCAACCAGTCCATCCTAAAGGAGATCAGTCCTGGGTGTTCATTGGAAGGACTGATGCTGAAGCTGAAACTCCAATACTTTGGCCACCCGATGCGAAGAATTGACTCACTGGAAAAGACCCTGATGCTGGGAAAGACTGAAGGTGGGAGAAGAGGACGACAGAGGGTGAGATGGTTGGATGGCATCAACAACTCAACGGACATGAGTTTGAGCAAGCTCCAGGAGTTGGTGATGGACAGGGAAGCCTGGCATGCTACAGTCCATGAGGTCACAGAGAGTCAGACACGACTGAACTGAACCGAATAGAAGTATTCTGAGAGACTCTTCTTAACTCGGAGGAAGCCAAGGCAACACACATTTTGTACTACAAAAGCACCTCAACAGTGGGCCAGTCTGTTATCTTTTACTCTTGTTCTTCTTTCCTCATCTTGGCCCAAAGTAAGTACCTTGTTTCATGTACCAGGCAGGGAAACCAGGCAGCCAGCAAGGCCAGTGAAGTACTCTGACGCCCACAACAGGAAATAAGGGCAGGTTTTCATGGATAACATTTCATCTGTATTATGATGCAAAAGATCTTTAATGTTTTAAATTACAGGCAGGGACTCCCCCAGATCCTCTGGCAGGAGGCTGGAACCACAGAAGGGCCGGCACGACTGCTGGGCCTGCCCAAGGTCGGATTCCCACACATGCGGCTTGTGGTTTTGTGAGTCTTTTCTTTCCTATCACACATGCCAAGTCCAAATGTCAGCCTATGATTTAAAAGGTGAATGCTTGGGAATCCACCACTACAGTCCACAGAAATAAAAGCTGACGACCACAGAAATAAAACCTCCAACAGCAAAAAGCAGTTTCTCCCTTTTCTTCTTTTCCTTCAATGAATGGAGAACCAAAACCACCTAACCAGATGGTCTGAGTAATTATTTACAGTATTTTTGTGGAAAGATTTCCTACCACCTGGAACTTGACTGCAAAAGGATTTTACAAGCAGTTACAATTCTGGAACCTAACTTAGAAACAAAGCAAGTGTCAGAACTGCTTGCAGTGCATCTTCCTTCACCCTATGGGGCATGTGACACCTTCAACTGCCCTTCAAACTCTTCAAATCGGTAACAAATTGATTGTAATCATACAGGCATTAATAAGGGGGGTGGGGAGACATTAAACCTTTCAAAGGAGATGAGATTTCTGCTATGAAAAGCAATCATAAGCTATTCTGTCTCTGGAGAAGGCCTCCAAAACATGAAGATCTCATTGAAACAGAAGTGGCAGGACAGCAGCCAGCAACAAAAACCAGGGCGCAAGCTCTCAGGGAAACCATCACCTGAGGCAGGAAGGGACACAGGAGGGCTCAGTCATGCCCTCTACACAGGACGCTGGGGAAGTTAGGGCACAGAACCTTGAAACGCTCCTAACAAGAGCAGGCAGGACATAAACGGCCCAAAAGTGTGTCTCAATCCTTTTCTGGTAAGGAAGCCAGTTATGTGTCAATATGGGCTTTCCAGGTGGCTCAGCAGTAAAGAATCCAGCTGCCAGTGCAGGGGATGCGGGTTCAAGTCCTGGGCTGGGAAGATCCCTGGAGGAGAAAATGACAACCCAGTCCAGTATTCTTGCCTGGAAAATTCTATGGATAGAGGAGTCTGGAGGGCTCATGGGGTTGCAAAGAGTCAGACACAACTTAGCGACTAAACAACAAGACCCAAAGGAGAAGGAAGTATGTTTACTATCAGAGTTCAGATGACAGAGAGACCATTTAGACTAGAAATGCTGAAGAAAAGTATGAGGAAAGGAATGGCATCATACCCGCTCCTCTGTGACTGCCCACTTCAGATGTTAAGTGTTCTAGAAGGCTGGTAAGAAGACCCTTCTGCAGCACGAAGATGCAAGTTCTCTGCGTTCCCAAGCAGTGGGGACCGCTCTCTTCACTCATAAAAGACTCCTTCCCATGTGGGGAATGGCTGACAAAAGATCAACAGGTCCTGCCGACAACCCTAAGCAGTTCCTAACAAATACTCCCACGGTGTGGACATCTGAGCCTTGGGTGGGGAGCGGTGGGCTCCACACCAGCAGGAAGGGTCAGGCAGGGTTACTCCCAGGAACACAGCATCAGTGCACCTCATGCAATCACAAGCCCTTCTGAACACGTTTCTAAACAGTATCTTCGGTACAGAAAAATCTCCATGCCATTTCCTCTGCGGTTTCCTTGTAAAGAAAAGATTAGTTTGGTTTCCCCATCATTCACCTACCAGGCATCACCATTCCTGTTATACAGACGAGGAAACTGAAGCCAAGAGAGGGTAGGAACATGATCACAACTGTACCACCAGTGAAAGGCAGAGCCCGTGCTGTCCAGACGCAGGTCCGTGATACCTCAACCATACTGGCAGAAAATGCCACAGCCAGAGTAAGGCTCCCCGGATCAGTTCTGCCAGCCCGTTTTCACTGGAAACAAGAGCTCACGCTATCTACATGATGATGCCCAAATAAGCACCTGGGTAAGGCGGCAGGGTGGGTAGAAAGGAACGTTCTTCTGCCTAAACAACCCTTTCACATCAATGAAACGGGAAACAAAGCCTCCACGCCGGGCACAGTGCCTGGCATGTGGCAGGAACACAGGCTACTTGTAATTATATCAAGTAGCAGCTACTGCTTCAACATCCATAAATGCAATCCTACTTAGAGTAGAGTCTCTAAAGAAGGACTAGTGAGAAAAGGCTTGATAACAGCAAAATAAATGGCTCTCAAAAAGTAAACCCAAGTCTGACAACATTAACATAGCCAAATGGCATAACATCACCAACCACTCTTCACTGGGATCCTGGGGAGGAGGAATATCTTTTTCAGAAAGAGCTGCTTCATCATCGTCTCTTTCTTCGGTCCTTCTGTAATCTCTATTGGCAGCAACCGCTTCCATTTCTTTGTGTCTGTCTATCATCTTCTGTGTGAAATCCACAAGGTACATGTCCTCCACCTCTTCATCTAGGACACAAACATCAACGTTCAGATGCACAGAGCAGCCATGAAGCAGTCACAGTCACCACTGGGCGCCACACCACCCAACAGCTCACTAGTCTCCACCCGCCCCTAATGCTCCAAAGACACAGAGCCGCCTGGGGCCTGACGGAGACGCTGCAGAGAGGCCGCGGGACTCACCTCTAAAAGCCCGGAGTAAAATAAATAAATAAATAAATAAATAAATAAATAAAAGCCCGGAGTTTCCTGCTGCCTCGTCAATAACAAGACGAGAAGATAGCAGTGTCTGACTTCAAGAGGCTCATCTAGCCAATCAGACAACACAGAGGCAGAACGGCATTGCCCAGTAAGCCTTTGTGACTCAGTGACACCCATCTCTAACCATGTGGGTCATATCCCATAGCCCTGAGTATACGGCTGTGGAATGCCAAGTGTTCAAAGGGTCCTAACACAGGTAAAAGAAGTCATCTGAATTCTTTGCATCCATGAACACCACCTTCAGGTAAGGCATAGTACCAGGATCTGCAGGGCATATAGAGATGTCTAAAGTGCCATCTACTTGCAGGCCTTATCTACTTAAGCTGAAACCTACGCTGAAAGTTAAATAGTAATCCATTACTCTAATTTAACACAGGATAGCGGATGCATTCACAAACAACGTATGCATCAAGTTTCACTCTGCTGGATTTAAGCTCTAAGGAACAGATGGTAGGTTCCCTACTACCAGGAGTTGATGTTACCCTCACTGTACAGTGGAAAATAACTGGGCTCCAAAACTTGCCCAGACATGCAGGTCCAATAAGCCCATCAGGAGGTGGGTCTGCCGGTATGGACAAAACCAAATCTCCATGTCCACACACTCCTTTGACTTGATTCTACATTAACAATATATGTAAAGTTTGAATTAAATGAAAAAAGACAGTATTTTTAGTCACAAAAATATGTAATTCAATTGGGAAAGAAATACATTTTCCAAAAAAAAAAAAAAAAAAGAAAGAAAGAAATACATTTTCCCAGAGCTGAGTTAAATAAGACCACAAAACAGTGAGGCCTCCTGGCTGGCTGACACCTGCTGCTTCTTCAGGGGGAAGGCAGGGCCTCCCCCACGGCTCTCAGCTTTGTGAGCACGCAGCCTGCCCCTGCTGGGCTCCCAGCACACAGGAACGTGTTCCTGCTGTCTGGGCAGCCATGATCAGGGTCCCGCCGCCTCCTCTCCTGCTGCACCCCACCCCCCGCCTGGCCCTCAGCCCTAGCTCCGCAAGTCAGCCCGGCCAGCTCTGGTCCTCTCCTCCCTCTGCTCGCCCCATTTCCCCCTGCAGAAGCCCTTCTGCAGTTCTCCAAAACCTTTGAGACTCCCATCAGAGCCACCTTCTCCCTAAAGACTTCCACATATGGCTTTTAAAGGCAGTAAGAGATGCACTGCCATGTAAAATCTCTTTTATTGTTGTTGAACTTTAGGTTGGGTTTCCTTTTTGTGGAGCAGGTATAAGGAGGGAGGATCCTTTAAATATTATCTTAGAAGCAACTATACTGGCTTCCTGGGCAGCAGAGTGGTTAAGGCTCTGAGCTTCCACTGCAGAGGAGTGGCTCTGAGCTTCCACTTTCCTGGTCAGGGAACTAAGATCCTGCATGCTGTGCAGCACAGCAAAAAACTTTTACTTTAAAAAAAAATAAACTACAAAAGCAACTATAAGCACTTCAAAGACTAAAATTAAACACAGAGGAAAAAAACAGGGGAAAGGAATGATAACTCCAGTACTCTGATATAACCATAATTCCTCTCAGGTTATTATTTCTTAAACACAGCCCTAACTGTTTGTAACAATGGCCTATTTAGACCTTTATTCCTAAATTTGTTTTCTTCTGTGCCATTTTCCTCCACTGATGATACCCCCCATTGAGGGCAGAGGCAGAGAATCTGGCTAATACTGACTGGCTTGTCCCTCTATAGCACCTAACAGGCCCAGCACCCACGGGGCAAATAAAAAACTACTGCTGATTTTCTTATCTCTGTGCTGACACGCAGGCCTTCCCTGGGAACTCAGCTGGTAAAGAATCCGCCTGCAGTGCAGGAGACCCCAGTTTGATTCCTGGGTTAGGAAGATGCTGACACAGAAAGTCAAATCTATTTAAGTTTCTCCCTATTCTCATAATTATTTTAACAAATAAGAAAATACCCCAGAGTGGTATGAATTACAGAAAATAAAGATGCATAAATAATTGTATTTACCTATAAAGTCTCCTTTAGTCATCTTCTCATACAATTTGGCTTTTTCTTCCAATTTCTCCCTAGGAGAAAAAAAAAAGACAAGCATAAGAACGGTCTTATCACTGCCACTCCCGGTAAAACTGCCCCCCACCCCCAGCCTTGCTGCTGCAACCTGCCCACGGGGCCCAGTCTGATGACGAGAGCTGAGTCCCCACCCTGAGAGGACCCTCAGACACAGCCAGGTCTGCTCTGCCAATGAAACACAAAGCCTGGCCCATGTTTCTTTCATTCACGACTGTACCAAAGGGCCAAAAACAATGCCTGATGCATCGCAGACGTTCAGTCAGTATTTGAGGAATGAACACATGAATGAATGAAGATTCCAATTTAATTTAAATGCCAAATGCAACAAATTAAATACCAAAAAAAGAGAGGTATCTAAACAAAAACATTTTCTGTTATGGATCACCAAATTCCACAGTAACTCTGTATCACTGGTTTTACACAAGGGTCCCTGGTCTCCCCTTAGCTAATCAGGTCTAAGAGCGGCAGAGACCAACCTCCTAGAAGTCTGTTAAAAATATGATAATGTCTGTTTTATACAGAACATAGATAAATTATTCATGACAGATAGCTAATTAAAAACAAACATCAACCCTGGCATTTCAATTCAGCAGCCTCTCTGCTCATGTTAATTCTAGTGACATTTACTCTTTGGTGGCTAAGACCTGATGATTCTTTTATTCTAGAAATATTTATGATGATAAAGAGCACCAAAGAAGTCATATGAACATTTGCTTGTGAAGGATGGTACTTTATGACAATAGAAAATTTCATTTCTAATGGTGAGTATGATGTTAGCTAATAGGGCATTAAGATGTTATGGAGAAACTCGAATGAACATTTCAGTCAATCCAATACAAAGCCATAGTAATCGAAACAGTATGGGACTGGCATAAAAACAGACACACAGAACAACAGAATGGAAAGAGAGCCCAGAGATAAACCCACACACATATGGTCAATTAATTTACAACAGAAGAGCCAAGAATATGCAATGGCAAAAGAGCTGTCTCGTGAATAAATGGTGTTGGGAAAACTGGACAGCCACATGCAAAACGATGAACCTAAAAAACTGTACTACACATCTGAATTAAAAATTCACAATGGAACCATAAAACTCCTAGAAGAAAACACAGGCAACACATTCCTAACATCAGTGTGGCAATGATTTTTTAGGATTTGACAACAAAAAAAAGGCAAGAAAAGCAAAAATAAACAAGAGGGACTATATCAAGCTAAAAAGCTTCTGCAGAGCAAAGGAAACCATCACCAAAATGAAAAGGCAACCTATCACTGAATGGGAGAAAATGTTTGCAAATCGTATGTCTGCCATAGACTTAATATCCAAAATAAAGAACTTACAACTCAACAGCAAGAAAACCAAACAGTGCAACTTTAAAAAAGGATCCGAATAAACATCCTGTCAGACATACAGATGGGCAAGAGGTACATGAGAAGGTGCTCAGCATCACTACTCATGAGGGGAATGGAGACCAAAATCACAGTGAGATGTCACCTCACACGTGACAGAACTGCTACAAAAAGCTAAGAAATAACAAGGGTCAGTTGGTGAGGATGTGGAGAAAAGGAAACCTTCATGCTGTGTAGGGGGAATATAAACTGGGGCAGCCGCTAAGGAAAAAGAGGATGAGATTGCTCACAAAATAAACAGAACTACCATATGGGAACTTCCCTGGTGATCCAGAGGTTAAGACTCTGAGTGTCCACTGCAGGGGCATGGGTTCGCTCTCGTATAAGTGGCTGTCCAGAGAACTAAGATCCTGCATGTCACACAGTATGGCCAAAAAAAAAAGTAAATAAGTTCGTAGATACGGTAAACAGAATGGCAGTTGCCAGAGGCAGCAGGAGGATGGGAAGGAAATGGATGAAATGGGTCAAAATGTACAAACTTCCAGTTATAAAATATGTTAGCAATGAGGATCCAATGTCCAGCATAATGACTACAGTTAATACTGCATTGCATACATGAAGTTTGTTAAAAGAGTAGATCTCAAATGTTCCTAGTTAAGTGTTAGTCGTTCAGTCGTGTCCGACTCTTTGCGATCCCATGGACTGGAGCCCACCAGGCTCCTCGGTCCATGGGATTCCCCAGGCAGGAATATTGGAGTGGGTTGCCATTCCCTTCTCCAAGGGATCTTCCTGACACAGGGATCAAGCTGTGTGGTGATAGATGTTAGTTAATTATTAGATCTATTGTGGTGAGCACTTCACAATACATACAAATACTAAGTAACTCTGTTGTACATCTGAAACTAATACAATGCTATGTTTCAATTACACCTTAATAAAATACATATATAAAGCATAAAAAAGTTACATTATCTTTCAACAAAATTAAAATTCTAAGCATAATGTCCAATAGTGAGAAAAATGTCTCAGCAGTGAACATGTCTTTAAGTAAAAGTCTCCAGTCTGTTGGGGATAGGTCAAACGCTAAGAAAATAATCCCTAAATGGGCTAACACTCTGCCCTTTACTCTCAGACCCAGAAGAGCCAAGCAGTCTGAGCAACCACTTTCATCTGCCAACTTTTTATTATGCAATGGATCTAAACACACACATGGCAGTCATGCCAGAGATTAAAACTTGGGATTCTGAATCCAGGGTGATAGTGCAAACAAGGGAAGAGCTCTTCTTTACAGAAGAATGCCAGCTAGTAAACAGAATGAAAAAATAATACACATGGAATGACAGATTTAGAAAAATTCTAATTTTGAAATCATCAGTGTAATAACTGACTCAGCGATGACTTAATCATCACATGAAAACACACTGGTGAACAGAATATTCACACAGCGTCAGTTTCCCTCCTTAGATTATTATTAATTTCAAACGAGGAAAAGCATCTTATTGGTGGAAAACTACAGCAGATCTACCTTAACTGAGTGATCAAACTTATCTTCACCAATAATGACTTAAGCTGACATCATGAACCTCCTGATGTGACTCAACAGGACGACAAATCATCACCTAGATAGTGTTAACAACCGTTGGTAATTAGTCTGACTCTAATCAGACTGTGGGACACCGCAGAAACAATTGGCCTGGACTTTTCAAACGATGTCAGTGGTGTAACAGACAGCAAAAACGCAAGGGAGGGACTTCCCTGGTGGCCCAGTGGTTGAGAATCCGCCTGCCAACGTACGGAGCACAGGTTCTTCCCTGACCTGTGAACGAGGATCCCACATGCCACAGGGCAGTTAAGCCCGTGTGCCACCATCACTGAGTCCACGTGTAACTGCTGAAGCTTCCTGTGCCCTAGAGCCTGTGCTCCGCGACAAGAGAAGTCACCACAATGAGAATCCCTCACACCACAACTAGAGTGGCCCCTACTCGCCACAACTAGAGAAAGCCTGCATGCCGCAACGAAGGCTCAGGGCAGCCATAATTAAATAAAACTGTAAACATTTTTTTAAACAGGCAAAGGAACTGTTTTCTATTAAAAGAGACTAAAGAGATATGACAACTACATGCAATGCATACTCTTTAATTAAACATTTTAAAAAACAATAAAGGACACATCTATACTAGGATAACTGGTGAAATATGAACATGGACCATATGATACCACTTTATCAGTGGCAAATTTCTTGGATATGACAGCAGTATTGTGATTACACAGGGAAACGTCCTCATTCCTGCATAACCACAGTACTGCTGTCATATCCCAGAAATATGCCACTGATAAAATAGCATCATACAGAAGACATATGCTGAAACATTTAGAGGTAAAGTACAGTGATGTTTAACAAAGTTTCTCTACACACACACACACACACACACACGAGAGAGGGAGGGGGAGAAAGAAAGCAAATTTTATAAGATGTGAAGTGGTGAATTTAGGTGAGAAGTATTAGAATGTTCACTGTAGTCTTGTCTCAAATATTCTGCTGGTTTGAAGCTTTTCATATTACAAAGTCGGGAGGGAAATTCCGTCTCTAATCACTGACAGCACACCACCCAGTAGCCCTGAGCACACCGCATGGACACGCGGGGATAATCTCAGCGCCAACAGGGGCTCACAGGGGCACTGCTTCATCTTTCAAACTGAGGCTGTGTCTTATCTTCTTATAAGATTATAAATATGCCTGCAAATCATATTATTTTCAGGTAAGAGAGTATCTGGTTAGAAGGATGACAAAAATTAACATTGTAAATGAAATCAAGGTGACCTTCCCCGTCTTCACTCAGGGAGCCCCAGAGACAGCCCAGTGGTTGAGAGTGACATTACCTTGCTTTGTCCAGAGTCTTCTGTTCTGCAATCTGCTCTTCAGCATCCTTTTCAGCTCGGTTAGAGACTCCTGCATTCTGTTTGCTCCAGATATTTGGTTTCTGGAGAATAATTTAAAAAACACAGAATCACCAACTGACTGCAAAAAATCTCTACTTGCACATCAGAAGGGGGAAGAAAAGATAATTAGATCTTGTGAATCAATGGAAATAACTGGACCTCTGACAGCCAACTTATGTCCTGCAAATAAACTATACATAGCAAAGCTAGAGCTGGAAGAAAAAAAAAAGACCCTAAATTACATTTAAAAATTTCTTTATACAATTGCAGTTACTTTTTAAACTCTCCTGAATGATTACAACCTAATTCAAGACGTTAATGAAAAATATATAACAGATTTAGTAATACAAATAATAGATACCATTATTTATAAAATTGGAAAAACATTCACATACTGAAGAATTAGAGCATTTTAATGTGCTTTTGAATCTTACTAATTTCTATTTCAATATTTGAAATAGTTTATGCAGATGTTCAAATACAAGACAAGGATGTATAGGTAGCAGATACCTTGGACACTTTCAAAAAACTTAATTATGGTTTAATTCCCCTGTGTTTGGGGTCAATGGAGATAATTAGATTTTATTTTTACCTTGTTAGTTGGTTTTGGCTTTCCCAAAACTCCAGCATCTTTTAGAAGTTTTTCTTGTTTGAATTCTTCTTGTTTTCGGAAGAGTTCAGCCTTAAGGTCTACCAACTAGAATAAAGACAAAAAGCCAAAACAAACAAACAAACAAACAAACACCAATTAACTCTAATGAGTGACTGGATTTCTAAGTTTTTATAATTCTGAAAACAAGATCACAAGCTCTTATAAATGGACAAAAGTAGACGTAAAATTAAATGTTTAAATGTAGTCTAGCACAAAATAAATCCAAGTCATATTTCATTCCAGCTCTGTGGTAAACATATTTAATTTTCAACACTTCAAGGCTTTCCTCTGGGCAAAGAGAGAATGATAGGCAAAGTAAATGAAATCTGCATCTTCTAGATTCAGATTCAACTAACATCATTAACCACTTTCTCTCTGACTGGCATTGTACTTGGTTTTTTCATGTAGTACAAGTAAAAAAAAAAATTTAATTTCACTTAAACATCACAAACATTTATTATTTCTACAGGAAAACATCTTTGATCAGCAACAATCTGAGCCCCAGTATGTGCCTGGCATTTAACACTGAAGAGCAGAATACAAATGTGAATTAGACATACTCTTCTGCCTCAAAGAATCTACAATCTAGTAAGAAATGTAACTTACAACATCAGTCAGATGCAATACGTGACTCTAAGAGTGAAATTAAGTGGCATAAAAATTCAGATAAAGGAGTATTTCCTTTTGTCCAGAGTGATCAGAGATGGCTTTGAAATGAGCCTTAAAGGATAGGCAAGATTTCAACTCGAAATAAAATAGACTGAGTTAATTTTGTTTCAGCATATTTTGGAAACCACAAATTTAGCTTAACCACAGAGTTCAAGAACAAGAAAAGCCAGAGCAAAAGGAACAGGGGACTTGGATCTATCATCACTATCTACTCTGCACAAAAGGGTATAATGGCAGTTTCCTTTCTAAGGATCGAGGTACAGCTGCTTATATACACAGACATTTGTAAACTGAATACTTAAAAAGCCCAGCATTACAGACTGACTTTTAAGGGAAATCAAAATGACTGCATTGAGTGATTTCTATTTTGGAAGAAAGTATTTAAAAATAGGTTTGGCACAGATTTTAATAACGTCAAGGGCGGGTTTACTCCAGAACCTAATACTCTAAATCTTAAAAAACAAATTTAAAACTTAAGCCTTTTCTTCTAAGCCTTCTTAACCACATCAATTTTCTAGTCGCACATTTTCCTACTATACTTTTGAATTTTAAAAGGAAGATGCTCAGAGAAGTGTCAGTTCCCAGATGGCATTCACATTATTATTACTAATTTTAACCCATCAGGAAAAAATAATTAATTTTATAGTTTTTTGGTACCTAATCCTCAAACATTATGTGTGTGTGCTAAGTCACTTCAGTCATACGAAACCCTTTGCAATCCCATGGACTGTAGCCCTCCAGGGTCCTCTGTCCATGGGATTCTCCAGGCAAGAATACTGGAGTGGGTTCCCATGCCCTCCTCCAAGGGATCTTCCCAACCCAGGGTTCGAAACCCCCCATCTCTTACGTCTCCTACATTGGCAGGGAGGTTCCTTACCACTAGCGCCACCTGGGAAGCCCTCAAACATTATTAACTAGTACCGATTTTCAGTATGAGACGGGGGCAAGGGGCTCAAATATTGGGATATTTCCTTCATATCCCTCGCACCCAACATTCTGCAGTAAATCCAAGATTAACCCAAAGGTTGGGCAATTTGCTCTGATATACTGGAAAAGACAACTGCCGTGGAGTCAACCAGACCACATGAGCCCAATTCTACCACTAAGAACTCTGTATGTGAGCTGAAGAAAGCCACTTCATCTTCTGAGCCTCAGCGGCATTATCCATAAAGTGGGGATATTACTAGCGCCTGCCTCCTAATGCAGTCACTAGAGCTCAGGGACACTGTGCATATAAAGTACTGGCACAAACCAGTACTGAGAACTGGTTTTCTTCCTCAGTTCAGTTGTGTCCCACTCTTTGCGACCCCATGGACTGCAGTACGCCAGACCTCCCTGTCCATCACCAACTCCCCAAGCGTGCTCAAACTCATGTCCATTGAGACAGTGATGCCGTACAACCATCTCATCCTCTGTCGTCCCCTTTTCCTCCTGCCTTCAGTCTTTCCCATCATCAGGGTCTTTTCGAATGAGTCGGTTCTTCGCATCAGGAGGCCAAAGGATTGGAGTTTCAGCATCAGTCCTTCCAGTGAATATTCTGGACTGATTTCCTTTAGGATGGACTGGTTGGATCTCCTTGCAGTCCAAGGGACTCTCAAGAAGTAACTAAATTAACAAAGGTGCTTACATCCTGTTAGACCTTACAGCTCCCAGGCAGCGCATCCTATGGGTGTATTAACAACTGTTCAGCAGTCCTCCTGCCGGGGGACGCTGGGCCTCTCGGACCCCGGGGTACGAGTCACACTAATGTTAGGGGGGGAGCTCAAGGGGAACGTGTCTGCACAGCTCGCAGAGGCCGGGGTCCCCTACCGACAGTCACGGACACAAGGCTGCCAAGGAGGCCTGGCCTGTCGTCGCGGAGGGGAGGCAGGGACAGTCCCAACCCGGAAAATACACCAGGCTCAGGACGGCGTCTGAGGGGAGAGCCTGGGCCCGGCGCCCCGGCAGAGGGGAGACGCCAAACTCAGGGTTCTATTAGCGAGAAAGTGGGTCCGCTCCCCGTAGGGAAGAAGGCACGCTCCGCCTGTTTTTCCAGAGAAAAGCCAGGTCCGGCGTCCTCTCTGAGGAAAGGCCAAGTCTGGGACTCCGAGTGAAGAAACAAGCTAGGTCGAGATTCTTATCCTGCGGAGGCGGGGAGACGCGGAGCCCGAAGCATCATCTATCCCCGTACTCACCGAGGACGCCGTGACGTCCAAGGGCTTCTTTCTCCTGTCCATATTCGCCCCGGAGGGTCCTTAGGAGTACGTCTCAAGGTACCAGCCCGGCCCTTTATACCGCCTTCCGCTGGAGCCGGAAGTCACTTCAGCAGAGCGACGGTATTTATAGCTCTGGCGCCATCTTGAGAAGGTCAGAGTGTACCGAGTAGTCCGTCCTTCACCATTTTGAGACGGTCAGAGGGTGCTCAGAAGTGAAGCTAATTGCTAACGCCATCTTGAAAAAGGCAGAAGGTAATAGGGCTGGTGTTTGGTGCCATCTTGAGAAGGTCTCCATACGCCAGGCAGGGCAATGCACGCCATCTTGAGTGGGGCGAATTGGGTGTGGCGAAGGCGCCATCTTGGGAAGGGCGGAGTGAACTGACATGTTTATCTTCCTAGCGAAAAGAAAGAAACGTTAGTAGGACTGGAAAGATCTAAATACCCTGTGAACGCCTGCCGTTCGCCAGGCACTGCTGGTGCGTCTCACAGGCTAATTTATTTAAATTCTTACAAGAGTCATATGAGCTAAAGATTAGCATATTAATTCTGGTAGAAATAGCAACAATAATAATAGCTAATGTTGATACAGTGCCTACCCTGTGTTAGTTTACATATTTCAGCTGGTAAGAACATGAACTCCAGAAGTCAACTTCCTCAGTTTATATCACTCCATTATCACTTAGCTGTGTGACCTTAAGAAAGTTTCTTACTTTCTCTGTGCTTCAGTTTCCAAATGGGAATAAAATAGTACTACATGGGGCTCAGTGAAAAGTAGATGAAGTAAATGAGCTAGTGGATAAAAATATTAATGGTTGTGCTATTCAGACTAATGACACCCCCCCCATGTCCATCTTCTAATCCGCAGAACCCGTAATTATGTTACCTTATTTGGCAAAAGGGAATTTGCACGTGTGATTAAATTAAAGATTTTGAGATGAGATTATCTAAGTAAAGTCCAACGTACTGCAGGAGATCAAATCAGTTAATCCTAAAGGAAATCAACCCTGAATATTCATTGGAAGGACTGATGCTGAGGTTGAAGTACTTTGGCCACCTGATGCAAAGAGCTGATTCATTGGAAGAGACCCTGATGCTGGACAAGATTGAAGGCATGAGGAGAAGGGGTGACAGGGGACAAGATGGTTGGATGATGTCACTGACTCAGTGGACATGAGTTTGAGCAAACTCTGGGAGATGATGGAGGACAGGGCAGCCTGGCGTGCTGCAGTCCATGGAGTCACAAAGAGCCGGACACGACTCAGTGAATGAACAACCATGGCAATCTCAAGGGTGTTTTATGTAAGAGGGAGGCAGAAAGGTCAGAATCAGTGAGAGAGGTCTGAAGTCACGACACTGTGGGCTTTGAGGAGGAAGGATGGGACCTATGCCGAGGAATGCAGACAGCCTCTAGAAGCTAGAAGAGACTAGGAACTGAGTGCTCCTCTAGAGTCTCCAGTGCATCACTGCTGACGCCTAGATTTCAGCCGTGTAAGGCTCATTTCAGACTTCCCACCTCCAGAACTTTAAGAGAATAAATTTACGTTGTTCAGTAAACAACGAATGATATGAATGATAACTGCAGCAATAGCATGTGTGTGCCTCTTTTCGTGGATTATCTCGTTTAGTCCTTGCAAGGATCCCAGAGGTGGGAGCTATTTATCCCATGTTACTGAGGAGAAAAATGAGACCCAAGAGGTTAAATGACATGCCAAAGGGCACTTGCCAACTAGTAAGTAATGGACCAGTGTTCTTCCCTGGAGAATCTGAAGGACAGAGGAGCCTGGAGGGCCACAGTCCATGGGTTCACAAAGAATCGGACACAACTGACCAACTAAGCATGTATGCATGCACAATTGATTGACCCCAGCGTCAAAAAATAACTCAAAGACAGTGAGTTATTTATTTGCATTCGATTTACTTGTAAAGAGAAGAACCTTTAGTTTCCTTGCCAGCCGGCCACTGGTAGTGAGGCTAGTCAGCGTTCTGATCTTCTGCTGCCAGAAAGAAAGAACATTTAGTCGTTTATGGATACCCCAGAAGACCTGGAGAGTTTAGTTTTCTCTGTATGAGGCCTGTCAGCATCCTTGCCAGCATCTCCATGTTCATTGTCGTTGTTCGATCCATAGGCTGTGTCTGACTCTTTCTGACCCCATGAACTGCAGTACGCCAGGACAGCACTTCACTGTCCTTCACCATCTCCCAGAGCTTGCCCAAACTCACGACCATTGAGTCGGTGAAGCCATCCAATCATCTCATCCTCTGTCACCCCCTTCTCCTGCCTGCAGTCTTTCCCAGCATCAGGGTCTTTTCTAATGAGTCGGCTCCTCGCTTATTCATTAGGCAGATTTGTACCATCACCCTCATCTGAAGTCCTCACTACTGTGGCATCCAGCCTGATTTCAGTTGCCTTCCAAGGCATTTCAGTGACCAGGAGCAAACCAATGGGTCTCCCCCATCCCCCCAGCCCCTGCACACATCCACGTCTAGAGAAGCACAGAAAACTTAATCTGGATTGACCAGAATGCCCTCCTGGCACTCCAACCATTTTTCACATACTCCGTTTCTCAAATTCTCCTCTTCCTTTTATGCTTTCCAAATGTGTGTCTGTTCCTCTAAGGGGCTTCCCTGGTGGCTCAGAAGGTAAAGAATCTGCCTGCAGTGCAGGAGACCCGGCTTTGATCCCTGGGTCGGGAAGATCCCCTAGAGAAGGGCATGGCAACCCACTCCAGTATTCTTGCCTGGAGAATTCCCAAGGACAGGGGAGCCTGACGGACTATAGTCCGTGGGGTCGCAAAGAATCGGACATGACTGAGCAGTTAACACTTTTCACTTTCACCAGGTACAAAAACCCAGGCCACAGCCCTCTGTTCGACACCACACTGTGCTGTCTTCCTGGGGTGTCATGTTCTAAACCAGATGTCAGGTCACTGTGTCTCAAACACAGACCTGGGTTTGTTCTGGAAGAGAGGGGAGGGCAGGCCCCTGGTCTGGTGAGAAGCACAGACGATTTCCTCCAGGCCCCCGCTCAGCCGAACTGCACCCCTCTGGATACCTTGAGAACCTCGCGTCACCCCTCTGAGCCTCACTTCTGGCACCCCGCTGCGTGCACGACGTTTGAGGTACAGAGGGGTGTGGAAATGGTGTGCAAGCTGCAAAGAGCTGTGCACGCATCTCTCGGGACACAGACGTTCATCCAGCGCCAGTCTTCTCACCGCAGAAGACTTGTGCCTGGGGACGGGCTGTGTTACAACGCTGCATATTTTGCAGTGCTTTGAGCTCCAGCTTGAGCCCCAACTGCTGTTGGATCCCTGGGGGTGAGGCTGGGTGGGAGAGCAATTATCTTCTTCCTTTTCCCCTCCTATGGGCTTTAATGATCTGTCAGATCTCCTAGGGACTGTAAACGAAGGGGAAAGAGAGGTGGCTTTTGGAAACACGGCAATGATTTTCCCCCACGAGCACGGCCATCCAGGCAGGCTCTTATTTTTAAAGTGGGGCCCTGCAGTCACTTTCTGGCATGAGCTTTCATAGCGACGGGGTTGCAAGCTGCCACCTGTGCTGCCATGGTTAATGTTTTAATGGGTAATTAAGTCAAGAGGTCTAACTCAGCCCAGGCTCCTTTTGGCTCGTGAGTGGCCTCTCTCCACAATCTCCTGTTTCCTCAAACGGAAAGTGTGTCTCTCCCAGATGCGTCCCACCTGCAGTGTCTTCACCTTTGTCCCATCTCCCACACACTGTCACTGATCCTGAGTTACTCAGCAGTGTGGCTGGATCAGCCAAGTCCAGTGTGTGAAAAAAAGATTAGGTCAGATCTAAGGAAAATTAGGTTCTAAATATGAGCAGAGCATGCGGTATAAAGATACCCAGACTCATGCCCTGGATGATGAAGACGCTCACCTTTATTAGCATCAGGCACAGAATCAGCTATTGGCATTACCTCATGGACTCCTCACAACAGCCTCGATGGTGGGTGCTGTTATTATTTTATTCAGCAGATGAGGCAACTGAGGTGCAGAGAAGTTGAGTGACTAGTCCATGGTCATACAGCTAGTCTTGGCCCCAGGATTTGATCTCAGGAAGCCTCGTTCCAGGACCTCACACTGTCCTCCTCCTGTGGGTCTGAGACTATATTCACCATCTTCATTCATTCATTCATGTAATTGTTAATCCATTCAGCTTTACTGGAGAAGGGGGACGTTTTTGTAGGAGCTGGCCCCAGAATATTTCTGCAGTTAGATCACTGCAGACAGAAGGGACCCACCAGGTAAATGCCAGGAGGTCTGATGGGGCAAGCTGGGACTGGACAAGGATCCTTTGGTGCCCTGAAAAGCCCAGCTGAGCTTGCAAATCTGGGGTAACTGGATAATTAGTGGGGCTTTTCCAACAGCTTGAGAAATTGGTGCTTGAGGCCATCAGTGAAAACAAGAGGTGCTAAGAACTCTACAACCTTGAGAAAACGGCCAACAGACAGGGCCCAAGCACCGCCTCCCAGCTTCAACCCAGCAGCTTCTTATGAGCAGGAGAAGATGCTCTACTACATCTTGCCTGTGGTCCTCACCCTTCACACATCCGGAGGTGGATATGATCCAGGTTCCTTTGCGGCCCCAAGTCTGATCTGAGGATGTACTTGGAAGGAAAAGGCCCGGAACCACATTCCTTCCTGCACCCAGAGCCCGGGGCCTGAGCTATTCATTGTGGACGCCCTGATGCCCACTTTCATTTCCTGCATGGTCTACATGGATGCAAATAGAGACAGGGCGGGGGAGGTGCCCGTGGGGGGTGGACCACGACTCTCACAAGAGAGACGCTAACAATGGCTACTTGCCTCCTGGTTCCCGGAAGGGAGGGGCACGCTGCGGGGCCAGCCAGCCAGCCAGCCGGGCCCATGATTTGGCGGGAGGGAGCTAGGATCCTGGCCTTGGAGGGTGGGGAAGGCCTAGGATCATTAAGAGAGGGAGACGCAGAGGTTGCCTGGGTGACCAGGGATGTTTTCCTGAGCACACATCCTCTGTCCCTTCATTCCAGAGCCTCCCTCCGAGCCCGAAATCCCTCTTCTTCCCTCCCCCAGCGTTCACCCTCAGAACAACACACAGAGGAACTTCCCTGGGGGTCCAGTGGTTAAGAACCCGCCTTGGAAAGCAGGGGACACTGGTTCGATCCCGGGTCTGGGAAGATCCTATACGCCTTGGGGTAACCAAGGCCGTGTGTCACAACTACTGAAGCCTGAGTACCCTGGAGCCTGGGCTGTGCAAAAAGAGAAGCCGCTACAGTGAGAATTGCTCACCCCACAGCGAGGGAGTAGCCCCCACTCGCCGCAGTCAGAGAAAGACTACACAGCAGCGAAGACCCAGCACAGCCAAAAATAAATTAGTATGTTTGAAAGAGAAGCAGCAAAGGCTGCCTGGGTGATCAGGGCTGTGTTCATGAAAGCACCTTCTCCATCCCTTCATTCCAGAGAGCCTCCCCCTGCACCCCGCCTCCACCTTCTTCCTCCCGGGTTCAGCCTCCACACGACACACGCAGGGAGTTGAGTGTTCTGCTTTTATCCGAGCATTCTATACCCAACACACGGCTAACAAGGGCCTGCTCCGTGTTGGGACTCATGCCAGGGGCTCTGCACACGCTCTCCCCATTTACCTGCAGAGCTGCCTGTGGACCTGGGGGGAGGACTTTTACACCCATTTCACAGATGAGGGGAGAGCAACGGTGACTCACAGCTGAACCAGAATTCCATCCAGGGATGTTGACCGCAAAGACTCTGCTCTTGCAACTCATAACCGCCTACTCGTTCATTCCAAAAAAAGTTATTTTTGACACGTGCCAGCCTTTGTGCAAGGCGCTGGAGGTATAGAAATAAATGAGACGGACACAGTGCTTGTCCCTGTGTCCTCACATTCCAGGGGGAGACAGAGCCCTCCGTCACAAGGTAACCAGCACACCGCTCACTGTAAGTCACGGCCGTTGCCATTGGAAGGATGACAGATACGTGCTGTGAGGACAGAGAAACGGGAGGTGGTGGGAGCGATCTAATACAGGCTGCGGCCAGGAAAGCTGTCTCTGGGCAGGGGACGTTTCAGCTGTACCTGCGGGACTTCCCTGGTGGTGGGGTGGATAAGAATCCGCCTGCCAATGCAGGGCCATGGGTTCCATCCCTGGCCCAGGAAGGTCGCACATGCACCACAACTGTTGAGCCTGCAAGCCTAGAGCCTGTGCTCCGCAACAGGAGAAGAAGCCGCTGCAGTGAGAAGCCCACACACCGCAGTGAAGGGCAGCCCCTGCGCACTGCAACGGTGAAGGCCCAGCCCCGCCAAAGATAAATGCAATAAACTGTACCTGAATAGCCGGAAGAGCAAGAGGAAAGGCATTTAAGGAACTGCTGTGTTGTTCGCTTAATCGTGTCCAACTCTTAGAGACCCCGTGGACTGTGGCCACCAGGCTCCTCTGTCCATGGGATTCTCCAGGCAAGAATACTGGAGTGGGGTGCCCTTCCCTTCTCCAGGGGATCTTCCTGACCCAAGGGTCGAACCCACGTCTCCTGCACCGCAGGAAGATTCTTTACCATCTGAGCCACCAAGTAAATCAGGCTGTGCAGTGACTATGCTTTGTTCTTTTTGTAGGGCAGCTTCCCTGGTGGTTTACTCACTGCCATCACAGCAAAGAAGGGGCTGGATCTGCAGGGAATGCCGAAGTTGGAATCTGAATTCCAGGGCAGGTGCAAATTGTAATTTCTCTCATATCAGGACAAAGTTGCCTGACACACCACCTTGACTTAGAAGTCCAAATAAAGAAAATGATATCCAACACTGCTCTGGTTTATGCATCACTCACCTAATCTGGCCATAACCCTCAGAAGCAACTACCTCTGAGATCTCCATTTTACAGGTGAGGAGGCTCAGAGAGGTTAAGCAACTAACCCAAGGTCACCCAGCTAGAGATGAGAAGATTGAGACCCCAAATCAGACTTCTCTGACTCCACAACCCATGTGTTGCTGTGTGCATGCATGTGTGTTAACACACACATAATAAATTCTAACATCTTTCCCAAGCTTGTTTTAAAAAGTAAAGCCAAGATAACCCTTTACTTTCATCCAAGGCTAGGATTTACCAGGCTGTCCATTCAGGTCAGCCAGAGAAGGCTTGGGGAAACCATGTCACCCCTCTCTTCTCCTCCCTCCCAGAGTCCTGTGTTTGGGTACCAACGCCTTCCCCAGACAGTACATATTTAAGCATCTCCAGGGCCCAGAACATCTGCGGCTCGGATGCTCGCGTCTCCTACTGCAGGTGCGTGGTTCCGCGTGGGCGAGAAGACGTGCTATAAATGTCAGCACGATACTCACACCCGACTGTCTAAGAATTGCCACGCCTTTGCAGAAGGGCTTGTGTCGGCAGCCGCAGGCGTGGGAGACACACCCCCTCCAGGGATCCAGCATCTGTGGTTGGTGGTCTTGGCATCGTGACTGTGTGGGGTTGTGTTTTGGAGCGGTGGGAGCGCACACAGCCCGGCCAGAACAGAACCAGCCTGCGGAGTGCAGGCAGGGAGTCTGCCCGCTGCCGCCCAGGGCAGCAGGGTGACGATGTTTTCCGATGGAGCAGGCTGTCCGCTTTTTGGGCTGCCGCCCAAAGCAGGGAAAAATGTCTTCTCGATAATTTAGAGGGAACAAAGAACCAAATCAACCGACTCTTACCAGCCCTAGGAAGACTCATCAGTGTGAGAAGCAGTTTATCATAAAGGAATTGGGCTTCTCTTCACGGAAGTAATCAATGTGGAAGGGTGTCCAAGTCTCACAACCAGTTCTGAAAACAAGTCAGAGTGAGTTTTAGGAAGGCTTCTGTTTATTCCTCTCCTGGACCATCATGGAGACAGCTCTTCACGCTCCCTGTTCTCACCGGGGCTGTGTTCCCAGTCTTTGGTCTATCACATTGTCCTGGGATGAGACTGGACGCGTGGGTGACTTGCTGGGCCATTTAAGAATAGGGACAGGCCCCTGGTACAGGCTCTGGGGGTCCACTGGACACCCGAGGTCTCTCTCGGTCCTGTGTCCAGTCCCCCTTCTGGTGAGAGGACCCCAGTTTATGGGGGGTACCACTATTGCCTCAGGCCTACTTGGTTTGGGAGGAGCTGACCCCCATCTAGTTCTGGAGATGGAGGTGTGACCCAGGCCCAGCCAGCGGGCAGATTCCATTGCCATGGTCTCAGTCACTGGTCTGAGGGTGGGCACGTGACTCAGATCAGTCCAGTGAGAGGCAAGTCTGGGACTGTCGCTGGAGCTACTGGTGAAAGAGAAGTTCTGTTTTCACAAGTGTTGCTAACAGCCAAGAGTTGAGGCTGGGGCTGCCCAAAGTCATCTTGCCACGGAGAGGAGGAGGGCCTGTCACAGAATAAAGCTGACCTAGAGGAAAGGAGATCACTTAGACAGCTTCCAGATGACATCTGTAGAGCACCTAGATCCAGCCATGCCTGAAGCTGTCATGGCCCTGGAAAGTGCCACATAAGTGAAGCCATATATCCCTCTGTGATCAAGTCGGTATAAAGTGGGTTTCTAACACTTTCCACCAGGAGAATCTTAACACATGCCAGGCATTTACTTAACCAAGGGATCTGATGCTCCCAAGAAATCAGGGCAGGGCTCAGTTCAAGGGCAGACTGAGGGTGCCTGCTGATAGGCATGAGGCTTGAGCCTGGTGGATGTTAAAGGCCCAAGGCCAAGGCTAGGAATTTTTCTGCATGTTGTGTGGTAATCAAAAGCAACGCTCTGTGTAAAGATGCCCAGCATCATGAGTCATCAGGGAAGCCTAAATCAAACCCGCAATGAGATATCACTTCTCACCCACTAGAATGGCTAGAACTGTTTTTTTAATGGAAAAAAAAACACATTGGCAAGGATGTAGAGCCCTCATATGCTGCTGGAGGGAAGGTAAAACGGGGCAGCTACTTTGGAAAGCGGTCTGACAGTTCCTCAAACAGTTAAATACAGTTATCGTATGACTAGGAATTCCCCTCATAGGTCTGTACTCTAGAAAACTGGAAACGTGTTCATACAAAAACTTGTACACAAATTATTCACAGCAGCACTGTTCACAATAGTCAAAAGGTGGAGGCGACCCAAATGCCCATCAACAGATGACGAATAAACGAAAGACGGATAAACAAAATCTGGTCTATCCACGCAATGCAATATTATTCATCCATAAAAGGATAGTGTGTTGGTGCGGCTACAACACGGGTGAGTGAGCCCTGAAACACTGCACCAAGAGAAAGCAGACAGACGCTAAGCCAGAGAAATATGAGTCCATTTATAGTTACTGTCACGGACAGAGGAGCCCGGCGGGTTACAGTCCATAGGATTGCAAGAGCCAGACACGACCTAGCGACTCAACCACCACCAGCAGAGTTAATGTCCAGAACAGAAAAATCAATACAGATGGAAAGTAGATTAACAATTGCTGTGGAGTGGGAAGGTTCCCTGGTAGCTCAGATGGTAAAGAATCTGCCTGCAATGTGAGAGACCTGGGTTCGAGCCCTGGGTCGGGAAGTTGCCCTGGAGAGGGACATGGCACCCCACTCCAGTATTCTTGTCTGGAAAATCCCATGGTCAGAGGAGCCTGGCAGGCTATAGTCCATGGGGCCCCAAAGAATCGGACATGAATGAGCCACTTTCACTTGTGGAATGAGGAAGGGGAGAATTTAGACTAGCAGTTAGGAGATGTGTTATTTCTTCTGTGGGATATGGAAATATTCTGGAATTAGATAGGTGCACAATATAGTGAATATACTAAAAAAAAGCCCACTGAAATGTATACTTTAAATGGTGAATTTTATATTATGGGAAGTGTTATCTTGACAAATGCTATATAAGAGAGAAAGAGAAAAACCTGTCGCGCTGGGAGGAGCTGAAAGAATGGGCAGGACCTCGTTCACGTGAAGGAAGTTGGTGAGGGGGAATGGCTCAGGGATGAACACCTAGGTGAGAGTGTAAGGAATTCTCAGTTCAGTTCAGTTCAGTCGCTCAGTCGTGTCCAACTCTTTGAGACTGCATGGACTGCAGCACGCCAGGCCTCCCTGTCCATCACCAACTCCCGGAGTTTGCTCAAAGTCATGACCATTGAGTCAGTGATGCCATCCAACCATCTCATCCTCTGTCGTCCCCTTCTCCTCCTGCCTTCAATCTTTCCCAGCATCAGGGTCTTTTCCAATGAGTTAGTTCTTCATATCAGGTGACCAAAGTACTGGAGTTTCAGCTTCAGCATCAGTCCTTCCAATGAATGTTCAGGACTGATTTCCTTTAGGATGGACTGGTTGGATCTCCTTGCAGTCCAAGGGACTCTCAAGAGTCTTCTCCAACACCACAGTTCACAAGCATCAATTCTTCGGCACTCAACCTTCTTTATGGTACAGCTCTCACTTCCATACATGACCACTGGAAAAACCATAGCTTTGACTAGATGGACCTTTTTCGGCAAAGTAATGTCTCTGCTTTTTAATAAGCTGTCTAGGTTGGTCATAACTTTCCTTCCAAGGAGCATGCATCTTTTAATTTCACGGCTGCAGTAGCCATCTGTAGTGATTTTGGAGGCCAAAAAAATAAAGTCTCTCACTGTTTACACTGTTTCCCCATCTATTTGCCATGGAGTGATGGGACCAGATGCCATGATCATAGTTTTCTGAATGTTGAGCTTTAAGTCAATTTTTTCACTCTCCTCTTTCGCTTTCATCAAGAGGCTCTTTAGTTCTTCTTCACTTTCTGCCATAAGGGTGGTGTCATTTGCATATCTGAGGTTATTGATATTTCTCCCGGCAATCTTGATTCCAGCCTGTGCTTCCTCCAGCCCAGCATTTCTCATGAGGTACTCTGCATATAAGTTAAATAAACAGGGTGACAATATACAGCCTTGATGTACTCCTTTTCCTATTTGGAACCAGTCTGTACTCCTTTTCCTATTTGTTCCATGTCCAGTTCTAACTGTTGCTTCCTGACCTGCATATAGGTTTCTCAAGAGGCAGGTCAGGTGGTCTGGTATTCCCATCTCTTTCAGAATTTTCCACAGTTTATTGTGATCCACACAGTCAAAGGCTTTGGCATAGTCAATAAAGCAGATGTAGATAAGGAATTTTAGGCTGATTTTATTTTCTGTACAAATGCCCCACATATGCAGGGGTTGAACGTCCAGCACTTAGCCACCAAGAACCAGCAGCGGATGTTCCAGGCACTCCATCTGCCCTTGGGTTTGCCTCAGTGGCGGGAAGCTGGCTGGCCCCAGCCTGCCGATAGATGTCAGTTCCCCATGGAGCTGCAGCATTGCCCAGATCAAAGGTGAGGAGTGGCATACTCGGGTCCCAGGGGAAAGGTGAAAGGTGAGGTGCAGAAACAGGGGTAACAAGTGTCAGGGTTTGTGGACTGAAGAAGACGGGGGACCATTCCATGTAATTCCAGCTTCTAGAAAAGACAATGTCTTAAAACCATCTGGCTGCAATGTGGGAGACACGGGTTCGATCCCAGGGTCAGGAAGGTCCCCTGGAGAAGGGAAGGGCAACCCTCTCCAGTATTCTTGCCTGGAGAATTCCATGGACAGAGGAGCCTGGCAGGCTACAGTCCGTGGGGTGGAAAAGAGTCGGACACGATTGAGCGACTAACACTTTCACTTTTCATCCCTTAGGGGACCTCTGCGGTGCTCCAGTGGGTAAGACTCCGAGCTGCCAGCGCAGAGTTCTCGGGTTCCATTCCTGGTCAGGGAACTGAGATCCCACATGCCATACGGTGTGGCCAAGGGATTTTTTTTTAATCCCTTATGAGTACACAGGGCTCTGTAGCGTACGAACACTAATGGTAACATTTGCGGCCCACACTAACCCTGCCCCCCTGCCTGTGGCTGCAAACACCTGTGACTCCGCCAGCAAGTGCTTCTCTGGGCGCAGGAGCAAACTCGGCCCAGGCACGAGGCAGTCTGTAAACACCTGGGAGTTAATGCCCAGAAGCGCCCCTCAAGCAACCATCAGTGGCAGCTGCTGCATCGGTGCCCCAGCCCCGCCGGCGACGGGCACAGCTCTGGGGGGTATCCGCAGGCAGCGCTTGGAGTTCTCCTGCAGCATCGGGTCCCACTGCCCACAGCCCGCTCGCTACTGCCCCCTTCTGCCCTGTTCTCCTCCCCCGTTCCTTCATCCTTACAGCCTGGAATGCCTCCCGGGTAAACTACTCGGGACATCTTGAGTCACAGAGTCTGTTTGGGGGAACCCAGACCCTGATAAGAGCTAACATTTATTTGCACGTTTACCCTCTGTTAGGGATAATGCTAAACTTTACACGGATTGTCTCACCTGCCCTCACAGTACCCCTGAGGTCAGCGCTGTTAAACTCATTTGTCGTTTAGCCTCTAAGTCGTGTCTGACTCTTTGCGACCCCATGGACAATAGCCCTTCAGGCTCCTCTGGCCATGGGATATTTCCCAGGAGGGGGTTGCCATTCCCTTCTCCAGGGGACCTTCCTGACTCAGGGATCGAACCCAGGTGTCCTGCTTTGGCAGGCAAATTCTTTACCACTGAGCCAACCCAGGGAAGCCCAATACTCATTTACCAAATGAGGAAACTGGGGCTCACAAAGGCTAAGCAACTTGCTGCTGGCTGACAACTCAGATTCAAACCTAGGCTGAGCAGTTTCTAATAAAATCATCTCTTTACTGCACCAGGAACCTCCCTATGGCCTTGATATAAACATGCAGTCGATTTTGCCTTGAGTGCTGACTCCAGTCACTGTGCTGAGAAGGATGCTGAGGCTTCATTCCTGCTCTGTGTGGAGGAGTTGGACTTTATCCAAATAAAGTTAAACTTTATCACTGATGTCTGCCCAGCTTCGTGTTCTGTTTCCTTCAGGAGAATGGCTCCTTCCGGACCCCTTGTGATTCCGGAATGGCTCCAAGTCCGGGGACCAACACCCACTCCCACCGCTGAGCACATGGCCCCTGCTGGCCAATCTGAGACCTTTCCTGAAATGTTCAAATTGGAGGGAGAGGGGCATGCTCTCAACTTTTCCCCCAGGTTCATAGCAGAAAGGAGGTAACCTCAGAGTTGCCAGCTCCCAGTCACCAAAAGCCTAAGAGCCTTGCCTGAGACAATAATGCTAGCAAACATTCGAACACCTAGAGGAGAAATGAAGAGGACAGCGACCTGATGAGGTCCCCAGGAGAGCCCAGAGCTTCCCTGCTGCCTGCAGCTCCTTCAATGGCTTTCTGAGCTACTCCAGTATCTGTACAATAAATCCCTTTTTCCTTAAGCTGATCTCTTTCATTCAGAGGAATCCTGACCAACGGAGTGTCATGATTGATTAGTAATGTCTGCCTTGGGCACGTGAGTACGGAGCAAAGGTTCGCATGGCAGATATTTCCCATTGCTGGCTCAGGGTTTGTTTGAGACAGTGAGCATGAACCATGCTTATTATTCCTAAAGCAGTAGGAATATCACTTGTGCATGCTAAGCCACTTCAGTCGTGTCTGACTCTTTGTGACACCCACGGCCTGTAGCCCGCCAGACTCCTCTGTTCGTGAGATTCTCCAGGCAAGAATACTGAAGTGGGTTGCCGTAACTTCCTCCAGGGGATCTTCCCTACCCAGGGAGCAAACCTGCGTCTCTTAAATCTCCTGCGTTGGAAGGCAGGTTTTTTTTTTTTACCACCAGCGCCACCTGGGAAGCCCATTACTCTAGGAACCATTAATAAATACTTACTGAGGCCATGTGCATACCTAGTCTGATGCTAAGCACCCAGGGAACAGAAAATGAGGAGGGTAAACAGAATCAGCATTGAACATCTACCATGTGCTGGATGCTTTATATGTGTGTCCTCTAATTTTATTTCACCATCGTAACACCTAGTCCCGAAAGATTTTATTATCCCCATTTTATAGACGGTGAACTTAGGATCAGAGCTAGTCAAGGGCAAACCCTTGATTCAAATCCAGGCCATCGGTCTCTGGTCTGAAGTCTCTCCACCATGCCACTTGCTTATTCGCTCATTCATTTACATGGTACATTATTCCATACACAGTAGTTTGGCTAAAACCACAACAGCGTGACGACGCCACCACAGCAGCTACACTTGGCAGTCAGGCCTGGTTCAGAGCACTTCATACACTGCACTCACTTGCCGGTTTCTCTGTTAACTAGAAGGCAGGAAAGTAGGTGAGTGAGGTGTTTCCTGACCTCAAGGAGCTTGAGGTCCAGTCTATGAGATAAACACATAGGTGGTAATTAATAATTTCATGTTCATGTCCACACTCTTAACCTAATGATGCCAAGACTCAGCTTAGGCATCACCTCCTCTGGGAGGCCCCCCCGGATGTCCCCAGCCTCTAGGGGCTGGGCAGCCCTGGCTGGTCCATCTCTGATGTCCAGTTGCCAGCACCAGGCCTTTTCCAGGGTGGGTGCTTCAGAGTATTTGCTTCATGAATATACACACGGAAGTCTCTGGGGATGCATGGATGGATAAGGGGAGGGGAGACTAAGGGTATCTCTCCAGGGTCAACAGGAAAGCAAATCTTTGGTAAAGAATCTGCCTGCAATGCAGGAGACCCCGGGTTTGATTCCCGGGTCGGGAAGATCTCCTGGAGAAGGGATAGGCTACCCACCCCAGTATTCTTGGGCTTCCTTGGTGGCCCAGCTGGTAAAGAATCTGCCTGCAATGTGGGAGACTTGGGCTCCATCCCTGGGTTGGGAAGATCCCCTGGAGAAGGGAAAGACTGCCCACTCCAGTATTCTGGCCTGGAGAATTCCATGGACTGTGTAGCCCATGGGGTCGCAAAGAGTCAGACACGACTGAGTGACTTTCATTTCTCTTCACTTTCATTAGAGATAAAGACACTAAGCCAGTCTGATAGAAAAAACAGTGAAGAAACGGTGACACAAAGGAATATATTTTACATGATTCAGATGAAAGAATGAACATTTTAAACAACACGACACCAAAAAAAAAAAAAAAAAAAAACCCCACAACGAGGAATGTGTTCCCAAAGATCATGCATAATTAAAAACTCTCATAATTCAAGACCCCCAAGGACCGAACTGAGGCCACTTGTTTACGGTTTGAGCGGCGCCACCGTGTGGCATAAGGGCAATATGACAGAATTGTCGAGGCCTGCCTGCTTTGAAAATGGTTGACACTTGCATTTCCTTCTCACTGGCGCCTGTGTGTGTGTCTGCATGTACATGTGCAAAGGCAGTGATATTTATATTCCTTTCCATATCGCATTTGAAATAGGACTTTGCTAATGTTTTACAAAGCACTGCCTCAACTTCACACAGAATGTGCCCCCCACCACCCGAATGTCACAGTCTGAAGGTGTGAGGCCCCAGTTTGCTGCTCCCTGTCTGTGATGGGTCCCACAAGCCACCATGCTCACTTGACCACCCCTTCTCTCTTGGGTCCAAAACCCAGGACTTGGAGGCACGAAGCCAGGGCAGGCGTACAACCTCACGGGGCGCCATCAACACAGTAAGAATGCCCTCCCCCTCAGAGGCAAGCCCCTTGCTCTCAGTTCTGGGGTGACTCCACCCTAGTCTCGAGGTTGGGATCCAAGACATCTCAGACTAGCCAATCACTTGTCCAATAAATCAAAGCTATGGGTTTTTTCAGCAGTCATGCACAGAGGTGAGAGTTGGACCATAAAGAAGGTTGAGTGCCGAAGAATTGATGCTTTTGTTTTCTTTTTTTTTTTTTTTAATTGATGCTTTTGAACTGTGGTGCTGGAGAAGACTCTTGAGAGTCCCTTGGACTGCAAGGAGGTCCAACCAGACCAGTCAATCCTAAAGGAAATCAGTCTTGAGTATTCATCAGAAGGACTGATGCAGAAGCTGAAACGCCAATTCTTTGGCCACCTGATGCGAAGAGCCAATTCACTGGAAAAGACCCTGATGTTGGGAAAGACTGGGGGCAGGAGGAGAAGGAACGACAGAGGATGAGATGGCTGGATGTCATCACTGACTCAGTGGACATGAGTTTGAGCAAACTCTGGGAGGTGGCGAAGGACGGGGAGGCCTGGCGTGCTGCAGTCCATGGGGTCAAAGAGTCGGACACGACTGAGCGACTGAACAACTCACTGAGCACTTGCTGTGTGCCGCTGGTGCAGAGAGGGTCCCTGTTCTCGCGGAGCTCCGTCCAGAAAGCTGCGTTCCCGCCAGATCCTGCTCCTGACAAGCTCCGCCTCACATCGGCTACATGGTATTCAGGCAATTTCAGCCCTGTACTTTCTTGGGGGCAAAGGGAAATCAATGTGTCAATCATGTTGCTGAAGCATCTGCTGTGTTCCGATCGCCCACCGCTTGGACCGCTCAGGTTCTGGGAATGAAGAGGCACATGAACTGCCCCACCAGGAAGGGCCTGGGATGGCCCCAATTGCAGATATTTTGGCCTGTAATTCTACAGAGCAGCTCCCAGCTTGGGAGGACGAGGGTCCCAGCAGCCTCTGTCAGGGTCCTGCGAGGGGCCCTGGCCGTCCATCTGGTGGTGCCCGAGGCCTCTTTCTGGCTGCTGGACACGCTGGCAATGCACCGTCCCCTGGGATCAGCCCCGACCAATGGCTGCAGCGAGTCGGGGTATAAGTGTGCCAGCCCCCTCGCCCTTCAGGTAGGACAACTCTGAGCTACTCCCTCCCTGACCCTCAGCTAAGTCTCCACGGCTTTCCGCTCCAGTTGCCCTCAGCGGTGTCCACATCTGAGCACTCTTCGCTGGCTGCCTCCCCTGTCTCACCCGGGCTTTTTCAGCCATGCACCCTGGATCCCTTCCCAAGGAAAATGCATGCACTTGAATTCTCCACTCAGGGTCTGCCTCTGGGGGAACCCAAACTGAGACAGAGGAATATTTTTTAAAAGCCCCAAAGGCGATCCCAAGATCCTTCCCTCTGTCCTGCTGAATTAAGAACCCCTCCAGCACACCATCAGGAAGTCAGCTTGCCCGGGATTAACTCCCAGCAATGCCACTAGTCAGCTGTGTTGCCTTGATAAGCTACTTAAGGCATCTGAGCCGCAGTTTTCCTACCTGTCAAGGAGAGCGTCTCCTTTCCCAAGCACTGTGAAGATTCCATGAGAGATACATCGACTCACTCACCTTGAATGGACGTGGACACTGAGAAAACCGTCTATGATCTTTTAAATGTCAGGAAGCATTACCTTAATATACATGTCACAAAAATCCTTGTCAGATTGCTCTGATTTACTTGCTATGTAGGTCACATAGCAAGGAAAAGCCTGAAAAGTACAATTTAATGGCCACTTATTAAGCTCTTCTTCCCTTGGGCTGGAATGATGCTCTGGAATTATAAATGAGAAGGACCCTTGTTCCCTACCAGCTGGAGGAGACACAAATAAACAAATAATTGTATGGTGTGAAAGGGCTCTAAGAGGCATCTATAGTAGGCACTTGTGGGTTTTGGCTGCTGGGTCCCCTCTTGGCCTGGGGGGCACCCTGAACTTTCCCTCCAGAAGTTGCCCCTCCAGACTCTAGTTCTGGGACTTCAGGGGGTGTCATGTGACTCCAGCTAGGCCAATCAGAGCTGTCGATCCCCTGGTCACAGGGATTGGTCCAAGGACCAGCACGTGACCCAGGACTGACCAATGAGACTCAGTCCTGGGACTTTCACAAGGTTGCTGGGCGAGGCAGCCTTGGACTGAGCTTCTGGGAGGTGAACGCTGAGCTTGGGGGGGCTTCTGGGGGCTGCCCACACAGAGGAAGGCAGAGCCAGTGCATGCTGGAAGCAGAGTCTGGGTGGCTCAGTTTAACCCTTTGTCTCAGCAGTGTTCAAAGCAGTTCTCCCACATAGGTGTTTCCCCTAAATAAACCAATGGTCTCAAAGGAAAAAAACAAACAAACCCTGTTTTCCTTAAGCCATCTGCTACCAAGAATCATGCAAAGGAGTGTGCAAGACACAAAGGCGGCATAGTTGAGCAAGAGATCAGCCATTGGATAAAGGGTTTGGAAAGGTCTCTCTGAAGAAAGAGACCTCTGATCTGGGTTTTGAGGGATAAATAGAAGTCTGTTCTTTGATGATTAAGGCAGGGAAGGGCATTTGAGGCAGAGGAAGTAATATAAAGGAGTGGAGGTGGGACCTGGGAGTCCTTCAACATGGCTGGAATGTGGGACATAAGAAGATAAGGCAGGGATGCTAGAAGGGGCCAGATCACAGTCAAATGTCAGGCTGCCAGGGTCGTCTCTCCTCCTGCGGGGGGCTGGGGGAGCAGAGAGTAGATGCTTGTATGTGGGAAGAAGAAGGGAAGGTGGATCAGGCCTCACAGAACTGTAGAGACTTATGAATGTCTCTCACAGAAGTGTCCTCCTCACAGGCAGATATCTAAGGGCTCCATATGCTGAGATGTCAGCTGAGGCCACACTCAGTGAACGCAGGTCAAGGCTGAGGTCTGGGGGACCCTGGACAAGCTAACCGCCTCCCGCCTCTGTAGGCAAGCTTAATGACACAGGTGCTCAGCATTCACATGGCAGAGGGGCAGGTGCTGCATGCGAAGGGGAGAGGAAGATGTGGGTGGCAGCTTCAACCTCTGCTCCCTGCCCGGAGCAATTCCACTCTGGCCCCAAAGTTGCATCCCGCTGCCTCAGGAACAGAGCCCTGCAGTTATGGGACCGCCCTTCTCAGAAGGCACCAGGGCCCACCCTCCTTGGGGCCTCCCACTGGGGCAGCCTCCTCAAGAATCTCACCCCCACCTCGGAGGCTTGGCAAACCCACAGTCTTCCCAGCGACTTTCAGCAGCACTCACCTGTTGGTGCCTTTGGCGTTTGCTGTCGTGTGGCTCTTTAATCCAGTCTAGGGGTCGACAGAACTCGTGGACTGGGGCACAGATGTTGAGTGCGTTGCCTGAGGCCGCAGAGCCTGCAGTTGACCCCACTCCGCATGACTCTGCGTGGTCTGGGACAGCAGTGGCATCACCCACAAGCTTATTAGTAAAACAGAATCCAAGCCCCACTCCCCCCACCAGAACTTCTTAAGTCAAAATCTGCATTTTAACAAGTCCCTGGGTGAAAAGTGTTGGGCTCTGAGCTGCATGTAACTAGCCAAGCAAAGAGACAGAAGAAAGGACTTCCTGGGTGGTTCAGTGGCTAAGAATCCACCTGCCAATGCAGGAGACACGGGTTCGATCCCTGGTCTAGGAAGATCCCACGTGGTCCGGGCGACTAAGCCCATGCACTGCAACTAGAGTGTAGCCCCACTCACTGCAACTAGAGAAAGTCTGTGTACAGCCACAAAGACCCAGAGTAGCCAATTAAAAAAAAAGGCAGAAAAATACCCCAAATTAACTTTGGTTGGGTTGAAATGAGGGAATTATAAAGGGTCATTCTTTTCCTCTTCTGTATATTCCAGAATGTTGTTATATTACTTTCATAATGAAAAAAAGAACATTCAAAATTAAAGAAAATCTAAAAGACAAAATTACACAATGTTATAAAACTTAAGAAACGGTTATTTGCATTTAAAAATAAGCCTCATTTTGAGTCTGTTTTTATTTTTTTGTTTAAATTGTGACTTCCCTTGAAAAAAAAAACTTTTTTTTTCTGCCTCTAAACCCAGAAGCAGAAATGCCTTTGAAGGCTCGGGCCTTGTCCTGTGAGAATGGCCGTGTCGGGTTGGGCATCTTTCTGTCTGCAAGGGGAACTCATTGTAATATGTATGCTAGTCACTCAGTCGTGTCCAACTCTCTGCCACCCCATGGACTGCAGCCCGCCAAGCCCCTCTGTCCATGGGATTCTCCAGGCAAGAGTACTGGAGTGGGTTACCATGCCCTCTCCAGGGGATCTCCCCAACCCAGGGATCGAACCCAGGTCTCATGCACTGCAGATTCTTTACCATCTGAGTCACCGGGGAAGCCTAGGTCTTAGCAAAATCCATTTCTGTGCTCACTGAAATGAACAACAAAGAATGATTTAAGTACACATGTGATCTGAGACTTGCCGCTTCCCCGTGATTATCTTCCCTTATTTGTCCTTTTTCTGCCTACACAGAGTGAAGGCCCCTCTCCTTTCCTGAATCCTCAGGTTTGCAAGCCAAAGCTGCTGACTTCAGATGTGGTCTCTCTGAGTACTTCACTCTTACCCATCCCTCAGCACTCAGCATGTCACTCCTCAGGGACTAACTCCTCTAAGACCCGTTAATCCTGTATTAGGCACGCTCTCAGTGGCAAGTGGTGGAGAAACAAACTTAAACTGACTTAAGTCCAAAAGAGTGACAATCAGTTCGGATGACAGAAAAGCCTGGGGGGCAACGGCTTCAGATATGGTTGGATCTAGGGTCTCAAACGACACCACCAGGAAGCCACTTGAAAAAATCTCTCAGGGACTTCCCTGGTGGTCCAGCGGTGAAGAATCCACCTGCCAGTGGAGGGGACACAGGTTGGATCCCTGATCCAGCAAGATCCCACATGCTGAAGGGCAGCTGTGAGCGAGTGAGTGAGGTCGCTCAGTCGTGTCCGACTCTTTGCGACCCCATGGACTGTAGCCCACCAGCTCCTGCATCCATGGAATTTTCCAGGCAAGAATACTGGAGTGGGTTGCCATTTCCTTCTCCGGGGGATCTTCCTGACCCGGAAGGGCAGCTGCGAAGCACCACAAGTACTGAAGCCCTCGGGCCCTAGAGCCCACGCTCTGCAGCAAGAGAAGCCTCCGCAATGAGAAGCCTGCACACCACAACTAGAGAGAGTGGTCCCCACTCCCCACACCTACAGAAAGCCCCATGAAGACCCAGCACAGCCAAAAATAAAATAAATAAACTTAAAAAGAAAAAAATCTCTCCGCTTTTCTCTAGAGGATTCCAGATTTAGGCAGGTTCTCCCCTTGGGTGCTCATAAAAAACCCAAATTTTTGATCCTCCAACCTAGAAACACCCAGCAGAAAGAGAATTGTCTTTTCCCACTTGTCCCCACAAAAGTCCCAGCACTGACTCTCATTGGCCAGATTTAGGTCACATGTATATCTTTGACCAATCATTGGAGTGGTCAGGGAATGGAATGCTCTGATTGGCCAGGGTCCTGTGCCTACCCTAAACTCACCATCATCACCTGAATCATAGGGCCTGGTGGAAGGTAAAAGTGGGTCCCCAAAGGAAATTGAGAAAATGAAGGCATGAGGCTGGGTGGGCATTAACTCCAGTAGTTTACAACAGACCACTTGTTACAAGTTTTCATAGCATCCTGCAATTTTGCCTTGGTAACGTTTGCTGGCTTTTAAAAACTATATATAAATTTGAGCAGTTAATTGATTCATGTCTGTCTCCCTAAATCTAAGGGCAAGGATTACATGTACTCACAGGTAAGGGTATTCACAACGTCCTACACATAGTAGAAGTGAAGTGAAGTGAAAGTCACTCAATCGTGTCCGACTCTGCGACCCCGTGGGCTATTCAGTCCATGGAATTCTCCAGGCTAGAATACCGGAGTGGGTAGCCTTTCCCTTCTCCAGGGGATCTTCCCAACCCAGGGATAGAACTCAGGTCTCCTGCATTGCAGGCGGATTCTTTACCAGCTGAGCCACAAGAGTGTACTCACAGACAACGGTATTCACAATGCCCCACACATACTAGGAGTTCATCAAATATTTATCGAATGGATGGACTCTTTCCAGCTGTCTTAACAACAGCTATGTTTACTCACATTTGCCAGAGGCAGTTCTGGAATGCCAGCGACCAGGCTTTTCATTTTGAATGAGACCTGGTTATCATCACAGCCAGAACCACTGTTCTAGCTGGGCCCTGGGGCAGTCGGTGCCACGGAAACGCTGCCCTGCGGAAGTGGGGACATCTGCCACGTGGCCAGTGGCAGCTAGAGACTGTTGTCCAATCGTACAGCCCCTGGGTGGGTTGGCAGTAGACAGAGTGGGGAGATCGGGGGATATCTGGAGTTCTATTGTACTGTACATGTGAAAGAGGACTGCTTTAAGCCATGTGGCCTTCCTGTGTGGTAATATGATTATATCCACTTATTTTGAGCAAGTGACTGAGGTTCAGAGTAGCCCAAAAGGTCTGCTGGCTCATACCCAGCAGAGCCTGCACTTGAACCAGCCCTTGTCAGTACATGACAGTCTCCCGACATCAGCTCTGCCATCAACTTTCCACGTCACCTTCAGCAAGTCTCTTTACCTCCGAGGCCTCAGTCTTCTCATCTGTAAAATGGGCATGGCTATCCTCACCTGAAGCGGGTGTTGTGAGATGAGATGAACTCTTGTACAGTATGCAGAAGTCCTAGGCAGTTCGTGGCCACGGGCTTCCCCTCCCTTTAGACATTTCTCCAGCCAAGGTGTACATGCCAAGTGCCTCCCTGGCTGGAACTGAAACAGAGATGTGAGCTAATAGGGGAGGCCACCACGAGAGGTCTTCTCTGGGTTCAACTAGACAATGAAATCCATCCCTGATTGTCGGACACACTTGTCACTCAGGACACCGTCCAAGAAATAGCCTGCCTAGGGGCAGCACCAGGCCTCTCCCACCCCTGGGACTTCCCACAGCCGCTCAGGAGTCCGGTCCTCAGGTGACATCTTAGGTCCAGGAGCCGAAATCTGCATTGGATTTTGGGCAAGAAGTGTGGACCTCAAAGACTCACGCCTTAGGAGTCAATGTCTCTGGTAACAACAGCTCCGTGTGTGAGGCGAACGTGATAACCACACTACAGAAGCACAACTAACAGCTCCATGTGAGAAGCTTCTTGGGAGCCTGCAAGGGACACACCCAGCAAAAGACTGTACGTGGGGAGGTTCAATGTTTTGATGTCCCCACTGAGCATTTAGAACTCATTCGTGGTCATTCTAGTCCAGAGGCAATTCACCAATCAAGAGTCATTTTTAACATAAGCAATGTCGCCTGGCAACACAGCCAATGTGCCACTTTTCTCCAGTTTCTGGGGTTAACAGAGATAGTAAGTTAACCCAAGGTCAAATGTGTTCTTGAGAGAAGGAGAGGGGGGTTTGTTTAACTCTTCATCCACAGGTATTTCCTCCCCACACATATGAACACACACACACACACACACACACAGCCGTCTTATCCCCAGTCCTTCACTCTCTCCCATCTTACACTGATTCAGAAAAAGAATGATAAAACAGAAATACAGGGTGGCCTGGGGAGCTGACTTTTAAAAGTCTAGACTTCTTGGAGTCAAATGCCAAGAATTTCAAAAGCAAAGCCTTTCTCATTCGAAAGTTAAGACTTCCGAGTTTCAAATGCTGGAAACCTTGAATTCCAAAGCCAAGACTGGTAAGTTTCAAACGCCATTTTGATTTTCCCGAGTTTGACCTTTGGGGTTTTGGAAAGCGAAGCCCTGAGTCAATGCACAGATTTGGCGTGCTAACCAACAGATTTGGGGAGAAGAGACAAAGAGCCGGGTGACCCGGGCCTCCGAACTTTGGATGGTTTTCTAGACTGAGAAAGCAGGGAGGAGATGAGTATGAGGGAGTCCAGATGAGGGCTACAGAGATCTGGCTGTCCTCGTGGGCACCCAGGGAGGACCGCTGCTCAGAGGGTTAGCAGGAAGGGCCCGTCTGTGCCCTGAGCGGCCTCTGTTTCTATCTGGCATGCCCCGTGTACACAGCCCCGGCTCATCACCCCGTCGGAGGTGGGACGGGTGCCTGCAGGCTGGCAAGGGGCTGGTGGCCCGGAGGGAATTTGTGACCGGGCACCAGGATGGTTCTGAGCAGAGCTCACCTGCGGTCTCCCCACCAGGTGAAGCAGCGGGCAAAACCCAGCCCACCCTTCCGGAAACCCGCACCCCACGAAGCCGAGAGTGACGAGGCCCTCTGCTGCTGTGTGTGTGAGGGAGGGCGCGGGACTCTTGACGCCAGTTCCCCAGCGTGACCTTGGGGCAAGGTCATTGATTTACTCGACAAGCTGCTCTTCCCCTCTGAGCAAGGTTCTGGGGCCAGACCGCCCGGGACTCCCCGCTCTGCCGCTTCCTCGATCAAGTTCTTTCATCTCTTTGTGCCTCAGTTTCTTCACCTGTAAAATGGAGAGGAAAATACTTTCCCAAATTTTGGAGGGTCATTTTGAAGTCTAAAAGGACTAGTATATCCTTGCAGAATCTAAAAAGAAATGATATAAATGAACTTACCAAAAAAAGAAAGAGACTCACTCACTTAGAGAACAAACTTAAAGATTTCGGGGCGGGGCGGGGTAGGAGAGGAGAAGGATCAAGGAAGGGATCGTCAGGGAGCTTGGGATGGACATGGACACACTGCTATATCTAAAACGGATAACCAGCAGAGACTGCAGAGCACATGGAACTCTGCTCGATATTAAGAGGGGGGTTTGGGGGAGATTGGATAAGTGTACACGTATGGCTGAGTCCCTCTGCTCTTCACCTAAAACTATCACAACACTGTTAATAGGCTATACCCCAATATAAAATAAATTAAAAAAAAAAAAAGATTAGTATGTCTAAAGAAATCAGAAAAATTTCATGCAGCTAGCAAACCCTCCATGAATGTTTAGAACCATTATTTCTACGTGTCGGACATTCCTCTACGCACCAGGGGTACAGTGGTGACCAGTCAAAGCATCAGCCTCATGGAGCTTCCATTAGGGAGCCAGGTAATAACAGACACAAAACTAGTATCTATCTTTGGAAGAAAGATAAAGCAGGGAACGCTAAGGCGGTCCCTTCACTCTGAGCGCCGGCCTCTTGGGGGAGGGGAGCAGCACCCACGTCTCCCGGGCTCACTGGCTTCTAGGCAGGTCCCTGAAAGGGGCCTGCTCCCCTCGCTGCTCCCCAGGTGACCAGCCTAAGCTGCCAGCCCCTCACTGGACGGCCCTGGCCCTCAGGAGCACCAGGAAAGTCTATAGAATCACGGATACAAAGGATATTCCCAGAAGCGCTGTTCCCACCAACCAGATGTTCCCACGCCTTTCTCCAACAGATTAGTGTCCTAGCAACTGGAAAAGGGGGAAACGGTCTGTTTCTCTCTGGGAACAGAAGGGACAAAAGACACTTAAGTTCCGCCTCTGGGAAAGCCCCACGGGCGCTTGGTTCAGGACACCTCCTTCCTCATGGTCCCAGGTCACCGTGGGGCTCTGCAGCCCTGGGTGACTTCCTGCGGTCCTTCAGAGAATGGGGCTGCTGCTCCTTGCCACAGACCTGCTTCCTGGCTAGTCTCCGAACCCCCTCTTCCTCGTCCTTATTTAGGGCTCCCATTACCCGGAAAACTAGGGTCCTCCAGACTCCCCCCCACTCCCTCATTCTCATATGCAAACGATGGCACAGTGATCTGGTTCCTCCTGCACCTGCCACTGAGTAAGAAAACCTAGTCACCCCTCCCACCCCATCCACGGTTTCAGTTTCTGGGGTTACAGTTATCTAGGGTGAGCTGTGGTCTGAAATTTTACGTGGAAGTTTCCAGAAATAATCAATCCATGAGTTTCAAATCGCTCGCTGCGCTGAGTCCTGTGCTGAAATCTCCCTTCCGCCTGGGTTGTGAATCACCCTTTTGTCCAACACGTCCATGCTGGATACGCTTCCCTTCCTCGCGTCAGTCACTTAGCAGCCGTCTCAGGTATCAGATGGGCTGTCCTGGCATCGCGGTGTCTGTGTTCAAGTTGCCTTTCTTTGACTTAACAGTGGTCCCAGAGTGCAAGAGTAGCAATGCCAGCATCTCAGATATTCTTTGACTGTGCCTTATCTCTATGTTACACTTTATTGTAAGAAAAGCAAGCTCTGGGGGTTTCCCTGGTGAATCTGCCTGCCAATGCAGGAGACACAAGTTTGATCCCCCGTCTGGGAAGATCCAACATGCTGCGGGATTTTTCCCAGGCAAGCCACTAAGCCCGTGCACCACAGCTCCTGAAGCCGGAGTGCCCTAGGGCCTGCGCTTCTTTCAAGAGAAGCCGCTGCAGTGAGAAGCCTGCACACTGCAACTGATGAGTAACCCCTGCTCATTGTAACTAGAGAAAAGCCCACACAGCAACAAGACCTAGCACAACCAAGAATAAGTAAGCAAAATCACATTTTTAAGTTAATTAAAAAAGAAAAAAGCACAGTCTGTGTAGGCTTTGGTACTACTCGTGCTTTTAGGCATTTCTGCAGGTCATGGATTTTATTCCCCGAGGATCAGAGTGGGGGCAACATACACTGCTGCATAACAAACACTTCTGAACCTCAGAGCATCCAATGCTAGCATCTGTTTACGGGTCCAGGATCAGCTGGGGGTGGGCTGGGCAGTTCTCTAGCCTTGGATGGGCTCTCAAGTGCCTGCGGGTTGCTGGCTGGCCACAGATCTAGGCTGGTCTTGACCTGGAGCAAGTCCACATGTCTCTGTCCTCCGCCAGGCCAGCCGGGCGCATGGTGATGGCAGAGGCTCAGGGCGAGCAATGCCCAAGTGCATGGGCCCCATTTCAGCCTCTGCTGGGGTCAGTTCAGTTCAGTTCAGTCGCTCAGTTGTGTCCGACTCATTGCAACCCCATGAATCGCAGCACGCCATGTCTCCCTGTCCATCATCAACTCCCGGAGATTACGCAAACTCATGTCCAGAGAGTCAGTGATGCCATCCAGCCATCTCATCCTCTGTCATCCCCTTCTCTTCCTGCCCCCAATCCCTCCCAGCAGCAGGGTCATTTCCCAATGAGTCAACTCTTCACATGAGGTGGACAAAGTATTGGAGTTTCAGCTTCAGCATCAGTCCTTCCAATGAACACCCAGGACTGATCTCCTTTAGGATAGACTGGTTGGATCTCCTTGCAGTCCAAGGGACTCTCAAGAGTCTTCTCCAACACCACACTTCAAAAGCATCAATTCTTCAGCGCTCAGCTTTATTTATAGTCCAACTCTCACATCCATATATAACCACTGGAAAAACCATAGCCTTGACCAGGCGGACCTTTGTTGGCAAAGTAATGTCTCTGCTTTTTAATATGTTATCTAGGTTGGTCGTAACTTTCCTTCCAAGCAGTAAGCATCTTTTAATTTCATGGCTGCAATCACCATCTGCAGTGATTTTGGAGCCCCCCAAAATAAAGTCTGACACTATTTCCACTGTTTCCCCATCTATTTCCCATGAAGTGATGGGACCAGATGCCATGATCTTAGTTTTCTGAATGTTAAGCTTTAAGTCAACTTTTTCACTCTCCTCTTTCGCTTTCATCAAGAGGCTTTTTAGTTCCTCTTCACTTTCTGCCATAAGGGTGGTGTCATCTGCATATCTGAGGTTATTGATACTTCTCCTGGCAATCTTGATTCCAGCTTGTGCTTCCTCCAGCCCAGCGTTTCTCATGATGTACTCTGCATATAAGTTAAATAAGCAGAGCGACAATATACAGCCTTGACATACTCCTTTTTCTATTTGGAACCAGTCTGTTGGTCCATGTCCAGTTCTAACTATTGCTTCCTGACCTGCATACAGGTTTCTCAAGAGTCAGGTCAGGGGGTCTGGTATTCCCATCTCTTTCAGAATTTTCCAGTTTATTGTGATCTACACATTCAAAGGCTTTGGCATAGTCAATAAAGCCAAACTAGATGTTTTTCTGGAACTCTCTTGCTTTTTCGATGATCCAATGGATGTTGGCAATTTGATCTCTGGTTCCTCTGCCTTTTCTAAAACCAGTTTGAACATCCGGAAGTTCACGGTTCATGTATTGCTGAAGCCCGGCTTGGAGAATTTTGAGCATTACTTTAGTAGCGTGTGAGATGAATGCAATTGTGCGGTAGTTTGAGTATTCTTTGGCATTGCCTTTCTTTAGGATTGGAATGAAAACTGACCTTTTCCAGTCTTGTGGCCGCTGCTGAGTTTTCCAAATTTGCTGGCGTATTGGGGTCACATCTGCTGGGGTCACATCTACTGAAATCCCATTGGTTGGAGCACCACACGTGGCCAAGACCAGCGTCAAGGAACAGGCACTGCAAAGTTCAACGGCAAAGAGTGAAACTCCGGGAGGTAAAGCCTTAAGATCAAGTGGTATAACCTCCCCCCTTCACCTGTTCTGCATCCCCCTGCTTTGCCAGACCACTGCTAGCTCAATTGTAAACCCTTCCCCAGCTTCTCATGACCACCCCCTCTTTCATCCACCCTTGACATCCGTTCCCTCACAGAATGGACTCTTGCAGGCCACCCCACCCAGATGGACTTCTAGCAACGTGAATCTGACCATGTCTCTCCCCTGCCCCAAACCCCACATGACTTAGAGTGAAATCCCAACTCCTTACAGGGAGCTTCCCTGGTGGTCCAGTGGCTAAGAATCCGCCTTCCATCAAGGGGACAGGGAAGGGTTCTACCCCTGATTGGGTTTCCATGTGTCGCGGAGCAATGAAGCCCGTGCAAGCCACACCTGGAGAAGTTCTCGCGCTGCAAGTAGAGAGGGCTGGGTGCGGTAACCCAGAGCCTGCACATCACGATGAAGACCCATTTCAGCCCAAACAAGGAAACGAGTAAACGGATGAAGAGACTCCTCGCGGGACTACAGAGCCCATGGGATAAGGCGTCGCCATTTCTCTCAACCTCACTTCTGACCACAGTCTTCTTTCCTCTGAGTCTTTCAGCAGCTGGGGTCCTCACTCAGCCCCTCCAACTGGCTCGGCCTGCTTCTGTCTCCTGGGCCCAGAACGTGCCCAGAGACGCCCACTCCACACATTCCTGCCGAGCACCTTACTCTGTGTCGGGGACGCAGTGAGGCCTTGGGGACGTGGCAGGACTGGGAAGGACGTTCTTCTCTCGTTCAGCAAACACGTGGCCCCTCTCTGAACGAGCGCGGGGCCAGGTGCTGGGACTGCTCCTGGGCTATGTCCTGGCCACCCTTGTCTGGTGCTGATACAGTTACCTATCTGTCTGTGTCACCCTGGGGTCCCCCAGCCCCCAGGGACTCTGGCACCTGTGGATCTGGTACATAGCATGGAGCTGGAGAAAGGGGCCGTGGGTGAAAGTGAACAGACCCAGAACTTGTCCCCAGAAGGCCATACACCATCCCGGCAGGACACTCATATACAGTGTGTGAAGCCTGCAGACCTGGGACAAGGCAAGCTCAGATGCGCGGGAGAGTATTTGGTTCACTACTGTTGTTGTTAAATTGCTAAATCGTGGCCAACTCTTTGCGATGCCATGGACTGCAGCCCGCCAGGCTCCTCTGTCTATGTGATTCTCCAGGCAAGAATACTGGAGTGGGTTGCCATTGCCTTCTCCCAGGGCATCTTCCTGACCCGGGGATCAAACCCACGTCTCCTGCACTGGTAAGCGGGTCCTTTTCCACTGAACTACCACTGGTAAAGTTTCCTGTGCTACACGTTTGGTTCACAGTAGGTGCCAAATTGATACTATTAAAAAAATTTTTTTTTTGATGTGGATCATTTTTCATTGAAAGTCTTTTATGAAATTTGTTACAACATTGTTTCAGTTTTATGGCTTTTGGTTTTGGGGCCATGAGGAATGTGGGATCTTGGCTCCTCGACCAGGGGTCAAAGCTCCACCCCCTGCATTGGAAGGTCAAGTCTTAACCACTGGGCCGTCAGGGAAGTCCCCAAATCAGTATCTTCATTTCCCCACTCTTGGAAAACTCCAACTGATTTTTCAAGACCCTGATCAAAAGCCTTCTCCTGCAGGAAACCTCTTCCCTCTCTCTCTCTGTCTCTCTCTCTCTCCTGTCGTAGGAGATGCTGCGTGCGCTCCACCCAGATTCCCGTCATCAAAACAGAGCACCCACCTCCCAGCTGCTGTGTGTGCTGACTGCTAAGAGCTATGGCTGCACCTGCCCCCGAGAATGGCTCTCAGCCAGCCGGAGCCTCCCTGGGGGCCGCGTCTGGGATGCTACACTCTTCCCCTGGGAAGGGGGCAAGTACTGTTCCCTCAAGTATTGTTCCTGCTCCAGAGCCACCCGTGGGGTCAGGCTGAGGCCAGACTTCTCCGGAAACCAATCCCTGCTTGCTTGCTTTCTTCCTGCCTCATCTGGCTTCTGTCTCTCCCCTACCAGGTACTCCTGAGCTCGCCTTACATAAATGTGTGCACAAGAGTGCCTGTCTAACGCTTGGCGCACTCTAAGACAGTGTGTGTGTGTGTGTGTGTGTGTGTGTGCACGGCTCGTATTCAGTCGCTAAGTCGTGTTAGGACCTTTGTGACTCCATGGACTGTAGCCTGGCAGTCTGTGGGATTCTCCAAGCAAGAATACTGGAGTGGGTTGCCATTCCCTTCTCCAGGGACTCTTCCCAACCCAGGGATTGAATCTGGGTCTCCTGCACTGGCAGGGGATTCTTCACCACTGAGCCACCAGGGAAACCCTGTGTATATCTGTGTGCGCGTGTGTGTGTTAGTTGCTCAGTCGGGTCCTACTCTTTGCAGCTCCATGGACTGTAGCCCACCAGCCTCCTCTGTCTGTGGAATTTCCAGGCAAGAATACTGGAGTGGGTTTGCCATGCCCTCCTCCGGGGGATCTTCCTGACCCAGGGATCGAACCTGAGTCTCCTGCACTGCAGGCAGATTCTTTACCTTCGGGGCCACCAGGGGAGTCCTGTACGTATATGTCTATATTCACATATCTTGTGTGATGTAAGCCTCTTCCAGGCCTGGACCCTAGAGCCCCCTCAAACATCCCTGTGTCCTGTTCCCTTTGCACCAGCTCAGCGTGTATAAATCACGTGAAGATGGGGTCACAACACAGAAGAAACTTGATCTCTGAATGACCACATGGAGAAGCTGATTTGGAACTTCCCACAAGTGAGAAAGAAGCTTTCTTGAATTTGCGCCACCAAGGAATTGGTGGTCTGTTGGGTCCTGCAGGTAACGTTCCTGGAACGAGTTCATCTGGGTCGGGTCATTTGTCAGCCTGGCTGACGCTATGGCTCAGCGTCAGCCTTGGCGTGAACAGGCTGGGGCTCCAGCTCAGACACAGGTGGCCTCCCTGGGACTCAGTTCCCTCAGCTGCAAAGGACAAGGCACAAACCCCGCTTTGATCAGAAGCATTAAATGAGGTTAATTTCATGGGTCAGCTTGACTGCCCTTAAGGCGCCCAGGTATTTAGTCAAGTCTTATCCTGCGTGTGTCTGTGTGGATGTCCCTGGATGAGATTAACATTTCAATCAGTTGACTGAGTAAAGCAGCTTGCCCTCCCCAGCGTGGGTGGGCCTCGTCCAATCCATTGAAAGCCTGAATAGAATAAAAGGCTAAGAAAGAAGCCTTTCTCTACACCAGTCTTGGAGGTGGGACGTTGGTCTTCTCCTGCCTTAGAACTCAGACTGGAACTTTCATCATTAGCTTTCCCAGGTCTAGACTTCTCCGTCTCCATAAACACGTGTGTTAGTCAACTGCTCAGTCATGTCTGACTCCATGACCCCATGGACTGTAGTCCACCAGGCTCCTCCGTCCATAGGATTCTCCAGGCAAGGATACTGGAGTGGGTTGCCATTTCCTTCTCCAGGGGATCTTCGTAACCCAGGGATCGAACCCAGGTCTCCTGCATTGCAGGCAGATTCTTTACCATCTGAACCACCAGGGTAGGATCTTTTCTAAAAATAAATCTATCTATACCAATTTATGTCTAAATATCTATATATCGATATGTCAATATCTATATGTATGTACACACACACACACACACACACACACACACACACATACACACATATCCTACTGGCGCAGTAGAGATTCCAGACTCATTCATGTGGGGTATTCAGCCAGCCTTCATTGTTGGAGCACAGCCACATCACACAATGTCACCATATGTGCCTCCTCCCCTTCACTCATCTCTAGGATCCCTGCCCCTGGGCACGGCCCCTCACCCTCACCTGGACCATCACACACCCCTCATCAGCCTCCCTGCCTCTGATCTTGCCTCTCCAATCCGTCTTCCCTGAGGGCCACAAGAACAACATCTCAAAAACCCACATCAGTCCGAGTTATACATGCAGTAAGAAAGCTTACTAACTAAACTTAGAAGCCTCAGTTCCCTCATCTGTAAAATGGGTCGGTGGACAAGATGAACTTGATGGCTCCTTCTAGCCATTTGTTTCTTTGGTTTGGAAATGTGGTCCTTACTCCCTGTTTCTGGAGTCTTCTGGGTCCTGAATCTCTCTGCCACACCCCCTCTTGTTTCTGCTGCTTCCGCCCTCATCAAGAACTCATTTCTCCCACACTCTTGGCTCCTCTTCCCGTTTCTATTTCTCTGCTTACACATTCCATTCCTACTACTTTCTCCCCTGGTCCTATCACATGGCAAGCTTACTCACTTGCTGCCATTCCTGTTACTATTTCCCTGGCATTACTCTGCACACATTGCCTCGGAGTTTGCACGCTTCCCTTTCTCTTCTCCCTCCCGTAGAACAGCCTCTCCTATTTTAACCCTCCCTTTCCTACTGCCCACAAAGGGCCATCTAGTCAAAGCCATGGTTTTTCCAGTGGCCATGTATGGATGTGAGAGTTGGACCATAAAGAAAGCTGAGCGCAGAAGAATTGATGCTTTTGAACTGTGGTGTTGGAGAAGACTCCTGAGAGTCCCTAGGACTGCAAGGAGATCCAACCAGTCCATCCTAAAGGAAATCAGTCCTGAGTGTTCATTAGAAGGACTGATGCTGAAGCTGAAACTCCAATACTTTGGCCACCTGATGCGAAGAGCTGACTCACTAGAAAAGGCCCTGATGCTGGGAAACATTGAGGGCAGGAGGAGAAGGGGATGACAGAGGATGAGATGGTTGGATGGCATCACCGACTCAATGGACATGAGTTTGAGCAAACTCAGGGAGATAGTGGAAGACAGGGAAGTTTGGCGTGCTGCAGTCCATGGGGTCAGACACAACTCAGGGACTGAACAACAACCAATTCTTACTGCAGTTCCTCCTAGTCGGGCTGCTGTTGTTTTTCTTGTTCCTATCCTTAATGTTACCTGTCTAAGCATCACTCTTCTCATTACTGCTACTTCTCTGATCACTCCTCCTGGCAAATCATTTCTTCTCTGACTCGTCGTCATCTCTGTAACTTTTTCTCTTTCTTCTCCTTCAGCGAATTGGATTTCTTCTGTTATTCTTCCTCCTCTTCTTTCCTCTGACATTTTTTCCCTTCTGTGGGATTCAAACTACGTGCAAATCCTTCAACACCCCTCCCATAAGAAGGGGAATCTGTGCCTGGAATTTGGGGGGCCGGTGGCTGCTTTAAGGATATGTCTGTATTATTTGAGTTTATTTTATTCACAGCAATACGTATTACATTTATAACATTTTAAAATAAAGAGATGCTTTAAAACTAAAAAAAAAAAAGAATAAACAGGAAGTGAGGCTCGTGCCTTCTGATGCAGGGTCGTGAAAGTGGAGCGGGCTCCACCTGTGCTGTTTGAAACACCCGCACTGGGAGCTCTGAGCCCAGTGCGAGCAGTTCAGCTGCCCTGAGGCCGCCATCCAGCTCAGGAACCAGCGAGGCAAGAGGCCTCCGGATGGTGCCAGCCTCCAGCCTTCCCTGCTGAGCGCCCAGATATCACGGAACTGAGACATGCCCTCTGCCCTGTCCAGATTCCCGACCCTAGAATTCACAGCCATGATAACTTGGCTATAACTTTTTCTCTTTACACCACTTGAGTTTGGAGTGGCATCCTCTGCAGCAGCAGGAGCCAAAAGGCTCTCCCCTTGCGCACACGGCCCATCCTGGAGAGTCCCAGGACTCTGTCCTGCCTTGCCACACTAACTGCCCTCTTCCGCCGGAGCCTCCTGACCTTGGCACTAGTACCTCTGCCCCATCAGCGAGCCCAGCCCGTCGTCCTCTGGGCCATGGGCATCTTGGCCGTGAGGCCATCTGCCTGGGTACAGACAGCAGTGATTCACAGTTCTGCCGCCGGGGGAGACTTACTTCCTTGTCAAAAGCTCTCGACCAACAAGACAAGTTGTGGAGTCAGCACTCTGCGGGCTCGGGCCTGCGTACTGATCTTCCCCAGCCTCATCCCAACCCTCTGGGCCTGCACCCCACGAACTAAAGTGGTTCACGATCAATATGGGGCTGGGGAGTGACCCATCTGTGGGTCTTAGGAGCCCAAATAGGTGATATGTGGATCAGACAGACCATGTGTGTGCAGCACTGTCTGGGGGTGCTCGGAGCTGGGCAGATCTGGATTTGATGGCCAGTTCTGCCAACTTCTGGCTGTGTGACCCTGAGAAAGACACTCAACGTCTCTGGGCCACACTGCCCTCCTTTGTAACATGGGTTAATTATACCAACCTTGCAGAAGTATTGGGGATCTAAGATCCCATAAAAGCCCATGCTCACCTTACAAAAGGGTACTTCTGAACGCCAAAGGTTAGGTTGGCTTCACTGATAGGATCACTGATAGGATGCCCCGGCTTCCACCACGGGATTCCCTTTTGGAATACAAGCACCCGGCTCCAGCTTTCCTGGATTCTGTGAGGACACTTAGGATGGTTCCTCGCTTGCAGGTGGGGGATCTGAGGCTCAAAGAGATAAGGTCCTTTGCCCAAGGACACCTGGCTAAACACGGACTAACCCAAGATGCAAGCAGAGGCCAGCTGTCCCCCTCAGCACTCGTGGGAGGCGGCGCTCTCTGCTGGGCCCAGCGTTCACAGGGCACTCTGCTGCAGACTAGCAAGACGCCCTCCCTCTCAGAGCAGGAGGGGCAGGGAGGCAGCCAGGCACACAGGGTGACTTGACTGGGCAGTGGGGAGGCAGCCTTTACTGAGGTACAAACGCTTCCTCATGCTGTCATAAAACTTTATTCATTTAAGAACCTGGATTAATTTTTTTAGATAAGTAATCCACATTGGTAAAGAAGCCGTCTGCCAAGGCAGGAGACGCAGGTTCCATCCCTGGGCAGGGATTATCCCCTGGGGGAGGAAATGGCAACCCACTCCAGTATTCTTGCCTGGAGAATTCCACGGACAGAGGAGCCTGGTGGGCTACAGTCCATGGGGGTTGAAAAAGAGTCAGACGTGACTGAGCATGAACTCCTTAATGCATTTCCAGGGTTCAAAATTTCAAGGGCTCACTGGTGGCCCAGTGGTAAAGAATCTGCCGGCCAAGGCTGGAGATACGGGTTCGATCCCTAGTCCAGGAAGATCCCACATGTGGTGGAGCAACCAAGCCCATGAGCCTCTGAGCATGACTGGGCCTGTACTCTAAAGCCTGGGAGCCGCAACTACTGAAGCCAGTGCCCCTAGAGCCTGTGATCTGCAACAAGAGGAGCCACAGCAACTAGAGAAAAGCCCCTGCGGCAAAGAACACCCAGCACAACTGAAAATAAATACAATTATTTAAAATAATTTTATATAAAAAATAAAATCACTTTAAAAAATTTTCAAGAAGCACAAACGAGGATGCAATGAGAATCGAGTCTCTTGCACCTGCCCCCAGCCACTTTGTCAAGGGGATCTGTGTGTCCACAAGGGAGAATTTTCCACATGCATGAGCAAACATGAAGGCAGAGTCTTCGCTTTTTTCCCTGCACATTTTATAAACAGGTACTCCACTTTGCCTTCTTCCAAAGAGACCCTTCCTCCTTTTTTTAATGGCTGTGTGGTATGCCTTTGGATTGCTCACACACCTCCCTCCCCCCATTCTAAGGGAAGAAGCGAGTCTGATTTCCAAGGCTAGGACGCCCAGTGCCCTTCCCCGGCTGTTCTTCCTCAGAAACTATGCGCCCTGGGGAGCTTAGTGGCTGCTGGGCTGATGGAAGCGAGCTCTGGTGGGCTTCAGTGGACAAAGCCTGCAGACAGACAGACCTTCTGACCACTGGCCTCCAGCCTTTGCTGGGTCCACAGGCAGGGCCCGCCCTCTCTGAGCCTCCTTTACCCCAAGATACAACTCGAAGACCCCACGCCCAGGGCAGAGGTGAGGGCTGCTGTAGAAAGTCGTTTGCCTTTTACAAGCCTGAAGCCCGGGGACACTCGCTGATTCATTGATTCACTCGTTCTTTCATTTATTCAGCCACTTACTGATGTATTCCTCCCCACCCCCCATTTATTCACTCGCTAATTTACATAAATCATACACCCATTCACTAATTCATTCATTCATTCTGTCACCGTTTTCTCACTCATCCATACACCCATGTATTCACTCACTGATCCCCTCCCTTATTCACCCATTTATTCAGGCATTCATTGTTTTCACTCATTCATTCACGGTCTGATTCGCGGTGATGAGCGTTCCTGGGACGTGCTAAGTGCGGATTCGCGGGAGGCTGGCTCGGCGAGCGAGCTCAGGCCGCTGCGGGGGCCCCTCCGGCCGCGCTCCGCGCCGCCCCCGCCGGCCCCGGCCGCCGCGCCCCCGCGCCCGGGAAAGCGCGCGCTCTCGGGGCGCCTCTGCTCAGCGGCCGGCTCCGGAGCCGAGCCGAGCGCTTGGCGGCCGTCCGGGCCCCCCGACCCTCGGCGGCCGCCCATGCCCGCCGCGCCCTGGGCGCACGGCCCTCCCCAGCGCTGCGCTGCGCCGCCGGGCCCGGCGGGGGCGGGGCCGAGCTGGCGAGGCCGGGCCGGGCCGCAGGGCGGCCGCCGGGATGCGGGGCTGGCGGAGGAACCTCGCGTTCTGCCTGCAGCGGCTGCCGGACGAAGGTAGGACGCGGCCGCCGCCCAGGCCGGTGAGCACCGGCGCGGCGCGGGGCGAGGAGGGCGGGCCCAGCGCAGGGCTGGTCGGGGGGCGCCCGCTGGGGGTCCCCGCGGGAGGCGAGGGGCGGACGGCCGTTTGCTTCCGAGGCGCGGGAGGGGAGCGCCTGAAGCGCCGAGCCCGAAGGGTCATCGCAGGACATGCGGTTTGGAGCGCAGCCGGGCCGGGGGGACACGGCGGGCGGCTGCACTGGACGCGCGGAGGTGGGACCGGGGCCCAGGCGACCGCTGGGGGCTGGGGGTGGGGAGCGAAGGGCTCTGGACGCCCCAGGGCGCAGCCCGCGACCGGCGCGCGAGTCCGGTCCTTGGAGTGGCCGTGGCCGGCGCGGCGACCACGTGCGTCCCCGCGAGTTGGGGGGTGGGGGGTCCGGTGTGCGCGCGCTCACCGCGGCTGGGGCCTGGGGATCCCGAGGCTGCCGTCACTGGGACCCAACTTTCCTCCGCGCGCCCGGCAGCCGCCCCGCGACGACCCCAGAGTCTGCAGTTCCTCAAAGTTGCGGAGAGGCCGGAGGCGGCAAGGGGTGCGCGGCGGGCGGGGAGCCGGCCGGGCCCTGCCGCAGCGCGGCGGCGCAGCCGCCTCTGCCCGGCCGCCCCCCGGGCTGCCCCGCTGCTTACCTGTGGTCGGAGCCGCTGGCCGCGCGCGCTGGAGGTTAAGAAGAACACGCGCGCCCGGGTCCAGCCACCGCCGAGGGTGGTTTAGCTTCGGTGAATTGCCAGAATGGTGTCGAGGGGGCAGAGCCAGGCGGGGATGGCAGTGCCAACACTCTGCTCACTTCGGGGGGCACGAAGTCGGGCTTCGAGGCAGCGGGCACTGTGCGTCCGGGCCCACACTTCCGCCCCTGCCTTTCACCTTCGCGGCCACCCCTGGGGAGGGCGCTGTTCTTTCCTCCTGGCCAGGGAGGGCACTGAGCTCTGGGGAGGAAGCCTCTCGCCCAAGGTCACGACACCACTAGGTGGAAAAGCTGGAGGTGAACCAACCCAGGTCTGCGTTACTGGCAAGATTTCGGTCGTGCCAGCCCCCTGCCCCGACTCCTTCCCGTTTCTGCCCGCCCCGAGTCGGACCAGGCTCAGTTCCTGGGAAAGGAGCCGTGCCAGTCCAGGCCAGGATGCTCCTGTTTGGGGCGCGAGGTGAGCGGGGAGGCGGGACAGCTGAGAGCAGGTTCCTGCCACTCCTGTCCTGTCCCCAACGCCAGCTCAGTTCTGGAACCCGTGCAAAGGTGGGGGCGGGGCGGGTGCCCAGGCTTCCTTCCTTTCGGTGCAGGGAGGGGGCAGCAGGGTAGAGCAGGCACCACGGAGCTGCCCCCGAGGAGAGGAGTAAATTAAGAAGGGCATCTTCAGGGGCAGGGGCCCAGCACCAGCCTTCAGAAGACAGCGCAGCTCAGCCACGGGCGTCCTTAGTCTTGGACCCGTCCTTCCGGCCCTGGGAGGCTCATTTTGTGTCCCTAAGGGGAGGGCCTGCCTAGGGAGGAAGATGTGAGATCGTGGCCCCTGGGCAGAGTGCAGGGCCCAGGGCAGACTGGCAGGTGGGAGGCTGTGGTGTCCTGGGGTGGAGGGTGTTGCTGCCTTGCTCCTAGATTCCCACTCGCCATGGGTGAGGCCCGTGGGTGGTGTGTGTGTGAGGTGTGCATGCCGGCACGTGGGTGGCGTGTTTGAGATGCGCGTGGGAGTGCCCAAGGCTCACGGCTGACCCGGGTGACCCGTACCAGGCGCGGGGGGTCTTGTGACGCCTGCAGACCTTTTGCCTGCCGCTGGCCACTGTCTTGAAGAGGAGCCCCCCGCCCCCTCCCACAGGGCCATGAGATACCCATCGTCTGAGTTTTCCTTGGGAAATCTTACCTGACATTAATCTCTGAGCTCGGCATTGAATTGGAGGGTGGCTGGTGCCTCCACCCTCGCCCGGCAGGAAATTGCTATTTTGAAAAGACAAAAATCCCCAGCTGACTCTGGGCCGAGGGGAAAATGGTTTCCTGTGGGCCAGGTCTCCGATGAGAAACTCTGCGATGTGGGTCCAGCTGGACGGGAGACCTGTGGGAGAGAGAGGGCTGCAGAGATGGGGCCACAGGCCTGGCATCCTCAGAGCAGAGCTTCAGTCAGCAGGAGGGACATTCTGAACGAGACCAGCTTGTCTGCTTGTTGGGTGGGGTAAGTTAAGGCCCCAGGGAAAGGAGAGTGGGCTTGGAGACCAGATTCAGGGCCCCAGCTTAGCGTCTCTGCTGGCCAACTGTGTGACCTTGGGCATACTACTTAATTCTTCTGAGCTTCCGGTTTTCCATCCGGGAAGTGGGTAGGGTTCCCTTGCAGGTGGTCTTGGAGAGTCAGTGGCTTAGCAATTGGTCGGTGCTCAAGAAATACTAATTCCCATCTTCCTTTCCGGATCTTTACACCCACTTCAGGTTTGGTGGGGTGAGGGTGAGGCTTCCCAGATGGCTCGGGAGGTAAATAATCCACCTGCAATGCAAGAGACACAGGAGACGCTGGTTCGATCCCTGGGTCAGGAAGATCCCCTGGAGGAGGAAATGGCCACCCTCTCCAGTATGCTTGCCTGGGAAATCCCCTGGACAGTGAAGCCTGGCGGGCTGCGGTCCGTGGGATTGCAAAGCGTCGGACACGGCTGAGTGACTGAGCATGCACTCACGCTTAGATTTGGGGAGGTGATCTAGGGTACTGGTCAGTGGAGCACTCAAGACTCAGGGTGGGTTTCTGGATCATGAGCGGTCATCTGGAGGCTCCCCACTCCTAGGGTTTGGGGGAACCCAGTCTGGGTTGTGTCTGCCGTGTGGCCACTTGGATCCATCGGCCAGCCTCGCCCAGTGAGGTTGGCCAAAAGTGTGGTCGTGCTCAGCACACACTTACACAGTGTGTGTGTCTGGATCACATGCAGCCACAGGAATTGGCGAACTCTGTGACTCTAGCTTCATGATGCTTTTGAGGTGTGTCTGTGTGTGGTGTGGGGGAGACGGAGAGAGAGAAACGTGTTCTAATGAACCATCACCTTGAGGTTTGTGGCCCCACCTTCTGTTCGCCGCAGTGAACCCTTCTAGAGAACCCTCGCCTCCCTCCTCCAGGCTCCTGCTGATCTCTGGGTGGGATCAGAAAAATAAAAGCCGGTCCTCAGCCTCAGGTTGCCCCCCAGTCCCTCAGATAACAAAAGTTCAAGGTGCCAGTGCCTGGGGAACGTGGAGTTGAAAGCAGCAGACAATTCCTGGTCAGAGAGGCTGCTCAGAGGAGGAGGGAACGGTGACCCAGTGGAGACAGTCGGATCTCCACCGGCAAGCTCTTCCCGTGGTGTGGCCTGATTAATTTTCCTCCTTATGCCAGTCCTTTCTGCTCTCTAATGGACTTTTGGAATGTTAGCCAGGAGGGTTAATAGAACTCATCACGCCCAGCTCTTAGTAGAGAGAGGGTGAAATACAGAAGCAGTCAGGAGGAAATGACCTTTTAGTCACTTACTGGATATTTCCTGGGCCCTGTCCTGGGGGCTGGGGATACCGCCATGAACCAAACAGAGACCCCGCTGTAAGGGACTTTACCTTCTGGGGAGAGACTACTGCTGCTGCTAAGTCACTTCAGTCGTGTCCGACTCTGTGTGACCCCATCCCTGGGATTCTCCAGGCAAGAACACTGGAGTGGGCTGCCATTTCCTTCTCCAATGCATGAAAGTGAAAAGTGAAAGTGAAGTCGCTCAGCCATGTCCGACTCTTCGAGACCCCATGGACTGCAGCCTACCAGGCTCCTCTGTCCATGGGATTTTCCAGGCAAGAGTATTGGAGTGGGGTGCCATTGCTTTCTCCGTCTGGGGAGAGACAGAGAACAAGTAAGCAAGTAAATAAGAATGGGATCGTTTCAGCGTCAGCAGTGAAGTGAAGACAGCACGGGAACATGGAGTGATGTAGTGGAGAGTCCCGGAGGAGGGAACTTCTTTAGAGAGGGTGGCCAAGGAGGGTTCAGGGAGGGCCTCTCTGAGAAGGTGACTTTTGAGCCAAGACTAAAGAACAAGAAAGCTCAGCCATGCCAAGAGCAGAAGGAAGAGCTGTGTAGGTAGGGTGGTTGGTGATTTAGTCACGAAGTTGTGTCTGACTCTTGCAACCCCATGGACTGTAGCCTGCCAGGCTCCTCTGCCCAGGGGATTCTCCAGGCAAGGATACTGGAGTGGGTTGCCGTTTCCTTCTCCTGTGTAGGTAGAGGGAACAGCAAGTGTCAAAAGCCCTGGCTTCCAAGGGGTAGTGTGGGGAGGACGGGTTTGACCTATTGGAGGAAGAGAAAGAGTCGAGGGAGGAGGGTGATGAGTGAAGAGGCTGAGGAGCCAGGTCATGGAAGGCCAGATTACCATCGGAGAGGAGGGTGGATTTTATTCTGCGATGGGAGGTATTGGAAGTCTTGACCAAGGACTTGGGTTGGCTCTGAAGATGAGCAAGGTTTTGAGTAATGGAGATGGCGGTGGGAGAGGCATGCCAGGCTGAAGGATGGCATGGGTATAGGGGTGGAGGCAGGAAAGCTATAGGAGCTGAGACTGCGGGATGGGCAGGAACCAAAGGCACTGAAAGCGTGTTGGGGGAACTGTCCAGGGTTCTGAGATGCTCACCCAGTGGCTCTGCAATTACGGACTTTCAGGGGATCGTGTGTGTGTGTCCGTCCCCGTGGTACCCAGCTAGCTGATGTGTCCCTTTGCTGGTTACCTAGGAGACAGCGGGAAGACGGTGGGGTGGGATCTGATTGGCTACTTACTCCTGCTGCTCATCTTTCTGTCAGACTTGCAGGCAGAGGTTACAAATGGTCCATGTGGGCATGCCAGGTGCTGGAAGGGGAACTGCCCCAAGTCCTGTGTGTGTGTGTGTGTGTGTGTGTGTGTGTGTGTGTGTGTGTGTGTGCGCGTGTGTGTGTGTGTGTGTGTGTGTCTGCCAGTGCGTCTGTGTGCACGTCTTGAACAAAGCGGCGGCATCTGGAGCTAATGTGCTTCCTGCTGTGAAACATCTGCTCGTTGCCTTAAATCAGGCAGTGGGGGCTCAGAGAAATTTAAGAAGAGCCAGCCAGACTTGAGAAAGGATCTTTTATTTGGTTTTAATAACTGCGGTGTTGACACTGAAGCCGACTTGAAACATCTCCCTGAATCTCCAGAAATGCACATCACCCTTTGAGTGGCGGAAGTTATGTCCCGTGATGCAGACTGTGATGTCCGTGTGCAGAATCGCCTGCTTCCCCCCGCCCAGCCAGGAAGGATGGTATAAGACTGTAGATCTGGTGTTTCTCTCCCTCCTTTTTTTTTTTTTTAAATAGTAGGTCTTTTTCTTTCACTTTGTGGGCAAAAGGACAAGAGATCTGCACTTTAATTTCACTTGTAAAGGGAGTGGGGAAGCAGACAAACAAAACCCTCATCCAAGTGTTTCTTTTGCTGTGACTTTCTTTTTCCTTTTTTTTAAAACTTTTTATTTTGTACTGGAGTATAGTTGACTAACTGTTGTGGTAGTTTCAGGTGGAGAGCGAAGGGACTCAGCCATTCGTACACAGGTATCCATTCTTCCCCAAACCCCCCTCCCATCCAGGCTGTCACGTAACTTCGAGCAGAGTCCCATTGCGACACAGTAGGTCCTCGCTGATTGTCCGTTTTAAATATAGCAGTGTGTACGTGTCCATCCCAAACTCCCTAACTCTCCCTCCCCCCCATCCATCCCCCTATCGTTCTCTAAGTCTGAATCTGTCTCTGTTTTTTAAATAAGTTCATTTGCATCATTTCTCTTTAGATTCAGGTTGACTTTCTACAGCAGAAGCCGAGGAAGGCTTGGGGGGAGAAGCACAGCAGCAAACAAACATAGTACTTGCTCAATAAATATTTGAAGGGAGGAAAATGAGCCTGGAGGACAGAGTTGAAACAGAGAGTTAGACTTTATAGGAGCCCTGGCTCAGCCCACCAGGTATTCTGATCTTTTTTGTTGTTGCTGTTTTCTTTTTTCCTAGAGAAGCTAAAATCCAGTTTTAAGCGCTACCTGCCAACTTTAAAATGCTGAGCATCAATTTAAACGAACTCTGAGGGGTCAGATGCTGCTGCTTTTGAAGCTGGAGGCCTCTGATATTCCAAGCCCTTTGGGATCTGGCTGCAGTAACCTCTCTTTGCTCCGGAATCATGCATAGACCTTGTTCTGCCCCACCTCTGAGCCTTTACTCAGGCTGCCGCCTCTTCCTGGAGTGCCTCTTCTCCCACCCTCTTCTCACCCAGCAAATTAGTGTTTCCTCGCGTTCCTACCTTAGACCAGGGCAGGGTGCAGCTTCCTGTCGTCCCCTTCCCCAACGTGGCAGAATTGGTCTCTCCCACCACATTTGAATTCCAGCTCCTCTCCTGCTGGAGCGTAGCTATGTGTCTGCTCATCTCTCTTGTCCGCTGGATTCGGGCTCCACAGGGCAGGAACCCTGTCCCATCCATCTTCGCAGTGTCCCGCCCTGGGGCCCCAGCTTGGGAGCCGACCAGGACAGGTTTATCAGCCACATCACCCTTCTAGGAGTGTAGCATAATGTTTATGTTTTGCCGGTGCTGGGTCTTCATTGCTGCACACGAGCTTTCTCTAATTGCGGCGAGCGGGGGCTCCGCTCTAGTTAGGGTGCGGGCTTCTCTTTGCGGTTCTGTCATTGGGGACCGCAGGCTCTAGGGCGCTCGGGCTTCAGGAGTTCTGGCTCATGGGCTTGGTTGCCTCAGGGCATGTGGAATCTTAGTTCCCCAACCAGGGATCGAACCCATGTTGGCAGGCAGATTCTTAACCACTGGACCACCAGGGAAGTCCCTGCAAAACATCCTTATTGGTATTATTTAATGAGCAGTCCACTTAATCGGCAGATGTTTTTTTGAGCTCCTGTTGTGTGCCAGACGTAGGCACACAGTCCTGAAGATCGAGGAGGCCAAGATCTCAGAGTGTGCACGTGTGCGGCTGAGCCCTTCGGGCTGCCGCCTCTGGCTGTGCTTCCCAAACAGCAGGGGCTTGGATCTGCCCACTATTCTTCCTTTGGCTGATCTGCCTCAGTTTACCCTCCAGGGACTCACTCCTCCATGGTCCTCTGTTTCTTGAACGGCTCCTCAGAGTGCATGCCACGGATGGGCAGGTCGTCCGTAGCCGTCTTTGAAATCAGAAGATGGCAGTAAAGGACAGGTTGCACAGGAGTGTAGGGAACCCCTGGGCTCCCCTCCAGAAAATTAGCTAACTTTTCCATGTGGGACATTCAGAGCATTCTGAGAAAATATTTGTTTGTTTTTAAAGTTTGCCCTTTCATTCTGCAAACTCTTACTAAGCCCCTACTAAGTGCCAGGCCCTTCTCTTATTGTTCAGTTGCTCGATAAGTCACGTCTGACTCTTTGTGACCCCATGGACTGCATGCAGCGCACCAGGCCTCCCTGTCCTTCACCATCTCCCGGAGCATGCCCAAACTCATGTCCATCGAGTCGGTGATGCCATCCAACCGTCTCATCCTCTGTCCCCCTCTTTTCCTCCTGCCTTCAATCTTTCCCAGCATCAGGGTCTTTTGCAGTGAGTTGGCTCTTGGCATCAGGTGACCAAAGTATCGGAGCTTCAGCATCAGTCCTTCCAATGAATGTTCAGGGTTGATTTCCTTTAGGATGGACTGGTTTGATCTCCTTGAGGTCCAAGGGACTCTCAAGAGTCTCCTCGAACAGCACACATCGAAAGCATCAGTGCTTCGGCTTATGCCATTTCAGAAACCCCTCCTGAGTTCAGAGCTCATCATCTCCGTCTCACACGTGGGAACCTGAGGCCCAGGGAGGTTAAGTCGCTTGCCTGAGAACGTGCTGCTGGGTTGCAGCACAGCAGGAATGTCATCCCAGGGGCGTCTTTCTCCCAAGCCAAGGCTTGTTCTGTGACCCCAGGCTGCTTCCCTTGGAATTCCAGTCCAAGAGTCAGGAGTGATGGGGTGCTAAGGGAAGGAGCATGGAACTCTGTCTGGGTTGGGGAACTGGTGTTGACATCAGGCTTGAGTGGGCTTCCCCTTGTGACTCCGCTGGTAAAGAATCCGCCTGCAGTGCAGGAGACCTGGGTCCAATCCCTGGGTTGGGAAGATCCCCTGGAGAAGGGAAAGGCTACCCACTCCAGTCTTCTGGCCTGGAGAACTCTTCCATGGACTGTACAGCCCATGGGGTCACAAAGAGTCCAACATGACTTTTACTTTCTGACTGGGTTTCAAAGAGCAGTGGTGAGTTGGCCAGGAATGGAAGGAGCAGAGAAAGCCACTTTAGACCAAAAGATCAGCAGGTGAAAAAAGCAGAGTTCAGAAAAACGTGCTGTGTTTACAGCTGTGCGGTGTGGGCTTGCATGAAGTGGCTGGGGGTGGGGGGGTGGGAGAGTGGGGCTCCGTTCTGGAAAGGTGGGTCTGGCCAGATTGTCAGGGCAGAGATGGTCATACCCAGCCCGTAAACACACCTTGCTTGGCACTGACAGTAGCTTAAAAAAATTAGTTGCTGTTGAATTTTAAAGGTAGGTGGGAGGAGGCGGGGAGCTTTCACACTGGAAAAACAGACGTGCAGCTCTCTTCAGAGCACCGGGCGACCCTGGGCGCGCCCTGCCGCTGTGCCCTGTGGAGTGTGGTCACCACCCCCACCGCCCCCGTCCAGCCGATGATGCATTCACGCACTTGCCCGGTGCGGGAGACCTTGAACTCACCCACTAAAGCAGTTTATGCGTCATTTCTTGAGGCAGCTGAAAGGTTTTCAGGCAGGAGAGTGATTATCTTCGGAAAGCTCCTGCTGGCTGCCAGGGGGCTGGGAGGCAGGGTGAGGCAGGAAGACCCACCCCCTCACCAGCGACTGTCCTTGTCATTTTTAGGCGTATTTGCTCAGCCCTGTGAGATGCCTCGTATTCACTCCTCATTTTAACCCTGCAAGACCAGGTTATCAGATGAGGAAATAGAAACTCCAAAAGCAGATGCCATGAAAGAAAGAATGGAGAGATTGAACCACCAAAAAATGTAGAAGTTTTGTATGACCAAGGAAACCATTTGCGAGGTTCAACGACAAGCCACAGGCCGGGAGGAAAAGTCTTTAAAACACACCTAATCTAGGGACTTCCCTGGTGGTGCAGTGAAGAATCCGCTTCCAATGCAGGGAACGCGGGTTTGATCCCTGATCGGGTAACTAGGATCCCACGTGTCACAGGGCAACTGAGCCAGTGAGCTGCAAGTACTGAGGCCGTCTGCTCCGGAGCACGTGTGCAACAGCGAGGGAGCAGTCTGCACACGGCAGCCGAAGATCCCGCGAGCCGCAGCGAAGCCCTGAGACAGCCAGAAACAGATCAATGTTAACCAAAGAATCCAACCAGTCCATCCAAAAGGAGATCAGTCCAGAATGTTCACTGGAAAGACTGATGGTGAAGCTTCAGCTTCAGCTTCAATCCTTTCGCCACCTTAGGCGAAGAACTGACTCATTGGAAGAGACCCTGATGCTGGGAAAGATTGAAGGCAGAAAGAGAAGGGGACGACAGAGGATGAGATGGCTGGATGGCATCACTGACTCGATGGACATGAGTTTGAGCAAGCTCTGGGAGTTGGTGATGGACGGGGAAGCCTGGCGTGCTGCAGTCCATGGGGTCGCAAAGGGTCAGACATGACTGAGCGACTGAACTGAGCAAAAGAATAACATCTAGAGTGCAAGGAAGTTTGCAAATCAATAAGAAAAGAAAGCCATTTAGGAGGAGCGTAATGGCTTTGAGCAGGAAGTGACTGGAAGACGCACAAATGACCAGACAGTGAATGAGAAGATGGTCAGCCTCACCGTCTCGGCGGACTGTTCTGTGAGCGTTAGGAAGAATGTGTGTGGAAACAGTAGGACACCGTCAGTTTTGAGGGGAAATGAAAAAATTAGTAGTGTCTACTGCCGGTGAGACCGTGAGTGAGCAGATTGATGTACGCAGCAAGCGGGTAGGACTGTTTAGGGGGGACAGTTTGACAGCTATGGAAAGTGCTCACATCCTTTGAATCAGCCATCCGTTTTCTTTTTAAAACCTTTTCGTTTTGGCTGCGATAGGTCTTCATTGCTACGCACAGGCTTTCTCTAGTTGCGACGAGTGAGGGCAGCTCTCCACTTGCTGTGTGCAGGCTTCTCATTGCAATGGCTTCTGTTACTCCAGAGCACGGGCCCTGTACAAGGAGCTGTGGGCTTAGGTTACCTCACGACATGCGGGATCTTCCCCCACCAGGGATCGAATTTGTGTTCCTTGCGTTGGAGGGGGATTCTTAATTGCCGGACCACCAGGGAAGTCCCATCCATCCCTTTTCTAAGTATCTATGCTCAGGAAAAAATCTAACATAAATGGATAAGGCCATTCATTGCAGTGTTAGTGAAAAAAAACTAAAGAGCATAAAGCAGCTGTCCGCTGGTAGGCGGCTGGCCTGAGAACTCGAGGGTCACGTGGTTCAGATAGAAAACCTCGAAACACTTCCCTGAAGAGTCTCTCCCCAGCGTCTGTCTTCTGTTTGTCAAATCCCCGCCTGTCCCACGGTGGGTAAAACCATCATCTGTTTCTAGTGCACGCCTCTAGAAATTTCTCCTGTGCGTAATAAACAACTCTGCACTCCTGTTCTTTGCCCTCACTTTATGCAAGGGGTGGCCTGCTACCCTGCGCTTCTGCACTTTGCTCTTTCATTAAGAGATACACTGGACACGAAGAAGAGCGATTCAAACATGGGTACTTTTGAAAGATCAACATACAGCAATCACCAATGCGTCCGACCTGGGGTGAGAAATAGATCAAGCCCTGGCCCAAGGCCACACGACTCTCCAGAATTGCTGTTCTGACGTATACTCCCTTTGGGGATTTGTGTAATTTTACACAAAAAAAGATAAAGCAGGGGTTTTACTTGTTCAGGGTCCCCAAGCTAGACAGGTGGTGACTTTGGTTGGGCTTCAGGTCTGTCTGCCCAGCAGGGTGGAAGCTGAAGCCCAGAGCCTCCGGAGGGAGGCAGGCAGCGGGCCATGCGGGGGACCCAGCTGACCTCGTGACGCAGTTTCCTGATCGGGAATCCTCAGGGCCTGGGAAGTTACACTGGTATCTTCTGCTGGGGGATGTGCAGGAGTGGGTTTTGGGGGCTGAATGGGAGGGGCCTGACAAAAGACCCCTGCCTAGAGGCACCTGGCTGGCTGCATAGCTCTGGGAGCTGGCAGCCCAGCTGGGGAACCCCAAGGAAAGGGGAATGCCCTTCAAACAATCATTTTTCAACTGGATGAACAAATTCTTCCCTTCTCCCGTCCAGCAAGGGTGATTCATCCTAGGGTGAAAAATGAATTCTCCCAGGAGGTGCCGCTGCCCAAGACCCTGGAGCCATGAATTTACTGCCTGCCTTCTGTCCTGATGGAACTGGGTCTCGAGATTTACGTCCGGGGGTTTACGGGCAGCTGGCTCTGGGCTGGCAGGAGTCCTGGAGGGTTGGCAGGATGGGGGCGACTGTATTTTACAGTGAGGCTGGGCCCCAGGAGGGTGTAAATCACGGACCTCTCTGCCTCTCGAGAGAGGCCGCCTCCCTCCAGTGGGTGGGAAGGGACTGGGGGGCGGTGATGCCCAGGGGCAGCAGGAAGGACCCTCCCTCAGAGATCACTTGGTCTAGCTCTCTCGGGTTCTCAGTGGGGGGACTGCCCAGGGAGAGGGAGAGTGTGGCTCAGTGCCTCTGCGGACGCCAGAGTTCCTTCAGATCCGAGGAGTCAGACTCGGGTTTTTGCGTGGTTGACCTTTCACAGCTGTTTTGTTTCTTTCAAATGTAAACCAGCCTGAACCACAGACATCCCTCCACACTGCTCTGTTCAGTTGCTCGGTGGTGTCAGACTCTTTGCGACCCCGTGGACTGCAGCACACCAGGCTTCCCTGTCCTTTACCGTCTCCTGGAGTTTGCTCAAACTCAGGTCCATTGAGTCAGTGATGCCCTCCAACCATCTCATCCTCGGTCACCCCCTTGAACCTCAGCAGTTTGCTGGGACAGTTGGCTGCTCGAGCCCTCTGGAGACCTCTGTCCTCGAGAAGCTTGCAGGCTCACCTAGTGCTTCCCCACAGTGGGGTGCGGCTACCACACCCAGGACGTTCCTTGAAGAGGAAGACGGGAAAGAATATTGCGTTTCAGTTTATGGTAGCGTTTTATCGTGATTTAATTATTTCTGTTTTGCATGTGTTGTATGCCATGATACACAGATACAGTGAAGCATGGATAGTCCATAAATGATATGCGTGTGTTGCTGCAAGGGAGCGTGCACACATTTTTCTGTGGATGGGAGTATGAGATCCGAAGTGTCTGGGGACCACTCCCTGCCCCCCGATAGGAGGGGAGCAGTAGGGAGGACCCTGCTGGGACGTCCCTTGCTTGGAAAGCAGAGGGCCCCAGAATTTACGGAGCTTCCACTAAGTGTTGGGCGTGGGCACACCCCTTCTCTAGAGGCCTGGATTCTGCAGCAACATTGGGAAGCAAATGATTCATCCCATTCCACAGACTAGGAGACTGAGGCCCAGAGGGGAGAAGGCCTCACCTGGCCCCTGAGCTGAAACTGGTCCTCTGACCCTCCTGTTGACCAGTGTCCTGGTTCTTCTTTTGTCTGTTTTGTCTGTTCCTTTGTTCCTTTGTCTGTTCGCCATAAAGAAATCTCATAAAATGTTTGTTGGGCATTTAAACAATTTAAAATAATTAAGCACAGCAATACCAACTTTTAAAAAGGCATTGCAATGCCCCCTCCTTCTCGGTGTAGCACTGATGTGTGCACATTCCCCTGGCTTTTTGCCATCATTAAAAATTAACAAAGGTATCCTTTTAAATTAAGTTACTTTCTGTGACCTCCCTGGTGATCCAGTGGTTAGGACTCCACCCTTCCAATGCAGGGGGTGCCTGTTTGATCCTTGGTTGGGGAACTAAGATCCCGCCTGCTGCACAGAGCAGCCAAAAAGAAAAAGAAAAAAATTAAGTTTCTACCTGCTTAAGCATGCATTTGTTGTTAAAAGCAGACCATTTTGGAAAGAAAGATAAAGAGCAAAAACAAAACTAAAATCATTCTCTGTCAACTCACCATCCAGGGACCCTTTGATGTGTTCCCTCCGAGTCTTTTTTCCACTGTCTATTTTTGCTGGTATCATGTGACATACCATTTTACGTTTTGCTTTTGTTTTCTTCTTCACTCAGCCTCCCTGGGTCAGCCTCTCCCTGGGTTACTCTGGCTGCAGAATGCCCTGTTGAGTGTGTGTGTGGGGCAAGTTTGTTTACCTGCTCGCCTTCCCCGCGCTGGATCACAGGGTTGCTTGCGGCATTTTGCTGTTGCAAGTAAGGCTGCAGCTGACTTGTGGCTGTCATCAGCCTGTGAGGCAATTCTGCCTGGGCTTTTCCCTTGCAGATGTTATTTCTCACACTTGTCATTTTTAATGGCTACATAATCTCCCGGAGTGTTGCTATTCCTCATGTTCTAAACCGTTTCTCCCTCTCTGTTCCCCATAGTAGTAGTAGGCTAGTCGCTCAGTCACGTCTGATTCTTTGCAGACCCCACGGAGTGTAGCCCGCCAGGCTCCTCTGTCCGCGGGACTGTCCAGGCAAGAACACTGGAGTGGGCAGCCATTCCCTTCTCCAGGGGGTCTTCCCCACCCAGGGATCGAACCCGGGTCTCCTGCATTGCAGGCAGAGTTTCTACCCTACGAGGGAAGCCCGCTGTATCCCATGAGGTCTCCCTACTCCCTCTGGGAAGCCTCCCCGTCCCCCTAGCACCTTTGCTTCAGGGGACTGACCTTGGGTGGTCGGGGGAGGGGGAGCCCAGGAGGGGACTGTCATTGTATGTGGGACCCCAGGCATTTGCTGCCTCCCTCCTAACTGTGTCCTGGCCCCAAGTGGACTGATTCCTTCCTTCCTCACTGTCATCCATTCTGCAGTCGTTAGCCACAAGCTGCCGGGCGCTAGTCACTGCTTTAAGTACTGGGGCTGCAGCAGCCAACGAGACAGTCTTCGTCCTTATGGAGCAGGGGAGTTGGGCCATAAACAGGAGAACAAACAAATAAGACTTCACAGAGACAAAGGAAGACAAGGAAATGGGATGAGGGGCTTCCCAGGTGGTCCGCTGGCTAAGACTTCGGGGGGGCCAGGTTCGAACCCTGGTCAGGGAATAGATCCCACATGCCACGACTCAGAATTCACATGCCGAAGCCGAAAAAGATCCTGCATGCCACAACTTAAAAAAAAAAAAATCCTACATGCCTCAACAAAGATCACAGATCCTGTGCATCACAACTAAGATCCAGCACAGCCACATAAATATATATTTTTTAAATGGGGACCTTCCCTGGTGGCTCAGCAGTAAAGAATACGCCGGCCCGTTCGATCCCTGATCTGGGAACATCCCACAGGCCACCGAGCAACTAAGCCCGTGCGTCACAGCTGTTGAGCCTGCGCTCCAGAGCCCCGGAGCTGCCACTACTAAAGCCCACGTGCCCCAGAGCCTGTGCTCCACAACACGAGAGTAGCCCTGACTCCCCGCAACTGGAGTAAAGCCCCCCCAGCAACAAAGACCGAGAACAGCCAAAAGCAGATAAATGAATAAAACTATTTAAATAAAGACATGGGCTGAGATGATAAAAAGTGACAAGGTGGTCAGGGGAGGCCTCCTGGAGGAGGGGACGCTTGTGCGGAGGGAAGACCCGAGAGAGAAGCTCTGCAGGTGGAGGCAAGGGCAGGGGCAGAGGTCCTGGGGCAGGGGTGCCCTGGTGTGTTGTGGGGTGAGGCGGAGAGCTCAACCAGCCCCGCAGGCTGAGCGGAGGAGTCCGAATTTCTTCTGAGCGTCCTGGGAAACCACTGCAGGGCCTGGCCCACGGTAGATGCCGGGTTGAACCCTGGTCGTGTGGGAGATGGAGGGCTGAGACTCGCTCGATGCTGAGCGCACCGGGCTTGCATGGTCTGGTCTCCTTCGAGTCTGACCTGTCCCATTCCTGCTGCAGCCCACCCCTGTCCCCTCTCTGACAGTGACCTGAGGACAAGCTGACTTTAGCATCGGCAGCTCCTCTCCCCCCAACTCCCCCAGCCCAGGAATTAAGGGACCCTGTGGGCCTGTGTATGCTCTGAATTGTCTTCTGTGTGAATTGGGCCAATTCTACCTCCTAGGGCTTTCAGGGGGCTGTGTTGGCACGTAGTGGGGGCTCACCAACCTCGGCTCTGAAGATGCTAAACCAAACATCTTCAACGATAACGCTCTATCTAGAAATCTCCTCACTGTTTGAGTGTCAGCGCCCCGCGGGCACCCTGGAGGGAGGTGGCAGGTGGCCCCTCCGGGAAAATCAAAAGCAATTGCATTGGATTCTGCACTTCATTTAATGAGAAAGGCCTGCAGGGAGGCAGGGCTTGCAGGCTGTGGGCAGGAGCGATTCTGGGGAGATTTATGGCGCTTCATAGAAGATTCAGATCCAGGCTGAGCTTGGACGGTGCTGGGCTTGGCGCCCTGGGAGGCAGATGGCCTGAGACTCTGGGTGGCGGTGCTTGCCGTGTGGCTCCAGGCGAGTCACCACCCTCCTCCGGGCTCTGGAGCGCCACCGGGTGCTCTGGGTTCCCTCCCGCTCCCTGTCCTCGGCCCCACCTGCCGCCTGCCTCCATCAGACCTAACAGGCTTCCCACGCCCATGGGATCCTCTGCCCCACCGCCCATGCCCTCCCCGAACCAGCTGCTCTCCCGTTTTACAGAGGAGAACACTGATGTGCCCAGAGTTAAACAGCAGGTCTGGGACGGGTGTCGGGGAGCTGTTTGGCCCCTTTACCAGGGGGAGTCAGGAGCCTCTGGGATGTGCTTGAAGGCCACTCAGCTTTTGGACAGGTGGTGATTTGCTTTCCCACCGTATGAGGTCTGTCCTGTTGTGTTTTATTTTCCCATTCAACATTCAAGGGCCAGGAGAGTTACGGGACCAGCCTGGACCTCACAGCAACTAGCACCAGAATGGGAATATAATTGCCTCCCGGGCCAACCTTCCTCCCCAGCACATTGCAGGAGTCTTTCAGCCTCCCCTGACTTGAGCTCCGCTCCTCCGCTCCTTTGCTCTGTGTCCCTGAGCAAGTGACCTGACCTCTCTGAGCCTCCACGTCTTCATCTTCAAAATGAGGATGGCAATATGCCTACCTCCCAGGCTTGATGGGAGGAGCAGCTATCGGCAAATGGCCTAGAATAGTACCCGATATCGATTTCTTTTCAGAAAAATGGTAATCTTAGCACTGCTCAAACCCTGGAGAAAAATCCTTCTAGAAAGGAACCCCTTTACCGGATCTGAGCTTCGCTGGTGTGGCCCCAGCCGAGGCATATGAGGACGGAGGGAACTTCGTGTGGGCTGGTGGTTGCAGATGGCAGGCAGCTAATTTATTTACTTCTTCCTAATAAATATGCACGACGCATAAATAAAATATCTCACTTGTACCGCTCTCCTCGGATCCAGGCAGACAGCAGCAGTAGGCAGCGTCACTCTGAGACAGGCTGGGTGCGTGTGGAGTCTAGCGAGGGGGCTAATGAGCTGATTATTCCTGCTTTAACCTAATTTCTAGCCAGATATCCAGCAGCGCTCGAAATTCCCAGTTCCGGAGGTGCTGGGTATCCCCTGCGGGCCTCCCAGCCAAGCTCAGGTTGAGGACAGCTCCCACAGCTCTTGCTTCCCTGGGAACTGGACCAGACTGAACCGTACTGCCCAGGGAGGGGTGGAGCACCCCATTCAGACTGCTGCTGGAAGGGCCTCTGTCCTGGGTGGGGTTTGGGCTGGGGGATGCTCAGGGCGTCTCTGGAGATGCCTTGGGCATGCTGGTGGGCCCAGCATTTGCAAACTTGACCTGCTTCTGTTCATGCGCTGGCCTCTTGGCGGGGGCCCAGCCTCGCATTCTCCCCAGTCCCCGTTGAGTTCTTCTGTCCCCCTCGCTCAGCTCATCTGGAGCCACGGAATCCAATTCTCAGACAGGGTTAAGAGTTCACGGGATCTGCCGCCCTCCAGGGCTGAAAGAAACCTGGAGACAGGCAGGAGGCGGGGGCAGCCTGCAGACTCGGAAGGACTGGGATTCCCCTCACCCTCTCTGAGACCTTCAGCACCTTACCCAACTCCTCGGAGTCTCAGTGTCTGCATCTGTGAAATGGGCACACCGTTGGTATTTGCCTGACGGGGTTGCCGTGAGACTTGTTCATTTGTTTGACAGCTGTTGGCTGAGCAGCCGTTATGTGAAGACACTGCCTTGGGCCCTGGGGGTAGAGTGTGAAGGAGACAGACGGGACGTGCCTGACGGATCTCACATGCCAGCGTGCTCCAGCCGAGCGCCTTGCCGACTGATGCATGACAATGAGAGTGAATGTGACCCAGGCGGGGCAGACAGGGGGTGGAGACTCCCCTCACCTGTGGTCCTCAGGAAGCTGTCTCCGAGATGGGGATGGTCAAGCACACACTTGGATGGTGAGAAGAAGCCCAATCTGCAGGGAACTGTAAGGGCAGAGGGAACAGCCAATGCGGCGGCCCCGAGGTGCAGACAGGTCTGCACGTTCTGGGAAGGCCAGGGCCGCACGAGCACTTGAGATGAAGCGGGTGGCACTCTGGCACAGAGCCTGGCACAGGGTACATACTCACTGGACTTCATCCTCCTTCCCCTGCCCTCTGGCTTTTTAGCCTGTGCTTGAGTCTTCATGTCTTCAGGTGTAATGGTCAGAGATTTCTAAAATATCTAAGCTTCACAACTTGACTTTTTTAGACCCATCCTGTGTATGACCCAGACAGCGTATTAAAAAGCAGAGACATCACTTTGCCAACAAAGATCCATAGAGTTAAAGCTATGGTTTTTCCTGTAGTCGTGTACGGATGTGAGAGTTGGACCATAAAGAAGGCTGAACACCGAAGAATTGATGCTTTTGAACTGTGGTGCTGGAGAAGACTGTTGAGAGTTCCTTGGACTACAAGGAGATTAAACCAGTCAGTCCTAAAGGAAATCAACCCTGAATATTCATTGGAGGGACTGATACTGAAGCTGAAGCCCCAATACTTTGACCACTTGATCCGAAGAGCTGACTCACTGGAAAAGACCCTGATGCTGGGAATGATTGAAGGCAGGAGGAGAAGGGGACGGCAGAGGATGAGATGGTTGGATGACATCGTGGACTCAATGGACATGAGTTTGAGCAAGCTCCGGGAGTTGGTGATGGACAGGGAGGCCTGGCGTGCTGCAGTCCATGGGGTCGCAAAGAGTCGGACACGACTGAGCGACTGAACAATAAAGACCCATCCTGAATAAGCCTGAGCCCCACGAGTGGCCTGTGGCTTCTCTCTGGGCCCGCCTTGCAGTCCTATGTAGCCTATATTGCCAACAGACAGAGGGCTCATCCAGAATACATACAGATCAACAGGAAAAGGACAGGCAAGCCAAAAGCAAACTGATCAAGATACCCAAACAGGCAGTTCACAAAGGAGATCCCAAGGGCCAACAAAATGTGTGCGGAAGTGCTTGGCAGCATCTCATAGAGGGACATGGAAAGTAAGCCACAGAGAGGGACTTCCCTGGTGGTCCAGTGGTCGAGGATTCACTTTCCAAGGCAGGGAACACGGGTTCTATCCCTGGTTGAGGAACTAAGATCCCACATGCCATGGGGCAGGTAGGCCCGCATGCAAAAAAGAAGATCCGTCATGCCGCAACTAAGACCTGATGCAGCCAGATATAAATAAGTAATTTTTTGGTTTGTTTGAACAAAGCACAGATAGATCCCCAGCAGGGGGCCCACGTTGAAAAGGCTGAAACTGCTGAGTGTTTGTGCAGAGGTGGCGCAGCGGGACATCACGCGCTGAGGGTGGGAGCGGAGACCTCGCTTTCCAGCAGGGTCCCTGGAGAGACGAGGAGCAGGTGTATGCCACCCGCGGCAGCGCGGGGTGAGTTCACCTGACCCGCCGCTCCCTGCTGTCCCCCAGCCTGTCCCCCCTGGCAGCCCCGTCCTGGGTGCCTCCTCCCGCTCCTTCTCCCTCCTCAGCCTTCCCTCCGCCGCTCTGCTCATCAGCTCTGCTTCCGGCTCGCACACACCAGGATACAAAACACAGCGGGCCCTTTCCATGAGCCGTGGCCACCTGCTCACTCTCAGGACTGCAGAGGAGGCGGTGTCGGGCAGGAAGCTGTGGGTTAGAAACGACAGAACCCCAGCCCCAAGCGGCACGAGCAAGGGAGAGACCTGACGTGCTCATAACAGCTTCAGGAAGGGCTGAGTCCAGGGGCTCAAAGGGTGACCTCAGAGCTCCGTCCTTCCGTTCCTTGTCTTTCTTCCTCTGTGCTGCTGGCGTTGCTGCAGACTCGTACCTTCCTCCAGTCTGGTGGGGCAGGAATGCACAGCTGGGTCCCGCTGGCTGGGAGAGAGAGCTGCTCTGACTGGCTGTGCCCACCTTGGAAGCAAGGTCAGCCCCATGAATCCCATGGACAGCGGGTGGGGGTGGGGGTCTCCCTGGAGCAAAATCGGAGTGTTGTTACCAGAAGACTGGAGTCTGGATGATGGATGGGTACACACAACTGCTGTCCGTGGTGGGGGCCTCAGTTCATTTAAGTGAGACGCGTGGGCTCAGAGTGTATCAGTCAGGGTTCTCTGGAGAAACAGAAGGGATAAGAGATCTATCTATCTGTATAGCTATCAAAAAAGAAGAGATTTGTTTTAAAGAATTGGCGGACGTGATGCTGGGGCTGGCATACAGAAATCCATACGGCAGCTCGGGCAGGCTGGAGCCCCAGGCAGGGTTTCTGTGCTGCAGGCTTGAGACAGATTTCTAATGGGGGGAAGCTTGGTCTTTGATCTTAAGACATTTAGTTGACAGCGTGAGGCCCACCCACGTGATGGAGGGTCATCAGCTTCACTAAACAACTGATCATAAATGTCAATCACGTCTAGAAAATATCTTCACAGCAGCGTCTAGATTGGGGTTTGACCAAACCGCCAAGCTGACACATAAAGGGAACCGTCTCAGAGCAACCATGGTGCTTATTGAGATAAGCCCCACGTGGCAACGTCAAGGTGTATTTGCCCCCTTCTCACCTAAGACTGGGAGAAACCCCTCAGGGAGGGGCAGGAGAGGCCGATGGCCTCAGCAGAGAGGAGAGGAGAACCCTCTGGGGCCAGAGGGGCAACTGGGTGCAGATTTCATCCCGAGCTCATTGACGAGTGTTGGTCCTCATCTGCTCTAGGTTCTGGTCTGCAGGGTCTTTCCAGGCAGCCTGGTGGTCAGGGAGGGGGTAGTTTACCCTCTGAGGCCTCCCAGGCTGTTGGGACAGCTGGGGAGACCTCCTGCGTCCATCATGCAGTCCCATGGTGGGGTCAGCAGCTGTCTGAGTACCCTGATGTGAGGAGGTTTCACCATCAGCCCCTGTGCTGGAGGAAGGGAGATGCTGTGAGGCTGATGGGAGAATCACAGTGATTAGCGGCAGATAGACCATCACACAGGAGATGGACAGGCCCGCCTCACTGCCCAGAGGAGCAGCATGCAAGAGCTCCTGGCCACCTCTGCGGAGCTGGGAGCCCCGGAGAGAAGCCTCAGCAGAGAGAAGAGGAAAACCCTCTTCTCTATCTCGTGTCTGTGCTGGTCTCCCAGTTTTGATGAGGGCTGATGGCATGGCCTGGTGTCCAGCCCGGAGCTAGGAGCTCAGCTCACCTTGACAAAGAGGAATGTTCCAGAAACTGAGACTCAGGCAGGGAAACTGCTTTGCCCCAAGTGTCACAGCGAGTTGGTGAAGGTGAGAGGCAGGATTCCCACCCGGGTCAGCCTGACCCCGGAGCTGGGTCACCCTCGCAGGGGAATCTCAATACAGCTGGTGCTGTGGGCTCCTTTTTCTGCTACCACCCGAAGAAACGCCCCCAACCGCTCCTGCTTGTAGAGTTTGTTCCAGGGTGACAAGGTCTGACCTGTCCATCGGTATAGACCATCTGATCATAGACCGACCCAAGAAACTTTGCAAGAAGGTTGTCTCAGGAACCATTTAAAAATGAACCGTATTGAAGTATAACTTACACACAATAAAACGCACCCATCTTCAGTGAACAGTTTGAAAGCTTGACAAATGTATAGACTTGTGTAACCACTGCCCCAGTTCATGCATAATTAGACTTCCCATCACCCAAGAAAGCTTTCTTGTGCCCCTCCCAAATAGTTCCTGCCAGACCCAGGCTGCTTTTCATCAATATAAATTGATCTGTGTTTCTTAGAGTTTCATAGAAATGGGATCATACGTGTATAGTTTTGCGCATTCATCATGACTTGAGATTCCCCCAGCGCTGCTGTGTGATGGAACCTCTTTCTTTTTCTTGCCGAGTGTAAGAAAAAAGGGTATCTTTACTCCATCTTTTGTTCCTGGGCATTGGAGTAGTTTCTAGTTTGGGATTACTGTGACTTAAGCTGCCAGGAGCCCTTCTAGACCAGGGTTTGTGTGAACACACGTTTCTGTCTTTCTTGGCTAAATGCCCAGGAGTGGGACTACGGGGTTACATGCCAAGTGTATGTTCAGCTGCTTATAAGAAGCAGACCCGTCTTATGGATGAGTAACCTGAAGGTCGGAGAGAGAAAGCAGCTGATCTGGCACACCCAGTGTGAGACAGTCCAGCCCGGGGCTTCTTACCTCATCATGCACTCACCCAGTAAATAAGATAGAAGTCCTTTCATTCGTAATATTTATTGGCACCTGTGTAATACACCGTTTGGGCTTCCCAAATGGCTCAGTTTTAAAGAATCTGCCTGTCGGTGCAGGAGACGCAGGAGACTCGGGTTCAGTCCGTGTGTCAGGAAGATCCCCTGGAGGAGGAAATGGCAACCCACCTCTGTTCTTGTCTGGGAAATCCCGTGGACAGAGGAGCCTGGCGGGCTTCAGTTTGTGGGGTTGCAAAGAGCTGTACAAGACTTAGCACTTGAGCACACACACACACATACATGCACCCCATTTGTTTTTCTTAATCCTCCCAACAATTCCTGAGACCAAATCATAGAAATATTCTCATTTCCCAGATGGACGGAGGCCCAGAGAGGTGGTGGCTGAGACTCAAACTCTGATCTCTCGGCCCTCACTTTTCACTGCCCCAACTGGAGACGCAGGGGACGCAAGAACCACCCCCCGGCCCACTGCCAGATGACTGCCATGCTCCTTCCTGCTGACTTAACCTCAGAGGCTTTCTAAACCATCTCCACGCAGCCACTCCTGATGGATCGGGGATGGCCGGCGAGAGGAGAGCTACCAAATCCAGCCCTGGCCCTGGCCCATCTCAGAGTCCAGGTCCACCTAACAAAGGCCCTCCCCTGGCGCGAACGCAAGGCAGAGCCGGGAAGGACTCGGAGAACCTCTTCACCTTCCAGGCAGGACCACGGCCTGCAGGTGGAGCTGTCCCTTAGGGGCTGGAGAGGAAGCAGGGCAGGGTGGCCCGCTCGCTCGAACACCGCCTGTGACTCTGCGGAGCCGTCAGGAGCTACACTGTCATTTCGCGGGTCTCCCTGTCGCTGTGTATCTCCCTCTCTCCATGTCTTTCTGTCTCCCTGTTAGCCTCTATCTGTGGTCTCTGTCTGGGTCTGGATCTCTCTTCCCGTCTTTAGAGCCCTGTTCTTTTTCTGGTTTGCAAGCATGTTTCCATTTGTCACAGATTCCCTGAGAAAAAATCAGGGACCATTTGTCTCCAGTCCAATCTGTCATGAACATCGCGGGTAGAAATAACCCACACAGAATAAAACTGACATTGGCTAAAACTGTGCACGGTGAAAAAAAAAACAAACTAGTTATTGATCTAAAAATTGACAGAAGAATCAAATCTCCATGCCAACATTAAGATCTGCAAGATTCTGACCCGATAGAGTTGAAATTGACAGAGATCATGGCCGGAACGGGGAATCCGAGGCGGCAGAAGATGCCGTGATCAGTGGTGTGTGCTGTGGGCAAAGGAACTGATTGATGAGTCAAATCTTCATTACAAGTTTTAATTAAGAAAGACTCCGTCTTGATGAAATCCACCTCAGTAAAGCAAAAACGGCAACAGAAACCGTGAAAGTGGCTTAACTGCGCTTTGTAGAGGATTAATAAAGGTTTAAGTGGGGTCTTTGAGGCTCGTGCCGGGAAGCACGTCCTTGTGTTCGTCACGTCGTAACATTTGTACATTTGTGCCCAAGATGACCTTGTCAGGAGTCAGTATGGACCATGCTGTCTGCGGGAAAGACCACTGAGGTGCTCAGTCAATGCCCAACAACAGAGGAGGTGTCTGTCCACCGTCCACTGTTGCTCGACTTCAGCCGTACCCTGGCCGTTCGAAACCTTTGAAACATGTGTCCGATGCCCTAACTTCTTCCTACCTCCAGTGGCTCCTGGCCGCTGCAGGATCCAGGTCAACGTCCTCTCGTGTGGCACTTCCGCCCCCTCCGTTCTCCCATCCCGGCTTCCCTCTGCCCTCTCTGGGCTCCAGCCACGCAGGCCTCCTGTGTGACCACAGCGGGCTACCTAACCTCGCTGTGGCCCAGTCTTTTCATCTGTAAAATGGGAATAGCAGCGCCTGCATGAAAGCGTCATCACGCCATAATCCACGTGGTTGCATAAAGCCCCAGAGCCAAGCCTGGGGAGCACCCAGCCGTGTTCATCCTTACTCCCACCCCAGACCCTTGCCCATGCAGTTCTCTCTGCCTCAGGGGCATAGGCGGCTTCCCTGGGGAATCCGCACTAATCCTGTGGACTTGGCCCAGCATCCTCTCCAGGAAAGCCTCCCTTGGCCACCTGAGTCCCACAGCAGAGGGCTGCGACTGCCCTCTTTCTCTCCCCAGCATTGCCCCGGGGCCTGGCACTTAGCGGGTGATCAGCAATTCAGGAGCTACTTTGGGGGTAGCCCACTCCCTCCCACGGTGACGGGGTAGGAACTGATGCGGATTGGCGGCATCCACACAGCTCTGTCTTCCATGGCCTCGTGCCGAGGGTGAGCCTGAAGCTTACCCGCTCCCATCTCCCCCACCCCGACCTGGACTCTGGGGAGACCAAACGCGCCTCGGCAGAAGCCCGAGCAGACACCTGCCTGATGGCAGCCTCTTAACTGCTTCCTCCCCATCCTTTCTGTTTTCCTTAAAGGGCAGTCACCGAGCCTGGCCTCCAGAGCGGGCACACTGGGCCGCCAGCCCCTCTGCGCTGGGATTTCAGCCACTCACCAACTCTGTGTCACCCTCCCCTCCAGTATCACCCACAACCAGAGTGGCACCCGCTGGCAGGAATTCCTTCCTTAAACCCCCAAGGTCAGGCTTTAGTGCACCCACACGGACCGGACTTGTGTGGGCCGGCCACGGTGCTGGGGGTCCCCTGGGCGCTTCTAACCAGCGACGGCCCCGCTTGCCAACTGGGGGCTGGCTTTCTGGGCTCCTCCTCCCAACACGTGGGTGTTTTAGAGGTTGGTGTGGCCTCAGGACCTTGGGAATCAGAATCTTCAGGGCACAGGGGTGGTGGGGGCATGTTTAAAATGCTCATCCCCGGGCCCCAACCCAACCTGAGGAATCAGCATTCTTGGAACTGGAAGGGAGACTTAACATTGTAGAGACTTCCCTGGTGGTCCAGAGGCTAAGACTCCACACTTCCAACGCAAGGAGCCCAGGTTCGATCCCCAGTCAGGGAACTAGATCCCACCTGCTGCAGTTAAGACCCAGCACAGCCAATAAATACATGTGTGTGCCACGTCGCTTCAGTCGTATCCGGCTGTTTGAGACCCTACAGACTCTAGCCCGCCAGGCTCCTCCGTCCATGGGATTCTCCAGGCAAGAATACTGGAGTGGGTTCCTGACCCAGGGATCAAACCCACGTCTCTTGTGTCTCCTGCACTGGCAGGCGGGTTCTTTACCACTAGCGCCACCTGGGAATAAATACATAAAAATAAATATTAAAGAAAATCGTAAAATATGCATGTGACTGTAACACAGAGGAGGAGGAAAAGATAATGAAAGTGAACACCCTTGTAACTTCCCTGGTTAAGAAATATTTCTTTCTCTGTGGGTTCATCTCAAGCTGCATCTCCCTCACTCCACCCAGAGGTGTCCACAGTCCTGACTTTCTGGATGATCATTCTGTTTGTTTTCTTTGTGGCATTACCCCCTTGTATGTATCATTCCATGATAAAGTTTGTCATTGTCTGCTCTTGAACGTCACATAAACGGAGTGTGTGTTCTGTCTAGCTCTTCTCCCCCAAGACCATGTTTTGAGCTCCATCCATTGTGTCGGGGGGTAGCAGCAGCGTGTTCTTGTTCATGGCTGTGTAGTATTCCTTCGCTTGACTGCTAGACTGTTTCCAGTTTTTGACTTTTATGAGAAACTTCTGCTCTGCATATCCTTGACCCTGCCTCCTGGTAGCCAGGTGCACACGTTTCTGTCGGTTTCACACCTTCAGGTGCAGCTGTCAGCCCACAGGGTAAGCGTATTCTTAACAGCATTATCGAGGTATGTTTTAGGATATGCATATTTAGAGAGATACGGCCAAACTCCTTCCCAAAGTTGTTTTACTGCTCTACATCGCCACAAGCCATGTGTGAGTTCCAGTGCTGCCACATCCTCACCAACACCTGTTGTCAGACTTCCTTCCTTCCTTCCTCCCTTCCATCTGTTCCTCCTTCCTTCCTCTTTTCCTTCCTTCCTGCCTGAACCTTTATTTTTTATCAACCTTCCCATGAGATGCTGAGGCCCTTGGAGGGAGGTCTCAACTCTTGCTGTGCATCAAAATCACCTGATGAGCTTTAAAAAGGCAGACCCTGAGATCCCTGCCGGGTCACAGTGAATCAGAGCCCCCCCCAGGTTAGAGCACAGACATCCAGGGCCCTCTGGATCTGAGCAGCTCCCCACCCCCAGCCCCCGGCTGGAGCAGAGACGCAGGCAGTTTGAAAGCCGAGCTTCCCGAGGTATCTTTAGGAGTGTCCATTCTACCAGCTCACTGTCTCCAGGCTGTCGGCCAGCTTCTTGTTGACCAGCTGTTCAGGAAGACCCCTTCTCTCGGCCTCAACCTCTGGTTGAAGGCCGTGGCTTCTGTCCAGCTGCGGGTCTACTGCCCCTGGGCTCTGGGAGCCGAGGTGGTGTAGGAGTCGTTGACGGAAGCTTTACCGCTGTGTGGACGCGTCTCTGAGGCTCTTCTGGTTCCCACGGTGACCTTATCAGACCGGTCCTCAGTGGTCGCTGTGCCTCTTCCATGGGCCAACTTTCGGGAGCCCGTGGTGTCCCCATTCGGGGACACCAGGGTTCGCAAACTCATATGCCTACAGGTTTCCTTCCAGTCCCAAAGAAAGGCAATACCAAGGAATGTTCAAACTACCGCACAATTGCTCTCACCTCACACACTAGCAAAATAAAGCTCAAAATTCTCCCAGTGAGGCTTCAACAGTACATGAACCAAGAACTTCCAGATGTTCAAGCTGGATTTAGAAAAGGCAGCGGAACCAGAGATCAAATTGTCAGCATCCGCTGGATCATAGAAAAAGCAGAGGAATTCCAGGAAAAACTTCTGCTTCATGGACAACGCTAAAAGCCTTTGACTGTGTGGATCACAGCAAACTGTGGAAAATTCTTCAAGAGATGGGAATACCAGACCACCTTACCTGCCTCCTGAGAAACCTGTATGCAGGTCAAGAAGCAACAATTAGAACCAAACATGGAACAACGGACTGGTTCCAGATTGGGAAAGGAATATGTCAAGGCTGCTAAACATCCCAGGATGCATAAGACAGCCTGCATCATAAAGAATTATCCTGTCCAAAATGTCAGTCATGCCAGGGGTTGAGAAACCCCGATCTCACAAAGCTATTTTCGTTTCAGCATACATAAAATTTTTGTGTCATTTGAAAAGCTAAACATTTATTTTGCAGCATGACTTTATGTTGAATTACACCTCAGGCTGGGTGCTAGCTTTTTTCATTGGTTAGTTCCTCTAAAGCAGTGTTTCTCCAATTGTCTGGTGAAGGGCCAGCATTTTCTTCTTCTTCTTTTTTTTAATCTGTGGGATACTGATGCATTTAAAAAGTACATGCGTGTGTGTGTGCTAAGTTGCTTCAGTCGTGTCCGACTCTGTGTGACCCTTTGGACTGTAGCCCCCCAGCCTCCTCCATCCGTGGAATTCTCCAGGCAAGAATACTGGAGTGGGTAGCCATGCCTCCTCCAGAGGATCTTCCCAACTCAGGGATCGAACCCAGGTCTCCTGCACTGCAGGCAGATTCTTTACCGTCTGAGCCACTAGGGAAGCCCTTTAAAAAGTACGCTAGCAATGAATTCTTGAAAAATGAAATAAAACAACACATGGAAAAGACAGGCCCTGATCAGGCGCTTTGGGTGTTGTAGCAGTGTCGAACTGCTAGCCATTTATTGTTTCTGAACTGTTGTTGTCCAGTGAGAATTAATTCAAGGGTAGGCCTGGGTCCACAGGCTGCACTTTACACAGCTTCACTGTCAGTCCAGCTGAGGCTGCAGTTGCCACAACACCTCCATTCCTGACCCCGGGTGGTCTAAATCCCCTCCGAGATTTCCGTACACCCAGGCGGCCACCCCGACCCCCTGGGTCCTGGCTCTGACCTTTGGTACTGCTGCTTCAGTGTAGGGATCACACCCCTGCCCACAGGGGTGGTCTCTGCCCCCATGAGGCCCGTCTGAGTTCAGGCTGCGCCACAGTAACCCCTGGAGGCTGATGTCGGGAGGCAGGCTTGACTACGATGCTGGCCAGGAAGAGGCAATGGAGGGGGCTTCATTGCACAAACTCACACATCTCCCAGTCGAACATCAGACACCTGTGTCCTTAAAGCCTTCTCCCCGCCTTCACCCCATTGCCGCAGTCCCTGTTCCCATGGCCCCTACTTCCCTCCCCATAGACCCAGCCTTCTGTGGTCCGCCCTGTGACCTCTGACATCCTGAGACATCCACTTCCTCGCTCACTCAGCTTCCAACCACACTGGCTCCTTCCTGGTCCTCAGACACGCCAGGTGCCGCCCTGCCTCAGGGCCTTTGCACTGACGGCCGTCTCTGCCTCACTCAGCGACCGGCCCGGCTGGGTCCCCTGCTTCCTTCCTGTGTGTGAAGCCTTGCTCAGAGAGGCCGCCTCCCCCACACAATCCTCTCACCCAACTGTTATTTTTCTTCGATGTGCTTCTTTCCACCTACGTTAGATTGCATCTCTGTTCCCCTTCTTGTATGTGTCTCCTAGTGCGTACAAGTTTTATTCATTGCCGAAGCATGAGAGCTGTTCAGCATGTGTTTAGCAAGGGAGTGAATGACCGCTGGGGACACGTGAGGTCTGGGCATAAATGCCACTGGGTTATCACTGCTGTCGTCCTCCTTATTTTTGTTCTCGTTGACTCTGCTGCCTGAGCCTCAGGCAGAGAAGAGGCCCCGGCAGCTCCAGGAGCGAGGTGCCCTCACTCCTAACCTCTTGCTCTCTGCCCGGGTTCCCAGGACACCATGTGATCTGCAGCCCCGAGGCTGGCATGTCCCCAGGGAGGGGCCTGGCACTTAATGTCCTCACGGCGGCTGGCTGCCTCCCTCAGATGGAACCCACGCAGAGGCAGGGGACTCTGAATCACTTGCCGCCAGGATTCCGCTCAGGGGGCCTCCTTCTTCCTCCTTGCAGACAGTTTTTCAGTGCCCAGGAACAGATCGAAAGAGTGCTTGGAACCGGGGGTCCTGGGTTCAAATCCCAGCTCGTCCTCGTGGCTTGGTGACCTTGTGCAAATATCCTCGCCAACCTCAGAGAGGATGCGTCACCTCCTATCCGGTCCTTGGGAGCCCAGGGGGCCTCAGGTCAGCAAAGGGCAGGAAGCGCCTCCGGGCTGGGCGTGCCTCGAGTCCCTCACTGAACAGGTATCGCTGAGCGCCTACTGTGCTGGGACACGCACCCTGCCCTAGTGGAGCTGCCGTTCCAGTGTGGGAGACAGACAATAAATAAGAAATGCAAGTGCAGAGTGGCTTGTCAGATGATAAATGCTGAGGGAGAAAAATAAAGAAGGGAGGAGGGGTGCTGGGGGGTGGGGTCTGCACCTTTCAGTAGATTAAAGTGAACCGGTGGGTCGCTCGGTCATGTCCGACTCTCTGTGACCCCGTGGACTGCAGCCCGCCAGGCTCCTCTGTCCATGGGATTCTCCAGGCAAGAATACTGGACTGGGTTGCCATGCCCTGCTCCAGGGGACCATCCTGACCCAAGGATGGAACCTGGGTCTCCCTCATTGCAGGCAGATTCTTTACCATCTGAGCCACCCAGGAAACCCCTTCAGGAGATGGGGAGGTGATTTTTGATTGAGGACCTAAAGGGGAGAGGGAGGAAGGAGCTGTGCAGACAGCAGGAGTGGAGGTGGGCGTTGGGGATATTCCGGCAGAGGGCACAGCGGGTGCAAAGGCCCTGTGGTTGAGGACCCGGGTGGGCGTTAGAGTCAGTGTGAAGAGAGTGGAAGGAGATGAGGACGGAGGTCACAGGGGGCCTTGTTGGCTTTTGGAGGAATTTGGGTTTCATCTAGCATCCTGGGAGTCATGGGAGGATATAAACGGGAAAGACGAGATCTGATTTCTGAATGCCTCAAGGTGGGCAGGTAGAAGGTGGGTTAGGTAGAAGGGTAGGGAAGGGGAGGCAGGGAGGCCAGGGAGGAGGCTGCCCCTGCTGTCTGAGGAGGAGATGGGAGGGAGTAATGGGGTACCGAGGACTGGCCGGTTGGTCCAGCAGAGTGAAGAGAGGCGTTATCCTGGGCTGGAGGAGTGGGGGGCTTCCTGGGGGAGGTGATCCATGAATAGGGGACGACGGGAGGTGGAAGAACCCAGGTTCTTCCAAAGAGGTGGCTGTGTAGGAGGACAGAGAGCAGAAGCCGGGATCCAGGAGGGACACAGGAGGGGAGCCCAGAGAAGGAGGATGGTCAGACTTCAGGAGGGTGCCGCGTCCATTCATTCAAGTGAGCTCCTTTGGGAACCACGGAAGCTTCTCAGGAAGGAGAGACGAGCGGTGATCATTTCATCGATTATTGGTGGTGAACGGACCCTCAGAAAGGGCCATCTCCCTAACTTTACCGTGAGGAAACAGGCCCAGGGCAGACAGGAACTTGTCCCAGGTCACATGGTAGCCGTGGGACTGCCTTGGAAAGAGGCGTTTGGTGGGCCTGAGGGCGACAGTGGGGGACTCAGGGCTGTGGACCGGAACTTCTGGGAGACACGGCCTGCTTGGCAAGAAACCAGTAACTCATCTGTGGCTTCGGGCCTGGCCCGGGGTCCCCTGACGCCCACCTCTGCCTTGTCCTCGCCCTAAATCTGATGGCTTGTGGCTTGGGGTTCCCCCACCGCCGTGGCTTCTGTGTCTGTGACTCGGGCGCTGTCCCCTGCTGTCCGGAGGCCTGTGGTCAGGCCCCAGCGGGGCGTGGTCCCACGGTGAGCGGTTTGTGGCCCTGGACCCAGCTCGCTGCAGCTCCAGGGTTCCAATCTTGTGTGCCCTTGCGGCTGATTTCCCCGTCCCCCGTGTTGTGTGGCTCCGTGTCCCCGTCCTGGGGGGAGCTCTGTGACCCCGTGGGCCATCACCCAGCTTCCTACCAGCCTGGGCCCTGTTTCCCACGTGGTGCTGGCTTGTTCGAGTGACCAGAGCCCCAAGACTTTGCTCAGATTACTGACACCGCTGCCCTGAGGACAAGCGGGCAGAGAGGTCACCCTGGCCTGGCCAGTCTCTCTGCGGACTGGGACTCCGCAGAGTCCCGCAAGAGGGCTCCCTTGGGACACACTCGCCCCTTCTTTATCTGGGACCACCCCCACCCCACCAGGGCCATCCCTGGGTGTCACTGGACTGTGTGGTTACTGCCTGCATGGGGCGGGGGGGCGTGGGTAACAGGTCTTGGTGTTTCTGGCCCCACTGTCTTAGTCCATTCCGGCTGCTGTAACACAATACGCTGCCTGGGTAGCTTACAAACAACAGGAATGTATTTCTCACGGTTCTAGAGGCCGGAAGTCCAAGATCAAGGCACCTGGTGGTCAGGCTCCGGGGAGGGCCCGCTTCCATAGGTGGGGCCTTCTTGCCATGTCCTCCTGTCGGGGGAGGAACAAGGGACTCTCTGGGATCTCTTTTATTTATTTCTTTAAAAATTTTATTTATTTATTGGCCGCACTGCACGGCACGTGGGATCTTAGTTCCCTGACCTGGGATCAAACCTGCGCCCCCTGCATTGGAAGCCCAGACTCTTAGCCCCTGGACCACCAGGCAAGTCCCTGGGGTCTCTATAAGAGCACTGATCCCACTGACCACGATCACCTCCTGAAGGCCCCACTTCCTAATACCATCACCGTGGTGTTAGGTGTTTAACATAAGAATGTGGGGGAGACACAAGCATTCAGTCTTCCCAGGGGCTCAGTGGTAAAGAATCCGTCTGCCAACACAGGAGACAGGAGACGCAGGAGATGTGGGTTCGCATCTCTGGATCAGGAAGAGTCCCTGGAGAAGGGAATGGCCACCCCCTCCAGTATCCTTGCCTGGAGAATTCCAGGGACAGAGGAGCCCGGCGGGCTGCAGTCCGTGGGGGTCACAGAGAGTCAGACGCGACCGAGGGACGGAGTCTGAAGCTGCCACTAATGAGCCATGTGACCTCCAGCCCCCGCCTTTCTGTGTGCTTGAGGTCGGGGGTTTGGGGCGGAGTGCACAGATCATGCCAGAGGCGCCTCCTGGTCTTCTGTGGGGCGGGCTGGGGGAAACGGACCTGCAGGCCACCCCAGGAAGGGTGATGCTTGGATGTGGCTGCCTCCGGGGCCTCCCACCAGCTCCCCCAGGCCGTGATGGAATCCACCTGCAGCCTCGGGTCCACTTAAAGCAGACACACAGACCCGGATGAACCTCCCCACCCTCCCGAAACGCCAGGTGATGCCCCCGCGGTGGCCGAGGGGAGCCGGGGCTCTCGGAACCCCAGAGGGCCCCGCCCTGGGCTGCCCGCCCGTGGTCACAGGCAAGGGCACACGGTGGGAAGGGCGCGGAGCCTGGGTGCTCGCCCAGACCCCGGTGTGCGCTGCACCCCTGGCCCCCATTTTGCCACATTCGCTGTCTTTAAATCACACCCGCCCACACGCTCCTGCAGGGACCGCGACAGAGGCGTCTGTGTTTGGAAGGAACAGAGGGGTGGGTGTGAGGGTTGACTCGGAGCCTGCTTGTGGGGTTCAGGCTCAGAGCCACACACCCCCAGCCCTTCGCCTAGCTCTCCACTGGGTACCTGGGACTAATCTTAGCCGCACATCATGGGCTCAGGGGGAGGGTTGCCGTGTGCAAAGGCTGGGGAGGTCTCTGCTGCTGTTTAGTCGCTCAGTCGTGTCCGACTCTTTGCCTCCCCATGGACTGCAGCACGCCAGGCTCTCTGTCCTTCACTATCTCCCGGAGTCCAACCAAGTTTATGTCCATTGAATCAGTGATGCCATCCAACCATCTCATCCTCTGCCGCCTTCTTCTCCTCCTGCCCTCCATCTTTCCAGCATCAGGGTCTTTTCCAGTGAGTCAGCTCTTCACATCAGGTGGCCAAAGGGTTGGAGCTCCAACTTCAGCATCAGTCCTTCCAATGAGTATTCAGGGTTCATTTCTCTTAGGATTGACTGGTTTGATCTCCTTGCCATTCAAGGGGAGTGTCTTATGCAAAGTAAAATTAAAACTTTAGTTTCATTCAAATTTTTCAGACAAGGAAACTGTAGTCTGAGAGCAAATACCTGGCAGGTAATAAATAAGAGCTGTCCCTTCCCCAGAGCTCTGACCAGCTGCAGGCTAAGTTGCTTAAGTCTTGTCTGACCCTTTTCAACCCTACGGACTATAGACCGAGAGGCTTCTCCTCAATGGGATTCTCCATGGACAGAGAAGAATACCGGAGTGGGTAGCTATTGCCTGCTCCAGGGGGTCTTCCCGACCCGGGGATCGAACCCTGAACTCCTGCATTGCAGGCAGACTCTTCACCGTCTGAGCCACCAGGGAAGCCCTGACTGGCCCCAGACCCGTGTTGTTTCCTGAGGCTGTCACACCCACGTGGTGCCTGGATGATGAGATTCCCACTACACGATGAGGGGAGGGCGGGATTTGAACCCAGTGCTAAAGCTGCCCACAGGCTGTCCCCTCCCAGCGGACGAGCCTGGGGAGGGGCCCCGGAGGTCAGGGTGGGGAAGGCATGGGTGCTGGTGCGGGAGCCCTGGTGGCCCACGGGACCGACCAGCAATGCAGCACCTCCATCACCTCTGCCCAAGCACCCCACAGCTTAATCTGCATCCTCGTTAATGTCCTGCCCAGGCGTCTGCTCCTAATCATTGCGCTGTGAGGGCAGTGCCAGGACTGTTAACAGGCATGCCACCTGTTTCCTGGCAGGTGGCCCTGTTGGCACACCTGTCGGACGGCCGCCCTGGCCCACTCGGAAAATGCTTGATGGCACTGTCTTCCTTGACTCAGGAGCCATCAGACAGATGAGCTGCTCGCCCGGCGGGCTTGGGGCTGCTGCTGGCTCAGAGTGGGTCTGATGAGGGTGGACGGCAGAGGGTAGGGGGAGAAGGTCGTCGGCTGTGTTGTGTTGGAACCCTCTCCCCTGCCACTTGGAAGCTGTGTGATGCTGGAACAGTCACTTTCCCTCTCTGAAAATCCATGCCCTGACTTTGTTTGTTGTTATTGTTTATTCACTGTGTCTAACTCTTTGTGACCCGCCAGGCTCCTCTGTCCATGGGATTCTCCAGGCAAGAATACTGGAGTGGGAGTTGCCACGCCCTTCTCCAGGGGATCTTCCTGACCCAGGAGTGGAATCTGGGTCTCCCGCTTTGCAGGATTCTTTACCCCCCTACTTCTTATTTTATACTTCAGTGTTTCATTTACTTCTGAATGGCACAGATAGCACAGGAATGCCCCCGAGGCATTTTAGGGGCAGATCTTGAGCTTTTTTTTTTTGTTTGTCTCATCTCAAGAGTCTTCTCCAGCACCGTAATTCAAAAGCATCAATTCTTTGGCACTCAGCCTTTTGGTTCAGCTCTCACATCCGTACATGACTGCTTGGAAAAACCATAGTGACTACATGGACCTTTGTCAGCAAAGTGATGTCTTTGCTTTTTAATACGCTGTCTAGGTTTGCCATAGCTTTCCTTCCAGGGAGCAAGTGTCTTTTACTTTCGTTTCTGCAGTCACCATCCGCAGTGATTTTGGAGCTCAAGAAAATAAAATCTGTCACTGTTTCCACTTTTACTCCTTCTATTTGTCGTGAAGAGATGGGACCAGATGCCACGATCTTCGCTTTTTTGAATGTGGAGTTTTAAGCCAGCTTTTTCACTCTCCTCTTTCAGGTCTGATTTTGCAGGCAAAACAGGTGGTGCTATGGGCTTCCTTCCACATCCTCTCAGGAGGCCCACGTGCCAGAATGTTCCACTTTTGGGGACGCTAAGATCATTTCAGGGGTTCAAGTGGTGTCTGCCTGGTCCTGCTATCACCCAGTTCTCTTCAGCTCTCCTTTGATGCCCAGTACTGGATCCCTGATTTCATTAGGACTGCAAAAAGGCGGCTTTCCATTTCTGTATCTCTTCTGTACCTATTTGCGGTGGTTCTTCTGTAAAGAATGACGTTCCTTTATTTGGTTCCTCTTGAGTACCGTTCATACAGGAAGAAGGGATAAATGCTTCATCCTTTACCTGCATCTTCTGTTCATAGGATAATCAGTTGGTGCCTCGAGTCCCTCCAAAGGAACTGAGGGGGTTTTTCCTTCTTTTGAGAAGCGTGAACACATGGATTTTTGCAGTTTTGCAGTCACTGTTCTTTCTGATGCTCAGCTTGGCCCACATGTGGCTGGTGGGAGCCCTTCAAACTGGCTCCTGTGTCCTTTCAGCCCTCCCTATTAGCCTTCAGGCATGTCCGTGTGTGTGTGTGTGTGTGTGCGCGCGCGCGCACGCATAAGTCACTTCAGTTGTGTCCAACTGTTTGTGAATCTATGACTGTAGCCTGGGGCAGGTTCCCCTGTCCACGGGATTCTCCAGGCAGGAATACTGGAGTGGGTTGCCATGCCCTCCTCCAGGGGATCTTCCCTGACCCAGGGGTCGAAGCTGCATCTCTTATGTCTCCTCCATTGACAGGCGGGTTCTTTACCACTAGCGCCGCCACAAGCATGTCCTTACTTCATAGAAACACGAGATGTGCTGGGCTCGTCTTGCACCGGTCCTGGAATCAGCCTCTTCTCTGAGGAGCTCTGGGGTGTCTAGAGACCACAGTCTGGGTTCTGAGGAGACCACTCCCTCTAGAGTTGGCAACGTCTCCCTCTGTGCTCACATACCCCTCTCTCTGCTCCATTCATTTCTAGCAGTTTTCACCTTCTATTCTGACATCCTGGACGTTCACTTGATTCTCACGTTGGTCATCTCCTCTGTCTTCCCGCTAGTGTTAGCATGGTGTAGAGTGGTTCTGATGGTGGCTGAATCTCCCGGCTTGGCATACAGAAGGTGCTTAATAGAACACTGGTTGAAAGAGTGAATGGATGGACGGATGGATAGCCATCGTCCTCTCCCTCCGCCCTGGTGGCTCAGATGGTAAAGAATCTGCCTGCAGTGCAGGAGGCCCGGCTTTGATCCCTGGGTTGGGAAGACCCCCTGGAGGAGGGCATGGCAACCTGCTCCAGTATTCTTGCCTGGAGAATCCCCATGGACAGAGGGGCCTGGTGGGTTATACTCCATGGGATCTCAAAGAGTCAGACACAACTGAACAACCAACAGCTTCACTTTTCACTTCACTTCCTCCCTCCACCAGCCTGGAGAAGCAGTTAAGAGGGTTCTGACTGCACCCCGCTCCCGCCCCTCCCATTGCCTGCAGAGCCTGGGGGCCTCTGTCTTATTTAGATCAGCAGAGCTGGGCGGCGGAAATGTCACACCACTTGGCACAGGGGAAGATAGGGCCGGGCTGAGAAGATTAAAGGCATATCTGATGAGATGTTAATTTACTTGGGGAAGCAGGTGGGGGTGACGGCAACCCGGACCCCTGGGGCTTTGTGAGGCTGAGGCAGGGATGAAAAAGCAGGATCCAGCAGGGAGCCCAGCCTGGGTCCCTCTGGGCTTGGTTTCCTTCTCTGAGCCCATCTCTTGGGCTCTGTTAGCCCATTTTTAAGGGAAGTCAGGTGGCCCTGTGTTCGAATCCTGGCCTGACTGCCTCAGTGGCTGTGTGACCTTAGGTGATGGGAGGAACGTCTCTGGGCCTTGGGGGAGAAGCAGTGGGACTCGCAGGGAGGGTGAGCCCAGGGAGGACCATGGACTCGAGCCCAAGAGGCCTGAGAACTGCAGGGACTTGCTTGGGGCCACCCTGTAGCCCGAGACGGCTGGAACCTGGACTCAGGTCCCCTGGCTCCCCACCTGGGCTGATCTAACTTTTTTAATGAAATTTATTTAGTTAGTTATTTTTGGCTGGGCCAAGTCTTCGTGGCTGTGCAGGCTCTTCTCTAGCTGGGGTGTGCGGGCTTCTCTTTGCAGTGGCTTCTCTTGTTGCGGAGCATGGGCTGTAGGCTTCAGTAGCTGAGGCACACAGGCTCAGTAGTGTAGCTTCTGGGCTCTGGAGCACAAGCTCAGTCATTGTGGCGTGTGGGCTCACTTGCTCCAAGGCACGTGGGATCTTCCTGGACCAGGAATCGAACCCATGTCCCTTGCATTGGCAGGCAGATTCTTTACCACTGAGCCACCAGGGAAGCCCCCTGATCTGCCCTTTCATCCTTGGTCTCATCTCCTTTAGGGGATCCTGCGCTCTCCCGCACTCTCCCTCAAGCTACCGTTTCTGCAGAAGGAGCCCTGTGAAAATCTGGGGAAGGGGGCACCTGACAGGAGCCGCTCAGATAAGAGACAAGTTCTCGACGGCCAGAAACCAGAATGCCCCCAGTGTCCCTTTTTCACTCCTGCCAATCGGGGGACTCCTGAGTCAGCAAGGAATCCATCATCCAGTTTCCATCTCCTTCAACTCAAGTCCAGGTTTCAGGGCGACCAGTGAAGGCAGAGTTTGGGGAGTATATCAATCTGTGTTCTGTTTACTTGTTCATTCATTCATTCAGCATTTGCCGAGTCCCTGTTCTGCCCTGGAAGCTGAATGAGGAAGGCACTGGGTTCATCAGGATTCTCTGGAGTCCCTGTCACCAAAGATTCAACCCAAACTTAAGCCAAGAAGGGAATGTATTGGCTAAAGTAACAGAAAAGGGATATTGCTGACGTCAGGCACGTCATCGTCAGGGTGGGACCAGTTTCACTGGCCCCCCGCTTCCTGTTTAGGTGTCACGGGGCCACCAGCGACTCCAGCATGATGCCACTCCCCCTCATGCCCTGCAGTGGACAGAATGCCCCTTCCCAGGAGTTTGATCAGGTCCCAGGACTTGGGTCGTGTGCTCGTCTCTGAGCCCGTCACTGTGGCCGGGCTGGGAGACTGCTGGTTAGCGGGCTCTGGGTCAAGGGCCCTCCAGGAGCTTGCAGGGGGTGGGGGGGCAATCTCCACCCAGCCTGAGTGCAGGGGAGGAGCAGCCCCCCCAGAAAAGTGGGGTGACGCTGCTGGAAGAAGAAGGAGCAAGGGGCAGAAGAAGCAGGCGTCCACGCCGACCCCAGCTCTCCGAGAGCTTGTGGTCTGGAGGAGAAGCTGGACTGTGTGTGGTGAGAGGAGGGGCTGAGCGTCTGAGTGATGCTCCAGCTTGTGGGATCGCCACGCAGTTCCTGTCCCCAGGGTTCCAATGGGCAGACTCGGGGCAAAGAGCATCTTTCTGGGCTGGACGCTCTCAGAGGGCAGGGATCACGCGCTCCTCGCTCTGCTCCTGGGGTGACGCCTGACACGGTGCCAGGACCTGGGCCCTCTGGCACCAGGGAGCCGCCTCCCCAATCGGCTGTGACCTGAGTGACTTCTGAGTGCAGTCCATGCCCCTCTCGATGGGGGCAACCGCATGGTTCTTTGAGCTTGGGACGAGTTGGGAGGTAAGCCCACTGAGGCTCTCAGTGGGGGGCACCCTGAGTCAGGATTCGAGCCCGGGCCTGCCCATTCTTGAAGGCTAGAGCTCTCTTTTCTCATCTGACTCTGCACAGCTCTGCCAGAGACTTGCTGTTTGCCTGGAGGCTGGGCCTCCCTGCCTGTGGGCAGCCTTGCGGTGGAGTGGGTCAATCTGAGATGGGGCGCCCTACAGCCTGCCCTGTGTCTCAGGAAGCAGCGGTGTGATCCCCTCACATGCTTGCTTCCACCTTCCCAGGCTGCCCTGAGCGGCCCCTGCCACCCTTGCCTTCAGGATGAAGGGATGGAGACCCCATGGATGCAGTAGAAAGGCACCCTGGCCTCGCTGAGTTGCCCCTACAGGGCTTCCCGGAGCCCACCAACAAGAGCCTCCTGGTGCATTGGGCTGGAATCCACACTGGGGCAGAGGAGGGGGCACGCTCTGAGTCTGGGGCCTGCTCTCAGTCAAAACTGGTTGATCTCTAAGCTTCAGGGAGGCATTAAGGAGTGACAGAACCAAGTGGAGACTCCTGGGTGGAATCTGAAGGACTGGGGGATCACTGAGGAGGGTATTGGTGTCTCACTGGGTGAGTCACCTCTGTTAGTTGCAGGGTCTGTTGACTCAGAATAATTGCCCTGCACTCCATCCAAAGTGAGGGCTTCCCAGGAGGCGCTAGTGGTTAAAAATCTGCCTGCCTGTGCAGTGCAGGAGACCCGAGGGAAGCAGGTTTGATCCCTGGGTCGGGAAGAGCCCCTGGAGAAGGAAATGGCAACCCCCCACCCCTGCCCAGTGTTCTTGCTTGGACAATCCCATGGACAGAGGAGCCTGGCGGGCTACAGTCCACGGGGTTGCAAAGAGTTGGACATGCCTGAAGCAACTTAGCTTGTGATTCCCGAGAGGGCATCTGGCCCTCCCGTGGAGGTGTTCCGTGGCCTGATTCTTCGCGGAGGCCTCAGTAGTTTGCAGAAAGGCTGGAGGGAGCAGGCGCCGTCCTGATGAGGCGGGCCCCACCTGGCGTCCGTCCCATCTCTGCCACACATCTGTTCTGTGACCCTGAGCCCCCTGCGCCCCGCTGCCTGACTCTAAGTGTAGGGCTGGGGTGGTTAGCGAGGAGGCTAGCTGCGTATGAGACAGGAGGGGACCTGAGATGCATTTGTTGAGCTCTCGATGGATGTCTGGAGCTCTCACAGGTCTCCATCAGCACCACAGCCCCCCCTCCCCAGCCAGTTCGGTGGGGATTTCTCTTATTGCCCAGTGTTACAAACCGGGCTAAGCGTAGCAGCTGGGAGTGAGGCGGTGGGGCCTCAGACAGCGTTCGACACCGACGGCCGTGAGATGTCTGTGCTGACCTCAGGGGACACAGGATGAGAGGACTCTGCCCTTGTCTTGCAGAGGCTCCCAGGCTTGGAGGGGGGGTAGACAATCTCAACCTAGTATGCAAAGCATTACTGGGACGCAGCGGGCAGGCGGGGATCTCTGAGCAAACCTCCCTGGGCAGAGACATCTAGGAATGGAGGAACATTCCAGGGAGTGCAAAGACCTGGGGGCATCAAACAACCCCTCCACCCAGGGAAAGAGGGAGGGGGATTGGTGGATTTGGGCAAAAGATGGGGTGAGCAGGCAAGGTGAGCGCTTTGGGAGGAAGAGGACCCGGTGGGGCGGTGGAGGTTTGCTCCATCCCACCCCGGCCCGGGGAACAGCACTCCCCAGGCCCGGCTGCGGGGGAGGAGGGACCTCACTGATGGCATCGCTGCTGGCTCCGGGAGGATTATCTATTTTAGCAACCGGGGAGGGCGGAGCAGGGAGCGCCCAGCCTGTGCTAGAAGCGCAAGCAAGCAGCGCGGAGGAGCGCGGAGCGGCGCCGGGCGCTCGGGCAGCGGGGCCCCGGGCCCAGGGCAGGCGGCGCGATGCTGGCCGTGTCGTTCAAGTGGCGGCTGGGCGTGGTGAGGCGACGGCCCAAAGGTACGGGGCCCCGGGCTAGGGCTGGCCCTGGGTGCAGCTGGAGGGCGGCGGCCACGGGGCCCCCTCCCGGCCCCGTCCCCCCCACCCCGGCTCCGCCCTCCTCTCGGTTCTGGGGTCTCCTTGTGACTCCGTGCTCTGCCTCGCCGGCTCCCCCCGAGTCTCCACCTCCATGTCTTTGTCTGAGTCTCCAACTCCGGCTCTTCGCGTTCTCTCCGACCCCGTCTCTTTCGGGGTCTCGCTGTCGCTCTAGGTCTGGTTCTGCCTCCTCGCTGCTCTCTCTGACTCCCCTCGGGTCTCGGTGCGCTGTCTCCTGCTCCGTCCCCCGTCTCTGGGTTCTCTCCGGGTCTCCCTGTGACCGTCCGCCTCGCTTGACTTTTCTTTGCCTTCATGGCCCATGTCCTTAATGACTTTTCCTTTTCTCCTGATTCGGTGCATGGGGCTGCGGGTGGAGGTGGACCAGCAGAGAGAGGAGTGTGTGTATGTGTGTGTAGGGTGAGCGGCTGTGTGTGGGGAGTTGGCGCTGGGGGGCTGTGGGCAAATGCAGGCCTGGGGCCCGAAAGAGGCTGAGCTCCAGAAGTGACTCTGGCAGGGCGGGCGGGGAGGAGCGTCTGGAGCGGGGAGCCCAGCCCTCCAGGCCCTGTGACCCCAGGCCTCTTCGTGTGCACGTGGGATGGGGCGGAGGTCACCGGTTCACAGCCTCTGTGCTGCCTGGCCTCAGAACTCAGGATAATGGTACTTTTCAGAAGGACAAGAGTAGCTGACTGTGCCAGACATCGCGCTATCCCTTTAATTCCTCCCTGTGGCCCTGTCCTCACCCTGACGGTTCACGGGGGAAACTGAGGCCCAGAGAGGTTAAGTAACTTGCCCGTAGCCACACAGCCGACATCCGGAAGGTTTCTCAAGCCAGCTCTGGAAACTGTCGGCAGCATCTTTTTCCAGACTCTAAGGGGCCTCCATGGGCGGAGGGGCTGCCTCAGGAGTGGCCAATAGATGGAAGGGCCCGTGGGTTGGCAGAGTGGGGCCTGCACTAGCCCATGGGCCGCTCGCTGGCAGTCTGACATCCCAGAGGCCCCTGTAAGCCCTTTCTGTGGGGGCAGAGTAGCCTGAATAGGGACAGGATCTCCCCTGGGGCTTCCCAGACACCCCTGTGCTGGGACCGCCCCCAGGGGAGAAGCCCCTCCCCCAACAAGGCTCTTGTCATCTGGTTCGGGAGCACAGCACTCCCACCCTGAGAACCCAGGGCGGTCCACCCAGGCTGGAGGGATGGACAGACCCAACCTGACCTGCTTCTGATCTGAGTGTCCCCAGGATTTTGGAGAACAGCCAGCTTCATGCTGCGGATCAGGTTCTGGGTCTTGGAGGTGCAGAAAGTGCTTGAATTGTCCCCGATAGACCCGGTTCTCACTTCCTGCGTGGCTGGCTCAGAACCTCAGTTTCCTTGTCGATAAAAGGCACCCTAGGAAAGCCCACCCTTCCGAGACTGCAGTGATGATGAGAAAAGATTAGGGCGGGGCCCGGCACCCAGGGGACCCCCTGGTAATCTTGAATTTCATCTTGCCATCTGCAGCCCAACTTCCTCCTCCTCCCCTCCCTTGCCCCCACCCCACAAACGCAGGGACCCCAGGGTGGTTGTGTCTGGGACCAGCAAGCCCTTAGCGGGAAAGAAGAAGAAGGCAGAGGGCAGCACGGCCTAATTGCCGGAGGACACACTGCGCTGATGGGGGCCGGCTCCGTGGCCCCTTGCGAGTCCTTTGGGGGCTCGAAGGAGGCGCAGGGACCTTGCTCGCCTGTGTTGTGAGCCTGCACATCCATCTGAAACGGGAATTCTCGGGAGAGACAGATTCAAGAGGTTGTGGGGGGAGGGGAGGCGTTTCTTCTTCTTTTCCAAAACATTTTTTTAAATGTGTGAGGACACGTCTCTCCACTTCCAGCCCATATATTTTTTTAAAATAGCAAACCTAAAAAAAAAAAAAAAATAGCAAACCTATTTCCCATCTCTCCTGGGTAAGACCCCCCAAGTTCCTCACCCTGTGATTGCTTAAGGGAGGTGGTCCCTGGGCCTCATCCCATCTGCAACCTCTCCTGTGTCCCCCAGACTGGGATTTGAGGCTTGGCTTAAATTGAGGAGCTGTGCTTCCTCCCCGGGGCTGGGACTAGGGAAAGCTGGGGTTCAGACACGGCTGACACTCCATTTCTGCCACAGCCCGAGAGGCCAGGGGAGCCCCTGCTTGTGCGCGCCCGGCGTTGGGAGCATCTCCAGGATGCTGGATACTTAGTGTCCCCCCCGCCCCCCGCCCACCTCAGTCCTGCCAGTGGCCTTGCTCTGTGCATCTGGGCAGTGGGGGGCGGAGGCAGAGGCTTGGGGAGGCGGTGTGGGGGGCGCCCGCAGAGCTGCACTCTGACCCGAGTGCTGGACCCTGAGCTGAGCTGGAGCCTCTAGAGGCATAAAACGGTTCCTTTCAAGTCAAAGAGTGAGAGGCAATTTGATGGGTGCTGATGTGAGGGAGACAGGATGTGCAAGTCTTGGCGCCACGGGCCGGGTTTCAGTCTCAGGTGTGCCACCGGGGCAAGTGCCTTCACCTCCCTGGGCCTCCGTTTTCTCATCTGTGAAATGGGGTTAGCATTGGAACCTTCCTCTCTGAGTGGCTGCAAGGACCACTGAGGTCATACTTTCAAAGTGCTGGGTGTCACTTGCAGTTCTGAACTCAGCGGGCTCAGACCCAGGGAGAAACGACGTGTAGATGATGTTAGGGCGGGGGGTGGGGGGTGGGTTGGTGGGGGGATGGACAGGGTCCTGTTCATGCCTGCAGAAGGAAGCAATGATTTTCTTGTGAGAGGAGAGGAAGCTCCCAGAGTGGGGTTTTTAAGGTTGAGTGGTTTTCCAGACAGCTATGGGAGAAAGGATTTAGGCAAAGGGAACCGTTTGCACAAAGACCTGCCTCAGAGGATCGGTCAGCCGACTTTGGTCAGCACCAAGGGTCTGGGACGGAAGGGAGCCGGGGCGGAGCAGGTGGGAGATCGTGGAGCTTGGACTGTCTCCTGGGTGCAGGGGACGCCTTGGAGGGTCCACGAGCAGGAAGGAATAGAGGTCAGCTGTGAGTGTTAGGACGGGCTCTGGCTTCTGAGCAAACCACAGGCAGGGATGTGGGGAGAGAGCTATGGCTGCAGCGGGGTGGAGGGGGAGTTGATGGCTGTCGAGGCAGGAGAATACCCCGAGCCGTTCACTCATTCACGGGATACCTGCTGAGCCCCTAGCACGTGCCACATACTATTCTAGGCTCTGGGGGTACAACAGAGAGGAAGACGGACAAAAATCCCTGCCCTCGTGGAGCTGACGTTTCTAGGAGGAGGGGAAGGGGCGTGAGGGTGAGTAGCTAGCAGGGTGCAGTTTTGCAAAGGGTGTGGGGGGAAGGCCACACTGAGATGGTGACCCTGGGACAAAGCCATGACGCAGGAGAGGGAGGGAGCCAGGGGACTGTCCAGGGGAAGAGTGTGGCCGGCAGAGGCCGCAGCCAGTGCAAAGGGCCTGGGGTGCGGGCGGGTTGCGTGTCCCCAGGCCGGCGAGGCTGGAACATGAGCGCTCAGGGCGGGTGGTGAGGAGGACCCTCTGGTGAGGCCCCTGCGATGCTGGGGAAGCCAGGGGCAGCTCAGGGATGACGAGGTTATCAAAGATAGCGGTCCCCCCGCCGGCCGAATGGGGCCTCTCCTGCGCGCTTGCCCTCCCGAGCTCTGTCCGCCCGCGCCCCCCTCCTGGCGCACATCTGTGATGAATTATTCACTCCTTCCTCTCCCTCCATAATGAGTCCCTGTCTGCCTCTCGCCTCCACATCCGGCTCCCGGCGCTTCTCACACTGCAGCGGCTGTGCTGGGGGGTCTCGCATCTGACTGTCAGTGTGGAAACAAGCCTCCGGCCTCCAGCGCCCCTGCCCCGCCCCACCCGGCCAAGTTCAGATCAGCAAGGGTGTCCAGAGTCCCCGGGGATGTCTCCCTTCCCGGGGCGGGTCGGTGGGGAGAGGGCCAAGGATCAACTCTCAGCCCTGGAATAACTTCTGGAGCCCCCGCAACCAGGAGTGAACCTCTCTGGACCTGCTCTTTGTTCCCCAAGCCTTTACTGAGCACTTGATGTTTGCCAGGTACCCGTGTACTTTCTCATCCTGGCGACAATCCTGTGAGCTGTGAACTAAATTGCCCGCATTTTACAGGTGAGGAAACTGAGGCTCAGGGAGGCTGTGACTTGCCACCTTTCCAAGGTCACACAGCCAGGAAGGAAATGGTGGTATCTGTGTAACGCCCTGCCCCCCTCACCCCCCGCTCCCCCCCACCCTCCCCCACCTCCAGGCAGTCTGACTTCCAAGCCCAAACATCTCACCACGGGCGTTTTCCTCAGTGATCTGGCCTCCCAGCCAGGATCAGGGGACCCCTCAGCCTGCAGCTACTAGCCTGTCTTCCTCAGGCTCTCCCCAGCTTGTCCCCCCTTCCTCTGCTCCCCCCTCCCCAGGACGGCCCTGCAGAGCCAGTGACGGGTTCCCCCAAGGGTCCCCCTCCAGGCTGAGCAGCGGCGTCACCCACCAACACCAGTGCTGATCGGGTCAGCCCGTGAACTAGCGTTGTCTGGCGGCTTGGACGTTCAGTCCAGCAGGACCGTCTGCTGGCCCTAATCGCCCCGATGGTTGTGAAGGCTGCCGGCTCCTGTCTCCTCCCTGGGGAGGCGGCCCGATGGAGCAGAAAGACAGGAGACCCCACTGCCCGTGGTCCTGGAGCTCTTCCCTGTTCCTCCTGGCCTCAGTTTCCCTCTGTGCCTCCACGCTGCTCCCCTGGGGCCGGAAGTCTCGTCACCCCGCTTCCCATCCGCCAATTGCTCTCCTTGGGCTGACCTTGTCCCTCCAGCCCCACCCCCGTTTCACTGACTCGGCCGAGGTGATGGTGACTCATAAGTGCATGTGTGGGAAGGGGGGCGGGCACCCACCCGGCAGCCTCTTAGAGCCACACAACTGGGGCTGCTGGGGTCCCTGCAGGTGACCTTGGGGACAGTCCTTGCTCATCACCGAGGCTTGGTCCCCAGTTGCAAAACAGTCCGTCGAGGAACGCTTGTTTGATGTTTGGAAACGGCCAAGATGGCTCAGTGGTAAAGAATCTGCCTGCCAATCTAGGAGATGCAGAAGATGCAGGTTCGTTCCCTGGGTCCAGAAGCTTCCCTACTGGAGAAGAAAATGGCAACCCACTCCGGTATTCTTGCCTGGCAAATCCCATGGACAGAGAGAGGAGCCTGGCGGGCCACAGTCCCTGGGGTCCCAAAGAGTTGGGTATGATTCAGCGTCTGAGCGCACAGGGTCCTTTGGAGCCCAAGCTGGGGATCGAGGTGAAGGGGTCCCAGGCTGGCGAGGTAGGAGCTGGGACAGCCCCCAGAGGCCACAGGTCTGGCTCTTGCCCCAGCCCACACATGAACCCCCGTTTTACACATGAAAGGTTGAGGCCAGTTTTGCTCACAGTCACCCAGCCGAGTCAGGGGTGGAGATGGGACCTGAACCCAGAGTCCCCTCACAGGCCCCCACTCTGCTGCTGCTGGAGGAGGGGGTGCTGGCAGGGTGAAATGTTTGTCACCCCCTAGCTGTCAGGCTTGTCCGGAGCAGATGGGTGAGGAAGAGGCGGGCATCCGGCGAGTTGACCGTGGGACTGAGGGATGCCCCAGGGCTTTGGAGACCCAGATGGGACACCAACCAGCTGGAACGGCCCCCAAGGAGTGACCGCGGGGCAACCTTGGGGAGCTTGCAGGATTTTGCCAGGCAGAGGAGGCATTAGGGCCAGCTCATTCCTGGGGGACCGAGAGCGTGAGTCTTGGAGGTGGGAATGGAGGGAGGCCAGGCTCCTGGGGAGGGTGGGATCCTGATACCAGTTGTCAACCGCCCAAGGATTCTTCCTAAACAGCACTGAGGGAACCAGGGAACGTGGGGAGCCTCAACTGGCCGGGAGCAGGTGCTGACCCAGATATCTCAGAGTCAAGCCTTGTCCTCAAATAAGTGGCCTGTGCTAGGGGCCACCCCTGCCCCACACCTCCTCCAGGGAGTCCTGCTGCCTGGATCTCACTGGTGTATTCTCAGCTGGCTGTGCGACCTCCTTGGTGGTGGTGGTGTTCCGTCGCTCAGCCGTGTCTGACTCTTTGTGACCCCACAGACTGCAGCACACCAGGCCTCCCTGTCCTTTACTATCTCCCGGAGTTTGCTCAAACTCATGTCCATTGAGTCGGTGATGCCATCCAACCATCTCATCCTCTGTCGTCCCCTTCTCCTCCTACCTTCAATCTTTCCCAGCATCAGGGTCTTTTCCAGTGAGTCGACTCTTCGAATCAAGTGGCCAAAGTACTGGAGTTTCAGCTTCAGCGTCAGTCCTTCCAATAAATATTCAGGGCTGACTTCATTTAAGATTGACTGGTTTGATCTCCTTGCTGTTCAAGGGACTCGCAAGAGTCTTCCCTAGCACCACCGTTCAAGCATATTGGAAACCTACCGACCTGGGGGCTTATCTTCCACTTTCATATCTTTTTGCCTTTCCATACTGCTCATGGGGTTTTCAAGGCAAGAATAGTGAAGTGGTTTGCCATTCCCTTCTCCAAAATTTGTATTCCCAAAGTCTCTCCCTGCATGAGCTTGTACCACTAATGAGTCCACAACAGCAGGATTCTCTTTCAACTAGTCCACCAGGAGGACACAAACTAAGATAAGACTATCACACAAAGCCCTTTTGAGCATGTGTTGGTCTGCGATTAAGGCTTTGAAGTCAGACACCTGCCCCTGTCTCCTGCCCTCTGGACTCCAGTTTTCTCATCTGTAAAAAGAGGTGGTCGTGCCAGCCTCGTGGGCCCGAAGCAAATGCCGTTGGATGTTAAAGGCGCACAGGCGCCCAGAGGGGATTGAGGAGCCTGGCCCCAGACCTCGTGGTGGTGCGGGGTGTCGATGGCCGCCCGCTCCTTCCAGGCACACACCCAGGAGAGACCCTCAGGGTGGGAGGGGAGCTGGTGGGTCCCCACTGGGACCACATCCAGACTCTGAGCTGTGGCTTCTCCAGCCAGGGCTCTGAGGGCGTGACCTGGGTCCAGGCCCGACCTCTGTGCCTCTTCGGGCTGGTCCGGGGCAGGGCCCAGAGGAGCCATGGGGAAGCAGGCTCCAGCTCAGGATAACAGAATGACTCCCATCCTGACAGTCATTCAGGAATAGGGCGGGCTGCTTGTGAGGTGGTGAGCGCCCACTTGTGGAGGTACGCAAGCTCTACCAGACAGCAGAAGGGCTTCCCGCATGAGACTGAAGAGGGATGAATGATGGGTTTCTTTCCAATACAGCAATCCAGGGGTTATTTATTTCTCAGTCATTTATTCAGCAAACACTTATTTAGCTCTTACTTTGTATGAGGCCCAGCCCTGAGCATGGGGTCAGAATCAATGAGCAAGACAGTCCAGGGTCCCCTCTTTAGTAGAAAAAAACATGTGAGCAAATGCATTGAAGGAGAGGCTGGGAGAGGGTAAAGAGGACCCACCTGGTGTGGTCAGGCTGGGCTTCTTGGTGGAGGTGGCATTTAGGTTGGGCTCTAGGGATGCAGGGGGAAGGGAGTTCCAGGCAGAAGGAAGAGCCCATGTAAAGGACCCCAGGTGAAAGCACCTGATTCTGATGATCTGACCCTCGGCCCGTCCTGGCAGGGGGCCCTGGCCAAGTCCCTTCCCCTCTCTGAACCTCAGTTTCCTCTCTCTGAGAGCAGAGCGGGAGTGCCCACGTCAAAGGGCTCTTGAGGGGTTCCACAAGACACTGCACTCAAAATGCAAAGCCATATGTAGATGCCCTTTCTCTGGGGCATTTACACCAGGATACAGAGGGTACCGCTTGATCCAGAGGTGGGATGGTGGGAGTCCAGTGTTAGCCACAGGCTGAACCCACCTGCCTCTCCTCTTGGTGGCTGAGGACACAGGGGGAGAGCTGCGCCTGCCCCTCCAAAGTCTCGTGGGTCACCAGCCCCAAGGGGATGTCGCAGTCCTCTGGGTCCAGTTCTCTCCACGCCTGCCCTGCTCCCAACAGCTCGGTCATGTGGGAGGGCCCTCCACATGTCCTCCTGCCAGCATCTCGTGGAGGGGGCTGAGGAGAGCCCCCCTTCCTTAAGTGTTATCAACAAGGTGCCAGGATGCCCCATTCAATTCATTCTCCCCTTAAAGGAGGTTTCCGGCTGTCAGGACTCACCCCCTTGCCTGTCCAGCCCACCTGCTCCTTGGGGAACCTCTGACCTCAGTCACACGGGCTGGTGCCTCTCCCTGTGATACTGCGTGCCTTCCCCCTCCCACCCTTTGCCCAGGCTGTCCTTCTGCCTGCAATGCCCTTCCTGCAGCATCTCGGAGGGTTTGGTTCCTGCGTCCCTCAAGGCTTAGCCCAGGCACCGCCTCCTCCAGGCAGCCTTCCCTGATGTCTCCCCGAGCGGCCTCTTTGGCCCCCTCTTGTTATATTTCGGCTCCTGGTTGATCCTCATTGAGTGTGGTCCCTTCCACAAGAGACCCCAATGTTCTGCATTACCCGCGATGTTCTCCGCACAGCGTGGGTCCTGTGTGGGCGGCAACTGGGCCTCGGACCTGCATCTCTTGACTCCCAGCCCAGGGTTCTCTGCAAGGCTGGACATGCATGGCGGTTGGGGAGGGCACGGCCGTGGTGTCATGGGCACTCTGAGATGAGGATGCATGACGGGGGTGAGCCCTGACCGCCTACCCATTTATTTTCCGGTTTTGTTCAGGCAGCAAGTGGGCAGGTGCGCAGTCTGAGTGGTCCCTGTGGGGAGGGTGACTGAGGGTGACTGAGGTCAGCCAAGGCTCCACCCCCACCCAGGGCTCTCTCATCTCCCAGTTCGGTTACTTTTCTAAGGAACTGGGCTGACCTCATCTCTCCCTCCCTCTAAAACCTTCCATGGCTCCCCAGTATCCTCAGGAGAGAACTTCAGCTTCTTAACAAGCCTTTCAAGGCATCTATTTATTTTTTATTTTTAATCCCAGGCTTCAGCGGTTGAGCTAGATTCTTCAGTTCATAGCGCACTTGGTCCTGGGCCAGCCTGGCACCCGCTCTGGTTATTTCATTTTTTCCTCCCTCATGCCCTACCCCTATTCCCAGTTACCGCCCTGGAAACCTTCACTCTGTGAAGTAGGTCTTTACTCTGTATGCGCCCTTGGGCACACGTTGTGCTTTATGTATTTTTTTTAGTTTATAAATGCTATTACAGGGAACTCGCATAATCTTTCCTGCCTTCTCCCAGCCTCCTTTCTTCCCCTCTGTCCTCCTCCCCTTCTCCTCCTGCTCTTTCCTCCTCTTTCCTTTCTCCCTTGAAATCGACACTACATTTCTAAGCCCATCCACGTGGCTGTGCGCGGGGTGTGGCCGTCCTGTTACCTGCCCCCTCCCCCAGGATGGAGATGCAGGTCATCTTCACAAATGGCATTCCCCTTGCTGCCCTTTAGGGTTGCCCGTCGCTCAGTCGTGGCCGACTCTGCGACCCCATGGACTGCAGCACGCCAGGTTCCCCTGTCCTCCACCATCTCCTGAAGCGTGCTCAAACTCATGTCCATTGAGTCGGTGATGCCATCCAAGCGTCTCATCCTCTGTCCCCACCTTCTCCTCCTGCCTTCAGTCTTTCCCAGCATCAGGGTCTTTTCCAATGAGCCAGCTCTTCACATCAGGTATTGGGAGTTTCAGCTTCAGCATCAGTCCTTCCAATGAGTATTCAGGACTGATGTCCTCTAGGATGGACTGGTTGGATCTCCTTGTGGCCCACAGGACTCTCAAGTGTCTTCTCCAACACCACAGTTCGAAAGCATCAGTCCTTTGGTGCTCAGTCTTCTTTATGGTCCGACTCTCACATCAGTACATGACTACTGGAAAAACCATAGCTTTGACTACGGGAGGTTGCCTACCGGGGGGGAGGGTGCTGGGTCGCTCCTGGCTGCCTCAGTTTACCCCGCCAGCAGTGCCCCTGCCCCTCCACCTCCCCGGTGGGCACCAGCGCCTGCTCTCGCCTGCGTTTCTCATGTTCATTGACCTGAAGAGTCCAGTGGGAGAAGCACTGCTTCCCCTTCACCTTGCACGCATTTGGGGTGTTTCCTTTAAGCTCGGCCCCCTTTCCTTTTTCTTCTTGTTTTGCATCGCCATGCATCCTGACTCCAGGCTTCTGCCCTCTCCCCTTCGCCCTCACCCCTGGCAGGTCCCCAGACTCACACTGCTGGTCACGAGGAGGGAAATGGGCTCAGAGCAGGAAGGGACTGGCCCGAGGCACGGAGAAAATCGGCTTCCCAGTCTCCTGCCCCTGAGGCGCCTGGCCCTTCCTGCTCTGGTCCCCCCATGCCATCTGGACCCTGGCAGCCCAGCCCCTGCGGCTGCTTTTTGGAAACAAGTCAGATCACTCAGGACCCTGTTTAGAACCCCGCGGCGCCTCCCTTGGCACCGCACCCAGAGCAGAATCCCGGCTCCTCTCCTCCTCCTGCTCCCCTGACAGCCCACACTAACCCTGATTTCTCCCGCAGTCACTCTGATTCCTTCCCAACCTGTCTCAGCCTAAAGGCACCTCCTCTGGGGGCTCCCTGACCCCCGCCCGCCTCTGGTTATCCTGGCCCCTCAGCCCCGACCCCATCACTTACCTATACTTGTGGGTTTCTCTCCTTTGGATGCTTCTCTGCTGGCTCAGACAGTAAAGAATCTGCCCGCAATGTGGGAGACCCGGGTTCGATCCCTGGGTTGGGAAAATCCCCTGATAGAAGGGAATGGTAACCCACTCCAGTATCCTTGCCTGGAGAATCCCATGGACAGAGGAGCCTGGCGGGCTACAGTCCATGGGGTCGCAAAGAGTCAGACACAACCGAGCGGCCAGCACTTCTACTCCTTTGATCTCTGTCCTTCCCCCAGAGCAGCAGCCCGAGCGGCAGGCTCACACCTGCTTTGGCCTCTTGGAAACCTGGTGCCCGGCTTAGTTTCCGGCGGGCAGTGGGTGCTCTCGGGTGACCGAGTGACCAGAGAGGCAGGGCAGGGCCATGTCCACACTGACCGCCTCATGGGCCCTGCGCTCCAGAGTGTTCCCGGCGTTTTGTTTAGTCGCTGAGTTTCTCAACAAAACCCCGTGAGGACAGACAGTTTCATCATAAGAGGAGGAGCCCGAGGCTCCAGGGGCCCCTCCACTGTCATCGCCCCATGTTTCTCCTCCAGGAGGGAAGCCGTTGCTGGTATCTTGCATGGAGGCCAAGAGGGAGCCCCAAGGAGCTTCCCCGTTTGTGTCCAGACCTGGACAGTGGCCCCTTGGCCTGCCCTAGTCAGAGGGCGGAGAGAGACGCCCCAGGAGCAGCAGCTTGGGGACCCCCCACCCGTTTCTCTTTCTTCCTGTATCCATGATTGTGCATTTCTCAGGAGGGCCTGCAAGTGGGGTGTTTGTGTCGACAGCATCAGCGGGGCCTGGGTGTGAATCCCCTCTCAGTCCCCAGACTCCGTGAGACTCAGAGCAAGTGGCTTCATCTCTCTGGGCCCCAGCTTCCTCACGTCTGAGGAATGCGGGTGAAACAAGGAGACAGGCGTGAAACGCTGAGGTCACGGCCAGGCACAGAGCTTCTCTACGGAGGGCCCGCTGAGGTTCCTCTCGCCTCCCGAGCCTCGCCCTTCCCCATCTCTGCACACAGCCGACATGCTTCGCTCTCGGAGCCGCCGGAGACCACCTGGCCCTCCAGGCCTGGAGGGAGGCTGGGGTGAAGAGCACTGGGGACCAGCAGGTGTCAGCCTGGGGGCCTACTCCCGGTCACAGCCCAGGTGTGGCTTTACCCGGGTCTCAGTGTCCCCACCTGTGAAATGGGAACAATAGTGCCCACTTATGGGAGTGTCTGACAAGAGAAGAGGGGAGTGATTATCTTGGCCTGGCCCTAGGGGTGGTGTGAGGAGACAGGGAGGGAGACCAGGAGGAAGAAGCAAGGGAACAGCAATAAAGGGTTTATCTCTTGTCCTCGGATCGCCATCTCTGCATCCTTCCCAACCAGACTTTATTTCCGGCCGTCACTCAGAGTGTCTGGCAGCTCTGGACATGGTCCGTCTGCGTGGTGATGATGAACCAGCCCTGGGGTCTGAGAGGAGGGACAGAGGGTGGGTTCCAAGCCCCACTCTGCTCTGGGGGTGGAGGGGCTCTGACATCACCTTCTCTGGGTCTCTGTTTTCCCATCTGTGCAGCATAGGGTCAGTTCCCACTCGTGGCGGGGGGGTCCACTGTCCCTGGGTGGGTGGGGGTCCATGATGCCGGGGTCCTACACTGCATGGCACCCACCAGCAGGGGGCCATGGCTCGCTAAGAGGCTTCAAGAATGCCCTGCAGGGAGCGGTCAGGAGGTCAGGGCGCTGGGCAGACCTCCTGAGGTCTCTGTACCCTCGCTCGTCACCGGTGGGGATGCAGTTCTGACAAGTGATTTGCCCGGAATGACAAGGTCCTCGGGTGGTGGAGCTGGGGTGTGGACCTGGGTGCGCCTGGCCTGCGTGCTCAGCCACCTTGAAGTCCCCCTCCTCTGGCCTCACTCATCATGGCATTGGGATGAGACCCTTGGCAGAAAAGTGGGTTCATAAATGCGTCCTGAGTCTATATCTGGACTCCGTAACCCTAGAGGGCGGGTGCTGTTGTCATTCCTCTTGTGCAGCTAAGGAAGCTGAGGCCCAGAGAGGTTTGGACACATGCTCCAGGTCACACAGCAGTCGATTCTTTGACTGTCCCATAAAAGCTGAGGACGCGGAGGCATTAGGGCCTCTCCTGGCCATGGAGGGACCGCCCGTCAGCTCAGTGGCCCTGCCTCCTTCCCCAGGCTGCCCAGTCGCCCTCCCGGGTCCTCCACGGTGTTGGAAATGCAGAACACGCAAACCCTGTGACCATGAGCGCCTGGCGGCCTGGGCCCCCCGCAGACCTGGCTTCTCGCCACAGTGCACGCCCAGCAATCTCTGCCTCTTTTCCTCTGCTCGCCCGAGCTCCGGCTGCAGTGGATGAGAGGGCTCATCTCCGGGGCACGGCCCCGCCACAGTTCCACCCGCTCCCAGGTCCCAGAAGGGCCCTTGCTGCTCATCCCCAGGTCCTCCCCCTCCTCCCTCGGGGGCCAGTGTTCTGTGTCTCGGGTCCTTGCGGAGCCTCTCGCACCCTTGCTCTTCAACCATCTATGGCTCCCACTGTCTGCAGGATGAAAGTCTGGCTCGTGATACAGCAGTTCTTAAACTTCTTCCGCATCCTCTGGGGAGCCGGTTGAAATGCCGATTCTGGGTCAGCAGGCCCAGGGAGCCCTGAGTGTCTGCCTTTCTGGGGGGGCTCCCGGTGGGGCCGGGGACACTGATGAAGCTGGTCCTCAGCCCGCGCCCAGAGGAGCGGCTGTCACCAGCCCTCTGTGGTCTGGCTCCATCTGCGTTTCCTGCCTGGTCTCTCCCTTGTCGCATGGCACCCTGTTCACGGCCCCGTCCTTCCCATCCTCCACATTCATCCTCCCCCTTCTCGGTGGACCCCCTCATCTCACCCGCAAACCTCTATATCTTGAGAGACATACAGCCGCGCCTTTAAGCACAGACCTCTGGGACTTCCCTGGAGGCCCAGTGGTCGAGACTTGCTCCTCATGCAGAGGGCCCCAGGTTCGGTCCCTGGTCGGGGAGCTAGAGCCTACATACCACAACTAAGACCCAGCGTAGCCAAATAAAATAAAAAATAAAAGTACTGCCATCTCTACGTTATAGGAAAAATAAACAAACAAAAAGAAGCAGTTCTCTAAAAAACAAAAGCAAACAGACCTCTTAGGTGTGACCCTGGCTGTACCCTTACAGCTGGGTGACCTTGGGCAAGTCAGTCAACCTCTCTGTGCCAAATACTCATTTCAGCCCTACCTTGTTCCAGAGCAGACGGACAATTGCTTGCAAACCCACTTTTTGGATAAAGTGGAGTGAGACGTGCGTGGTGGGCTGGCAGGCACAGAGGGCGGTGGGAAGATGCTGACCCTCGCCTGTGTCCTTGCAGGCTCCTCACAGAGCAGGCTCTCGGAGAATTGCTGCAAGGAAGCTCTCCCATAACCCGCGGCGTGACCTTTCCAGCCGCTTCTCGTCCACGAGAGTAAATTCCAAAAGAGCCGCGAGAGAGACAGAAACGTGGCAAGGGTTCAGACCTTCAGCCTTAATCGCTCATTTAAATGCATGTGTTCGGAGAGCAAATATTTTCTTATGAAAGCGGGTGAATGGAACTCCAGAGCCTTGGGCACCATGCCGCCCTCCCCCCTGAAGGGGCTGTAGGTGGCGGGGGGCGGGGAGAGGCTGAGGGGCTGGGAAGAGCTGTGCCCCTTCTAGCCTGCTGTGGGGCTGGGCTGCCCCAGGGTGGCTCTCGGTGCCCTGGGGGTGGTCACTTCATCGAGAGCCTGATCGTGACGGTTGCAGGGCACCGTGGACCCCACGGAGAGCCCACAGCCCCTCTCCCAGCAAACGCCTCCCAAATCAGGTTCCTTCTCCGACCCTGCCACGGCTGAGACCTTGGCATCTCTGATTGACCGTTGACCTCAAGGCCGGCCCAAGTCGCCCTGCCCCTGGGACAGACCTGAAGCCACCCAAACAGGAAGGCGCCCTTGGGAGGTGGGCGTCGGGCAAGGAACGTCACCTGTGGATCCAGGGGTGCAAGTGACCCCACCCCCACACATGCAGAGTCCGGGTTGGTCCTAAAGGTGCCAGTAGGGTGGGGCTGGCAGAAGCCGGCGTGGGCAGCCCAGGAATTGTGGGCTGGACTCTGCGGTGGGCGTCCCTGCTGGGGAGGAACCTCAGATGAAGCCCCGGGTTCCCAGCCGCGGGCCGCGCCCTCCCGTTTGCTGCAAGACCCGGGGACACTTGAGCCCGCTTGTCCCCTCGCATCGGAGCGCTTCCAGGGAGCCGAGACCTTGTCGGTCTCTTTCTCTGCTCATTCAGCTGGCTGCAACATGCGGTTCTTTTCCAGGCTGTTGACACCCCGAGCACCCATCCCCCCCATCCTTCTCCCAGCACCTCTGCGGCGTGTGGCTCTCCTCCGGTACCAGCATTGGTGGGTGGGGAGTGGGAACAGCTGGAGAGCTGGAGGGGGGCCTAGGGGTCGGTCAGGGTCGTCAGGGCCATCCTGAGCTGGTGCAGAGGAAGCACCCAGGAGGTGCCGGCCCGAGGCCCAGCGGGGGCTGGAGTGGTGACCAGCTGCCCCTGCCCGTCAGGCTGGAGCTTGCTCCTGACTTTCTGTCTTCCCACACAGCTGGAGGGATGTTCCGGGTAACAGGGCGCTGGGCTCATCTTCCCCAAGTCCCACCTTCAGGGAGAGGAGACGGAGGCCTGGGAGAGGAAGCTGGAATGTCCGTGGGAGGGCCAGGGGGCCCTGAGTGTGAGGGTTTCTACCCCGAGACCTGCAGACGCACCCTGGCCTCATTCAAGGGCTCCTTTTCCTCTGCCTTGCGTCCTGGGAATCCCGTGCAAGATTCCACTAGAATCTGCTACTTAAAAAAGTTTGGAAGACACTGTTCCCGTTTTCCGGGTGGAAAAACTGTCTGGGGCGGGCAGCAGTCACTCCCCTAGGTCCCCGGACGAGTCAGGGGCAGAGTTGGCCCGGGGGTCTGTCTGTCTGGGGGCCCTGGGGCGGCCTGCCATCTTCAGAGACCCCATACCCAGACTCGGAATGGGTGGCGGGGCGTGGGGGTGGGGGGTGGTGTCGAGCCCCGTCCGGGAATCAGCCGTGACGACGGCCGTGTCCCCTTTAAGCAGAGGGCCGCCCGCTGCAGTGGGTGGACGCGTGCCCAGCCAGTGGGAGCCAGAAGCTCCCCTCCCACGGCCCCTCCCTGGGGAGGGCGAGGGAGGGAGCGGGTGGCCCCGGAGAGACAATAGCAGACATGCTGTGTGGGTTCAGCCGGGAGACCCCTGGAGAGGCGGGTGAGTAACGGGGGCCGCAGGAGGGGCGAGGGGACCGAACCCACGGAGTCCTCTGGAGCTGCTGCCCAAAGGGGCCAGGCCTGGGACGGCCACTCCCAGACCCAGGGCAGGGAGGGCGGGGAGGGCGGGGAGGGCGGGCGGGGGATGGACGCCCGGCGGGTGGGCAGGTGGCGGGGCTGCCTGTCTGCCCCGGCCCTGGGGGGCCGAGTCTGCTGGGCTGTCCTGCCCCAGAGGGCAGCGCTCCGGCCTCTGGTGTGCCCCAGGGGGCCGCGTCCCACCCCGTGTGCCCCGCGGGTGCCAGGGTACTCTTGGAGAACTCCTGCCCTGCTCAGGGTGCCCCTGGCCCGGGGGGTCGACTGGTCGGCGGGAAGGAGGTGGGGGGCAGGCAGGTGTCGCTCAGCGGGCACTGTCCTGGGTGGCTCCGGGGCTGGGACCCTGGGCGGGGCTCGCGGGTGAAGCTCACCCTTCACCCCGTGTCCTGAGCAGCCCCAGCGATGCCTTCCCATATTTGGCATACTCCTGGTGTCACCTCCGTGCAATCACTCCCAGGGTAGGGACTCTGGTCCCAGTGGGCAGATGGGGAAGCTGAGGGTCAGAGGGGCCCTCGGCTGCCCCCGAGACCCACAGTGACCGAGGCGGGATTGGCACCCAGATCTCTTTTATAGCAGAGCTTCCTTGACCATGCTTCTGAGGGCCCAGGAACTTAGGCTCTCGCCTCCCCCCACCCTGCCCCCGACATTGCAGATGGCAGAGTTACCCCCAGATAATAATAATAATGCAAATAATATTAGTAGCTGACAGCGGTTGAGATCGTACCCTGTGCCAGATTCTTTTCAGCGCTGTCTCTGCGTTTTCTCATGGCATCCTCACACCGCTGTGCATTCAGGACTATTAATCTCCCCATTTTACAGTTGGGGAAACCGAGGCATGGAGGTGTTAAGTGACTTGTCCGGGGCTACGGCTGGGATTTCACCCGCTGTGATCTGCCCTCGCCCCCTCCTGGCAGCTCCACGCCTCTCTTGGCTTGGGCACGTCTGTCTTCTTGACATCGGGCCCAAGAAGTGGGGGTCACTTCGTCCTGCAGTGGTCAGAGCCAGAAGGGCGGCGGTGCCCTGAAGCCCTCACCTGGGGCAACGTGGAGGAGACGTCTCCCCCCTCTTCTCAGTACTGTGGTCTCTGCCCTGGACCCGCCTGACCCCAGGCTCCTCACTGGCCTCCTGGGCCTCCCCTCTCCCACCCCCTCCATGCTGCTGTGGGAGGGTTTTTTTTTTTTTCTTTTGCTAATACTCAGATGTGATCACAGCTTCTTATCCTGGCATCCAAGGCCTTTCATGATCTCCCTGGCTTTTTCCTCTCTGAATGTCTTCCTTGACACCCCCTCCCTTACGCCTGCGGACCCCACCGTGGTCTCCTCTCCAGGTCACATCGCTTCACGATCACCCCCGTCTCACTTGGTGTAGGCACTCAGGCTTCTTCTTAAAAGCAAGAGTTCAACATACGGCTTCAGGCACAGTGCGATCCAGGTGCTCAGCTAACATGGTTAGGGCCCCAGGTCTCTGCCTCTTCTCTGCCTCCTTTGGGGCAGGCTTTACTTCCAGGCAGACTCCTCTCCTTGATGTGCCCAGGGGACCCCTAGTGCCTTTGAGGCTAAGGATATTTCCAGCAAACGCCCCAGGGCTGGTTCCCATCAACCCGGCTTGGATCACGTGACCACCCACTGGGCCTCAGGCCACATGCCCTCTCTGGAGCCTGGGGCCAAGGGCGGCCAACAGGTGGCCAGTCCGTGCACCCTCGGCATTTCTCGGAGCGGGCTGCAGGGAGAGCCAGGCTGGCGCTTGGGGCCTGTAGGGCGCAGTGCCCAGGGCCCTTTCTCCTCCCCGTGGACTCTGCCAGCTCCAGTCCTTTCTCAGGCCCATGCCCTGCTGCTGCCGTCTCGGTGCTGGGCGCCTTGTTCACCCCACGAACCCCGAGCTCTGCAGGAAGGGGTGTGTCCCGGACTGGGGCGTGCAGTAGGCTTGAAAGCAGATTTGGGCAGGAAGCCCCACGCCCCACAGTGGCCACGCTCCTCTGACTGCCGGCCGGCCACAAAGTGGGCTTTGTCCCGGCTGGGAGGCTCAGACAGGGTGCGTGTGTGTCGGGTGGTGGGAGGGTCCCTCTGCCACGGCCTGAGCTGCCCACTTCTCCGGGGGGGCCCCTCACCAGAACCACCTGGATCCTCGGGCAGGCCTGACCTGCTTCTCAGCGGGACCGTGGCCGTGGGGGGTACCGCAGGCCCCAGACCGTGGAGGCCGAGGCCTCCAGACCCAGGGAGACCTGGGTTTGCCTTCTGCCCCTGCCTCTTCCTGATTCCATGACCTTGGACAGCTCACTCCACCTCTTTGATCCCCATTCATCTAATCTGTAAGTGGGAATTGCGTTTCAAATGATTTACTGAGCATTTACTGTGTGCCAGACTCTCTGTGCTGGAAATAGCAGTGAGCAGATAAACAAAAAACTAGCCCCCCAGGGCTGACATCATAGTGGGCTGGGGCAGATAGTAAAGATCACTAAGTTAAAAGGGAAAAAAAAAAAGTGAGGTCTGTTAGGGAAAGATGACCATGGGAAGTGCCGGAGGGGTGCGGGATTCAGGTGTAAATTCAAACAAGCCGCTTGGGGAAGATGAGAAGGTAAAAATTCCACAAGTTCCTGAAGGAGGTGAGGAAGGGGGCTTTGTGGATGTTGGGGAAGAAGCATTCTGGGGAGAGGGAACAGCCAGTGCAAAGGCCCTGGGGTGCTCTGGAAGCTGGGTATGGGACAACCATTGCATGGAGTGGAGCTGGCCCAGGACAGAGCTTTAGCAGGTGAGGTCAGGGAGGTCCAGGTCGGTCAGTTGTGGGGAGCTATTTTGCTTTGATTCTCTGCTGGGTGAGCTGAGTCTTCACTGCTCCTATTGATGACCTGGTCTGGGGGTCATGCACTCTGACATGGTGGGCTTCAGAGGGACGTGGGACAGCACAGATCCAGGAGGCCACGGCCTCTCTTGAGCCTGTGCTCAACCCCACATGATGCCGGGGTCATCGCGGTCCCCTAGAGGGGGGCACGAGCCAGAAGGTGGGCTCAGGGTCCAGTGCTGGGGACCCCGCACGCCCTGTGGAAGGGAGATTGCGGGGCTGGCACCCTCTCTGGTCATGTCCAGCCTGTGGGTGCCCGAGCCCTAAGGTGGGGCTCTTGGGGGCGGGCGCTGCCTCCCCAGGCACCCCTCTTCTGGAGTCTGTTGCCCTCGTGTTTGGCGGGAGAAGGCAGAGCTGGTGATTAAGGATGTGATCTGCTGGGGGCCAGAAGGACCAATTCCAGTCTGTCCTCTGCAGCTTCCCGGCTGAGTGGTCCCTCTGGGCTTCGGTCCCCTTGTGTGTAGAAGGGGATGCTTGCGAGCTCGGAGGAGTTAAACACATCAGTGCCCGTCAAGAGCTTGGAGCCGGCCAGGCACCGGGCTGATCAGCTCAGGTTTCCTTCGTTAGGTGCTTTATTATTTTTTTTTCCTCAGTCCTTGGCTCCAAGTGAAACAGGTGTCTGCTTTTTAAATCTATTCATAAATTTCTTTTTGTTTCCCTTAAAAACATGCGCTGAACAGAGCAAGGGTCACCGTGGCTGAGTCAGTGATCTCTCCACGGCTTCTGGGGAGCCCTGTGAGCTGTGGGGGTTGGAGCTGTTGCTCTGAGGTCAGCCTGCAGCTGGCTCTGACGCTCCTCCATCTGGCTGTCTGCCCTGGTCCAGCCCGCCAGGGTCAGAGGGTGATCACTCGGTGGGTCAGGAGTGCCCCAAGGAGCCGAGGCTGCTTCCAGGAGGGCCACAGGCATCACCCCCGAGTTGAGTACCCCCAGGACCGTCATGGAGCAAGGGGAGGAGGCAGGAGCGGCCCATGGCTAAGCAACCTAGGAGCTTTGTGACCTTAGGCAGTTCCCGTAACCTCTCTGTGCCCTTGTTTCCTCATTGATGGCGTAGGAATGATCATGGCATCCACCCACCTGTGGATATGTGCTCAGACATTCAGTTGTGTCCAACTCTGCGACCCCGTGGACCGTAGCCCACCAGGCCCCTCTGTCCATGGGATTCTCCAGGCGAAGATACTGGAGTGGGGTGCTATTCCCTTCTCCAGGGGATCTTCCCGACCCAGGGATCGAACTCGCGTCTCTTAGGTCTCAGGCATTGGCAGGCAGATTCTTTATTACAAAGGCCACTTGGGAAGCCCCACATGAGGATAAAGTGGTAATAAGTTACAGCGTCTTAGACGACGTTCGGCCTGAGTTCCAATCCTGGCCCTGCCCCTTACTGTGGGAAGTCACCTAAGCTGTCGTGCCTCAGCCCACCCCCCCATCTGTAAAATGGGAATAGTGATTATCCCACCTCAGAAGGTGATGAGGATACAAGAGATAAAACTTGTGAAGCCGCTAGCACCACACTGGCCCTTAATCAGTAGGAACTGTTACCGTTATTAACAGGAAAATCTTTCTAATGAGGTGAGTGGAAGGGCCAGGGAGAGAACTTAGCACGCGTCCTGGCTCGGGTACCGCATAACCTCACGGATCCCTCCCACCAGCCCGCGAGGTGGGCTCCACCACTGTGCCAAGACTTGGAGAGGAGAAGCGACACGCTCCAGACCCCTTAGCCAGTCGGCAGCAAGTTGAGGCTCCGGACTCCATCCTTTGCATCGAGCCGGCAAAGCCTTCCGAGGTGGGGCCAACCCGGCCAGGTTCGGCAGATCACTTGGCAGGGTGCAAGCGGCAGTGGGTGACTGTGTGCGCTGCCGTGGTTGGACCCAGAGATGACCGGGGGCCCCCCTTCTCTCCACCGGCACTCAGGCCGGGCTGGCCCTGCTGGTGGCTTGCAGTCAAGGCCCAAACTGAACCTCCCCCGGGGATCTTGATTTCCCAGTGGCCCCTCTCAGATGCCGAGCGCGCCCTCCTCGAGGCCTGCAGAGCCAGAGGTCAGCCACGCCCCATCCACAGCCCCCCTGCCCAGCCCCAAGCAGGGCCCCAGCCCCTCTTCCGCTTATAGGCGGGACCCTGGCAAGGGCAGCGTAGCCGGGGGCTGACTTCCTTTCCACTTTGTCAAAGCTCAATAGCTCCCTGGGGCCCCAGAGAAACGGAGATAATGAAGGCAAATTAGCACTGCTTTCAAGAGAAATGAAATAGAAAAGAAGCCCACCCACCCGGACTGCAGCCTGGGGCCTGGAGACCACGTGTAAGGTCTGTGCTCCGCAAGGCATCTCTCCCTCCTGCCCCCCACTTGCCCAGCCCGTTTGCTGGATGGGTTGGCATCACTGCGGAAATGAATTTCTCTCTGAAGCGAGTTCTTACAGGACAGATTGACTGAAGGCAAAAGCTCATAATTGCCCATTGCTGGAAGGAGGAGACAGGGAAAAAAAAAAAAAAAACACCCAGATAAAAATATCTCTGTTTTTTATGCACGTTTCCAGCTGAAAATTGGTGGGAAAGATGTTTTTGAAAAGCCTTCATCTCTAAGCATATAATTACCAGGTCCCAGAACAAAAAAGAGAGAGAGTCGAAGAGAGCAGGCGTGTTCTCTGAGGGAGCAGGACTGGGGTCTGAACCCTCAGAGGGTTTTCTATAAATAAAATAATTCCCTCAAATTCTCCTGCCTGCACTGGCTGGAGCCAGCGATGGGGGGAGACACCCCCATTTCACAGAGAAATAGAGACTCAGGTCACACGGTTAACTAGTAATTCTGGCCGTGTCTTGGTTTTTGCTGTAAATGCTGCCTCTTTCCCCCTGACCTGAGGATGTTTGTGAAAGTGGGGGACGGTCCCCTCCGAACTAGCATCAGTGTCCATTGTAGCCTTCCTTGTGGGTGCCTTTCTGAAAGTGGCGGGGGTCTTAGGTACCCAGAAGCCCCTTATCTGGCAGCCAGCTGTCCTGAGTGGCCTCAGCTCCCAAGAGAACTCATCAGGGCCACACCCTAAAATGCATGTGCCTTCCCTAAAGAAGAGCGGCTTGTGTCCTCGCTTGCTGCCTGCTGACCCTTTGTCCACACACAGTTGTATGTGTTTGCATCGCACGGCCAGACGCCTGAGAGTTAACCCAAAGCCAGCAGACGCCCCCCACCGCCAAGCCCCGTGGCCAGCCTCAGCCGTGACAAGCGTGCCATCACTGCCCGGTTTGGCACCGTGTCACTCACTGGAGCAGAATTTGAGTATCGGGATGAGGAAAGCGCAGAGAGGTAGTGTTGACGACTAACCACAGAGACACCCCAGGAAACGGAGCCTCTGCTTCAGCAGCATCTGCCTCAGAGTCAGCCTGAGCCCATTGCCCCTCCTCTGCACTCTTTGAGATGCTCCAGCTCTGAATTTGGCAAACTTGACTCTCTGCGTTCTTGTCCTTAGATCTTCTCCCCCTTCCCGTCTCCAGGCTCCCAAACTTGGAGCCAGCAAGCTCGATGAGAAGTGAAAGCGTTTGTCGCTCAGTCGTGTCCGACTCTTCGCGACCCCAGGGACTGTAGCCCCAGGCTCCTCTGTCCATGGGATTCTCCAGGCAAGAAGACGAGTGGGTTGCCCTGCCCTCCTCCCAGGAATCAAACCCGTGTCTCTAAAGTCTCCTGCATTAGGCAGGCGAGTTCTTTGCCACGAGCACCCCCTGGGAAGCAAGCTTACCTCAGGTCTTCCCTGGGCAGCCCAGGAGAGAAGGATTTTCCAGTGGCGGAATCTAATTTGCACGGAACAAGACATTTTAATTCCAGAATTGCCCACATTGAAATATCAGAGATGTTCACCGTCACACAGTTGATAGAACCCGGTGTTTTTAATTTGATTAGCTCAGAAACGTCTTGTTGCATCTAAATGAAGTGTGAATGAGGGAGCTGTAATAGGAGGCATTATACTTAATGGGGTGTTGCCTGAATCCGTGGCTGGGAATGTGAACACGGGGCCTGGGGTGGTGAGCAAAGCTGCCGGGGGCTGACTCCAGGGGCCCTGGAAACGACTCTGGGCTTAACTGCGGTTTGATTTGTTACTTCCCACCTTCTGGCAAAGCCACGGAAGCCTGTCCCCGGTCTAGAGAAACCGTTTCTCAATGGTTAGAGCTGTGGGTGGTGAAGGTTCTCAGGCTTGCTTAGTCCTGGGTTGAGCCCTGACCCCAGGCTGAACTTGACCCTGGCCCAGCCTGAGCTCCACCCCCGATCTAAACCTTTGATTCTCAATGAGGGGCGGAGTGGGGGTCGGGAGACAGCATTGCTCGCCTCGGGGACACGGGGGTGTCTAGTCATTTTTGGTTGTGGTGATGGCGTGGAGTGCTGCTTCCCTCTAGTGGTTGGAGGGCAGGGATGCTGCTAAACATGGTGCTTATAGCCCGCTAGGCTCCTCTGTCTATGGGGTTCTCCAGGCAAGGATGCTGGAGTGGGTTGCCATTCCCTTCCCCAGGGGATCTTCCTGACCCCGGGATTGAACCTGTGTTTCTTGTGTCTCCTGCACTGGCAGGCGGGCTCTTTAGCAAAAGCCTGGGGGGTGTACAGGTGCCTGGAGGTGGGGGGGAGGGGGGCCAGGGGCGGCGTGGGAGAGCCACCCCGCGTGAGGGTTTGCCAGTTGACCTGACCTAGCTCTGTCCAGGACTGGGAAGGGACTTGGAGAGGGAATGTGAAAAAAAAAAGAACCTGGTCCAGGGAGCTTGGAGCACGGGGTGGGGTGGAGAACGCAGCCAGGCGTCTCCTGGCTTTTTGCAGAAGCTGCCTTGGCCGAGGGCTGTGTGACTGCGGGCACGAGTCTTCCCTCTCTGAGCCTCAGCTTCCTTCTCTGCACGTGGAATGATGGCTGTAGAGATGGCAAATCGCTGCATGGCAGAGAACCGCCCAGACTGTGGTGGGCGCCCCAAAGCGTGATACTTGAGAGAGGAGATAGCGTTGCCCTTGCGGGGAGAAGCCATGAGGCTCCCCCAGCGTGTCCCAGGCGGGGCTGGGGGGAGGAAGGAGCCCCTCAGGGGCCGCATCCACGCAGCGGACGCGTGCCCGGGCAGGAGGGGTTTGCCTGATGGAAGTGACAGGGCAGCTCAGGGCCTTCCCTGTGTTTTCCGCCTGCAGACAATGGGCCTTACACCAAAGGAGGCAAGGACGCCGGAGGGGCTGACGGGGCCCTGGCGTGCCGCCGGCAGAGCATCCCAGGTAAACTGCCCCTCTGCTTCCCCTTTCTCTCTGGAGGCACAGAGAGCTCCGGGCAGGGGTCAGACCGCATCAGTCGTGTCTGATTCTTTGCTGCCCCCTGGACTGTACACCAGGTTCCCCTGTCCATCACCACCTCCCGGAGCTTGCTCAAACTCTTGTCCATTGAGTTGGTGATGCCATCCAACCATCTCATCCTCTGTCGTCCCCTTCTCCTCCTGCCTTCAATCTTTCCCAGCATCAGGGTCTTTTCCGATGAGGCGGCTCTGTGACCTTAGACTAGTCCCTCAGCCTCTCTGATCCGTAAAAAGGAGATGATTTCACCAGCATCACGCAGCCACGCGCACAGCTTACCCAGCATCCGTTTTATTTGTCCTGGAGCCGGAGGCTCAGAATATGCCCCACGCTGCCCGCTCACCCCCTCTCTGTTGGCAGAGGAGTTCCGAGGGGTCACCACGGTGGAGCTGACCAAGAAGGAGGGCAGCACGCTGGGCCTGACCATCTCGGGGGGCACCGACAAGGATGGGAAGCCCAGGGTCTCCAACCTGAGGCCTGGGGGACTTGCGGCCAGGTGAGAAGCCTGGGATTGGGGTGGGGGGCGTGGGTAGGAAGGGGGCCGGGCGGAGGGGAGGGAGGCCTGGGGCCTCGGCAGAGCAGTAAGAGCCGGGTGTCTCTGGAGGAAGGGCTGGAGGCCACTTCGTTCCCTTTGCTCCGGAGCCAACCCGACCACAGCGCCCCATGCTCACTGCTCACGGTGAGCCTTCTCACACGCAGAACCCTCTGCCCAGAAGGCCCCTTCCCTAGACATCCTCCTCCTCTTGTGTGTCTGACTCTGTGCGACCCCACGGACTGCAGCTCCTCTGTCCATGGCATTCTCCAGGCCAGAACACTGGAGTGGGTATCCTTTGCCTTCTCCAGGGCATCTTCCCAACCCGGGGATCAAACCCAGGTCTCCCACATTGCAGGTGGATTCTTCACCTGCTGAGTCTCAAGGGAAGCCCAAGAATACTGGAGTGGGTAGCCTATCCCTTTTCCAGGGGATCTTCCTGACCCAGGAATCAAACTGGGGTCTCTGCATTGCAGGCGGATTCAGGTCCATGAAACCTGGGAGTTAGCCTCTGTGTTACTGCCCCTCTGGGCCCAGGAAGAACTTTAAGTGATAGTAGGCGCAGACACTCTATAGAGCTGTAACTATGAGGGTGACACCCCACAGGAGGGAAAGCTGGCAGACCAGCATCGATTGGGGGGCGGTGGGGAGAAGGCCAGGCCCGGGCATCCCCCAGATCTCGGGTAGAATCCGCACTCTCCTACTCACCTGCCGAGTGACCCCGGACCCGGCCTGCCCTCTCTGAGCCTCAGTTTCCGCACCTGTAAAATGGGGCCGCAGAGACCACCAGGCTTCCGTGGGCGGGAGGATATGAACGCCAGTGTCTGTTACCCGGCGCGTGCTCTGGCCTCCTCTCTCCCAGGAGTGACCTGCTGAACGTGGGCGACTACATCCGGTCAGTCAACGGGATCCACTTGACCAGGCTCCGCCACGATGAGATCATCACCCTGCTCAAGAACGTGGGCGAGCGTGTGGTGCTGGAGGTGGAGTTTGAGCTGCCCCCGCCCGGTGGGTGCCCTTGGGCCGGGGACCTCCTCCCCGGCCTTGGTCGTGGGTGGACACGGCTGCCCCCTTGCCAGCACCTGGGTCGGGGGGCGGTGGGGCCGTGCCCCCTCGGGTGGGCAGGACCTAGAGGCTGGCCACCAACAGCCAGGCCGTTCCTGGGGCTCCGCCTGCAAATGCAGTGCACTGGCCCCAGGATGTGGCAGGCCCCTTATAACACCCTTACCGTCGTGCGTGCTACGTTTCCAGATGCTTCTCCCCTGGGGGAAGGTTTTAGGAATGACGCTGAGCGCATCAGTCCCTGCTCTTCCCATACCGTGCAGTGGCCTGGGGTGTTTTAGCGCAGCTCTGAATTTCCAGAGTTGGTCTCAAGTCTTCAAGTCAGACCAACTTTCTGGAATTGAGCTCGGGCCTCAGACTGCCAGCCCTGGACTCAAGCTGGAGTTCTGCTGCTGTCTCCGTGAGAGCCCGGGCCAGCCCGCTCCCCTCCCTAAGTGGAGGCCTGAGTGGGCTTCCGGGAGGACGGTGCCTCCAAGCCTCACCTGTCCTGCCCGTCCAGCGGGGTGGGGGGAGTTGGCCTTTCCTGCAGCGTCTGTGGCTGGCCACCCGCCTGCCCCGGAACAGACCCTGGGGACAGCTGCCAGCTGGGGGACGCGACTGAAGGACTCAGCAGGGTCTCCACTTCCCCCCAGCCCCCGAGAACAACCCGGGGATCGTTTCAAAGACAGTGGATGTCTCCCTCTACAAGGAGGGCAACAGCTTTGGCTTCGTCCTCAGAGGTCAGTGTAAGAGTCATCTTTGTGGTCAAGGGACGGGAGGGCTGACGCCAATTCTATGTGTTTGCTTTGCTCTGATGAATTATAATATATTTATATTTAAATTTAGATAAATAAATATATATTTAAATTTAAATAAACACATTTAAATTTAGATAAACAAGCACATATTTATGTGAACATATTTGTTGGAATAAATTCACATTTATATTTAAATAAATAAATATATATTTGTGTTTAAAGAAATTTATATTTATACTTAAATAAATTTATATATTTATATTTATGAAAATATTTATACTTTATAATTATATATGAATATATAAATTAAAATATATTTAAATATATTTATAAACATATGATTAATATATGTGTAATATTTATCTATATTATATTTATCTAATATAACTTATATTTTAAATATAGCTTGTATTTATATAATTATATATAAAATAATATGTTTATATTTATATATTTATTTGTATTTATATTTATATGTTTCGGAGAAGGACATGGCAACCCACTCCAGTACTCTTGCCTGGAAAGTCCCATGGATGGAGGAGCCTGGTGGGCTACAGTCCAAGGGGTCGCAAAGAGTCAGACATGACTGAGTGACATCACTTTCATTTTTCACTTTCATGCATTGGAGAAGGAAATGGCAACCCACTCCAGTGTTCTTGCCTGGAGAATCCCAGGGATGGTGGACCTGGTGGGCTGCCGTCTATGGGGTCGCACAGTCGGACACGACTGAAGCGACTTAGCAGCAGCAGCAGCAGCAGCATATTTATATGTTTATATAAATATATTTATATTTATATAATCTTCCTTCTGACCTTTAAGAACCCAGGATCATTAAATCAAATATTAAATGGAAAACTTGGCCAAGCAATAAAGTGTGCATGGTTGAGGACGTGAAAGGGAAAATTTGTAACAGAAAGTGAAGTTCGGAGCTGCCTAGCAACCAGGGAAAAAAGGGAAATCGGATGAGATCGCAGGAGAGGAAGCAAGCTGTTTAACAAGAGAGGACTTTGGTTCTGTTCCCTACTTTCCATTCCACCTCTGGGTGGGATTTCCAGTCCATGTCTCGTAGGAGGGGCAGTGAATCGCAGGGACAGAGTCCTGGAGCTGAGGTGGTGAAGGAAGCCTGCTTAAAGTCTGGGTCGGGGCCTCCGGGCACCAGGGAGCGGGTGGGTGGATGACTGCCGTCTCTTGTCAAATTCTGTCCAGGGGGTGCCCATGAAGACGGGCACAAGTCCCGCCCGCTTGTCCTGACCTACGTGAGGCCCGGCGGCCCTGCCGACAGGTGAGCCTGAGCTGGGGGCAGCTTGCAGCCTCGGCCTCCACCGCCCTCACCCAGCTCCCCGGGGATGGAGGCGGGGGGACATCGGGCAGGGTCTCCAAGGGGCAAGCTGAGGTCCAGACGGGGGACACCCCCGCCCAGCGTCACTCGGCAGCTTGTTGGTGGAGCCAGCCCTAAATCCCAAACGAGGGGGGCCCCGAGCTCTTTCTTCCCCAAGATCCTGCTGTCTCGGGGGCAGAGAGCTTCGGTGTGGTGTTCCCCTTCCCTGGCCTTCATTTTCCCATCTGTGGAATGGGCCCAGTGGGGCCCCGCAGAGATGATGCGAGGGATGTGGGGCTTGGTGGTGGGCGTCACTGTGGCCCTCAGCGACACAGCCTCCCCAGTCCAGGCTGCACTGCCGGCTGGCCCTGCCCGGGGCCTGCTCAGAAGCTCCAGGAGGAGAAGATGAGGGAGGAACACACCCAGCTCTCAGCTCCTGACCCCCGTGACCTCCCAAAGGGTGATTCCTGGCCATTTTAAGAAAAGCCTGGAATGGCCTTGTCAGAAATCTAAACCCGTCCTTGGGGCCTGTGACGAGCTATTCTTAGAACCACCCAGAATAGCCTTGGCCACCTGTTGGGGCAGGCATTCCAGAGCTGGGATACGACCCAGGCCGAGGCGAACCCCTTCAGGCCCCTCCCCTGGGACCCAGCTGAATTCCTTCCCAGGCACGTTTGTCACCAGGCCAGAGTCACTGCTGAGACCCAGGGAGGGGGCCCTGGGCGGGGGCCTGTGTGCAGACAGCTCCAAGCCTCCAGACGGCCCGCCCCTGGTGCTGGGCGGCCCTGGAGGGCTGGGACCCCGGTGAGGCCCTGGAGGTGACCTCAGAGGGCATCTCCAGCTCAGACGCAGGAGGGCTGACCCGGGACTGTGAATTTATTAAGCACTAGATGATGCTGGGAAAGACTGAAGGCGGGAGGAGAAGGGGACGACAGAGGATGAGCTGGTTGGATGGCATCACCGACTCAATGGACATGAGTTTGGGTGAACTCCGGGAGTTGGTGATGGACAGGGAGGCCTGGCGTGCTGCAGTCCATGAGGTCACAAAGAGTTGGACACGACTGAGCAACTGAACTGACCTGATGGAATTGGGGCGGGGGGGTGTCGTCGCTGACCTGACCTCCATCAGTTCTTCGGCTTCTTCCGCGTGCCCTCCCGCATCCGTTCTGCCCCGGGCTCCTTCCTCTGCTCCCTGCCCTCACTCTGTTCTCTCACTCGCTGGACGAGGCGGCGTGACCCGGCCCTTCCCCGCAGGGAGGGCTCCTTGAAGGTGGGGGACAGACTGCTCAGCGTTGACGGGATCCCGCTGCAGGGGGCCAGCCACGCCACGGCCCTGGCCACGCTGCGGCAGTGCAGCCACGAGGCGCTGTTCCAGGTGGAGTACGATGTGGCCATCCCGGGTGAGTTGGGGGCCTGAGGGCTCGGGGTGCAGGGCACGGAGTAGGGGGCACACACCCCCATCCCTGCAAGAGCTGTGTGACCCTGGCCCGGTCGCAGCCTCTCTGGGCCCCTCTGGGTGGTACACGCTCTGCCAGGCGCCGGGGATCCATCTGAGAACAACACAGATGAGGTCTCCGTTCCCATGGGGCTGACATTCTGGTGGGGAGAAATGGATCCTGGATGGGATAAGTCACGTACAGAGTGTATCAGAGGATTATAAGTGTGCAAAAAAAAAAATCACGGAGCGAGATGGGGCAGGCCGGGGGATGCCCCGTAACCTGCGGCCGTGCGGGTGAGGAAAAGTGAAGGTGGCTGGACCAGGGGCTGAGCAGGGGAGTAGAGAGGAGTTAGATCTGGGAAAGATGACAAAGGTCCGCTGGCCTGCTGTGCTGAGGTTTCGACACGTGGGTGGGGATGGGGGTAGAAAGAGCCGGGTTTTGTTTTCCAGCCACTGGGTGGGTGCGTGGGGTGCTGTTTTCTGAGATGGGGAAGGCTCGTAGTGAAACCCCACAGTTCATGCATACGGTAGGCTCTTAATGCTTGAGTGCTAAGTCACTGCCGTCGTATGCGACTCTTTGTGACTCCATGGACTGTAGCCCGCCAGGCTCCTCTGTCTGTGGGATTCTCCAGGCAAGAACACTGGAGTGGGTTGCCATGCCCTCCTCCAGGGGATCTTCCCGACCCAGGGATCAAACCTGCATCTCTTTATGTCTCCTGCATTGGCAGGCGGGTTCTTTACCACTAGCGTCACCTGGGAAGCCCAGGCTCTCAATATATGTGAGCAAATTAGTACTGTTCGGCAAAGCCGTGGGCTCAGCCTCTCTGAAACCTGAATTCCTGCCCCTCCTCTGCCTCTGAACGGCCACGTGAACTTGGACGAGGGCTTTGCCTCCAGGCGCCTCAGCTTTCTTGTCTGTAAAGTGGATGCAGTGATCCCTCCTTGGCAGTGAGGATTAAGCTGAGACGGAGGAAGGTGCTGAATATTTATTTGCATCTCAAACTCCTCTTTCCTTCCATGTACCAGACACAGTGGCCAATGCTTCAGGGCCCTTGATAGTGGAAATCACCAAGACGCCAGGGTCAGCCTTGGGGATCTCGCTCACCACCGGCTCCCACCGGAACAAGCCAGTCATCACCATCGACCGCATCAAGCCTGCTAGCGTGGTGGACAGGTGGGGCATCTGCTGGGAGCTGCTGTGATGTGTTGGGGGTGGTGCAGGGGAGAGCTGTCTAGAGCTGTCTGGCTGTACCCCTTCCCTTGTGCTCCCCGACCCGGCTAGGAGTGGGGCCCTGCATGCCGGAGACCACATCCTATCCATCGATGGTACCAGCACTGAGCACTGCTCGCTGCTTGAAGCCACCAAGCTCCTGGCCAGCGTGTCGGAGAAAGTGCGACTGGAGATCCTGCCTGCGCCCCAGAGTCGGCGGCCCCTCAAGCCCTCAGAGGCTGGTGAGTCCCCTGCAGACCTCAGGGCTCAAATCTGCAGGCTAATGGGCAGGCTAGCAATTAGCAGAGCAAATGTCCAGTCCCACAGGGACGCTCAAAGTGTCAAGTGCAGCAGCTAAGGGTGGGGAGGTAGGGCAGATAAATAACCTGGGTTTTTTAATGACCCCCCCTCCAGTGTTCTTGCCTGGAAAACCCCAAGGATGGAGGAGCCTGGTGGGCTACCATCCATGGGGTCACAAAGAGTCTGACAGGATTGAGCAACTAACACTGTCATACTTTCTGATCTGACAGTTTGCTGGCGTGTGTACCCCCAAAGCTAGTTCCATCACTGGTTGCATTAATAGAAGTATGGCTAGAACAAGGGAGGGGATAGTCCTTCTGTGCCCTGCACCACTCAGAATTTGGACCCGTGGGCTCACCTCAGGGCTCTCAGCAGGTCCAGAGGAGGCAGCCAAGCAGTCAGGAGGGCCTAGAGCCGCCCCTGTGAGTCCCTCAGATGTCCTGGCGTCTGTTCTCCCACCCCCGGCTCTGCTGCTGGGGCTCCCCAGGGGTCATCTGGGTACGCCCCTGTGACATATCTACGAGGTCGGTATGGAGGCTCTGAGGGTCCGTGCAGTGCAGGTCCTTCTGATGACACTTGGCTGCCGACAGTCCCCTTGTCGCTCCCTAAATAAACATCTGCCAAGCCCGTGTGTTAACTCCTTCTATCCTCCCAGCTTCCCTAGGAGGTAGCCGCCTTGTCCCGTTTGACAGTTATGACAGTGAGGCGCAGGGCAGGGCTGAGGGGCTTGTCCCAGTCCCGCAGCTGGTCAATGACGAAGCCAGGACTGGACTCGGCTCCTGGCCCCAGAGTCGGCCTAGTCCTCGGCTGGCGGTGGGGACGCCGCACAGGGAGGCGGAATAAATGGGCTGAGATCACGGGGACCTCGTCCGTCCATCCAAGAGCATGCTGTCCCAGGTTGGACATCCCCCTGCAAAGTCCTGCAGCAGAAGGAAGAACAGAATGAACTCTGGGGCTGTGGGGAGGAGGACCCGGTCGGGGAGGTGAGAGAGGCAGGGTCCGTGGGCTCCCCGGGGAAGCAGATGCTTAGCTGGAGTCAAGAATTCGCTGAAGCTGAGGCCCGTGAAAGGTTGAGGGGGACAGCCTTAGACTGCGATGCGGGTCCTTGCAAGCCTGGGCCAATCCAGCAGAGACCCAGGTGGCCCCCGAAAGCCCAGCGTGGGGCAGATACCCGGCCCTGGTCTCTGCTTGCCCAGCCCCAGGCCGGGGCTGCCCAGGCTACAGCGTGACCTCCGTCCCTGGAGTTGCTCCAGCTGGTCACCGTCTGCCAGCTGCACTCCGTGGAGCCGACCGGCCGGTTTGTGGGCTCCAGGGCCAGTTGACTTAGTCCACATCCTGCTCCTCCTGCCCTCCCAGCCGTGGGCGTCGGTCTGGTCCATCTTTCCCTCTCGGATCCCTGCCTCTCGGGCTGCTGCATGGCTGAGCCCTGAGCACAGGGCCTGGCACACAGTGGGCATCTGGGACATGTGGGCATAGTCTTGAATGCCCGGCCTGGCTCGGGAAACTCCAGACCTTCTGTTCCCGCTCTCCTCCCCTCGCTGGGCAGACGGAGCTCATCCTCTGGGGCGTGGAGGTCCAGCCCCGCCCAGCCCCTAACGCCTGTCTCCCCTCTTTCTCCGCCGCAGTGAAGGTGCAGAGGAGCGAGCAGCCGCATCGCTGGGACCCCTGCGTGCCCTCCTGCCACAGCCCCCGGCCCGGCCACTGCAGGACGCCCGCCTGGGCCGCCCCTGCCGGCCAGGACCAGAGCCGCTGTAAAGTGCCCTCCCCGCGGCCACTCTCCTCTGTCCCTGGGGAGGGGCTGGAGCCTGTTTTATAGGGAAGGGAACCGAGACTCCGAGAAGTGAGGGGCCCCTGTCTGGGTTTCACCAGGTCTATGAAAAGCTCGTAAGCTTTGAGGCCCAGAGAGGGAGAGACGGGCCTGAGGTCACACAGTGAGCATGGGGGCGGGGGGGAGGCACCCCTGTGTCTCCCTGGGGCGGGGTGGAGGGCTCTGCTGGGCTCATGGGTCTGTGCTCTCATCTCCACAGCCTTGTCCTCATCTCCCTTCTCCTCACCGACTGTGAACCACGCCTTTTCCTGCGCCAACCCCAGTACCCTCCCTCGTGGATCCCAGCCCATGAGCCCCCGGACCACAATGGGGCGGAGGCGGCCGCGGAGAAGGGAACACAAGAGTTCATGTAAGCCGTGGTCTCTTCTTTCCCCTCTGGGCTGCCGCTATGCCTGAAAGAGAGATTTGCCAAAGTGTGGGGTATTCGGGGCAGGGCCAGGGGTGGGGAGGTGGCATTACATAGTGTATGTGGTACACCAGGTTGCTGCAGATGGTTGGGCAGGTTGTGCACTGCACAAGGGCTCTCCTGAGGGTGACAGTGACTTTATACACTCTGTCTTGTATTTTTATTATGAAAAATTCCCAGGAGGTGCTCAGCTGTGTCTGACTCTTTGCCACCCCATGGACTATACATATACAATCCATGGAATTCTCCAGGCCTGAATACTGGAGTGGGTGGCCTTTCCCTTCTCCAGGGGATCTTCCCAACCCAGGGATTGAACCCAGGTCTCCCACATTGCAGGCGCATTGCAGGCAGATTCTTTACCAGCTGAGCCACAAGGGAAGCCTTTATTATGAAAAATTCCCAGCAGGTGGTGGCAAAGTGTCTTGAGGAAAGGCTGCCTTTTTCAGATTTGTGCGAAGGTCTCAGAGTAGCTCCCTTTCATTTTTCTCTCCTTCAACCCTCTGATCCATTCCAGGGTGTGGTGTTACTTTGTCTTTACCACCTTTCTGACCTTTGTTAACTTTCCCTAAGACAGTAACACAACAGGCCTGAACCTAGACTTCCAGCATATAGTAATTTTTACTTTTATTAGGTATATATTTCTACTCAAATTTTGCTTATAGACATTTCTCTTTATTTGTAATCACTATATATAGTTCCTTTTGAAAAGAGAGTATTTAAGTATTTTTTATTTAAAAATTATAAAAAATTGTTTAGTTTTTATTTATTTGGCTGTGTTGGGCCTTAGTTTCAGCACATGGGACCTTTTCTTGTGGCACACAGATCCTCTCTCTCGTTGTGGCGGGCGGGTTCAGCAGGTGTGGTGCACAGACCCAGTTGCTCTGCAACATGTGGGGTCTTAGCTCCCTGACCAGGGATTGAACCCATGTCCCTTGCATCACAAGGCAGACTCTTAACCACTGAACCACCAGGGAAGTCCCTTAAGTATTTTTAAACATGAGTAGTAATGAATGATAATGCAGGAGATATGTGGAAGTAGCAAACAGTCATGATTGCCCAGGATTTTTTTCTTTAATATTTATTTATGTGGCTGCCCCAGGTCTTAGTTGTACCATGCGGGATCTAGTTCCCTGACCAGGGATCAAACCCAGGCCCCTTGCATTGAGAGTGCTGAGTCTTAGCCATTGGACCACCAGGGAAGTCCGGGGCCCTGAATTTTGAAATCTTGCCTGGGAAGAATCTTTCCTTTGTTGACGTAGAGAGTGTTCCCAGCCTCCTTCCATGTGAACTGCAGAGGCCTCCAGGAAGAATGGAGGGTCAAACTGGGCCATTTAGGATTGAACCAGGTGAGGGAAGAGAGAAATATAAGTCAGTATGGCACTGAAAGCCGCTAAACATGGTTATGAGCTTCCTGGCAGCCAAGGCGAAAAGAGAATTCAGAGTCAGGTGATAGATAAAATACAACTTTACCAACCACCATTGTCACCCACTGAAGCAGCGGGTATGTAGGTGAGAAGATTCAGAAATATTTTTCACAGGCAGGAGCTTATGGAGCCTGGAGACTCTTGGGACCCCCTTACCTTGATGATAATGACTAATTAGTTAAATAAAAATTTTTGAATACTTCCAATGTTCCAGATACCATTTTTATCATTGGTGATGTAATCATGAAAAAAAAAATGAGTAGAAATATAATAACACAATATATCCAACAATAAAGTATGTTACACATATTATAATGTGTGATATATAATAATAAAAGAAAATAATATATAAAGACACAATGGTATAACTAATAGAATGACATATAAGTTTTATTTAATAAATGATATCCAATATCCATATTAATAATATAAATGTATTTATATGTGGAATATAAAATATGTTAAATGACATATTAAATAGTTAAACATGGAGTTATCATATGACACAGAAATTCCACTCTTAAGTAAATAACCAGGAGAAATGAAAACATATATCATATTCACCCCAAAACATATTTATGAATGTTTATACAGTGTCATTCATAGTATTCAAACAGGTGGGAATAACCCAGATGTCCATTGATGGATGAATTTTTAAAAATGCGGTATCATCATACAGTGGGATATTAGGGTCAAGGAGGACATTTTGATCTATGCTACATAAATGAGCCCTGAAACATGCTAAGTGAAAGAAACCACATACAAAAGACCATTTATAGTATGATTCCGTTGATATGAAATGTCCAGAACAGGCAAATATTAGACATAGAAAGTATGCTTAGGGCTGGGAGAGAGGGGAGGATTTGAGTGACTAATGGAAACAGGGCTTCTTTGAGGGATTGAAAATGTTCTAAAATTAATTAAGGGGACGGTTGTACAACTTGAATATACTAAATAATCAATATATTTACTAAAACCCATTGAATTGTACACTCTGTGGGTGAATACTGTGGAAGCTGAATTATATCTCAATAAAGCTGTTGCCAAAAATGGCATAATATATACTATTGCATCTCATAGTAATATAATGTGATATTTGATACAATAATAAAATAAATTGAAATACAAGATCACACAGGGCTTCCGTGGTAGCTCAGTGGTAAAGAATCCACCTGCTAACACTGGAGACAGGGGTTTGGTCCCTGGGTCGGGAAGATCCCCTGGAGAAGGGCGTGGCAACCCACTCCAATATTGTTGCCTGGGAAATCCCACGGACAGAGGAGCCTGGCGGGCTACAGCCCATGGAGTTGCAAGGAGTAGGACACACCTTAGCGACTGAGCGCGGCGTAACATCACACAACATCACAGGACGTCACATCACGGACCCTCGGAGCCTGTTTTATAACAAGGCGTTCCAGGAGCTGCCTTCCTGGATCCTGGGCGCAGCTCTGCCGGGTGCAACCCATGACCCCAGGGTTCAGAATGGGCCGCGACTTGGCCCCGCCCCGGGTCGGGTCGGGCCTCCCACTCGCGGGCCCTCTCCGCCGCGGGTGGGTGGGCTCTGGCAGAGAGTTCCCCCGGGACTGCGCCCTGAGCGCCGTGCCCGCCTGCCCCGCAGTGTCGCTGACCTCCAGCACGGTGGGGCCAGGCGGCCAGATCGTGCACTCGGAGACCACGGAGATCGTGCTCTGCGGAGACCCTCTCAGCGGCTTCGGCCTGCAGCTCCAGGGCGGCATCTTCGCCACCGAGACCCTGTCCTCCCCGCCCCTCGTGCGTTTTATTGAGCCTGACAGCCCGGCGGAGAGGTGAGCCGCCTGCCACTCTCCCATTCGGGGGGTGGACAGCCGGGGACGTCCAGTCACATGTTTAGCCTGGCTGCACAGGTGCCCCTCACCAACCAGCACGGTCCACCCCGTCGCCGGCCCCGTTTTGTAGACGAGGGGTCTGAGGCTCAGAGAAGCTGATTCACCTGCCCAGGGCCACACAGCTTGGGAGTGACCCATGGCACGAACCCCAGTGTGGTCTGAAGTCCGAGTCCTGTGTATACATCTCCTGAGGCATGGCATCACCCCCACGGGACAGGGAAACTGAAGTCCAGCGAGGGCATCCCTTAGCCAGTGTCCCAGATAAACGGCCCTAGGAGCTGCAGCGGGCGCGGGGCGGGGCGGAGCGCTGCCAGCCCCGCCCCGGCCCCGCCCCGCCCCGCCCCGCCCGGGATGTGGGCGGGGCCTGGCCCTGCTCCCGCGCCGCAAGACCCTGGCTTCCAACGGGGCCGCTTCTCTCTCCGGTTCAGGTGTGGGCTGCTGCAGGTAGGGGACCGCGTCCTGGCCATCAACGGCATCGCCACCGAGGACGGGACGATGGAGGAGGCCAACCAGCTGTTGCGGGACGCGGCGCTGGCCCACAAGGTCGTGCTGGAGGTGGAGTTCGACGTGGCCGGTGAGTGGGTACCTGCGGCTTCCTCGCCTCCTTCGCGACCCCCTTCTCCCTCCTTTCTCCACCCTGCTCCCCCTTCTCGCGCCTGCTTCTTCCCGCCTTTGCAGCGTGTCCCCAGAACGCCGGGAGAAAGGCGGGGAGCGGGAGTGAAGGACTTGCACACGCCAGTGTGGATGAGGACTTTTTCAAGGGAACAGGAGCCGCGGGTGGGGGAGGTGAGGGTTTATGCAAAGATCCCCAAACAACTCGGTTAGAATTCTGGTTCCTGATTTGGACACCGTGTGGCTTCGGACAGGGCCGGTCTTCCTCCAGCCTCAGTTTTCCCCAGTGTAAAAGCAGTGTAAAGTGGATAGAATCCTCTGTCACAAGGGGTGTTGTTGAGATCAGATGAGATGAAGCTCCTGCAAGCACCAGCTGAGGTCTGGCATGTGAGAGGCGCCCTGTAAGTCCTTGCTGGATCCCAATGGTTTGGGCCGGGCCAGGGGGCCCCAGTGGCAGCTGTAGGTCAGGGTACCAGTCCTGTCTCTGCTCTTACCCCGTGGGTGCTTGTCGGGGACAAGTCGGTGCAGTGTGCCTCAGTTTATTTTGTGGGTAGAAGAAGCAGGATGGGGTTGTGTTTGGCATCCCTCTCCACTGGACCAGAATGAGTGTGGGGTGCGGACTCTCTGAGGCTATTCTCTTGAGTCTCCTGGGTTTGTGTCTGTTTGCACCCAGAGTCGGTCATCCCGAGCAGCGGCACCTTCCATGTGAAGCTGCCCAAGAGGCGCGGCGTGGAGCTGGGCATCACCATCAGCTGTGAGTCCCTGTCCCACATGCCCTCCAGCCTGCCCCAAGAAAACGCCCAGCAGGAGGCGATCAGGGGAAGGTGCTGGATGGGAGGGGGGGCTGGCTGACCTGGCTTTTCTCTGTCTGTGGTGCGTGTCCTCAGGCAAGGCTTCTGGAAGCCTTGGTTTTCTGTTCTGCACAATGGGAGTCTCCTGGCCTTTTTAGTCTCCTGGGTTGGTTAAGTGGTTTTCTGAGGCACCAGTCACGTGACCCAGGTTTGGTTTTCTGATGCCTCTGTATTCCCAGGGCCCAGGAAAGGCCTGGAACATAGTCAGTGCTTAATTCATGTTTGTCAAAGGAATGAAAGTGAGGGACTGCAGAATGGAAAGAAGAAGGTAGAATACACAAACAGAGGAATGCTCACAGACCCTCCCCCAGCCCTCATCTCACTCTGGAAAAGCTGAAGTCCTCTGACTGTGCGTGCGTGCGTGCAAAGTCGCTTCAGACGTGTGCAACTCTTTGAGACCCTTTGGCCTGTAGCCTGCCAGGTTCCTCTGTACTTGGGATTCTCCAGGCAAGAATGCTGGAGTGGATTGCTATGCCCATCTCCAGGGGATCTTCCCGACCCAGGGATCAAACCCACATCTCCTGTGGCTCCTGCATTGCAGGCGGATTCTTTACCGCTGAGCCACTGGGGGATCCCCCTCTGACTTCATCTGCCACCTCCCCATCACACCCTGGAGGAGCAGCTGTCCGGAAGGGCTGGTGCTGCAGCTCCTTTCTGCCCCAGACCCCGCAGTCAGTGGTGGTGGAAATTGAAGCAGTCGATGGGGAGAAGGTGCTTCCAGCCCAGGGACCTCTGGGCACGGCCACCAGGTGCAGTTGTGCAGGTTATGCATGACACAAGGCGCCCATTCAAGGTAGACTTAGATGTTTCTGACATTTTCTCAACAGACTAATTAGATGGGGCCCCTTTGTCTCATTTGCAAAGATGCTGTTTGGGCTAGAGGGACCGCCTTACAGCTGGTCACTCATGGGAAAACCCATTAACCCACATGAATTCTTTCTGCAGGAAAACTCAGCCACCCGTTGTCTTAGATTATGTTTCCCGGGAAATAGAGTCTCCCACAAGGAATGACGTATAGGGGCCTTGTGAGGAGGGCTCTTAGGATCAACACCTGTGGGCGGGAGACTGTAGGACAGGGCAGTGGGAGGAGCTAGGCTGTGACGTAGTCCCAATAGAGGGCTCCCCCAATCTTCTTTGCTGGGGAGTCTGCAGGAGCTGAGGCTTCCCTGGTGCTCAGACGTAAAGAATCTGCCTGCCAGTACAGGAGATGTGGGTTCAATCCCGGTGTCAGGAAGATCCCCGGGAGAAGGGAATGGCTACCCACTCCAGTACCCCTGCCTGGAGAATTCCATGGACAGAAGAGGCTGGTGGGCTACAGTCCGTGGGGTCACAAAGAGCCGGACGTGACTGAGCGACTAATGCTTTCACTTTCTGCGGGAGTTGTCCTGCATCGAGGCTGGGAGCCGGGCCTTGGCACCGCTGCGTGGACTGGTCGATGGGTGTAGACACTGCCTTGGGTGAGGCTGCTCCCTCAGCCAAAGGCCATTCGCCAGCAGGGTTCCGCTGTAGTGTTCGCAGCCAGCATTCCCCGCAGCGGGCAAGGACGAACTCCGCCGTTAGGAGTCACTTGGTTCTGGAACCTGGCCCTGTGTGTGCCCGTTGCCGGGGACACAGACACCAGCCAGACCCAGCCCCTCAGGGAGCTCCATGTGCTGGAGAGTGAGCTGAGCGTGGGAGGTGTATCCTGCTTCGTCTAGGTAATCTAGGCTGTCCCCGTGAACTCTGTGGTCTCATCCCCACTTTACAGAGGGGAAACTGAGGCAGAGAGGGGCGCTGATTTGCTCACAGTCCACCCAGCCAGGGAGCCACGGGAAACAGGGCATGGGTCTCTGCGTCCACGCCCAACTCCTGGGCCCCTGAGGCGGAGGTGGCCACGGATGGGCTCTTGGCTTCTTTCCCCCAGCGGCCAGCAGGAAGCGAGGGGAGCCCCTGGTCATCTCCGACATCAAGAAAGGCAGCGTGGCGCACAGGTGGGGGAGCCCCTGGCAGGGCGGGGGGACTGGCCCACGGGGGTGGCCTGGGCGCCTGGTCTGCCCAGCTCCTCGTGTCCCCTCCCTGCTCCCGCAGGACCGGCACCCTCGAGCCGGGGGACAAGCTGCTGGCCATTGACAACATCCGCCTGGACAACTGTCCCATGGAGGACGCTGTGCAAATCCTGCGCCAGTGTGAGGACCTGGTGAAGCTAAAGATCCGAAAGGACGAGGACAACTCGGGTGAGGGCCCCGATCCCCACCCACCCACGCCAGCCAGACGGAGCCCAGCTGGGAATCTGGTGCTGCCTCCGGCCAAGGAGGGAGCGTGGTGGATGCCACCCAGGGGCTGCTGGCGGAGACCCCTTGAATGAAGATGCGGAGTGGTGGGGGGGAGGATGGCAGATGTGTCCCTGTCCCCAGGTCTGGGCTTCTCCAAAGGCCCTTGTGAGGTCTGCTAGAGTTTGAGTGAGACTTGGATCCAACAGGCCCTGCCTAAAGCTGCTGGGCGCAGATGACTGGGTGTGACGATGAGTGGGTGGGGGTGGGGAGTGTACCACTGCCTGGGTGGCTGTGAATAAGCTGAGGCTGCAAACTCAGGCACGTCTGAGGCTGGACAGGTGACAGAGTGAGTGAATTGGGCTGAAGCTGAGAAAAATGATTCAGTCTGGGTAGACAGAAGGAAAGGGAGAGGACTGTGGCCACTGGCAAGAATCTTGTTCAGAAGGGCTGCCGCCAACTCCCACCCTGGGAAGGAGGATCACTTGTGGGCAGATTTCAGAGTTTTTAAGAAAAACAGGAAATCTGGTGTCGTCTTATAGTCAATATCATCATCACCATCATTATCCTTGTTGTTCTGCATGGTATGTGAAACCTTTATTATAAAAATGCTGGTTCGGTATTTCTACTCTTATTGAAATAGCTGTTTGGGTGGAATGAAACATTGTTGGAAGCAGAAGATGGCTTCAAGTGGTGCCATCTGAAGTCCTCCCATGGGGGAAATGGGTGTGTTCATGGCTGAGGGAATAGGTGGATTAATGACTGATGGAATGTTTGAATTAATGGCTGAGGAAATAGATGTATTAATAGCATGAAACAATGGGTGTATTCATGGCAGAGTGAAGGGATGATACAGTGGCAGAGTGAGTGGCTGCATTAATGACTGGGGGAATCAGTGTAATGAATGGAGTTAAGGAATGGGTGAATTCATGGCTGAGAGAACGGGTGTATTAAAGGCATGAAGCACTTGAGTATAGTAATGGCTGGAGGAATAGTGAAATAATGCCTGAGAGGAGGGGTGAATTAATGGAGAGGAAATGGGGAGGTAGTTGCCTAGGGAATGGTTATCTTAATGGCTTGACCGTGTGGGTGAATTAGTGGCATGAGAGAATGGGCGGATTAATGACACGAGGGAGTGGGTGACTTGGTGGCTGAGGGAATGGCTGAATTAGTGGCTGAAGGAATCTGTACTAGAGCTGAGAGAATGGTATATGAATGGCAGAGGGAATGGGTGGATTGACAACTGAGGGAATGTTTGAAAAATGGCTGAGGGGGAATGAGCGTAATGGCTGAGGCGGTGGCTCTATGCTGACAGAAGGGAATGGGTGAGCTAATCACCAAGAGACCATGTTGTTCAGGCATGAGAAAATTGGTGTGTTGATGGCTGAGGGAATGGCGAATTAATGGCTGAAGGGATAGGTGAGTTAATGATTCAGGGTTTGGGTAAATTAATGATTGATGGATTGGCTGAATAAGTGGTAGAGAATTAGTGGCTGAAATGATGGGTGAATTAGTGGCTGAAGGAATGGATAAACTACGGGTTCGGCGATCCGTGACTAAAGATTGAGATAACGGTGAACTAATGGTTGAGTGAATGGGTTTATCAATGACATAGGGAATGAGGGTATTCAGGGCATGAAGACATGGGTGAACTAATAACTAGAGAGTCAGTGTGTTAGGCATTAGGGAATTGCTATATTAGTGGCTGAGGAAATGTGTGAATTCATGGCCAAGGGATTGACTGAATGAATGGCTGAGGAATGGGTGAATTAGTGGATGGAGGAATGTGTGTGTGAATGGTTGGAGGAACTGGTGTATCAAAGTCTGTGGAAATGGCTCAGATAGTCGCTGAGGAATTGGCTGAGTTAATGGCTGCAGGATTGGTTGAATTAATGACTAAGGGACTGGCCGTATTAATGGCTGAGGGAATGGGTGAACTAATCGCTTAAGGAATCTGTATTAAGCATGAAAGAACTGGTGTATTAGGGCTCACGAAAGAGGTGAAGTAATGGCTAGAGGATTGACTTAATTAGTGGCTGATGGAATGGGTGAATTAACGGCTGAGAGAATATGTGCATTAGTGGCTGATGCTATTATTAATGGCTGAGAGAATAAGGGATCTACTTGCTGAAGAAATAGTTTAATGGCCAAGAGAATGTGTAAAAATGTCTCAGATTGGCTGAATTAATGGGTGAGAGATTTCATAGGAAACAGGTGAATGTGACTGATGGAGTGAATGAACTAGTGGCTCAGGTAAAAGGTGATTTAATGATGGCAGGACTGGGTGAATTGGGGGCTTATGGCTGAACCCAACAGCAGAAAGAATGGGTGATTTAACAACTTAAGGAAATGGGTTAGTGGCTGAGATAATGGGAAACTAATAGCTGAGAGAATGGATGAATTAATAGCCGATGGAAAGTTTGTATTAGGCCTGAGGGAATGTGTGAATTAATAGCATGAGGAAATGTGTATTAATGACGGAGGGATTGGTTGGCTAAAGGAATGCCTGAAATATGGCTGAGGGAATGGGTGAATTAATGGATATAGGAAAGTGTGTCTTAATGATGGAGGGAATTAATGTATCAAAGATTAAGGGAGGCCTCTTGCCTTCTGCGATGGCCCGCCCTCTCTGTGGAGTGTTTCTCCCAAAGTTGCTCACACTTTTTGAGATGGACCACACTCTGTCTATGGAATGTGTATCCAAATAAATCCACTTCTTACCTGTCAAAGAAAATAGGCTGAGGGAATGCCTGAATTTATGGCTGAGGGAATAGTTGAAATAATACCTGAAGGAATTGGTGAACTAATCGCATGAGGTTATGAGGAAAATAATGGTTGAGCAAGTGGGTGAAATAATTCCTGAGGGATTGGATGTATTAGGCCTGCAGAATTGTGGTATTACTGGCTGAGAGTATGGGTGAATTAATGGCTGAAAGAACGGATGAATGAATGGCTGAGGGTATAGGTGAATTAGTGGCTGAAGGAATGGGTGAATGAATGGCTGAGGGAAGTGGGGGATTAATGGCTTCAGGAATGTGTGATTTAGAGTGTAGGAAATGGGTGAGGATATTTTTATATGGCATGAGAATATGGCTATATTAATGGCTGTGGGAAAAGATTAATGGCTGAGGGAATGGGTGAATTAGGGCTGAGAGAATGCCTGAGTTAATGGCTGACGAAATGGATGAATTAATGCATGCGGGTGTGTGGTATTATAGGTTGAAGGAATTGGTGTATCAAAGACTGTGGGAATGACAGAAATAATGCTGAGGGACTGCTTGAATTACTGGCTGAGGGAATGGCGGAAATAACAGCTGAAGGAATGGAAGAACTAATATGAGTTCAGTTCAGTTCAGTCCATCAGTCGTGTTCGACTCTTTGCGACCCCACGGACTGCAGCACACCAGGCTTCCCTGTCCAACACCAACTCCTGGAACTTGCTCAAACTCTTGTCCATTGGGTCAGTGATGCCATCCAACCATCTCATCCTCTGTCATCCCCTTCTCCTCCTGCCTTCAATCTTTCCCAGCATCAAGGTCTTTTCAAATAAGTCAGTTCTTCGCATCAGGTGGCCAAAATATTGGAGTTTCAGCTTCAGCATCAGTCCTTCCAGCGAATATTCAGGATTGATTTCCTTAGGGTTGACTGGTTATCAATCAATATCCTGAGGTTATGGGTAAAATAATGATTGAGTGAGTGGGTGAATTAATTCCCGAGGGATTGAGTGTTAGACCTGGGGGAACTGGTGTAGTAATGGGTGAGGGCCTTTGACTGTGTGGATCACAGTAAACTGTGGAAAATTCTGAAACAGATGGGAATACCAGACCACCTGACCTGACTCTTGAGAAACCTGTATGCAGGTCAGGAAGCAGCAGTTAGAACTGGACATGGAACAACAGACTGGTTCCAAATAGGAAAAGGAATACGTCAGGGCTGTATATTGTCACCCTGCTTATTTAACTTATATGCAGAATACATCATGAGAAATGCTGGGCTGGAGGAAGCACAGGCTGGAATCAAGATTGCCGGGAGAAATATCAATAACCTCAGATATGCAGATGATACCACCCTTATGGCAGAAAGTGAAGAAGAACTAAAGAGCCTCTTGATGCAAGTGAAAGAAGAGAGTGAAAAAGTTGTCTTAAAGCTTAACATTAAGAAAACTAAGATCATGGCATCTGGTCCCATCGCTTCATGGCAAATAGATGGGGAAACAGTGGAAACAATGGCTGACTTTATTTTTCTGGGCTCCAAAATCACTGCAGATGGTGACTGCAGTCATGAAATTAAAAGACACTTACTCCTTGGAAGGAAAGTTATGACCAACCTAGAGAGCATATTAGAAAGCAGAGACATTACTTTGCCAACAAAGGTCCGTCTAGTCAAGGCTATGGTTTTTCCAGTGGTCATGTATGGATGTGAGAGTTGGACTATAAAGAAAGCTGAGTGCTGAAGAATTGATGCTTTTGAACTGTGGTGTTGGAGAAGACTCTTGAGAGTCTCTTGGACTGCAAGGAGATCCAACCAGTCTATCCTAAAGGAAATCAGTCCTGGGTGTTCATTGGAAGGATTGATGTTGAAGCTGAAACTCCAATACTTTGGCCACCTGATGCGAAGAGCTGACTCATTTGAAAACACCCCAATGCTGGGAAAGATTGAGAGCAGGAGGAGAAGGGGATGGCAAAGGATGAGATGGTTGGATGGCATCACCAACTCAATGGACATGGATTTGGGTGAACTCTGGGAGTTGGTGACGGACAGGGAGACCTGGCGTGCTGCCGTTCATGGGGTCGCAAAGGGTCGGACATGACTGAGAGACTGAACTGAACTGATACAGGTAAATTCATGGCTGAGGGTATTAGTGAATGACTGAGGCAATGAGTGAATTAGTGGCTCAGGTATTAGCTGAGTTAATAACTGACGAACGCCTGATTTAATAGCTGAGGGAGTCGGGGTGGAGGCACTTGACTCCGTTAATGACTGAGGAGATGGTGTATTGAAGGCTGAGGCAATGGGTGAATTAGGTGCGGATAGAATAAGTGTATAGTGGCCGAAGGAATAGGTGCACTAATTTTTGTGGGAAAAGGTGAATTAATGGCTGAACAACTGGGTAGACTTATCGTTAAGAGGACGAATGTATTAAAGCTGGGGGAATTGGTGTGTTAATGTTTGAAGGTATAGCGAACTAATGGCTGCCTGGGTGAATTAATGACTCAGGTATTGCCTGATTTAATAGCTGAAGGAAAAGGGTGAATTACTGGAGGCAGGATGGGTGAATTAATGGATGTAGGAATTGTGTATTAATGACTGACGGAATGGTGTATTGAAGGCTGAGGGAATGGGTGAACTAATGGGTGTGGAATGGATTAATTAATGGCTGAGGGAGAGGTTGAACTAATTCCTCAGGGAATCAGTGAATTAATGGCTGAGGATATGGGTGAACTAATCTCTGAGCAAATGGTTATGCTAGGCATGAAAGAATTGGTATATAATGACTGAGGCAATGGGTGATAATGGCTGAGGGAATAGTTGAACTAACAGCAGATAACGTGTGAAACGGGCTTCCCTGGTGGCTCAGATGGTAAAGAATCTGCCTGCAATGTGGGAGACCCAAGGTCCGATCCCTGGGTCGGGATGATCCGCTGGAGAAGGGCATGGCAACTGACTCCAGTATTCTTGCCTGGAGAATCTCATGGACAGAGGAGCCTGGCGGGCTGCAGTCCCGGGGTCGCAAAGAGTTGACATGACTGAGCAAGTAACATGCACAATGTGTGAAACAATAGCTGAGGGGTTGGCTGAATGAAGGGCTCTGGGAATGGGTGATTTAACGTCTCAGTGAATAGGTGAATTAATATTTGAAGATATGGGGAAGTAGTGGCTCAGAGAATGAGTGAAGCAATTCCTAAGGGAATCAGTGAATTAATGGCTGAGGGAATGGATGAATGAATAGCTGCGGGAATAGATGTGTTAGTAGCTGAAAGAATGGGTGAACTAATGTGTAAGAAAAGGCTGATTTAATGGTGGAGAGAATTGATGAATTAGTAGCAGAGGAAATTGAAAATTGTCAGTTAAAGCTGAGAGAATGGGTGAACTAAATGCAGAATTTATGGGTGTATTAGTGGATGAGAGAATGGGTATATTAATGGATGAAACAATGGCTGAAGTAAAAGGCTGAGGGAAAGGGTGAATTAAAGGCTGAGTGAATGGGTATAGTAGAATATAAAGGAATGGGTGAACTAATGCCTTGGGAAATGAAGAATGGGGCTGACCAAATGGGTAAACTAATGCCTGAGGGAATGGATCAATTAGTGGCTGAGGGTATAGGTGATTTAATGGTTGAGGGAATGGATGGAACCATGGCATGAGGTTATGGGTATATTAATGGAATGAAGAAATGGATGAATTCCTGGTAAATTAATGGTAAATGGTATGGGTGAATGAATGACTGAGGGAATGGGTGAATCAGTAGCTAGAAAATGGATTAATTAATGGCTGAAGAAATTGGTGAATTAATGGCTGAGGGAATTTGTGTATTGGGGCTGAGAGAATGGGTATATCAATGGCTGAGGGAATAGGTATAATAATGCTGTAAGGGGCTTGAATTAATGGTGAAGGGAGTGTTTGAAATTATGGCTGAATGAATGGCTGGGGGAATGGCTGAATTCATGGTTTAGAGAATGGCTGAATTAATGGCACAAGGAAAGACTGGGGGAATAGGTGTATTAAGGGAATAAGGGGATGAGTGTATTAGTGACTGAGGGAATGTGTGTATTAATGGCAGAGGAATTGGGTGTATCAGTGGTTTAGGGAATGGGTAACTTTTTTTGACTGAGGGAGTGGGTGTATTAATGGAAGCGTGTGATGAGTGTGGTGCATTAACCCTCTGCGGGGTTCTGGGCGTGCCCATTCCTATGCTCTGGCCCCTGATATGTGCCCCCAACCTCTGATGCATACCCACCCTCCCCAGACGAACAGGAGACCACAGGTGCCATCAGCTACACGGTGGAGCTGAAACGCTACGGGGGCCCCCTGGGCATCACCATCTCGGGCACAGAGGAGCCTTTTGACCCTATCGTCATCTCGGGCCTGACCAAGCGTGGCCTGGCTGAGAGGTGAGCCAGGGCTCTGTGGGCACGGGTGAGCCCGGGACCCCATGGGGCAGCAGCCGAGCTTTGGGGCCAGTCAAACCTGGCTCTCAGCTTTGTTCCAATATCGATCTCTCTGACCCTCAGTTCCTCAGGTGGGGGCCAGCCCCGGGCAGCCATCCCCATTTCAGGTAAGTGCTGGATAAATCCCTCCCAGGCGGCTCAGTGGGTCAAGAATCTGCCTGCAATCCAGAAGACAGGTTTGGTTCCAAAAGACCCATGTTCGATCTGTGGGTTGGGAAGATCCCCTGGAGAAGGGCATGGCAACCCACTCCAGTATTCTCGCCTGGAGCATCCCATGGACGGAGGAGCCTGGCGGGCTACAGTCCGTGGGGTCGCAAAGAGTCGGACATGGCCGAAGCGACTGAGCACGCACGCACACTGGATAAATATGTGCTCGCCGTCTGCTCCCCCAAACCTGCAGATCTCCCTGTTTCTGGAAAGTCAGCATGTGGGCCTTTATGGAGCCCGTGCTTCTTGTGCCTGCATAGCACAGGGGCCGTGTCCCTGGTGCCTGAGTTCCAGCACAGCCCGGGGCACCTCTTTGGAGGCACTGGGGTGGGGGGCCCCCGCTATTCTATCCCCTAGGAAGTCCCCCCAAAACCATGGCAGCAGGGGGAGCTGTGAGAAGAGTCGTGTCCAGGCTGTCCAGTTCGGAGGGCAAGCAGGGAGATGTGGACCCGAAGTGGAACTGGTCGCCTCTGGGGTGGGGGTCACAGGGAGGCCACCCCAGTGTGGGTGAGACAGGCTTTCTCCGGACAGCTTTGCAGTGAGCTCCAGGCACCGAGAAGAGCTTGCTGTGAAAGGGGAGCCTCGTCTGGCCTGGCCGGCAGGGTGGACCCTTGGAGAAGGACACAGCTCAGGCGGGGCACCCTGGTGGGGTGGGTGGAGCAGGGGATGGAGGGGTTCAGGGCTGAGGCCAACCCTGAGCCAACCCTCTTGGCTGTGCTCCCGGAGCCGCCCCAGCTGGATGCCCAGCACCCTGCAGAGGGCACCGTGAACGGTTCTGACTTCGGAGATCTTCAACCACATTTTCTGGGCACCCACTGTGAACCAGCCCCAAGGGGCACAGTAGACAACCTCCCTGCCTTCGCCTGGCTGGTCTAGGTCAGCACTGTCCAAGTGCAGGATAATGTGAGCTGCGAATGTATTCATAAACTTTGTAGCAGCCAGTGATGCTCAGTCGCTCAGCCGTGTCCGACTCTGTGACCCCATGGACCGCGGCACGCCAGGCTTCCCTGTCCATCACCATCTCCCGGAGCTTACTCAAACTCATGTCCATCGAGTCGGTGATGCCATCCAACCATCTCATCCTCTGTCGTTCCCTTCTCCTCCTGCCCCCAATCCCTCCCAGCATCAGGGTCTTTTCTAGTGAGTCAGCTCTTCGCATCAGGTGGCCAAAGTATTGGAGTTTCAGCTTCAGTCCTTCCAGTGAATATTCAGGACTGATTTCCTTCAGGACTGACTGGTTTGACCTCCTTGCAGTCCAAGGGACTCTCAAAGAGTCTTCTCCAACGCCACAGTTTGAAAGCATCAATCCTTCGACACACAGTCTTCTTTACAGTCCAACTCTCACATGACTACTGGAAAAAACCATAGCTTTGACTATATGAATGTTTGTTGGCAAAGTGATGTCCCTGCTTTTTAATATGCTCTCTAGGTTTGTCATAACTTTTTTTCCAAGGAGCGTCTTTTACTTTCAGGACTGCAGTCACCCCCTGAGTGATTTTGGAGCCCCCCAAAATAAAGTCTGTCACTGTTTCCATTGTTTTCCCATCCATTTGCCATGAAGTGATAGAAAAGTCGTTTTGACTTTAAAAAATCTTAAATATGTATTTATTTGAGCTTGTGATCAGTGTAAAAATGACTAGCAGAATAGTTGACATTCCTCTTTCACATTATGTCTTCAGACTCTGGTGTATTTTACACTTTTAGCACGTCTCCATACAGGCCAGCCACATCTCAGGGCCCAGCAATCCCACGTGGCTGGTGGCCGTCGAACTAGACAGCACAGCCCTGGCTTTCCTCCCAGAATCCAGTCCTTCCCGACTCAGTCGGTCCCCCAGGCCCTCGGGGAGCTCGCTGGGCCAGGCTGGGCGTGGAAGGGCTTGACCCTCCATGAGCTCCCAGCTGGGGGCAAAGTCTACACTTGGAGTCTAAGAGCCCCGACCCCAGTCCTCTCCCTCCTCCTGCTCCACGCAGGTCGGGTACATTCTCAGCCCCCACCACCACTCCCCCTGCCCAGCCCTGGTTGCTCCCCAGAATCCCGTCCCGGGCCCCACTCCCAGAGGTTCGGTTTCATGGGTCAGGGGGAGGGGCAAGACATCTGTACTTTTGAAAAAGCTCCTTAGGTATCTCATAGCATTTAGGTGGAAAACCACTGAGGTGTGCAGTTACAGCTTGGCCTTATCAGCGCCTACCCCCCTCCCCCCGTATACCCCTGTATGAAGGCAGCTGGATCCTGGCGATTACTCTTATTCTCCAGGTGGGGAAACTGAGGTCCAGGGAGAGGGAAAGGCTACCCATGGGTGTCAGCTGGAGGAGAATGTGAATTCCTTCCACTCAGCCGTCCTTGAGTTATAATTTGATACCATAAGCATCAAATTATCACGCTTAGTTTGCAGATGAAAGAACTGAGACTCAGGGAAGTAAAGAAATTGGCCCAAGACCACATAGTTCAGTTCAGTCATTCAGTCATGTCCGACTCTTTACGACCCCATGGACTGCAGCACGCCAGACTTCCCTGTCCATCACCAACTCCCAGACCTTGCTCATACTCATGTCCATGGAGTCAGTGATGCCATCCAACCATCTCATCCTCTGTCATGCCCTTCTCCTCCTGCCTTCAATCTTTCCCAGCATCAGGGTCTTTTCAAATGAGTCAGCTCATCACATCAGGTGGCCAAAGTATTAAAGTTTCAGCTTCAGCATCAGTCCTTCCAATATTCATCATTCAGGAATGATTTCCTTTAGGATGGACTGGTTGGATCTCCTTGCAGTCCAAGGGACTCTCAGGGGTCTTCTCCAACACCACAGTTCAAAAGCATCAATTCTTTAGCACTCAGCTTGAAAAGACCACATAGTATTTGGTAGCTAGTAAGTGGCGTTCCAAACATCCTCTAAATTCATGCTTAACACTGGTTCCAGAACCTAACTTTAGAGTTGAGCAGGAAAAATCCCCTCCCAGATGATAAACTTGATACCTCTATTAACACAATCACACTGGCTGTTTTTTTTTTAATCCCCCACAGGTGGGTTTACCTGGGGTCATCCAGGCTTGTGCTTTGGGTTTCCTGAGTTCCCGCAGGGCAGACCCCCCAATTCAAGTCCCTAACTCCCATCCTGTCCCCTATGCGCCCTCCCCAGGACTGGCGCCATCCACGTCGGGGACCGTATCCTGGCCATCAACAGTGTTAGCCTCAAGGGCCGGCCGCTGAGCGAGGCCATCCACCTCCTGCAGGTGGCTGGCGAGACCGTCACCCTGAAGATCAAGAAGCAGCTAGACCGTGAGCCTCACCCCGCACCCTGGGGGCCGTCCAGCCCGCTTAGGGAGAGAGCTCCCTCGGGCACTGTGCCACGCTTTGCGAGCCCAGCCTCACAAGATGGTTACTTACCCCGGGGAGGCGGGAGGGTCCCTGGAGAGATGAGGAGACAAGGCTCAGAGTGATGCCCCGAGGTCACAGGGCCACTGTGGCGCTCTCTGGGCCTGAACCATGCTCTTCATCACCTCCCGCCTCGGCCTCCTGCCTCTGAAGGAGCCTGCTTGTCATCCCTGTGGCTGTCTTTACGTTCCCGTTTCCCCCGTATTTATCCCCTGTGCTTGGCTAGGGAGTGGACGAGAGTCCAGACTTTGGAGCTCTCCTTTGAATCTGGGCTCCTCTGTCGCTCACCATGTGACCTTGGGTGTGCGGTGCAGCCTTCCCAAAGCCTCAGTGTTCCCGTCTGTGAGATGGGTTTGCCCACTAGCCTGCCTCCCACCTCGCCTGCCTCCCACCTCACGTCTCCGCTTGGTCAGCAAGAGGCTCGGGGCACCCAGGGGCCTGTGATTCCCCAAACCAGGCGGAAGCAGGGAAACAGACTGGTTGAACATCTCTGACTCCAAGGTCAGAAGCCAGTGGCGGTGACACCCGCTTTTCCTCCCAGGCCCCCTCGCACCCCGCAAGTCGGGCAGCCTTAGCGAAGCCAGTGATGCGGATGAAGACCCGCCGGAGGCGCTGAAAGGCGGTCTGCTGGCAGCCCGATCGTCGCCCACCGTGCCCAGCGTGGACAGCGCCGTGGAGTCCTGGGGCAGCTCGGCCACAGAGGGTGGCTTTGGGGGCCCAGGTGACGCCTCGGGCCCCTGGACGAGCGCTGTGCTCTCTCGGGCCTTTACAGGGGCCATGCCCTGCCCCTGCCCCGCCTCCTTGCTCCTCCTCGGCTGGCTCCGTCCCTCAGGGACACTTCCTGACGGCAGAGCTGATCGGGCCCAGTCAGCCTTTCTGACGGCCCCTCACCCTCAGAGCATGGACCATAGGCCTTCCTGGGCTTTGATTGGCATCCATGGCACAGAGCTGCCCGTTCAGATCTCCCCCATGAGGCTGAGACTAAGGGGTCTGTCTCCTGCCTCCTCCATTCCCAGCCCGATGGCCAGCACGCAGCAAGCGCCCAATGCTGACTGCATCCCATCAAAGACAGGAAGGCAGAAGCCCCCTGCCGTCCCTCCGGCGAGGCCCGCTTGGGAGGCCACCCCCAGGACGCACGCCCCCACCCCCCGCCCATTGCACATGAGACCCATGGGCGGCCTTGGGGGACGTCTGAATCTTGTGATCTCTGTGACCCAGAACCGCAGGCGACTCCCCAAGGCCCAGCTCAGGGAGGAGTGGGGTGAGGCCTCCAGGTAGTCTCAGGGGCCCTGGGCCCTGGTCATCCCTCACTGCGTGTCTGCTCACTCTGTTTCAGCTTCCCCATCTGCAGCCCTGGGTCAGCATCACCCCGCAGGGCAGGACCTTCAGGGCAGGGAGAAGGGGATGGTTAAGAGTGTGGACCCCTTCTCATGCTGAGCCCCATGGAGCTGGGACAGGGTCCTGGAGGCCTGGCATTCACTCTGCTGATGGTCACGGGGTTCTAGAGTAGGGGCCTTGGGTGGCCCGGCAAGCACAGAGGAGGCAAAGACCTCTCCCAGGCCACCCCGCCAGGCTGGAGGTGGGGCAGGAAGGAGGGCCAGCAGGGCACACGGAGAGGATGCTCGACGCCCTCTCTCTCCGCCTGCCAGGTTCCTACACTCCGCAGGCGGCTGCTCGGGCCGTGACCCCCCAGGAGTGGCGGCCCAGCCGGCTGAGAAGCAGTCCCCCGCCAACCGAGCCCCGGAGGACGAGCTATACCCCAGGCCCTGCCGACGAGAGCTTCCCCGAGGAGGAGGAGGAGGAGGAGGACTGGGAGCCGCCCACGAGGTCTGTGGGGGGCAGGGGTGCACCCCCAGGGGAGGAGGCAGGCTTGGCCTCCCGGCTGGGATGGGCTTAGGGAGCTGGTCCCTGTGCCGGGGCGGTGGGCGCAATGAATGAGTCTTGTGTGGCTCCCGGGAGAGGAGAGCCAGCATGGGGCAGAGCCGTCTTCATTTCAGAAGGCCCATGTCGGGGACGGGGGCACAGCGGAGGCAAGCGGGGCAGGAAGGCAGCCTGGTTGACTCCCCCCACCACCCTGTGTCTGGCGATTGGCTCTTCTTAGAACCTGAGGCGTTGAACCCGGACCCTCCCGACTTGGCCCAGGTGGCGGTGGCCCTCCTGCGGGGACCCCCCGACCCCCGCAGGGTGGCTGTGGTCACGAGTGCCAGCCCTGGGCTGCGGGTATGGTGCTGTTTGTGGCAGTGTCTTCAGAGGGATTCAGCTGCCCACGGCTCCCGCGAGGAGCGATTCCAAGGAGTCCCAGCCGCCCTCTTCCCGTGGCCGAGTTTCCGACCGGGCAGTGCCTGCCGCCGAGGGCGCCGTCCCCTCCCCTTTCTGGGCCGACGCCTGCTCATCCTTCAGACCAGGCTCAAGGTCCCCTCCCCGCGCAGGCTTCCCTGGCTCTCAGAAGGGAGGCAGGCCTCCCTCCGCTGGAAGTGCGCACGAGCCTCCCGGTGGCGCTGGCTGTCTTGGGTCTGCCTATTAACCACCTGGCTGTTGTCTTCTGCGTGGCGCCCTGAGCTCAGCCTGGCACCCAGTAGGTGTTCATGCCCACACGCCGTGAGATCAGGGCCCTCACCTTAGTCCCCTCCATGGCCCTGCGCCCAGGAGAGGGCCTGGCTCAGCGCGTCTGTAGACTCGAACGCAGTGCATGGCCTTGAAGGCTCCGTCTTCTCATCTCTGAAATGGGAAGGCGAGGGGGCCGCCTCTCTTGTATCATCGTCCTGGCGGCTCCCCAGGAGACGAAAGCCTGGGTGCCTTCCTGAGAGGGAGAGAGAGCTTTGCCCACCACAGCACAGTTGATAAGGGCCGGGGCTGTGTCGACAGCAAACGGCGTTGCAGGCGGTGAAGCGTGAAAATGTGGCTTGTCGCGCTCTGATGGGGCCCGGACTCCTGTGATGGAAACTGTGGAGTGCGTGGGGCGCAGCCCGTTCCCCAGCGCGGACCCTCCATCCTCATCCGTCTGTGTCCACGCCGGCTCCAGCTGTGTCTGTCACTGTCCTGCAGTGCCTTGTGTCTGGGCGGGGAGGGGAGGCCAGGGGCTGTCCTCTGGGGCTGCACCATGGATCTCCTCTCTTGTCTGTCTCTCTGTCTGTCTGTCTGTCCGTCTCTCTTCCCAGGCGTCCTGTGTCACCGCTCTCCACCCCGTCTCATCTGTCCCTGTTCTAGCCGCTCACCGCCAGTCCCGGTGGCCCCTCACTGCGTCTCCCCCCCCATTCCGTGTCACCAGCCACTGCCCCGGGGCCCCAGCTCTGCCGCCAAGGACGCCTGCCTTCCAGCCCACCCGCCCGCCCACCCTCTGGCCCCCCCGAGCCCAGCGCAGGGTCCCCAGGGCCCGGAAGATGCCTCAGATCCCCGCCCGCCCGCCCGCCGGGAGTTGACCTTCTCTGGTTCCTACGTTGCAGCCCAGCCCCTGGCCCCGGCCGCGAGGAGGGCTTCTGGCGCACGTTCGGGGAAGCCCTCGAAGACCTGGAGTCGTGCGGTCAGTCAGAGCTGCTGAGGGAGCTGGAGGTACGGGCTTGGGCACCCGGGCGCGTGTGCCCGCGGGAGGCAGCCTGGAGGTGGGACTGTGCTCCCGTGTAGTGCGTGCAAGTGCACGGCCCGGCGTCCTCCGGGGGGAGGTGCTGCACACACGCATGGATGGACACGTGTGCAACGGAGAGCATGTTTGGAGCATGTGTGTGCATGCATGCATGTGAGCACGCTCAGGCATGCACCGTGCAGAGTGTCTTGTCGCAGCACGTGTGCGGGTGTGCACATGTGGATGCATGAGGGCAGCTGTGTGTGTGTGTGTGTGTGTGTGCACACGCGTGTGCACGCACAGTACAGAGGCCTGCATGGCTCTGAGCATGCCCAGAGGAAGCTTCTGGAGGGTAGCATCCGTAACAGCAGGAGGCGAGGGGCCGGGAGATCCACGTTCCCCACGACGGGCAGGCTGCCCGGGGAGACCCGGGCTGGGGGTCGTCCCCGGGTCACTCCTGGAGCGCCTCCCCGCTCCGAGCTCGGCAGCCCACTCTCTTTATCTGCGCTTCTGCCCCATTTGTGCTCCTCGGGCTTCTGGTCGACGTGCGTTTCTCTGTTCGTCTTGCCAGTTACTGGGCTCTTCAAAGAATCGGCTTTTAGTTTTGTGCGTCTTTCTCACGTTTCATTGGTTCTTTGTCTTGCCCTTTTTCATGTTTTGCTTCCACATTCCCTTCCTTCTACTTCACCTGTGTTTTAAGCCCTGACACTCTTCCTGGTTTCTCAACTCCTTAAGTTTTCAATCTTTATTGTTTCCTAACATTTAAAGATACGAATTTACCTGTAAGCCCTTGGTTGACTGCATCCCATAAACTTTAAGTTGTGGCACTTTTAAGGTCTGTTCAATTCCTAATGTTTAAAAAATGTCCGTTGTAATTTTTAGTGAAGCCCTTTAATTACACTTCTAGAAGTGGGGTGTTTGGTTTTGGAACTCCATATGTGTGGTTTTATTTTTTGATGCCAACTTTAAAACCAGTTCACACTGGGTTGTGACAGTGCTTTCAACTTGATACTAACTCTTGGGATTTTTTATAAGACTTCTTTCTTGGTGGCCAAGGACGTGATCAGCTTTAGTATCTGTTTCGGGTACACTCGCAAACGTTTGCTGACGGCAAATAGAGCCGAAAGTGTCTGAGTGGAGGGCTGTGTCCCCTCAGGCGTCCATCATGACAGGCGCCGTGCAGAGCGTGGCCCTGGAGGGCGGGCCCCGCCACCGGCCCTGGAGGAGGAGCCGGGAGCTACGAGCCTCCCCCGAAGGGACGCAGGAGCTGCTGCCGCCACCGCCCGTGGAGATGCACAAGGTGGGTGCTGGGGGTCGGGGTGCGCGGGAGGCCCGGGCGCATGTCCCGATGCTGCGGAGACTGGCCATGGCCCCAGGTGGACCCCACTCCTCTCCAGGCTTCGCTCTCCTCCACCAGTAAAACACAAGATTAGGTCGGAGGTAGAGTTTTCCAAAACTCCTGCCATTTGGCAGAAACACACACACACATCCATCCATGCACTTGTGTGTGCACACACACACACCTGTGATGCTTTTGTTTACGTGGACTCACTTTTATCCCACTTAAGTTATTGTGTGTGAGTGTATATAGTATATAAGCTTGTAGTGTGTGTGTGGTATATATATATATATATGTATGGCACTGGTGGTTTAGTTGCTCAGTCGAGTCCAATTCTCTGTGACCGCTTGGACTGTAGCCCACCAGGCTCCTCTGTCCGTGGGATTCTCCAGGCAAGAATGCTGGAGTGGGTTGCCACTTCCCATTCCAGGGGATCTTCCCGACCTGGGGATCGAAACTGCGTCTCTTGCGTCTCCTGCATTGGCAGGCAGATTCATTACCACTAGCGTCACCAGGGAAGCCCATGTATGTGTATGTGTGCATGTATATCACTGCCTCACAGGAAAGGCCAGCGTTTTTGTCAGCTATAGGCTACAGTCTAGGAAAATAAAACACACGGGGAAAAGAGACCTCTCGCCCCAGATCGCCTTCAGAAGGCTCTGAGCGCTGTGGGGAACGGGGCAATGGGCAGTGTCAGAGGCTGGTGGAAGCACATGGCCACCTCCGGAGGCTTTGTTCTGGGGTGGAAGTGGGAAGACTGCAAAGGGATGGAGAGGGACTCTGTTCCCATGGCTTCCGCGGTGACTGAGTGCTGCAGAAGGACGGCCCCAGAGGTGGGGGGGCAGCCGGGTGGGCCGGGGCTGAGTCCCAGAAGCATCCGACGCCAGCCCAAGGGCCTTGGGCAGCTGTGGGAAGCTGGGGGCAGCTCGGGGCTCCAGAGGTCCCCTCCTCCTGCTGCCCCCAGGTGACGCTGCACAAGGACCCCATACGGAGTGACTTCGGCTTCAGCGTCTCAGACGGCCTCCTGGAGAAGGGCGTCTACGTCCACACCGTGCGCCCTGATGGGCCGGCCCAACGTGGGGGTCTCCGGCCCTTCGACCGGGTTCTCCAGGTAACACCGGCGTGGGAGTACCTTTGATGGAGTGGTGTTCCCTAGCCCCAGGGTGGGGAGAAAGCCCAACATCTGCCCTGGCTGAGTGGCCTTGGGCAGGCGGCTTCCCGTCTCTGAGAGCCAGCTTCTTCATCTGAGAGAAGGGGCTGACCGCACGGGTGTATCGGTGAGGCTAGGCTGAGTTATGCTGCAGTAGCAAACAACCCCACATCTCAGTGGTTTTTCGGTATTTCTTTCCTAAAATTGTTTCTTTTTAGTTTTGGCTGGGCTGGCTCTTGGTTGCTGTGCGGAGGCTTTGTCTCGTGGGGGCGCGTGGACGCCTCACTGCGGTGGCTTCTGCCGCTGCAGGGCCTAGATGCCAGGATATGCTGGTGGCTCCAGTACTTGGAGCAGGCTCAGTACTTGGAGTATGCAGGCTCTAGAGCGCTGGCTCGGTGGTTGGGGCATGCTGGCTTAGTTGCCCTGTGGCATGTGGGATCTTCCTGGACCAGGGATGGAACCCAGGTCCCCTGCATTGGCAGGCAGATTTTTAACCACTGGACCAAGAGAAGTCACCAAATCTCAGTGATTTAATGCACGTGAACATTTATTTATCGCCTCTCCTATAATACATCCACCGCGGGTCTTGTGGAGGCTCCACCCTCTAGGAAATGCCCCAGACGCCATGGCAACTAAGTCATGCGATCTCACAGCAAGGGAGCCTGGGAGATGTGAGTGGGCACACCCTTGCCCGTGCCCCACTTTCTGGGCAGGAGGCTCAGCATGTGGTCTGCTTGTGATGTTAAAAAATAAAGGAGAAGCAGGTGCAGGTGTTGGAGGGTGAAGGATGCGCGGAAGGGCTGACAGAGTTAAATGGGAGTGCCTGCCTCTGTGTCAGCGTTCAGACTGACCGTGTGTCCGGGCCGGGCAGGGTCTGGGTGTTGGGAAAGCCTCACCCACTTGAGCCCAGGCTGAGTGGATGCCGTCTGCCCCGTGGCTGTGTGTGTGCAGGTCAACCACGTTCGCACGCGGGACCTTGACTGCTGCCTGACCGTGCCGCTCCTGGCTGAGGCGGGCGATGTCGTGGAGCTGGTCATCAGCCGCAACCCGCTGGCCCAGACCAGCCGGTCCCCGCGGGCGCCCGGCCCCAGCGGCCCACGGATGCTCTGAACTCGGCCCGTGATCTGGACATCCGGGAAGATCCTGGCTCCCACGCCTGCAGCCGGACTGGAGAAGTGGCCACCCGCCTGTCCGCCTGCCATCTGAGCAGGCTCGGACCGGACTTTGTCCTCCAGATCTGTGGTGGCGGGAGTCCGGGCCTGTTGCAGCGACATAGAGGTCTTTCTCCAACTGGGCCTCTGAGATGCGCCGGGGCAGGGCAGGGCGCCCAATGGAGGTGAAGGCAGGTCGCTCAGCCAGGAGTGAAGGGGCTACTCCAGGTCCCTGCAGGCCCCTTGGAAGCGCGTCCAACGTGGGACAGCTCAGCGCCACACAGGGAGTGATCGCCCAGCAGAGGTGTGGAGCTGAGTGACTGCAGGGCAGGAGTGAGCTCCCTGTCTCAGGAGGTGAGCAAGAGGAGCCGATCCCAGCTGCGCGGTCGCAGGCAGGGATGTGCAGCTTCTCGGGGATGGTTAGTTTCCCCTCAGGGGAGCATCTAGGGTGAGGCTGGGGCTACTTGATCTGGACGGCCTCCCGCCAGGAAAGACGGAAGGGGGCCAGCCTCCTTCTCTCCAGAATCTGGGTCCGGAGCTCACCAGCTCACCCTCCCCTGCTTCACTTAGGAGACTCGGAGCCAGGGAGTCTGGAGTGCCAGGCCCTCTGAGCAGTTATTCCATTTCTGAGACTCTGGTCGAAGCCTCTGTGGCTTGCGATCACATTTCTGGGCCCGTTGGGTGAGCTTTTGCAAAGCAGGCGTCAGGCTGTCCGCCTCTCCCGCTGCTTTCATAGGCCGCGTGGCCATTGCCCCGAACGAGTGCACCCCTCTCAGCCCAGGCCCCTCAGGGCGGGAGGGAGTCGTTTTCGGACCGAAGTCCCAGGTGTGTTCCACTCAGCTGCTGTGCCCGTGAAGATGGGGAACCTTGGAAACAGGGTGCGTGTGAGGGGATCCAGCTCCTCACCAGGTCAGCAGAGCAGGGGACAGAAGCAGATGGAGAGACCGGGGGAGCGGGGGGAGACGGGCCGTTCCTTCTCACTCCTGGGGGCGACCGTGTCCAAAGGGGTCATGCAGGGAAGTTGATTCTCGCTTGAAAATCTGGAAGCACCAGCATCGCTTAAAATGGTTTTCCTTGTGTTCTGCTACCTTTCGGTTTGGACAAGGGCCCGGGACATCTCCCTGGAGGTCAGGGCTGTCCCCGCCACCCGTCCCGGGGATGGAGATGGGCAGAAAGCATTCAGCCAGGTCTCCAGCTGTGCTTGGACCCTGCCCAGCCCTTAACAGGGTCCCAGGAAAACAGGCACTGCCCGCCCGCACCTTCCACCTCGCACCCCTGTGTCCCCAGAATAACGCTCTTCCCCTCGAGGGGCTTGGTGAGGACCCCAGAGCTGTGCGGTTTGCACGCTGGGTCCCTGCGCGTTGCCGTGTCCCCCTGCGGGCTGACCCCTCTGCACGATTAGGGTGGGGACGGTCTCAGAGCCGTCTCTGCCTGTTGGACGGCAGCTGAGGAAGACGTGCCCTGAACCCGGCCAGCCTCCGCATCCTCGGGCTGAGGACTCCACCGCTACCCCAGACGTCTGCAGCCGGGTCCCATGGGTGAGCCTCCTGGCCGCGGCCGGCCTTCTCATATGCAATATTCCTCTGTCTTCTCACGGGACTGGTCACCCCAGAATCGATGTTTCCTGACCCCCGTCTCCCCGGTGAGCGTCCTGCCTGCCTATGCATTTTCAGTACAGCCCGCCCGCCGCGATGTGCCCCTCCCACCCCCTAAAAGCTGTATTTTTCTCTGGCTGAGATTAGAGCATATTCCTTGTAAAGTATTTTTCTACAAGGGGTTTTCTTAGGGCTCTCGGGAAGCACAACGTGACGAGGGGTGCCAAACCATAAAGGCCATTTGGGGTCTGTCTGGGGACATGTGTGTACAGACCTCGCCCCCCAAGTTGCAACGACTTGGGGGTTGGGTGGGAGAGTGCTGTTGGGGTGATTTTTTAAAAAAAATAAAACTATTTACAACCACCTGGATTAAGGTGTCTGCTTTAATAAATAAATCATTTGCTTGCGATTCCTCTCCCATTTATGGATGATGTTTTGCACAACACAAGGAAAAGTAATTGTTAAAATTTTTATGGAACCTCAAAAGACCCAGAATTGCAAAAAGCAATCCCAAAGAGAACGTACGACAAGGCATAAGCCTCCCAAACTTTACACAGCCCTGCAAAGCTATGGTCATCAAACAGCGTGCCACGGTCCCAGAAATGGACACAGATCAATAGACGTGATTACAGGCTCACAGATCAACCCACAGACGTCTGATCGATTGGTCTTCCACAAAGGAGACAAAATACACAGGAAAAAGACACCATAATCCCAATACTTTTACACACTGAAGCTGTCACGGGCAATGTCCACAAGGCGGCAGCCTTTCTTCACACCTCCTGTGCTTTTACTGGGGAACCAGAGCCTTTGGGGACGGGCTCTTCATGCAGAGTGTGCCTGAGCAAACAGCCGTGGGCGTGTGTCCTGCCACTTACGCCCCCTTAAGATTCAACCCAAGACAAAAAAGCCCCAAGCCTTGCACAAATGGCCTCAGCGGCCGGTGGTTCGCAGGAGGGGTAGCTCGGAGGGAGGAGGCTGAAGCGGGGACCCGACACCAGGACACGCAGAGGCTGCGTGAGTTCTTTTAAACTCCTCCTGGCCAGAAGGTCCACTGTCGTTCAGGGGCGCCAAGCTTGCTTTAGCTGTAGGACGGTCTGCCTAGACCTGGAGACTGCGGTCGTGTCAGGAGCAAAACAGATGTGCTCCACGAGCAAAGTGGGGCTCTGTTGCAAGCGCACGCACCCCAGGCCTCTTAGCCCCAGTGCAGTTCAGCCACGGGACCCTGCTGGCTCAGGCTCCAGGGATGTAATACCAACCAGCCCAAGACAAGGAGGACAGAGCATTATGCAAGGCCTTTTCTTTTATTACTTTTTTTCCCCAATTTCACTTTTACGACATGTTGGAGTATATTTGATTTACAGCGTTTTTGTTTTCAATGTACAGCAGCTTGACTGACTTACGGCTCAGTTCAGCCGCTCAGTCGTGTCCTGCTCTTGGGAACCCATGGACCGCAGCACGCCAGGCCTCCCTGTCCATCACCACCTCCCAGAGCCTACTCAGACCCAGGTCCACCGAGTCGGTGACGCCACCCAGCCATCTCACCCTCTGTCGTCCCCTTCTCCTCCTGCCCTCAGTCTTTCCCAGCATCAGGGTCTTTTCCAGTGAGTCATCTCTTCCCATCAGGTGGCCAAAGTAGTGGAGCTTCAGCTTCAACATCAGTATTATATTATATATATTATACTACATATTACATAAAACATGCAATATAATATAGTATATATTATATTAATATATCAATATACATATATGTATATTAATATATAGTAACATAATATATTAATTATATAATATGATTATATAATATATAAAATATATTTACATATATGATCATATATTTAATTATATGAAAATATTATCAAATATAAAAATATATCAAAATATATAATTACATATTTATATATAATATATAAATATAATTATATATAATTATATTTAAATATATTTATATTATATATCATAATATATAAAATATGTAATATATTACATAATATATGTTATATATAATTATATAAATGTATTTAAATATATAATCATATATTAATATATGCTTATATATAAACTGTATATACATATATAATATATTATAGTATTATATTATATCATATATTATAATATATAATATAGAAATATATTTATATATTATATCACTATATTATATATATTATGTTATTTTATATAATATATATGTATATGTATGTATATGTATATATGTATGTGTATATGTATATATAATATATATTATATACATTATATGTATTATAATATGATATATTATATATAATGATATATATATTTAAATATATGATTATATATAATATACAAATATTTATATATAATTACATAATATGATATAATATATATTAGACATATTATGTATTAGACATATTATGTCTAATATTAGACATATTAGACATATTATTTTAGACATTATATAGACATATAATTAGACATTATATTAGACAATATATTAGACATATTATGTCTAATATATATTATATCATATTATGTAATTATATATAAATATACATTAATTATATATAATATATATACATATATATTATATATAAATATATATTTGATATATTTAAATATATTATATATATTATATAATATATAACATAATATAATATATTTATATTGTATATATTTATATATTTAATATAATATAAATGTATTTATAAATACATAAATATAAATAAAGTTATATATATTTATATTAATATATATTATATATTAATATATATTTAAAATTATATATAAATATATTTGAATATATATTACATATGGTATCTATTATATTATTAATTATATATATATTATATGGTGTCAGTATAGCATTCAGGACTGATTTCCTTTAGAATGGACTGGTTTGATCTCCTTGATTTACACACAGAGCAGATCCTTCACTTTCGAATTCTTTTGCCAGTGAGGATCCCGGAGGTCTGAGGAGCATTCCGTGTGCTGAATCTCAGGTCCTTCTGTTGTAGCCCAGCATTCCGGGAAACAAACTCATCAGAAGGACGATGCAGATAGTGGAGTGCAGTTTATTACACCGGCGGGCCCAAGGCCGAGTCTCCTCCTAGCCAAGGACCCCGACCAGCATTTGTGAAAACCTTTTATACCCCATGTGTGCGCGTCTGAACCCGCCACCCCAAATCCCTTGAGGCTTACAAAAGAAGGGTCAGTACAATCACAGTCACCCCATCACGCACGTGTTACGTGTTCAGTTAATAATCAATAAGCCCGCGGTTACATTCCAACCAGTTAATAACCGATAAGCCTGCGGTTACATTCCGATAGGTACTGTCCGGAGGCAGGGGTGATTAGAGTATGTTTCCTCTTAGGCCGTGAGTAACCTGGATACGATCTTCACGGTTCCCCTGCCCAGAGGGGTCTTATCCTGCTGTTGTGGTTTCCATAGGGACTTACGCAGAGTTCAGAGTCCACTGGAGAGGCGGCCAAGCATGATCAGCATGGACAGGCCTGAGATGGGGTCCAGGCCCTATGAATTCCTTCTTCACTTCTATATTATCTATTATATCCACACACGCGCACAAGACTTCCCTGGTGGCTCAGAGGGTAGAAGCGTCTGCCTGCATTGCGGGAGACCCAGGTTCGATCCCTGGGTTGGGAAGATCCCCTGGAGAAGGAAATGGCAACCCACCCCAGTACTCTTGCTTGGAGAATCCCATGGATGGAAGGGTGTGGTAGTCTACAGTCCATGGGGCCGCAAAGAGTCGGACACAACTGTAGTGACTTCACTACATGCACATATACATATTTCTCTGTATATATCAATCCAGACCTCCTAACTTATCGCTCCACCTTCACCTCCGTTTCTGTAACCCTACTTTTCTGGCTGAAGTCTCTGAGCCACTGTCTTTTGCAAAGTCGGTCTCTTCCGCCTGTGCTTCAGCCCCATCTGCGTGTGATAGCGTGTCTGACTGGCCCTCCTCTGTGTAAAGTAGTTCAGTTGGTGGAGGGTCTCCGTGGGTGCGTCCCCTTTTCTGGCTAGTAGTCTGTCATCTATTTCTACCACAACTTCCTTTTCCACTCGTTTCCAGGCAGACAGTTTCCTGGTTGCTCTGCATGGGCACAGGGAAACAGCGCTGCCGTGAAGGCTGGTGCATTCTTTTCCAGTTAGAGCTTTCTCTGGACATACACCCGGGAGAGAAAATCGCAAATCATGGGCCTATTCTGCTGTAAGCGTCGTGCAGGATGTTGGAGAGCGTTTTATGGTGGCTCTTAGCAACGCACATTCCCAACAACAGTGCAGGAGGGTTCCTTTCCTCCTTGCGCGCTCCAGCAGTTCCTGTTTGTAGACTTTTAGTGAATGGACCTCCTGCTTGTAGGAGTGACCCCTCTTTTGTAGGTTTGCTTGGCATTCCCCTAAATATTAGGGATCTTGAGCATATTGGGGTATAGTTTATTTACTTATTTCTCTATCACCAGTGTGAGTATATTTCGCTCTTCAAATTGACCTCCTGAAAGTCATCCGAGATTCGAATCCTTTTAGCATTTTCTACCGCAGGCTATTTCCTGAGAATAGGGTTATTGACACAACCCAGGCCTTGTGAATCAGAAGGGAAAATAAACTTGCTGTCGAGTTGTTGTTAGAGGAAGCGTCCAAGAGGTCGCAGCACTTCGTGACGCGCACCTCTGGTCCTTGGGGCCTCCAGCCAGAGGGAAAGGCAGCTTCCCGGGCTGGGAGTGAGCGGGGAACGTGCGTGTCTCATTAGTCCCCCTAAGACGTCACCAGCAGGCCCTTCAGGACTGATCACGGTGAGGGCCCTGTACCCTGCTGAGGCCGCTCGTTGCCTAGGGAGCTGTACCGTCAGGAAGGAGGCTCGCGCTGGGAAGCCCAGCACCCGGAGAGGTGGAGGCCAAGTGACTCCTGCCTCCAAGATCCTCACTGCCTGGATGCTGTCGGAACTCTGGGCCGAGCCAGAGCCGAGCAGGCAGGAGCGGTGTCCTGAGGGGCTGCTAGGCTGTGTGGACACTCACTTGGTCCAGGCTGGGCCCCAAGGATGGGTTTCGCAGCCCAAGTCAGGGAGGTGGGAGGAAAGAAAGGAGGCATGGCTTCCCTTCCCTTCCCTTCCCTTTCCATTCCTTCCTTCCTTCTTTCCTCTCACGTCCGGCTGATGCGCTCCTGCAGTGGATTTGCAGTGTTGCACTTGTTCTCAGGGTCCAGCCGCCTGATTCAGGTCTGACTTTTCCACAGAGTCTGTCTAGTCTAGTCTGTTTTGGGCAGAGCTCATTGCAGAAGGCCGAGCAGCGAGCTGAGCACCAGGTGCTGGTCCGCTATGTAAGCCGCAGGTTTTCTGTGCAAATCCGGAAGGAAGCAGATCCCCTCTGGGCAGTACTGATCACAGATTTCTGTTAGAGGTTAGACAGAGATTTCTGTGTGTATGCGGAAGAAGGAAGGAGGAGGGTTCTTTCCATCCCTTTTCCCTCATATGCAGAGAGACCTGTATCAGGGAGAGAGAAACCACCAGGGTTGGAGCACATCGCTGGGCCTTCTCAAATAAGCGCTGCGGCCAAAGCCTCCCCAGAAGTAAGGGATCGATACCCTCCTGGAGGCCTGGGGCCTGCATCGGGCGGCGGCGCATTGGGAGCCGCGCGCTGCTCAGGTCACCTCTCCTCCACCAGACGCCGGCGGGACCTTCAGCCCGCAGCACGTGGGTGATGAAAGGGGAGGAAACGCCTCTTCTCGCCCCGCGCCCTCCCTGCCTCGGGCTGCTGGGCTGTCCCTGGGGCCGGAGCCGCCGGCGCCCCCTGTCTGCACGCAGCTCGCTGGGGACGGCCTGGCAGCGGGGCCTCGGTGAGCGGCCGCGCTAACTTCCGGAGTGTCCTCTGCCCGGGTTGAGAGCAGAGTCTGCATGGGACCCGGGCGGGAGCGCCACCGAGCCTGCGCTTGTCCTGGGGTCGCCCCCACGCCTCCTTCCTGGGCGTGCAGCCTCCAAAGCCCTCAGCAGGGTGCTGTGTCCAAGGCGGGCACTCGTTCCGAGATGGGAGGTGCGAATCATTGGGAGAATTAGTGAGTGCGTCCTCGGGCGCATCCCACTCCCATCCACAATCCAGAAGTCCACCTTGCCTGAGGCTCCGAGCGGTTGTCTCAGGAATCAGGACAGTGCTGCCCTCGTGTGGACACTTTCTGTAACTACACCCTGCGCTCTGCTGCCTCGGGGTCCTCTCACCCACAAGGCCCAGGGGGGACTCTGAAAACAGCTGACCACTTTCCCGAAAGCTCTAGTTGCCTCAGAACAAAGGTGGGCACGGAAAAGTTCTGCCGCCGTGTTGACAATTCCTGTAGCCACCAGCTGATTACACGTGTCTACTTGAACGGCTCACTCCCAAGGCCTGGGGGGACTAAGGACAGCTGCCCTGAGGATACATCCTGCCTAGGTAATGCAAAAATAAAAATTCCAAGAGCACCGACTTTCAAAAAGCCCAGTGCTGGTGGCCAGTTATCCTCATGCCCTTTAGGGAATAAAGTACCCCAAAGATCCACCCCAAAACAAGATCTCAGCATCCCTACTTGCTGTAGGAATGTCGATCCAAAGAGCAAAGAGAAATCGCATCCCACCTGTCATAATGGACATCCTCAAAACCTACAGATACTAAATGCGGGAGACAGCCGGGAGGAAAGGGAACTTCCCTATGCTGTGGGCCAGGTCCAGTGTGACGGACGGTGTCGAAATGCCACACGCACAAAATTACTATCAAGAGAGGCTAGCCTTAGGATCTGAGATTCCCATACGTGGGCCTGTATCTTGAGAAACCGTCATTCAAAAAGACACTTGCCCCCGATCCTTCACAGTCACGCTGCGCACAGTATGAAAGCACAGAACCAGCAAAATCTCTGACAGATTAAAGCTTAAAGGACACAGGTGCAGAGAGATGACGGGGTGCCCTTAATCCCAGCTGCCCTCAGCACATGCCCTGGGGTGAGTGCTGCAGAAATCATTTCCAAACGCAAGTGACTCAAGACGCCAACTGGCACCGGTAAATTTTCTTCACACACTTTAAGGAAAAAGAAAAAAAAAATCAACCGAAAACTCCACCACAGGGCCAGATGCTCAGTATCCTTAACTCCTGCAGGCAAGCCAATCAACATGATGGGAAATTAAATCCCACCAGTCAGAATGGCCATCCTCACAAGTCTACAGACAATAAATGGGGGAGAGAGTCTGGAGGAAGGGGAACCCCCATCCACTCTAGGCGGGCATGTACATGGGCAACGCCAGTCTAAGGGACAGTTTCCCAATGCCTGAGAAAAATACCGAGGGGCTAAGCCCAGGGTGTGATTCACCCACAGCGTGGCCTGGACCCCCCAAAATCCATCACTCAAAAATACACACACAGCCCAACACGCACTGCAGCGCTGGTTACAGTGGCCACGACAGAGAAACGGCAGATTACGCTCCGACAGATAAGCTTTGGGACACGTGGCACTCACGTACGGCGAACGGTTACTCAGCCACCAGAAACCGCCGCTGAACTTGTGAAATGCTACCCCCGGCAGCCACAGGGATGGAGTCTGAAGGTCCCTCTCTAAGTGAAGTCAGCGAGACAGAGGGTGACAAGACCATATCGTGTCCCTTTGAGGAGAAATGAAGAAAGAGACGCAGAACAAGTAATTTACAACTGAAGAGCGTCCCTGGGAATCCAAAGGGCTCCCCCCAGAATTGAAGGGTCCGATGTGAATCAGGGTGTCGGGACTAACATAGACGCAGCAGTCTGCACTCTAATAGATAACTAAAAGGGTCATCTCCTTCCTTCCACGGACACACAGACATCTGCACCTCTAACACACACACAGGAATCTGAAACTCGAAGAGAGAATCCACAGGATTAGCTCATTCCTCCTTCTTTTCCCCCTCGTTTCTGCAGTGCTCTGCAAGGACCTGCGTCCAGCACTCTGCCCCACCTTCTGCAATCATCTCTCTGGTAAAAGAATCCAAAAAAGAATAGAATAGATAGACTCCATGGTGGTTTGCTTGCTAAACTGTATCCGACTCTTGCGACCCCATGGACAGTAACCTGCCAGACTCCTCTGTCCATGGGATTGTCCAGGCAAGAATACTGGAATGGGTTGCCATTTCCTTCTCCAGGGAATCTTATAACACAGGTAACTAATGAAAACCTACTGTATAGCACAGTGAGGTCTACTCAATCTTCTCTGGTGACGTAACTGGGAAGGAAATCCAAAAATAGGGCATGTACATATATATATAGAGAGAGAGAGAGCCAATTCATTGGCTATGCAGCAGAAACGCACGTGGCATTGTAAAGCAGCTATACTGCAATAAAAAGTCATTTTTATAAAAGTCTACAGACAATGGTTGTGGGCGAGGACCTGGATAAAAGGGAACCCTCCCGGACTGTTGGTGGGCACGTGCACTGGTGACCACCACTATGGAGCAAAGTGTTTGGGTTTTTTGGAAAAACTAAAAAGACAACTACTCGATGATCTGGCAATCCCTCTCTTGGGCATATAACCAGAGAAACCGTAATTTGAAAAGACACTTGCACCCCAACATTCATTGCATCACTACCTGCAATAGCCAAGACCGAAATGCCACCTAAGCGTCCACTGACAGCTGAATGGCAAGGAAGATCTCACACACACAGGAATATTTCGAGCCGGGAAAGAATGAAATAATGCCGCTTGTGCCAACATGGATGGGCCTGTGGATTACTATGCTGAGTGAAGTAAGTCAGACAGAGACAAATATTATGTGATATCAATTATGTTTAAAATCTAGAAAAATGGATACAAACGAACTTATTTATGAAACAGAAATAGACTCAGGGAAATAGCTGACAAACATGATCACCAAAGAAATACGGGGTGAATGGATAAAACAGGAGTTTGGGATTAACAGATTAGCCAGAAAAACATCTGCCTCTTGGACTATGCTAAAGACTGCGTGAATCACAACAATCTGTGGAGATTTCTTCAAGAGATGGGAATACCAGACCACCTGACCTGCCTCCTGAGAAACCTGTATGCAGGTCAGGAAGCAACAGTTAGAACTGAACATGGAACAACGGACGGGTTCAAAACTGGGAAAGGAGTATGTCAAGGCTATATTTTGTCACCCAGCTTATTTAACTTTCATGCAGAGTTCTGTTCAGTTCACTCACTCCTGTCCAACTCTTTGCAACCCCACGGACTGCAGCGCACCAGGCCTCCCTGTCCATCACCAGCACCCAGAGTTTACTCAAACTCATGTCCATCAAGTCAGTGATGCGATCCAACCATCTCATCCTCTGTCATCCCCTTCTCCTCCTGCCCTCAATCTTTCCCAGCATCAGGGGTCTTTTCCAATGAGTCAGCTCTTCACATCAGGTGGCCACAGTATTGGAGTTTCAGCTTCAGCATCAGTACTTCCAGTGAATATTCAGGACTGATTTCCCTTAGGATGGACTGGTTGGATCTCCTTGCAGTCCAACAGACTCTCAAGAGTCTTCTCCAACACCACAGTTCAAAAGCATCAGTTCTTTGGGGCTCAGTTTTCTTTATAGTCCAACTCTCACATCCATACATGACTACTGGAAAAACCATAGCTTTGACTAGACAGACTTTTGTTGGCAAAGTAATGTCTCTGCTTTTTAATATGCTGTCTAGGTTGGTCATAACTTCTTCCAAGGAACAAGTGTCTAATTTCTTGGCTGCAGTCATCATCTGCAGTGATTTTGGAACCCAAGAAAATAAAGTTTCTCACTGTTTCCATTGTTTTCCCCTCTATTTGCCATGAAGTGATGGAACTGGATGCCATGATCTTTGTTTTCTGAATGCTGAGTTTTAAGCCAACTTTTTCACTCTCCTCTTTCACTTTCATCAAGGGGCTCATTCATTCTTCTCTTTCTGTCATAAGGGTGGTGTCATCTGCATATCTGAGGCTATTGATTTCTCCCAGCAACTTTGATTCCAGCTTGTGCTTCTTCCAGCCCAGCGTTTCGCATGATGTACTCTGCATACAAGTTAAATAGGCAGGGTGACAATATACAGCCTTGACGTACTCCTTTTCCTATTTGGAACCAGTCTGCTGTTTCACGTCCAGTTCTAACTGTTGCCTCCTGACCTGCATACGTGATATGCAGAGTACATCATGCGAAATGCAGGGCTGGATGAAGCACAAGCTAGAATCAAGATTGTTGGGAGAAACAGCAATAACCTCAGATACATAGATGATACCATCCTAACGGCAGAAAGTGAAGAACTAAGGAGTCTCTTGATGAAAAAGGAAAGTGAAAAAGCTGGCTTAAAACTCATCAGTCAAAAAACTAAGATCATGGCATCCGGTCCCATCACTTCATGGCAAATAGATGGGGACACAGTGGGAACAGTGACAGACTACTTTCTTGGGTTCTAAAATCACCGGTCTGTCCCAGTTCAGCGCCCCCAGCCATGGCGATCAGAGCCCGGGTGTTAGTACGGGATGGTGCCTGGTGCGGGAGCGTGGTGAGCAGCACGTCCGATGGGCACGCGGCGCTTTAGATCAGGTGACCACCCCGGGCCCAGGCGATGGGTCGAGTCCTAGTATTAGAAGCCGCTGAAGCCGACCAGGGATTGGGGGACTTGAGTCCCACTGCCCACACTTGCAGGGACTCCTGCGTCCTGAGGCCAACTGTCCCCTCTTGACTCTTTACTGCGGAGTCTTGCCCCAAGGCCACACAAGTGGAGCGCAGAACCGAGGCCACCTCCGAAGTGGGCTGAGCCCCTTTGTCGCAATTGCCAAAAGCCCCCCCTGGGTATCAGCGGCTGGCCTCCTGACGGCAAATGAGGCAGAAACGCTCACCCTGGTGCTCAGCCTGTGTTGGTCTGAAGTGTTTGTCGCTCAGTCGTGTCTGACTCTTCTGTGACCCCATGGACTGCAGCCCTCGGGCTCCTCCATCCATGGGATTCTCCAGGCAAGAACACTGGGGTGGGTAGCCATGTCCTCCTCCAAAGGATCTTCCCGCCTCAGGGATCAAACCCACACCTTCTACATCGCAGGCAGTCTGTACCGTCTGAGCCACTAGGGAAGCCCCAACTAGTCACCTAATGCCAGCCTTCCAGCAGGAATTTTCTGTCTTGAGACTGTAAGAATTGGCTGCTAAACCTGCAGGGGCTCCCCCTGGTCTGTCGGGGGGTCAGCCCTCTGTGGGTGCTTGCAGCGCCCTCATTATCTCTGCTTTCTGTTCCTAATAAACCCACTCCTTTCTGAACTGCTCCGTGTCTGGAAATTCTTTTCCAACCAGAGCTGGGACTCTGCGACATTGATCTCTGTGTCTCCAACCTGAGAGAATAACACCCCTCTCTGAGGAATGTCCCCGGGGCAGGGCTGAAAGCCCTCTGTAAACGGTAAACAGCTTGCTAAACCTAAAGAGGAACGGCTGCGTCAGAATGGAACCCACACGTTTCGGATTTTAAAAGGAAATTTTATTTTCATGTTATAACGTGATTACAAACTCCTCTAAAAAAAAAAAGCAAAGATGAATTTAAAATATTGATATACATATTTATCTAAAAAGCCAAAGAGGAAAAGAAACACCCTGCAAAATACAGGGATTCGTATCAGAAAACATTTATACACAAAAGCTTGTATACAGCGAGACTGAATTACACACCAAGGATCTTATTCAAATACAAATGCTCCTCAGAAGAGTCTCTTGTTGCTTGATATATTTTTTTTTCTTTTACAAAAGTTTAAAATATCTTAAAAAATAGTTTGAAGTTTCAAAAAATGTTCTGATGAACCAGACATTTCTGGAAGGAGGCAAAGACCCACGTTCTCAGCTTTCTCTCGTGCTAAATACAGTCACAGTTGCTAGGGATTTGAAAATTAATTGGGTGAAAAAAAAAAATGAAGCCGACATCTCAGTTTGAAGTCAAATATATAATAAGATGCTTCAGCCCCCCAGCCCAGGGAACAGGGCATAAACGTGTCTGCAGCCACACCCGTGGAGAGGCCGACCCGGGGACAAAGCCTGCCCCTGGCTCCCGGGCGTCCACACCCCTTTCCGAGTTCGATGCCTGAGCTTCATTCGTTGTTTTGTGCTTGTTGGGATTTTTGCACAGTGATATTCGCGGCGTCCACGCGGACGGCCTGGCTCCCCGGACCGTGGGTCTGAGGGCTGGATGGGGCCTCTGGCTGCCTCGATGGGCTTCCTTTCTTGGGTTCTTTCCTGGCCAGTCTCTGAGGCCTGGGGGTGGGGATGGATGGTGGGGGCTAGCTCTGGGAGATGCTGGTTGGGCCCCTGACCGCTGTGTGGCACCTGGGGACACGGGGACACTCTGGGCCAGGCTGAGTAGGACCCCCGCTCCCCTTACACTGTCCCCCGCACCGTCTTGGGGACCTGGGGAGAGAATGTGGGATCGGAGGCTTTGCAGAGGGAGCTGCCCAGGGCCCAGAAACCACCTGAGGCCGCTCTGTGATGCCTGCGGATGTCCCACGTGGCCTCAGGCTAGATCCTGCCATCTCCTGCATCCCTGCTCTCAACTCCTGGCTCCCAGAGGCCTGCTGGGTGGGGGGCCGGGGGGCCAGGGTTGCCTGTCCTGCTGAGCTGCAGCTTGGGGTCCAGCCGGCCCCTGAGGACGCTCACAGGGTCCCTGGACTCTGGGGACGGAGCATGCCCTTTGCCATAAGGCTGGTCTTTGGTCTTCAAGGCGAACATGCCCCTTTGCCAATGAGGGCGCTGACTGGGAGACCCAGGAAGCCTCTCCATCACTGGGGACCGCAGAGGCAAACAGGGCCCAGGCCCAGCTCCATGAAGCATCTCCCTGGGTGAGACCGTCCTGAGGCCCTGCCCCATTTCTGCACCCTAGAAACCTCCTTTAAGCCTCCCTCTTGCCTCCCTTCCAGATCTGGCTGCAAACATCAGAATTCCGTCCCAGGTAGAGCACGGGCAGGGGGCCTGCCCAGAGACAGGCGAACCAGAGTCGTGAGCTCCATGACAAGTTTCCTTTATGCGGAGACATCAGAGGCACACGTCATTACATAAGGTACTCGCAAAGCCGAGTTCTGTGGATAAACAGGAGCTGGGGGGTCAGGCGGGGGCTGGCGACTGGGGACAGGTGCCCGGAGGTGGGCGAGGACCCGGTTTGGGAGAGTGGCTGACCTTCCTTCCAGGCGGGGCCTGGGGGCTTGGTCTGTGTGTGTCTTTGGTCTAGAATTTGGTCTGGGAATCGTAGAAGAAGGGGCCGTTTCCGGGCCATTTCCAGAATGTTGCGATTTGCCAACCATCCCGAAACGCTGTGGCCTTTCGCCGGGGTCCGAGGCCCCCCAAGCCCCTGCACGTGACGTGTCTGCAGTCACTGACAGTGGTTAGTTTACTAAAGCTCCATAAGACAAAGAAGAGGTCACATCGCTACTCAATAAAACTGGGAAAAAACAAAAACAACACCAGCCAATCAGACACGGTGCCAACCATGAATACACAGTGAGATGGGAACGTAGACTTGCCGACGTTTGGAATAGGGCGGGGTGTTGTTTGGCAGAGTATCGCCATGGAGACGGGACTGCGACCACACGCCAAAGATGGGAGGTTCAGAGTCACCTCTGCCCCCTGGGAGGGCGACACCTGAGGCCCCAGCCCTGCCCGGGTTTGGGGAGGGGGGGTCCCAGGGTTCATAGAACCCCTGCTCTGAATGCGAGCGGGACTGCGCTCCACAGCCCCGAGGCGATCACTGCCCTTCGTGCGGGACGATGGTTCGGTTTACTTTAGACTCTGGGCTTGGAAGTGTCTGTTTAAATGGCACAGTTGAGGTCCAGATGCGGGCTGGGCGGGATTCTAAAGGTGGGGTGCCTTCCATCCTGGTTCAGAGAGGGACGCCCATTTCCAGGGTGCCTGCCCTGACTCAGCTTCTGCCTGCGGTCCCCACCCACTGCACGCCTGACCCCGGCTTTTGTAGGGGAGGGGGAGAAAGCGACACCTTAGCTCCCAGGTGACCCGTGTGGGTTGCACCTGTGCCTGAACTCGCAGGAGAGTTTGGGGAGCACCTCGCCCCAATGACAGCTCGCTCCTGGAGCTCCCTGCTGGGCGCCAGGGTGACCCTGGGCCGGGGTCTTCAACAAGAGCCTCTGGGAAACGAGGCCAGAGCTGAGGGTGGCGTGAGGAGGGAAGGAGCAGCCCCTTGCCCGACACCAGGCCCCCCACCCACTCCGGGGCACTTGGGCACACATCCTTTGGTCCGCTGGCTTACCCCTCGCCCCTCACCAAATACATCATGCTTCTCCGACAGGCAGCTTCGAGAGATGCCAGCTGGGGAGGTCGGCCAGAAGCTGATAGGAGCCCCCTTCTAAGGCAACAGACCCATCCATGTGAGGTCTGGAGCCTGGAGACCCCCAGTTCCTGCGGGGCCAGCCTCCACTTGCTCGAGGGGATACCCCGGGGAAGGATGCCTCTCCCTCTCATCCTTCTGACTATCCACCCTCAATCCTGAAATAAAAGGGACCCTTCCGATGCAGGGGTCCCCGGCGCTCTTAGCATCCGACTTTCGCCGTTGGGCCTCCACTATGGACTGAGTCCCTTTTCTTGAGGGTTGGTTTACGGTTTGGGCATCTCTCTTGTTGGCTAAGATAAACATCACCAGGCGCCTTCCTCTCTCCAGCCTCTTGGGGTCTGGCCAGATAGCTGTTTGCTTCACTTGAACCAGGTCTGCGGGTACGACACCTTTAAAATTCCACCCAGGGTTCTGGTTGGGGGGGGGCAGAACTTTCTGCCAGTTTGCACAAGCACCGAAGAATTGCTTTTAAAAACGAGATCTATTGCTGGCAAGATCAATTCAAGTGGTAAAAGTGCTTGACGATCTCTACGTGTGTACATAGTTACATGTAAAAAAAAATACAAAGAAAATTTTACCAAGTCCCCATAAAATACATCTGATTCTGTATGAAAGTTCTGCCTTGCCCCGGACAGCTGCCCGTGGGTTTGCTTTTTTGTACAAAACATCCCCAGATCAAAAGGAAATACACATACACACAACACCGCACGCGCACACGCTCACACACACGCACACACACACACACACACACACACACATAGAGTAACATTTTCTGTGACAACTGAAAAAATAAACAAAAACCCTAGTGCAAATATAAAGCTTTGTAAACCTGGTCCTACGAGAATCTAATGTTAGTAAACAGCGGGAGGACGGCCCGTCCGCCGGAGAGCGCTCACATCATGGTCTCCACGATGATGTGGGTGGGTTTCCTGAGCGTGCTGTTGAGGGCCATGCGTGAGCTGTAGGGCATGGCCCCCTCGCGCTCCACGGCCCAGCGGTTGGGCTCCCTCGGGGTCAGCAGGTACTTGAGTCTCTGGAGAAGGAAGGGGACAGGCGCGGGGAGACGGGTCAGGCCCTGCAGGTTCCCTCTTCACCTCGCGTCCTGCCGGGGTGCCGTGTGACCTTCGCCAAACCCCTGCCCGCTCTGGACCTCCCATTTTTCATCTCCTGGCGAACAGAAGCCTTGAACCAAGGTGCCCCAGGCCCTCAACGAGAGCAGAGCTCCCGGCAGGTAGATTCCTTGGCCAAGGGGACTCATGCCTCCACACTCTTTCCCCCATAGAGCTGAAATACGCCTCCTCGGGATTCTTGTCCCCGCTATCTCCCTGACTTGCAAAGCAGCTGAGTTTCTGCAGTTCGTATGCCCGAGGCTGGACGACTGTCTTGAGCCTCCCATGGCTCCCAACCTTCCCAAACTCCCCCATTTCCACAAGCTACAGGCCCTGCCCTCTCCACATCCCCGCTGGGGGCCTGGAGGCCATGCTGCCTGTCTGCGCTGCCCCGCCCATCAGAGAGGCCAGAGGCTGGACCACCGCCGGGCGTGGGGCAGCTGGTTCTTTCCCAGGTTGCCTGATCACGGGTGAGGGGGAAAAAAAGCCCCTCTCAGGGCACCCAGGAAACCAAAGCAGAGCTGAGACTTGACCCAGGGCTCCCGCCACCCAGCCCACCACCTGCCAGGTGGCCGCTCAGAGGCTTCAAGAGGAAGCAGTGGCCAACGGGAAACCCTCTGTCTCGGCATCCACGTTCATTGCAAGTTTACAACAAGGCTCAAAAGTTGCTTGGTAAAAGCTACAATATTTCATTTGAAAATCCAGATTTCCACCTGCTCTTTAAAAACCACAAGCTCTGGCAAGCAGAGGTGCACATCTCCTTGATAATCTGGGGTGGGGGGCGCCAGAACCGGGAGCCTGACCACCTCCTGCGATGATGCCTGAGCCCCGCGCCCCAGTGCCCCCCACACCCCAGCTAGGGCGGCGGCCTGGGCCTGGGAGGAACCAGACTGGAGGCCAACACAGGTGGGTGGCAGCCGGCTGCCTTCAGAGGAGGGGGCTTCGGGGAACCGTCAGGTCAGGTCTGGGGGCGTGAGGATCGGACGTGACCCGGGGGTGGACTCGAATTCCTCCCCGACACCAACCCTGCTCTGCCTGCACCTCTAAACGTGAGATGGAGCAGGATTTTAAAATTAGGATTCCAAGGGACAGAAGGCAGTGACCTCTTGGGGTGGCTATGAGCATTCAGCACTGCCTTCCAACGCCACCAATTAACCCTTCAGTCTCTGGGTGGCAAGAGAAATTCCTGGAAATTCCGGGGGGGCGGGGCTGGATCTGTCCCAGGCACACTATGTCCGTGCTTTGATAAATGAGAGGGCTATTCAGCATTCTGGCTGAATCCTGGGGTCCTTCCTTGTGGCCTCTGAGAAAACACAATGGACCCAGGGTCGCAGGGACACCCCAGAGGCTTTCCTGGCCCAGACAGACCCCAGCCTCACGGCTTCCTCCCTGGCACACCCCTGCCTACTTCCTCCGTCTCGGGAAGGTCTGTCCCCTCCTCCCCGCCAGCCCCCGACCAACGACATCTCCCCCCTCAACCAGGCCCCTGCCCACAAGGAAACTGCCCAGCCCAGGAGGGAGTCAGGGCCCCCGGACATCCTGGCTCCAGATTTTTAAGAGAATAACAATAAAAACAGCCCAGAACAAAACAGTGCCGTCCTGGAGCCGGCCCAAGCCCAAAGGTTAAGGGACAGTCTAAGAAGAGGATTTCTTGGAAAGAGCCCGGGTCTGTAACCTCCAGGACTGTGGGAGGAATTTCGGAGAGGATGGCGGCAGGATTCGGGGGGAGAGGGGGGGAGGAGACCCACGGGGGCAGAGACCCTGGAGCCAGAGCTTCTGCTTGGTGAGGAGGTGGCCTCTTTCCGAGGGTCTGGCGGCAATCGGGGCCCCGGGTGCTTACCACGAGGAAGGGCCCTTGGGTCTGGCCGAGGCGGACCACCATGACCAGGGGGACGCACACCATGGAGGACAGGGCCAGGCACCAGCCCAGCCCGATGGCCCAGGTGGGGTACGTGTAGAGTTTGTTGTAGGTCAGGGGCACGTACTTGACGAGAGAGAAGACAAAACACCCCTGTGGGGAGACAAGGGGGCGGTCAGGGGCTTCTGGGGCCAGGGCAGGGCCCCCCGAGGGGCCCACACTCCTCGCCCTCTGCTGGCGGAGCGGCCGCCCTGCTCAGAACCCTCTGCCGCTCCGCAGGGCCTTCCGGACGCACGGTCCTCCTCTGGCCAGCAATGCCCGGCCACCTGCCCGCCGCCTCCTCCTGTATGGCTATGCTATGGATCCCAGTGTCTCAGCCCCGCCGGGGCCCCTGGGGACCTCTGGGCAGGCTGCTTCCACCCATGGGACCGCCTTCCTGCATCTTCTCTGCATCCCAGTGGCCCACGTGGATCCAGTGGTAGAGAGACCACCTGTCAAGGCCCTGACCGCCCGGGCGGAGCTGGGCAGGACCCTCGGGGCGCCCTGAGAACGAAGCGCAGACAGGCACGCGTGCGCATGAGCCCAGGGGCCAAGTCGCTCAGTCACGCCTGACTCTGTGCGACCCCACGGGCTGCGGCCCGCCAGGCTCCTCTGTCCACGGGGAGCCTCCAGGCGAGAATGCCGGAGTGGGTGGCTGTGCCCTCCGCCAGGGGATCTTCCCGACCCAGGGAAGATCGAACCCACGTCTCTTACGTCTCCTGCGTCGGCAGGCGGGTTCTTTACCACTGGCGCCACCGGGAAAGCCCGCTGGCTGCTAGAGCGGACGGCATTTTGTGGGGGGCAGCCTGCAGCTCAGGTGATCAAAGGGCAGAGCCGCTCTCGGGGATAGAGACAGCCGACGCGGCCACTGCTACTCAGCCCCACATTGGTCGGCCTCCTTGTTTAACAAGTGGGGATGCGGGGGCCGCAGGGGGAAGGGACACGTGGCCTGGAGACCGAGGTCCCTGGGGGCATCCCACGGCACCCGGTTCCTAAACACGGGGGACGGTCTACCCTCTGAGCTCGCCGTGGTCTGAGCGGACAGCGGCAGCCCAGCCCCTGCTCCGAGGCCCAGCTGACATGGGTTTGTCGGAGGCCAGCACTGAGCCGCCGCTGAGTTCACGATGGGCGGGTGAAACCGTCAAGCCCTGGGGTAGGGACGGTGGCCCACAGCCGTGCAGGAGGACACTCACAATACAGAGAAGCGGGGTGACCACGGCCCAGCAGTATTTCATCCAGGGCCCCGGCCGGTAGCCGATCATGTCCTCAATACCATCGTAGAAGTTATCGCTGCCTGCAAGAGTCAGAGGCAGATTGACGGTGATCCGGCGTCCCAGACGCAGCGTCCGCCCCGGGAACCTCACGGCAGGGGCTCAAGGGCCGTGGGGTCGGGGCACGGCGAGGAGGAGGGGGTGTCTCCAGGGCCTCACCCAGGTCCGTGCACCTGTCCACACCACACAGACCCGGCACACGTTTATCTGAGAGGATCTGAAATTCACGGGTCACTGGGCAGCCCGTATTTTTTTGGCAACCTCAGGCAGAGCCCCGAATCCTGGTGTGGCCATCCCAAGGATTCGAGGAGGTCAGAATGGACCATTCCTGGACTCCCGGGGTGGTTCACCAAAGACAGACCCCTGCAAGGCCAAACCCTGTGTTTGTCAAGGCGTTGGATCACACCTTGAACCTTCAGCCTGGAGAGAAGCTTCCACGTGGCTACGGTCGTATTTGTGGTGAAAGGGAAAGGGTTCAGGCAGGGAACAGCCTTTGTGTTTGACGCAAAATGAAATTCCCACGAGAATTCTGTTTCTGAAGCTTCTAAAGAGAGAAGCCCAAAGGGGAGACCTGAGAAAAGCAGGCAAACATCTCTACTCACCATATATCCAGGCAATAGCAAAACATTCAAAGAACGCCACCCACAAGAGGCATACACCGCTCGCTGCATAGTAGTCAAAGAGCTGAAAGACGTACATGCCGCCCTGCGAAGAGAAAGCCAGAGGAGGTGAACTTGCTATTCGGCCTCTAAGTCCCTCCATATGTAAAGAGTTCTGGTCTGTCAACAAGAAATAGAAAGCCCAGGCCGGGGGGTGGGGGGGATTGGGCAGAGGCCGTGAGGACCAGATAACTGTGTTAGAAGATGCTTAGCTTCATGACAAATTTAAGTCAAAAAGTAAACACTTAATTAAAAACGACACACACAGAAAGAAACAAAAGCAAAACACGTCTTTCTTTGCACAAAAAAGAATGGGTTCGCTGAAGCCTGTTTCTAATGGAGGGGCTTAAAACCCCCGGTGGCCAACAGAGAAGATTTCAGTGAGACCAAGCTGCTCGGCATGTGAACCTGTGATCTGCCTTTCCAGGGGTGTTTCTTACAGACACTTCGGGAAACGCACTTATTTTGAGTTCCGGGAAGGAAGACTGGGGCTGTGAAATCCTGATCTGGGGGTCGAATGCAAGCCTGGGCCGGAGAGTAAGGAGAGACGGGTGGTGGGCGCTGGGGAGATGAGCCCGCGGCCCGGGCTAGGCTCACACGCTCGGCTTCCCTGCAGGCCGGCCGGAGAAGGGCCACTGCCCACAGCAGTGGGGACGGAGCTGCTGTCAAAGGGGATTTTGGCCGAAGCGCCCCTTCCCTGGGCCTCGGGATGAGGAGAGATGGAGGGAAGCGGGGCAGGGCGTCTGGCTGGAGGGCGGGGTCCTGAGTCACCCCCTGCTGCCCCTGGGTGGGGTGGGACCCCCAAAGAAGGGACGACCTCAGTTGCCAGGCCCTCTCACCCAGCCGCTGGGTGGGGGGCGGCAGGGAGGCGGTGTGGCTTTGAACTGACCTGGGAAACACAGTGAGAGCACCCAGGGCCCTGCCGGGGGGGGTCCCCTCGTGCCAGGCGGGAGCCACCTACCTCCGTCACCATGGTCAGCCCCAGCAGGTAGCTGACGCAGCATATCGAGGCAATGAAGATCTCTCGATGAAAACCCTTCCTTAGCAAGGATGGATGCAGATCAACCAAGGACGTGATCTGTCCTTCCACTTCCACGAACTGGGGAGGGAAGGAGAGCCATGAGCAGCAGGCCAGCACCCCCTCGGCTCGGGTTGTGGGGGGTCACGTCCACGCCGTGGAGGGGCTCCGCATGCTGAGTCCCGCCCGTCGGGCCACGTCTGGTGGGCCCCGAGCGGCTCCCCAGATAGTCCATGCCCCTGAGGCCCCTCCGCCCAGCACACTTGCTGGCTGGTGTGTCAATGTGGACAACCTCCAGCTTGGGTCTGGGTTTCCCTGGAAGCTGAGGGGGTGCCCCCTTATTTCTGGGCCTTGGGCACCCAGTCGGGCTAGCAGCACGTGACCTATGGGTGGAGACCCAGGCAAGTCTGGGCTTCCGTTTCCAGACTGAAAACTCAAACGGTGGTTTTTAACCCTGCGGGGACCGTGGCTCCATGGGAGGATTCTGCACACGCTGCGTGCACCCCACAGGCCCATGTGCATGAGTCAAATGCTGCCTGCGACCCCGGGAACTCATCCCTGGGCTCCTAAAGGTGATGGAAAGGCCAGTCCATTAGGTAACCTTCAAGGGTGACCCTGGGTCTTTCTAAACCTTCCCACTGTTGCACCTAACGATTTATCCCCGGGGGGACGTTTCACATCAGTCCACAGAGCCGCCTTGGTTCTCAGACGGGGGCGTTAACCCCGTCCTGTGGATGCATATCGCAAGGCTCTTAGTGGCTTCACAACCTCAAGGGAAGGTGCCCCGCAGACGGTCTCCAGCTTCCGTGGCGGCCGACCTGGGCCGGACCACGTCTGTCTCTAGGCACCTATCTGCAGCACAGTAGTCTAGACGTACTGTTTGGGGTGAAAGGGCACGCTGACGCATTTTCATTGGAGTAACCACAGCCAAACGGCTCGGCTAGCCAGCACGCCCTCTGAGGTCATCGGAGTCCACTCGACGTCCAAAAGCTAAAACCTCAACCCGTCAGCTCTTTCCTCTGGGACAGACACTGGGACCTTTGCTTCCACAGCCTTCCTGCAAAACACGGCCAACGGCTGGCTCCTCTGGGAAGCATCACGGGAAAATTAGGGAACACACATACACGGGAGCAGGTCCTTCCCATGTGTTCAAAGGGGCTGGGAATTCAGAGAAACGATGACCAAGAAGCTCTTGGAAGGGGTCCCAAGAGAGCAGGGGGCAGGTGCTTAGACATCTGATTGATGTCTCAGCCAAAGGGGGTGCTGAGTCTAAAAGGCCAGTGAACCAGAGCAGACCAGCAGACCTGACATTAACCTTGTAAAGGAGTTAAGATTCTTTCCCGTTTTGAGATTTGAAAATCAAAGACAGGCAAATGTAGGGTCACCGAGAGTCGGGGCCAATACCGGCACAAGCCCCTCATTTCTGAGTTCGCTGCGGCCCTGGGGGGCACCACGCCAGCCCCTCCACCAGCCTCTCCAGACCTGACTCGCTGAATATGACACAGCCCCGCCTTCTCAGAGCCTCTGCTTCATTCGCTATAAAGTGAGAGCATCCTGTCTGCTCCACAGGGGTGAGGAGGATGGGAAAAGGTTAGAGTAAATGGGTGATGGGCTGATTCCTGTTAATACACGGCGGAGGCTGGGGGGTTGTGCTCCTGGGGGAGGGGGAATCCAGTTCTCCTTTCCTGTGCCGCCTGCGCGCACACCGCGCCCGCCTCGGGCGGCGCACACACCGCGTCCCCCGCAGGGAGGCCAGCGAGAGCGACAGGCATCTGTCTCCATGTGGTGACCGTCCCACTCCCTCTCTCCGGAAACACCCCTCAGCCAAAGAGAATGCTCCCGAACCCAGGGACCCCCTCCTCGGCTGCGTGGGGCGCGCTTCCTGAGACTGGCTGTGCACCTCTGCACGTCCGCAGGAGGGAGCGATGTGCCGGGGGGAGAAGCTCAGGCGGAAAGGCCGGCCCGTCGCTGGAGGTCCAGTGGTTGAGTCCACCTTCCCGCGCAGGGGACACCGGCTCCATCCCTGGCTGGGAACGAAGACCCCACGTGCTGCCGGGCAACTAAGCCCGCGCGCCACCACCGGGACCCGACAGTCAAAACTAAGCAAGTAAATATCTTTAAAAAAAGGGAAGGCCAGCTCGCAGGGATGGACTGGCAGCTCTGGGAGCCGTCAGGCATGGCTTCAGTCCCTAACCCGCTGGGTGCGGCTGAGCCCCGGCTGTCTGAGCCTAGCTTCCCTTGGCTCTGGGGGACAGTTGTACGCAAACACGGGACACTGCGTATTAAGGAGCTGATGCTTAAAAGCCGGGCGGCAGCGGGAGGAAAAGGGGGTTTTAGTGAGGACAGACTTTCCGTTTGGGAAGATGAGAAAGTTCTGGCGATGGCGGTGATGGCTACGACGACGTGAGTGAGCTTAATGCACGGTCGAGCACTCACAAACGGGCGCTCAGTGGCTTCAGTCATGTCCGGCTCTGCGACCCTATGCACTGTAGCCCGCCAGCCTCCTCTGTCCAGTGGGATTTTTCCAGGCAAGAATGCTGGAGGGGGTTGCCATTCCCTTCTTCAGACAATCTTCCCGAGGCAGGGATCAAACCAGCGTCTCCTCCTTTGCAGGTGGGTCCTCTACCTCTGAGCCGCCGGGGAAGCCCTAAAGATGGCTAAGAGGGTCAATTTCACGTTCTGGGTATTTTTCCACACGTGATACGTGAAGCCTGGTCCGAGTGGACAGCTCGCAGGGTAGGGCCCTTAACATGGCTGGTGCTGATGCATCTATAAACCTTCCCCCACGTCCCCGAGTTCACACGGGTGCAGCGGACAGATCCAAGCGCTCAAAGCCCACCACGCCCCTTCTTGGGGCGTCAATCAGGCCGGTCGTTCGGTGCCGCGAGCTCCAGGCTCTGAACCAGAAGAGCTCGCACTCTGGGAGAGGCTGCCCTGGAGAGCTTCAAACCGCCCAAAGTGAAGGGCGCACAGCCTCCACCAGGCCCCACCTGCCTCCCAGGGGCAATCTAATGAATAACCATCTATGCTCCTTCCGCAGCCCAAGAGGCCAGTCTGGAGATGGCCTGCTTTGTCATTTATTAACCTCTTTCTGTTTTCTTTTTTGGGTTTTGCTGAGAGCTCTGGAAGAGGTTATAAAAGTCGGCTTCCTGGGGCCTCCTAAGGCCAAGCTCATTAACCAGGGGTGATGGATGGAGCCATCTCACTGTTTACACAGCTCAAGTTCATCAACAACCTCTCGTTATTTTTGTTTCCCATCTCCCAAATGTTTTCCTTCGGTCTTCCTGCTAATCCTGGTCTTCTTTCTGCCAAACCCTCCGCTCTGCTCTGGACCTTGTTAGCGGATTGCCGTCTCTCCCCTGCCTGACCTGAGACTTCCCATCTCCCAGGTCCTGAGTCCCCGGGGGCCCATCTGGTCACTGGCCTCCAGGCCGCTGCCTGGGGGACGGTGGGCAAGGCTCTCTCCTAAAGGGGTGCAGCCCCCGCCTCTCGCAGGGTCCCAGCTGCCCAGACTTCTGTGAGGCATCCGGACCCCCGGCTGGCACACGAGGCTGCCTGTCGGAGACTGGCCTCGGATGAAGGCCCCTGGCTGGCCCTGGGCACAGGACTAGCCCGCCCTGCACACCCTAACTGCCCCCTCCTGGAGCCACACTTGCGCTCTCGAGAAGGCCTCAGTGAAAACACGCCTATTTCCAGGGAAAGGAGTCCCAGGGGCTCGCTCTAATGTCCTCCGGGCACCACTGACTGCTCCCCGTAGCGCGCCTCACCAAAGGCAACGAAGACATAATCATACCCATTTACCGGATGAGGAAACTGAGGCTGGGGTGGAGGAAACATGTTCAACAAAGCAACACCGTGGGGGTGAGTGGGACTGGGAACTGAGTCTCCAGAGGACACACCCCGGGGAGGGGGGAGGCCTAAGCCCTGGAGGGCTGGGACATGGGGGTCGAGAGGTGCAGGGAAAGACAATAGGTTAGCGGGGCTCCTGTGTGTGTGGGGAGGGCAGGGGGACGTTGAGCGAGGCTCCGGGGGCTCGGTTTCCCTGCAGGGGCCAAGCTCACAGACCCGTGTGCCCCAGGAGGTGGCAAGCACAGCCCGGTTCCAGCTTCCGTGGCCGCGCTCAGGACTGCCAGTGGCCACTCGTGCCCGGACAGCTGTGTTGGATGCCCGCCCGAACGGCCTGTGCGCCAGGTCCCGCCGGGGCCTGCCCGGGGGCTCCATGTCCCACGGCGTGTGCCCCCACTGCGGTCTCACCCTTCTCCTCGTACCCCTGGGCCCACAACCCGAGGCTGTCTCTCTCTCCCTCGCTGAGGTCAAAGGCTCGAGCTTTGGCGCAGATGACATCCTGCTGCCGCCCTGGACCGTTCCTTCCCCGGGGTCCAGGAACCCTTGCTGGCTGCAGCTGCTGCAGGCGTGACATGAGGCTGTGTGTGCGTGTTGGGGGTTGCAACCATCTCATCACATTGCAGAGGGAGGCTCTGCCAGAACCAGGTTTCCGGGGGTGCCATTCCCCACCCCCCGGCAGGGGCAGACCCGCCTGGGGGCCATCCCCTCACTCTGCACGTACCTGACTATCCAGTCCAAGCAAGAGAAGCATAATGAAAAAAAGGATGGACCAAAACGTGGGCAGCGGCATCATCGTCACGGCTTTCGGGTAGGCGATGAAGGCCAGGCCAGGACCTAAGGGGAGAGAAGATGGGGGGGGCGGGCAGAGGGGGTCATCAGTGACCGAGCTGCCTCGAGCCCCGGAGCCACACGAGACACTCGGGGTCCGGGGCGGGTCTCCCCAGTCCCCGATGCAGGGGCCCGCCTGGGGCAAGAGACCAGGCCTGTTTTCACTCGGGGTGGGACGCGCGGGGCTCAGGCGGGGGCCCGTTTTAGCATCTGTCTCCTACGCAGCAGCACGGCTGGCCTTCTCAGGCGCCGGGTTCCGAGCGGACACCGGTTATGGGTGGGGGCAGACGGGACCGAGTTGGGACTCCGTCTGCCCACTGGGGAAAGGAGGGACTCCCCGCTCCCCCCAAAACCAGAGAACTGCATCAATGTTTGCTGGAAGGAAGCAAAACCAGGGAGTGCGCTCTGGTTACCTGACTACCAATCCCTGTTTGCAGAGAAAAGCTTTCTACTGAAACAATGAACGCGTGGCCAGAAAAATGAAGACGGAACCACGCCCTGCGGGACCCACGTGTCTTCGGGGTGCATCTGGGCACCCCCCCCAGCACCGTGACAGCCGAGGCCCAAAGCCGAGGGAGGGGTGAGCGGGGTAGGACCCCAGACGGGCAGCCCCCTGGCCGCAGTCCAGTCCTCCGCCTACCACCTCCTCTCTCCACATCACCACGTGCCCTCAGGGGGCGGTCTTCCCGCAGGGGTGGGGGGCAGGCTCCCGTCAGTGAACCCCGAGGAGGCTTCTCCTGCTCAGATTATTGGGTGCTGGGGCCACTTCCTTGGCAAAGGGCTCTGGTCTCCAGGGGGTGCTCTGACACGCAGGGAGAATCCCCACCAGCTCTGGGGGTGCCTCCAATTGCAAACGTCCCCTCCCGCCTCCAGCTGGGCCTGAGCAAAGAAAACCGGGAGAGGGGCTGAGTTGTAACCGAGGCCTGTGGGTCCCCCAGGGGGTCGAGAGCCGCAAAAGAGAGAAGGGCTTGGGCTAAAGAAAAAATATAAAGTAAAATCCACAACTAAAAAAAAAAAAAGAAAAAAGTCAAGAAATGTGAAACAAACAAGGCTGGAGGACAGGATATTTTAAACAGTAAAACAGGGATCGGGAACAAAATGAATGGTCTAAGAAAGAAAAACAAAAAACAGCTTTGAAATAAATCGCAGCCAGAAACCACATCGTACGGCGTTGACCACACGCGTGGCGGCGAGGGCGAGTCCCATTAGGTCCAGAGTCCACCCCCATGTAGCCAAAGTCCGACCGTGACCGTGACCGTGTCCTCGGAGGCGATGGTGGAAAACCCCCAGGAGGGGTGCAAGGGCGCTCGTGCCAACCCCAAAGCCCTGACTGGAGTAGGACCCTCGTCTCCACGGGACTGGGGCCCCCTGGGACCCCCACGTCAGCTCCGGCCTGACCGTAGGCGGCATAGGAGGGGTCAACCCAGCCGCGGCGAGACAGATGTAAAATGGGGCCCCCACCCCAGCCCACCCCGGCCCGCCCGCTGGGCCCTGAGGCTTCTGGACAGCTACTTCTGTATATCAGCGTGTGGCCTTTCTCAAGCCAGCCTCGGGGAGAGGGTGTGAGCATCCTTCTCTGAAAGCAAGGGGACTGAAGACGGAGGGCAGGAGACACGGCAGCCGCTGGAGCCCCTGGGGCAGCAGAGACGCCCACGCTACGCTTCATTTGCAATGTGCGCTCCTCAGGGCTAAATAATTATCTTGTTCCAATGCACTTCGCTCAATATGGCTCTTGTTAAAAAGCTTATTAGCGAAATAATCAGCCTTGATGTGTCGGCTGTTCAGACATCACCGTGGGGGAATAAACAACGAGGTCTCTGAAGTGGACGGGAATAAGACACGACTTAGCTAGATGGTGAAGACGTAGGTTACCTAGCTGTCTGCAGAGAACGATCTGTTTCATGTACCGACAGATTATCTCCCACCGCTCAACTCCCTCCACGCTCCTGGCCATTCCCCACCAATCAGAATTGGTTGGCAAGCCCTCAGCTGAAGAATAGCCATTTGCAAAGGGGGTGTCAACTCTCCCCTCGGTCACTCTGCCAGACTCCCACGCAGGCGTGGCTTCTTCACTTCTGCAACTACTTCTTGGGTCCCTCAGTCTCCAGCCTGCCTCTGAGGGCTCCCAGGGAAGGAGAACTCTGTCTAAACGTCTGATCTGGGACCCGAGACAGGGCAGAGGTGCGTGGGGCCGAGGCGTGGGCTGGCCAGGACTGCCCCGCAGCAGCGGGTGCAGGAGGAGGGGGCCGGGATGGGGGGAAGCGGGGCCTGAGGCCATCACATGCGTGCAGGGTCGGACGGGGAGGCCGGAGGGGGCGCGTCCTCACGTGAGAGGGGCCTGTCCAGCCTCTGGTGGGCACCCTGCCCAGGACACCGCAGATCCGACCTTGAGCAGCCAAGCTGCTGGCCGCAGGGATGGCGCTGACCTCTGAATACACGATGCTGAGGTCCCCAAGCTCCAATACCAGGGTCTCCGGCTGGAGAACCAGGACATCACCCTGTGTTTCCAAGGGCAAGGACTCCAGTCTGTGTCCCGACAGTCGGGACCTAGCGGTTTCCTCTCCGCCCTGGGAGAAGCCTCAGTCTAGGACCCTCACCTGCCCCCAGGTGGCCCCTGAGGGCTCCTGGCAGGTCGGGAGGTCAGGCTGGGCACAAGCGCAACAACCGTCCCCTGGGTGACCTGGGCAGGACGGGAGGCGGGCAGAGGAGCAGGAAAGGCGGGCCCCGGGGGTCCTGGGAGAGAGGTCTTGGGGCCACATGGAAGCCCTGCCACTCAGAGCCGCGGGCCCAGGACTGGGAGCTCGTGGGGGCACCTCTTAGAACTGGGGCACCTAGGCTTCTGAGGCTCTGGGGTCGTGGCCGCTGAAGCCTTGACAATTCTCGGGTTCCAGAGCCATCTTGCTGGAACCCCAGGATCCCAGCCTCAGCCTGCAGGCTCTGCAGACTCTGGCTCTAAGACCATCTCCACTTGTAGCTGTCTTGCAGAGGGGAGCGTCCCATCCATGGAGCCCGCACCCCCGAGGGGTGGAGGGGTCTCCACAACCTACTCCCAAACTGAACCTGTCACTGTCCCAGAGGGCGGCCTGTCACACCCGGTCCTTCCCCAGCTGGGGCAAAAAACGGTGGGTGCTTGACACAGGGCAGAGACCGACCCAGTCAAACCAGGAGACAGCGGTGGGATGAATGAAGGGGGTCGCTTAGAGCCAAGTGCAAAATACAGAAACCCAAGCTGAGAAGGTGGCGACGGGATGCCGACAGGTGGCTGCCCTGCCCCTGAGTGAGGAAAGTGCTTTCTGTCGCTGAAACCAGGAGTTTGCTATAGGGAAGGACAGGGAGTGGGGTGAGGGTGGGGGGCGGTGCGGAAAGACCACTTGAGAAGCGCTGAGTATTCCCCCGACTTGACCAGCCCCTGTGTTTCTGCCGTCCCTGGGGCAAAACCGCAATGAAGATGTTTCCAGTTTAGCTTCTGAACTCTTTGAAACCTGGGGGCTATCGTGGTGCGAGAAGGGGGCGGGGTGGGGGTCCACTTCGGAAACCAGGCTCACCGCCCCCCCAAAGCCCCCGGGCGGGGGGTCTGGCTTCATGCCTGCAGCACTCGGCTCACACACTGGGTGGCAGTACCCACCACCGCTGCCACCGACACCACCGTACCTGACTCAGCCACATCAGCAATGTCCACCCCTTGCTCTTGTGCCATGAAGCCCAGGATGGAAAAAATTGCGAAGCCAGACACAAAACTGGTACCACTGTTCAGGCATCCCAGCAGCATACAGTCCCTATGTTACACATATGTCAGGGAGCAAGTTAATTCACAACACAAGGAAGCCACGCTCCCTAACTTCTCTTTTTTTTTCTCTTCTCTTTAAACATCATCACTGCTAAGGCCCACCAGGCCTGCCGGCGCAGGACTTGCCTGTATGAGTTGTACTTGTACTTGTTGTAGCTTCCCAGCGAGGTCATGGCCCCCAGGCAGATGGCGTAGGAGAAGAATATCTGGGTCCCAGCGTCGATCCACACCTGGGGAGGGCGCGGGGGCCGGGGAGGGAGGCGAAGACAAGACAAGAAGGGACGTCAGAGCCGGCTTCCTGGAGGCGGCGGCGTGGGTCCCAGGGACTCTGCCTCGAGGTGTGCGGATTCTCCATGCGATCGGAGCATCGGCGCTGGACTCCAGGGTGCAAGCAGAACCCCAGGAGTCCAAGGGCCGCCCCCCTCCCAGTTCACTGAGCATCAGGGTTAAGAGGCCCCGCTTTTGAAGCAGAGGGACGTGGAGTCCAGCCACGGAATCATCGTGGGCAAGTCAATATGACTCCCGGAGCCTCGGTTTTCACACCTGTAAAGTGGGCTCCGCTCCCCTGCCCCACAGCGCTGCCGTTTTTTTTTTTTTTTGCAGGTTCAAAGAGTTAAGATTTAGCCCAGCGCCAGATACACGGTAAGCCTGTAAGTCAAGGCTGCTATCCTTATGGTCACTGCTATTGTGTGGGGACCCCCGCCTGAGTTGGAAGTGGGAGGAATTCCCGGATGGATTATGCAGGCAAAGCCGTTCCCACCCAGGGTGAGAGGACCGTGGGGAAGAGAGCCGAAGCGGCACAGGCCCTTGGGGACAACCTAAAGGCTGAGGACCCTGGGGACAGAAGGCCCCGAAACGGGCCCGTGAGAGCTCCGACCCCCGTGGCCACGTGGCTGAGTGCCTCGGTGGGGGGGGGGGGACAGTTAGTGTTTGCCCCCCCCGACCTTCTAAGAGGTCACAACTCTGAACTCCGCCCTCAGCCCAGGGCGCCCCCACGATGCAGCCTCAAGGTCGCCGTGGGGAGAGGAGACAGCTTCCGGAGACGTCTCTGCCTTACCTGGCGCCGAGCCTAAAGCAGCCTCTATAATTGGCCCGCCTCGGGAGGCCCTCGACACGAAAAGATACACACTGCCGGGATGGCCGGCGGGCACCGTGAGCCACCCTCCAGGGCCCAGTGGAAAAGTACCAGGGCTGACAGTACCCCCCCCCCGCCCCGGCTCCATCTGGGGGCCCAGAAGCACGGGCACGGCTTCGGCTTCCTTCCCCCGTGCCGGTCCCGGGGGGTGGGGTGGGGTAGGGCGGCCAGGCTGCCCCGCGGTACCTCTGGGTCCTCCAGGCGGCTGATGTCGGGGTACAGATAGAACTTGATGCCTGCGCCCGCACCGGGCAGCGTCAGCCCACGGACCAGGAGCACCAGGAGCATAGCGAACGGGAAGGTGGCCGTGAAGTAGACGACCTGCAGGGGGCGGGAGCCGTTCAGCCATTCCCCGACCCGGCATCCGCTCCAAGGCCAACGCTCCAGGGCCAGGCTTGCTGCCTCCCTTGCTGAGCGACCTTGGGTGTGTTGCTCACTCTCTCTGGGCCGCAGGCGCCTCACCGGCAACCTGGGTATAAAGCACGTACAGACCTCACACACAGACTTACTGACATTCGAATCCTGCAGATATTTGCGGGGCCCTGCAAATACAGAGAACCAGTCCCTGCCCCCATGGAACTGACTTTGCAGCGGGTGAAAAAAGGAAAAGGCACAATAACAGAGTAAATGATCGCACGTGGATGCCCAGGGGTTGGCCCACAGCGCATAGTACGAATCAGCTAACATTCACAGGGAGGCCTGGCGGGCTGCAGGCCATGGGGTCTCAGAGTCAGACACGAATGAGCAACTGAAGATCTGCAGCGTTCGTATGACCCGAGCTTCAGAACCAGGTACGTGTGGGTTCAGATCCTCGCTCCGGCCCCTCGTGTGCTGTGTGTCCTCGGGCATGATGCTCACCCTCTCTGGGCCTGTGGCCTCACGCGTAGAGTGGGGATAAGAGAAACAGAAGGCCCTCACTACTGGGCAAGGCGAGGATTCAACAGAATGATGCTCACAACGTGGTCAAAACAGCACAAGGCAGGTGGCTGCTTAGACGTGCAAAAACTGGGGTCTTTTGTTGGCCGGGTGATTGTGCAGGAAGCACCGGGGAACTTCTGGAGAGGAAACCAGGATGCGTCGCGCCTCACGTCCCAGGCAGGGTGAGGTCAACGCCAGGCGGGGACCACAGACGACCCGGGCCACGCCTCTCCATCCCTGGGGGCCCTGCCCTGCTTCCTCTCCCCGTCCTGTCCCCAAAGCACTGGCCTTCAAACCTCCTGTGGCCTCCGTTTACAGATTGGATTTTCCCAACTTTCATTCCAGCACAAGAGGCTCCCAGGAGGGGCGTGTGCCTGAGACGGGGCTTGAAGGGGCCTGGGGGCACTGATGGTGAAATCCTGCTATTTCGGCTGGGCCCGGGCTGAGCCCGGTCTCCTGAGCAGCAGCCTATCCCATGCTCAGCACGCCAGCAAATCGGTGTGCTGGCCGCCTTGCTGTCGGAGGACCAACAGAGGCTGGGCGGGGCTCCCAGATGTCTTCAAACCACCACTGCGCACAGGGTACCTTGGTGCGTGGTGGCGGACATGCCAAAGTCCGTGGTGACCGGCAGAAATGCTGAGGCTAGCTCACAGAGCCCCCAGCTCCTTCTGAGGGGTCGGGGGACCAGGGAGGGGGCCAGCGCCAGCTGCCTGTGTGCTGGGGGTGATGCGCGTGCAGCAACTTCTGCGCTCAGCGGGTCCTGCCCTGACCCCGTCTGCAGATGGGGAAACCGAGGCCCGCAGAGCTGTCCCCTGCCCACGGGTCACACGGCACTCAGGCGGCAGAGCTGGATGGTCTAGCACCTGCTTCAGCGACGACAGCACAGCAGGAAAGAGCCCCTCAGCGTCTGCGGTTTGTCCGGCCCTCCCAAAGAGAGGGCTCCCGAGAGCCCCAGGGCTCAGGCCGGAGATCCGGCTCTGTGGCAGGCTGGCTGTCAGACCCTGGGCAAGCTACGGCCCCTCTCTGGGCTCCAGGTCCCCACCTGAAGCCCCCTCCCTATCTGCGGGCCCGTCTCCCCAGCCGCCCTGCAGTCTTCTCCCGAAGACAGGAGAGCCCTCTGTGTCCTAGGGACCAGCGGGCAGACGTGGAGGGTGGGGGCCAGCCAGGAAGCACAGAAGGGGCAAAAGAAAGACGGCGGGCCCGCAGGCTGCTCTGGCCCCGGCCCCGGCCCGCAGAGAACAACGGTGCTGACAGCCGCGGGCCAGAGCGGAGGGCCCTGCTTCAAAGTGCGGCCTGCGCAGGCGGACGAGGGTGGGGGGCTTCGTGTCGGGGACACAGGACACCTCCCAGGCCTGGCGTGTGTCTGTGTGTGTGTCTGTGTCTAAGTCTGTGTGTGTCTATGTATATGCATGTGTGTCTATGTGCGTGTCTATGTGTCTCTGTGTGTATGTGTGTCTCTGTGTGTGTGCCTGGGAGTGTGTGTCTGTGTATAAGCATGTGTGTCTGTGTGCGTGTCTATGTGTGTGTATCTGTCTGTCTGTGTGTCTGTCTGTGTGTGTCTATGTATATGTATATGTATGAGGGTGTCTATCCGCGTCTGTGTGTGTGTCTGTCTGTCTATGTGTGTGTCTGTGTGTGTCTATGTATATGCATGTGTGTCTGTGTGTGTCTGTGTCTGCGTGTGTGTGTCTGTGTGTCTGTGTCTGCGTGTGTGTGTCTGTGTGTGTGTCTGTGTGTCTGTGTCTGCATGTGTGTGTCTGTGTGTCTGTGTCTGCATGTGTGTGTCTGTGTCTGCATGTGTGTCTGTGTGTCTGTGTCTGCGTGTGTGTGTCTGTGTGTGTCTGTGTCTGTGTCTGCGTGTGTGTCTGTGTGTCTGTGTCTGCATGTGTGTGTGTCTGTGTCTGCGTGTGTGTCTGTGTGTCTGTGTCTGCGTGTGTGTGTCTGTGTGTGTGTCTGTGTGTGCACGCTTCCTCCCCAAGCCTAGGGCAGCACACCCCACCTGCTCACGCCACCGCGGCGGCCTCTCTGGCAGGACACCCTTGTTTTGCAGAATCTGCCGAGGCCCAGTCCCTGAGCGCCATCCTCTCAGCCTCCCCGTGACTCTCGGGATCCCCGCGGGAGCAGCTCTGCCAGGCGCCACCAGTGGGCCTCTGGCGGGGGCCCTGTGCCGGGATGCGGTATTTTTCCACTCTTGCTGGCAAACCTTCGTGGCAGCTCTGAGCCCGCAACCCAAAAGCCCTGTGGCCCAACTGCCCTGGAAACTTACAAAGCCAGCGCTTCCTCCTCCCGCGGGGATGGCGGGCAGAGGGTGGCCGGCCAGGCACGAGGGGGACAGGCTGGTCTCTGCCTCCCTGGGCTTCCTCTGGGGAGGTCGTCTGGGCAGCGCGGGTCCCTCACCCCAGAGGCCCAAGGCCTGGCGGGGGCCAAGCACCTCATGTGTGTTTGGGGGGAGCATCACGACTCATCTCACACAGGGGGAAGCTGAGGCTCCTGGGGGAAGGGACTGGTCACGCAGGCTGCGGGTGCAGAGCCGAGACCCCACACCAGGTCTGGAGAGACTGGCCTGTGCTCGCGTCTGGGATTTGAACTCCCGGTGGGGTTCATGGGGCCGCCCTTCCTATGGGAGGGTCTGGATCCCTGTAACCCCCTGCGACCTAATGTGCCGCAAGAGCAGGCGACCACAGGAGGCAGGAGAATGCAGGGCCCCGAGGCCGGGCGCTGGGCTGCCCGAGTTCAAAGCTACCCGGGCTACTGACAAGCTGTGTAGACTTGAACAAATCAACCTCTCTGCCCCTCCATTTCCCCCAAAACATCTCCTCTTACCACCTCCTCTGTAAAACAGAGCAGGAGCCACGCATACCTCAGACGCCAGGAGATTAAAAGAGCTAATAATCAGAGCTGAGGACGGTGCCTGGCACAAGCGTTTCCACCACGATCACAATTTCTTGGATGAATTGAGCAGCAGTGAGCTCTGGGTGAAGTGTCAGACCCCTCCGAAGGATGAATGATGTTACAAACAAGGGAACTGACAGCCAGAGAGGCCAAGCGACCTGAACTCGGCCGGGTCTCGAGCCTCCCAGGCCTGGGCGCTCCCTCCTCCCCAGCCCCGGCCATGCCGGGGTCAGCCACTGAGCAAGGCCACAGCCAGGATGAGGCCATCCGGCCCCCACGGCGGCCGCAAACCTGGTCTATGGCCAGGGCTGGAAGTCACGGCCAGCGGCAGGCGGCCGAGGGGCTCGAGGAAGTCCTCGGATCCTCCCTGTGTTTGTCCTGGCTTCCCCGGGGGCTGGCCCCAGCCCTGCTATTGTTCTGGGGACCACACCCGCCCCTGGGGGCCCGGAGCCTCTTCTCTGGGGGCGGCAGGGGGACCTCCAGCCAGTCACGTCCATCAGCCGCCTTGGGACAGACCCGCGCCCTCTCCATTTCGTCTCGACTCTGGTCTCCTGCCCCTGCACGTGTCTCGGGTGAGGCTCACGGTTCCTGGCGGACATCAGCTCCTCCATCAGACTAGGGGCTCCCCGGCAGTTTGGTCAGACACACCTCTGGGACTTTGAATGGCTCACCCCTCACTTCCTCCAGATCTACGCCTCTAAGCGCCCTTCTTGGTGAGCCTTGCCCCTAACTGCATGCAATACTCCTGTCTTTCTCCACCAGGTTATGCTCCCCCTTTAGCTCTTGTCTCTTCAGATCGTGACTTTACCTAAGACGCCCCTCACCCGGTGAGAACTCGTAGTGAAAAGCCCCTTCTCCCAATGATGTCACCCACTGCCCATCACTGTCCTTCAAATGCCACCTTAAGTCTTTTGACCTTTGAGGGCGTCTGGATCTTAAAGAGATTGTCCCCAGTGGAGATGCAAACGAAGGGGGTCAGGGGATGGCAGACACGGGGCACGTGAGGGCAGACCAGCCAACGCTGTGGCTCAGTTAGCGCCCTGGATTCGCCCGGGTGAGCCCAAGGGGACCCTCTGGAGGGTCTGTGCCTCCAGGATGACTATGGTATTATATTGTCTGGTGTTCTGCTTACCAGGTCATCCATTGCCCGGCCCTGTTAACAGGTAACGTTTCAGTTACAGGCCAACAGTTTCATTATTGACAATATACCAGCTGCTCCTAAAACCTGCGTGAATAAGGTAACAGGAATTTTCAGCTACCACCTTTGTTAACAGCTAACGGCTCGGTCACTATGTAACACATTAACCAGCGGCAGATACTTCAGCGACAGCCAGCGCTTAGGTTATGAGCAAACGACTTAATGATCGGTGCGAGCTCTCCCTAATAACCAACATCCTCGTTAACAGCTGAAATGTGAGGCCTAAGATAATTCAGTTAATCTGACTGAGCGGCAAAAATGCCAGTTGAGAAGTTTTGCTTCTCAAGCCTCAGTGTGCATTTGGGTTATCTGGGGAAAAAGTGTTCAAATGCAGCTTCTGATTCTGTAGGTCTGGGGTTACCCGCAGGTCTGCATTTCTAAAGAGTCTACAGGGGATGTTGAGGTCGCAAGGGTCCCTGTGGCTAGTGAGCAGTTGGTAGCTAACAACACCGTTACCAGTTAACTTCTCACTGGCATCTCAGGGTTTGTTATCCGCTAACATCCACACAAGCCACCACTCCCTAGCGGGGTACCAGTGATGTCTGGGCTTTTGGAGAGCTGCTGCTGCTGCCAAGTCGCTTCAGTCGTGTCCGACTCTGTGTGACCCCATAGACGGCAGCCCACCAGGCTCCGTCGCCCCTGGGATTCTCCAGGCAAGAACACTGGAGTGGGTTGCCATTTCCTTCTCCAGTTTGGAGAGCAGACCGCTCCATTTGAGGAATCTTGCAGGCTGATTGTCAAACCGTCAGTAACTTGAAATTGGACCTGCTGGGCGGATTTGCATTGTGAAATGGGCAAATGCCACAACCGAGGGGGCTCCAGGTTTGCTAGGAGAACTGGTTAAGCAGGACCAGTTTCGAGCAGGAGGGCCCCCGGGGCGCGGGAGATGACCCTGCAGAGGGCCAGGCTCCATGAGGTGGGAGGGGAGGGAAGCAGAACTCACTTTGCCCGTGGACTTGACGCCCTTCCAGATGCAGAAGAAACAGACCAGCCAGACGAGCAGGAGGCAGAGAGCGAGGTCCCACTTCAGCGCGCCTGGCTCGTCAATCCCGGAAGACAGGCTCAGCACCTGCCGCCTTCAAGCAAACAGAGCCCCAAGTCAGACAGGCCGGCTGGGGGCCGGAAGAGCCGGCACCGGGGTTCCAAGAGCCTGCGGCTCAGCCCCGGCTCCAAGCTGTGGAATCCCGCGGGTCTCGGGAAATCTCAGGCAACCCCGGTTTCACAGAGTCCTGGGGAAGCCAGCCAGCGGGGTGGGTTTGGACTCCTGAGTCAGGTGAACCTGGGTTCTATCCAGCCAGGCCTCGGGCAAGTTAGGTTAAACCCCTAAGCCTCAGCTTCCTCATCTGTGAACTAGGTACTGATTCCCGTGTGATCGATTCTCACAGGCCCTTGCCCAGTGTCCCCTGCGGGCCAGACACTGGCTTCCAACTGGGCTCCAATGTGTGACCACTGCCTCAGTCTCCTCATCTCTAAAATGGGAATGACCACCTACCTCACTCCCCCTCCACCCCACATTCTCTGTCCTGTCCCTCTTTGCACCATTCCTTATCTGGATCTCTTGCTAAAAGACAAGTCTCCAGGGTGTTGGTTGTATTCGTGGCTGCAGGACACCCACACACCTCTCTGTAGGGTTAGGAGAGAAGCCACACGAAGTACAAACTGCTGGCCCCGGAGGCCGCCAGCAGCCAGTAAACCGCGGCGGTCGTTACTGTCTCGGCAGCTCCGGGCACCCAGGGAAAGCTGTTGCCTCCCCTGCCCCCGGCCAGGGTTGCGACTTGGGAGGAGGGCTTGGGAGGAGGTGCGTGAACGGTCTGAAGGACGATCATCACAGACGAGTATCACAGGGCAGAGCCTGGGCCTCTGGGGTCCAGGAGCCCTGCTGACCAGGGGAGACGCCCACAGCGCTACTCAGACACGTCCCCGAGGGGCAGGCGCCTCCTGAAGCTGGAGTGGGGCCACCGGGCTGCTGAGAGACGATGAGACTTAACGCCCAGAAACCGACCCCGTGGTCTCAGCGCTCCAACTGCTGTGGCAGTGACCGAGGGCACCGAGGGCTCTGCCATCACAGGCTCGTGTTCCCTAGGAGAAGCTAGCACCCCCTCAAGACCCAGCTCCTCGTTCAGGGGCCGCAGTCTCCGGCGGGAGAGGCAAGAGGGGTGTTGGACTTGCCCTCCATGTCCCCTTCTGCAAAACACAAGTACAAGCTCCCGCCCCAGGCCATCCGCAGCTCTCAGCCAGTCTGTGTGCAGGCCAATCCCCAGGGTCAGGGCTCAGAGGGCCACCGGCCCAGGACGCTTTCTCACTGCTTCTCACTTTTCTCCAAAGAAGCTTCAACACGAGGACCTTGAATAAATCCAAGATTCCCACCTCAACTGGCACTCAGGCTTTTCTGCGGGTCACCCCAACATCCAGGGGCTCCCCCAGGTGCCGAGGTTGTATCAACAAGGCTTCTCTAATTTATCTCATCTGGTCCAAGGCCTGAGAGTCCCTGGCCCCATTTTACAGATGGGGAAAACTGAGGCTTGGGGATCCAACCACCTACGGACACACGGCCAGCAGGTGGCAGAGCTGCCACCCTATACCGGGGCTGTCCGACCCCCAAAGCCAGTGCTCACCCGGCTCCAGTACTTTTTCTGATTAACATAGAAAACGGAGCCTTCACTTTAACAAGAATTGTTCCAGGCCTTGCTTCGGCAGGGCTCGCTGGACCCTCAGGGCCGGGGGCATCCTCGCGAGGCAGGCTGCTCACCTGGTCAAGTACATGGGTCTGGCCCTGCGGTAGCTTCAGAACAAAGCCCTTCCCGCCGCGGCCTCCAGGGCTCGGCTCCTTCCACGAAGCTGGGGCCTGCTGGGCCGCGGCCAAGTCTTCCGTGTGAATGTGCAGCCTCGGGGAGGCACCTCTCCGCCAGGCTTGCAGGGAGGTCTCCTGCGATGCTCTGGATGACTAGCGTCCTTCCGGCTCCCCGGCCACCCCCTCACCCTGGACATCGCCCTTGAGGGGGAATCTGTCTTGCCTACCGGACTCCAGATACACTGCGGGGGAGGCACACAGCGGGTGCTCGGCCAGCACCGCGGGGTTCCAGTCACAAGAAGGCCTTGCCCTTCTCCTTAGGGGTGAGCTGACCGAGGAGCCCGAAGCCCCAGAGCCCCGATTCTGACCACACCCGCCACACGCTCAGGTCACTGGCATCGTCCTGCCGGCTCCCACCCCTGCGCTGGGCAAACCCGTGGTGCCCACCTCGGACGGGAGGGGCCCGCGTAGCCTTGCTCTGGCAGCTGCCCAGCCACGGAGGCCACAGCGGGGAAACCGAGTCATGCACTTGCTTCTCCACGGCTGGTGGCAAAGCCCCTCCGAGGTGCCAACAGTAACCGCTGAAGGCACCTTTCCTGCGACCCAGCAATTCTGCCCCAAGACTCTACTGGATGATATGGCCAATGACAGGGTCCACCCTAAGCTGCTCGGGCTCCCCAGGTGGCGCTAGAACCCCCCCGCCAATGCAGGAGATGTAAGAGACGCGGGTTCGATCCCTGCGCTGGGAAGATCCCCTGGAGGAGGGCACGGCAACCCACTCCAGAGTTCTTGCCTGGAGAATCCCATGGACAGAGGAGCCTGGTGGGCTACAGTCCACGGGGTCGCAAAGAGTTAGACACGACTGAGGCGACTTAGCACACACCTCGAGCTGTTCACCTCGGCTCTGTCTGCAGGAGCGAACGGCAGGAAACCAGTCACCCAGAGGGCCACGGGAGGGGCCCCGAGCAGGCGTGCAGCAGGGGCGGGGCGGAGTGTCACGCAGCCTGCGAGGCCGCAGGGACCTCCCCGCGCGCTGGTAAGGTGTGACGTCCCAGGGGTGAGGCGCGTGAGCAGGACACACGAGGCAATGGTGCAGCCGCCGGCCCGGGGGATGCGGCGGAGGGGGGCTCACTGGCCATGGAATGTGTTTCTCAAACCATCTGAATGCTGTTAATGGGCACGTACCACCTTCACAAAAATTAAGGTTCTCACAAAGGCTTGCAAGGGGCCGGCCGTGCAGACGTTCTAGGAACGGAACCAAAGTCCTTTTGTCAATCAGGGGTTGTCATAACAGAACCCGACGTGGGCTCCTGGCCAAAGTAACCAACGTCCTTTCCAAAGTCATCTCAGGGGTGGCCAGGAGGCCGGAGAGCTTGCGGGCCCATCGGAATCCCTCCTGAACGGACACAGTTTGAAGGACCCTTTCCTGTTGGACGCCCCCGAGGCCCAGCCCGGGATCTGTTGGGTCTTCCCACTCTGGTGCACGGGAGTGCTCGGTGAGCTGTAGAGTGCCGGACCGCAGAGGGAGGGCCTGCCCCTCACCAGTGCCTCCGACCTTCCCAGAGGCTGCACAAGTTCCCCCAAATCCGGCCGTATCGCCCCAGCCGTGTCCCGGCTCCCACTGCTCCTGAGCGCTGTTTCAGCAGCCTCGCCGGTGATATTCCAGCCTCCACTCTCGCCCCCCGTCTGTTCTTATCAAGACAGAATGTGGCAACACCCAAGGCAGGTGACGCTCTGCTCCATGCCTCCCATGGCTCCCACCTCCCTGCCCCATTCCTTCCTGCCTCCCTGAGTGGGCTGGCCAAGCTCTCTGACAGTCAGACGCAGACGTCTTAAAGAGACAGGGTGGTGCCTGTTGAGAGGAGGCTGGGGCCACGGGCACGCGGGGACCCGTCCAGGACGAGGTCCGTGCACAGCCCCCTCATCCCCAGGGCCCCTGCCCCGCCTCCCTGAGCCGCACTGGCTTCAGGTATGTGCCCTGAACAGGTCCAGTCCCCCCTGGCCTCGGGACCTTTGAACTGGCTGCGCCCCACCCCTCCGCCAAGGCAGCCTCTCCTGGCCACCCGATGGAAAAAGCACTCCTGGTCAACCCTCTTTCCCTCCCTCTCTCGGCTTTACTTCCTTCACTTATCATCGCTTGTCTATTACAACGTCACTTGCACTATCTGTCTCATGTCTGTCTGTCCTGGCGAAGCGTCATCTTCATGGAGGCGGGGGCCTGTCTGTCCTGACCATCGCTGGATCCAGAACAGCACCTGGCACATAGTGAGTGCTCAACAGACATGAGTGGAGTTGATTAATTACACCCATTTGGTTGATGGGAAAACTGAGGCTCAGGGAGGCTCAGGAATTCACCTGAAATTACCCAGATTTCAAACAAACAAACAAACCATCAGCCCTAGCCCTGGTTCTTTTTCTCTGATGCCACCCTGGGGACCAGTCACCCACGCACTGGGTACGATGCTATCCTGGGTGAGAGACCCCAGCACCTCAGGCTTCTCCGCACCCCTTATACAGACAGCAGGAGGCCGAGAGGTGAGCTGCATTCTTGTCCGAGAATAGGACTGATTCATTCCAGGGTGGGATCCAAAAAAGAATCGCCTGGACGTCTGTTTGGAGTCGGCCGCCCCGCTGCCGTCCAGCCGGCACTCAGAGATGTAAATACGTCCTCCGAGTGGGCCAAATCGTTTCCTTTTGAATGCCGGCCAGCCATTTATTGGCGATAGCTCTTCCCTGGAGACTGGCGGAGGCAACAATTATAAAAGAGCCCGTCCGCCCCGCGAAGGAGGCCGCACCGGGCTCTCTCCACGCCGCCTCCGCCTTCTGACAGCTGCCGGGGGAGATTGGCTGAGAAGGGCTTGTTTGCAAATATGACTCATTTCTTTGATTCTAATAAAGTCTAATGATATGTGCTGAGCTCCCAGGGGGCCCTGGAGGAACTGGGGAGGAAGGCCTGGCTCCAGGCTGATGGAGGGCAGCTGGCCAGATCTGACCCCGCCTGTCCTCCAGGGCCAGGGGGCAACAAACAGGACCCCCGGGACCGAGGTGACCTCAGCACAGGGGCGAGCAGGATGAGGCGGGCTGGGGGCAGAGGCTCTGCCTTCGCATCTCCGAGCAACTCAAAAGTTCAATTCTAAAGCCGGCATGAAACGCCCATCTCAAGGGTCCCAGGCATCCTTCAGGGGAGAAGGGCATCTCACCGGCCCCCACCGAGGCTGGTGCCTCGGTGCTGCAGACGGGGTGGGTGTGGGGATCTAGGCCAAGAGGAGACCCCAGGCGTCACCTCAGAGTGGGGTCACACACACACACACACACACACACACACACACACACACACACACACACGGCACGTTACCTGTGCCCGTGGACTTGCCCTGGGACTTACGGCCGGTGGGGATGCAGACACTAGGGGTGTTCAGGGCTGAGCTCTCCACTACGCCCAGCTGCCTGTGTGACCTTGGGCAAGTCGCTTAACCACTCTGATCCTCAGCGTCCCACCTAATGAGCCAGGCCCGAGGCCCATGCTCTTTAACCCTCAGCCAGGCGATGAGGAGACGGGACCTCGCCACCTCTGAGAGCCCTGGAGAGGGGTGACCGCTCTGAGACCGGCAGCTGGGCCCCCGGGCGAGAATCAGGGTCCCTACTCTAGGATCGAGGGGACAGCAGCATGGCCCGCGGCTCCCCACTCCTCCACGTGGAAAACCAGAGGGGAGGAGGGCCTGGCAGGGGCGGGCGTCCAGGCCTTTCCCTGTCCAGAGCCGGGAGGAAGGCTCGGCTCCGTGATGCCCTGTCATCTAGAAGCCCAGGCGGCTCCCGAGCACCATCAGGCCTCATGTGCAGAAGCGGGTGCCAGCTCAGGGTCCCGCGTGTCTGGTGCAGCTGAGAGGGTGAAGGAAGCGAAGGCCAGGGATGGGCTTTGGCTCCAAGGACGGGAGACCGGACGGGAGACAAGCTCGGCAGCCCAGTGGGTACCAGCCAGCGACACCTCAGTCCCGTCCCAGCAAGCCTCTCTCCGTGGACACCCCAGAGCTAGTCACTGCAGGGCCGGTGGCTATTCTGAGGGGAAATCGTACAAGCTGAGCTTCACCCTAAAGGGAAATCCATCTTCTAATGGCCGAGCCCTCTGAGGCCCTGCATACAGTCGGTGCTTAATATATGTGTCCCAGCCTGTCTCTCCCCAGTATGTTCCTTGAGCGAGTTCAGAGAACACAGATGCAATTGCGTGATTCTCCACCCCTTCTCTAGCTGCCATGGTTCCTCCTCCTAGAAAACGAAGTCCAACCTTCTCTGCCTAGCGTCCAGGGTTCCATCCTTCTCCCTGGCTCCACACGTCCTATCCTCGGGCCAAACCAAGGACGGGCTGCTACTCATGAGCTTTACGACCGCCGTGCCTCAGCATGGCTGTTCCTTCTGTCTAGGCCGTTTTTTCCTCTTTTTTTTGGCCTAGTGAACTCCTACTCATCCCCCAAAGCCCAGCTCACCTGGCCCCTCTGTTTGCTGACAAGGAAACGAGGCCAGAAAGAGGGAGTGACATGCTGCTCCAGGCTAACCCTAACCCTCCCTGGCTGGGCAAGCCTACAAGCACGGAAAAGCCAGGAGAGGCTTCTGAGCTGACAGATGACATGTCTGGCTTCACAGCTGACTGCGGAGACGCACCCGTAATGGGGGAGGGAAGACGGGGGTCTTCCGGGGCTGCGGCGGTCGGGGTGGGGGGTGGATGGCCACATTGCAAGTGGGGAGGATGGCCAGAGTCTGGATGTACTTTACACGGAGAGCCTGGAGGACCAGACAGGGGTGGGGTCTGAGGTTGAAGCTGAAAGGAGTTGGGGATGACTCCTAGATGTGTTCCCTCCCTAAAGGGCCTCCACGAAGAGGGGACAAAATGATGAGAGCAAGTCCCTGGGACGATGCTCACGGGCATTCTCTCTCCTTCGCCCTCGTCACACCCAAGAGAAGGGGAGGCCCTTGAAGGCAGGCGGCCTCGGCCCCTCGGGTAGCAGGCAGGTCTTCTCAGCCAAGCCTCCTCCTCCTCCAGGGACTACAGTCCTCCCCAGGGTAACTGTGGATGTTCAGCCAGGGCCCATGGGAGGCTGCAAAGGCCGGCAGGGCAGGGAGGCCGGGCGGGCGGCGGGCAGTCTCTGGATGGAGCCGCTCTCTGTGGACCACGCAGGCCAGGGAAGGGAGCTGGGATGCTCAGAATGGGGGTTCGGGAAGGCGGAAGCCCTGGAGTCCCCCAGCAGGGCCCAGGCTGGGGGAGCGAGCAGGGGAGAAGGCACGGGAGAGGACATCATGGTTCACGAGGGCTCAGGGCTGAGACAGAGGGGACAGCCCCTCTGTGATGGGGGGCGTCACAAGGGCATCAGGAAGGGACCATTCTGAGATCCCCTGAGGTTGAGCGTCAGGTGTCCCGGGCGGGGGCAGTTTTATCCACAGTGAGGATACTCACTAAGTAGACAGGGATGGCTCACACGTATCAAGCAGGCTCTGATGGCCGGCCATGCAGGGTCTCATTCTGTTTGGGGGGGGGGGGTCCTACGGCCTGGGAGGGCAGCGTTATGACCTCCCCAAGTACAGCTCAGGACGCAGAGGCTCAGAGAGGAAGAGGCGCCAGCCCGAGCCCGTACTGGCAGAACGAGGGCTCCCTCCCAGGCGGCCAACCTGTGCCCGAGGCAGCGAGGCCCCACCAGGCACGGGAGGGGCTGGGTGAGTGCCAGCGTCCTGGGTAGGGCAGGCCCTGGGTGGTCAGGCCGTGCCAGGCACAGCAGGGAATGGACAGGGCCCTGGCCTCCGGCCCCTCCGGCCCTGTTCAAGTGAGAAGAAAGAAATGCCCGCATTCCTTTGTCTGCAAACTCGGCTATCCAGGTGCGAGGAGCAAGGGGTGGGGGTCAGGGTTGAGGGCGGGGGGATGTGCCTATAAAGCTCTTTGTCTGCAAGGGGAAAACACCTCCGAGGGAAGAGCCCAGTTGCAGGAGCCCCGGGACCCGTGAGCACCCCTAAAGGCCTGAGGTCAGGAGGGGTCCGTGGATTACCTGGGGGAGTGGCCAAGTGGCCCCTTCCGGCCTGAGTGCCCCCCGCCCCGGCCCTGACGATCGGCTGGGACCAGCCAGCACTTAGCTCCCTCTTCTGTGGGCCGGCGCCGGGGCCAGGTTCTAAGAGGAGAGGCTCCTCGACGCAGCAAATCCACACACGAAGGAGAGGGGTCTTGTCTGGCAGCGACAAGGCGCTTCCTTAACACCGTTCCCTGCCCTGGCTCTCACCCTGGGCGAGGCCTTGTCTGCTCCTTCTGGGGTCGGAGGGGCTGCTAAGCACCCGTTGAGCAGCTCAGGGAGAGCAGGAAAAGCAAGGCACTCACCCACTTTTGATGGGCTCCCAGCGCTGGGTCAGAAGGACAACGCTGTACGTCAGCGAAGAGCTACCCGGCCGCAGGCCTCCGCGCTCTGCCCTCCTCGAGTCTGGCCCATGTGTATGCTCCTGCCGTCACTGGCTATAGTGTGGGCAACTTCAAAGCATGCCCGTAATTCTCCTTCCTCTCCTAACGAGACAGAGCCTACTCCCCCACCTCTCGGGTCTCAGTTAGTCTTGGGCCTCTTTTTGGCCAACGGGACCTTAACAAAAATGGTACCAGCAGAGGTTGGAGAAGTGCTCCAGCCCTGGGCCTTTCCCGTGTGTTGTTTTGGGATTCTGAGTCGCCTAGGAACAAGGGCAGGCTAGCCTGTAGGGTGATGAGACCAGAGGAACCAGTTGCCTGTGGCATCCCAGCCAAGAGCCAGCCAGTCTCCGGAAGAGCAACCCTGATGACGCACAGTTACCTACCAGGGGAGGGGAGCCCAGCAAAGCCCAGAAGAACTGCCCAGCCAAGCTCCGCCCAACTGCCAAGCGGCAGGACCATGAGTCAAAGAAAACGAACGGCTGCTCCAATTTGGGGATGGGTGTTACACAGCAAACGCTAACTGATACATATTATTCACTCTACCTACTCACTTGTTCACTTGAATAACTACTTCAAGCCTCATATATGCTTTTTTTTCCCCCTCTGGGCAATAACAGGTTTGATGCACTAACTATATATATTTTTTTTTCTCCTAAAATACATTAAGAAAACTATATCACTTTCAGACAATGTAAGTACATATACCTGCCTTTTTGGGAAACAATCGTCACAGAGATCCCACGGGTGTAGGAATGATTCATTGCCCTCATTTGACAGTTAAGGAAACTGAGGCTCAGAAAGGGGCAGTGACTTGCTGGAGGTCAAACAGCCAGTAAAATGGCAGAACTGAGGTTCGATTCCAGGCCTGTCTGAGACCAAAGGCATGGATTTATCTCCAGATCTGTACCCCCCACTTCCTCCCATCCCACCCCAAGGAAGTGGCTCCTACATCCCCAGGGAGAAGACGAGGGCATGGGTTGTCCTCTGCCCCCACCCCCACCCCCGCCTTCCTCCGCGAGGCCAGCCTTACTCCCAGAACTCGATGACAGGGGAAGTGAAGTTGGTGGTGCTATTGGAGACCCAGAGGCTCCGGTTCTTCCGCAGGGTGTCCTCTAGGCAATTCGGTGTGTTCCAGCTGTGGTTGCATTTGGCCCAGGGGAGCTCCGACTGGAAGGACTGGAACAGATAGTACATGGCCCAGGCGAGGATGATGATGTAGTATATGTTCAGGAGGGACACGATCACGATGGAGGCATAGCCGATGCCTGCGGGCGGGGTCGAGCGAGACGGGAGTCAGAGGGAGGCCAGCCCCGCCACAGCCGCACCCTCAACCAGAAACCCTGGGGTCTGCAGGCCTGGGGCCAGAAGGGTCCCTTCCGCAGGGACCAGCAAGTAAGTGTAGGAGGAACGCATGACTGGATGGATGGATAGGTAAAATAATGGATGGTCAGATGAGTCAGACAGCTAAAGAGGGATAGACCAATGACTGGATGAATGGATGGATAGATGGATGGATGGATGGATGGATGGATGGATGGATAGAGGGATGGATAGATCAATGGAAGGATGGATGGATAGAGGGATGGGTAGACCAATGACTGGATGAATGGATGGATAGATGGATGGATAGAGGGATGGATAGACCAATGACTGGATGAATGGATGGATAGATGGATGGATGGATGGATGGATAGATGGATAGAGGGATGGATAGATCAGTGGAAGGATGGATGGATAGAAGGATGGATAGACCAATGACTGGATGAATGGATGGATAGATGGATGGATGGATGGATAGACCAATGACTGGATGAATGGATGGATAGATGGATGGATGGATGGATGGATAGAGGGATGGATGGATGGATGGATGGATGGAGGGAGGGATGGATAGATCAATGGATGAATGGATGGATACATAGATTGACAGATGGCTGAATGGACTCAGGTGAATGGATGGCTGTTGGAATGGTGGATGGATACTCACTTTGTTGAATGGATGGTGTTGACTGGAAGGTTAGGTAGATGGATGGATGATGGATAAGTAGCTGGAGCATGGTTGAATGGATATATGGATTGTGTAACTATTGACTAGTAATAAGAAAGGTTTAATAGATAGACAGATGGGTAGATTTACATGGATGACTGAGTGAACAGACTCACACAGTCTCCCATCCCTGCCAGTTATAATCATGACAGCATTATCTCATGAGGACATACTAGGAAGTAGACACAGGACTAAATGCTACAATAATAACAAGTGTTAGTCGTGTCCGACTCTTCGCGGCCCCAGGCACTGTAGCCCGCCAGGCTCCTCTGTCCATGGAATTCTCCAGGCAAGAATACTGGAGTGGGTTGTCATTCCCTTTTCCAGGGGATCTTCCTGGCCCAGGGATCGAACCTGGGTCTCCCGCATCGTAGGCAGATTCTCTACGATCTGAGCCGCCAGGGAAGCCCAACAATAACAAAGCTACTAGCGCTGCTTTGGGCTTCCTCTGTGTACAAAGCACTTTTATGTGGCTGTGCTGTTTTGTCTTCGCACCAACCCTAGGAGTATACGTATTATTTCCATTTTATGGATAGGGAAATTGAGGCACAAAGAGATGAAGTGACTTTCCCCAAAGTCACGAGACGTAGCAAAACTAGGAAGCGGGACTTGAAGCCAGACAGACAGGCTCCTGAAAGGCTTCCTTTCTACACCTTACTGCTCAGCAGCTACTGGGTCTCCCATCCTTTGACAACCCAGAGAGGCAAGAGCAGCAGCCGCCACCGTGAGCCAAGCTGGCCTGCGTGAGGCTCCAGTGTACCTGGCAAGTAGCAGGTAGACAATAAACATTTGCTGAGCCGAGGAACACCAGGCCCCCGGTGACCTTCATCCCGTACTCACCGGCAAACAAGGGGCAGATCTTTTCCCAGCAGGTGATGCCCCCTTCAGAGGTGTACTGGCCTATGATTACCTCCAGGAAAAACACAGGCAAGCCGCCCCCAAACAGGAAGATGAAGTATGGTATGAGAAATGCGCCTGCGGAGAGAGAAGTGTGGGGTGAGGCTCAGGCTGGCCGAGGCCTGCATGTTCTCCGTCCCAACCCCTCCCGGCCAGCCAGCCGGGCTCCTCCGTCCATGGGATTCTCCAGGCAAGAGTACTGGAGTGGGTTGCCATCTCCTTCTCCAGGGGAATCTTCCCGACCCAGGGACGTGAGGGTGAAGGGCAGACTCCTGGACCTGGCTGAAAATTCTCGTCCAGCCAGCACCATCCTTCCAGGGTGCCCTCTTGCCTTCTTCCAATCTACCCGGTGGCTTGAAGCCTCCGAGTGTCTGCTGAAGCTCTGTGCCTGCCTGTCTTCCCTAGGTCCGTCCCTCTGAAGAAGGACTGCCCAGCCCTTCACACCCAGCTCAGACAGGTCTCCTGGTTGCAGCCTTCAGCTGGCCTTCCGTGGCCCGGCCAGGGCAGGAAGCTGAGAACCAGCTGGGAAGGGTGTTGGGAAGCGAGAGAAGGTTCTCTCCAGCCGGGGGTGGGAGCCGGGGAGGGTGGGTGGTGAAGAGTCGGCCGAGGGCTCCAACCTGGTGCCCAATGCTGGTTTCAGCGGGTCCGTACACCCTCTGAAAGTGTGGGCAATTTGGGTCTATGGGCATGGGCTTTCTTCTGGGGAGCGTCCAGGCACCCATCAGCGTCCCAGAGGCACCTGAGACCTCCAAAAGGCTAGGAAGCCAGGCTGGAGGGCAGGGCCTCCTGCAAGGCGGTTCTCCTGACGCGGGCGGGTGGGCGGGCGGCACGCGCGTGCCTGGCTCTGCTGGGCGCCAGCCGGGCCACGGGCCGCCACAAGGAGCAGAAAAGGAGTTCTCACTGCTGAGGTCCTGCTGACCAGCAGGTCTCCGGGACGTCCTGCCGAGCCTGAACTCCTGTGAGGTCAGGGCATGCTAACTCAGGGCCTTCGGCAAGTTAAAAACAACCAACCAAACAAAACTGAAAGAACAGGCCAACCAACTAACCAGTTGATCACACAGAGAACTCACACTTAGAAAATACCATGGCTGAGTGAAAGGGTCGAAGAGGCACAAACTTCTGGTTAGGAGATAAATTCCGACTGGGCGTGTCGTGTACAGCATGGTTATACACCAGTCACGATACACCGGACGGTGTGTTTGGGAGTTGCTAACGGACTTCCCTGGCAGTCCCACGGCAAAGGCTCTGTACTCACAGTGCAAGGGGCATAGGTTTGATGCCTGGTTGGGGAACTAAGATCCCACATGCGGGGAAAAAAAAAAAAAGAAGTTGCTAAGAGCATAAAACGTTAACAGTTCTGATTACAAGAAGAAAAAACACATTTAACTATGTGAGCTGATGGACGGTAACTAGACTTACCGTGATCATTTCACAGTAGAGACATCAATCATCCTGTATGCCTTAAACTATTTATGCTATATGTCGATTCTTACCTCAATAAAACTGAAAAAATTAAAAACATCTTCATTGTATTTTTTCTCCTTTTGTCCTGGATACCTATCCATCACAGCAAAAGACACTGGTTTTCTATTTAGGGTGGGAAACACGAAACTTGCTTTTGAACTACAACTGGTTTAAGTTAGAAAAGCAAAAAAGGGTAAAAATGTTCTAAAGTCAGGTAAAAAAGTTCTGCGCCTCTGTGGGGAGGCACAGAGCTGCGAGGCTTCGGAGGCTCGGGCCTGGCCTGGTGGCGGCCTTCAGAGACGGTAAACGGGAGGAGCAGAGACGGTAAGGAATCTGCTCGAGGAAGGCCCTGATAGAACACCAGCTGGTTCCCGGTCATGCTGGTCCCCCGCCTCTGAGGACTGCAGTGGGAGCGGAGGCAGGCTGACATCGGGGAGGTTGAGGCAGGGGCCTGGAACGCTGGGCGTGGGGAGGCCCCCTTGCTCTGCCCCGGCGACCCCTCCAGCCCGCCCACTGCCCAGCCCAGGCTCACCTCCGCCGTTTTTGTAGCAGAGGTAGGGAAAACGCCAGACGTTGCCCAAGCCGACGAAGCCGCCAGCCACGGAGAGCACGAAGTCGATCCTGCTGGCCCACTTCTCCCGCTGCGGGGGCTTCCCCTCGGCCTCGTCCTCCGGCCGGGTGCCCGGGCTCTTCCCGGGGAACGGCTTCAGGATGTCCTTGTGGAAGTCTTTCAGACACTGCAACTTCTCCTTGGTGGCCATGGCCTCCTCGCTTTCTACGGTGGACAGAGCAGACCCCGACGTGCGTCGGTGAGGGGCAGCCTGTGTGTCCTTGCACGACCCCGCGGGCCGCCTCTGACCTGCAGGGCTTGAGGCAGACAGCCTGCCCCCACCTCGTCCGTCCACTCCTCGGACCCCCCACCCCAGGTGACTGGGGGCCTGAAGACCCGGGGACCGACAGCTGCCGTCCCCTAGGCACCCGTCCAACAGAAGCATTGGGGCCCGTACCCACCAGCCCCGAATGCCACCCCCCTCCCACCATTCTACACCCGCAGGGAGATGAGCACGAAGCCAAACAGCGCTGGCAGCATCTCTGCAGAACCCAACACCCTCCACACAGGTCTAGTGCCGCTTCCAAACCACAGCCTGCCTGCATCCTCTAGAAATCATCTCCGAATCTCAGGTTTGCAGAGAAACCGGTGCAGGCCTGGCCCAGCGGAGGCGCTCACCCCTCACGGTTTTAAAGAACGGAGCTTCAGGTTGGCGTGTTTTCATGCTTCAGTGTTTCTGAGTATGTCTTCCAGTACTTGGAAACAGGGTTTCCGTCCAATACAGAACATGGGTGCCTATAAAATACTCTGGCAGCTTCTTAGCCAGTCCATGTCTGCAGCATCAGGACAGGGGTCTGCGCCGGGACAGGACTCCGGAGGGGGGCCTGCTAGTCCCCCCGGGTCCAGCCCCCTTTATCTGTGCTCGGGTCCACCCTGCCTCCTGGCTCATCTGGGCGCCGGCCCGCTGACTGCCCTGTGTGTTCAGCAAGCGGAGGCCCCAGGATTATCGGACCTCTAAGCTGCTCACGCTCACCCTCAGCACCCCCTGCTCGGAGTGGCAACCCCCTCTGTCCTGCGTGTGGTCCCTGAGTGCTCAGCGTTCCTGGCAGCTGGACCTTGAGGGCAAGAGCATCCGAGTCCCGCCCAGCAGGAGAAGGTGCCTTCTACCCCAAGCGCCAGAGGACCACGAAGCCCGGGGAGCCTGTCTCCCCGACTTCAGAATAAAAAGGATGAAAGGCAGAAAGTGCCGACGCAGAGCCAGCTGCTTGTCTTCACGATTCAAATGGGTGGGCGGCGCTGAACTCTCAGATTCCAGGGTAAAGTCGAGATTTCTAGGTTTCCTTGAAAAACTGGCAGGTGGACCACACGTTGGACTCACGCTCCTACAGGGGCCATCGCCCTGGTGCACGGGGCCAGCTCGCCACCTGGACCTGCCCAGGGACATCTGAGTCTGCATGGAGTCACAGCGGCGCTAGCTGAAAATGCCTTGTTTTCCTCCTGGTTAACAATCTCCTCCTCATCTAGAATGGAGGCCGCGGGGCAGCGGGACCCGCCTTGCCCACGGCGGGGTGTCCTGAGCTGGGACACGGGAGGTTGTCAGTGAAGGACTGCTGGGCCGATGGCTCCCAGAGTAGGTACGCAGGGAGCTGGGGCCCAGCGGCACCCCCAACTCTGCCGCTTCCCAGCCCCGTGACACCGTGGGGCCTGGGGGAGCTCCGGCCGGGCGAGGGGACCACCGCCAAGGACCAGGAGAGGCGAGGGGGGCACGCTGGGCTGGCCCGCAGTCAGGCCCTCCGGGGCCGTGCTCGGAGGAGGAGAGGCACGCAAGCATAACAGAATCCCCGCTTCCCCCACGCCTCCTTCCTCTCCCTGGCTCGGGGTGGGGGACCCCGATTGTTTCGCTATCTGGCAGTGAGCAGATCGAGAAAAGGCTTCCTGGAGCCGCCGGGCGGCTCGCCGGGCCTTCCTCTGTCTCCCGGAGCGCAGACGGCGGGGCATCCGCAGCCCTTTCTTCGCCTGTTCCCCTGGGGCGACGCGGGGTTCTGCCGAGCGCACGGCTACTGTAAAAATAGCCCGAGCAGCCAGCATTGTTCCAGCACGGAGCTCTGCAGCCCCCGATGGTTATCTGTGGGCCCATTGTGGGCCGGCTGGACGGCAGCATAATTGGAGGATGTGGGACTCCACTCCCTCCTGGTAGAGATGTTTTCCAAGGAATGACCCTGGGGTCTCCGCATCAAGATGGGGCGGGTGCCGCCCTTTTGGGCTCTCCTTGGATCTTGGGGCCGGAAGGAGCTTCACCAGGTCAGCCAGGCCAGCCAGTAGGGGGGAGGTGGTGATCGGTGTCTGCTCATACAGCCTGCGGGCGCTTGCAAAAGCCACCCTGAGTCCTGGTTCTGCGCTCTGGGCCCAGGCCCACGGGCCCCTCTGGCCCTAGAGAACCCTCGGGAAACATGCGCGTGTGCGAAGGCGCTTCAGTCGTGTCCGACTCTTTGCAACCCTCTGGACCGTAGCCCACCAGGCTCCTCTGTCCATGATTTCCCAGGCAAGACTACTGGAGTGGGTTGCCATGCCCTCCTCCAGGGGATCTTCCCGACCCAGAGATCGAACCAGCGTCTCTTATGTCTCCTGCATTGGCAGGCGGGTTCTTTACCACTAGCGCCACCTGGGAAGCCCTGAGATGTGAGGCAGGGGACAGAAACAAGTTTCCTGAGGCTCCACATAAGATAAGACTTCCAACCTCTCTTTTCCACACTCAGAACCCCATCTTACTGACGCCTGTAGCTGAACCAGGATCAGGGGGGTGAGGCCCGGCATGTCCTGGTGTTGTGGGGTCCCCCTACTCATTTCCGAGGTGTCCACAGAGATGTCCATCAGTGACGCCCACCCTACGTGTGGCCGCCCCCATCACAGGCTCGCGGGCCTTCACACAGCCCAGCCCTGCCCCCACTTTACTAGAGACACACGCACGCCTGGACGAGGTCAGACCCGAGGACAGGCAACCCCAACTCCCCCCTGTTGGGGGAGGCTCTTTCTGAGCCCCTCTGGAGCATCCGACCGGCCCCGTGCCTGTGGAAGCCCACAGTAGCACGACCCGCAGATGCGGCCTCCTGTATGTTCCTGACATCCACCTACGTGTCTCCATCACCACAGCAACCAGCTGGCGCAGGCCCGACAGCCCTCCACGGGCATCCCCTGCAGCCTCCACCCGGGTGCCCCCTGCTGCTACTCTGCCCACCCCATCCCGACACTCTGTTCTCAAAACCGCAGCTGGAAGCAACTCGCAAAGCACTTTCAGATCCCAGTGCCCTCCTATCCAATGCTCCGTCACTCCTAGCAGAAGACACACGCTCCCCGCCACAGCCTACTGGATCTCAGCACAGGCCCTTTCTTTGAGACGCTGGCCCCATGGAACCCCTTCGCTTCAGCCCACTCCTCAGCCTCAGGCTCCCTGCACGGAGGCCCCAGGCCCTCTGGGGGCAGCCTGGCCCCTGCAGGAATCAAAGTGTGAGCCCCGGCCTAGAAGCTGAGGGCTATTTCCCGGCCGAGTGACCTCAGGCAAGTTGCTCAACCTCTCTGGGTCCTCACTGTGTTCAAGTGTGAAGACGGGTACCTGGGGCCACCTCACAGGGATGCTGTGAGGACTGAACAAGGGGCTGCCCGCGGCAGGTACATCTTCACTCGTTATCTGCCAGCATTCCTGGGCCTCAGTGGTGAAGAATTTGCCTGCCAACGCAGGAGACATCAGACACGCACGTTTGATCCCCGGGTCAGGAAGAGCCCCTGGAGGAGAACATGGCAACCCACTCCAGTATTCTCGCCTGCAGACTCCCCACGGACAGAGGAGCCGGGCGGGATACAGTCCACGGGGTCGCAAAGAGGCAGACACCACTGAGTGAGTATAAGCACGCACGCCGGTATTACTGCCATCATTGCCAGCATAACTATCACGGGGTCCACTCTGCCCCTGGGGTATGGAAGGCTTTGATCCTACACGGGGTGCGATCAGCAGGGCCCAGAGAGGCCAAGGGACACTCCTGAGGTCACGAAGCTAGGCGCGATGCCGATCGCGACGTACCGGAGCCCCCAGCTCTGCCCTCAGCGTCCCTCGGCTAGTCTGGCCCGTCCATCTCCGCAGACTCGCCGTGCGGCTGGCTCACGGCTGCCCATCGCCCGCCAAGAGCGCGCCCCCTGTTGCAGGAAGCACTTGGGGGCGAGCCTGCTCCGCAGGCGGCCCAGCGGCCCGCCGCCTTGCCGGCCAAGTGTTGTTTTCCTTGGCGCCAGGCCCAGGGCTACTCTGCAGTGACCGTGACATATGAGTCCCCATTTTAAGAGCTTCCTCTTTGCTGATTACAGCTACAAGTGATCAGAGAATCCGCTCGAACACAGAGGCTTCGGGACCAGACTCCCACACGAGGTTCTTAGGCCCCCGTTCCCAGGGTGGAGGCCAGAACCAGCCGCACCTGCAGATGGACTCACACATCACCGCATCCGCTGTGGCCCGCACTCAGATCCCGCCGTGAGCCAGCAGTGCCGTGGGGTTCCAGGATGCTCCTTGGCCTCCTCCTGATTTCAAGCTACCCGATTTTGGAGTCCTTTAAGTCTGGGCTGAGCTGCCTGTAAACAGTTTCCTAGTCGTTCCTCAAACACCCTCAGCGCAGCAGCAGGGGTTTTTAGGGCCGTTTTCTGAACGGGGAGTCGAGGCGCAAGCAGGAGAGTGAGTGGCCTGGCGGCGACTGCACACGTGGAAAGGAGGCTGGAGGCAGAGTGCCCAGCTGGCCTGCCCACTGCTAGAGGCCCAGGGCGAAGGTCACAGGGTCCTCTGCAGGGTTTGCCAGCGGGGACGCTGAAGCCGGGGGAAAGGTCTGCAGAGCCGGCAAGCGGCTGGGACCACGAGCGCCCACGTGCTCGCCAGCTGCGTCTTACACTGAGACGTTGCTGTGGGCCCTCCCCCTAAGCGTGCCCAGAAGCTGGGGGGCTCTCTGCCTCGCCCTTCCCCGCAGAATCGGACCCTTCCCAAGTAAACCGTCTCCCACCCAGCTCTCTCCTGTCGGGAACAGTGAGTCAGACCGACCCCCCATCACAGACTTACGCCCCCAGGAGTCTCTACCAGGTTTTAAAGTAAGAGGGCAGGGACTTCCCCTGTTTCCTTTTTGGGGTACTTCCCCCACCCTAAAAGGGCCTAGCACACAGCCAGGCTATTCGATCGATCTCTGGGCCTGACCTCTGGGGGGTTCGGCCAGCGACTCCCGGGATCCCAGAACGAGGTGGGGAGCCGCACACAGAGCCATTCACCTCACAGGTCGGGAGCCTGCCAGCTGCCCGGTCCCCAGTCTGTTGGGAAACCGTGGAAAGCAGCGCACGACAGCCCTTGTCGGCCCTTTCCAGAGCGGGGGCCCTCCTCCTCTCTCCCTTCCTCGTTCCCCCGACCACCCCAGAGCCGGTGTTCGGGACTCACAGAGGCCACGACTCAGCCGTGTGACCCCGGGCAAGTAACAGCCGTCTCTGTGCCTCAGTTTCTGCACTGGTTAAAAAACCGGGGGTTAAACCTAAAACTCGCCTCACAGAGATCAAACAGAATGATTCCTGTATGAGGCACGGTGCCTGGTACATACAAGTGATTAATAAACATTAGCTATTATTGAAGAAAACATCTGACCACACTGGGATTTTACTCCCACATGTGGCATCCTGAGTGTCTAAAAGGAGGGGAAAGAAAGCGAGCCGCACTGGCTGGGTGCTGGCGGCATGCACGTTTACCCTGCACTGTGCTAAGTGCTTCGCAAGCGTTTTCAGAGTTAACCGCGTCCGTGGGTGCCTTCTGCTGACCAGGCGCAGAAGCGGGGAGTTACCTGCCCAGGTCACACAGCAAGTGAAAGGCCGCCGGGCCTCCCATGGCTCCCGGGTCTGTTGTGGCCTCTGAATCCCACGTTCTCAACCACTCGGCTGTTTCGGATCACTCGCTCTAGACTGGTCACTAAGGGAAATCAGGGCTGGCGCTTTTATGGCCGGCTTCAAGCTACCGGGCCGGGCTGACAGATCAGGGAAGCAGGTGAAGACAAACGGGGAAGTGAGGGCCGCAGGACAGAAGCTGACGCGGCAGGGCCTGGGACTGGGGCCACAGTCAGCGCCTCGGGTCACAGGGCTCGGCGCAGAGGCTGGGGCAGGGCGAGCGGAGCCCCGGACTGCAGGCTTCCTCTGGCAGGCAGGAAGAGTCTCCTGAACGTCTCCGATAAGCTCTGAAGGGGCTCTTCAGAGCACTGTCCCCACGGGCTTCGTGATGAGGCGGCCTGGGATCAGTTAAAGGAATGTCTGCCCCAGCACGCTGCATACATCCCATCCTGGCCCTAGAGAATGTTTACAACCAAGCGCCAAAACAAACAAGAGGCGTGCTGAGAGCACTGCTTCAATACTAGGGACAGCTGTCTTTGAAAAGAAAGCGAAAATTAATTTTAAAGGGTTTTTTAAAATTCTTTTCCATGAAGAGCTACCCCTTTTAAAGATCCGTCATTTGATTGTTATCCTTCTGTCTTGGTTACCCATTCCTAACTCAGGCTAACTCAGGCGTGACAGGGGCTCAAAGGCCTCCGGGGACCTGGCAGGCAACGGACGGGGTCCAGGGGCTAAGGCCTTCAGAATGTGGGAGTCCGGGCCCCAGGCGGCAGTTCTCAAGTCCAGCCACCGCAGTCGAGGCCTTTGGGGTCGAGGCCACCGGGGCCAGACCCTCCAAATTCCCGACAGGTAGTGAATCGGAGGCGTTTGTCTACAACAGACCGTGTGGGCCCGGCGCCCAGCCTGTCCTCTTTGGTCAGAGCACTGTTCCCGGTCACCCAAGGCAGCCGTGGCGAAGGGCAGGACAGACCTGGCTGGAGAGGGTGACCAGCCCGGCCTCCGAGGCCCGATGGCTCGCCCTAGTGAGGTCATCCAGGAAGCCCGGCATTGTTCTGCCAGGAACCAGGTCGAAACAATGAGCCCCGGGCTCTGCCGTCCTAGTGAAAGTGAGTTCTGCCCGGGGAATTGTTCTCGGCAGGGCAGCTCCTGGGGCCAGGCTCTGTGACCTCCTGAGCTCAGCGTCTGTGGGCACGGCCCTCCCCACCCCCCACGGAGGCTTACGTCTACCCCCCTGGAGATCCCCCACGCCGCTGAGAGCACCCCGAGACTGGCTCAGCCTCAGCCTTCAACCTGCAGGAGCGCCGACTTCGCCTGCAGCCCAGCGGGGCCTCCCCGTTTCACAGATTGGGAAACTGAGGCTCTGAGCAGGGTGGGGGGATAGGGAGGGGGGTGCCCGGGGTGCAGGGGCACCAGGCCAGGCCGAGACGTGCCCCTGGTTCCGGGCGGGCGGCGCCACCGCAGGACCGGGCAGCCTCTGCACAGGCACCTAAGAGAGCGGGTAGTGCTTCTCCACCTGTGCTTTGCAGAGGAAAAAGTGGGCGAGGGTGAGCTGGTTCTGCAGAGGGCTGGCCTCCAGGACAACGCCGGGGGTGGGGGGCGGGCAGGATGTGGTCCCGAGGTTCGGCCTTCTTCCCCATCACCAGGCCTGCAGGGGCGGGGGCGGAAGGCACGGCGGGCAGGCCGCTCTCTGCGCCGGGCGGGCGGGGGCGGGACGGCCAGCGCTGCCCTCGAGGGGAAGGGCGGCTGGGCACGCAACACGCCCCAAACACGGGCCCCCAGGCGCTGGCCCTGGAGCCCGCTGAGTCAGGGCGCAGGGCAGTAGGCGAGGAGTCAAGAGGGCCAGGGCTGGCTGTAGGTCCAGCTCTGCGGGCCAAGGGCTTCCGCTGTGCCCCGGGTGTCTGGGGAGGAGGCAAGCGCGGGCAGCTCTGGCGAGCAGGGAGGAAACAGTGGCCCAGGGCCTCCTCTGCTGGGTGCCCGGGGCCCGCAGGTGAGCCCTGGAGCTGACATTCCAGAAGCGGGCCCAGACGCTAAACACACAGACACACATACACATGAGCAAATATTTACCACGGGGCCCGGGGTGCAGACGACAGGACAAACCAGAGGATGAGGACACAGGCAGCCAGGGCCCGCCCCCACCCCGTCAGGTGAGGTTTTGTAACGGCAGACGCTCCCTGAAGCCTGGCTGTCTCTGGGCAGGCTCTGGGCTAAGTCCTTTCTGGAAGCAAGGCATGTTTCTCTTAGGAGCCTGGATGAAGGTGTGAGGCTCAGAGAAGGAGAGTTGCTCGCCCAAAGCCACACAGCAATGGGCTTCAGCGTCTGCGCTTCTAAGCTCCCTGAAGCTGGGGACTGCAAACATCCCGGGGAGGAGCGGGGTCCTCTGAGCAGGGACGGTGCGTGTGGAGAGCGCCACACGGGGCAAGGCGAAGGCCAGGTCAGAACCTGGAATTGTCTGGGGCGGGGCCGCTAGAGAGCTTTGCGCTGCCCCAGGGACAGGGCCTGGCTCGCTCCCACCCCGAGGGGTATTCGAGCCCCTGCTGGGCTTTCCTCTGTAAGATGCTCCCAGGAGGGAATTTCTAATGGGGTCCTGAGTCCCGAGCCCCCAAGCCCCAGAGCCGCCGGCCTCCTCAGGGCGAGTGGAGCATGGTGAGACGGGCTGACACTGTCTTCTGCAAACGGGCTGACCAAGGGTGGGCAGTCGGATCTGCCGCCCCGCGGCCAAGGACCGTAACACAGGGGCCCCAGGGGAGAAGGCGTCCTTGTGACGCTGGACCCCTGTCCCCTCCGGGGCGGGTAAAGCCCACGGGACTGGCAAGAACCAGGGTCAGCCTGGACCCTACACCCTCTGTAGGTTCCAGGGACGTGTCACTTCCCCGGGACCCCTTCCAGGAAGGGCCCCGCCTGAACTGAGCACCGACCACCTTTCCTGCCCTCAGGATGCTAGTCTCCAGGGACGCGGGGGCTCATTTTGTCACGATGTCACAGAAACAGTCATCAGTTCAGGAGGAGGACAGTCGGGCGTTTGCTACAAGTGAGCCTCCGAGGACCCGTGACCCAGCCGGACTGGATCCCCTGGGGGAAGGCGGGGCTGGGGGAACAGCCAGGCTGCAGGGGTCTGTCTGGGGTGGAGTAGGGGGGTTTCGGGCCCCAGTGCCACCCTGGAGACGGCCAGGACGGGCCGTGACCGCCACTTGGGTAAAGTGGAGGGTGCTGCAGCTCTGGGGGCGCAGGGGGCCTGTCCTGGCGCCCAGGGACGATGAGTCAGCAGGCAACGGCCTCCTGGCCCTGACTCACCCGCCACAAGCCTGTCACTCTTTTCCCCGGCTCCCCCTCCCCCCGTTCCCCGCCCCCCGCCCGGCTCTGCCGGAAGTCGGGGTGCAGCAGGTCAACCACGATCCCGAGATGGGCGCCGCTGAACCCGGGATCCTTGCTGGAGGCCACAGAAAAGGAGACAAACAGAGAAAGACTCCGTTTCCATTTTCTCAAAAAACTTCCCCTTTCAAGCTGGAAGAACCCCTAAAGCCGCCTGCATCTCGCCCTGACGGGGAAGAGCACACACAGGGTGGCCGCTCCCCAGCTCTGCACAGATCGGGGGGGACAGACAGACAGACCAGGGCCAGCGAAGGGCTCGCCTGTGGCCGCCCCGCCCTCTCAGAGCCGGCCACCCCGACTCTGTCCCCGGGGTTCTGCCGGAAGTCACAGCCCCAGGGACACCCGCTGGGGCCGCTGTGTTTGTGGCAAGGCCTTAAGCAAGTCACGGCCGTCACCGCGTGAAGGACGGCTATCACGTGCCGTCTGCAGGGGTGGACAACCCCCAGCTCACCCGTGTTTGTAAACAAGCTCCCCATTCTCACTGTTCCTCTTTTAATCGTGTTTCTCCTTCCTGCCCAGCTCCACACCTAACCTCTGCCTCGCTTGGAGGAGAGGTTGCTGCCGGCGGAATCAAACAGCCCGCGATTCAGTGAGGCAGAAAGGGTGGCCCATTTGCACGGCTGCCCCCGCCACAGAGGGAAGGGGCTGGCTGCCTGCGCTTTCGTTCCACGGGCCTGAAAGTCACGTTTCAAGCATCCTCCACCACCCAGGGCTTCTCCCTGATGGCTCAGATGGTAAAGCATCTGCCTGCAGGGCAGGAGACGTGCGTTTGAGCCCTGGGTCGGGAAGATCCCCTGGAGAAGGGAATGGCCACGCACTCCAGTATGCCTGCCTGGAGAAGCCCATGGACCGAGGGGCCAGGTGGGCTTTATACAGTCCATGGGGTTGCAAAGAGTCAGACATGACTAAGCGGCTGACACTTCCACTTTCCAACACCCAGAGCCCCCACCAAGGTGCCCAGGGCCTCTGAACCACACAGCCCAAGCCTTCCCACGCCTCCACACCCTGGCTCCTGCTGTCCCCTTGGGCCAGCACGCTGTTCCCTGCGTAACCCACAGGCAATCTCCCCAGACGACGGCCTGGCAGACCCCCAGTCTCCCCCCGGCGCTTTCTCGGGAGTCACAGGCCACACCGCCTCTGTCGCAGACTCCCTGGGCCTGCTTCCCCACACGCAGCATGAGCCCTGACAAATGTGGATATCTGTCAGACAGAACACTCGGGGCTCAGGACACGGGGGACCTGTGGCGTGGGAGAAAGCCCTTGCCCTTTGCAGCTGTGCAGCCGCCTCGACGAGGCCGAGGGAGCAAAGACGAGGCAAAGGGCAAGAGCAGACGCTCAGCGATGTCCCTGGTGGGGCAGTGGGCAGGAACCCGCCTGCCAAGGCAGGGGCACGGGCTCGACCCCCGGTCCAGGAAGACCCCACACGCCGGAGCAACAGAAGCCCGCGTGTCACCACCCCCGAAGCCCGTGCGCCTAGAACCCGTGCTCTGCAACCAGAGACGCCACCGGGATGAGAAACCCGGGGGCCGCAGCAGAGAGCAGTCCCTGCTCGCCACGCTACAGACCCAGCAACGAAGATCCAGTGCGACCAAAAAAATAAATAAACGGTAAAAAAACGGAGCAGGTGTTCAGGACACGGGCAGGGTTGTGGACAGAGGAAGGACGGGCCACACGCACCCTCCGCTAGGGACAGAGGGGGGCGTGTGTGTCCCCAGCATCTGAGCACAGGACCCCCCAAAGGGTCCGAACCCCACAAAGCTCTGCCTTCACTGAGGGATGAGCCCCAAGTCTGTAGGATATCGACTTTCATTAAACAGTATGTTCTCTGGGCATCTTCTGAAGAGGATCTGAAGTGAGTTCTCCCTGCTCCCCCTGAGGGTCTGCCCCAGTGCTGGGGGTCCCACGGGAGGACCCTGCACACACATCAAAGGCTCCGGGTGGGGCCTTAGGGGTCGCGGCAGGCGTGAACGCGAGCCCACTTTCTAGATGGAGAAACTGAGGTCCCAGACCCACAGCGGATCAGCCGCAGGAGACAGAGACGGCTCCTCACACCCCCAACCCAACGGAGGCCAGAGGCGGAGGGTGAGGGCCTTATTCCAAACCTGGGTGGACCGCGTTCGTATCTAATGTCGTCAGGTTGGCGAATGTTGGTGCAGCGGCGGCGGCGGCGACTTCCAGGTGCTACAAGATGGTGACTAAGAGCAGCTGCTGCGGGGCTACCAGAGAAGGTCAGCATTAAAACCCACTCCGGGGCGGGCGGCGCTGGGCTCCGGCGAGCGCTCACCCTCCCCTGCGGACCACCACCCAGGCACTCCGGAGAGACAGCCGCCACGGCCCCTGACCTTTCACCGCGATCCCGACGCCTCCACCGTGCCCGCCGCTCACACAGCGCCCCGAGACGAGGCCCCCCACCAGCCACTGGGGGCTCCCCAGAGGCGTGGACTCTGTTCCCACTGGCTTAGCCAAGCTTGTTTCTGGCAGACCACCACCCCGCCCCCCACAACCCGGCCTGCCATGTCGCCCTCAGCTCAAGAACTATCAATGGCTCCCAGCTGCTTGGAGAACAAAGTCCCCTGCCCATGAAGGAGTTCAGTTCCGAGAGTGCGTTCCCAAGTCCAATTTGTTCATGAGTCCCACAAAGTTAGCCTAGGTGCACAACTAACAGAATGGGCTATACAGAACTATACTGTAAGAGGCGTGTGATACTTTCCACACAAATACTGCATAAAAAACAAACACAGAAAATAAAGGAGAGATTTTTAATCTTACGGGACAGTACCCTGAAAGGTACAGTAGCCCAGGGCAACAGCTGGCACAGAGGCGTGGGCACCGAGCCAGCAGGCAAGAAGAGCTACGAGCGGAGGAGGGGGCGATGGCGGCCTGGTCTGTGCAGGGGGCACAACTGCCTGTGGAGGATGCACGCCCGTGCCAGTGGTCACCAGACACGTGAACTCAGCTCACGCGCACACGCCCGTTTGCCTCTGTGGAAGTCTGCAGCCGGAAGGTTCGTCCGTAGGGGACTCACTGGCATCCGCGCTTCCCCACCGGGACCCAAGGCCCGTTCCACGTGCCCCATCCCCAGTCTCTGCCACCTTACCTCCCCCCTCTGGTCCCGCGTGGATCCCAGGGCCGCCTCGTTCTCCCCAGCAACACCCGCTTCCGCTCTGTGCTCTGTTTGTGGGTTCCCTTTATGTTCGGGTGGCTCCCACCCACTTTGAAAGATCTGGCTCAAGTGTCACCTCCTCCAGGAAGCCCTCCATGCCCATCCCACTCTTTCCCTCCCCTCCTCTGGCCAGTGTCACACCCCCACCCCGCACCCACATTCCCCAGGCACTGGGCTCTTGCTCAGAACTGTGCAGCTTTGGACAAAGTTCAGAGGTCTTCTCGGGAAACCTCAGTTTCTTCTCCTGTAAAATGGGCCTCCTAATCTGTACAGCCGTCCCTGGCTGACGTCTCTGGGCTCTCGGGCAGAGCTAGTAGATGCCCAGGACCCTCATGTATGTTTCAACATTAGCGCCACCTGGGGTTCTGGCTGAACAGGCAGGCGCCTCCCCCATCCACCTAGTGACTGAACCTTCAAAGCTGGTAAAGCAGCCCCCAAGTGAATCTTCGCATCATGTGAGGCCAGGAACAGCAGTGCTAATGGACTGGGAGGCTCTCGGGAAAATGCAAAGGAAAACCAGCCAACGAAACGGACTCAGCGATGACAACGCACATGAGCGTGTGTGTGTCTGCACACATATGTGGTCTCCTCTGCGAGAATGAGGAGCTGGGGGCTGGGTTTCATCTCGGCCAGCCCTGGGCCACCCCAAAAACCATCTGCCCCTGACCTGGTATATCCCACTGCCACTGCTCCTTCTGAGTGCTGGGGGACGGGTACTTCTGCCCCATTCCGCAGAGGAGGAAACGGAGGCTCTGAGAGGAGCCAGGACTGGCCCAAGGTTACCCAGTGAGTGACAGGCAGCTGGGGCTGAGCCCAGGGCAAGGCCAGCGCTCCGTGTTACCCGCCTGCTAAAGTGAAGAAGGGGCTGAGAGCTGCCGGCGGGTCATCACTGGGGCCTCTGGGGCAGGGAGGTGAGTGGGCACGTGGGGTCCTGGGGGGCATGAGCCTCCGAGAGCCCCCGCATGGGCAAGGGCACACACAGGAAGCTGGGAGCTGGCTTTGAGGCCTGGTGAAGGGCAGAGTCCAGCTGAGCGGCCTCGGGCCGCTTCTCCGAGGACAGGGCATGCAAGGCACACCGCCTAGGACCTAGACCCCTCTGGCCATCGCCCTGGCCGTCACTTTTCTCTAAGGTGGAGGCGGCGGGTGGGGCCTGCCCGAAAGAAACCCAGGTCCCTGAGGGTGCCAGTTCCCTCTCCCCCTGATCAAGCCCAGAGCCTGCGGGGCCAGCCTGGCCTCTGACGGCTCCTTGACCAAGGCGAGGCCTGCCCTCTCTGGGCCTTAGAGAGGCTTAGACCCTCTGACCAGGAGACCCCGAGCCTGCAGGGGCGGTGTTCTGTCCCTCCCCACACACGTGCACACACACAGCCCTCTCGCCCTCAGGGAAGCGGCAAATGGACAGTGTCAACACACCCTCTGTGCCTCAGTCTACCCGCATGTAGAATGGGGGCGGGGCGGGGCCTGTCTCTTAGGGCCGCTGAGATGAAACGACAGGTATGTACAGATCACTTAGAGCGGCACCTAGACCACATGCATGTGGTCAGGACGGTGAGCAAACTCATCTACGGCCTCCCTGAGGCCCGAGGCAGCCTAGACTCACGGCCAGGGCCCGTGGGGTGTATCCCAGGCCTGCTGGGGATTTGACAGACACGCCGAGGAGCCAGGCCCAGGGTCAGCCAGCTCTGAGACTCGGGGCATCCCCTACCACCCCGCTTCCAACCCCCTCTCCTATTCCGTAGGTGGAAGGCGGGACTGAGGGCCCTGTGTGGTGCTCCGTGGGATCTGAGCTCGGCTGTGGACACCTCCTCACCTCCCTGACCTGGTCCTGGGGTGGGACAGGAGCTCATCTCAGGCGGCACACTTTGGACCCTGGGGTGGGGCACCTGCCAAGCAGGGGAGGCGGACGTTTCAGGGGAGGGGTCTGAACAGCCTTTGCTGCTGAAAAGAAACAGGCTGCAGCGTCGCCAGACCACCACGTCAGGAACTGCAGACCAGGCTACTCAAAGAGGGGCCGAACAGCCCCCCTCCACGCCCCGATCACGGCTGGAGACCCCGGGCAGCTGAGAAGAAAACCTTTCCGAGGGAGAGGTAGCCTCGCCGGTGTCCCCCAGGATGGCTGAGGCTGCAGAAATCAGATTCTGTGACCCCTCAACTCCTGACAGCCGAAAAACCTGAAGGGCCCTAGCTGGAGGTCCCTGGGTATCCAAGACCCCCCTTCTGGCCGACACTGCGTGACAGATCAGCCCGGGAGCCCGCTGCCCGGAGATTACAGACGAGGACACTGAGGCCAGAAAGGGAAGCGGGCTGATCTCGGGAAAGGGCCCGCCAGCAGGAAGGTGAGGCAGAGCGCGGGCCAGGGTGGGGTTTGGAGCCCCTACTCTGAGCCGCCCAACGCCAGGCCCGGGCAGCCGCCCGCAGCCCATGGCACGGTGGGAGGCCAGGCCTGCAACGGAAGGCTGCCCAAGACTCGCTCCCAGACACAGCGCTTTCCAACACTACAGCCTTGCTGTTCGGAGGTGGGGATTAAAAGCACGTTTCTTTCACATTATGGTGAGAGCTGATGGTCACTCCCACAGAACTGCCCTGAAGGGAAACAGGTGTGCCGGCCAGAGGGTGAGTCACTCCTATCCTTAGTCCCAATTCGGCTCCTGACACGTACTAGTTCGTGAAACTCAGCGGCAGCATCTGACCTAGTGTGCCCATTTTACAGGTGGGGAGACTGAGGTCCAGGGGCACCAGCTTCGGGCTCCCAGGTTTCAGCGCTGCGCTCTGCACTGCTGGCACCCTTTCCCTCCAGCCCTTACTGTTTGGGGGACCTGGACCAGCTCCTCTCCTTACTGATTCGGGGACCCCTTTCCCAAGCTCAGGAATTCCAGAGCCCAAGTCCCACAGAGGTACCTGACCCCAAGGGAAGGCCCTGCCTCTTCACCCGACGACCTATCTGCAGTCAGATCAGGGGCCGAGAGGCTCCACCAGGCAAGGACTTGGGCTGAGGAGGGGGTAAACAGAGGGTCCCACTGGTGGTCTGGGGGGGTGACCTGGGTGAGCAGTCCCAGCCAGGGGAGCCACGGCCTGCTCCAAGCTGGATGCCTCTGAGGAAGACCCTGCTCCCAGCAGGCCCCCCGTGGGACCACCGGGCTGGAACCTGGAAGCACCCGGAGGGCTCCCACATTTGTCCCTTGCTCCCCCTCCGAGACGGTCTCCTTGAACACCGTCTCCGAGGCAACCGCCGCTGCTGGAGCCCTCACAAGCCTGGATCACAGAAGGCAGCCGGCGTGGCTCTAAGGGGATAGAGGTTCTGTGAGCAAACAGACACGCAGGCGGAAAAGTGTGCGTGACTCACCCAAGGCACAGGGGAATAGGACACATCGGCGATCTGAGATGGTACAGATGTCCGGCACCTTGGCTCTGGGCCTCAGAATATCTGCTCGTGAGGTCACAATGGCCCTTCCAGCACCACCAAGGTGCCTGGAAACTACGTCCTCCAGAAAAATGCCACCAATTGGGAACATCTCTTGGCAAAGCTAGGGTCAGAGGGGTCTCCTTTATCACAGAGCTCACCATCTCTATACAGCGTCATCTGCGAGGCCCTGGACTGTCACAGCTTGGTGCATTTCTATACCTCATTCCAGGCCCTGGAATGCACATCGCTGCTGCTTCTCCATCCTCAAAATGCCACCTCCTCCAGGAAGACTTCCCTGACCATCCCCTCCCTGCCCATCTTCAGTGGAATGAGGTGGTCATTCCTCAGCTGTAATCCTGGCCTCTTCCTACCCTCATCTGGGCACTCTAGGGCAGGCGACCTGCCTCCTTCCAGGCAGCAGCAAATGAGGACCCTGGAAAAGCACTGTCATAGCAACCCTTTATGCTAATTCCAACTGTTCTTACATCCTGGAAACAATAATTGTGACTCATATTATGTGTCAAGACCTACAAGACCTTCTAGAACTAACACCCAAAAAAGATGTCCTTTTCATTATAGGGGACTGGAATGTAAAAGTAGGAAGTCAAGAGATACCTGGAGTAACAGGCACATTTGACCTTGGAGTACAGAATGAAGCAGGGCAAAGGCTAATAGAGTTCTGCCAAGAGAACACACTGGTCATAGCAAACACCCTCTTCCAACAACACAAGAGAAGACTCCACACATGGACATCACCAGATGGTCAACACCGAAATCAGATTGATTATATTCTTTGCAGCTAAAGATGGAGAAGCTATATACGGTCAGCAAAAACAAGACCGGGAGCTGACTGTGGCTCCAATCATGAACTCCTTATTGCCAAATTCAGACTTAAATTGAAGAAAGTAGGGAAAACCACTAGACCATTCAGGTATGACCTAAATCAAATCCCTTATGGTTATATAGTGGAAGTGAGAAATAGATTTAAGGGACTAGATTTGATAGACAGTGCCTGAGGAACTATGGACGGAGGTTCATGACACTGTACAGGAGACAGGGATCAAGACCATCCCCAAGAAAAAGAAATGCAAAAAGGCAAAATGACTGTCTGAGGAGGCCTTACAAATAGCTGAGAAAAGAGAAGCGAAAGGCAAAGGAGAAAAGGAAAGATATTCCCATCTGAATGCAGAGTTCCAAAGAATAGCAAGGAGAGATAAGAAAGCCTTCCTCAGTGATCAGTGCAAAGAAATAGAGGAAAACAATAGAATGGGAAAGACTAGAGATCTCTTCAAGAAAATTAGAGATACCAAGGGAAAATTTCATGCAAAGATGGGCACAATAAAGGACATATATGGTATGGACCTAACAGAAGCAGACATATTAAGAAGAGGTGGCAAGAACACAGAAAAACTATACAAAAAAGATCTTCATGACCCAGATAACCACAGAAGTGTGATCACTCACCTACAGCCAGACATCCTGGAATGCTAAGTCAAGTGGGCCTTAGGAAGCATCACTATGAACAAAGCTAGTGGGGGTGATGGGATTCCAGCTGATCTATTTCAAATCCTAAAAGATGATGCTGTGAAAGTGCTGCATTCAATATGTCAGCAAGTTTGGAAAACTCAGCAGTGGCCACAGGACTGGAAAAGGCCAGTTTTCATTCCAATCCCTAAGAAAGGCAATACCAAAGAATGTTCAAACTACCACACAATTGCACTCATCTCACTCACTAGCAGAGTAATGCTCAAAATTCTCCAAGACAGGGTTCAATAGGATGTGAACCCTGAACTTCCAGATGGATGTAGAAAAGGCAGAGGAAGCAGAGATCAAATTGCCAACATCCTCTGGATCATAGAAAAAGCAAGAGAGTTCCAGAAAAACATCTACTTCTGCTTTATTGACTACACCAAAGCCTTTGACTGTGTAGATCACAACAAACTGTGGAAAATTCTTCAAGAGATGGGAATACCAGACCACCTTACCTGCCTCCTGAGAAATGTGTATGCAGGTCAAGAAGCAACAGTTAGAACTGGACATGGAACAACAGACTGGTTCCAAATTGGGAAAGGAGCATGTCAAGGCTGTATATTGTCACCCTGCTTATTTAATTTTAATGCAGAGTACATCATGTGAAATGCCAGGCTGGATGAAGCACAAGCTGGAATCAATATTGCCGGGAGAAATGTCAAAAACCTCAGATATGCAGATGACACCACCCTTATGGCAGAAAATGAAGAAGAACTAAAGAGCCTCTTGATGAAAATGACAGAGGAGAGTGAAAAAGCTGCCTTAAAACTCAACATTCAACTACGATCATGGCATCTGGTCCCATCACTTCATGGCAAACAGATGGGGAAACAGTGAAAACAGTAAGGGCCTTTATTTTGGGGGGCTCCAAAGTCACCACAGATGGTGACTACAGCCATGAAATTAAAAGACTCCTGCTCCTTGGAAGAAAAGCTATGACCAACCTAGATGGCATATTAAAAGGCAGAGACATGACTTTGCTGACAAAGGTCTGTCTAGTCAAAGCTATGGTGTTTCCAGTGGTCATGGAAATTGGACTATAAAGAGAGCTGAGTGCCGAAGAATTGATGCTTTTGAACTGTGGTGTTGGAGAAGACTCTTGAGTCCCTTGGACTGCAAGGAGATCCAACTAGTCCATCCTAAAGGAAATCAGTCCTGAATATTCATTGGAAGGGCTGATGCCGAAGCTGAAACTCCAATACTTTGGCCACCTGACACGAAGAACTGACTCACTAGAAAAAAAACCCTGATGCTGGGAAAGATTGAAGGCAGGAGGAGAAGGGGATGACAGAGGATGAGAAGGTTGGATGGCATCACTGACTCAATGGACATGAGCTTGAGCAAGCTCTGGGAGTTGGTGATGGACAGGGAAGCCTGGCGTGCTGCAGTCCATGGGTTTGCAACTGAGCAACTGAACTGAACTGAACTGATTATGTGTCTGGCACTGCTGGCCACTTGATATGATTCTAGCTAACAGTAACTTTAAAATATCATGCTAAATATTTTTCTTCTTTAAATCAGTTTTCACTGATTATCGCTGGTCACTTTTTTTCTATAGCCAGTCCAAAGGTAATGGGACTTTAAAGCATTTTTAGAGAGACTGAGAGAAGAAAATGCACTTCTGAAATGTCTCAAATGTATGGAAAAAATCCTCCAGCTGCACAATCAGTTCCGGAGAGAAACACCAGCTCTTTGGGCCAGCCCACGTGTGCCTGGGGGTGTCACCTGGCACCTGGGTTCCGTATTTTATCTGGTCCTTACCAACCACCCTATGGGATGAAGGATCTTACCCACCTCTGAGACTCAGAGAAATGGATCGATTTAACCAAGGTTGCCCAGCCAGGAAAGGCAGGACTTGAGGGCCCTGAGTCCTCAACTACAGGGCTCTGGGGCATCTCCTGGCCAAGATCTTGAATTTCAGGAAGGACCCCTCTTCAGCTGACACAGGAGGAAACTAAGGCCAGTAGGAGGTAGGGATGTCATTTTGAAAATTCACCAGCTAGTTTTAGAACTAGGATTAGACTCTTGAGAGTCCCTTGCGCTGCAAGGAGATCAAACCAGTCAAACCTAAAGGAACCTGAATATTCACTGGAAGAACTGATGCTTAAGCTGAAGCTCAAATACTTTGGTCACCTGATGCGAAGAGCTGACTCACTGAAAAAGACCCTGATGCTGGGAAAGACTGAAGGCTGGAAGGAGAAGGGGGTGACAGAGGATGAGATGGGTGGATGGCATCACCAACTCAAGGGACATGAGTTTGAGCGAACTCTGAGAGTTAGTGAAGGACAGGGAAGCCTGGCATGCTGTCGTCCACGGGGTCAGAGTCAGACACAGCTGAGCGGCGGAACAGCAGCAACAGGATTAAAATCCAGGTCTCCCGAGCAGGCCTGGGTCACACAGGGCTTCACGACTAGGACCCAGCGGCCTCAACCACAGAACAGCAGTGACCACAACCTTGCACAACCTTGCACGCACTGCGCTGCGGAGCCTGGACCTTCCCATTTAATCCTGCTCACCTGCTGGGCTGGGGAAATACCGCCCCTCAGGCCGGCAACAGCTTTTAACCGTTTACACTCAGACTGTCCTGATCTGAGGTCGGCGGGCGTGGCTAGCCTCAGTGAACTGATGAGAGGCAGAGGAGGGTGTGCAGGGGCGCTGCGTGCCAGCCCGCACCCTTTCTGGGCATGGTGCCCCCCGCCTGCCTGCATCTCAGCCCTGAGAGCACCTCGCCACCTCCTCTGAGCGCTCTCACCCTGCCCCCTCCCCTGCAAAGCGTGCCAGGCACTGCAGTCTGGGACTCAGTTTATTCACCCTGCACAGAGCCTGGGCCATCTGACAAAGGCTCCTTTCACTGCTGGAGGGGGAAGGATAGCCGAGATCAGGGCCACAGCTATACTCATATCTGAGAAACCTGTTGACCCCTCTCATTGACTCATCTCTCTGTTCGGCCAGTCGGTTCCTGCTGACCCCAGGTGGCCGAGGTGTAGACAAGGTCAGTGGAGAGGAAGGACCCGCCTGGCCTCTGCAGCTCTCTTCTCTCAATTCCCCACAAGAGAGCCGCCTGCCTGCCCCCAGACCCGCCCTTAAGACTGCCCCAAACACCCTTTGCCTCATTCCACTTCTGCCTATTGTGCGCCACCATCAGAGACATCAGCTGGAGCCTAAATCTGCCCCTGGTCAGCTGCAAGTCTGGCGCGTCTCTTCCCCTCAGGGCCTCAGCTGCACCATCTGTAAAATGGGCCACCTCACGTTACACAAGGGCAGGTACCAGGAAGTGCGCAGTGCGTGCCCGGCTCTGCTCGCAGGAGAAACTGTCCCTGCACTGCATGCAGCTAATCAGCAAACACGGACCGCGCCCCTCGTTAGCATCATCCAGCGAAACGCTGGGAAAGGCAGACGTGAACACCCAGGGCTGGTCTGCCAGGCAGAGAAAATACCAAATGAACACTTTCTCCATCCGGTGTCCTGTGTCCAGCCAGTAGCCGAGCCCGCCTGGCACCCCCATCCCCTCCCAAGCCACTTCGCACGCTCCTGAAACCACGCAAGTCAGCAGAACGAGGTTAGACGTCTCATCAGAGTTGTCTCCTCTTGGGATCTCTGACCGCGCCTGTGATGCTTCTACAAGTGGGTCTGGGTGAGGGCTGGGCTGTCTGATTCTCTTCCCGTGCAGAAGCCTGCTGTCAAAACAACTGCACAATCATCACCCTGAAGGCCACCTGTGAACACTAAGTCAGCACTCGGACCCAGGCTAGTCCCTAGAGGCAGCAAAGAGCCAGCAGGCCCTTGGGGTCACCAGGCTAGACCATCATCCACGCGGCTCCTCGCCCGCCCCTGAACACGCAGCCCAGCCGCCCGGCCCCTCGGACCCCGGGGGCCCTAACTCCTCGTCACGCCCGGCCGACCCTTCCATGGGCGGCTTCCTCACCCGGCACGCCCTTCCCCTCTTGCGCCCACCTGGCATGCCTTGTCACTCGAGGCTTCTGGGAAAGCTCTCTGAACTGTGGGTGCCCCAACATCTTCAAGAGACCCCGCCGATGGACGCCCAACTTGCAGCATCTCCCCGCTGGCCAGGCGGTTCCTAAGCTAGACAGAGCAAGGCTCATCTCTGGGGACCCAAGGCCCAGCGGGATCCGTGACCCACAGGAAAAGTCCATCACTTCCTGACAACTGAATGAGCAGACTTTCAATTCTCGGTTTTCAGATGCTTATAGGTTTTCCCCAAACTTTCCCTGACATCAAACGGTCTTGCCTGGGCCTTCCCCTGACTCGGCAGGGCTGGAACAGGTTTGAAAAGCATGCAAATTTCTCAAATGGACTGAAAGGGCCAAAGGGAAGACAAAAGTCTGCCCCGCTCTCTGCCCTTAAGTTGGGAGCTGATGTATCTACACAAAGTGATGGGCGTTAAGAGAACCAACCTTTGTAATTGTTTCATAATACGTGTAAATCAAGGCATGACGCCGGCCGCCTGAAACTCATACACTGATGTCATTTAGTCTCAGCAGAACTGGGAAAAAAACCCACCAAAATTTAATGCAATTTACATGTTCACACAGGCTCACCTACTGGACTGTAAAATTCTGAAACACTGACACTATGTCTTCCTTATATTTGTATCACCAGCACTTGTCATGATGCTTATGAACATGACATAGAAGTAATTTATTTAATACAATCAGGGGGACCCTTCTCCTCAGAAGCCCCACAGGCTGAGTCCCCAGCCGCGGTGCTCTCAGGCCTGGCCACGTAGGGGTCCAGGGTGTCGGGCATCAGTGCCTGGAAGCAGCCACCTGGGACAGTCCAAGCGCTTCTAGTTCTGTCTCTTTTAGAGCAAGAGATTTCACCGCGCGGCTGCCCCGTTTACTGTGACGAACCCCATCCTGAAAGCACTCTTATCACAGCCGGTGTTCAGAAGTCACGCTGATAAGAAATCATCGTCTCAACTTTTTAACACACCAGGCTGCTTTCTCCAACGTGCGCCAGCTCAGCCAGTGGGCATGCCCACCCCAGCCCCCGTCTGACAGATGGGGCGACTGAGGCCGCACAGCCAGGAAGCAACGGCGGGGGCGGGGGGAGATGCCCAACGTCAACGTGTTGTCTGACCTCGGGCAGGGTGCCGCGCCTCTCAGATGCACCTGCGTGTTATCTGGCAACCTCATCTGGAGGGTCTTATTGTGTGATCAGCCAGGAAATACGGAATTAAACACTCTGGGTGCCTGGTCGGAAAAAGTGAAAAGTGAAAATGTGAGTCGCTCAGTCGTGTTGGACGCTTTGTGATCCCGTGGACTGTAGCCGCCTGGCTCCTCTGTCCATGGGCTTCGCCAGGCAAGAATGCTGGACTGGGATGCCATGCCCTCCTCCAGGGCATCTTCTCGCCCAGAAAAGACTAGGGTGGCGGCAAGACAAGCAGAGGCTCACTGATACTCGACTCTGAAAACAGACCTAAGGGCCACATTCCTCACTGCGGCAACTCAGCAAGGAAGCCTGGGCCCGGGTGGGCTCTCAGAGCTGGAGGGGGGGAGGGGGAGAGAAATGGGGTGGCGGGAGCTTGGGGGTGAGGAGGGTAGGGGTCGGGGGCAGGAGGGGCCCCCGCGTGAGGCCCCACAGAGGGCGGGCCAGGCTGCCGTGGGGGCGGCCCCCTTCCTAAGGATGCAGACCCCGAGGGGCAGTGCGCTTCCAGCTCTCACAGAGAACACCCCGCTCACAGAGGGTGACCCTCGCACTCGGCCACCGGCTCTGAAATGGCAAGGCTCAGCACGGCCAGGCCAGCAGCCACCCCAGGGAGGTGATTCCAGACACCCCCAGTCTCATGCTCAGGGCCCAGAGAAGGGGAGGGACTTGTCCGAGGTGCCCCAGCAAATGGGTAAATAAAGGAGGTGCTGGCGGGGGCTTCCCCCCAGGGAGCCAGGCCGACGGGGCCCCGGGGCTGGGAGGGGCCCATTTTGCTTTAGGAGCCTGGGCTTCTGGACCTGCCGTCTCCTGGCTGAGCTCAGACTAACGGATAACAGTATCTTCCAGAAACCTCTCAGGTTTCACCGCGGTGAGAGGCTCTGGTGTTTGAAAGTCCCCGTCAGCGTCTGTGATCTTGCGATGTATAATCAGAAAGATAAAGTTGGTCCTCATCCCAGGTTCCAGTACAGACTTCCTAAAACCCTAGGAATTTCCTAAGTGGCCAGAGTGAGCAAGGTGTCTTTTGTTATGTTAATGAGGCGACTTCGGAGGTGGCTAAGGAAGGGGGCCTGGTTGCCAGGAGAAATCACCAGTGATTAGAGGGCTGGAATTTTCAGTCCCACGACCCCACAGCCCTGCGTAAGGGGAGAGGGGCTGGAGGTGGAATCAATCATGCCTAGGTGATGAAGCCTCCAGAAAGTCCCAAAAGGACAAGGTTTGGGGAGCTTCCGGTTGGTGGACATGGGGAGATTCGGGGACACGGAGCAGCCATGGAAGCCCCGCGCTCTCCCCAGGCCTTGCCTGTGGGTCTCATCCGTTTCCTGGGTTACACCTTCAATCTGAAACCGGTGATTCTCTGAGGTCGGTGAGCTGTTGGAACCGATTAACTCAACTCAAGGAGGGTCGTAGGAGCCTAGAAGTCCCTAGCCATCAGGTTGAAGGGTGGTGGTGGAAGGCAGCCTGGAGGGACTCAGCCCTTCCCCTAGGGAATCTGAGTGTCTACCACAGCAGTTTGAGCAAAGTCCAAGAGACAGAGAAGGACAGGGGAGCCTGGAGTGCTGCCGTCCACGGGGCCACAAAGAGCTGGACACAACCGAGCGACCGAACGAGAACCGCAGGAACAGCGTCAGTACTGACTCAGGCTGTGGGACGCTCAGCCGGCCTTGGGGAGCTGCGTGGTGCTGTCGGGGGAGGAACCGCAATGTTAGAGGCATCAGCTCTCTCCTGGAAGAAATCCCGGTGTGATCCCCCGTGGGGCTCAGAGCTGAGATGGGAAGATGCATCCAAGGAATCTCCTCTCGGCCTGAGACCCCGAGGTCCGGAAGCTTCCCAGCAGCTCTGAATTCGACTAGATGCTGAAGCCGTGGTTCCTCCCAGGCCCCGTCCGGATATGCGCTGACCTCAAGCTGGCCACCACCGCCTTCAGCCCCACGACTCTCCCCTGCCGCATGGGGACAGTAAGAACTACGAGATACGACAATGCGAGTACTACAGGTGGGAGGCCTTATTGAGAACTGCAAACGGCCGCACCTGCTACTGTCCATGTGCTCAGCCTACCCTGATAGAGCATCAAAGGTATTAACAATAGTAGTAGCAAGAGGAAGACCAATTATAGTAAGTACCACTTGCAGTAACTGCCTTGCGCAGGTTGTTGTACTGAGAACTTTCACAGTTTTTCTCCCCCGATCCTCCCAACAACCGGAGAAGGGAGATTCTATATCACCTCTATTTTGACTGAAGCCCCTGGGGCCCAGAGAGGTCAAGCGACAGGCCCTGGGTCACAAAGAACAAGACACAGGCCAAAAGACGTTTACAAGTGCTCCAGTGGTTAAGAATCCATCTTGCAAGGCAGGGGACATGGGTTAGATCCCTGGCCCAGGAAAATTCCATATGCTGCTGGGCAACTAAGCCTGAGCACCACAACTAAGACCCGCGCATCCAAAGAAATAAAACAAATAGTTAAAATACACGTGTGCTGTGTGTGCTAAGTCGCTTCAATCATGTCCGACTCTTTGCAACCTTATGGATGGTAGCCCGCCAGGCTCCTCTGTCCATGGGATTCTCCAGGCAAGAATACTGGAGTAGGTCGCTGTGCCTTCCTTCAGGGTATCTTCCCAGCCTAGGGATTGAACCCACGTTTCTTATGTCTCCTAGCATTGGCAGGCGGGTTCTTTACCACTAGTTCAGTTCAGTTCAGTCACTCAGTCACGTCCAATTCTTTGTGACCCCGTGAACTGCAGCATGCCAGGCCTCCCTGTCCATCACCAACTCCTGAAGTCTACTCAAACTCACGTCCATTGAGTCGGTGATGCCATCCCAACCATCTCATCCTCTGTCGTCCCCTTCTCCTCCTGCCTTCAATCTTTCCCAGCATCAGGGTCTTTTCCAGTGAGTTCTTCGCATGAGGTGGCCAAAGTACTGGAGTTTCAGCTTCAGCATCAGTCCTTCCGATGAACACCCAGGACAGCTCTCCTCTGGGATGGACTGGTTGGATCTCCTTTGCCAGTGTCATCTCATATATATAAAGACATTTACACTCAGACTCACTGGGAGAATAGGTCTTAAACATACCTCTCCTCTCTCTAAAGAGGGTATTTATCAGCCTTGGAGGAGAAGGTCTAGGATTCACAGCATTTTTGTTTCCTAAGTTCTTATGTCCTTCCCCGCAAAAGGAGGCTGGTAGACTGGAGCAGCGCCTCTGGGATCAAAGTGGGAGTGAAAGTGAAAGTCGCTCAGTCGTGTCCGACTCTTTGGGACCCCAAGGACTATACAGTCCATGGAATTCTCCAGGCCAGGATACTGGGGCGGGTAGCCGTTCCCTTCTCCAGGGAATCTTCCCTACCCAGGGATCGAACCCAGGTCTCCTGCACTGCAGGCAGATTCCTTACCAGCTGGGCTACCAGGGAAGCCCAAGAATACTGGAGTGGGCAGGCTATCCCTTCTCCAGGGGATCCTCCTGACCCAGGAATCAAACTGGGGTCTCCTGCATTGCGGGCTGATTTTTTGCCAGCTGAGTTACCAGGGAAGCCCCCTCCTCTGGGATGAACTGGTCTAAATCTTCTGTGCCCTAAGACCCTGAAGGTACATTCCCCAGGGACGTGCCACCTCTCAAGGACTGCGGGCTGTCTCTGATGACAGCAGGGTAATTTCTGGAGGGTCAATAATTTGGCACCAGTTGCCAGCATCTTAAGAACGCACAGCCCCTTCAGGCTAGCGATGCCAATTTCCTGACCAGACCAACGTGCAAAATGTCTGCTGCCTACAGTCTTGTGAGATGAAAAGTTCTGGAGACTGCCCGACAACGTGAACACACCTAACACGACTGAAATGCAGACTTAAAGTGGTTAGGACTGCAGGCTTTGTGTTAAGTGTATTTTACCACAATTAAAAATAGAAGAAAAAAAAAAGAAAAGATGTTCACAGCAGGGTAGTTTTCAAGAAACTGCACACGGCCCATCTCTCCTCACTAGGGGATTACTTAAAGAAATGATAGTTTAGCCAAACAAATGAAAATAAACTAGAACAGGGGGTCCGCAAACTGCACCCCTCCTGCCCCCACCAGATTCAGCACAGCTTTTGTAAATAAAGTTTTATTGGCACGGAGCACCATCCGTCCTTTGCCTGTTGGGTTGGCTGGGTTCTAGCTGCAACCGCAGACATGAGATCACATGGGCCCCCAAGCCCACAGTACATACTGGCCAACCCTTTAAGAAGTTTGCCAGCCCTGGAGATAGAAGACCCAGGACCCCAAAAGACTCCTAGAAATAGTTTGGGGGGCTGTGGTGGGAGAAACTGGCTCCTGAAGAGCCATGCTATGAGTTTAGTTTGGAAAGGAAAATTTTAAATAAGGCCCATTACCCACATGCTGCTAAATGCACCATTGGGTTGGTTATCTCTGGATGGCAGGACCAGAGACGAAGTTGGTTTTCTTCTTAGGGGTTTTCTGGGTTCTCCGAATTTCTGTATGAAAAGCATGTAACTTCTCAACACCAGAAGAAATCATTAAGTGGCGGAGGGGAGGTGTTAATGAAATGCTACACCGACGCTGATACTGCAATAGCAATGGACAAAATCAAGACACTGTACACCTTAAATTTACACCACCGTTGTACGTCAAAGGTATCTCAATTTTTTAAAAATCGCACAGCATAATCAGGGCAAATAATTTTCTGTCTAGGCCCTTCGAAGCAGCAAGTACTTTGGCGGGTGGTCGCTGGCTGCCTGTTCTGACACCCCCGCCCCCGTCAGAGTTTACAAGCTGGGGCGGGCTGGGGTGGGGATGGTGGAGGAGGTGCGGGTGGAGAAGGTCCACGGGAATTCTCACGATAAGCCCAGAGAGACGCCCCCTTCCTCAGATTCCGGGGCACCCAAGAGGGTGGATCTGATTTTCAGGTGGGGGGCATTGTTCAGGGATCCCACCCGGGAGAGGAGATAAGAAATGCTACTGGGAGCTGGCACCATCTTTGTGAGGCGCTCCAGCCCTCCCGAACCCCAGTGGGAGGACCAGGCATTACCCCTGATTCTCCAACCTCCTCCCCCCAGGGCTCTTCCTGGTCCCTTTCACAGGAGGGTGGGGAAGAGGCAGCTTTGAGGGGCTCGGTCAGGGACCGCCCTCGAGGTCACAGAGCTGGCCAGGGGTGGAGGCCGCATCTGAGCTCAGCCTGGCTGACTCTCCAGCTCCATGGACTTTCCACCACACGGGTTGCCCCCCGGGTCAGGAATGCCACTTTCGGTGGGTTCATTAGTAACCCGGGGCCTGCTGACCAGCCGACAGACACGCACACATTGGTCAGGTCCTCGACTCTGGGCCCCTGAGTGATCACCGTCCCCTTTCTCCGGTGGGGACTGAAGTCCGGACACCCAGTGGGGCTGAGACCTCAGAGAAGGCAACTGTTCTCTAAAGACACCGCCCTCCAAACGCCGCTGCCTGCCAGTCCGGGGGCCAGGGAGACCTGGCAGGAAGACTAAACCGAGAGGGCTGCTCGGAGGAGGCATCAGATAGGCCTCTCTTGTCAAATGGGCTCCCACCAAGTGCAGACAGATCAGCAAGCCTCGGAAGAGGGGAACCGTGCCTGCCTCTGTGGATCGTCTCTAAGGGCCAAGGCCCTTGCACAGGAGTGTCTTTATCTGGAGCAGAACGCACATTCCAGCTTCAGGGCGGCAGGCACCTGGCTTCCAGGCTGCCCTGGGCTACTCATTAACCAGTGAGAGGCCTCGGGGGAAGGGCTGAGACAGAGTCTGCTCCAGCCTGGGGGCGGTGGCGAGGGAGGGCCCAGCTGGTTGGTGTGGGCACCTGTCAGATCTACCAGGGCTCACGTCCTGTGTGACCTGGGGGTGAGGGGGCGGTCGGTTCACCGCTCTGAGCCTCAGTTTCCCCATCCGTGCGGTGGAGCACCACCATGGCATGGACGCTCACTGTGAGGACCGCGGGCCTCCACGGTGCTAGCGGTGTCTGACACAGAGATGGCGCAGCGCTTGGGGGTCATTTCCACGCAAGGCAGCACAGTGCGCGTCCCAGGGCCACCGCGGGAGAAAACCCACTATCATTCAAACCCTCGGAGCACGCTGAACATTACTGAAGAGTTCCGTAAATGTTCGAGATGATTCCTCCTGCTATTTATGACAGTAGGGACTCCAGAGGCTGACCCAGAGCAGGGGCAACTCCGTGCCGCTTGGCAGCTGGTCAGGGAGGTGTCCGTAGCCACCGGGGATGTGCCAGCCTGGCTCTCTGCACCTGAAGTCCAGCCACGAAGGACAGGTCTTGGGTGGGGCCAGGGCCCGTGGCTGCCAGTGACAGAGACCCAGGGCTGTGGGCTTGCTGGCGGGGTGGCATCTGATCCACCAAGGACCTTCGGGCGTTTCTCCCAGTCCTGGCTTCCCAGATGACCCCAGTCAACCCAACCCAGCCCTGGGGAGCTCGATGCCCAGGAGAAATTTTTGCCTAGGAAGCCAGGTTTTCAAATTCCAGACCAAGATGTACTAGTGGGTCATGAAATCAACCGAGGGGGCAGGGTGATCATTGCTATGAAGGAGAACAGGACAGAACAGAGTCCGACAGGCGGTGAGGCTACGCGTCTTACTTTGTGAAACTTTGGTTTCAGTTTCACGGGTGTGAGCACTCGCCACATCCTGTCATGAAGTGTGTTTCTTACTGAATGTCACGACTCAAAGACGTCTTTGAAAACCCCTAGGGGCTTCCCTGGTGGCTTAGATGGTAAAGAATCTGCCTGCAATGTGGGAGACCCGGGTTCGATCTCTGGGTAAGGAAGATCCCCTGGAGAAGGGCATGGCAAACCAGCCCAGTATTCTTGCTCAGAGAATCCCATGGACAGAGGAGGCTGGCGGGGTCCAGTCTGTGGGGTCACAATGAGTTGGACACGACTGAGCGCGCACACACACAGTGAGGATGTTTAAATCAAGGCTTAGAAGGCAACTGCAGAAAAGTGGCTTCAGTCAGGTTCCTGCCCTTTAAAACACCACTGAAGTTAGTCAGAAAGAGAAAGATAAATATCGTACACGAATGCATGCATACGGAATCTAGAAAGACGGTACTGATGAACTTATTCGCAGGGCAGCAATGGAGATGCAGACACAGACAGCAGACTTGTGGAAACAGTGGAGGAAGGAGAAAAGAGTGAAAGTGAAAGTCGCTCTGTTGTGCCCGACTCTTTGTGAACCCAAGGACTACACAATCCATCGAATTCTCCAGGCCTTCTCCAGGCCAGAATACTGGAGTGGGTAGCCTTTCCCTTCTCCACGGGATCTTCCCAACCCAGGGATCGAACCTGGGTCTCCGGCATTGCAGGCTGAGCCACGGGGGAAGCCCAGAGGAAGGAGGGGGTAGGACAAATTGAGAGAATAGCATGGAAACATCCGCCTCACCATGTGGGAAATAAACAGCGAGTGGGGACGCCCTATGTGACACGGGGGGCTCCAGCCGGTGCTCTGTGACAACCTGAGGGGTGGGTGGGGCGGGAGATGGGAGGCCAACTCCGGAGGGGCGGGACATAGGTATACCTGTGGCTGATTCATGCTGGTATACGGCGGAGGCCAATACAACACTGTAAAGCAATCATCCTCCAATAAAAGAAAAAAAAGAGAAAGAAAAAAAGCATATTGTGATCCTGAACTGGGGTGGAGGCGGGGAAAGTTCTGTATACACTAGACAATCAGCAAAACGCTATTAACGTCGATTAGATAACAGAATCATGTCAATGTTAGATGTTCCAGGGCTGATCACCGTGGGCTTTCAGAGAATGAACGGCTTTGCTCTCACGAAAGGCAGGTGGAAGGATTAGAGGTAAAGGGCATCACGCCCGAAACTCCCTGCAGAGGCAACCAGCATAAATGCGAACGCGGCTGTTTTCACAGCTCACGGCAAAGCCACGAAGCCAAGGACGAAACTGCTCCCAGTGGGAAGACTCAATGAAAGGACATACAGGGCCTCACTGTAACACTCTTGCAACTTCCCTGAAGGCTTTCCTTTTTTTTTTTTTAAATAAAGAGAAAATGCAATGAAAAGATGACTGGGACGGCATCCCCCTTCCTCGAGCATCCTGGGAGCTGGGAGCCGAGCAGCAGCCCCTTCCACGTGTGCCGGACCCCGAACTTCAGCATCAACCCTGCGAGGGTCCCCTCAGTGCCTGGAGCAGAGCTGGGCCAGGCGGGGAGCCGGGCCAGGACCCTGGAGTCAGTGCTCAGCACCTCTGCAGAGCCGTCTCCCTGCCACCAATGCGCACGGGTGGCCAAGCCGGGCCAGGGACCCGGCTCCCCGAGGTGACCTGTGGACAGAGTCCTGGACATCCCCGAGGTGACCCGCGGACAGGGTCCTGGACATCCCCAGGCGACCCGCGGACGGGGTCCTGGACATCCCCAGGCGACCCGCGGACGGGGTCCTGGACATCCCCAAGGTGACCCGCGGACGGGGTCCTGGACATCCCCAGGCGACCCGCGGATGGGGTCCTGGACATCCCCAAGGTGACCCGCGGACGGGGTCCTGGACATCCCCAGGTGACCCGCGGACAGGGTCCTGGCGCTTCGATCTGGGATCTTGCACCCCGCCACCCCCACGGGTCCCTGCCACCCATGGCGAGACACCGCGATCATGGGGGAGGTCAGACGCCACTTACGTTTTGGAGGCTTCTCACAAAGCGCTGTTGCTCTGGACCTGTGGCGAGGAGAGGCAGCAGAGAAGGGAAGAAGAGATCTGGTCAGGGTGTGAGGCACGCAGGACCCCGGGGTCTGTTCCCCACGTGACCACCCAGCCCGCAGCACTGGGGGCAGCAACGCTGAGTCAGATCCTTACTGAGCGTCTACGATGTCAGGCACTGCTCTAGGCCCTGGGAACTGTCCACACCTGGCGGGCACTTGGCGCTTCCACACACACTCACACACGAGTGCACACACAGACACACCACGTGTTCACGCACGGGCACATGCTCACACACCCCTCGCTCGGGTGCAGGGTCTCTAAATAGTCAGGGCTGAGAAGCAGAGCCGGGAGGGGCAGTCGGGAGGGGGAAACGCTCTCCTTGCTGTCTGAGGAGGGGAAAGTGACCCCCACCCCCAGCTCGAACCCCAAAACCTGCGCTCAGCCACGCGCCCGGGGCTGTGAGTGACTGTCTAGGTGAAGAATGTATTAATAACACTCATCCCCTGGTTAGAGGCTAAGCTGCCGTGCACCAGGGACACCTGTTGAACTGGGCTGAGTCAAGTGGTCCCTGGATGTGACTGATGCTCAAAACCCTTTTTTTTTCTAAATAGACCACTTCAGTTCTTTGGGGCTCTGTCTGGGAAACAAGGAGAGTGGGGGTGGATACTGTCTGCCTCTCATTCCACCAGCAGAGCTGTGCTGGAAGGCTCTCCCGGTTTCCGGGATTAAAAAAATGCAGAAAACCAGGAAGTGCTTCCTTATCAAGGAAGGCCTCACACTTCGATGAACAGTTAAATGGATTAGTGGGGGCGGTGGGGGGAGGGGTTGTTAGAGCAGAGAGGCCTCCAGGACTGGGCGCTTACTTCCTCTTTGTGCCTGCAGCCCTGCCCGTGGGGCCTCTGTCCCAGACTCCGAGCTGGGTTCCAGCAGTCTACGGGGCCCCCGTCCCCCCAGGCTCAGACAGGCACCCGCTGTGTCCCGGGCACTGGGTGTAGGAAGGCTGAGTCAGTTATTCATCGAGCATCGACTACACGGGAGGCACTGTTGGAGGCCCTGGGAGCCTGGTAGTGAATAAGACAGCTGAGGGCCCCACTCTCCTGGAGCCTGGAATCCATGGCGGAGGCTGGCGAGGATACCGTCGAGGCTTCCTTCTCTGGGTGGACACGTGGCTCTGTGAACTCTGGGTGGATTAGTAATGTCTGCAGCGGGTGCAGGTGGTGGAAACGGCATGGCTGTTATCCGGGACCAAGCCCAGGGAAGACGGACAAAGGGGGCGAGGAAGGTAGCGTGTTCAGCGCACAATTACAGGCACGATGCTCAAGGAACCAGATGCAGGGGAGGATAATCTGGCCTGAAGTGAGACCTCAGCAGGTGCATGAGGCCGGCCCAGCCCGGAGAAGAGGAAAAACGGCATCTAGTCCCTTTGTATCAAGCTAGTGTGCGGGCACCTGGACCCCTTTTTCTGGGTCTGTTCCCTGCATCTATTCTCCCTGGACACCCCGCCACCTCCCCTCTCAGCCCACAGGGTTCTGGGTGGGCTAAGCCCACCTCCTACTTCCAGGAGTGGGCACGTGAGCTGGACTGAGCCCATCAGAGGGCTGTCATGACTGGCTCCAGGACAGGCACAGGACCAAGACTGGACGCTGAGAAGGCTGACAGGGGCTTGTGCGGAAAGTCCTGGGAGAAAAGGAAAGCTCTCTCCAGGCTGAGATGGCTCTGCTGGGGGCGGGTGGGTAACACCGTGCGGCTGGGGGCACCCAGGGAGGGTGGGGCCACCAGAGGGGCGACACGGGGCACAGAAACAAGTGAGAGAGAGATGGAGCCCCCGCGACGCTTCTCAGCACCTGGATCCAGCCACACCTGAAGGACGACTCCGGGCTGTTCCCTTAAAGGAGTCGGAACATGTTTGAACTGATTTCTGCCACTTGCAGCCCTAGGACCCCAGACTCCATCTGCCGTGAATCTGCGGTGTGAGTCTATGCATGTCCCTTTCTCTGACTCCCGGGCCATCAGAAAAGGGAGCCACAGAGGAAATGATGTTTGAGGTCCCTTGGCAGCCCTGGTACTCTAGCCAGTTGCAAAGGTTAGGACTGACCCTCCCCCACCCCTGGGTACTTGGCTGGAGATGGAGAAATCAGCCCTTCCCCGAGTGAAGCCTGGAAGGGTTCGTTAAAACCAAGAGGACTGGGCACTCCCGCCAGAGTCTGAGTCAGTAGGGCTAGGGTGGAGATGCTTGGGGCAGGGTCCCAGGTTCTGCATTCTAACAGGCTCCCCTCGAAGTTCAGATTGCTCCCGCCACTGACCACATTTTGAGGACCCAGACCCTAAATCTATTCCACTCTTCCCAGTTGCTTGAGATAGATGCCCAGTGCAAAAGTGAAGGCCCAGCCAGGCAGGAGACCACTGCCCCTCAGTCCCCAAAGCAGACTCCCAGTTAAGGAAAAGTGCCCTTGCGACTGCAAGGAGAAGCCAGCCTTTAAATGACGAACACAGCGGGTCTCAGCTTCAGCCTGTCCCACTGCTGACCCTTCTGGCCAGCCCTGCACCCTGGGATCTATCTAAACAATGGGGAGGCAGAAAATGCAGCCTCGGCTCTGGGCAGGCCCCACGCTGCTCTGCCAGGCGCTGTGAGCACCCCATCTCCAGCTTCTCCCCCTACAAGGCCACACGCCAGCACCCCATCCCGTGCAGCCTGGCTGGCCCCTGGCTCTCCCCGACTTACATCCGACTTGGCTGCCTTGAAAAGCCTCCTGTGGCTTTTGGACCGGGGACACCGTTCAACAGAAAACGGCTTTCCCGCTAACCGCCTTTCCAAGGTGGCACTGGCCCAGAGGGCCTGGCCTGGCTCAGCCGGCCTCCCAGCTGTGTGACCTCGGGCAAGTTACCTGCGCTCTCTGCGGCTTTAGCTTTCCACGTGCAAAAGGGGAAGGAAGGTGCCTCTGGTGATTAGGGAGACGGACTCTCATAAGGCTCAGGGCCTGGCTTACAGAGCGTGCCCACCCCACCCACCCCAGACCAGCAACCTTGCCAGCGCCCGGGAGCTGGTTAGAAATGCAGATTCTCAGGCCCCACCTTCGTCCTCCCGCCGGGGAAGGGGCGTTCTAACAAGATCCCAAGTGAAGCCTCCGCCTTCCGGGTCTGAGCGCTGGCACAGGGCACAGCTACCACCCCTGCCGTTGCAACATCCCAGGGCAGAGGCGACAACCCCAGGCCTGGGGAATGGCGGGCAGGGGTCAGAGGTCATGACAGGGCAAGTGAGGAGAGAAAAATCCTCCCAGGCTGGGTTCTTCCAGCCTCCCAACGGATGACAAGCCCCTGGACGGCTCAGGAGAGTGGACAGGATGTGAGGCTTAGTGAGTGGACCACTGGCCTTAACCCGGGGTTCGGCCTGGGTGATAAAACAGCAACGACATTCCAGGTCTCAGCTTTGGCGCTTTCAGCAGAGACTGGCTGTCTGGTCCTCTCTGCAGAAGGCTGAACCTTTTACATTTAAGGAGGCGAACCAGCCTCGGTCAGAGCAGAGGTTGGCAGGGGGCTGCCCTGGGCGGTGCCTGCTGCAGCCAGGCCCACCCCCGCCCCCAGCCCCGCGGAGCGGCGCCCAGGGGCAAGTGGGCGGGTGGGTGGGGGCGGCTGGATTTCTCCAGTCCCAGCCTTGAAACAGCCCCCTCAAAAGCACTAAGGGGCCCCTGAAAGGGCTGGGTGTTCCGTCTACCCTTTGCCGCCCCGTCAGCCCTGATGGAGGATCCCAGCAGGAAGGCTCCCACCTGCCTGGGGTCCATCGGCAGCTGGACTAAACCTAGGAAGGGGTGGTGGGCTGGGCAGGCTTCAGGGTGCAGGGTGAGACGGAGGGGCTCTTCAGAGAAACTGAGCCGCCAGCGGTAATAAAAACATATCCACCTTGAAAAAACACTGGCTCGATTTTACAAAACCGAGTGGACAACTTAAAACACAGGGGCGGCCCAGAGCTGCCCCTCGGAGACCATTCTGCAGTGACTTGCACCCTTTTCTTCAGGCCTGGGGTGAAATCTTTGCAAACAACTCACAACTCCCATCGGTGTGAAGTGGCAGCAGCAACAAATTCTGCTCGGTCCCCAGTGACCGAGGCTTTTTTTTTAAGATTCATTCTGACCTATACTCTTCTATCAAGAATACTGAGGGTTGATTTCCTTTAGGATTGACTGGTTTGATCTCCTTGCTGTCCAACGGACTCTCAAGACGGATGCGGAAGCTGAAGCTCCAATACTTTGGCCACCTGATGCGAAGAGCCGACTCGTTGGAAAAGACCCTGATGCTGGGAAAGATTGAAGGCAGGAGGAGAAGGGGACGACAGAGGATGAGATGGCTGGATGGCATCACCAACTCAATGAATATGAGTTTGAGCAAGCTCTGGGAGATGGTGAAGGACAGGGAGGCCTGGCATGCTGTGATTCATGGGGTCACAAAGAGTCAGACACGACTGAGCGACTGAACAACAGCATACTCTTCTACCAATGATGGAATAAAAACCCAGTTTCTTCCCCCAAGGAAGAGTTTTTCACTAAAGGCCTGTTGCGACAACTCTGCACAGAGCATCTCTGAACTCTTGCTCCCAGATCAGGTGGCCCCTTGCAGAGTGAGGGCTCGGACATTGTGAAAACCGACAGGACCACAGCTGAATCCTTAAAGGGGTTCCCACAGGACCACCACCCCTGTGCTGATGATGTGTGCTCCCCAACAGAGAGAGAAAAGGGTCCTTCCCCATTTCACTCAGCAGGCATTTCCCTCGGAAGTGACGCTTCCTTACAGGTTAGGACCAGAGAGGGGGAAGGGCTTGCCTAGGTCACAGAGCAAGCCAGTGGCCCAGGGCTCCCAAGCTCCGATGCTGTGATGCCCTTTAACAAGTCCTTTAACGCTCGTGGTCAGCCCCCTAAGGGCTCGAGCTGGTCTGCCCTGTCCACCTGCCACCTGCCCGGGGCCCCGGACAGGGTCTGGAACTAACATTTGTGGGAAGGATGGATGGAGGTGGGTGGATGTAATTTCCAAGCCTGGACCCACTCAGACGGTCAGGTGGCTGGATAAAAGGCAAGACCTCACAGGTCTGGGTTCCAGGCAGAGAAGAGGTCTTCTGGGGCTCAGAAGGAGGCGAGATTAAGACCACCTGGACGCAGATCATCTTTTAGGGTGCTTATGATGTGCCAGCACCATTAAGGGGCGGCAAGAAGCCTTCATGAAGCAGGTGGCCTCAAGCTGGCCCTGGGGGAGTGGGACTTAGCAGGGAAGGGAGGAAGGGCCTTTCGGGCTGAGGTATGGGCTGGGCTGGGAGCCCGAGGCTCGGTCTAGGAGCAGGAACCAGCTGGATCATGGGGGGCGCGGAGATGTGGGAGCAGGTGAGATCAGGTGAGGCCCTGAAGGCCAGGCTGGGGAGTTCGGACCTGATTTCACAAAGCGCTAGGGAGCCACTGCTGGCTGGGGAGCCGGACAGTGACGTGCTGCTGAGAGCTGACACCCCCAGCCCCCAGACCCCTCTTTCCTGGCAACCCTACAAAGCCCAGGAGGCATGAGGCTGGTGAGCAGGCTGCGGTCTTGGGCTGGGATGGCATTCACCCTGAGGGGAGTCACCAGGTGCCATCGGGTGACAGAACGGCTGCTCTGAAGATCAAGGCCTGAATCCGCCACCAGGCGTGGGTCTCCAGGTGCTGACTGGCCGTGGGGCGGAAGGGCAGAGCCTTCAGGACCGCCCCCTTCCTGAGCCCTGCCCCGAAGGAGCATGACTTGGCTGAAACCCAAGGCCAGCCGCACCCTCCACCCCCAGCGGGCAGCAGCACCCTGGTGGTGTCAAGGATTTTCTGCAGGGACCCCGCTGCAGCTCTTCTGGCCTGTACGGAGGGGAGAGTGGTGGGAAGGGGAAGACTCGCAGAATGTCCCCACCGGGAACCTGCAGAGACATGGTCCCAGCCTCCGCTCAGGGAGGGCCAAGCTGGTGAGGGGGGCACGCATAACCACAAATTTGTGAACAAGGCCCTCTTGCCGATGGAGGCTTCCTTCAGACCTCAGTCTCCCCATCCATTAAAAGGGTGGGCAGGGTCCGCTTAACTCCCTGACCCCGAAGTCCCCACACCCCCAGCCACCTTCCCTAGCGTTCCCTGCCCCTGGCGTAATGCCCTGGGATTGTTCATTAACTCCTTCCTGATACAGATCTGTCCCCAGACCGGAGCGCCTTCAGTCCAGGAGCTGGTCTGTCTGTCATCCCTCCCTCTGGCTTTTGTCCTAGGCTGGAAGCCTTGAAGAGGCTCAGTAAAAAAAGCACGTGCAGTGGAAGGAGGTGGGCAGAGACGCTGGTTGTCCTTCCAGGTCCCAGCTGTGTGACGGGCGAGAAGGCTCTTTTCTGAGGGTGGACGAAGTCTTCGAGAAGATGGAGGTGAGAACCCCCGAGTCAGGCACAGCGTTTAAATGCAGTAAGGGAGATAAGACCAGTCGGGGCTGAATAAGCATCGGTTCTGGCCCTCAGTGGCTTCTCTGACCACTCTCAGGGTAAGTTCAAAGCCATCGGGTGGGGGCATTTCATTCATTGAGCTGGTGGCACTTGGGGTGAATAAGACAGGCCAGGCTCGGTCAATGACTCCCAAATGCAGACTAGCTGTTCAGAATGGCCGGGAGACCTGTATGTTCCCACGAGCGTCGGCTCCAGAGTGGTCTGCTCTCTGAATAGCGAAAGTGGCAGAACCGAGAACAGGATGATGCCCTGTTGTTAACAACAAAACGGAACCGCAGCTAGCTTGCCGAACAGATCCTAACGAACCCTGGGTCTAAGGGGAGATCAGAACTGAAATGAAAACTGATCTAAAACAGAATTAAAAGGACTATATGTCCACCTAGATATCTGAGGGGTACAGCCAAAGCTGCACGCAGAGGACAACGTATACTCTTAAAGCCCTCATTGTTATTACAGGAAGAGGTAGACGGCAGAGATGAGAGGCAGAATGTCAGCCAGACACACAGCCTGAAGCCTAGGCTGCACTTCTTAAAAAACGATCTTTAAGAATCACTTTTACTTTGTACAGTGTGGTATTGCTTGAGGTCTACTGTTTCTGTAATTAAAAGCCACTCTCGACAGTTTCTCAAAAAGTTAACAAATGTCTACCCTACGCCCCAGCCGTTCTACTCCTAGAGAAACGAAAATATACGCCCACAAAGAGACTTGGACACGAGAGCTCAAAAAAGCTTCATTCATAACCACCCCAAACTGGAAACAGGCCAAATGTCCATCCACAGGAGAGTGGATACAGCAAACTGAGGGGCGTCCACCCAGCGGTCCACTCCTCCGTGTAAAAGGAACAAACCGCTGACACCCTCAGCAGCGTGGATGGATCTCAAGTCCTCAAGCGGAAAGAAGGCAGACACGGAAGGGTATGCACCATATAAATCCACACAGTTCCAGGCCTGGCGAGCCTAACGGGGACAGAAATCAGAAACTGGTTGTGTCTGGGAGCGGGAGGGCACGAGTCCACTTCCCAGGGGGAGCTGCAAACCTTCCGCATCTTGACCTGAACGGTGGCTGCACAGGTGTCGCGACCCGACCAGACTCAACAAACCGTAACAGAATCTTTGCATTTCACTGAATGCAAATCATATCTCGATTTTAATATATTTTTTTAAACAGTCACAGTTGAAAACTTGGAAACATACAGATGCCCAGGCTCCATCCCCTGGGGATTTGGGTCCTGTATGTCCAGGCCGGGGAACCTGAATCTGTACTAAGTCACCCAGGTAAGCTCTGCTGCCAGACTCGGGTTAAGGCGACCTGCCCCCCGCCCACACACCCCCTCCCCTTTGCTTGTGTTGGGTGATTTCTCGTCTGCGAGTCAATTTTTAGAGACAGAAGAGCGATTTCTATCCTCTCTGCTCTCTCCCTGCCCCCCTAACCCCTGCCCCTCAGCCGTGGTCTCCAAACGAAGCCTCTGAGCAGGTGAGGTGGGCAGGGGCGCCCTGACCCATGCCTTGTCCAGGGCGGACGGACTCCTGCTCAGGCCCCAGGGCTACCTGCGCTGGGGAGGTCAGAGGCACAGTTAATGGGCTGTGTACGTACTAAGCAGCGTGTCCGGGCCCTCACCCCGTGTTTACGACAAGAGCTCAGGGCAAGACTCGCTGGCACGGAAAACGCTTCTATGCCCTGACGAGCAGTAGCCCGGCCACCTTGGGTCCTGGACCTCGGCCTGCTCCCCCCACTCCCCGCGAGGGTCTCGTGCCCCCTCAGGTTTACCCGGCTTCTATGCCGCTGCCCCTACACCCGGCCTGAAGCTATTTCTGTCTCCGCTGCCCGTGTGCCCAGCGCTCCACCACCTGGCTCCTATCCTCTCTCCAGCTGGGTCCCCTGCAAGGCTTGTTCGACAAACAGGCTTGTTCGACAAACAGGCTTGTCTGTGCCTTTGCACCCGCTATGCCCCCCTGCCTGGAATGCCAGCCCGCCCTGTCCCTCTGCCAGCTCCAGCATCACCTCCTCTGAGAAGCTGGAACGTCTCCTGCCTACACCCTTGGCATCTCACACCCAGGGACAGCAGTCACGGGCGTCGGGGTCACCAGCGGCGGTCATCCTGCCAAGCTCCCTCTCTCTGGGCTGCGAGCTCTTCGAAGGCCAATATTCTACTCCAAATCTGGGGCCCGGTGAGAACAGACCAGAGCAAAGAAACGAGGCACGTTTAAAAAAAAAAAGAAGAGTTCCCACTCACACTTGAAAGCAGTGCCTCCCCCCCACACCCTGCCTGCCCCCCACCGAGAATTTCCGCACACAGGGCTCGTCCCCAGAGAACCTGTAAATTCACTAAGATAAGTTGGCCATCACGGAGGAGCGAGACGTGACCCTGAAGATCTCACTGGTGACCTTTGGCAGAGGTCGGGAGGCAGCCCACAGCCGCCCGCTGACCCTGGGCTTCCAAGGCCAGCCGGGGTTCCCACCCGGACCCCTCCCAGCTACAGCCTGGCTGCACCCCAGGTGTCCTCTGTCATTTGTTTTCCAGCTCCTTCTTGTACTCAGCAATGCGCTGAATGACTTGCGAGTGTCTTATCATTTGAGGACCTTTGGAAAGAACCTCAGATAAGCCTGACAGGGTCCCGAATTCCTTGACAAGCTGATAGGTGGAGAGTGAGCAAACACCACCCTCAGAGCCTACACTGCCAGCAGAGGGGCCCCCGGAGAGGCACAGAGAAGGGGGAATGAGTAACCAGGGCCGGAATTAAGGCGCCGAGGGGGCCCGCACACTCACCGTCCAGCCCTGAGGACCTCTGTCCCTCGTGTTCCCAGCTGCTGGTCCAATTTCAACTCTGCAGGACGTCCGTGGCTAAAGCTCCCCAGGGCCCAAACTCACGGCTGGTCAGGCTTCTGAAGCCTGACCCTGGCACTGTCCAATCGAGGCCAAGTTCTCTGGGCAGCCCTCAGTTTGCCCATCTGTAAAATGGGCGCTACCCGCTCCCTGGGGCCCTCCGACTGCACGGCTGGTGCTGGACCTCCGGAGGGTGAGACGGGCAGGACGGGGCGGGGCAGGGTGCCCGCATCTGTGCCACAGGTCGTCCAAGGGCAGCCCTGGAGGACAAGAGCCCGAGGTTGCGCCTTGGCCCGAGCCACACACCACAGTGACCCGGGACCTCGTGACACCCTCTAATCGGCAGCTCCGAAGCCGAGCCCGGCTTTACAGCTTACCACAGGCTTATTCAGCCTCATCTCCCTCAATCCCCTCAAGGACGCCGTGAGGCTGGCTTGGTGTCCTTGCTGCCCGGACTGCGGAGCTGAGGTTCAGAGTGGAAGGGGAAATCACCCAAGGTCATCTGCCAGCTAAGACAGAGAGAGGCGCAGTCCTTGGACCTGGCTCCCTGGGGACAAGTTTCTGCCTCTCATTCTCCAATTACCCCTTAACCAGTTTACTCCACCCATTTTACAGATGAGGAAACTGAGGCCCCCCCCAAAAGGCTGCCCAAGGTCAACGGGGGTGGGGGGTGCTGAGCCAGGCCCAAGGCCCCTAGCCAGTTCCCCACTCCTACCCTACAGGGGGTTCTCCGCCAGGGCGCGCCAGCTCCTCCACGCCATTCTAACGGGATTCCTCCCCCACTGCACCCCCTCAGCGCACCGCTCGCCGTGTGCCCACCCCACACTCCCCGGATGCCTCCCTGGTCGAGAGGGAGGCAGGCGGTTGCTAAGCGCTCACCACCCGCTCGCTCTCATAAAAATAAACTCCTTCTGGCTGGGAGTCTCTGGATGAGATTCCCCTCCTTTCCAGCCAAGAAAAAATTAAAAAGAAATTTAAAAAAGATCTCCCCCATGACATTTATTTGAACGGCAGCAGAGCCAAAGCAGGGGCCGATTCTCCCAAGTCCAAGTGGAGCCGCACACCACTCAACCTCAGCCCCAAGACCCTCTGTTCAAGTGTTTGGGCAGTTACTGAGCTGATTTATTTCCCCAGGCAGGAAACGGGGGCCAGGGCTGCCTCCCAAGCCTCTGGGGCTGGTCCTGGGGGAGGCCAGGAGCTGGCAGAGCCCGAGCAGTGACCAAAATAGCCCGGCCCAGCACACACCTCCCTCCGAGTGCCCGGGAGGGCAGCCCACAGGTTCCCCTCCGGTCCGGGACGAAGCCTCGGCCGTCGGCGGAGGCCCCTGAGAGCCTCTCTCTGACTTCCCTCAGTGGGAGGGGGACCAGAGCCTCCAGCGCAAAAGAGGAACACCCAGCAGGAAGGGAGAAATCTCGAGAAGGATGTGTCCCACTGTCTCTGCCCGCTGTCCGCCCGGCTCCCTGCTGTCCCTGGGGGCCTCCATCCTGCCGCTCCAGGTGGCTGGATGTTGGCACTGCCACCTGCCCGCCGCACCCGCGGAGCTGCGCCGCCCGGTCACCTCCACCCGCTCGGCCCTGCCCTGGAGAACCAGCTCTGGGGGCTTGGTCCTCCAGGCACCCGGGACACTCGCTCAGGTACAGTCGAGGACACGCGTGTGTCCGCAACGGGGAGCCAGAGACAGAAGCCCCACTTGGGGGCACACCACCCAGCCAGGTACTCGGAGATACAGTCACTCACACACACACACACACACACACACACACACACACACACAAGTTCACACAGACGCACTCCAGGGGGCACAAGGGCACGCCTCCCAAGACTCGGCCACACAGGTATCACAGGCACACACACCAGAACGCTCACACGCACCGCCCAGAGCGCAGAACAGCAGACACACTCGGGGACACGGAGATATCTGCAGACCCCCAGCGAGATGGAGACACCGGAAAACACACACACACACCTGGCTCCCTGCTCGAGACGCCCCAGCCCTTTCGCCGGGGAAACAATAACAGCCCCGCTGGGGGACGGAGCGGACGACCCTCTGTCCCGCCCTCGGTGGAACTGGGAGCCCCCCGTGGCGGGGAGGAGGTCGGGGCTGGCGGGGGACGCGGGGACTAGGCGGGGGCTCCGCGCGCCCGGCTCCGTCTCCCTCGGTACCTGGGGCGGCCACGGCGCTGCGCTCGGCCGCGCTCCGTTCCGCGCGCCGAGGGACTGCCCGCCGGCGCGATCTCTGGCCCGCGGGGTCTGCGCTTCGGGTTCCCTCTCGGCGGGGCTCGGCCTCGGAGCTCGCGGTCCTCGGGGCTCGGCGCTGACCAGCGAGCCGGGCTGCGACCAGGACCCAGAGCTCGGCGCTGGCGGCGGCGCGGAGGAAGCAGTAATTTATAAGCGGCTTCTTCCTGACCTCGCGTGTCTGTTGTCTGAGCAGGCAGCGCTCAGCATCGCCCATCCTGCCGGGTGGAAAAATACCAGCTCGGCCGGGCCGGGGGCGGACCCGGGGCGGGCCCGGGGCGGGGCTGGCGCGCCGGCCCCGCCCCACGGGGGACACACGCGCGCTCACACCCTCTCACACACACACACACGCACGCACAGGCACACACCGCACGCGCGCGCGCGCTCGGGCTCGGACACAAAGAGCCCCGGGCTCGCCGAGCGCGCGCGCACACAGCCTCGTGCGCCGGGCGAGCGCTCGGCCCCTGCGCCCGCCAGTGGCGCGCGCCTTTCGAGGCACCCGGTTACCGCCTGGCGCCAGGGAGGGCGGGGCGCGGGGTGCGGGTGGGGGGGCCAAGATGCGGTGTCTTCAGCAACCCCCTCCGGTCTTCAGATGAGGAGGGAGAGGGCCCAACCCAGCTCGCCACCAAGCCCACAGCTAGCCCTCCACCTGGCTCAGGGGTTGCAGCTGGGGCTCCTCCCGAGCAGTCGGGTGCAAACCACGCCTCTGCCCTCCTCCCAGGTTCTCTGAGCCTCTGGATGCCCCCCCACCCCCAGTAAAACACCGCCCGGCCACTTTGCCCTCCCCACCTCCTCCCCGGGGGCGTCAGGGTGACCCCGGGACAGAACGCCCTGGCTTCTGGGCTTTGCCCCTGTTCCGTGACCTTAGGGCACTGCTCGGGCTCCCTCCCTTAACTCCTTTCCTCGGCTCTCCAATGGAACCGCGGAGAAGAGGGACGGGGACTCATCTTCCCTGGCCGCGAGGAAGACCCGAGGTGAAGAGTGCAGACAGCTCCCCAGCGCTGAAGTGCCAAGCAAGTGTCTATTTTTAAATGAAAATGGGGAATGTGCCATTATTCTTGTCCTTATTTGCATGAGCGGGCTGCAGAGACCACGTGCCGGCCTGAGGGGCGCGCTGTGTGGCTTCCAGCATGCCCTTCCCCTCTCTGAGCCCCGCGCTGACCTTTCACCTTCTCTCAGGCCGCCTCTGCAGCTGGGCCGCTGCGTGCAGAGAACCTTTTGGACTGAGGGTGAGAGAAGATATACCGAACAGGGCCCGCCCCCCGCAGAGAGCCACCCTGGATGCCAGACCTGGCCAAGCTTGAATCCAGCGCCTGGAAGGGCTCTGGAGCGCCTCCAGAAGGCAGACGGTGGGAGTGACCCTTCATCTCTCCCTTCTGCTCTTTGAGGCCCCTGCTGTCCATCTTGACTTTCTAGAGGCTGCCTCCCATCCCCCAGCTCCAGCCCAGCCAGCCCCTGGCCCCCTCCTTCCCGCGCCTTTCTCCAGGCCTTGCCTGACCCCCTCTGCTGACGCAGGTGCCCCTTCCTCCAGGAAGCCCTCAGGGACTGGCAGTGCCTGCAGCGTGGCAGCCACCCGGGGTGGCGCCCACTCTCGGCCCCCTCAGCTCTCTCCTTTGAGTTCAGAGCACAGGCACCCCTTTTACAGGTGAGGAGACCAAAGCCCCGAGGCTGGGCAGCAGAGTTCCCACCCCGCTCCCCTCCTGAGGCACGTGGGGCTGTCCCTGAGCTGAAGGAGGGAGCAGACACCCCACAAAACCTCCCGGCGCACAGCGCGGAGCGGCAGGTCACGGTGCGGGGAACTGACTGTGGCGTTGAGGTTTGAGCTGCAAGGAGGCTCGGCCTGGGCCAGCGAGCGTGGCCGGGGGCCGCTGGCGCTGAGGTGGGGAGTGGCCCGTCCCGGGCTTCGGTTTGGAAAGGCTGTTGGTACAGCTGACCTCCGGGCGGGTCAGTGCGGCGCAGTCCGTGGAGGCGCCGGACCGCGGATGGGGCCCTTTCAACCGCCTGCTGTCTCCCTCCGGCCCACCCGCTCCCCGAGGGACAGGACCTTGTCCTGTGTGCCTCGGTCAAGCCCTGGGCCTGGCACGCGGCGGGCGCATTTATCTGAGGAACCCTTGAATGGCACTGAGCTACGCTGCCACTGGGCGCTGTAGATGCATTTAATCACCTTAACTTGCCAAACCCTCGAGGCCACACTGTGAGGGCGGCCCTCGTGATCGCCCCCATTTTACAGAAAGGAAAACTGAGCCACGGAGACGTGAAGTCACTTGCCCAGGGGGTTGGTGGTAGAGCTGGAATTCAAACCCAGGCCACCTAGTTCCGGGTGGCCTGGAACTCTTAACTGAAAGGTTTGGGGGGCAGTTTTACTGGCTGCTGGACACGAACCCAGCCCCAGAGGGCAGGAGAGGGGGAGGGGTGGGGGAGGGGAGCAGGAAGGGGTGGGGGAGGGGAGGAGAGGTGGAAAGGTGATGGGAAGTGCTCCGACCTCTGACCTCTACCCAGGGCGAAGCAAAGCCACCCAGAGCCTGGAGACCCCCAGGGTCCGCCCCTCAGGTTCCCCCCCCACCACCGCATTCTGTGGGCCTTGGGCCTTGGGCCTGCTGTCTGGGCCTGAGTCAATGATCAGAGTCCGGCCTCATTGAGCCATTGTGACGACTGGTCTCAGACTTGGGTGGGGGGTGGGTGGTCTGCACTGACTTGGCGTCCATTAGACTTTAAAATAGTTTGAGTTAATTGCTGTGAACGAAAAGTTGCAAGAGTTTTACGAATCGGAATGTCTGCCTTCTCTGGAAAAGGTGGCAAGATGGAACCACCTCGGGCCCCTTACCTAAGGTCGCTTGGAGCTCAGAAGGGGGCGGTGTGGTTCCCCGGGGGGCGGTTCCCTGCGGAGGGCTGAGGGTGAGACCGGTGTCCGGGGTGGCTGAGGCCCCGGGATGAGGCTGTGAGCACCAAGGAAGCGGACGCACTGGCAGGAGGAGGGACCTTCAAGGAAACCCGGGCAGAGGTTTCCTTCGGAAGCCCCATTCTGGCCTGAAGTTCCCTGGGGACTAAGTTCCCATTCCAGGAACGGAAATCGCCTGGGGAGAGCTCACGGAAGGCCCTGGCCTCCGAGGGACTGGATGAGGTTTTGCAAAGGCTGCTCTCCGATGCTTGACTCTCAGCAGCTGGCAATAATAAGGGCAAATCGATCCAGGGCTTTGAACAAAACCCTTCATCCCTGGCCGGGGAATGGTCTGTCTCACCCATGTATCACCCGAGTTGTTGAGATACTCCAGCCATGCTGGGCCATCAGGCCAGCGCGAGGGGTCGTGTGGCAGGCTGCCGTGCCCCTCTTTCCTGGAGGAGAGGAAGGGACAGTGAGGAAGCGGCCGGGCGGCCCCCGACCTGGTCCCTCTGTCCCGGGCACAGCCGTGTCCACGTCTCTGGATGTGGACGGACAGACGGTGGCACCACAGAGCGGTCAGGCCCCAGCTCCTTCTCTCACAGGCTGCGGGACCCCGAGGGAATCGTGTCCCCGCTCTCTGCTTCGGCTTCCTGATCTGTCGGAGCAGCCTGGACAGAACCCCTCTGCCCGGTTGTGTTGAAGAGTAAGTGAAGACCTGAGTGTGCAGGGCAATGATGGCGCGCAGCCCAGCCTGTGGTTAATCAGACGCTCGCCCACCCTCTCCTGCTGGCGTGCTCTGGGCTTCTCAACGGCCTGGCCGTAGTTCCCTGCCCCCTGCTGTTCCTTCCCCAGAGCGCTTTGCCCTTTGCCCTACCCGCCTCTAGGATCTCAGCCAGACTGGGAGCACCCAAAGGAAGGCAGAGGTGCCCAGCAGCGCCTGGCACATCCCGGGAAGCCCTTGCTGTGGGCTGTGGGTGGCAGGCCTCCAGGGCACCCTTTCCCCCACCGCTGGTGACTTCAGGCTTCCTCCCTGATCCCCCTCCCACCCAGCCCTTCTCCGCTAAGCAGCCAGAAGGGTCCGGGACTCCCCTCCCCGCGGGGTGGGGAGCAGGAATGCCACAGAGGCTGCGGAGAACAGTTCAGCGATGTCTCCGAAGGTGAAACATCCATTTAACTGAACTGCCAGCAGTCCTGTGGCTCATTGCTGACCGCAGAGAGAGGAAAACAGAGGTCTGCACAGGACTGTACAAGCGTGTGAACGACAGCGTTATTCTGAAGAGAGCCGAAGGCTGGGACACACACAGGAGGATGCGAAATGGACCACTGCCTAGAGCACTCCAGACATCCCCCAAACCAGAGGGGGGGCTGCAGAAACACCGGGCACCGCAGACCACCATTTAAATGGCCATGATGAACTCTAGGTCAGCGCTGTGAATCTGTGGTCGGGGAAATAGGAGCCGTGGGGGCCCCCGGGGTGCGGAGGGGGCGGCCAGAAAGACCACCTCCTGGGCTGGAAGGCTGCCCTTTCCCGATCTGGTGATGCACCCCCGCCCCCACCCCCGAGGGGCATATACCTCTGCAGACACCCATGCTGTACACCTAGGATCTGAACTTATCCCTCAGTGCGATGAATATTCCAGTAAAAATCAAAAAGAAGGGCTTCCCTGGTGGCTCGGTGGTGAAGAATTGCGCCCGCCGATGCAGGAGACACCGGTTTGATCCCCGATCCGGGAAGATTTCAGGAGCATCAGAGCCACCGAGCCCGGGCACCACAGCTGCTGAGGGTGTGCCCTGGAGCCCACGAGCCGCGACTGCTGACGGCCGCACACCCTAAGCCCGGGCGCCGCAACCAGAGACGCGCCCGCGCTGCGGTGAGGACCCAGCAGTCACAGATAAATAAATGAGTAGACAAGTTCACCAGCTCCCTGGACATGAGTGTGAGTGAACTCCGCGAGTTGGCGATGAACAGGGAGGCCTGGCGTGCTGCAGTCCATGGGGTTGCAAAGAGTCGGACACGACGGAGCCACTGAACTGAACTAAGCATTTTTTTTTAAAATCAGAAGTTAAAGCCACTGACGCAGTGAGTTCCTCCTCCCTCGAAGCAGCCCATGCGTGGCCGGCTGGCCCTGCACCACACTCTCCGCGGCCTCTGAGACCCCCTCTTCCTGCCCCTCCAGCCACACAGCCCTCCAGGCCTCCTGCAAACCCCAAGCTCCTTTGCTCAGGGTCTTTGCTGGCTGCTCCTCCTCACAGAGGGCTTTGCCTCCAGCCCTCCGCCGGCTGGCTCCTTCCGGTCCTTTAGGCCAGCGTCTCCTCCCTCTAGACCGGGTCATATGTCCACCCTAACTTGGAGAACCGTGTCGGTGCCCCTCGATGACTTTTATGTCCATCTGCTCATATCTGCTTCCACGTCTAGGCTGCCCGCTTCTCATGGCAGAGCCAAGTCCGCCGGGTCTCAGGCCTAGAGCAGGGCCCGGCCCTCGGGGTGTGTCCCCCAGGCCTCTACTGAGCGAACGAATGGGGTGGAGCCATCCCCAGATGCCCCGTCACCCCTGTGCTGGCCACCCTCCCACACATTCAGGTCCACAAGCTGTAAAACTGACCGTTTGTGGAGCTGGGGCTAAAGACTCTCTGCACCCGTCTTGAAGACTCTGCAGTCAACCCTGCACAGGAGACCCTCCTCAGAGAGACCTGGATCCAAGCCCCCGAGGGATCCTTAATGGCTCTGCTTCTCCATGCCTCAGTTTCCCCATCTGCAGCACCATGGGCTAGCCACGGTGACCTCGGTCAGCCCCTCAACTGCGGCGTGCACACGGTCTCCAGGGGACGGATTCACAGGCAGACTCGCTAGCGGGGTGAGGTTCTGAATTTCTGATGCGCCCACATGCTCCTGCTCCCCAGACCACGCTTAGAGTCATGAGTACAGTGGGGAGACTTCCAAAGGGTGACCCCCCCACCCCCGCCAGACCAGGAGCGGTGCCCAGGAGCTTGTGAGGAATGCCCCGTCCCAGGCACCGCCCAGCCCTCCCGAAGCTGGAATTCCGGGCCAGGCCGGCCATCATGACCCCCCAGCCCTCGGACGGGCGGTGCTGTGGGCGGCCCTGGCTCTCAGCCTCCGTGCCCATCCTCCCAATTCACCCAGGAAGCTTAAAAACCTTCCTGTCTGGCTCACATCTTCCAAAATCCTAATTTAATTGGAAATGAGACTTTTTTTAAACTGATGTTGTCCAGGCAATCTGGACGTCTCGTCGGAGTGGAGAATTCTTGCTACAGAGGGTGCTGAGCCTCTGGTAGCATCCCTGTCTCCCAGACATACCCAGGCAGGCCTAATTCCTCTGCATTCCTGCCCGGGCCGCTCACTGACTGCCTTCTTATATTTGGTTATTTTTCCCTCCCTCCCCAAACACAACAATTCAAAATATTCCCAGCTCCCAGACAATAAACAAAGCCAAGGAGGCAAGCTCCCTGACTGTTTTGTTCCCACTTATGGCCTGATCCAAGGCTGTCCTGATTGGGTCCTCAGGACTGGTCGTCTGAGCCAGCCGGGGTGCGCCCCCGGCGTGCCGGCCGCCCCAGCTCCACTCCTGGAATCTCAGAACCCGTCAGCTCTCAGTGACCCCAGGCGCTCTCTGTGGCCACTTCTCTGGGGAGATGGAGGCTCAGAGAGGGCAAGCGGCTTGTCCCAGGACACACAGCAGTACTGAGAAGGCCCCCTCCTCTGTGGTTTCCGGCCAGAGGCAGGCGTGTGGGCTCTGGGGTTCAGAGAGATGTGTGTTCGGTTCCAGGCTCTGCTCCTTACCAGCTGTGACCTTAGGCAAAGGACCAGTCCCAGACTGAGCCTCGGTTTCTCTCTGGTGGCTCAGACGGTGAAGAATCTGCCTGCAATGCAGGAGACCCGGCTTCAGTCCCTGGGTCGGGAAGATCCCCTGGAGAAGGGCATGGCAGCCCGCTCCAGTATTCTTGCCCAGAGAATGCCATGGACGGAGGGGCCTCGTGGGCTACAGCCCATGGGGTCACAGAGGGTCGGACACGACCGAGCGACTGACAGCTGCACTTTTCTCCATCTGTAAAGTGAGGATGGCGCTGGAGCCCCTCCCAGGGTTACTGTGAAGGTCAAGGTCAAGGTGAGTCCTTAGAACGATTCCATCATTCAGATCGTTTCTTGCCAAGATGACAAAACCAGCTGGTGTGAGCGAGTGAGCAGCCCATGTGGAGGACGGTGAGAAAAGAGGTTATCGGTCAGATCTCAGGCGCCTGACTGGGCCTGAGAGGCTAGTTTTGGCGGGTGGGAGGGGGACACAGGCCTGGGTTACCCAGGAGGGTCCTAGCCAGGCCGTGCAGGAGGAGAGAAGCCGGCGCCTCCTCGTGCAAGTGGGGAGCCCGAGGCAGCGAGGGCGGCGGGGGCCGCCACGTGGGCCCTGAGCCTGGGCTGCGGCAGTGTCATCATCGCTCGCGCCTGGACGCCATTTGCTGCTTTTAAGCCCGGTCTTCACCACCTGCGTACAGAAGGCCTTGTGTGCCAAGTCGCTTCAGCCGTGTCCGACTCTGCGACCCCCATGGGCTGTAGCCCGCCAGGCTCCTCTGTCCGTGGGATTCTCCAGGCAAGCATAGTGGAGTGGCTTGGCATGCCCCCTCCTGCAGGGAATTTTCCCGATCCAACCCACGTCTCCTGCATCTCCTACAATGCAGGTGGGTCCTTTACCCCTAGCGCCACCTGGGAAGCCCAAGGAAAGCCTCGGGCCCAGGGCATCCCTTAACTTGACGAATGTGCTGTCCTTGAGGGTCAGGAGCCGAGCAAACCCAGATGACACCAGGCCGTCCCTCGCACCGGCAGAGGCCCGCAAGCATCTGTCCTGATACTGAGAAGCTACCCGCCAGGCTACCGAGCCGCGGACTGAAGGCCAGCCCGCTCTCTTGCCTCAGCAGCTGTATTGTCAGGGTGAGCCAGGGGCCAGGTTGCAGTGAAAATTCTACCCCGCAAGTGGGGGCAGGGGAGGACCCACCCTCCGCCTGCGGCCGTGGCCGGTGCCCCCGCCCCTCCTGCTACCCCTGGCTCCACCCTCGCCCTTGAGCAGCTTCCCACACGACCTGTGTGGACATCCCAGCCTCCCATTCCAGCTCAGCCACACCCGCAGCCCCTCAAAGAGCCCTCTCCTCCACCGTGGGCCTGCTGCAGGCCATGGGCCTCTCCGCCCTCAGGTGGATGGATGGGAGAGAGGCCGAGAAGGGCCCTTTGGGGCTGGCGTACTGGAGCCTCTCCTTGGCCCTTGCAGGACTCTCGCTCAGCCTGGGAGCAGGTGTGCAGCCAGGGGAGGGGCCTGGAGACGTCCTGCGAGCTGGGGGCCCCTCTCTCTGGGGCAGTAACCGTACCACCTGCCTACAGTTGACGGGAAGATGAAATGGATTCGCGCGGGAACGTGACTCGGTGCATGAAGAGGCAGCGTTGATGTTGTGGCTGGTGATGCTGAAAACTTCCGTGGCAGCTGAGGTGTGGCAGAGAAGGCAGGGGCTTGCAGCCTGACAGGTGTTCAACGGAGCTTCTGCCACACGGCAGGCACCAAGCCAAACGCTCACAGACACGACCTCGGAGGAAGGGACCCATTTCCTGGATGAGGAAACTGAGGCTCGGAGATGCTGAGCCTCCTATGCAAAGCCACACCATGGAGCTGGGGAGTGAACTCGAGGGCATCAGACTCTACGTTCTAAGCCTTGCCAACCCTCACCCAGGCCAGAGCAGGCAGTGGAAGCTAAGAGACAAAGAGTAGCCGGGGAACGTGGAGGTGGGTGGCCACCTAGCCAGGTGAGGGGGAAGGAGATGCCCGCGCGGATGTGCCCCACACTTGCTGTTGTTCAGCATGTGACTGAATGGGACAGAGGGCTTCCCAGGCGGCGCTAGTGGTAAAGAACCCACCTGCCAAGGCAGGAGACCCAAGAGATGCCGGTTCGATCCCTGGGTCGGGAAATTCCCCTGCAGAAGGGCATGGCAACCCACTCCAGTATGCTTGCCTAGAGAATCCCACGGACAGAGGAGCCTGGCAGGCTACAGTCCGTGGGGTCGCAAAGAGTCGGACAGGACTGTGGCGACTGAGCACGCACAGACGTGGAGCGGGAAAGCTGCCTGCAGGGACCCTGATTTTCGATATGGACAGTCCCACAAAGCCAGAAGTAAAAGATGCTGCGATCGTCACTTGAATTATAGCCCTTGGGGTGAGCCAAGTTGTGCTCACGCCCGGCTGCCTTGAAGCGTGGCAATAATTTTGCACGGCCTCCGCTCGGCGACAACTGCTGCGGGATTCGGGCGGGCTGAGTCCGTTTGCTCGGCCCTCGGCGTTTACGGCCCCTGCTCTTCGTCACCGTGCCCGGTCTGCGGCGGCCCAGGCCTGACCTGGGGCTGCTGGATGGGACCACGGAGCCTCCTGCGTGTGATTTCGTGGGAAGCACTAGGAGCTCAGCTCAGGTCCAGCCTTGGCCACCAGCGCCGTGTGACCTCGGGCCAATCACTGAAGCTCTCTGGGCCTCGAGCCGCTCAGGACTTGAGACGGGGGTGTGTTTGGTGGGGGCCGATGGGTGGCCACCCCCGAAATCCTGAGCCTTGGGGGACAACTCAGGGTGAGGCGTTTTCGGGCAGTAAGGGAGTTTGCCCTCTTCCGTCCTCCTTTTCTCCCTCCGACACGTCGAGTGGTCTCCGCCGGGTGCTTGTGTGTCTTCAGCGCCCTTCATCACCTGGTCATCTTCTTTTCCAACCAGGATGCCCCCAGATCAGAGCCTTCAGGCAACTGCACGCCACTCGGCTAGCCGGTTTTCATTGTCTTTACTTTTAAGGCGCCTTCTATTTCTGGAGAGGAGCATGGCCTTCCATTTATAGCAGCAGTGGGAGATTTACTTTTTAACAAAATGTGTGCCAGTTGTTTAAACGCGAGTCTGTTTGAAGGGGGAAAATTAGCTGAGCGATGAGTTAGGGAGTATGTTAGCTCCTCGGGCTCCCATCACAAAGCACCACTCTCTGAATGGCTTAAAACCATTGACATTTTTCCTTTCCTGTTTCTGGAGGCTGAAGTCTGGGATCAAGGTGTCCAAAGGGCTATGGGCCCTCTGAAGCTCTGGGCAGAATTCTTCCTTGCCATTTCCTAGCTTCTGGTGGTCTCCATCCGCCTTTGCCATATCTTTGCCGCTGAATCGCTCCGACCTCTGCCTCTGGGGTCACCTGACTTTCTGCGTGTCTCTGAGTTCACATGGCCACCCTCCTCTGCGGTCAAATTTCCCTCTTCTCATCAGGACCCGGGTCACTTGGGCTGTTGTTTATCTGCTAAGTCGCTCCCGACTCTTTGCGACCCCATGGACTGTAGCTTGCCAGGCACCTCTGTCTGTAGGATTTCCCAAGCAAGGCTACTGGAGTGAATTGCCACTTCCTACTCCATGGGACCTTTCCAGTCCAGGGATGGAACGCGTGTCTCTTGCATCTCCTGCATTGGCAGGCGGATTCTTTACGGCTGAGCTACCAGGGAAGCCCGGTCACTTGGATTAGGGCCACCCTAATGACTTCATCTTAATTTGATGACATCTGCACAGACTCTATTTCTGAATAAGGTACTGGGGTCAGGATTTCGACATATCTTTTTTGTGGACCCAGTTCAATCCATGAGTTGTGTGGCCAAAGAAAAACTTGTACAGGGAGACCTAACTGACAAAGTTTGGGGAACTCTGCTCAGGTCAGGGGTGCCCAGGAAGCAAAGCCAGGGACCCAGCGGGCCTGTCCCAGCCCTGGGGTTTTCCAGCTGGGTTCCTCAGAGTCCCAAGGGTCAAAGGAGGTAGGACTCCAGACTCCCTACACGACCACCGCTTTGCTCCAACCATTATAGGGACAGTGGCGCAATATTTAGTTCGACAAAAAAGGCACCAAAGTAACCTAAAAGGTAAAAATGCTGAAAAACCATGTGGTTACTGGATCTGTGCGACCCCTGACGCTTGCTGATTTTCACTTATTCTCCTTCCCCAGCCTTGCCGCTCCGTTTTCTCTGGGAAGAAAGAGCCTCTTTGCACAGATTTCACCCACGGGGAGGTCTTGGTCTCAAAACGCCCGCCTGAACCCCACGAAGCACCCGGAGAGGCAGCTAGCCCTGCTCCACCCCCTGGGGACCATCTCCTTCCCCTTAATCCCCTTAAGACTCGCTGCCAAGGGTCTCCCTGCTGTGGGGAGCTGCCGCCCACGGCCCCCTCTGCTGAGGACCTCCTCCTTCCCTTCTCTCACCCCGTCAGCTGGGTCCTGCCTTAGGAGAAGCCTCCCCTGACCCTCCTAAACCGGCGAAGCCCCTTCCCTGTTTTAAGATCTCTAGAGGATGTTTCATGCCTGGCTACGCATCAGAGTCCTGAAATGTGATTCCTTTGGTCGGGTGAGAGGCTCAAGAATAGCATTTGAGCCTGCTCCCCGCCTCATTCTAATACGCAGTCAGGGCGGAACTGCTGAGTAATTATCACCCTGATCCAGAGGACCTCTCCTCTGTACTTCTCGTAGCCAGCAATGTTTTGAAACATGAAATAGGGAAAAGAAAAAAAAAAGCCTGTTTTTTTCCATGGGAAAACTTGAAATTCTGTGAAACTATCTGGATACTTGAACCCAGGTGCTATGAATAGTCAGCCGTTAGTGGAGAAGAATCCATCTGATGGGTGGGGGGCTGCTCCGGCCCCCAGGGGAGATGTATCCTATGTAGTTTAGGCGCCACGTGGATTTTTTATATCCCCAGTCACTCTTGGACTTGGGCTCAGAGGCAGGACTGAGCACCCTGGGCCGGAGCTGTGTGTGTGTGTGTGTGTGTGTGTGTGTGTGTGTGTGAGAGAGAGAGAGAGAGAGATGTGTGTGTGTGTGAGAGCTCAGTCACACTGCCGTGCACTCTTTGCCACCCCTGGACTGCAGCCCGCCAGGCTCCTCTGCCCATGGGGCTGTGCAGGCCAGGACACTGGAGTGGGCAGCCTTTCCCTTCTCCAGGGGATCCTCCCCACCCAGGGATCGAGCCTTCATCACCTGCATCTCCTACACAGCAAGCGGATTCTTGAGCGCTAGGCCACCAGGGAAGCCCCTGGGCTGTAGCTGTGAATGGCTAACCTTTCTGGACGCCGTTGCAGCTGCCCAGCCCGGGGAGAAGTCCTTGACGTGGCTGCCTGCCTTCCCCTCGTCCGCTGCCTGTGAGGAAAGCGTGCCCTTTACCCCACATGAGGGAGGAGGGACCTGGGCCCAGAGCGCAGGGGCCTGCCCGGGGCCTGACCCCCCGGACGCCCCGCAGGCAGGTTCGGAAGCCCTGCGTTTCTCCACCCTGGCCCTCGGGACGCACGCACTCGGGGAGCACCAAGAGCCCTTGGCGGCACCTGTGTGCCCTGCTGGTCTGGGCAGGCCCCTGGCCCTTGTCATCGGAGGCCTGGCTTGGCACACGCCAGCTGCCCACATTCCCAGAGGGAGGGGCCCCCACGGCTGGAGCCAGGCGGCGGGTGGGGAGGCCCGCCGCTGGAGCGGTGCCCTGGCGCTCTGGCCACCCTTCAAGCCGCGGGGACGGATTTAGTGTCCTTAATCCTCCTCTTGAGTCAAGCGCCTGCTTGTCACCGGCCTGCCTGGGACCCCTCGGAGCACCCTCTTCAGCGAGGCCTGCCGTTCCTGAGCTCAAAGGCCCGGAGGCCTGGCCGCACAGGAGGGTCAGCGGGCTGGAGTCCGCTCAGCGGCCCCGTCCCCACCGGCCCCCTTTGTGAAACGAAGGCTGTCTGCACAGCAGACTGGGCGATGCCCTTGAGTCTCTGTAGTCCTCCCCATCAGTAGGTGGGGTCTGCTGCTACCCCCTGATTTGGGGCTGCTCCGGGTGGGACTTGCTCGTGCTAATAGATGAGGGGGGATTTACCACGTGAGGGGCCTTGCACCTCCTGCTCTTGTGGTTTTGGAACCCTTCCCCTGCCACGTGAAAAAGCCCGTCCATAGTTCATCAGGCATTCTGTCTATCAGATCTAGTCCCTTAAATCTATTTCTCACTTCCACTGTATAATCATAAAAGATTTGATCTAGGTCATACCTGAATGGTCTAGTGGTTTTCCCTACTTTCTTCAGTTTAAGTCTGAACCACCCGCTGAGCCGAGCCCAAACTGCCCACCCACCGAACTGTGAGCCAAATACGCTGCTAGTGTTTTAAGCCCTTTAGTTTTGGGATGTCTGTTACGCAGCCAGAGCTAACTGATACCCCCTGTTCCCATCCTGGGGAGGAACAGGGAACGCTTTGGACCGTGCCCGCCACAGAGAGGATGCCCTCTGTGTGCTGGTCCTCTGCTCCTGAGCCAGAAGTTTTCAGTAAAAGAAAGAAGAGGCGGCCTCTTGTGGACCTGGTGACTTTTATCACCTGTTTCCTCTCACCTGCGATTGGTCACCTCCTCCAAGTCTCGGTTACAGAGGGGCTCCTGTTCTCTGCTTACCCTCACTGACTCGTGCTTTAGATGCCAGGGGATCTAGCAGAACACCCACAAGTGCATGTTGAGAGAGACAGGAACGCCAGCCTTGAAGGAGTGGCTCTCGGAAGAGGACCACATAAACAGGCCTCAAGATGAGTGGGGTGGATCGAGGGAAGAGGGCACGTCCTGGGAGCCCAGAGAAAGGCGTGTGAGCCATGAAGGACGAGGGGTTAACGGAGCCAGTGACCAGGATTGACAGTGACAAGTGGACGTGTCCACCTGGAGACCGGCCACCAGTGGCCCTGGAGACGAGATTCCATGGAGAGCAAGCAACGGAAGTCTGAACGCAGCGGCTCGGGGGGTGAGCTGGTGGGCAAGTGAAGGCCTGCAGCGTGGACATAGTATGTTCCCAAACATTCCTTTATGTACATGTTTCACCCATTCCATGTGGAGCACCTCCAACCTCCAGGGGATCTGGGAGATACAGAAGTAAACAGCACAGTCCACATCTTCAAGGAACATGAGGTCCTCGACCAGACAGAGACCGTGGATGAATGAATGAACGCACCAATGAATGGGTGAAATCTTCTCTGGTACCTGCCCTCAGGGCTAGCCCTTCCCCCCCAGCATAGCCCTGGGGTCCAGCACACAGCTCTGGGGTTGGACGGCCCCAGCTCTTGTACTGACAAGCTGTGTGACCCTGGGCGGGTGGCTACACCTCTCTGGGCCGTGGCGCGGGGTGTGCGTCAGGCTCTTTGGAGGAGGAGCCGGGGGCCTGGTGGACGGGTGCCCAGGGGTCAGCTGTGAGAGGCTCTTCCCGGCTGGCAGAAGCCCCAGGGAGCTGTGTTTGATCTCTCCTTCTCACGAAACACGCCTGACCGAGGGACGGGCGAGCTGGTTTTGTTTTTGGTTTTTTAAGGAGGGAATAGGAAGATGGGGGCGGGGTGGGGTGTGGGGAGGAGACAGGGAGGAGGGTGGCTCCAGGGCGCCCCCGCCCCCCGGCCCAGCCCCCGTCCGCGGCTCTCTGGCAGCATCAGTGCATTTAATCCCCAGCGGGGCAGGTGCTGTGGCCATCGGCGCTAGGCCAACAGGGAAATGAAGCAATCTGCCCCGTGTGACAGGCCCCGGGGTGCAGGGCGGGCCTGGAATCCTGGCAGCCCGATCCCAGAGCAGTCGGGGAAGGGGGTGGCGGTCTGAGCGGACCAGCCTTGGGTCGGAGCCCAGAACTGTCGCAGACCCTGGCCGCCTCTGGATCAGAGAGGGGCGGCAGCCTGCCGCCTGGAAACACCCACCTCCCTGGGCCTCTTTCTGACCTTCGCTGGGGCTTCCAGCACCCCGCCCAGTGAGCCCCGAGGCAGCCCCTGCCCGCAGGCCCACTCGCCCTGAGAGATGCTGTCTGTCCGTGGGAGGTGCGGTGCTCAAGGCCTCCCTGACACAGGCCCGTCCTCCGCAGAAGCCTCCTCCCTGGCTCCCCAGAGCCCCCGGGGAAAAAGCCAACTCACGCGCCCCTCTCTTGCTAAGAACTTCCGGCAGCTCCCTGCTGTCCTCCAAGTGACCCAGCCCCTCAGTCCAGCCCTCAAGGTCTCACCAGCCTAACCTCTCCCCCTGGACAGCCCGCCGGCTGCCCTAGACCCTTCCGACCGGTCACACGGAAGGATTCGCTTTCCTTGGCTTTTCCCACTGTTGTGTCTTTGCTTGAGCTCCTTTGCTTCAGCTGCCCCCGCCCCCCCGCACCTGCCGCGGCTCCCCAGGCCAAGCAGAGGGCTCCTCCTGAGTTAGGGGACAGAGCTCGGGGCCCTGACACACCAGCGTGCATTTTGCACCATCTAGTCCTGAGCTCCTTGAGGCCAGGGGGCGTAGAGGCTGGCCCTCTCTGTAGCCCCTGCACCCTTGCACGCTTTCACCCCCTCACAGGGAGGGCGGGAGGGCGGTGGGATTTTGGCCCAAGGAGCCGCAGGAGGCGAGCCCCCGGGGGATTCGCTCTTCTCCAGGACGTCAGGCAGCTGAGACTGAGGGCCTAGGCCTCAGGGGGCCTCCGACCCCCGCAAACCCCAGAGGCTGGAGCCTGCGTCCTGCACCTGCCGCATCCCGCGAGACGCCCGCCAGAGGCTTACCTGAGGCCGCTGCTGCCCGCGCCGGTTCTGCCCTGAGATGCGGCGCCCGGCGCCCGTTCCCACGACTCACAGCACCGCGTCCGTCACGGCGGAAGGCGCACCGCCGCTGGCCAACTCCAGGTGCTTCTTCCAGGGGGCAGGTCACCCTGAGGCCAGGGCTGCAGTGCCCGGGGCTTGGCAGGTGGTGCCTGGCACCGAGCCCGTCCTCCTGGCCTCCAGGAGGCTCAGATCCCTCTGCCTGGCCCCAGGGCGGTGGCCCTGTCAGGAGGGAGCCCCGGGCCGAGAGATGAGGCTGGGGGACCCAAGGGGCGGCCCAGAACTGGGCTGGAGGGGAGGTGAGGTCATCGGAGGCCCCTGCGGGTTCCGGGAGCCCTTGAGCTGGGCTGGCGGACTCAGTGGGGCTTCAGACAGGCCACACGGCAGCTGGGACAGAGGCTCTGATTTCCAGGACGCAGCGGACAGGCTCCCTCCCTAGGTGTGTGCTGTGGAGGAGGCCTTTCAAATAGTGCGACGCTCAGGGGGCTTCCCTGGTGGCTCAGATGGTAAAGAATCTGCCTGTGATGCCAGAGACCCGATTTCAATCCTGGGTCAGGAAGATCCCCTGGAGGCGGGCATGGCTCCCCACTGTAGCATCCTTGCCTGGAGAATCCCGTGGACAGAAGAGCCTGGTGGGCTGCAGTCCAGGGGGTCGCAGAATCCTACACAGCTGAGCGACGGACACTTTCACTTTCACAAGAGGTTGCAGAACTCAGTGCGCGGTGAGGCAAGCACCGTTCTCAGCCCAGGGCCCAGGGCAGGGGACACCCCGGAGAGCCGCCAGGACCTCAGTCCTCACAGGAGACCTGCAGGGTGTGGGCACTGCGGATGCCACTTGGCAGACGCGGCTGAGCACCCAGGAAGCCGAGACATTCTCTGCACTGGTCCTGATCGTCCTCCTGGCCCTGCTCTCACCCCTCCAGTCCGCTCTGGGCTGTCTCTGCTACGCTCGTGGCCCCCAGAGCCATCGGTGGCCCCCTGCCTCCTGCAGAGCAAGGAACAGGCCCTCCTACAGGAGCCTGACTCCCGGCCGCCCCTCCCAGTCTGCCCCCTCCATCCTCGGGGCCCGGCTGTGCCTGCGCCCGGATCCTCCTCGCCCTGGCTGCTCCGGCCTCTCCACCTGACGCTTTATGCAGCCCCTGCCGAATCCCCTCCGTTCTCCGGGTGCCACGGAGGGCCACCCACTCGGGGCAGCCTGCTGCATCTCCCAGCCCCGCGGAACTCCACCCCCCGCCCCGGGACACCCTGCAGGGCTGCCCACCCTATCCTCGCAGACTCTCCACTTACGGAGAATTTGGGGTTGGACCGGCCAGGACCCCGAAGGTCTTTGTGCCTCTCTGAGCCTCCATTTGGCCACCTGTGGAGTCGGATGTGAGAACACCAACTGCTCCCTTGGCTGGAAGAAAGAAAAGAAGGCACCAATGCGAGGTGAGCTTTGTCATCTCCAAGTTCCAGGCTCGTGGGACCCCAGGGGGTCTTCACGGTAGCCTCTCGCTCTGGCCGGGAGGACTCTGCTCTCGGGGGAGGAAGCCCCAGCCTTCCCTCTGCCCGTGGCCAGTGTCGGGCCTGGACGAGGTGAGCCACTGGGTCCCAGCCAATGAGACATAAGACAGAGGCTGCAGGGGGGCTTTGGGGAAAGGCTTTCCTTGTGGAGAGGGGGACGCCTCATGGTTCAGGGCAGGCGGTCGTGGCCTGCCCCACCTTTCGCTGCTCAGGGCGCTTTGCTATCTGGAGCCGCAGCCGCCATCCATGTCCATGAGGGAAGGCGCCTCTGACATGCAGAGGACGGTGTCATCGCCGCGGGGGGAGTCAGAAGGTGCTGGCATGCCTGGGACAGGGACTGAGCTACTGAGTCCCCTGGGGTCCGTCAGAGCTGAGACCTGAGTGACGAGAGACAGACGTGTGACAATCCAGGGGAAGGGTTGTCCAGGCACAGGGAACAGCCGGTGCAGAGGCCCCGGCAGGAGGAGCCTGGTGTAGCCTGGGACCACTGTGCACGTGCATGTGTGCGTGCGTGTGCGTGTGTATACGTGCGCGTGTGCGTGTGTGCACGTGTGTGCGTGCATGTGTGTATGTATGTGCATGTGTGCATGTGCGTGCGTGCATGTGTGTATGTACGTGCATGTTTGTGCGTGCGTGTGCATGTGTGTATGTACGTGTGTGCGTGTATGTGCGTGCATGTGTGTGTGCATGTGGGACCACTGTGCAGGTGCATGTGTGCGTGAGTGTGCGTGTGCATGTGTGTATGTACGTGCATGTGTGCGTGTGTGTGCATGTGCATGCGTGTATATACGTGCACGTGTGCGTGTGTGCACGTGTGTATGTGCGTGCATGTGTGTATGTATGTGTACGTGTGCGCGTGCATATGCGTGTGTGTACGTGCACATGGGTGTGCGTGTGTGCGTGTGTATGTGTGTACATGTGTGTGTGCATGTGGGTGTGTGCACACATGTGTGTGGTTTCAGTACAGACAGTGAGGGGGAGAGTGACAGGGGTGAGATCAGGGATGGCAGGGCCTGGGTGACCCAGGACCACAGCCAGAGCTTTAGATTTTATTCATTCAACCCTTAACTTTTGGGGCTTCCCTGGTGGCTCAGAGAGGAAAGAATCTGCCTGCAATGCAAGAGACCTGGGTTCGACCCCTGGGTCGGGAAGATGCCCTGGAGGAGGGCATGGCAACCCACTCCAGTATTCTTGCCTGGAGAATCCCATGGACAGAGGTGGGCTACAGTCCATGGGGGTCGCAAAGAGTCAGACACAACCAAGTGATTAACGCACTCACACACCCCTAACTTTTATTATAAAAATGTCCTAAAATTTGACATCTTGAAAGAACACAGAATAAACACTCGTCTACATTTCACCTAAGTTCAACTATTGTCGATATTTTGTCATATTTGCCTTATCTTCACATACATGTGCCTTTTTTTTTCTGCTCAGAATTTGAAGAAAAGTTGAGGACTTCATGCCTCCTGACTCCTGAATACTTGATCACGTGTCCCTTAAGAGCAAGGACCTTGCTCAACATAAGTACGACACCATTATTACTAGAGAAAACTAAAATGATTCACTAATTCTCCATCCAGACTCAAGTGGCCCCCAGGTATTCCATGTGGCTGGGTCTTCCCTCCTTCCTCTTTTCTTTTGCAGAACCAGGATCCTTTTTTTATTTTATTTTATTTGGGCTGCACTGTGCAACATGTGGGATCTGTTTCCCGACGAGGGATTGAACCCGCACCCCCTGCATTGGAAGCCCAGAATCTCAACCACTGGGCCGCCGGGGAAGGTCCTGGAACCCAGGTCTAGAGAAGGGTTGTATGTCGTGCTTGATGACCAGGTCGATCTCTTTAAGCTGGAACAGTCTCCCGACTGTTTTCCCTGACACGTGACTTTGTGAAAAGTTTATTCATCTGATTCCCTTATGAGATTGAGGTCTGTCACACCTTATTGTTGTTGTTCAAGTCAAGTGGGCCTTAGGAAGCAGCGCTACGAACAAAGCTAGTGGAGGTGATGGAATTCCAGCTGAGCTATTACAAATCCTAAAGGATGATGCTGTGAAAGTGCTGCACTCAATATGCCAGCAAATTTGGAAAACTCAGCAGTGGTCACAGGACTGGGAAAGATCAGTTTTCATTCCAATCCCAGAGAAAGGCAATGCCAAAGAATGCTCAAACTACCGCACAATTGTACTCATCTCACATGCTAGCTAGTAATGCTCAAAATTCTCCAAGCCAGGCTTCAACAGTACATGAACTGAGAACTTCCAGATGTTCAAGCTGAATTTAGAAAAGGCAGAGGAACCAGAGATCAAATTGCTGACATCCACTGGATCATAGAAAAAGCAAGACAGCTCCAGAAAAACATCTACTTCTGCTTTATTGACTACGCCAAAGCCTTTGACTGTGTGGATCACAACAAACTGGAAAATTTTTTAAGAGATAGGAATACCAGACCACCTTACCTGCCTCCTGAGAAATCTGTATGCAGGTCAACAAGCAACAGTTAGAACTGGACATGGAACAACAGATCGGTTCCAAATTGGAAAAGGAATATGTCAAGGCTATATATTGTCACCCTGCTTATTTAACTTATATGCAGAGTACATCATGCAAAAATGTCAGACTGCATGAAGCACAAGCTGAAATCAAGATTGCTGGGAGAAATACAAAATAATCTCAGATATGCAGATGACACCACCCTTATGGCAGAAAGTGAAGAGGAACTAAAAAGCCTCTTGACGAAAGTGAAAGAGGAGAGTGAAAAAGTTGGCTTAAAACTCAACATTCAAAAACCTAAGATCATGGCATCTGGTCCCATCACTTCACGGCAAATAGATGGGGAAACAATGGAAATAGTGACAGACTATATTCTTGGGCTCCAAAATCACTGCAGATGATGACTGCAACCATGAAATGAAAAGACCCTTGCTCCTTGGAAAGAAAGTTATGACCAATCTAGACAGCATATTAAAAAGCAGAGACATGACTTTGCCAACAAAAGTCCATCTAAGTCAAGCTATGGTTTATCCAGTAGTCATGTATGGATGTGAGAGTTGGACCATAAAGAAAGCTGAGCACCGAAGAATTGATGCTTTTGCACTGTGGCACTGGAGAAGACTCTTGAAAGTCCCTTGGACTCCAAGGAGATCCAACCAGTCAATCCTAAAGGAAATCAGTCCTGAATATTCACTGGAAGGACTGATACTGAAGCTGAAGCTCCAATACTTTGGCCACCTGATGAGAAGAACTGACTCATTTGAAAAGACCCTGATGCTGGGAAAGATTGGAAGCGGACGACAGAGAATGAGATGGTTGGATGGCATCACTGACTTGATGGACATGAGTCTGAGTAAACTCTGGGAGATGGTGATGGACAGGGAGGCCTGGTGGGCTGCTGTTCATGGGGTCGCAAAGAGCCAGACATGACTGAGCGACTGAATGAACTGATCGTTGTTGTTCAGTCTCTCAGTCGTGTCCGACTCTTTGTGACCCTATGGACTGCAGCCCGCTAGGCCTCCCTGTCCCTCACCATTTCCCGGGATTTGCCCAAGTTCATTGTCCCACACTTCATGAACAAATCTTCAGGATGAGGCGTCTAGAGGGAGAACATTCCCACCCTCCTGGAAGGTTCCCCCCACTCTTCCAGGCAATCCCATCCCACCTGAGGAGGCCATGGGTCCATCCCTCACCACGCGGTTCGGGGGGTCCTGGAGCTCCCTGGAACTGGGGCCAGACCTCGTGGCTCCCAGGCAGGCCTTCTTCTGCTCAGCCTGGTGCCTGCGGGAGGTACTGTGTGGCTGGGACTTCAGCCCTGGGCGGAACACACTTTCCTGTCGTCCCACTGGGGGCCTTTGAGGTGTGTCTGATGACCCTGGATAAGGTCCAGGACAGCGGTGGTGCTGGGCTCCTCACAGCATCTCTTAATGTGTCCTGATCTCCTGTGCATCCCCCGCGTCGGGGCTTCGCAGCTGCCCCTGGTATCACATCGCACCCAGAATCCCCGGAGGGCAGGCGGTCCCGCCGTCTATGATCTTGCGTGGTCGGGCAGTGGCCCCGGGACTTCCCACTGCTAAGGCAGGTTTTCCATCAGGGTCAGTGGGGCATTTTGAGCAGGAGAGCCACGTGGTCTGATCCACCGTTTGTAAGGATACTGCAGGGGGCAAGGACGGGTTGGGGAGGCCGATGAGGGGGCTACAGCGGCAGTCCAGCGCTGGGCAGCGCCGCAGGGTGGGAATGGAGGGCCTGGGGGTGCCAGCAGCCCCGCCTCCCATGTGGGCCGGTCTGGGCTGAGCGCCCAGAGGGCAGGGGCTGTGGCTCGCCTACCTCTGCATGCCCAGCTCCCAGTACCCAGCCTGGGGCCTGGCAGAGAGGATGCCCCAGTCATACCTGGGTGTGCCTGAACTTGGGGCAACAGTGACTTGTGGGGTCTGATGCTGCCAAAGAAAAGAAAAACAAAAACCCCAAACAGAACAAGAGTGTGAACTGGTTGCCCTGCAAGGCCTTGCAGCGGTTCTGACTATTAACACTCCCACCCCTCCCCGCAGACCCCAGAAATCAGGGGCCTCCCAGCTTTCGGGGAGCTCCACTTATATCACCCCAGAGGGACAAACCACGTTGACAAGGGTCAGATCTGCCTCCTGGGGATGGAAAGTTCCCATCTGGGGCCTGAGACGGACAGGTCTCTCCCTTTCCCTAGGCTCACACCACACCCCGCTCCCTGGCCCGGGGCCCAGGGGATGAGGGTCAGGCCCCTGCGTGACCTGAGGGCGGTGCCTTCCTGAATCCTTCTGGCCCAAGGTTGCCTGGGTTGGTTACCCATCACTGTTACACATTACCCCCGTCATCAACAAATACGGGTCACAGCTCGTGTTTTCTGTGAGCCAGGAATTCGGGAGCGGCTTGGCTGCATGCTTCTCGCCTTGGGGGCTGTCACTCATGAGCTCACTATCTCCAGGAGGCTTGACGGGGGCTGGAGGCCCTGTTCTCCCGGTGGCCGGCTCACAGGGCTGCCCGGCGGTGTCGGTCGCTGGCAGAGGCCTCAGGTCCTCTGCACAGGCCGGCGGCCCCGGAGGAAGCGGCCCCGGAGAAGCTGCGACGACTCAAACTCAGAAGCCTCGCGCCGTCATTTCTGCAATATCCTGCGGGGTTACACAGTCCTGCGTGGTGGGAGGGGCTCCCATCAGGAGGGGAGAACGTGGGGCCTGCCTGGGAGGCACACGGGTGATCGGCTGCCGTGAACAGGGCAGAACCTGTCTAGACGGCCACTGTCCACTCACATCCTGTGTGCCAGGCCCTCTGCTAGGCCTGGGCATGCAGGGACAAGTGGGCGGAGAAAGACCTCCATCCATTCAGAGCGTTTGCTGGGTGGGCAAGCCCTGTGGGCCACGCAGGATGAGTGAGCTACCGAACCTGCACAGAGCCTCCTTGCCAAAGGCCTCATGTACGTGGCCCTTGTGCCAGGAGTCCTGGGACGGAGGGCGCCAGGATCTAGGAGAGAGCAAGCTCCCGGCCCAGCAATCAGGGAGGGCGCCAGGAGGAGGGGGCGTTTGAGAGCCGGCTTTGACGTCCAGGAGAACTGGGCAGGTGGGGGATAGATGGTGTTGCACAGGGGCCAGGGCAGATGTGGGGCTCAGACCCACACCCCCGGAGACACCTAGTCCCCAGCATAAATGTTCACATGCTGCGCTGTGTGCCACGGCCTGAGCTGGCCACTGGGATCCAGCTGTGGACAAAACAGACCCCCTTGTTCTTCACAGTATGGTCCTGAGTCAGGCACAGGGCCTGGAGATGCCCTGGAGATTGTTACTGATGGTCAGTAAAGTCGCTCGGTTCTGGCCAAGCCATGTCCACCCATCATCTGATGGCAGTGGGCACACAACCATATCCCCATTTGACAGATGAGGAAGCTGAGGCTCAGGGCTGGAAGGACCGCCTAAGGTCAGGGAATCAGGCTTACTCCCAAGCCTTGTAAGTGGGTGCCCGGGGCCCAGACAGGTGCTGGCCCAGCGGCCCGTGACCTGGCTCTCTGGGATGAGCTGGTCTGCGTGTGCTGATCCCCCTTCTCCACCAGGCAGGAGATCCACCCACCTCCCCCATGCCCAGGGCTTCATTCCATGGGAGGAAGGTGGCGTGGAGTCGTGTGGCTCAGCCTCCGTGCTCACGCTCAACCTTATGACCGATTAGGGGGGCCCATGAGTCACATGGCAAGGGATTTTTGCAGATTGAAGTGAAGCAAAATGTCCTCAGGCCTGACCTCCTTCCACGGGGAGAGCTGCGGAGACTCTGGGTTCCTGGGGGGCCCTGGGGGGCCGCCCCAGCTTCAGAGCCCTGAGTCCCACAACCTTGTGCAGGCTTTCCCCTCTTCTGCGGAGAAAGCAGTGGCCAAGGCCGTCGGGGCCGAACGAGCACCTGGGCGGGGCAGGCGTTGTACCGAGGGTCTTAGGGGCCTGACTGCACTGAGCCCGTGCGACCCTCGAGGCAGGGCTGTCCCCGTTCCACAGAGGAGAGGACTGAGGTCAGTGAGGTCAGGCCAGGCGCCCAGAGGCACAGCAACCGCGAAGCAACGCCTGCCAAAGCCAACAGTGACGCAGGCTGCTCGCCCTGTCCTCGGCCACCTGCTGGTCCCGTTCTCCCGAGTCCCTCGCCTGGACGAGGTGCTGAGACATCCGGGCGCCCCAGACCCGCTGAACACGCGCTTCTGGGCGCCTCTCAGTCTTCGCAGAGGTAACCAGCTCTCGAACTTGCTGTTTCTTGTTCAAATGTACTGTTGCTCTTTCCCTGTTAACACTTACATCTGTGTCTACAAATAACACCAGAGGTTGCTCGTGTCTTTGTTTTTCTGTAAAGAGGACCGCAGGGGCTCTGTCTTCCGGAGCAAGCCTCTTCTCCCTCCGCGGTGTGTGTCTGAGGTTCGGCGAGTTGCCTCATTCACCTTCAGGGCAGTCCTTCTCTGCTGTGCAGAACTCCACCCGCGGAAAGGCTCTTCCTCACAGCTGTTCCTGTTTTGCTCCCACTGCTTCAGATGGATGTGGGTTTTGGTTCTCACGGCACAGATGAGAAAGCAGGCTCAGTGAGACTAAGGGGTTTGTCTGGCATTAGTCGGTTTCTAAGGGGCAGAAACTGCCCTGCTGCTGCTGCGTCGCTTTAGTCGAGTCTGGCTGTGCGACCCCATGGACGGCAGCCCACCAGGCTCCTCCGTCCCTGGGATCCTCCAGGCAAGAACACTGGAGTGGGGTGTCATTGCCTTCTCTGAGAAACTCCCTACTGAGTCCCAAATGATGGGGCTCACAGTTTCCTTTATATAAAATTCCACGAGCAGAGGAAGAGATCACACAGCCAGGCTAAGCCCTGGGGCAGTCTCAGCCCTCAAGAGGTGGCCCAAGAGGGGACCTTGACGTGACGTCCACTGGGACGGTGGCAAGAGAGTCGGGAACCACCCCAGCCCCGACCCCATCGACGGGCCCCTCTCCACCCCAGGTGGAGCCCAGGGCCACAACACACAACTCACACAAGTCAGCGAGACCGCTTGGCTGCATAAGACCCCTCCTGCCCAGACTGCCGAAGAAGCCGGTCCTGAGGCAGACTTCACCTGAAGCCTTGGTTTTCTCGCCTGTAATTTGGGGATAATCCTTGGTGGTTCAGGCAATAAAGAGCCTGCCTGCAATGCAGGAGATCCAGGTTCAGTTCCTGGGCTGGGAAGATCCCCTGGAGAAGGAAACAGCTACCCGCTCCTGTATTCTTACCTGGAAAATTCCATGGACAGGGGAGTCTGGCGGGCTACAGCCCGTGGGGCCGCAAAGAGCCGGACACAACTGAGCAAGTAAGACTTTTATGTTCAGAGCACAAGTCCAACATCCCAGAACCCAGCTCCCCTGAAACCGCGCAAATATCGTGGTCAGAGGGAGGCCTGCACCTTGTTCAGAGCGTCTGATCTTGAAGGATCTCAAGGTGCTTCCATTACGGTTTTGCCCAGACTGATTAACTGATTCCTCATTCATTCGTTCCACAAGTATGCGCGGGGCCCCTGCTCTGGGCCAGGTGCTCGGTGGAGTCCTGAGGGCCCAGGGGTGATGAGAACGGGGGCAGAGGGCGCGGCAGACAGGGCTTTGGTCTCAGACGGTGCGTGCCAGCGGTGCGGCGCTGGGCCGCCCCGCTCTCTCTGCCGCACCCAGCGGGCCCCGGGATACGGCCGTGGACGCCACCAGCGGTCCGTCAGCTCGGGCACGTTGCCCCAAGGCTGAGGGCAGAGAAACCCCTCCCCTCCTGCCTCTGCCGTCCATGGCCCTCCACCCACCTGCCTGCCACAGACCTTCAGCCCTCGGCATCCTGCCGGCAGCGCTCGCTGCCAGGGGAGCCTGCCCACCCTCACGTCGTCACTCAGGCAGGAGGCGCTGGCTGGACACAGCCACGAACCGGGCCCAGGAGCCAATCCAGGCCACCCTCAGAGGTGGCCCAGAGCTCCACCCACAGCAGGCCCTGGCGGGAGCCTTTATCTGGGCCGTCATCAAGTGCAAGGGCTGGTCCACCCCGATCCTGTTGGTTCGTCTACTTAAGCCTCCATCTTTTTCCGCCCTCCCAGGTCCCCGGTGCCTTCAGAATGACCCAAGGAGAGGCGATTCAAACCCCGCCTCCCCTACTTCCGAGAGCATCAAGTCACAGAGCCTGGGCCTGATCTTGCTGCTGCCACTCTTGGGGCCAACAATACGCGTTTAATAGGTGGGCTGAGACTCCTGCCAAATCTCCCAGATACGCATCATGTCAGAGCTGCAAGAAGCTTTGGGGTGCAATCCTGTCCTGGATGGGGAAACTGAGGCATGGAGCGAGTCACAGCTGAGCCGAGCGTCCAGGCCTCCCGCCCTCTGGGGAGGCCCCGGTAGTGAGATCACAGCATCAGACGTTTCTCCAGAGCAGATCGGCGTCCACAGTGTCTCGCCCTACTGGGGCCGGGAAGGGGTGGGAACTGCAGCAGCACCAGTGGGGAGAGGAGGAGGGCCGTGGCCGCCACTCTCCTACCATGGACTCGCCCGATTTCACGGCCGCTCTAGGAAAGCAGGAAGCGCGTGCCGCTGTCCCCATTTTACAGATGAGGAAAAGTGAGGCACACGGAGACTAACGCCAGGAACTTGGCACCTGGTGGTCCCCAGAGTCTTGCCCAGGAGGGGGTTTGGCTCCGTCCTTACAAAGAGGGGACCTGCCTCGCCCAGGACCACCCAGCTAGAGCTTCATGTTCCTGGGCCGCAGGCTGTGGGTTCGAGGCGGACAGAAGTGCAGGGCGTGGGGGTCTCTGAGGGTGTGGGTCAGAGAGCGGCTGGGTTGTGACATCCCAGCCAGGCCCTAGCCCTGGCCTCCAAGGGTGGTCGGGGTCTCAAAGGCCGAGAGACAGAGGCCCACAGGCGGCAGCACCCCGACCACCTCTCCCGGGTTGCCTGTGATTCTCTTGCGAGGAGCCTAGTTTCCACCTAGCAGAGTCCTTGGCCCTTGGCATCCAGCCCCTCCTGCATGCCTGGGATTTAACTGCTGTTTCTAGGTTTAGCTGCTGCAGGAGCTGGAGGGAAGCGGTCAGTGGGGAGGTAGGAGGCATTCCCTACCCCCTCGAAATGGTGAGCGACCCTGGGCAGGACTCCGAGGCCTCAGTCGTCCCAGTTGTTGGACAGGGTGTCTCTGAGATGCTTCCGGCTGGCTAGTTTCCATCCTGGGGATGCTTGGATGTCTGGGAGGCAGAGAGCCGTTGATGTCTGCCTCGCTTATCTCAGGGATGCAGGGAGAGAGAAGGAGAGGCAGACACAGCCAGGCAGGGAGGCAGAGAGCACAGAGGACCACAGGCCGAGGCATGGAGGTTGGGGGGAGAGTGATCAGAGCGAGGCGGGCACACGGGAGCCCGGCCACAGCTGCCTCTCGCCGACAGCAGGCACAGGGACCCAAGCTGGAGCAGCTGGTGGTGGCAGCTGAGCCCAGCCTGCCAGGCCCTCTGCCCTGCCCACCACATCCGGCTTGGGCCTGGCAGGGCATGGGGTCGGGGAGGGGAATGGAGGGGCAGGGCCAGCTGTGAACAACCCTATATCCCTCAAATCTGTCTGTTTGTTATTCTTCAGTTGCTTAATCGTGTCCAGCTTTGCCACCCCATGGCCTGCAGCCCGCCAGGCTTCCCTGTCCTTCACCAGCTCCCCGAGTTTGCTCAGACTCATGTCTGTTGAGTCGGTGATGCCATCGAACAACCTCACCCTCAGTCACCCCCTTCTCCTCCTGCCCTCAATCTTTTCCAGCTTCAGAACTCAGCCACTGCTGCCTCCTAGGTGTCAGGACGGGACCACCTACTTGCTGGTCTCGTTGCGCACGTTCTCTACCCTGAGCGGAACCCACTGTCCCAAAGCCACACCCCGCCTCTGGGCCAATGGAAGCATTGTTTTCACTGCCTAGAGCGCTTCAAACCCAGTTCCTTTGCATGTCAAATGCTGCGATGGTTCATTTTATGTCAGTTTGGCTGGGCCACGGTACCCAAGTATATGGTCAAACGTTATTCGAGGTGTTTCCAGATGAGATTCACATTTAAATCAGCAGACCTTGAGTAAAGCAGATTGCCCTCCGTTATGTGGGTGGGCCTCATCCAGTCAGTTGAAGACCTGACAAGAACAAAGAGACTGACCTCTGCTGAGCAGGAGGGAATTCTCGAGGAGATGGTTTCCAGACTTGAGCGGTAACACTAGCTCTTCCCGGGACTCCAGCCCGCTGGCCCACTCTGTAGATTGAGGGCTTGCCAGCTTCCATACTCACATGAGCCAATTTCTTAAAATAAATCTTTCTCTTTATACCTGCTTTCTACTGATCCTGTTTCTCTGGAAAGCCCCGACTCACACAGATATCCTTCAGAGGACACCTCTTCCAGGAAGTCTTCCCTGATCCCTAAGCAGAGTCCTCTGCTTTCCTGGTCTATCATGGCCCTTCATGCTGCCTCGGTTACAGCATTTGTCACTCCATGTTCCACTGAATCTGTAAGTCAAACTCCCCTTCCTAGGGAGTAAGTTCTGCATATTAGGGACTGTAGACAATTTACCCAAGTTCTCAGCTCTGCCCAGCACAGGGTCAGGCACAGAAGAGGTACTGGCTGACTGATGGACGGTGGGTGATGGACGGATGCATGCACAGATGGACGGATGGATGCGGTGTGTGTGGTTGGCTGGATAGGTGGATGGGTGGGTGATGGACGGATGCATGGATGGGTGGACGGGGTGTGTGTGTGGATGGGTGGGTGATGGACGGATGGACGGATGGATGGGGTGTGTGTGGTTGGCTGGATAGGTAGATGGGTGAGTGATGGACGGATGCATGGATGGGTGGATGGGGTATGTGTGTGGATGGGTGGAAGGATGAGCCGGTAGGTAAGTGGACGGATGAATGAACTGAAGTCTCTATGGTTAAGGAGCTCCCCGGGGGGTAGGGGGGTGGCTCTTGCTCACAGCTGACTTCCACCCCAAGCAGGAAGGCTCGGGGCCCTCATGAGGGGCCTGTGGATTCCTGGGGGGTGATCTGCCCTGTCAGTGGGCCCCCCAGTCAGTCCCTCGGCAGAGGCTCAGCCAGGTGCCTGGCACCATGGGCGTAGGGTTTGGACTGTCCCAGCCCTGAGCTCCATTCTGCCGTGCCCCAGCTGTGCGGACAAGTCATGCCCATCTGTGGGCCTCCTGAGAGGTCATGTCATCCACGTGGGCCCAGGGCGTGCGCTCTGGAGCCCGCCCGCCCGGATCTGTCCGTCCGCCGCCCTGCCTCAGTCCCCTGATGCGTGACCGGGATGACGCCAGCCCCTCGCGCACAGCATTGTCCCAAGGATTAAATGAGTTCACGCGCTGGGAACAGTGCTTGGCAACGCCATCGCCCGTGAACCCTAGGCGTTTTCCACGTCACGGCGCTGTCAGGAAAGGAAGACAAGATCATGAGGGCGAAATGCTGGCTGGGTGCCTGGGGATCACTCCGTAAATCATGCTTTCTTGATCTCCATCACGATCCCGTTTTTCCGGGGTGGGGAGCCCGAGGCTATGAGAAGACGGGCAGCTTGGTCAAGGCTGGGCAGCACGTGGGTGGTGCAGACGGGGTCCACATTAGGCCCGGCCGACCCCGGCCCCCAGCCCCGTCCAGAAAGCCCGAGACACTGGGGCGGGAGTAGGAAAAGTCCAGCAGGTGACAGGCCAGGGCTGGCGCAGGAGGCCTGGGGCTGGAGCAGGTCTGGGGGGCCACACGCCTGGGCAGCGGGGGCGGGGTGGGGGCAGTGAGGAGACACTCAGAGGTGGGGCTGGAAGCCGTGCTGCCGCACTCCAGCCTCGGTGGAGGGGGGTGACAAGACACAAGAGGCGCCCGGCCGCCCCGCCCAAGTAGCTGCGTGTGGGCAGCGACGGATGTGGTGGGTTTTCCCGTCTCTCACAGATGGCGATGCCAGTGACACGGCCTCGGGAGCGTGAGCGTGCGCCGGGCCCCGTGGCGCTGGGCACCGTGAGGACGGCGGCAAGAGGGGGCGAGCGCTACTGTTCCCATTTTACAGATGCAGAAACCGAGGCAGGTGGAGGCGCGTGAGCGGCTAACCCCCAGTCTGGCCTGCCTCTGCCAGCCTTCCTGGCCCCAGTCCACCTGCCAGGTGGCGGGTGAAGCCCCGGGTTCCACACTGTGGGATATCAGACCCGGGGGTGGGGGGACAGCAGAGAGTGGGAGGGGGTTCTGGGGGAGGGTCCCAGGTGGGGAAACGGGGAGTGAGCAGAGGAGGGTGCGGGGCTCAGCGGCATCTGCTGGGGGCCCGCCATCAAGGGTTTGTGCCATCGCCCAGCACAGCGTGAGGCCCGTTTCTGGGGTGACAGCTGGTCTCTTGCCCTCCCACCCCACTCACAGACGAGGAAACTGAGGCATGGGTGAGGGACAGAGGGAGCCGGGGGCTTGGGACTCAGGGTGGGAGGAGCGCGCAGGGCCTGAGAACGGCTCCAGGTAACAGGACAAAGCCTGGGAAACGTGAGCGCATGTTTACTGGCCGGGGGATTAAACTCCGTGCGGCCGGGGGGCTCACCAGGGAGGCAGGCAGGTGGCGGCAGGCCCCGCGGAGGGAGGCAGGCTGGATGTGAGGGCTGCAGCCCCCAGGCCGAGCCCCGAGCACGTCTCCACAGCAAGGGGTGACCCTGAACGCACCCTGGGCGGGCTCCGGGCACTGCACACGCATCGACCTTCATAACAGCCCCCAGGCCCGATGGGGCTCCTGAAGGCAACGCAACGGAGGGGCAGAGCTGGGATTTGAACCCGGACCAAGGGCCCAGGGCTCCTGAGCTGAAATCCTCCACTGCCGCCACTGCAGCCGAGGTCAGCGTATTTAGAACGGAAAAGCCACGTCACATCTGAGAAACGGCTGCTGTGAACAGACTGTACCAGAAACACGAACGCAATGAAGACAGAACACAGCTTTGCGCTGATGATTTCCTCTAGACTCTGTTACCTGGCAGAGCTCCGAGCGAGGCCTGCTTTCAGTTCTCTGGAAGGACAGAGCAGCCAGTGCAAAGGTGTGCAGGCCGCCCCGCCCTGCACCGGGCCTCAGAGAGGTCGGAGGGCGTTAGATCCGCGAAGGGCAGGGCCCCCGCATACTGATACCCTCCTCGAGGGCTGTGCCTGGTTCTGCATCCGTGGCCGTTTTCATCTTTGACATGGCATTGAGCGTCCCCACATAACAACTGACCAAACAGAGGCTCAGAGGGGTTGGTTACTTGCCAGCAAGCTGGCTGCTTGTTGGTGAGGTTGCCCAGTCAGGGTGGGGGTGTCATCTCATGAGAGGAGGCCCTAAGGATGGCCCAGGAAGGCAACTAACTCAATCCTGAATCAAGGACAGCTTCCTGGAGGAGGTGGCGCTGACCTGAGCGTGAAGGGGAGAGGAAGGGCTGGCTTGGTCCCAAAAGGCTGGAGCTTCGCAAAGCAGGGAAACAGCGTGGACCTCAGGCTGCTGGGGGTGGAAGGGTGCACACGGGGGAACCAAATAACCAGCAAGACCCAATCCCTCCTTCTCAGAAGACAGGCACCCCTCCAAGGGACTGGGAGGCCCAGGGGTCCCAGGCCCCCTGCACATCTGATACTAGCAGTAATAGCCCACCATCCCGGGTACCTGCGGGGCTAAACGTTTCTCATGTAACTCTCCCCAGCATACTCACAAGCTTTATGAGCTGAGCACCGTTCTCCTCCCTCTTCCCCTGGAAAGAGGCCCGGAGAGGTCAAGTCACTGCCTCCAGGCCCCGCAGCAGGTTAGTGGCCAAGCCCAGGTTGTCTAGCTCTGCAGCCCCGCCCCCGTGGAATCAGGAGTCTCGCTGTCCCCCCAGGCGGCAGTACGCCGGGACAGACAGACACACACCAACTTCCTAATCGCGTGGACGAGTCTCCGCTGGAGGAGATGGTGGCTCAGCTGACGGCAGCCAGCCCCGCCTCCCGGAGGTTGGCATCACCTCCAGGCACTGACCGCGCCGTGTCTGCCGTCCGCAGTCATACCTTTTCCTTCTTAAGTCTTGGCCCTGAACCTGTAGGTGCGTCAGAGGAAAGCAGAGACGGACAACGCTGTCTTGGCAGGGCGGGCAGCCCTGGGGCCACGCGGGGACCTGGCTCTCGAGGCCGTCACACACACCCCTCCACGCTCCCTGCCTGGTGAGGGCCTGGGGGCTGGCAGGCGGGGCTCCCAGCCCACACCTGTCTCCACCAGCCTGCTGGAATGTAGAGCCTGGCTCGGCCAGGAGGCCCAGTTGTGGTGGGCGAGTCCTGCTCAGGGTGGGGAGGGGGGTGTCCAGTGGGGGGGGGCGCTGGAGGGGGTTGGTAACGGAATAGGTGGCAGCTGTGTTTGAACCCCGGTGCTCAGCTTCCTAACTGGGAAATTCTGGGCCTCTCAGAGCCTCAGTTTCCCCATCTGTGAAATGGGAATTCGGACGCCAACTGCACAGTGTTGGGTTATACTGAAATGAGAGAGTTTGAAAAACAACTAGCATGCATCAATTAGATCTCAAGAAAGGTGGAACTTAATTAATTTGAAAATTATAATAAATAAAGAGAAAAGCAACTAGTTAGTGCCAGGCATGTGGTGGGGGCCCCACATACTGGCTTCCATCCCTGCGTGAACCTAGATGGCTTTCCAACCTCCTTCAGGATTCCGCCCTGATTCGTGGGAATCACAGCTGGTAGGGTTTCAACTGTGGTTTTGGAGAAGACTCTTGAGAGTCCCTTGAACTGCAAGGAGATCCAACCAGTCCATCCTAAAGTAGATCAGTCCTGGGTGTTCATTGGAAGGACTGATGCTGAAGCTGAAGAAGCCCCAATACTTTGGTCACCCAATGCGAAGAGCTGACTCCTTGGAAAAGACCCTGATGCTGGGAAAGATTGGAGGTGGGAGGAGAAGGGGACGACAGAGGATGAGATGGTTGGATGGCATCACCAGCTCAATGGACATAAGTTTGGGCAAGCTCCGGGAGTTGATGACGGACAGGCAGGCCTGGCGTGCTGCAGTCCATGGGGTTGCAGAGAGTCGAACACGACTGAGCGACTGAACGACCATGACGACTTACTATCTATCCCCCTCCAGCTTCCCGTCTGTGCTCAGACTCGGCACTCCTAAAGTCCCTCTGGCCCCTGGGGCCTCAGGTACGCTGTTCCCTCTGTCAGGAAAGCAACCCTCCCCCCCCTCCCATCTGGCCAGTTCTCCTTCATCTCCCTCTGCTTAGACCTCACCTGCTGTTTCTGGAACAGTCCAGACAGTGAACCCTCAAGGGCAGGGCCCACATGCGTCACGGGCATCGGCGTGTCCACGGTGCTTCCTGGGCCCCGGTACACAGGGGGTGCTCAGGAAATGCTCAACAGAAGGTCCGCTCACACTTGCTCTCCTCTTGGGATGGAGTCTGTTACTACCAAGCACCGGGGCTAACCGTCCAGCCCGTCAGACTTTCTTCACGAAGCACTTTTGTCTGTGCTCCGGGTCACAAGGCATCACCTTCGATGGCTAAGACGCAGCAGGTCTCAGCGCTGGGGGCCCGGAGACGCACTCGGTGCGGCTCGAGGGTGACGGGGCCCAATGGCTGTGACGGCCGGAATAGCGCGTCAGCGGCCGCTCTGTGCGGCCTGGGAGTCCTCGCGTGCTGGACATCTGGTTTATTGGGGCCCAGCTGGCAAAAGGAAGGAGGAACGAGAGCCCAGGGTGAGGAAGAAGAGGAAATCTGATGTTGGCTCTGCTCACGCCGGCACTCTCCGCCCCGCCCCGCAATTTCCTTCTGTCGCCTCTGCATGCTGGGTGGGCATGGCAGGACCCACGGGCCGTCCCCCCCAGAACACTCCAGGCCTTGGGTACCAGGCGGAGCCTTTTCTCCTGATGACCCTCAGAGGACATGATCCCCAGCGGGCCAGGTGTACGGGGACCATTACCGCATCTTCCCTGCCCAAGCCTCTTTGAAATCACTTGTGGCCCCTCCTCCTTTTCCAGCCCTGCAGGGAGATCTTCAAGGTCACTAACACCTAGAGCTTTGAACTGGGGATATCTCCAGCACAGGCAGAAAGCTCCCCTCCGCTCCTCAGGCGCTTTGCTGACAAGACTCACACGGCTCAGCTTTCCTGACCGAGTCGGAGCCGCACCGCCTACAGAAGTCCCAGCTGTAAGTCAGTAAGGTCGTGGACCCCTGACCCCACACAGGTGGCCCCAGTGAGGTGCTGACCTCTGTCATTTTCCTTTGCCCGCTTTTTGCTTTTGGTTTTCTGAGAATAGCTACAACACCTTCCGTTGCACGGGCTCATCTTCTGACATGACCCTGACACTCCCCTCTTTGAGGGGTAAAGTCCACGTGTTCTCCTCCCTTGAGTCTGTGGCAAAGACAGAACAGTTCTGAGCGGCTTCCAGGGCAGGTCACAACGGCAAGGCACCGTCCCCCTGGTTCTTGCGGGACACTTATTCTTGGAACCCAGCCGCCAAGCTCTCAGGAAGCCCAGGTAATCTGTGGAGACGCACATGGGGAAGCTCAAAGGCTCCTGCCAACTGAGCCGAAGGATGACCTGGAGTTGACCAGCGGGGAGGCTGGGGAACGTGTATACATCAGAAAAGGGGAACAGCATGTGCAAAGGCTCAGAGGCAGGAGAGAGCTTGGCGCACCTGGGCAGTGCCTAGAGGTGCGGGGTGGGGGCCGGGGGCACACAGCGGAGGCCGGAGGTGAGGGAGAGCCTGTGGGCAGGGCCCGAGAGGACGCTGGAGGCTGGCTGAGCTGGGGGGCCTGGGCAGCTAGAGAGGAGGGTAACAGATGATGGCTGCGCTTTGAAACTTCAGAGTGGACAGTGCACTCAAGGGGCTGAGCCTGCAGGCGGGGTGGGAGCAATGAGGCCCCCTGGGGGCCTGGACTAGGGTGTTGGCAGTGGGGATGGAGGGAGAGCTTTGTGGGGGGTGGTACCCAGTGGGTCTGTCGGCCAGGCTCACTGAATTACTGGAGCTGGTGTGATGGCTGGGGGGGAGGGGACAGGAGTGCATCGTGGGTAGCCAGCCTCTGACCTATAGGATGACCGCCGGGGTCAGTCTCTGATAGCAGGACCACGATGGGGTCAGAGTTGCAGGCCACGTGGGGTGTGAATCCCAGGCTCCCCACCACCATCAAGCTGACAATAACAATGACAGTCCTTACCAAGGGCCTCCTGCACGCCAGACACTGGCGAAGAGTGTGGCATCCTCTCGTGTGATCTTCTACGAATATGAGGAAGGTGCCCATTTTACAGATGGGGAAACTGAGACCTGCAGGTAAGGTAAGCCACCATCCCAAGGCCTCTCAGTTGGGAAACAGCAGAAGCAGGAAGGGACGTTGGCGTCTTCCTGGAGGCTGTGGAATCCGCCCACCTCGGGGATGAGCCACCAGGTCTGGCATTTGCGGATTTTGAAGGAGTTTTGGGTGGGAAGCTGCGGGGTCAGAGATATCTCACTGGAATGTCAGAAGGAATGGGCCTGAGTCAAAGTCTGCTCAAGTCAAATTCCCCAGATTTGGTCTGAAGAAATCCTCCCACTGCTCACACAGGAATAAAAGGTCGGGGAGTCAGGCCTGTGCTCAGCTGTGACGGTGCAAGGGGCCCAAGCCAGGTCTGGGGGTCGCGGGCCGGCCTCCGTCCCAGGACCTGCTCCTGGAAGAAGCTCTACCCCAGCCCCTGCTGCCTCGGTGCTGACTCCGGAGGGAGGGGCAGCTTTCCGGAAGTCCTCAGCCTGGGGTCTGGGCTTGAATGATGACCTTGTCCCTGGGGGGCTTTGGGGGCTGCAGGTCACCATCTCGTGGGCTCTGTCTCTCCCTGGGCACGTGCGTTCATCTTCCAGACCTGCCTGCCAACCCGGCTGCCTGGCTGATCTACCGGGAGCCTTATAAAAACTAACGCCCGGGGACATCCCTGCCGGCCCGGTGGCTAAGCCTCTGTAATCCCACGGCAGGGGTACCTCTGTTCCACCCCTGGTCAGGGAACTAGACTCCACACGCTGCAACTAAGACTGGAGTTCCCGCGTGTTACCACCAGCACCCTGCACAGCCAAAAAAAAAAAAAACCCAGACATCCCAACAGCAGCAACGGACACCCAGGCCACGAGCCAGAAGCAGCACCGCCGAAGTTCCTCGTCTGATCCCGACACACGGCTAGTGCTCAGAACAGCCGTGATGAGCATTGCCTTTGGGGTCACATGTGTGTGGGCTCAACTCCTGACTCTGCTTGTGTGCTGGGAGACCCTGGGCGCATGTGGCAACCTCTCTGAGCCTCAGTCTCCTCCTTCTATCAGGAGGGACACTCTTGTCATGGGCCTGAAGGGATTAAAGCATTTAATTTGGGTCCATCGCTTGGAACTTAGAGCTCAAAAGGGAAAATAAAAAAGGCACCCAAATTCATCCTGCTCACAGCAACATCGACCTTGCACACGAGAAGACGCTGAGATGGACCAAACCCAGGCTCAGAACCGGGTGAAGCAAGGTGACTGCCCGAAGGAAACCTGGAAGAAAGGCCCCAGAAAAGTGATCCAAGCCTTCCACCTTGCCGAGTGGAAGGGGACACTCTGATTCGGGATTTCAAAGGAGCATGTCAAAAAGGGACTTCTGGAACCGAGCTCGGAAGCTGGCAGCATTACGCTGAAGTCCCGTCACAGCCAGACATGCTTGATGTTTTCTTCCTCGTGGACCCTGAAGCGCATGCCACTGTCGCTGGCATGGGCGGTGAATTCCAGGGCTACGTGGGCTTTCTGTCTGGAATCAGTGGATCCTGCAGTGCTTGACCCAGGGATGTTTCGTCAGAGCAGGGCTGCGGCTTTGCCAGCTACTCAGAGCCCCCCCTGCCCTGCCGCATCCCTGCAGCACCCGTCCTGGGCCACAGGATGGAGGGGGGCTGGGAGAGCAGCCCCCGCCCTGGCCGGGGACATGCACACACCGCGTGCCTCGGCGCGTCCCCGATGCCTTGACGGAGCAGCCCGGGTCTGGCGCTCTCTGCTAGCCAGCACATTCTGTTCTGAACGTGTTACATGCCTTGCCTCATTTGCGCCTCAAAGCCACCTTATGAGGTGAGAGGTGTTAGGCTCCATTTTGCAGATGGGGAAACCGAGGCATGGAGCAGCCAAGCAAGCCCTGTGTCCAAACCCCTGCCCAGTAAGTGGCAGAGGCAAGGCCTGAGTCCAGGCCGTGAAGCTCAGGTTCAAGGGTTCCCCTGAGCTGTCCGCCATCAGGGGGCTCCACACAGGAGGATGCTGAGGTCTGGGGGTTTGCAGCCCCAGGGCCACGGGCCAGCCACACCCTGAACCGGGCCTGGCTGACGTCAAGGCCTGGCTTTGATCTGGTGTCTGTTTTACATACAGTGTGCGTCTGTGTCTGCTTCAGCCTCCCATTTATCCCTCGCTTCTAGCCCCTCACTTTTCCCCCAGTCATCCTGTTTGCTTTCTCTACCTGTAGTTCCATTTATATTTTGTAAATAAATTAATTTGTACCATATTTTTAGATTCTACATAAAGATCAAGGGTACAGCATAAGGAACTCTTCGCAATATTCTATAATGACCTACACAGGAAAAAATTTAAAAAAAAAGAACCTATGTATATCCACTTTGTACAGCGTAAACTAACACCACATTGTAAAGCAACTATACTGCAAAATAAAACCTTCCTTTATCCTTTCATTCACTTCCTTGTTTGTTCATTCACTCTCTCTCTCTCTCATCAACAGTTTTGGAGCACCTACGGTATACCTGGCCTTGGTCTGGGAGCCAGGGAGACAGAGACGAGACAAGCCCTCTGCCCCCGAGGCCGTCCCAGGCAGTGGGGCAGACTAACAAGCAATCTCCCCGGAGTTTGGAGAAGACAGAGGCTGAGAGGGCATCCCTGAGGAGGTGGGCATCACCCAGCTTTCAGCTGGGCATCAAGGGATGAATAGGAATTCACTAGTGAGGCGGAAGATAGATGGGTCCCAGGCTGGGCAGCCAAACTAACAGGAATGAGAAAGGAGCTGAGCGCTGCCCGGATAAGAGAGAAAATACTGCATGTTCCTAATTCCCCAGGTCAAGGAGACCTTCCTAACTACGCATGCACAGAGTGGCTCCTTGGAGCTCAAAACAGCGGGGGCATCGCCTCAGAGTAAGTGACGTCAGCGTACCCGTCGGCCTTCTCGCTAGAGTCCATCTTGGCTCCGAGACAGGCAGATGCACACGGGAAGACGCTGAGATGGACCAAACCCAGGCTCAGAACCGGGTGAAGCAAGGTGACTGCCCGAGGGAAACCCGGAAGAGAGGCCCCAGAAAAGTGATCCAAGCCACCACGAGGGCGTGACTCTCCCTCTGAGCCTGCCCGTGCGTCTGTCCACACACACACTTTTTCCTCCTAATAAACACTGGACTTGCTTCACCACGTTCCATCTCTGTCTCTGTGTGGAAACTCACGTCTACACAGGCGACAAGCTAGGGCCTCATCACTGCCCACTGATCCCTGGGGGTCTGATGACCAGGATTCCACGCTCTCCTGGCCGCAGCCCGGCCTCAGTCTCTGGCCAGGAACCGAAACCTTGCTTCAAGTCGCTGCAGGCCGAGGCCACCGAGGTCACCGGGGCCTGGCTAGGGCGAGTGAATCATCTCACAAGTCACAAGACCAAGCTGGTGACCTTGACGAAGGGGGATGCAGGGGAGACAGACGCTGCTGAGCCTGGGTCCTCGGTGCTGGCTCCGTCGCTCCCTAGACAAATGATCGTGGCCAAGTCACTTCCTTCTGAGCCTCAGTTTCCCTTTCGGTAAAATGGGGGCCCTAGTGCCCACATGTCAGGCTCACCACCAGTTCATCATCCAGCCCTCCCTTCCTTGTTTGGGAGTGTTTGTCTGGCTCCTTTCTCTGGACCCTGCTTGCACTGGACTCTCAATCCGGTTCCCCACCCCCAGTCTCCCAGCTTCCGCGGTTTCACCTGTCCAATATCTCGGGAGATTTCTGGAGCACATTTCTGACATGACACATCCCCTCCTGAATTTCTGGGGCTCCCCATTGCTCCAGGACGAAACCCAGGTCTTTGTGCTCTGGGCCTTGGCGATCTGGCCACCCTGCCCTTCTGTCTCCTCACCACCAGCAGATGTTGGAAATTTGATCTCTGGTTCCTCTGCCTTTTCTAAATCCAGCTTGAAGATCTGGAAGTTCACAGTTCACGTACTGTTGAAGCCTCATGTGGAGAATTTTGAGCAGTACTTTGCTACCGTGTGAGATGAGTGCAATTGTGTGTTAGTTTTTGAGCATTCTTTGGCATTGCCTTTCTCTGGGATTGGAATGAAAACTGACCTTTACCAGTCCTGTGACCACTGCTGAGTTTTCCATATTTGCTGGCATATTGAGTGCAGCACTTTCACAGCATCATCCTTTAGGATTTGAAATAGCTCAACTGGAATTCCATCACCTCCACTAGCTTTGTTCGTAGCGCTGCTTCCTAAGGCCCATTTGACTTGAACAACAACAATGTATGACAGACCTCAATCTCATAAGGGAATCAGATGAATAAACTTTTCACAAAGTCACGTGTCAGGGAAAACAGTCGGGAGACTGTTCCAGCTTAAAGAGATCGACCTGGTCATCAAGCGCGACATACAATCCTTCTCTAGACCTGGGTTCCAGGACCTTCCCTGGCGGCCCAGTGGTTGAGACTCTGGGCTTCCAATGCAGGGGGCGCGGGTTCAATCCCTCGTCGGGAAACAGATCCCACATATTGCACAGTGCAGCCCAAATAAAATAAAATAAATAAAAGGATCCTGATTCTGCGAAAGAAAAGAGGAAGGAGGGAAGACCCAGCCACGTGGCATACCCGGGGGCCACTTGAGTCTGGATGGAGAATTAGTGAATCATTTTAGTTTTCTCTAGTAATAATGGTGTCGTACTTATGTTGAGCAAGGTCCTTGCTCTTAGGGGACATGTGATCAAGTATTCAGGAGTCAGGAGGCATGAAGTCCTAGCTTGGGCTTCAGCCACAGAACACATGTGTTCTGCTGAGGAGCCCACACTGTGGTCATGTCTCTGGGCTACTGCGCATGCTGTTCCCCTGCCCAAGATGCTTGTCCTTGCTGTGTCTAATGAGATGCCAACCACCCAGGTTAAGGGCTATGGAGATGAGATCTGAGGGGAAGGACCAGGGAGACTGGAAGGATGGGAAAAGGAGAGGCAGGGAGTTTTGCCAACACTTTATGCCATAAGCAGGATTCTCATAGAAGCTGGCGGCCAGACCTCAGGCTTCAGGGGGGAGGCACTAGGCCACCGGGAAGAGGTGAGGTGAGCAGGCAGGGCCCACAGTACCGAGTCTTAGGCTGCCAGAAATCTGGAGCACACAGTTCTGTCTGGTCTTGTCTGCGGTCAGGAAATATTCATTCAAAAACAAACACTCTCATTCCTGATTAAGGGCGATGGCAAGGACCCGCTAACCCTCTAACCAAGAGAGGCCTTGCCCGGAGAGCCGAACCTGGCCACACCACTGGTCCTGGAGGCCCACCTGGGCTGCTCGAGGCAGACAGGCCCCCACGAGAGGTTTCTGCGTGCTAGATAGACTTTTCCCTCCAGATTCTGTTCAGGGACTGTTTTCGAGGTGCTGGAGACGTCTGAGAAGAGGGAAGCAGTCTGGAAGCAGACAGATGCCTCAGGGGGGCAGGGGGCCTGGCCTCTTTCTGGAGTTTCCTTCGACGCATCCCTCAATGGCCAGTGGCCGGGAAGGGCTTTTTCCAGGACAGTGGGGGCTCCTGAGAGCTCCATCGGGCAGATCTGGGAGTGACCCGATCCAAGATCGCCTTCTCCTGCCTCCTCGTCCATCCTCTGCCTACATACCTTCTGGGATGGGAGGCTCACTTCCTGGCCAGGAAGCCCACACACAGTTCAGCTGGAACCGGCTTCACCCTCCCTTGCCGTGAAGGGTCTTGGGCTCCCTCGCCCTGGGGAGGGCCCTGCAGAGGCTTGGGGTCAGCAGGCAGTTCCCCGCTGCTGCCCTCCCCTGGGCAAACAGTTTCCTCTCGTCCCCCTCCTCCTCGTGGTTTTCCACCCCAGCCTGGAGCACCTTCACATCTCGACACTGGGGCTGAGCTGAACCAGGAAGCCAGGAGGGTTAGCGGTACTGAAGCCTGGTTAAGGGGGCAGTTTTGAGCCCTACAGCTGTGGGGTCTAACCCCAGCAAGACCACTTCCTGGCTGTGCGTCCTAAACTCCCTGAGCCTCCACTTACTCATCTGTCAAATGGGAACAATGAGGCGCCTCACTCACAGGGCCGAATCAGGCAAGCCGGGGGGACTCGTCTCTGCCTCCTGCTCCCCACCCCTGCTCTGGGGCTCAGCCTGCCTCAAACCCCTCCCCAGCCCAAAGGGCCATCCCTTCCTCTCTTTGCACTCTGCTCTTTCCAGCTTCTGTGCTGTTTCCTCTGCCTGATACGTCCACTCCTCCGCCTTCTTGGTTGCCAGCTCCATTCATCTTTCAAGGAGGGCACCGCTTCCGGAGCCTTCCCTCCCTCTCTCTCAGGCGGAACGAGTCTCCCCGTGTCCCGCTCGCCCACACTCTCCCCGCCGGAGAGTTTTCGGGGCAGGATGACTGGGATCTGGGGCCGGAAGACTGTCCTCTGTTCAGATCATATGACCCTGCACGAGACCCTTCTGCCCCCGAGCCTCATTTGGCCTCTTCTGAGAAATGGGGACAAGAACCAAACTCTTGCCCTGTGCTCTGGCACGTCCTGGGAGCCACGGAGGTGACCCTGGGGTGCAGGTGCAGCTGTGCGTTTGTGCATTTCCTGGAAAAAGAAAGAAATTTGGGCCCAGCCTTCAGGGCCTGAAGCGGTGCGGTTACGTAAGTTCCGAAACTTATTTTTTCCTGTAATTATGACAAACTCCCGGAGCCCCGAGCGAGTGGGCCCTGGCCTCAGTTCTTGCTTCTGCACTTGTTGGGACAAACCCCAGAATTAATTTAATTACCATCCCGGGCTTCCATCCAGGTGGGTCCTGCCAGGGCGCCTCCCTCTGGATTTCATTAAGTCTCTTGTCAACATCGGCCGCTCCGCGCTCCGGGCTTCCCTCGGAGCCAGCCCACCGAGCCGGGGGAGGGACAGGCGCCGGCCCCAGCCCCCCAGCTTGGACTTTGTTTACCCGGGGCTTCCCACAGATTCCTCCCTTAATAGCCCTGGAGCCAGGAGGCTCCCTGGCTGGGAGGCGGGAGGCTGGGGTCTGGGTGCAGACACGGAGGCAGCTCCCCTGGCCGCTCGGGCAGTTTTCAGGACAGTGCGCGGAGACAGACGCTAGGTTTGGAAGGGGTAGAGGCAGCTTCAGTTGGCTGCAGGAAGAGAGGGAGCTAAACGGTTCTGGAAGCTGCGTTTAGGCTTCTGCCTCACCAGGAACCCATGGAGGAGCTTCTGAGCGCAGATGCAGGCTGAGTCCTGCTCCAGCTCTCGCAGGATTCCTGGTCCCAGGCACAGCCTGATCGCAGCACCGCCTCAGACAGAAAACCGAGGTGTGGCGCTGCTCTTGACCTGGGCCTTGATGCCACTCACAGATGGAGCTCTGGTTCTGGTTCCAGACGGTTCTGAGTCCTGAGCCTCGTCACAGTCTAAGGTCTAAACTTGTTCCCAGACGAAGCCCTAGTTGGGCTCATAGACTTACCCCTCATCTCAGTCCTGAACGGAGCCCTGATCTCAGGGTGACCGAGCCGGGTCATGCTCCCACCAGCTTGTTTGGGAGTTCCAATGGCTCGCCTCCTTGCCAGCGCTTGGCGTGGCCAGTCTTCTCACTTCACTTCCAAAAGTACTGGTTCCTCCTTGGGGCTTAGTTTGCAATTCCTGCGTGACAAGTGATGTTGAACATCTTTCCAGGTGTTTCAGTTCAGTTCAGTTCAGTCCCTCAGTCGTGTCTGACTCTCTGCGACCCCATGGACTGCAGCACGCCTCCTTGTCCCTCACTATCTCCCAGAGTTTGTTCAAACTCATGTCCATTGAATCAGTGATGCCATCCAACCATCTCATCCTCTGTCATCCCCTTCTCCTCCTGCCTTCAATCTTTCCCAGCATCAGGGTCTTTTCCAATGAGTCAGTTCTTCGAATCAGGTGGCCAAAGGATTGGAGCTGCAGCTTCAGCATCAGTCCTTCCAATGAACACCCAGGACTGATCTCTTTTGGGATGGACTGGCTGGATCTCCTTGCAGTCCAAGGGACTCTCAAGAGTCTTCTCCAATACCACAGTTCAAAAGCATCCATGTGTTTATTGGCCATCATATATCTTCTGTTTTGCCCATTTTTAAACTGGGTTGACTTTTTAAAATTGTGGTAAGAGATATATAACATAAAGCTTAGAATTTTAATCAGTCTGCTTTCTGTCTCTGTGAATTTGATTCCTCAAGGGACCTCAACTAAGTAGAATCCTACAGTATCTGTCTTTTTATAACTGGCTTATTTCATTTAGCAAGATGTCCTCCATGTCAATCTAACATGGTATCAGAACTTGCTTCCTTTTTAAGACTATGTTACATTCCACTAGACGTATGACCACATTTTGTTTATCCAGCCATCTGTCAATGGACTCATTTCACCTATAATAATGAATAATGCTGTGAAGTACATGAATATATAAATATATCTCTGAATTTATGCTAGTTGGTTAGCCATTTCATTATTGAGTTATAGAAATCTTACTTTTGAATTAGCAGCTAGTTACCAACTATAGTTGAGACACAGGTTTCCCAGGCGGTGCTAGTGGTAAAGAATCCGCCTACCAATGCAGGAGACCCAAAAGACTCGGGTTCGATCGCTGGGTCAGAAAGATCCCTTGGAGGACGAAATGGCAACCCACCTCCAGTATTCTTGCCTGGAGAATCCCATGGATGGAGGAGCCCGGCAGGCTACAGTCCATGGGGTCACAAAGAGTCAGGCATGACTGAGCACGCAAGCGCAGTTGAGAGGCAACTATCTTGTTATCGACTATCACGTTAGTTATCTGTTAACTGAGTAGTGTTTCAGCCAACACCTTAGTGATCAGCGAACATTTGGTTATTAGCCAGTCTTAACTTTCAGCCAAGATCTCACAGGTAGGTTCACACCAGGCTGAGACCCAGCCGAACTGGGTGGGGGAGCACGAGGGGGTCATAAGGAAACGTGAAGATGTTGAAGGCAAAACCCCTGAATGGATGAGGGAGGCCCTCGGCGCGTTCTTTGCTCACGTGAACTCTAAGCCGGGGATAGGCTGAGCCCTGTCTCGTCCTCTATATGCTGTCCACGTGCGCTGAGCCTCACAAGCGGCCCAGTCGCTATTCGGTGCATATTTAATGACTGAACTACACGGCCATCCCCAGCTCTCCTGGGCAGGTCTGATAGGAGAGCTCTGAGCTTTGGGCCTCGACGTCTCCTTCTAGCGAATGGGTGGGCTCAGGGCTGGCAAAACCCTAACTCAGGGTGAGTGCGGGTGGGGGGTGGGGTGGGGGGGGGTTGCTGTGCGCCCAGCCTTGGAGCTCACGGGAAGGCAGGAGGGAAGACAGACGCGGCGGAGCTGCAGAAGAGGGTGAGATCCTTGGGGATCCGGCCAGCTCGGACGTCAGTCAGGGAGCCATAATACTCGGCGGCTCCCCAGGCCCAGGAGACCAAGCTGGCCTCTCACACCCCTGTCTCCGCCTCCCTCTCCTCCGCACCCCTGCACCCTGCAATGCTGCCCTGCCCTGACCCCCACCCTGACGCCACGCTAGGGCTCAGCTCTGTGCCTTGCAGTCAGTACCCATGCCCGGAATGCTTTCTCCTTTTCTCCAAGAGACCTTCTGCAGCCTTAGTTCAAACGGCATCACCACCTCAGGGGACCCCTTCCTGGGGCCAAGTCTCTCCCGGGAAATTTTTTAAGGGCCTTGATGGGATCTGAGGTTCTGTGGCTCTAAATAGGATCTGGTTCCTGACTCAGGACCTGGCTCTCCATGAAGCTTTTTAAATGGATGAATGACTGAGTTAGTGAACAAATAAATGAATGAATGAATAAGCGAATGAATTAATGAACAAGCCCATGAATGAATGAATGAATGAATGAATGAGTGAGTGAATGAATCAAGAAGTGAATGAAAAAATGAATAAGCCCATGAATGAGTGAGTGAGTGAATGAAGGAGTGAGTGAGTGAGTGGGTGCTGGGTACAGGGCCCCACGCCTTCTCCCAGGCACAGCAGACCTCAGTCCCAGAGGCACACCTTGCTGACAAGCCACATGTTACTCAGAAACAACCTGCAACCCAGTCCCCAGGACCTAACGTGCAGCCAGCCCTTCTGAGGCTTCTGTCCTGCTGTCCTGGGGCTCTGGGCTCTGCTCCCATTCCAAGGCTGCACCTTCCCGGGGTCAGCTCCAGGCGCCCCGCCCCAGCTGAGCAGGGCACTGGGTGGTCAGGCCTTGGGCCCCGACATCCCCTGGCCACGGGCACCCGCCTCCTCCTCTGGGCCCAGGTTGCAGGGCCCCGTGGGCAGCTCCGAGGGCCCGGCCCAGCCTTGCGTGGCTCCCGCTGCAGCCTTGCATTCCCGAGGCTGATCTGTGACCCTGGGTGGCTCATGCGGCCTCGCGTGACCCACATCTGCGTCACTCACACATCTGCACGGGGCTCCCTGGCCTCGTCTGCTACAGTCGCCCCGCTGGCCTGAGACACGTCCCGCTGGCCCCCACTTCAGGGCCTTCACTCTGCCGCTCCCTCGGCCTGGAATGCTGCTCCCAGACCTTGGTCCCTCCCCATCTTTGTGTCTCAGTCCAAAGTTCACCTCCTCAGCGCCCCTGGCCGCTCCAGAAGGTGAGAGGTCAGCCCAGCCCTGCTGCGGCTCCCCTGCCTGGGTGGTCTTGGGCCCTGGGAGGGGCCCTCTCCTGGGTGGTGGGCGCCGCCTCTCACGTCCTGGGGAGCACAGGGCCCTGGGCTGCAGAACTCCGGCCCCTCCGTCTGCCGTGGGCTGCCGGCTGAGTCTCGTAATAAAACCATCTGCTGTTCGCTGATGCCCCTAAAAGAGCAGGGTCATAAGCCTGAAGGCACGGACCCTGGACTCGGGGAGGGGCGTGGCCTGTCCAAGGCCCCCCGCAGCGGGGGCAGAGGAAGGCACACCCACGCTCCGTCCGCACCCCTGCCGCCGCCCCTCGCCAAGTCTCTGTCCCTCTGGCTGCCCAAAGACTTGCCCTTTTTGCCATAAAATAGGCCCCACGAGGCGAGGCAACGGGCAGCAGAGGACCGAGCCTGTGCCCAAAGGAGGTCATCTGACCATGAATCAAGGGCTGGAGTCTACGACTGGCTGGACTCTGCATTTCTATTCCATCCCGGGTGTGTGTCGCCCTCCCTCTGGCGGTGTGGGGCCTGGATAGGGTGTGGACTGGGGGGCAGCAGGGGGACCCACTTGCCCTGTTTGCCCCAGTCTGGGCACCGATAGCCCCAGCAAGAGCAAGAGGTGGGAGTGAGGTCCTGAGTGCTGGACGCCCTGCCGGGCCGGGGGAGCAGGGAGGAGAGACAGGGAAGAGGAACGGGCTGCCTGGGGCCTCAAATGCCAAGCACAGGATGTGGGCATCGGAAACGGCTGCAACTTCTTGGTAGCTGCTCCCTGGAAGAAGGAGACCTCGGAGAAGAAAACCAAACCCCCAGAGCGCTGTCCTATCAGCAGCTGGGTGGCAGGAGGGAGGCAGGTGCTGAGCCTCCAGCCCTGGCAGCCTCCAGGCATGGCTGATTCAGTGGGTTCTTTATCTGGGAAGAATTCGGTAATGAAACACCCATCACCAATCCATGCAGCCGCGGCCCAAGGGGCTTTGTAAGCGGTGGGTAGACAGAAGCGGAGCCCAGGCAGCCGCTGCCCTGGGAGGCCCTGGGGCTGGCCTTTCCCGAAGCCAGAGGTCAGGGATGCCCGGGGCCACATTAACCCTGGCCTGCTCCTCCCCACTGGGGCCGCACATGCCTGTGGCCTGGGGCATGGAGGGCAGGGTCTGGCTGGATCCCTAGCTCTGAGCCCCAGAAGCTGGTTACCCAAGGACGGAGGGAGTGGTCCTGATGACACTGGTGTCACCTGCACCCCCACGGTAGTGGCTTCCTTCTCGCTCACTCCTGGGAACAGCCCACTTCCCAGGGAAGTGAGTGGGTCCACACGTCTGCACCCCGTGGGGTGCCTGACCCCGGGCTGCTTCAGCCCGTGTCTGTGCGACGGAGGAGGAAGGACAGATGGGCAGTTAGCCCGGCAGCGAAGGCGTGCTGCTCTCGGCACAGGAAGACAGGTTATGCGGCTGAAGCAAGGCTTGAAGACAGGCCGGTCCATTGCGCTCAAGGGGCATTTCCAGGACCAGCCCCTGCAGCATCCAGACCTCGTTGGAAGCGCTCCTTCCTGGGTCCACCTGCCCCTCGGGATTGGTGCCCTGGGGGTGGGGCCGCGGCCAGAGTGTGAACAAGCCCCCAGAGCCGCCACACTCCCTCCAGGCTGACCTCCCACTCCAGAAACATGGGGGACATGCATGCTGGGGGTCTCCCCTGGCTCATGCAGAGCCCAGGGTTGGCCACGGGAGCCCCAGCTCCAGCCCTCCCTCCTCTGACTCTCCACAGGCGGACTTCTCTCTCAAGACAGTGAGCTCTTTGGCCTGGAAAGGAACCCAGTGACGTTAGGAGCAGAAACCCCTGGAGGGCAGAAGCCATATCTGGGGGTCTCTCTCCTGCGGCCCCATCTCAGATGTGTGCTTACTAAACTAACTCTTCCTTAATGAGCTCTTCTCCTCACTTGCTCTTCTGACCCCTTTGCTCTTCCCTGACATCTGGCAAAGTGCCCCCAGGTCCCGCTGGGCACGCCAGCTGGATGGGGAGGACAGGCGGCCAGCGGTGCCCCACGGGGGATGCCAGGACGGTCCAGCTCGCAGTGTGGGGTCCTGCCCGGAGCCTCTGCCTGCATCAGGGTCCCCTCCTGGAGGAGCCGAGGAGCTCTCTGACCCATCAGCCCTGCCCTCCTGTGACAGTCACGCCCACTCTGTTGCCCCTCTCCGCCCAGCACATTTGCCTGTCGAGGACATCCCTGGGTTCTGAGGGTGGCCCTCCACCCCCGACAGGACTCCTGAACCTTGAAACCCTGGGAACCAATGCCTGCTCTCCGGGGTGGACATCCGCCCTCCTCTGCCCAGCCTCACAGGTCCAGGGCCTCGAGGTCTCCAATGCCCCCCACCTCGCAGAGGGGGGCTCTTTCACACTCAGAGCTGACCCTGGGCCCTGGTCAGTGAGGGATTCGGATGTGGCTGTGGTCCTGCATGTGCGTGCCCATCCACCTCAGGGCCCCGGGAAGCACCCGGGCCGCGGTAATCCCAGAGCATGGGCTGGGCTGCCACGTGACTCTTAAGAACCTCATCTAACCCATGCCAGAGGGAGGGATTAGACCGCGCGGGCCCAGCACCAGAGCGGTTGCTGACCGGCTCCGCCCCCCACCCCCCATCCCACCCCCCATCACTGCCCTGGTCTGGATGACTGTACCAGCCCCCCAGGACCCCCGCCTCTAGTCTGCCCTCAGCACAGCTCCACCACAACGCGGCATGGCTAGGGCCCCTCTGGGGAGCAGCTCTCTCCAGGACATGGCCTGGCATTCAGGCCCTTGAGCATCCGGATCAGCTGGACACAGCGGGCAGCTCTTCGCCCACCAGCCCTCTGCATGCCCAGTGGCCCGGGCGCAGCATCTCGTCAGACACGCAGGCTCATTGCCTCCCACTTGCCCGACTGTCTCCACTGCCTGGGCCACGCCCTCCTCCCGCTCCCCGGGGCCCCTCGCTGGGTCAGTAGCTCAGCTCCCCCGACTGAGCCAGCACTTTCTGTGGACAGGCCCCAGGGGCCCTGGGGCTGAAGAGCGGACCCCTGGTTCCTGCTCTTAGGAGCCTCCAGTCCGGGGGTGCTGACGCTGGCCTCTTGGGAAGTGAGGTGTGGGTGGGCTGCGCTGGGGAAGGAGTGGCGGGCACAGCATTGCAGTTGGAAGGAACAGCCTTTGCAAAGGCTGTGAAGCAGGAGGGAGCAGAGCCAGGCTGCTCTGCTGACTGTGTGACCTCTGCAGTTGCTCAGAAGAGCTCTGGGCTTGGGGCTGAAGGCTCCCAGGTGCTGACTTGAAATTCCCAGTGGCTGTGTCTGCGCTTGTGCTGCTGAAGTCCGATGCGGACCTTGCACTGAGACTTGCAGCCTCCTGCCACCTCCGGGGACATCCAAGTTCCCGCCCATGACCTACCCCCTGTGCCCCAGGCCCCGCGCAGTGACCGCAGCTGCCTTTTCCCCAGGGCCAGGCCCAGGCAGAGAGGGTCAGGGTCACAAGCCTGCAAGGGCTCAGAGAAGGGCAGAGCAGCGGTGTTCTTGCCCCAAGCTGGCAGCCCCAGAAGGCACCTGGGGCTACTCCACAGGGGTCAGGTACCCCCACGGGGAGGACACTGCCCTGCAAGGAGTGTTCAGGACCCAGGGGTCGGTGGGGGGAGCCTGGGAAGGCGAGATACCTGGTCAGCCGTCCTCGTGCAGGGCCTGGCGTGCGGGCAGGCACCTGCGGGTGGGGGAACCTGGGACTTGGTGGGCACGTGGGGGCTGAGTCGTGGGTGAGGCCCCAGGGGAGGGCGTGGTCCCCCCACCAGGCTCCCTGTGCCCAAGAGAGCACCAGTGAGTAGTAAATAAAAAATACCACGTCGGGTTGAGGGGGAGGTGGGTGAAGAACATAAAGAGAGAAACAAAGAGAGACTGCGAAAGAATGGAAACATTTATATCCCAGTCCCTTCAGTGATACCTTTTTCCTGCCTTTGACTGGGACCCACCCAGATCATGCAGCCAGCCCTGGGACAGGAACATGTGGAGATGCTCAGGGTGGGTGCAGTGACTGGACAGAAGGAGATGGCCAGGGGGCAGGCCGCTGCGCGCCAGGCCTGGGCCCGGGGGCTTAGAAATCCTCTCTCCAGGCAGGAGTGGTCAGAGTCATCCTATCTCACAGGGGTGGGGAGAGCAGGGCCAGGGGGGAGAAGGGCTTCCTCCCCATGAAGAGGTCTGGGAGTCCCGCTGAGCTGCGGACCAGACCTCGGGGCACAAGCGAAGTTTCCTGGGAGGAGGCAGGCTGGCCTCAAACTGAGGTGCCCTTTGCGTGCCTGTCATGGTGGAGGAGGAGCAAGCGGGGTGGGGGGATGACACAGGCATGCTGGGGTCAGGAGCCCGTCCTGAGCCCCTACCAGCCACCGCAAGCCTGCCCAGCAGATAAAGGCCTGTCTCAGAGCACGTCTTCCTAGGTGCTAGTACTGACACAGCCAGGGCTGAGCCAACGGCAGGGCTGAGTTCCAGAACAAGGACGGAGCGGGGAGGACTCCGGGAGGGGTGGGAAGGGGGCCTGCTTGCCCTCTGACCTTGCTACCCTCCTCTGGCTTCCTGGGGCCGTGTTTCTCTGGCGAGAGAGGTCAAGACCGTCTTGCCAGCCGACGGTCAACCTTACCCCTGCTAAGACTGCAGGTCAAACGTGGGACGCCCACTTACATAGGAATTTTGGATAAACAAGCAAATGTTTTTGGTATTAGTGTGTCCCAAATATTTCACGGGACATACTTAAACTAAGAAAGTATTTGTTTGCTTATCTGAAATTCCCGCTTGGGTGAGTATCTTTCATTTCCTAAATCTGGAAACCGTTCGCCCACTCAGCCTGAATGCTTTGCCTGCTGTCAGTAACCCTGAAACCGTTCTTATCAGCCCCCACAGGACAAGCCCAGGCAAACAACTGTCAGGAAAAGTCCCAGATGAGAGTGACTTGAGAGATCAGCTTTCCCCATCAGCGATCTGAGCCTTAGACAGTAGGAGTGTTGCCCAAGGTCACGTAAGCAGAGGGTGTCCATCCGGGTCACTTGGGGGTTGCTTGGCACTTCCCCGTGTGCCTTGGGCCACCAGCCCAGTGTCAGAGTTGCTGCTTCCATCTGCAGAGGAGGAAACTGAGGCCCATGGGAGGCCCTCACCAGAAGTCTAACCCCCACCTAACGCAAGGCCTGATTCACTAACCCTGGCCCTCCCCCAAGGTTCCAGCCTCCGCGTTGGTGGCTAACGATGTGGGGTTCAGCGAAACTGATGTGGACGTTAACCTCGGTGCCTCAGTTCACTGGCTGAGTGACCCTGGTCAGGCGCTCCCCGCCCCTGAGCCTCAGTTTTCTCATCTGCGTGATGGGAATAATGACATGCCCACCTCCTGGAAGTAGTGATGATGGGGCAAGGGAAACCTGGACCCTGAGCGTGGCTCTGGAGGCCTCCCCGGGGCTGTCAGATCGCCTAGGGGTCTGCAGGGAGGGGCAGACCCAGGGACCACCGTGCCCCGTCTCAGTGGCCCTCCTCCCCAGGGCTATGAGGTCGCCTGGGGGTCTGCAGGGAGAGGCAGACACTGGACCACTGTGCCATCTCAGTGGCCCTCCTCCCCAGGGCTCTGCCCACGATGTTCCCTCTCCTGGTTCTGCTCATCCCCCAGCTGAACTGCTGCCTCCTTCAGGCCAGAACCCACAGCCTCACTGCTTCCCCTAGACTGTTCACATCCAGTGAGACTACACCAGTAATGATGATCGCTGCCCTACACAGATCGGGCGGCTCCAGCTCCAAGCAGCTCCTGTGGAATTTTCACAGGAGCCCTAGAGCACAGATTCTGCTTCCGTCCCCACATTACAGAGCGGATCAGGCAGCTGGTCAGCGGCTGAGCAGGCGCCTGAACCCGCCCCCAACACAGGCCTGGACGCAGTCAGTGCCCAGGAAATACTCATCACATGCACCAGCCGACGTGTCAAATCAGACGGCGCTTTACCTCTCCCCGTCTCTTTCCCTGACGAGATGTTCATTCCTTGAGGTCAGGGACTCGATCAGGTTTGTCTCATGACCAGCACAGAACCTGGTACACGGTAAGTACAGCCACGAAATTAAAAGACGCTTGCTCCTTGGAGGAAGAGCTATGATAAACCTAGACAGGGTATTAAAAAGCAGAGACATTATTTTGCCGATCAAGGTGCGTCTAGTCAAAGCTATGGTTTTTCCAGTAGTTATGTGTGGATGTGAAAGTTGGACCATAAAGAAAGTTGAGCTCTGAAGAATTGATGCTTTTGAACTGTGGTGTTGGAGAAGACTCTTGAGAGTCCCTTGGACAGCAAGGAGAATCAACCAGTCCATCCTAAAGAAAATCAACTCTGAATATTCATTAGAAAGACTGATGCTGAAGCTGAAGCTCTAGTACTTTGGCCACCTGGTGGGAAGAGCTGACTCATTGTAAAAGACCCTGGTGCTGGGAAAGATTGTGGGTGAAAGCAGGAAGGGGTGGCGGAGGATGAGATGCTTAGATAGCACCATCAACTCAATGGACTTGAATTTGAGCAAACTCTGGGACACGGTGAAGGACAGAGGAGCCTGGCGTGCTATAGTCCATGGGGTTGCAGAGAGTCAGACATGGCTTAGCGAGTGAACAACAACAAATGCTTGATGAATAAACAAAAGAATGAATGAAGCAGAAGAGAGTTTGCGCCTTACAAAGATGGACAAGGTGGCCGAGAACGCTCTCTCCTGACAAGGCCGCGATCAGTGAAGCCTGGGCACCAGGCTCATGTCCATGACCTTCATTATGCCTGCAAACAGCTAGGAGCGCAGGCAGGAAGGGGCCTGGGCCCAGCTGAAGAGGCCATGCCGACTAGAGGGTGTCCTGTCCAGCTCACTCCACATTCAGTTGCTTGCTTTTTTTGTTTTGTTTTGTTTTGAAAAAACAGCTTTAATCATATGCCATAAAATTCGCCCATTTAAAACGCACAGCTCAGCATTTTCCAGCATGGTTAGTGCCACGTAGTCACCATTCAACCTAACTATAGAACATTTCATCACCCGACAGAAGCCCTGCCCCTCCAGCAGTCGCTGCCCGTCTCGCCCGCCCTCCCCCAGCCCAGGGCAATCACTCATCTACTTCCTGTCTCTACAGATTCACCTGTTCTGTGCATTTCAAATAAACAGAGTCAAGGCATTCATGACTGGTTCTTTCACTGAGCATGATGATCAAGGTGCATCCACGCTGTGACCTGTGCAGCACACGCATGTTTTCACGGCTGAATACTATTCCACGGCATGGACAGGCTGCATTCTGTCTATCCAGGCATCAGTTGACGGATGTGTGGTTTTTTTTAACCACTTGTTTCTATGCTGCTATGAACGCTCACGTACAAATCTGTGTGGACACATGTTCTTGTGTCTCTTGAGTATCCACCTAGGAGTAGAATTGGTGGATCATACTCTATGGTTAACATTTTGCTTCCTCTCAATTTGGGGGGAAAAGAACAATAATCTTTCTTGAACAATTTAAAAATGCATTCCATACATGTAGCTCCGTGGCTGATTCATGTCAATGTATGACAAAACCCACTACAATATTGTAAAGTAATTTGCCTCCAACTAATAAAAATAAATGAAAAAAAAATGCATTCCATCACCTAAGCAGGACTAAAGCTTCTGCCTAGTTGAGCCAAGAATCCAAACAGAGGCTCCTTGAGGGGACCAGGCACCTCAGGGAGTCATGTCAGTCCAGATCCTGGCTTTGTCAGGCGCTGCGTGACTTTGTCCAAGTGTGTCCGCCTCTCTGGACCTCAGCATCCTTGGCTGTGACAGGAAGAAGATCATACAGAGCTTGAAGACTCTAGGCACCTCCCGGCGCTCTCAGAGCCTCAGTTTCTCCTCCATCGATTGAGGTTGCGGCGCTGGCCGCTCAAAGTCCCTTTGGCTTCCTCTTACATGCTAAGAATCTCCTCTGGAGCTTCATTCGGAATTCAGCCAGCAGCAGGACCTCAAGCTGCCTCCTGACCAGCTTCCTGGAGACTAGACAGGAGTTTTTACTTTCAGAGAGGAGGACCCTCGAAGGAGCTGCTGGTTCCCTGATCGGGGCTGCAAAGCTGAGTTCGGGGGGCCTGCTTCTGACTTGGGGGAGCTCGGGAGGCGAGTAAGACCACCTCCCACAGACAGACAGACGGACGGACTGTGTGCCCAGCTTGTCTCCCACACTCTCTTTGCCTGTCCTGGTGCAGTGCACAAAAGTCTCTTCCCTCAAGGTGGTCTCGGGAGAACTCTGTAAGGGGAGACCCAGACATCCCAGGGGAGGCGGCTCCCCCAGCTCACGGAGTGGCTCTTGCTTTCCAGAAAACGGGGTCAAAGGCATGCTAGCATGAGGACCTCAAGTTTCCCCAAGACAAGCCAGAGGGGTGCGTGTGTGCTGGGGACACAGACAAAATCAATCCACACGGCGGGCGATGATGCTGTCCTTCATTCTCCACTCTCGGGTCAGAGCCCGCAGCTCAGCCCGGCGGTCCCCGCGGGGTGTGGGCCTGTGGGGGCGTGAACCCCAGGGCCGCCCAGCTCTGGGATCATGGGAGTCACCTCGTTTTCCTCCATCGCCTCATCTGGAAGGTGGGAAATCACAAGAGCATCATCTCCCAGGGGGATCAGATGAGTGGAGGCGCATGTAAGGTGCTCAGGCAAGGAGCCTGAGGGTGTACTGTCTCGACTGTGATTATTTTAGGTTAGACGGTCTCCAGCCTTGAATGAGCACACGGCCCCCGTTGATGTGTGTGTATTTATAAAGTGCAGACATGTGTTACTGAACTAGCACATTCCGTCCGTCATAAAACACATCCTCAGAATGGAAGTTTTCAAAGGATCATGAGTGGACGCAAGCATTCCCATCTTTTCTTGCTCTTCCTGCCCCGTCCAGAGCTCAGCCTCCACCCAGGGAGACGGCTGAGGGGGCTGGGTCAGGGGTGGCTGGCCCAGACCCCTCCCTTGGGCTCTGGGACCAGGCTGTGAACCCTGGAGGCAGGAAGGCATCCAAACACCAACCTCCTGCAGGAGGAGCCCAGGCAGATGTTTGCATTTTCTGGTGGCTCAGACAGTAAAGTGTCTGCCTACCATCGGGAAGATCTCCTGGAGAAGGAAAGGGCAACCCACTCCACTACTCTTGCCTGGAGAATCCCATGGATGGAGGAACCTGGTAGGCTACAGTCCATGGGGTTGCAAAAGTCGGACGTGACTGAGTGACTTCACTTTCACTTTCTTTTACTGGTAAGCCTTGTACTAGGCCCCGTTCCAAGCACTCCCCGAATATTAACTCCTCGAAAAGGAGAGGCTCTGTGTTTTGTTTTAGCAGACGGGGAGCTGAGGCACAGAGGGTTTAAGTAACCTGTCCACAGCCACACAGCTGGCAAGGAACAAGCCCGACTCTGAACCAAGAGAGCCAGGCTCCAGAGCCTGGGCTCCCGTCTGTACTCACCACGGCCGGCCCTGTCTCCGGCTCCCGCCCCAAGGGCCTGGGGCCTTGGAGCCCCTAAGGATAACATGGTTGCCACCCCCATTTACAGATGCAGAGACCGAGCTTCACAAGGGTGGAATGAGCTGCCCCGGCCCAGCTGGGAGGCCGCTGGGATCCAGTCTCTGGTCCAAGCGGAGATCTTCACCAGCCGCCGCCGAGCTGCCCCTGGAGACCCTGTTTTGAGAAGAGCCCTGGAGACAGAGTCCCGAGGCCGTCTCTGAGCACCGACTCTGCCGTTGGCTCACTCGGGCGATCTCGGACAAGTCCCCGCAGAGGGTCTCAGTCCCGGGCACCCTCACAGCTATGCCCTGCACAGACTGAGCTGGCGACCCATCTCATGGAGTGGGAGAAACTTGCCTGAGGATACACGGCGCGCAAGGGGCAGTCCCTGGACTCGAACCCGGGCCATCAGAGCCCTTCCCAGCACAGCGGCGGGGGAGGGGAAGCAGACACTTACAGAGTTGGAACTAAGGTACGCAGAGCCACAGTGAGGACCCAAGGCCGAGTCTGCCTGGCGAATAGTCGGTGCTCAGGAGAGGTCTAAAGAGGAGAGAAGGATGGAAGAGGCCCGCGGCGGACTCCAGCCAGGCAGGCACCAGGCGTCCCACCCAGCCGGCCCTGTCGGGCCCCGAGGGGCCCTGCAGTGTTGGGGGGCTGCCCAGACGCAGGGTGCATAGAGCGTACCTGTTAGACTACGGAGGGCAGCGTTTTCAGCCCCGCCGGCTGCCAGGCAGCTCCTCGGTGGGCCCACCCGCACGCAGGAGCGGTCAGCGCCCTCTGAGGGCAGGGGCAGGGAGGGCCCGCGCCCTGTGGCGTCTTCAGATCGCAGGGCTCAGTTCAGTGAGAGGCGCCAAGCCTCGAGGTGGCCGGGGCAGCCTGGGGCAAATCCTCTGCTGGGCCCCCCTGGATCCCACACCACGCCCCTGCCCCGGACTGCAGGAGCCTCTGCTGGCTGGGGGAGAGACGGGCATGGAACGCAGGTGCTTCCCTCTCCTGGCATGAGAACGAGGGGCACAGACAGCCCGGGACCTGGCCCACAGCATGCCGGCCCTCCTCGGCCTGCACGCTCCCGGGAGAGGCGGCCCTGCCACCCATCAGGCCGGTCTTGGCGTTGCCCCGCGGGGCAGCGTAACAAGCCCGAGGTGGCTGGCTCAGGGCACACGGGCCTGAGCCGGGAGCTGGCTCGTTACAGCCCAGGCTCCAGCGTCAGACAGACCTGGGCGTAAGGACTTAGCGGCTCTCTTTCTTGCTTTCCTGATTTTAAAGTGAGGAGAAAAATAGACATCCTGAAGGGTGTGGGGGCTTCCCCGGTGGCTCAGATGGTAAGGAATCTGCCTGCAGTGCAGGAAGCCAGGTCCAATCCCCGGGTCGGGAAGACCCCCTGGAGAAGGAAATGGCAACCCACTCCAGTATCCTCGCCTGGAGAATCCCACGGACAGAGGAGTCTGGAGGGCTGCAGTCCACGGGGCCACAAAGGCTCAGACACGTCTGAGTGACTAACACTTTGACTTGCACTTCCGAAGGGTGTGAGAACTGAAAAGGTCAACCTCTGTGCAGCCCTCAGGACAGGCCTGGGCAGAGGAATCACTCTGGAAGCGCCAGTCACCGCCGACGCCGCTGTTCCATGCGCATTAGCACTGTTCTGCTTCATCCGCTTCCCATCTGCCTCTGTCTGACCCTCAGGCCTCTCTTCTGGAAAACCGGGCTAATTACCGGCCCGGCAGGGTTGCTATGAGGATTAGACGTGCTAACTCCCGCTCTCGTAAATGACCAGACAGTACTGGGCACACAATCAGTGTTCCTTATCAAGACCTACCCCGGGGCTGAGGGTCGGAAGAGTGCAAGTCTTCAGAGCCGGCGTTGACTAAACCAGCCCAACTAATCCGACTTCTCCGAAATCTGGCTTCTCGTGGCTTGGCATACAGCAGGCGCTCCATAAATGTAGTCCCTTTACTGCCTCCTCAGGGGTGTTCCCACAAGCGGGGGCCCCTGCCTGCAGGGCGGCCTCTGGAGGTCACTGAGTCTGCCGAGGGCCCACCTCCGCCCCTGGAGACTGCGAGGCGAGGGACGCCCTGGTCTCACTCAGGAAGCCCAGGGCCAGCGGCCTCTCAGGCTCAGAGAGGAAGCACCTCGAGCATCTGGAGGAGGGTCAGAGGGCAGATGGGACCCGATGAGGCCTGTGTGAGGCCTGGGTGCCCCAGGTCCTGCCTGCCTGCGTCCCAGCACCCCTCACCTGGTCGCCTGGCTCCCGCTCACCTCCTTCCGTCTGCGGAAGGCGTCCCCTGACGCCACCCTGCGCTCTGACCTCCTGACTTTGCACCGGGCGCTGGTCGACGGCGCTTTCACACACCCGTCCTCACTGGGGCTCCCCACGGCCACGCAGCTGGGATCCCGACCCGTTTCATCCACCGCCAAGTCCTTTCTGCTCTGCTGGACTTTGATCTCAGCTCAAGCTCTCTGCAGGGCACCCCCGCTGGCGTGTCGGGACAGTCCACAGCACCCTGCCTGGGAGACGCTCAGCCTGCCCTGTGGCTCTCTGCGTGGCCGGGCCGCCTCTGCCATGCCCTGTCTCCCTGAGGCCCTGAGGCCCGGGCTGCCTCGACCCCCTTGGCCCCGGCATAGCAGGGGCTCCAAGGCCCTGCCCTCGGGGGCAGACCCCGTGCTGGGCGAGGCGGTCAGCTACCCGACCACCGTTGTGTGAGACAGTGGACCCCAAACGATGACGTCCACAGGGCCCGAGAGGGAGAGTGCAGGGTCGGGGGAGGGCTTTGGTACGGAGACCAGCGGTCAGGGGAGGCCTTGAGGGAAGGAGACGTTCATGCCGGTCCTGGAGGCTCAGGAGGAACCAGCCAGGGGAGGGTCAGAGGCAAGGCGTATGCAGGCAGACGGAAGAGCCGGTGCAAACCCGCTGAGCGGAGGCTGAGCCCGTGGGGCTGAGCACGCGGGGTTGGCGGGCTGGAGGGAAGGACCGCGTGTGGCAAAGATGCCGTGAAAGGCCCTGGGCCAGGAGCTTAACCTGTCTGCGAGGAGGACAGGGATGGACTAGAGGCTTCAAGCAAGGGAGGTGACAGTGTCTGATTACTGTTATGAAAGAACCCATCTGGCCGCTGAGTGGAGAAGTTACGGAAGGGGTTCTGGGGATGGGGGAGGGAAAGACTTCCCCAGTAGCTTGAAATGATCAACTTCACCACCAGCGAGAGCAGCACATAATGCTGCTCCTCTGAGACAACGGGACTCTGGAAAACTGAGCTTTCTGAATAACAAACGAGAAGGAAACATAGTGGGCTCCCGCCAACAAGCAATGACAGTCCACAGAGCCCGTAAGTGCAAAAGCCACGCACAGCTGAGGTCACTTGCCAGAGTTCCAGTGAGTTCTAAGAGCTACAGATTCAACGGAAATAGTCGTTCACGTTTTAAAATCGGAGTCCAGGTCAAAACACAGACAAAAAAAGCTGGGCTTCTGGCTTCTTTGGAACATTCCAGAACTTTGACAGTCCCGGCTCTGTACTCGGTCAGGGCACAGAGTTGAGGCCGCTTCTTTCCGCGTGTGACTCAGTCTGCCTGCTGCCCCCAGCCCAGTCACTGGTCACTCTCATGGCCCGCAAGCCATCTGGGCTTGTTCTTACAGGTCCACTGATTCCCAGGTTTGGTGAGGGTGCGGAGTGACCGGAGTTTTCATCCTCAGCTATGGCCGTGTAAGTCGCAAAGAGTTGTCCAGGGTCACTCTGCAAACCATTCTGTAATTTCTAGCGAAGTGGGAATTATCTTGTGAATTGAAGACATGCGCTTGCCATCCCCCTGCAACTCTTGTCCTGGGTTTATACTGAGGCAGGAGACAGGCGGGCTCCAGCTTAGGATGGACAGCTGGCCTCCTCTTTATAGTTCTTGGGAGAGGAAAGGTAGGTTTCAGCCCGGACACTCACAGCTAACCTTCTGATGGCTGGGACAAAAAAGGCTAAACTCTGTCTGAGAAAAGGATCAAGAGACGACAGGTTTGCCCTCCTTGGGGCGAGGGAGACCCTGCACGTGGCAGAAAGGCTCCTCCGGGGTCACAGGACAGGGGACCCCAGGCCATAGTAGGTCTTGCCCTTTCCCTCCCCAGAAGCCCTTGCACTGAAATCCGTCTTGGCGGGAGGCTGCCAGCACACCTAGGGGAGGGTCTTAAGTCAAACGAGCAGGGGGAGGGGGGCAAAACAAGATGATCGGCCGGAGGGCAGACACAGACCCAGACCGTCCCCTCATAAATGATTTCAACTTCCCAAACACAACTCTCGAGATTCTCTGGCTGAGTGTGCTTGTGCGTCTTCCGGCTGCTACTGTTTTTCCAATAAACATTTTAGTATTCTCTCTTCCTTCCGCCTCGTTATCAGAACTTTCTAGTCAAGGCAGGCACAGACTGGGGGTTTCAGCTCTGGTCACCGGCCTTTGTGGACAGCGGTAGGGCTCGTGGTTTACACCCAGGCGACCAGGGTTCAATTCCTGGTCGGAACTAAGGCCTCACTTCCAGCTGCTGCTGCTGCGTCCAAAATCAATACCATGGAGGAGCTTGCACGCACGTGCATGAGAGGACGTCCACAGCACCAGCGTCCATTGGCAGGAGCCAGAAGCACACCGTACTACAGACCCCCCGGAGCCCCACCTACGGTCACAACAACGGACACGGTTCAGCTACTGCGCACAGCCCGCGTGAACCTCAGACACACGTGCGGGAAAACTGCAAGTTTCAGAAAAACACAGACAGGACGATTCCATTCCGCTTACACAGCACGCCCAGACAGACACACCAAAGCCCCTAAAGTGTAAGGAGTCGAAACAGAACAGGAGCCCGCGGGGCCCTCTGGATACAAAGGCCTTTTCAGGTCTCCCCCATTTCTTATTTGCAGGATAAAGGCTTCCCCTCCCAGGCTTTCCCAGCGTACCCAGGGCAGGTTCGAACAGCTGCTGACCAGGGAAGTAAGGGAGCCGCGGTCCAGAAACAACGCTGTCGCTCCGTCGCTCCGTCGTGTCCGCCTCTTTGCGACCCCATGGACTGCAGCACGCTGGGCCTCCCCGTCCTTCACCGTGTACCGGAGCTTGCTCAGACTCACGTCCATCCAGTTGGTGACTTGACAATATCCTGGAGCCCTTCTCCAGGAGCGAAGCCCCCACCCAGGTGGACGATGGTAACTTCAGAGCCCAGGATCCCTGGAGCACCGCCCTGTGACCACATCACCAGCCGATCAGAAGAAAGTCACAGACCCTGCAGCCCTCACCCCAGCCTTAAAAACTTCTCCCCACAAAACTTCAGGGAGTTTCAGTGTTTTTTTTTAAGATCAGTGTTTTTTGTATCCTGACCAGAAAACCTTTGCCTTCCTAGTATAGGAAGATACTTAGCTCTGGGTCCTCTGAAATCTTGGTTCTGCTTTTTACATTTAGGTCTATGATCCATTTTTAACTGATTTTTTTTTAACATGCAAAAAGTTGCATATTTTAATGTATACAACTAAGTGAATTTGAGGAGAAGTGTATACCCATGAAACCATCACCACCGTCAAGGCCATAGACATACCCCTCCCCTCCCAGTTTTTGCCTGCTTCTACTATTATTGTTATTTCCAAACTGACTTTTGTCTGCGAAGTGAGGGAGCAGTTGAGATTCTTTTTCTCCCTACTCTGATATCCCATTTCTGCACTTGTTAAAAGCGTTTTCCTTTCCCCATGGGTTTGACTTAATGCCTTGCTTTGTGGTTTAAAAATTATTATTCTTTAAACTGTGTACTCCTCTTTTGTATGTGTATATTTCACGTTAAAAAATGTGAATTGCCTCTTCCGTGAAGGCACTGTGCTCAGGCCTATGGAGAAAGCGGTGACCTAACAGCCCGTCCCACGCCGTGAGCGGACAGCTCCGCAAGGCCACCTGGGTTTCCGACTTGTGACGAGGCACGTGTGGTTTCTCCTGTTGGGAAAGATCCAAGGTGGAGGAGGAATCGATTGAAACCAGTTGCCTAAACACTGGCTGAGGAGCCTGTTAACATGAACACGATCTGAAGGTCTCAGTGGGCCACAAGCTCAACCCGAGTCAAGGATTTAAGGTCAGGGAAGGGCTCCTCCACCGCCTCCACGGTGTACACGCAGTTTCCTCCTTCCCCTGTCCCCATGCCTCTCCTCTGTCCAGCCCTGTGCGGGGTCTTTGACCCATCTCTGGGAGAGGGGATGCCTGGAGGGGGCTACGGAGCAGGGAGGGGGCTGGGGGGCCTGTCCTTGGAAGAGCGGGAGAAACGTGGGTCTGAGGCCCAGAGGGGAGAGCAGGACACTTTTATCCCCCAGGTAGGCACGGGGGAGGAAGACCCCAGCCCCAGAACGGAAAGTTTGATCCTAAGTGTGGATTGTCTAACCTGTCGGGATTCCCAGGGGACGGGGTTGGCCCTCTCCCCATGGTACAATCATCCAAACGCTGCCGGGCTCCCACCCCTCCATACCAAGCTCCCCTGACGTGAGCGGGAGGCAGGAGACAGAGGGGCCCCAGGCTGGGTGGCAGCAGGGTGTCCCCAGGGGACAGGTACTTCCAGGTGAGGAGGAGGACCTGCGCCCTGCCCAGGTAAGAGCCAGGGCCCACAGCTCTCTTTCTCAAAGTCAAGGAGACCTTGACAACTGTACATGCATAGCAGAGCTCCTTGGAGGTCAAGAGGGGAGTGATGCCAACCTATCCATCGGCCTCTTTCCTGGAATCCCTCTTGGCTCTGAGATGCCCAGGCACGCACGGGAGGACGCTGGGATGGACCGAATCCAGGCTCAGAACCCGGCCAAGCAAGGTGACTGGCCAAAGGAAGCCCGGAAGAGATGCCCCATAAAGGTGATTCAAGCTGCCACGAGGGCGTGGCTCTCTCTCTGAGGCCGCCTGGGTGTCTATCCACAAGTAAACTTTTCCTGCTAATAAACACCAGACATGTATTATTACTTTCCGTCTCTGTGGGAATTCCTTTCTGCAAAGCCGAAGGGCCAGGGCCTTGTCACCAGCCACTGGTCTAGTGGCCAGGATTCAGCGCCCTCACTGCCGGAGCCCGACCTCGGTCTCTGCCCCGGGACTGAAATCCTGCTTCAAGCCGCTGCTGGCCGAGGCCACCCGAAATCAGAAGGACACCTTTGTCCTTGAGCATCGTGGTGAGTCAAGGCCTGAGACCCAGTCCTTCCAGGCCACTTACTGGAAGGACACTTGGTTTCCCTTCAGGCCCCGGCACTAAGCGGGAGGCCTAAGGCAGCTGGGTGGAATGTGCCGCCAGCCCCCGGCTCTGCCTGGAATTTCACGGGCGCATTTTGCAGTCACTAAACTTAGCACCGGTGGCCTGTGGCCTCTGGGTCGGCCCCGGCATGCCAGAGGCTGAGAATGAATCACAGGGAGAGTGGGCAGGAGAAAACACGATGGGCCAGACCTGGGAGGAGAGGGCCCTGTCGGGCAGTCCTGGTCCCCTCCTGCCCTGTCCCCCTTGGTCCAGTGATGCCGTTCTTACCCACCCCCCCCCCAAAAAAAGTGCACGCTCTCTGGGGAGAGGGTCTGGTGGGAGTCCTTTACCCCACACATTCCACATACTTTTACTGATGGCCTACTGTGTGCCGGGCGCCTTGCTACACCCTGAAGACACTACGGGGATTTGGCAGACCCTGTCTGGCCCCGTGTAGCAGACAGATAGGTTCAGCCAAAGGGTGCTTGGGGGGCTGACAGGGGGCAGCCCCAGCCTGGGGAATCTAGGAGGGCTTCCCAGAGGAGGCCGCATCTACATGGAGACCTGGAGGTGGAGAGAAGAGCTAGCCTGGGGAGACGGGGGGAGGGCGGCTCAGGCAGACGGCCAGGCCAGGCTGCGACGGGCGAGGGGGACGAGGGGCTGTCCCCTGACGCCCAGCCCAGCTGCCTCCCACGACACCCTGATGCCGCTCTGACTTTCTGCCTGCTCCCTGGACCGCCGTGCTGGAGAAGAGAGACCACTCTCTGGGGTTCCGCTCTTGGCCAGGACTTGGGGCTCCTGCTTCCTGACTGAGCCACCCTGGGCAAGCCGGCTCACTCCTTTGGACCTCAGTTTCCTTTTCTGTAAAATGGGGATAAGAGCGGGTCCTCGGGGCTTCCCTGGTGGCGCAGTGGGAAAGAATCCCCCTGCCAGTGCAGGAGACGCGGGTTTGAAGATCCCTGGTCCGGGAAGATCAGAGCAACTAAGGCCGACAACTACGGAGCCCGTGCTCTGCACAGCAGAACCCGCCGCAGTGAGGAGCCCCTGCACCCCAACGAGAGAAAAGCCCGCCAGCAGTGAAGACCCAGCACAGCCCCAAATAAACACATCACATCAAAGCTTCTGATTGGAAGTGTTCACAAGACACGCTCGTTCGAAAAAAAAAAAGGCAGATCCTCTAGTGACGACTCCCTGACTGTGCAGCTCACGGGGCCTGATGCTCAGCAGACCCCTGATAAAACGGGAGCTGTCTCCATCTGGCCTGTGACTTCCTCGCCCATGAGTCGGTGAGCCTCCTGAGGGCAGGGCAGCCGTCCTCTGAAGCCCCGTCCGTGGCCTGGTCCGGGAGGAGGTGGATGCCTGTCGGGCCGGAAGCTTTGTTTTCTGCACACTGCTCAGTGCCTGGCCGGAGTGCGGGGAAGGGTGTTCACACGCCTGGATGGGAGCCTCTGTCCACCTGCCCGGCCTGCTCAGCTCGCGGAGGACACAGAGAAGGTCAGCCTCCCTTGCGTGGCCAGCAGCTGTCACCGACAGGCCCCGAGAGCTGCCCTTCGTCTCCATCGGACGTGGAGGTGGCCCTGGTGGCGGCCAGCCCTCCCCTGGACGGGGGCAGCTTTCTGCCGCCCTCACCCTGGGGACTGGCACGCACCGCTGACCCACGAATGCCAACCCGTCCTGACTGCACGCGCGGGCCTGGGGCAGGGGTCTGGGGGGTCCCTTGCTTGTGCTGTCTGCCCGCCCCAGCGGGATCTCTGGATGCGGGGTGGGGGGTGGGCGCAGTGGGGCTGGACCCCACCCAGGGTCCAACCTCTTCCTGGGCAGCTGGCCCCAGGGAACTCTGACTTGTCATACATTCCCTCAGGACTGCTAAATTTTATTTTTAGGATTCACCTCCTGGGTGAGCCAGAGTTCTCTCATAAATCTTCTTACTCCAGCGGCCCGGGGGGTCAGGATTAGCCCCTCGGTTTACAGATGGGGGCTCACGGGCGGAGAAGCGAGGAGGGTGCCCGGAGGTCACACAGCCAGGAAGGGGCAGAGGAGCAACAAAAGCCAGCTGCTGACTCCAGAGCTCCCTCCAGCCAGGAGAGGACGCGCTCAGCTGGGTGTCCCGATGCGGAGCTGCGCCAGCATACGGGCAGCCCCAGCAGGAAGAGGCGGAGACCCGGCCCGACCCCACGCCTGCAGACTGAGCCCCAGGCCTGCACACAGCCAGGCGGCCCGGGGGTCTAGCGGTGGAAACGGGCCAGGCTGTGCACCAGCTTCCTGTCCTGCCCTGCAGCCAGCACCTGCAGCAGACAGCGAATGCCTCCTAAACGCGGAATGAATGGAAGCCGGACAGGGTTGAGGGGAGATCCCAGTCAGGGCCCCCGGCTGAGGGAGCGGACACCGACGGGTCAAGCTGCCCAGAGGCTTCCTTACCGCCCTGTTCCCACTGCTGAGCTGGCCAGGGTGGAAGGGTCCAGGGGTTCACACCCGCTGGACCAGTCACAGCCAGCCCTCCCTGGTCAGGGGCGACTGGCCCAGGCATGAGCCATCTATTTGGGACAATGAGTCTCAACCCAGGAATGTTTTTTTGAATGTGGGACCCAGAAGGTTGAGTCCAGATGCTATAAAATGTGAAACTCGGGCTGGGGCAATTATGTTTCCACTTACGCAGCTGTAGTGAAAGCCACAGTTGTCTCCACTGGGACAGTTTCCACCTGCAAGACAAAATAAATCTGGCCACCAAGTGGCTTGGTGGATCAAATTGTACCTTTCTCATATGATGAGAAATCTAGAGGCAGGTGAGCAGAGGCATTGATTCGCTCAGTGAGATCAGAGCTGGAGTTGTGTGATTTCCTTGGCTTTCCCTCCTGGTTACGAGATGGTTGCCGCGGCTCCAGGCATCATATCTGCATTCAAGGGAGGATGAAGGAGAGGAAGGCCAGGCCATCTATAGTTGATGCCTTTTATAATAACAACAAAAAACACCCAGAAATGTTTCCAGAGCCATAGCAGATGTCTGCTATGTCTCATTGACCAAAACTGTGTCTCACGGCTGCGGCAAAGGGAGCCGGGAAAGAGCGTTTAGCTGAGCACAGTGCTGAATGTAACCAGGGCTCTTTTAAATGAGAGGGGATGCTGGGTAGACAGCTGCCCACCTCTGCCCTGCAATGGTCCTCAGGCAGACAGACTGATGCATGGAGGGCTGTGGTGGTCTGGGTGCCTGATTCCAGATTGTGGTTCAACACCCCTGTGGATTCTGTGATTGCCTTAAACTCTACTTTTGGGTTAAGCCCCTGATAGCTCAGTTGGTAAAGAATCCACTTGCACTGCAGGAAACCCTGATTTGATTCCTGGGTCGGGAAGATCCACGGAGAAGGGATTGGCTCCCCACTCCTGTATTCTTGGGATTCCCAGTGGCTCAGCTGGTAAAGAATCCACCTGCAATGCAGGAGACCTGGGTTCCATCCCTGGGTCGGGAAGATCCCCTGGAAAAGGGAATGGCTACCCACTCCAGTATTCTGGCCTGGAGAATTCCAACAGTCCATGGGGTCGAAAAGAGTTGGACGTGACTGAGCAACTTTCACTTCACAAGCCAGTTGCAGTGGGTTTTCAGAGTAATCCAAGAACGGCTGTAGAAGCCAGGTGCATGCCTGACGTCCTCAGACACGTCCTGAGGACGGTGTCTGCCTGGGCACTGGTGCCCCTCAGGGGCCATGACCTGGCTCATGTGACATCGTTGCCATGCCAACAGTGGATGGGCCAGGAACCTGGGCCCTGGGACCTGGGAAGGCAGCAGTCCCTTCTGGGCGGGAGGAAATGAAATACCGTGTCCTGGGCCTGGCTTCCTGAAGATAAAGGACGGGGCTCCGGGGATGCAGTGTGCTGGGCGGCAGGCAGCTGCCGCTTTGCAATTTGAGAGGAGCAAGAACGCTGAGGGACTGGAGGGGCATCACGAGGAGAACCCAGGAGGGGGCCAGGCTCAGCTCCGGGAGCCTCGGTTTCCTCACCTGTCAGATGGGGCCACTAACAGTTCTCAGCTCTGTTGACTGAAGAGTAAATGAAGTCATATGATCAAGGGTTTCGCATAGGATCTGGAACATGCTAAGTGCTCAGTAAGGAGTAGTTATAACATTACTGTTACAGTAGGTGCTCGGGAAATGTTTTCTTTTAATTAATTTATTTGGCTGCATCGGTCTCAGTTGCTGGATCTTTCGTTGTGATGCGTGGACTCTCTAGCTGCAGCTTCCGTAGTCGCAGCACTTGAGCGTGGCTGGTCCGTGGCATGTTCGCCGACCAGGGATCGAACCTGTGGTGGAAGCACAGAGTCCTACCCGCTGGAATCCCGGGAGAGTCCCTAAGACCTTCTTTAAGAATGTGCATCAGAATGAAACGAGATGCCTGCACATCACTTAGCACAGTGCTGGGCTCAGGCTGGATGCTGGACGCACGCTGGCTAAAACGAAACTCTGAGAAGGAGTGGGCATGAAGGTCAGTCAGGTGATTAGGCAGGACCGTGGTCAACTAGGAGTGCCAAGCGGAGAGTGGGTGGGAAGAGGGGAGTCATGGACAGTTCTTGAGCAGGGGAGTGGCTGGCTGGCACAGGAGTGTCTCAAAGCTTATTCTGGCATCCATCTGCTGTTTATCAGTGTTTGGGTGAAGACGTGAGGGAGCTGCCCACGAAAGGGGCCCATTAAGCCCTAGAACAATGGTTTTGCAGGAGCCTTTGTGGAACCAGATTCCTGCTGTCCAAACCACCCAACTTCCTGCTCCCAACCTGCTGGGAGCTGCGGGAGGCGGCCTTTATCCTCTGGTAATGAGCCAGGGAAGAAATGCTAATTCATCTGTGAGCCCCGGGCCACTCCCCAGTTCCATCTCCACCCAGAAACCTCTGCCAAAGGTCCCTGCACGGGCTAATAGGATTGCTGCTGAGCTTATCTGGGTGAACAAGGCCCCTAAAGGGCCCATTCTGATGGTTCAATGTGCCGTTAACCCTTTGTTTGCACTTCAACCTCTACCAAGCTTAGAGAGTCCATCTTGCATTAACCCCTCACCTGCGGGTAAGGTTTCACAACCACCTGTGGGCACAGGAGCGCTTTCAAAATGCAGAAATGAGCTGGGTCCCCAAGTTTAAGATCCCAGAGCCTCTGTCTTATCTATTCCCTCACTTTTTTGTTAAGTAAACTGCCCCCTGGAGAAGATAGGGGACACTTTCAAGGTCAACCGGGCTGACTCAGGGTCAGGCTTGGAATGGAGTTGACTCACTGGACTCTCAGCTTTTAAGGTACACTGTGCAAGAAAACGGATTTAAAAAAAAAAAAAAAAAACACGTCAAACTGACCAACTCTGGGCGCAGAGTCAGTGAGGCTTGCTTTCAAAGCCTATCTATGAGTTAGCAAGTGTTAAAAAAAAAAAAAAAGAAAAACCTTTCTATACCGTGATGAAGTGAAGTGAAGTCGTTCAGTCGTGTCCGACTCTTTGTGACCCCATGGACTATAGCCTACCAGGCTCCTCCGTCCATGGAATTTTCCAGGCAAGAGTACTGGAACGGGTTGCCATTTCCTTCTCCAGGGGATCTTCCCGACCCAGGAATCGAACCCGGGTCTCCCGCATTGCAGGCAGACGCTTCACCATCTGAGCCACCAGGGAAGCCCCAGCCATGATATCATGGGCCATACAGAAGGCTGAGCTTCGAAGAACTGAGGGTTCTGAACTGTGGTGCTGGAGAAAGCGCTTGAGAGTCCCTTGGACAGCAGGGAGATCAAACCGGTCAATCCTAAAGGAGATCAACCCTGAATATTCTCTAGAAGGACTGATGCTGAAGCTGAAACTCCCATACTTTGGCCACCTGATGCAAAGAGCCACCTCACTGGAAAAGACCCTGGTGCTGGGAAAGACTGGGGGCAGGAGAAGAAGGGGACGACAGAGGGTGCGATGGCTGAATGGCATCACCAACTCGATGGCCATGAATTTGAGCAAATTCTGGGAGCTAGTGGAGGACAGGAAAGCCTGGCGTGCTGCAGTCCATGGGTGTGAGTGACTGAGTGACTGAACGACAACCATCATACCAAGTTCATAATTCAAAAAGATTATTTTTGTTCGTCTGGCTGGTCTCAAGGTTGCAGACTTCTACTTTCTCAGAAGTGACTATTTTTAAGAGAAATTAGTTGAGTTGTTTTTTAGCATTTATGGAAGTGGGCTTGCAAAGGATCTGACATTTCTGCAGGTGGGCCGAAACATCTACAGGAGGTCACCAACTGGCTAATGACTTGGCAGTTACTGTCCAGAATAACTTCCTGCTCATCCCACAGGGCTCAGAACACAGGTTCAAGGGCAGAAGTGGGTCCACGGCGAGCTTTGCCCATCTCCCCACTGGGTGCATGTCTGAGCCGTTCATGGGTCTTTGTGGGGCAGGAGAGTGACCAAGACTCAGCCCCAATATCAAGAAACTCAGGACTATCTCCTTATTCAAACCAAAATAATAATATTAATAAGCTCACATTCTATATTCTGGCAAGTCCACCACTGGGCCTTCTAATCTACCTCCCAGAAACTTTTGCATGGGTGCACAAGTTCGGGTGGTATGCCTGCAGTGACAAAGAGTAAGAGCACCTAAATGACCTTCAGATGGTTTAATAACAAAGCGTACGTTCAAAGGTACGTCCAAACTATCCAACGAGGCCGGAGCTGAAAGAGCAAAGTGCCGCCCCGCGCAACAATGAGAAGGATCCGGAGGTACTGACAGGTGGGGAGAACAGGACGAGACCCACTGGGCGCATTCTTGCTCGAGAGAGGAAACGTTCCCTTACCTGGGTGTGTACACGCCGAAAGTCTCTCTGGGAGGAGAGGAGTGAAACAGACCGGTGTTCTCTCGGGAGGGAAACTCCACCTAGGCAGAGAAAGAGTCTGGCTTTTAGCTCTATATTAATACACTTTTTTCTGCCGCTAGTAGTTTTGTTCACCATGTGCAGGCATCATCTTTCAACTGAAAACAGTTACTCATCCAAGAGAACTGAAAATATGTGTCCATGAAAAAACCTGTGCACAGATGTTCATAACAGTGTAAGTCATTATTTTGTCAGGCATTAGAGAAAGTATGGAAAAAACCCCAAAGCCCATCAGCTGATGAATGGATAAAGATAATGTGATCTTTCCCTGAAATGGAATATTACTCAGCCATAAAAAGGGACGAAGCACTGATACAAGTTCAACATGGGTGAACCTTGGAAACATTATGCTGAGTGGAAGAAGTCAGGCATGAGATGCGATACCATATATTGCATGAAATATCCAGAATAGAAAAATCCATAGGGACAGAAAGCAGATCAATGGCTTCCTGGGGGAGGGGGAAATGGGGAGTAACTGCTAATGGACATTGGGTTTCTCTTTGCAGTGATGAAATGTTCTAAAATTATATAGTAGTAAAGTTGCCTCATAAATAGTAGTAATGGTTGGGCTTCCCTTGTGGCTCAGCTGGTAAAGAATCCACCTGCAATGCGGGAGACCTGGGTTCGATCCCTGGGTTGGGAAGATCCCCTGGAGAAGGAAAAGGCTACCCACTCCAGTATTCTGGCCTGGAGAATTCTGTACTGTATGGTCCATTGGGTCGCAAAGAGTTGGACACGACTGAGCGACTTTCACTCACTCACTCAATGGTTGCATAACCCTATGAATATGCTAAAAAAAAAACAAAACCAAAAAAAACACTGAGTTGTATTCTTTGAAATTAAAAAACAATTTTTTTTTCCATTTTACTTTATTTTTTGCCACCCTCAAAATTTGTGGGAATCTTAGTTCCCCAATCCAGGATTAAACCCCGACCCCTATAGGGAAAGGGTGGAGTGAGTTCCAACCACTGAGCCCCCAGGGAAGTCCTGAATTGTATACTTTAAAAGCGCAAACTTCGTAATATATGAATTGTATCTCGATAAAACAGTTGTCTGAAAGAGTAAAGGACATTAAGCATTAGACAGAGTGGTGAAGGACAGGAAGCCTGAAGTGCTGCAGTCCATGTGGTTGCAGAGTCAGACACGACTGAGCGATTGAACAACAGAAAAAGAGCAGTCACTGCATCTGAGGGCTTCCTGAGGGCGCCACGACGGAGTGCCGGACCCGCTGGGTTAAAACAGCAGCAGCGCACGCTCTCAGAGTCCCGGAGGCCCAACTCCCGGCGCGGGGTGTGAGCTGGGGAGCAACCTTCCTTGCCTCACCCTGGGTTCTGGTGTTTGCCAGCAAACCTCAGTGCCCCTGGATTAGAGGGCGCCCTCCAGTCACACGGCCGTCTTCCCGCTGTGTCTTCATGTCACTGCCCTTTTCATGCGTCTGTCCACGTGTCCCCTTTTTATAAGGACACAGTCAAACTGGATCAGGGCCCAGCTGAATGACCGCACCTTAACCTAGTTCAATCTGCAGAGACTCTATTTCCAAACAAGGTCGCATTCACAGGTACTTGGGGTTAGGACTTCAGTGTATTTTTTGTGGGGGATCCAATCTAACCCCATTGAAGAATTGACGCTTTCAAACTGTGGTGCTGGAGAAGACTCTTGAGAGTCTTCAGCGAGGAGATCAAACCAGCAATCCTAAAGGGAATCAACCCTGCATCTTCACTGTAAGGACCGATGCTGAGGCTGAAGCTCCCATACTTTGGCCACCTGATGCAAAGAGCTAGCTCACGGGAAAAGACCCTGATGCTGGGGACGACTGAGGGCAGGAGGAGAAGGGGGCGACAGAGGACGAGATGTGGATGGCATCACCAGCTCAATGGATATGAATCTGAGCAAACTCCAGGAGATGGTGAAGGACAGTGGAGCCTGGCGTGCTGCAGTCCATGGCATCGAAAACAGCTGGACAGGACTTGGAGACCGAACAGCAACAATCTAACCCCTAACACTAAGTCTGGCCCAGCCAAGGAGAGAGGCCGAGGAGGGTGCCTCTGAGAGTGCGGTGTGTTCCAGAGAGCGAGTTGGGGCTGGGCAAGCTCAGGATAAAGGACACCTTTGCTCTGGGAAGCGGGCGTGACTTCTGGAGGAGGCGTTAGAGTTGGGCTTCTTCTCAAGTGACTACTATCAGGATGTCATCTACGTCAGGATGGTTTTGAGTCTGTAGGGGATGTTATTAATCCACCAGGACGACTGGTGTAAACCAGGATGGTTGGATTCTGGGGTCGCCTTGGTCTTAAGAGCAGGTGAGAATTTGCATATGTGAGGTTGGGGGGAGTGGCAGGAAGAGCATATCACATGGAGGGAACAGCAGCTGGGGAAGGCTCAGAGGGGAGAACCTTCCAGATGCTCAGAGGGAAGGACTGAGTCTGAAGACAGAGACTCTTGGGAAGCTGGGAAGAGCCTCGATCGCCGACCCGAGGAGTGAGGAGTCTTTAGCCAAAGTCCATGCAGAGTGGACCCTTGTGGTCAAACTGGGGGTCTCCTGGAGGAAGGGGCTGCCCAACGTGGAGGGAAGCACGGACCCTCCAAACCCAAACCAGGCAACCAGCTGGCGGCGAGTTGGCCTGTCAGCCCAGAGCATGAAGCCAGCCCAGCTCCGGAGGACAGACTCCCCACCAACTCATCTGCTGACGGGGGCCTTCACCCCGGGAAAGCAGGCCTTTCTTCACTCCGTGGTTCAGCTCTGACTGGAATCTGGAATCAAGGTGGATGTCAGTTTGGTTGTTAAAACCTTAGGCTTTTTTTTTTTCCTTACTGTTATTTTTGGGAAGAGATGGTGTTGAAGATCAACTTCTGAATCTAATAAAAGCTGGTTTTTAGTTACTTAATCCCTTGGAAAGATATCAACCATCATTTCTTTCTTATTTAAACATTTTTAAAGAAAGGTGCACACTTTTGGTGGGGAGCGGGGAAGGGTAGAGACATTCGAGCAAAACTCTGCGGCCCGAGGACCTCAGAAGCCGGTGATGACGCCTCTTCAGCCACCGGGGGCCTGCGCTCTCCTCCGAGCGCTCCAGGACCCCGGGATGGGACCCCCAGGCCTTCACAGTCCCCTGCCCCGGCTCCCTGCCCCCGTGAGCGGCCTGCCCCGGCGGCCCTCCCCTGGGCTCCGGGATCACTCTTCTCCCCCTTTGTGGGTTTCCTCTCTGCTCCCCAGCTTGTCGGGAGCCCTGGGGCCCAGTCCGCTGTCCTTTTCTCTCCTTTGTCTGCATGCATCTCCTAGTGGCCTCCTAAGTCCACACGCTGATCACCCCACAAGTGCGCGTCCTGCCAGACCTCCTCGCCCCGCCCTCCGGGCTCCAGACCTGTGTGTCCGGCGGCCTCCTGACACCCCCTTCCCTTGTCCAATGGTCATCCCAAACCTTACTTGTCCCCAGTGACCCTCATTTAATGTGCCCAGCGATCTGAGAGGTGGACATTGCTACCTTCCTCCCTTATCCGATGAGGCTCGGCATAGGGGGAATTACCTCTAGAGAGCAGGAAACTAGTGGGTAAGCTGTGTGTGCGTATGAAGCCTCTGCCCTTCGGAATCTCCATCTACAACTAGAGTCATAGGTTTGGGTTGATCAGGTTGATTTCTACAGACCCTTCCAGCTCCAAATGAAGACAAGGAAGCTGTTAGAAGGACTGGGGCAGAAAAACATGCATGTGAGGGAAAAGGAAAAAGAGGATGAGAAACATCATACCTCTGGTAGCACTGACATGCAGCGTGCGTACGAAGTCACTTGAGTCGTATCCGACTTTGCGACCCCATGGACTCTAGCCTGCCAGGCTCCTCTGTCCATGGGGATTCACCAGGCAAGGACATTGGAGTGGGTTGCCATTCCCTTCTCCAGGGGATGTTCCCGACCCAGGGAGGGAACCTGTGTCTCCTGCATTGCAGGCGGGTTCTTTACCGCTGAGCCACCAGGGAAGCCCCAGGAGCACTGACTCTCCATGGTGAAATCCTGCCTGTCCTCCCGAATCCTAAGGCCTCACCCAGCTGCCAGCTGATGCTACAAGTTCTTCCACTGAGGTCTCACGCCTCTCCCTCGGATCCTTCTTCCCAATTCTTTTTTTCCCTCAGGTTCTTAAATCCCTAGGAAGGGTGTCGCTCTAAACCACGGATGAAAATAGTTTTCAACTTTGCTGTGTGGAGGACGGTTATCTAGACAGCTGTGTCGAGAAAGGAGCCTGAGGTGGTGCTCAGACTTAAAGAGAAAAGTTGTGCAACTGATTAGCAAATTCTGCTGAGGGCAAGGGAAGGAGGAGCAGGGTTGCAAACGCACTCACCCAGCCTCCAGCTCAGAGTCAGGTCAAGGAGGCGCAGCAGGGAGGTCAGTCTGAGAAAGGGACGCCTTTTCCTCCACCTTCTCTCGGGATATATAAATTAGTTTATTCTGCTCTCCTATCCTATTCTTTCTTTTATTTTTTTTAGGGGAATTTAAAATAAATCTTCTTGTAGGTATTTTTGAAAAAAAAAAAAAAGAATACATAAATATTAATAATGGGGCTTCCCTGGTGACTCAGATGGTAAAGAATTCACCTTCCCATCTCCTGGGTGGGGAAGATCCCCTGGAGAAGGGCATGGTAACCCACTCCAGGATTCTTGCCTGGGAAATCCCATGGATGGAGGAGCCTGGTGGGCTGCAGTCTGTGGGGTCTCAAGGAGTTGGACGTGATTTAGCAACTAAACCACCACCACAACAAACATAAGTAAGCTCAGGACTGCTCAGGGTGAGCGGTCTAATAGGAGCCTCTGGCCACAAAAGGCTGGGCCCTCCCGCCGCCCACAGAGGGCCACAGGTCAGGGTGAGTCTGAAGGAAGGGACCAGCCCCCCCAAGAGTCTGCCGCCCAGCTGCCGCCCCTGGCAGATGGCCCCCCAGGCTGAGGTGTCCTGTGGACATTCAGGAGGTTCTGGGGACCCACAGCACGGGCACACGGGCGGGGTGTGCTCCCAGCTGTAAACAACCCCAGGCCAGAGTGCCCTGTGAGGGTCCAGCCTCCAGGCCCCGAGGAGAGGATGGGAGTCAGCGGACCCGGGGTTGAGTCCCAGCTCTGCCACCGACCTGCTCACTGACAGGCAGGGAGACCTAGGCGCAGGAGGAGAGGGCCACATCCTCCCCGCGCCCTCCTCTCAGGTATCTGGCTGAGTGGGAGCGATGGCCTCTTAGGCTCAGACAGAGGCACGAATAAAGACGAGCACATCGCCCTCTCGCCGCCTCCCTCGCCCACGGCAGGCATCACTATCTGATCACGGCACTGCTTCCCTCTGACCCAGCATGGCCTTACGGGCTCTGCCCGGTGCGAGCTCTTAGGGGCACTGACCCAGACAGCGGGCACTGAGACACACCTATCTGCTATCCCTGTCTGAGAGGAGATTGTCTCATAGGAAGGAGGGAAAGAAAACATGTACTTTCTAAGCATCACTTTCTAAGGGTCAGCCATGGTACATCAGCTAATGCCAGTTTTCAAAAACTGATCTCAAGGCAGGGTTATCAGTTCCATTTTACAGATGAAGAGACAGGTACAGATACAAAGGAACAACCCAAAAATCTACCAGGAAGGTATTGGGAAAGTAAACCATGGCATCTCCACACAGATGGAATAGTCTGCAGCTATGAGAGAGGATGAGGTTGACCAGATGTCTGTGGGGGAAGTATGTCTAAGATGTGTTGTATCAGTGATCTGATACTATGACCGAGCTGCAAAACAGATCCTCCTAAACTCAGTGGCTTAAAGCAACTATGCATTCAGCTCATAGTTCTGAGAACCTGAGGGTCAGCAGTCAGGCTGGGCTCCTCTGGGCAGTTCTCTGGGCTCCTACACACACCTGTGGCCAGGCGTTGGTTGGGTAGGTAGCTTTGCTGGTCATATCGGGGCTGCCCACTCTCTGGGGCCTTGACCGGGGCCACTGGGCTGACTTCCCTGCCTACGCATCTCTCATCCTCCCGTAGGCCATCGCAGGCTTAACCCCCTGGGGCAACACGGCTCCAGAAACTTCTCGAGGCCTGGCTGGGAACTGACACCATCTCTTCCACCACATTCTTCCGGCCAAGGCAAGGCATCTGGCCACGCCCAGGTTCAAGGCGGTAGAACTAGACTCTGCCTCTTGATGGGAAGAGCTGCAAAGTCACACCAGAAAGGGCAGGAGACAGGGAGGTGTGAGGGATTGTGGCCACTTTTACAACCAGCCACGTCTATGAAGCCACATAAGCGAGCTGTGAAATCGTGCAAAACGTCAGTCACCTCCAGGCAGTCGAAGTGATAGGGGTGGGCAATTCCTGCCTTCTCTTGTATTTATCACGCGTCTTTCATGATGTTTTATTTTTGTTTCAAAAATGAAACTGAAAAAAAGAAAGAAAGAAAGAAAGAACTATCTTGGCCACACTGCATAGCCTGTGGGAATCTTAGTTCCTTGACCAGGGATCAAATCAGTGCCCCCGGCACTGGCAGCCTGGACTCTTAACCACTGGACCGCCCTCCAAAATGAAACAATGTGATTTAAGAGAACTAAGGAATTTATTCTTCAGGTATTCTTTTTCAGACTCAAGAAATGATACATGTGTGGAGAAGCTGATGCTGGGAGGTGTCATCTCTGTCTGAAGGCCCTGGGTGAACACCGGTGGGTCCTGCTTGAATAGCCATGCAGGCCTCCATACAATGGAATTCCACTGATGGGAAAACACCCGGACAGCCTGACGTGTTCGGCTCTGTTGCAGAGCGCGTGAGGGGCGTGCGGCATTGTGTGTGTCTATTTGTGTGAAAAGTGTGTAAACTCACTCTGGCAGGGACGCAGGACAGCGGCGGTGGCTGCCCAAGGGCCCGGGGTGGACGGGGAGCAGCTCCCCCTTTACGCCCTTTTTACCCGTATGATTTCTGTCCCGTGAATGTGGCTCCTCTTCAGAAATAGGTAGAAGTTTTCAAATGATTTGTTTTTAAAGGAAATCTAGCAAAATATGTTTTGAATGGATAAGCAACAAGGCCCGACTGTAGTAGCATGGGGAACTACACACACTCTTCGGATAAACCATAATGGAAAACAATATTTTTTAAATGCATGTGTAAAACTGAGTGACTGCTCTACAGCAGAGATTGGCACAATACTGTAAATTAGCTATACTTCAATTAAAAAATATATATATATTTTATTTTTTAAAGAAGATGCCAAAACAATAACAACAAAAAAGTCAACCTAAGTTTTTGAAAGAAAGAATTCTTTTTGAAGTGCCTGGAGGAAGGGAGACAAAAGATGACACGGATTTTGTTCCAACCGCTGACTCACTCTCTGACCCGAGGGTAGGTCACTGGCTATCTCTGAGCATCAGTTTCCACCAGCAGCTACAGAATGGCCCTGGCTCACTCCCAGGCTGCTGTGAGCAGGGCCATTGTTAGCCAGCTCCGGGGGTGCCATTCACATTCCAGGCCATGTGACTGGTGCCCCCTGCCATTGTGCGGTGCGCAGTGGAGGCAATGCAGGAGACAGCCCTGGTGCGAGGGAGAATAAGATAAGGGAGGGAAGTGTGCGCATGGGTGAGTGTGCAGAACGGGGCAGTGCACGACCCTCCCCAGGCCCCCGGGTCTTCTAGGAACCAAGCCCCGGGTGAGCAGGGGCCTCACTGCAGGCTGCTGACAACTCAGGCGCCACCTTTGGGGGCCCAGGAGAGCTGTCTCCTCAGGCCCATCCCCAGCTTGCTCAGAGTCTCCATCCCCAGGGCTGGGATGCCGGAGAGGAATCCCTCACACACCAAGGTGCTTTTTCAAATTGCAGAGATGGTAGCCAGTCAGACAGCACTAGGCTTGCATTCCAACCCTGACACAACGAAAACAGGAGGAAAGGGGGCAGGGCGCAAGTTTTAGCCAGCGGACGCAACGAAACTGGTGAGAGCCAACTAGGTCCAAGAGGGCAGAAGATTTGACTTCCAGAAGACCTTGAGACCTTAAAGTGCCGCACTCCATATGCCAGCAAATTTGGGAAACTCAGCAGTGGCCACAGGACTGGAAGAGGTCAGTTTTCCTTCCAATCCCAAAGAAAGGCAATGCCAAAGAATGCTAGGACTATTGCACAATTGCACTCATCTCACACGCTAGCGAAGTAATGCTCAGAGTCCTCCAAGCCAGGCTTCAGCAGTATGTGTGTTTCTTTGCACTGATCTCTGAGGAAGGCTTTCTTATCTCTCCTTGCTATTCCTTGGAACTCTGCATTCAGATGGGTATACCTTTCCTTTTCTCCTTTGCTTTTCGCTTTTCTTCTTTTCACAGCTATTTGTAAGGCCTCCTCAGACAGCCATTTTGCTTTTTTGCATTTCTTTTCCATGGGGATGGTTTTGATCCCTGTCTCCTGTACAATGTCATGAACCTCTGTCCATAGTTCATCAGGCACTCTGTCTATCAGATCTAGTCCCTTAAATCTATTTCTCACTTCCACAGTTTAATCGTAAGGGATTTGATTTAGGTCACCTGAATGGTCTAGTGGTTTTCCCTACTTTCTTCAATTTAAGCCTGAATTTGGCAATAAGCATTTCATGACCTGAGCCACAGTCAGCTCCCGGTCTTGTTTTTGCTGACTGTATAGAGCTTCTCCATCTTTGGCTGCAAAGAATATAATCAATCTGATTTCGGTGTTGACCATCTGGTGACTTCCATGTGTAGAGTCTTCTCTTGTGTTGTTGGAAGAGAGTGTTTGCTATGACCAGTGCGTTCTCTTGGCAAAACTCTATTAGCCTTTGCCCTGCTTCATTCCGTACTCCAAGGCCAAATTTGCCTGTTACTCCAGGTGTTTCTTGACTTCTTACTTTTGTATTCCAGTCCCCTATAAAGAAAAGGACATCTCTTTTGGGTGTTAGTTCTAAAAGGTCTTGTAGGTCTTCATAGAATCGTTCAGCTTCAACTTCTTCAGCATTACTGGTCAGGGCACAGACTTGGATTACCGTGATATTGAATGGTTTGCCTTGGAAACAAACAGAGATCATTCTGTCATTTTTGAGATTGCATCCAAGTACTGCATTTCAGACTTCTTTGTTGACTATCATGGCTACTCCATTTCTTCTAGGGGATTCTTGCCCACAGAAGTAGATATAATGGTCATCTGAGTTAAATTCACCCATTCTAGTCCATTTTAGTTCACTGATTCCTAGAATGTCAATGTTCACTCTTGTCATCTCCTGTTTGACCACTTCCAATTTGCCTTGATTCATGGACCTAACATTCCAGATTCCTATGCAATATTGCTCTTTACAGCATCAGACCTTGCTTCTACCACCAGTCACATCCACAACTGGGTATTGTTTTTGCTTTGGTTCCGTCCCTTCCTTCTTTCTGGAGTTATTTCTCCACTGATCTGCAGTAGCATTTTGGGTACCTACCGACCTGGGGAGTTCATCTTTCAGTGTCCTATCTTTTTGCCTTTTCATACTGTTCATGGGGTTCTCAAGGCAAGAATACTGAAGTGGTTTGCCATTCCCTTCTCCAGGGGACCACGTTTTGTCAGAACTCTCCACCGTGACCCATCCGTCTTGGCTGGCGCTACACAGATGGCTCATAGTTTCAGTGAGTTAAACAAGACTGTGGTCCAGGTGATCAGATTGGTTAGTTTCCTGTGATTGTGGTTTTCAGTCTGTCTGCCCTCTGATGGAGAAGGTAAGAGGCTTACGGAAGCTTCCTGATAGGGGAGACTGACTGAGGGGAAAATTGGGTCTTGTTCTGATGGGCAGGGCCATGTTCAGTAAATCTTTAATCCTATTTTCTGTTGATGGGTGGAGCTGTGTTCCCTCCCTGCTCTTTACCTGGGGCCAAACTATGGTGCAGGTAATGAAGATAACGGCAACCTCCTTCAAAGGATCCCATGCGGGCAGAGCTACCCTCAGCGCCCCCAGCCCTGCAGCAGCCACCGCCGACCCACGCCTCCACCAGAGGCTCCTGGACACTCACAGGCAAGTCTGGGTCAGTCTCCTGCGGGGTCCCTGCTCCTTTCTCCCGGGTCCTGGTGCACGAGGTCCTGTTGAGCCTCCAAGAGTCTATTCCCAGCCCTGTGTAGGTTCCGGCTGCTCTGTGGTGGGGTCAGTGGCAACCTCCTCCAAGAGGGCTCATGCCACACCCCAGTCTGCGGCACCCAGAGCCCCTGCCCCTGCGGCCGTCCTCTGAGACCCGCCCCTCCCCAGGAGGCGCTCGGACATGGCTCTGTCTCCGTCTCGTGGGCTCCCTGGCTCCTGGTGCGCACAGGCTTGGTTTGTGCCTCTGAGCGTCCCTGGCAGGAAAGCGGTTTGATTCTAAAAGCGAATTCGCCCCTCCTACCGTTTTGCTGGGGCTTCTCCCATGCCCTTGGGCGTGGGGTATCTCCTCACAGCTGCTCCAGCGCCTACTGTCTTACTGCGGTTTCTTTGACCTTGGACATGAGGTATCTCGTCACGTGGAAATCTCTACCCATTCCCCAAAATAGTTGGAATAATCTTCCTTCTCACTTGCCTATGAAATTGCCCAGCCCATAATAACTACCCACCCCACATGTCGGGGCCTCTCACCTGGGATGGCCCACACTGTCCGTGGAGTGTTTCTCTCTAAATAAATTCACTTACTTATCACTCTGTCTCTCACTGAGCTCTTTCTGCAGTGAGACATCAAGAACCCGAATGTCGTGAAGTCCTGAGACCAGGTGTGTGATCCCAGCTACGAGACTGTAGGTTCAAGCCCCAGTGTCAGCTGCTGGGTTTCACTGTCCTTGGGACCTCTGAGTCTCAGGTCAAGGTCAAGGCCACGGCAGCGGGTGGGGGAACATATCTGAGCGCAGAGGACCCCAGCCAACCAGGCCCGGGCAGTCCCTAAAGGCCCAGCTGACGCCCAGGTTGAGCCGCACGTTCCAGCAGCCTGGCACTGCGGTGAGAGAGAGCCACAGAGCTGGGTCAGGCAGAGGGCGGCTGGCAGCACTGCAGGGCCCCCCAGCCAGCTTCAGTGTAGGGGGCAGAGCCCCGCCTTCACCTCCGTCCAGGTGGCAGGCAGCAGCCTCAGCCTCTCAGCCGCAGGGTGACCCTCCCCTCCCATCCACCCCATCAGAGCTGGATGATCCAGTTTTCTGGCAAGCCCTGGGGGCTCTCCAGGCTGGAGCTGTGAGTCTGTGTGACGCGGCCGGGAAGCGCCAGGGTTTCCCACGTGGACTGGGGCCAGGGCTGGGACACTCCTGGACAAGCGGGCAAGGCGCCCACCTCTCAGGAGCACAGCAGGCCTCCCGGAGCCTCCTGGTCAGCCCCACTCCGTCCATCAGGGGGCAGGCCAGCAGATCCAGGGGAGGTGACAAGTCCGCCAGGCACCCGGTAAGGAAATCTCCAAGAGAAAGATGTTTATGAGAAGTGGCTTTCCTGGGCTCCCTTGCCCGAGCCGGGAAGCAGGAAGCAGGTTCAGGACACTGTGCAAGTGGGAGGAGGGGGTCCCGAGCCCGACTTTCAGTCCTCTCGGCCCCTGCCCAGCTGCGCACCCTTGGGCGAAGCAGACGCTTTCTGGGCAGAGGCTTGGAGCCAGACTGGTCACCCTGTGGGCACAGACCGTGACTGCCCTGCCCGATTCAGGGACGGGGTGGGCGAGGAGACGCCCCATCACAGGGGAGAGGTCCCTTCAGGAGTGGCCAGTAGCGATCAGGTCCGCGAGTTTGTTCACAGTCAAGGGTTCGGGTCCCGGCTCTGCCTCTTGACGGCGTGTCTTCATGGGCAAGTGACGTCACACCCCTGGGGCTCAGTCTTCACCTGTGAAATAGGGACGGTACGAACGCCCCTCACAGGAGAGGCGCAGGGGCTGAGCGCAGTCCTGCGTGTGGACTGGGTGTACGCAGCAAGCCCTCCGCACTCCACGGCCTCATCAGTGTCCCTACTGTTGATACTGGCCCTTGTTTCACGCTTATTGGCAGTAATAGGAACCATCACATGAGTGCCTTGTTCTGCCTTCATTTCTGCATCTGTAACAGGGGGCCGAGATGAGGATGAGATGGCTGGATGGCATCACTGACTCTCTGGACGTGAACCTGAGCAAACTCTGGGATATAGTGGACGACGGGGAGCCTGGCTCCCTGCAGTCCATGGGGTGGCAAAGAGTCGACTGAATAACCACCAACAAATGGGCATAGCAAAAGCGCTGACATCACAGGGTCGCCGATGGGTTCTATGAGCAGGGTGCCTGGCAGAGTGAGCACTCAGTAAATGCCTTGTGATTATTACTGTTTCCCCATCACTGTTGCTGTTGTCATTTTCTTAGCTCAGTAAGCCAGCAGAGTGTCCTCCAGGAAGTACAGGCTCCTGCGCCCACCCCGGGAAAGGGAGCAGGAGGAAAGCAGGTCCCTCGGTCAGGTCACACCGCCGGCTGGGCGGCGGGCGGGGAGGGAGACCGAGCATCCCGCCCCACCCTGCCCCGCAGCCTCCTCCAGCCCCGTTTCGGCTCGGAGCGCAGAGGCTGGGGCTGCGCGCACGCGGGGCCGCACGTGGGGCGCACGCGGGGCCGCACGTGGCCGCCCGCGCCCGGCTGTCTGCCCGGGGAGGGTCGGGCAGGTCGTGGCCGGCGGCCGGCGCCGGGCCTGGCGGGCCTCCAGGCCGCCTCGGCCCCGCGGGGCTGGGGGAGCGAGTCCCCGCCCACCTGCCCTGCAGAGCGCATTTCTCCCGCCACCTCCGCTTCCTGGAGCCCGGGGGCAGCGGAGGGGGCGGACGGAGTGCAGATGCACGCAGCGCAGTTCTCCACGTCTTCCCTTTTTTCCTCTCACCCCGAACGTGGTGGGCTCCTTGTTCCCCTGACTCTTTAGAGCCGACTCCAAATCCGGCCTCTCTTCCACGCCCCGTGAACCCCGGTCCCGCCACTGTCCTCCCCCACCCCTCGCTGTTGCCCGAGGGTCCCCACCCACAGCGGGGTCCTGCTGCGCCGCTAGCTGCCGGCGAGGAAAGCTACGTTTGCTGTTAAAAGGTGCAGGAAGAGAGCTTGCGTTTGCTACTGTCCTGGAGACGACGTGATGGAGACAGTTTACTGACAGAGCCCAAAGCCTATAGTGTTTGGGAGCCCCTTTAAGGAACAGAATAGAAAATTATGTACCACAGGTGAGATTTAGAATGAAAAAAGGAATCATGGCAAACTGGAAATTTTTGAAAGCTGGCAGATGCCACAAACATCACAAAATCCAGAAGAGTTAACACATTTGTAGTAAGTAACTGAGATACCTTTATAGTCCTTTCCCCTCAGCATTTCCTCCATCACCCTTCTACGATGACCGTTTTGTCTGTTATTTATAGGGAATTAAACGATAACCCAGCCTTTCCTCTAATGAGCCCTGTCAACAGTTTTTATTACTACAGTGTTTGGGGAAATGTCTTTATTTCACAAGGCGTACTTGTAAGTGTCTTATATAAACAAACATTTTGGCAACAGTGTCAAGAGTTGGGAAAATGTCCATCAAGTTCATGTATGACCCAGACAGAACTGGGTATAGACTGTCTTCTATATCAGCTCAGCTGGCAATACTTTAGTCATATTTTCAACTACATACATTATCTCAGTAAACTCAAATGTGTTTCCAACTTAACTGTGCCTCAGCTAGATTCCCCCAGTACCACCAGCCACCCCAATACTACTCAGCATGAGAGAAAGAGGGGTGGATGACACTCATAGTGGAAAGAGAGGCTGCTTGCGGGTGGAACATACAACATTTACAAATCTTGCACACATGACCAGTGGACGTAGGACTGGGGGCCCACCTGGAGACAAGCGAGGAGCCTGTAACAGGAGAAACCCTGGACACTTCTTTTCTGAGTGCTATGGTCTGAACGTGTCCCCGCCACATCCACCGTTTTGCTGAATCCTAACCCCCAAACCTGATAAGTTTGAGGCGGTGGGGCCCTTGGGAGGCAGGTAGATCATGTAGGAGGCACCCTCCTGAAGGGAATTAGTGTTCCTATGGAACTGGTCCTACTGAGCTCCCAGCCCCTTCAAGGTGTGAGGACCCAGCGAGCAGCCTGGGCCCTGAAAGAGGGCCCTCGCCTGACCACGCGGGCGCCCCGGTCTTGGGTGTCCAGCCTTCAGAACTGCTTAGAAGCAGCTGCCTTGTGAATAAATTACTATATGAAAAGCCCCTGGATCCGTTTCTGCCACAGGGTAGCTGCTTATTAAACATCTGGTGAGGGGCTTTTCCTGCTGGTCCAGTGGTTCAGACTCTGCGTTTGCAGTGCAGGGGGGTGCGGGTTCAGCCCCTGGTCCGGGAACTGAGATCGCACATACCTCAAAGCGTAGCCAGAAACAGACAAAACTGCTGAATGAGTGACCAGTGAGAGAGACTTATAATCTGCGAAGTAAACGGCATATGGGCCTCCCAGAGGGGCTCAATGGTAAAAAATCCGCTTCCCAGCGCAGGAGACATAAGAGATACAGGCTGGATCCCTGGGTCGGGAAGATCCCTTGAAGTAAGAAAGGGCAACCCACTCCACTGTTCTTGCCTGGGGTCCCCCCATGGGCAGAGGAGCCTGGCGGGCTACAGTCTGTGAGGTCGCACGGAGTCACACACGATGGAGTGAGCACGCACGCATGCACGTGAATGGTATAAGTCATATCAGTTCACTGAAGGTCCCAGCGGATTTGCCAAAACCAGGTTTCAAGGAGGAGGTAAGCTTGTGTGCGGCAGCGGCTGCGGCTCTCCTGGGGCGGGGCTGGGAGCACCCTGGGATGCGGTAACTCAACCTCCACACTCGGCCTTGGGGCCTAGGACCGCAGCTCAGAGGGTGGCAGGCGCCTCAGTCATCTCCTCCCACCCAGGACCCCTCACCTGCTCCCTGGGTCCCCTGCCCCTTCAGACAGAAGAGGACCCGCCCGACCCGCACGGGCAGAGGCGCCGAAAGGTGAGAAATGTGGAAGGCTCTGGTCACACCAACCTTGAAAACACAGAGGACGAGGAGGTTTAAGCTCTCCGTAGGATGAGCAAGGGAATCAAGAAAGAACGTAGGTCACATAGTGGACGAGGAGAGAAATGTGGACAGAGAGCGGGGGTCCCCGGGAGAGAGAGGGGAGAGCCAGGGGCAAGGCGCCTCTCCCCACTGGCCCCATGATCACCGCTCCTGCATCAGCCAGTCAGCAAACGCCTGTGGTTTCGGGGACAGCAGCCAGCAAGGCAGCTGAAACCCTCGGCTCTCAGGCAGCTTAGATTTTGGTGATGGAGACAGGAACTACACGAGTGACCCGAGAAGTAAACCGGTAAAGGCGTGCCGAGAATGAAGACAGGGTGAGGTTGTAGGAGGTCCCGGGGGCTCCTTTACACGGAGGGGCGACGTGTGCTGAGACCGGACCAGTCAGCAGGAGCGGGTCACGGGAAGATGCGGGAGCAGCATTCAGGGCAGGAACAGCAAGCAGGGAGGCCCTGGGGTGGGCATGGCCGGGCGTGAGGCGGGAACAGTGGGGAGTGGAGGGAGGTGGGGGAGCCTTGGGGGGGTGGGGTGGGGGAGGACACGAGCTTAGCCTGGGGGTGTGCAGGGAGTCAGGCATGCAGGACTTTTTCAGCCAGGATGATGCATTCGATTTTTAAGCATATAGGGCCTCAAAGAAAATCCTGCATTCTACAGTTCAAGTGGCCTGGATACTTAAATTGGTGTTGAGAGTATTTACAAGTAATTACAGAGCACCCACTGCTAGCCGATGGCATCACTGACTCAACAGACATGAGTTTGAGCAGACCCCGGGCGTTGGTGATGGACAGGGAAGCCTGGCGTATTGCGGTCCATGGAGTCGCACAGAGTCGGACACGATTGAGCGACTAAAGAACCTTGACACTGTGAGTCAGCCTCCAGAAGTCCAGGGTCTTCCAAGGCCATTTTTTCCATCTGATTCTTACTCGGTGATGGATGCACCTGATTCCCACGTTTCGGCTGACCCACCCGCCGAAGCCCAGGGAGGGGATGTGATTCACCCCGCGGGGCAGAGCTGGAAGGCTTCCAACTCCTAGGCTGGCCTGTGTTTTGCTGGGGCACAGCTTCCCAGCCCTTCCTGACGTCGGTGTGGACTCCTTATCATCAATAAAGCGGCCTGTCTGCACTCTGTCATCTCCTGGGCTGTGTGGATGTTGTCACCTCTTTTCAGTGGCCTGGGCAGTGTTCCTGAGGCCTTGAGTGGTTAGTCACAACCCCGCAGCTGCCCTTGGTCCTGCTTCCGGGGTCATCCCCCTGAGTAGGACTGCTGTGACCTGAACGCTGGGCTGGATCGGGCCAGCACCAGTGGATGTCAGAGGCCGCTCACCCATCAATGCCTTTGTGCAAGTCAGAGAAAAAGGTTCCCTCTGCTCAAGACACTTGACTTCCAGCCTCCAGAAAAACATTGTAATAACAACTCTTTTTATTTGGCCGCACTGTGTGCCTTGCAGGATCCTGACCCGGGATCGACCCTGTGCCTCTACACTGGGGGTGCAGAGGCTTAACCACCAGACGGCCAGGGACATCTCTGCAACAACAGTTCTGTTAGAGCATCCTTTGGGGTCAGCTGTTAAAACCCTCCTCCTACCATGTGATTCTGTGCTCTCCTCGATGTGCGAGGTACACCCGGAGTGACAGGGTGGTTCTCCAGGCCCCTGCAGACAGCTCTGAGCCCCTGCAGAAAGGAGATCGCTTCGGAAGTGGCCACACTGACCACACAGGTGATCACAACTGTAGCCCGAGGGGTGACCGTCATTGTCCAGGTTTTCCTAGAACCGGCCTGCCCACTGGAACATTTGGTTTCTGTTCACCCCACCCCCCGGGGGGCTGGCTGTCGCCTCTGCTGAGTGTGACGCCCTGCAGGCCCATCTCCCCACACCTTCTCCTGGCTCTGGGAGAGGGGGCCCCTGGGCTGCTCCCCTCACCCTGGGGCTCCGACACTCACTGGACGCCCTTGTAGCCAGCACCACTTCCAAACAACAGGGCTCATCTTTGAAGTCTTCCAGCTCCTAAATTTAGAAGCGTGGATTAAATCCAAATAAATGGAGAGTTACATAACTTACGTCCCTCTCCGCTGTCCCTCCCCTTGGAATAATCAGGCTTAATCAGCTAATGACGGGGCCCTGAATCCAGCCCCGATCCTCGGAGAAGCTATTAGGCTTATATAAGAAGTGACATTGGCCTGGTGTATCATGAGGCTTTCAAATACATTCTGTCACTCGATCTTTCTCTCTTAATCTCTCCCCTTCGCCCACACATTTCAACACACACACACACACACACACACACACACACACACACACACACTCCCACAAACATGTCCATCAAATGCCAGAGCTGCTTAGTTAGTCTGGGATCGAACGCGTGCAAGCTGAGAGGAGGTTTGGTTCACATATATCACCTAAAAATAAATCACCTCAATCCTTACTGACAGCTAATCCAGGAAAGAAGGAAGCGCTTTGCCGTAGAATTACAGACTATCTGAGGGAGAAGGGAGGGGCGTGGAGGAAGTTCTGAGGACTTCCTAATTATCCCAACTGTGCAGCAGAAAATGGCAAGCAGAGTAAGTGGTGAGCTCCCTGTCATTGGAGGAGAGCTAGCAGAAATGAGGGGTAGCAGAGAAGGACTCCCGCACCGAGCAGCTTCTGGACACTTAAGTTCTGTGCCAGGAACTGTGCTCTGTAGACATCATAAGGGAGACGGCAAACGGCTTCACCTCAAATGCCAAGTCTTACCTACTGGGAGTGGCTGCTTGGAGCTCTGGACACAGTAAGGTTCTGAGGCTCAGTGAGAAAGAATTTCTTGATAATCTGCAGCGTTTTCTGAGGTGGAAGAGGAGAAACTGATGTCTGGATCAATTAGTAACACTTGCCACAGGCGCAGAAGCGGAGAACAGAAGGTGTGCTATTTGCCAGCTAAGTGTCCGGTCCTGTAGGCCTCGCTTTAGAGATGAGGAAACTGGCACGCAGAGGTTCACAGCTGGGGCATCTCTGGTGGCTCAGACGATCAAGAATCCGCCTGCAATGCAGGAGACCCGGGTTCAGTCCCTGGTCCGGAAGATCCCTGGAGAAGGGAATGGCTGCCCACTCCAGTATTCTTGCCTAGAGAATCCCACGGACAGAGGATCCTGGCGGGCTACAGTCCAGGGGGTCACAAAGGGTCGGACCCGACTGAGCGAATAACACTTTTACACTTGATAGGTGGGGAAACTGAGACGCAGACGCTCACAGCTGCTAAGGGCAGAATTAAGACTTGGACCCAGGGCTTTCCTGGTGGCTCAGGGGTAGAGAATTCACCTGCCAATGCAGGAGGCAGGGGTTCAGTCCCTGATCCGGGAAGATCCCACCTGCTGCTGAGCAGCTAAGCCCGAGCACCGCAGCAGCTGAAGCCCTGGAGCCTGCGCTCGGCGACAAGGGAAGCCCCTGCAGTGAGAAGCCCGCGCACCGCAACGCGCCGCAGCTATAGAAGATCCCTCAGCGCGCAGGGGATCTAGCGCAGCCAAAAATACACAAATAAATAAAACTACGGGGGGGAACAGGACTTGGATGCAGAGGCTCCAGGGTCTACGCGGGCCTGCATCTCAGTGACGGGAGGAGTGGGCCCGGGGCTGAACATGCAGCGCCAGCCAGCGCTGTACCCCCGTCCCCGGAGGACACAGGCATCGCAGCTTGTGGCCTCCGAGTCGGGGGTTCAAGGAGGGCATCGCCTGGGTCTGCAGGCTGTGCAGGGGCACATGGGCTACCTTCTGACCCCGGATGGGCCGTGCACGCCCAGCACCCGTCTCTAACCCCCAGCATTACTGGAGATGATGAGGAAACTGAGGCGACCGGGTGTGGACGTCTGTCCTCAGACCCTGAGCCTGGTGACCCCTCGGAGCCCAGCCGGTCCTGGCAAGGGAACATTCTCCAGCAAACACTGCGCGGGAAACCCAAGGGGCAGAAGGATCATGGCAGGGACCCAGCAGGCGGGCCGTGCCTCCTGGCCCGGCCTGCACCGGCAGCTGGCTTCCCAGCCCAGCCTGCACCGTGCCAGCTCCCTGAGGCTATTAGCACCGTGCCATGCGCGTCCAGGTCGGGTTTCCTGGTGGGCCCCAGCCACTGGTTGAAATTGCCGCTCCCCAGCCTCGAGACCCCCAGCCCTGTCCCCCAGTCCTCGGAGCGCGCTGCCCAGCCAGCTGCCACGGGTGGCCCTTCTCCTCTCCCCGAAGGGCCCTTTCAACAGCCTCTCACTCCCCGCTCATCAGTCCTTCCCAACCTCCGGGCCTCTCTCTCCAGCCCTATTGTTCAGCTTCAGTCCCTACCACTTCCTGTCGGGGGTGGTGGTGGGGGCGGGGGGAGACGTCATTTTATCCAAACCCCTGCTGAGAAACAAAGGCACGTCCCGGCCGGCAGTGCCCTCCTTGTGTGCAGATGTGGGACGGAGGATAAAGACCAGGCGGCCGCGGGCAGGCCCCTCAGGACCCCGGCCAGGACCTCGCAGTTGCATAAGCCCGCGGGCGTGCCTGCTTTGGTGTTCTGTACAGAGGGTGTCCTGGGACAGAGCAGGCCGCGAGGGGTCGTGGCCCCGGAGGCTGGGAAGGGAGACCGTGTCCCGTCCCCATCCCCGCCCACATTTCACTTTGGATCCTCTTCAAAGTTGTCAAAGAGCTTTGCTGGCTTTACAGAAGTGCCACCATCCCTAAGATGAACCCCAAGGCTCACCCTGCCCAGGAGATAGGTCAAGCGGGGAGGTGAGGTTTTCTGGTGGCAAAAGGTAGACCCTGAACCGCTGCCCAGGCTCACGGACTTGAGTTCTCCTGCAAGGCTCGTTAACTGGGGGCTGCCTGAAAAGCCAGAGGCAGGTCGTTTCCAGATGTTTGGCATCGGGTCGCTTTTTGCAAACAAATTCTTTCTTGGAAACCCAGACCACGAGGCGGATAAAAACACGAAGTGGGACGGGCCACTGAGCCCTCCAATGTCCCAGGCAATGTTTGTGTGTGCGTGTGTGTGTGTGCACGAGCACGTGTTGGTGACTGCTCCCTAGGTGGGAAGCCCAGCTATCTTGATTGTTCAAGGGTTACTTGCCTCAGGAAGGGTTAAGAGGGCCTAGAAGCACCCGCTGACAGTCTAGGATACTGTGATTGTCACGTCTATTTTTGTCACCTGTTTGCCTTTCTGGCCTCGTGTTGCTCCAGCTGACATTTAAATGAGTTTGCATCTGCAGAGCCTACACCAACTGGGGCTCTGGGTGCTGCGGGGGGTGGGGTGCGGGGGTGTGGGGAGGCCGGCCCAGCCCCAACAGATGGAAGGGGGTGTGGCTGCTGGAGATTAGAACATGGTCCCAGATCCAGCAGGAGCTGCTGGGAGCATCTGAAATGCTTTAAAGGGAAAAGGTAAGGTGCCACTGAAAGAGTGAGCATGTGGATGGGACTGGAACAGCCGAGATCCAGGCCCCTGTTCTCTGGTGCGCTGTGTGGCCTTGACTAAGACCCTTTCCTCCTCTGCTTTCACCGGACACCGGGCCCATCTTCCCGAAATGTGAAGCATGCCACATGACCTTAAATAACATGCGCGCGCGCGCGCACACACACACACACACACACACACACACACAGGCTGCTCCTTATCTGATTCCCTTTGAACCCTCTCGTCTGACCACATTCCGGGAGGAAGGCTTGCTCGGTGCTGACTCCTTGGCACACCTTGCTAATCCCCGCAGACCTCCCTGGCAAAGCCCCGGCTGGCCCGGCGCCCCGGCTGCCGCGGAGCCGGGCTGGACTGTGACGCACGCGGCTCCCCGGGCACCGCTGTGTTCTATTTGCGCACACTGTCCCAGTGCCCTTTCCCGCGGCGATATGAATGAAGTCTTCTGAGTTTTTTTTTTTTAATGACCTTAAGTAAAGGACGAGTAAATGTCCACTGAACACAAAATATTAAGGAAACGATGGGACGGGAGGGATGTGAGGGTAATAAGAATGTGGAGTTGGGACGAGAATGGCCAGAGTGGGGAGACAGGGTGGGCGGATCTCCTGGGTTTGCAGGAGCTCTGCCAGGCTGGGCCCCACCCGCCCCGACCCCTGGAGCGGGTCCCGCTGGCCTCGGTCCCGCCAGCCACTTTGGAGCAGCAGTGTGTGGAGGGGCTGGCAGTTGGAGCACAGGCCTGGGTCGTGACACGGAGCCAAAGGCTCTTCAGGCGAGTGTTTGAAACTGGGGCACGTACACCCCTTTGGGTGCCAGGATCTGGTCTGTGCGGTTCGTGAAGCCCTGAAAACTGAGGACAATGAAAACCCACTTGTACGTGGTTTGAGACATTATCCTTGGCAAAGACAGCGTGGCTTTTAGCGCGGTCGAGGATGCGCGTATCCCAGACCCTGTGGGAGTGGGCCCTGGGACCCAGGAGGCCTGAGAGCTCCCCACCCAGGTAGCGGCTGAAACGGGACTCGGCATCAGGCCACGTGGTGTGGGTCCCAGCGCGGCCCACGTGACCTGCGGGCGCCCTCCCATTGGCTGGGGCTTGCTCACAAGCCACAGCAGTGGCTCAGCTGACTCTGGCCGAAGACCTGGGGCCTTGTCGGGAGGACGGGTCGTGGGCGGGGCGGGGGGTCCCTCTTGGAATCAAAGTCTCAAAATCAGCAGGCTCAGGCTGAGGGGATCAAGGAGAAAACGTGTCACCGGACTCGAGGCAGAGTCCTCAGAGAGCGCATCCGACTGGCCGACCCTGGGGGTCGTGGCCCCTTCTAGAGGGGAGCAGGGCCCCTGACTGACAGTCTTGGCCAGATGGCCAAGGCTGAGGGTGTGGAGACTGGGCGCCTCCCACCCCAGGAAAGGCGGAGCAGGATCGAGGCAGGCAGGGGGAGTGTGCGGCTGGTCCGCCTCGGAGCCTCCCCGCGCCTCGGTTCTCTCCTCTGCAGATGCGCGTCCACGCGGCCTGGCCCTTGGAGGGGAGCTGGGCCAATTGAATGGGGTCACCGTGCAGGGCCTGCCCTCAGTAACAGACACTCCATAAATGTTAGTGACCGGCTTCTTTATTATTTGTCCGAAAGAGGAACCACAACCAAGCCACTGCCGGCCAGACGTGCGCCTAATGGACGCCACATGCCCCTTCCGGTGACCACCGGGGGCCTTGGGGCTGGCCGACGTGCGTTCCCGTCCGGGCTCCATGCCGAGTAGCTCTGCGACCCCAGGAAGTGACCTCGGGCCCCCGGGCCACAATGATCACGCCTGCTGCCAACTGCTTCCTGGGCCCAAGCCAGTGTCTGCAGGGCAGGCGGCAGCACGCTGGGCCCAGGGCCTCAGGGCAGATGGGCGCCTCCCTGGGGTAGGGGCTGGGGGGCTGCAGGCCTGCCCCCCGCCCCCGGAGCGAGGCTGGCCCCGCACACGGCAGGCAGCAGCCACGGGGGCGGGAGCAGGCCCACCGGAACCACGCTTCCCCGCCAAGGATGGCTCTGACCACGGGCCCCAAGCCCCAGGGCCGCTGCTTCCAGTGGGCACAGAGGCAGAGCCTCTCCCAAACCCAGGCAACGAGGCCTCCCTGTGGAGTGTCTGCTGAGGTCCCTGCAGCTCCGTCCTCCAGCCGTGGACTCTGGAGCCAGATGGCTGTGGTCAAACTCCAGCTCACAGCGACCCTGGGCACCCCGCCTCCGCTCTCTGCGCCTTACATAATGTTCCCATCTGCAAAATGGGGAAATGACCGTTCCTTCCTCCTGCACGTGAGCGTTAAATGAGATCTGTTTGTAAAGCACTTAGAATGGGGCCTGGCAGTGAAAATGCAGCACGCCGGGTCAGCTGCCATCATTACCATCTTTATCACCACCATCATCACTTCCAGCATCGCTTGACAGGTGGGTGCAGCCCTTTGGGGTTTTGGGGTAACTTCACTACTATTATTATTTTGGCTGCACCACATGGCTTGAGACATCTTAGTTTCCCAACCCAGGATTGGACCTGGGCCCCCCCTGCAGGGGAAGTGCTGGGTTCTGACCACTGAACTGCCAGGGAGTTCCCTGGGGTAACTTTGAAGGACACAAAGACACATCTGGCTTCAAGAACCATCGTTTTGACTTCCCCTGGAGCTGCCCGGACGGGTGCTGGCGTCTGCTGGGTGCACACCACGCTGGGCCCTCTGGGTGGATTGCTCCGGTTCAGCCTGAGAAAGTGGTACTATTACCATTGTTTCTGATCTCACAGGAGGAAACACAGCCACAGGGAAACCCGCTGCCCACCTGCACCAGGAGGGCTCTTAGGTGCCGGCAGTGAGGCCGAGCCTGGCCCTTTCAGGATAAAGAAGAATTTATGGAGAGGCTGCCAGGTACTCGTGGAATCTTCAGGAGACTGGAGAACGAGGCCCAGCAGGAGATAAGGGCCAGGACAGGGAAGGTGGACGGGGCGAGAACCAGGTCTTTGCACTGCTGCACCGTCTCAACCACCACTGCCTGTGGGAGGGAGCCCACCGCCCTTGCATCCTGGAACCTGTCGCTAAAAATCCGAGTCCCCGAGACCGGGGGCCGGAGAGGTGGCTTCCAGGAGACAGAGGGAGGCGGTGCCTTGCCTCTCTGGCTTCCTTGCTTTCCTCCAAGACCCAGCAGTGAGGGATGCGTTTGCTGCAGGAAGGGGGGTCAGATAAAGGGGAACCTTCATCAGGTTCAGATGGACAGCTAGCAAGGTTGCTCTAATTGCCGAGCGGTTGTCTGTCTGGAGGATGTATGTCAGTGACGCCACACTCATGCCGCGTAACAAGCCAGCCCGCACCTCAGGGGCTTGAAGCGAGAGCCGTTCACTCTCGTGGGCCTGTGGGTTGACCAGTGTTCAGACTTGGCCGTGTCCTGCTGGGTGGTCTGCTCACACGGGCCCACGGGCAGCCGGGGCGGGTCTGCCTCTTGTCCCTCTCGTCCTCCTTGGACCAGCGTGCTGGCTGTGATCGCTTTTCTCGTGGTGGTGGCAAAGGCGCGAGCTGGGAGGGAGGGCACACGAGGTCCCTGAGAGGCCAGGTCTGGAGCTGGCACGCTGTCACCTCTGTTCCATTCCAGTGGCCAAAGCGCGTCACACGGTGAAGTCCAAAGTCAAGGGCAGGAGACTACGCTTCATCCTGGATGCGTCCTCCAGTCCACACCGGGGGTGCTAATGGAGTGGGATCAACGATCCCTTCTGTCACGAGGTCCTTCCTCCCTTCCTAGGTGCTTCTGCTGCTGGGGGAACCACTGACCGAAACTGCCCGGGAGTAACCACATGCATGTGGATGTCTTGGTGAGGGACGAGGAACTAACAAGCTACCATCAACTGGAAGAATTTAGGAAAGTTCCGAAGGAGAGAGGAGATGCCCATCTGTCTGTCCTGCTGTCCTCCCAGAATCCTTCTCGCTGGAATCCTCCTCGGCTGAGCGAAGTGCACCCCACCCCAGCAAGGACCCTGGGTCAGAATGGTTGACTAGAGAACCTGGAAACTAACCCTCTCTCCGTAAGACCCAAGACTGCGAGCCACGTGGCCAACAGTCCTCTTGGGATCTCCGACCCTCCTGCTCTCCACCCGGGCACCCCTTCCCAATAAACAAGTCTCTTGCTTCGTTAGCATGTGTGTCTCTTCAGACAACTCATTTCTGAGATGAGCCCACTCCGGGGCCCTGGAAGGGGTCCCCCCTTCCTGCAGCACCGCCGGCTGTGAGCGCTGAGGAAGACTGTCCAGGCTGCCTGGCTGCAGCATAGCCCTGGGGCCCTCCCGTCAATGTGTCCATCGACCTGCTCCGGAGACGGCAGAGCAAAAAGGACAGCGAGTCCTCAAGGACATCTCCAGATGTGGAACCGGCTCTGCAGTGGACCCTCGGAACGTCCCGCAACGCTCCCGGCTCGTCACAGGAACCACCCTGGCATTGCTCCATTGTTGTTTAGTTGCTCAGTCATGTCTGACTCTTTTGCAACCTCCTGGCTGCACCCACCAGGCTCCTCTGTCCATGGGATTCTCCAGGGAAGAAAACTGGAGTGGGCTGTAGTGTCCCCCTCCAGGGGCTCTTCCCGACTCAGGGCTGGAACCCGTGTGTCCTGCTTGGCAGGTGGGTTCTTCACCGCTGAGCCACCAGGGCAGCCCCGTGGTCCTCTGCTATTTGCAGTCAAAGCACCTTCTCTGACCCTCCGGTACCTCCGGTGTTGGACTCTTTTGAAGAAACGAGACCGTAGCAACAGCCACCACTTACGGAGGGTTTTCAGGCGACTCTGTTTGCTGCAGGTCACACAGTAAACACTTTCCTGAGCCAGGGCTTGAATGCAGTGGGCTGGCCCCACGAGGCGCGCTAACCCCCAACTCGGTATCAGAGCACATGAAATGCTTGGCTCGCGGCACACAGGAGAAAGCAAGTTAGCACCTCTGTTCCTTTGAGAATCACACAGTTTTCAGAATCCAATTTTAAAAACCAAGGTCTTGGAGCCCCACCCCTAGCCCCCAGGGCACAAGCCCACCCAGTTCTGCATGCAGTTCCAAGGGGTTCGTGCAGAGGCCACTGTTATCAAAGGGAACATGGAGGCAAGGCGCTGGGCGCTGACGGTCATGAGCAGGGTCCACTCCCAGGGCCTCCCCGCCTCCCTTCCTGCTGCAGGCCTGCGGGGACCCCACCCGGCCGGGGCTAATGCACTGCTCCGCGTGCCCTGAGCCGTGACCTGGGGTCAGGACAAGACATGCATCTCTTCCTCAAGGATGTAGGAGACGTCTGTGCCTGGCTCTAGGTTCGAGGTGGGAGGGGGAGGAAGTCAAGTGGAGGTGAAAGTGGGCAGAGAGAGATTCCTAAAATCGGGGGCTGCGGTGGACTCCGCCCCTGGGAAGACGCTGGGGGGCGGTCGTCTCGGGAGCAAGCGGGGCTGGCCGTGGTTTCTGTCTCAGGAACCTGCGTCCAGGGCCTGGAGGAGGCCGCCGGGTGCGGGATATCGAGGCTCGGAGGCTGAGCCAAGGCGGCAGTGCTGACCACAGGGCCCTGCTCCCTGGGGTGCAGTTGCACCCACCGCGGAGGCTGGTTCCGAGCTGGGGGCCCTGTGAGCTGCGGCTGGGTGCCCCCTGCCCTCGGTCTCCTGGCCCCAGGTCCCCGGGGTCCAGCTGCGGTCAGAGGGCAGGCGTCAGGCCCCCGGTCCACAACCTATCCTGCGGTGGCTTGTCAGGCTGCCGGCAAGTGCACCAGTAGCCGCGCTGGGTAGAGGCGTCGGTGGTCCTAACTGTTTGCGTGATGTCCGGTCCCCGGAAGGCAGGGCTAGGCCCACGATCTCTGTGGGGGGTGCCCGAGCAGCCCCCCACCCCTCCTCAGTTGCAAACTCGGGATCACGGAGCCCAGCCTACCCCACCCATCCCCCAGGCCCCTCCCCTCACCCCTCAGGGTCCTCCCAGGTCACGCCAGCCTGGCCCCAGTGCCTCCCGCATCGCTGCCTTAAGGGGAAGACCCAGCAGCTCTTGGGGAATTGCGGCTGATCCTGGCCTCCGAGCACAGATGCTTTTCCCAGAACTGCAGGGTCCGGAAAAACTCTCAGACGCTCCCAGGCCAGTGGTTCCATGGGAATTCCCCAAGTTACGATGCAGATTCCCAGCCCCACTGCCCCCACACCCCCTCTAGGAACCGCACCTCTGGCTCAGGCCCGAGCAGGAATCCGCACTTAGACCAGGGACCCTTGCAGACTAAGCAAGCGCACGCCGCTCCAGCCTCGCTTCTGTGTGACCTGTCCCAGGGGAGGGCCCAGAACCAGTGAGCGGCACCTGGCTGGGCACCTCCGTGTCGGCTGTGGGGGCCAGGCAGGTAGAAAAGTCTTATTAACCACTTGAGATCTTCCTGAACTGTTGCAGCATCTTACCATGAGCACTGACGGGTTCACCTTCATGAAGGTGAAAGAGGAGAGTGAAAAAGCTGGCTTAAAACTCAACATTAAAAAAACAGAGATCATGGCATCTGGTCCCATCATTTCACAGCAAACAGATGGGGAAAATGTGGGAGCAGAGACAGATTTCATTTCCTTTGGCTGCAAAACCAATGCAGACGGTGACCGCAGCCATGAAATTGAAAGACGCTTGCTCCTTGGAAGAGTAGCTATGTCAAACCTAGATGGTGTTTTAAAAAGCAGAGACATCACTTTGCCAACAAAGGTCCATCTCATCAAGGCTATGGTTTTTCCAGTGGTCATGTATGGATGTGAGAGCTGGACTACAAAGAAAGCTGAGCGCCAAAGAACTGATGCTTTTGAACCGTGGTGTTGGAGAAGACTCTTGAGAGTCCCTTGGACTGCACAGAGATCCAGCCAGTCCATCCTAAAGGAGATCAGTCCTGGGTGTTCACTGGAAGGACTGATGCTGAAGCTGAAACTCCAATATTTTGGCCACCTGATACGAAGAGCTGACTCATTAGAAAAGACCCTGATGCTGAGAAAGATTGAGGGCAGGAGGAGAAGGGGACAGCAGAGGATGAGATGGTTGGATGGCATCACCGGCTCAATGGACATGAGTTTGAGCAGGCTCCGTGAGTTGGTGATGCACAGGGAAGCCCGTCGTGCTGCAGTTCGTGGGGTCGCAAAGTTGGACAGGACTGAGTGACTGAACAACAATAACAACTGATTGGTCTTTAATCTAAAAAACAAGCATATTAGGGGAAACATTTTCAATGAAAGTCTCTCACGACCTCTCCAGAGGCCCAGGGGCAATGAGCCTAAAGCTTGCTCAGGGGTGCTGGGCCGCTGAGCTTGCAGAGAGGGCGGTGCGGGGCTGGCGGGAACGACCCCCTCCTCCCACCTGCCCCTGCCCAAGCCAGCCACGGGGCCAGCAGAGTCCCTTCCTCCCTGGTCTCTGCTGTCCTGCACAGCCAGCCCAAGGATGCAGTTCCCAGGGACGCCCCCACTATGGCTCTGACACTGACCCCAGGGTAGCCTCTGGGCAGCCCAGGCAGGGCAGTTCTTTGCCTTCGCATCAGAGGTGAGTGGATGCCCCAGCTGTGACCATTCGCAGCCCAGACCCCCGGCGCGTTCCCCGTGCAGGGATGGGAAGGTGTCCCCAGCGTGGTCAGTGAGAGCCCTTGGCGGCACTTATGTTGAAACAGTTGGGGGACATCGGCACTCTTTCTGCTGGTCCAGGTCAGCCTGGAGTTGCTGGTGGCTACCTTCCCATCAGCCCAGGTGAGGCGGCCTGAGAATGAAGCGGCGGAGGAAATCAGAGCCAGCAGAAGGCAATGCCTTGCTGCATGCCCTCAGGCCAAGTATATGCCTCCATTGCTTCATCTGTCAATATCGAACAGCATGTGAGCATCTGACGCCAGCCATGCCTGAAACCCCAGGGCTTGCCCGTTACAGGAATCAACAAGTCCTGCTACCCTTTGAGCCTGGCCTTCCATCACAGGCAACAAACGGCAGGAGACTCAGCTATGTAACAGAAGCTGGGGCATAAGCCCACACCTCTCCCTGCCTGGTTAGAAGGGCCCCAAGACAGAACTTCTCAGACGCTTGGGTCCTGGGGATGAAGGCTCACCGTGATGAAGAGGCCCCTGTAATAGCTTCCCGCCACTTGGTGAAGGGCTGGGGCGGAATCTCCGGCAAATGGAACGAGGCACATGCCCCGTGAGCTAGCGAGGCTTGGGTGTTCCCGCTGACACCCTTCCGCGAGCAGAGCAGGGGCAGGTGCCAGTGAGAGCCACTCTATTTCCAGGCTCCCATGAGGGCCGTTTGGGAATCTCCTGGCCCAAGAAGACCGCTCGGGGAGAAGGCTGTGTGCCCTCTATGGTCTGGCTGTCAACTGTGGGAGGGGCTGGACAGATGGAGGGAGCAGAAAGGGGCTCCAGGTGGAGGGTGCTGTAGGCACAAAGGCCTGGGACCCCTGCCCTCCCCATCACCAGCAAGCACCGCCACCACAGCCCCTGTGCGGGCAATCTCCCTGCCAGGAGAGGTGCTTCATGGGCTCCATCCCATTCAGCTTTCCCATCTGCTACAGGAAGCACAAGCTTCCATCCATCCTAGTCACAGATGGGAAAACTGGGGCTCACGCAGGCTGAGGACTCTCTCAAGGTCACACAGCCAAGAGTCAAGATTCAAGTCAACGTGCCCCAGCCCGTGTTCTTGGTGGTGACGCTGGGTTGCCTCCCGGGCTGGTCCTCTCTGGGCCCCCTTCCCTCATCTCTGGGGGCGCTGACAGGTGCAGGAAGCCGTGGAGAAGCAGGCCGGGGGCAGGAGGAAGACCGCAGACTACCCAGGCAATCCCGTACACCCAGGGTCTTTCTGGGCGCCCCCCCAAGCGGGGTTTCTCTCCTGGTTTTGGTTGCATAGCTCTCCGCCCCCGCCGTGTCCTTAGTCAAGCTTCAGACAGGCTTTCCTGTGGCACAGAGCCGGGCAACGTCCAGCGGGATCTCCCTCGGAAAGGGGCAAGTGGAAGGCTGGTACTGCCAGCCTTAGGATGCAGCTTTCACAGAGGTTCCCATGGCAACGCGGAACCACCTGTGCAGACAGCCTGCTGGGAGAGTCCAGCAGGGGCGGGATAGCCGCTTCCAGGGCAGGAAGACACCTGTTTGAAGTCTTGGTGCTCATAGATGATAACAATAATGGAAGGGCTAGCACTTTTTTTTAAGGAAAAAAAAAAGAACTTGAGATATAACTGACATGAGGCACTGTGTCAGGTTCAGGTACACCCTGAAGATTTGAGGCGTGTATACGCTGCGCCGCGGTCGCCACCACGAGACCACACCCTCCAGCCCATCGCCACGCACAGCGGCAGGGTTTCTCCCGTGATGACAGTGTTTAGGGTCACGTTCAGCACACATTATCAACCGCAGGGAAGCGCAGAGCCGGCGCTTCCTCAGCACCGAGGCGGGCGGAGCGCTCAGGGCCGCCACCTGCATCTACTCAGGAAGCCCTGCCAGTCCTCCTCGGAGGTGCCGTTCTTGCGTCCATCTCACGGAGGGGCACGTGGAGTCCTCTTGGCGGCAGGGGGCGCAGGGCTGCCCTGGGATGGAGCCCCTGTGCACACCCCATTCGGAGGGGACGGCTGGGCTCCCCTCTCCCATCAGAACAGGATCCCTGGAGGAGAGCGCCCCCAGGAGAGGAACCAAAGGGACACGGGAAAGAACACACAGGGAGCTCATAGAGGGGGCAGCGGGAACCCCACGGAGAACCACCCTCCCCTCCTGAACCTGGGGAGGAGCAGGCTGTCTGATAGCAGTCCTGAGCTGGTGACAGGTGGGAGGAGTAGTAGCAATGGGCAGGCAGCGGAGCGGGAGGGCCGGGAGGGACACCAGGATACGTGGATGCTCGAGCCTTGGACGGGCAGCCCCCCGTCCGGAATCGCATCCGCAGCCGCATGGGGCTGCAGCGCGAGGAGGTCTGCTCCTGGCTCTTCACTGCGGTCCTCACGCGTAGCTCACGGCTCGGTCCCCACGGGGGACGGTGAAGTAAATGGCGCTCGAGTTGCACATTGGCATGCGTGCGGCCACAGAGACGCACCGTGGAAGCCTTTTATGCACTGATTCGGAACGATCCACAGACGCGGTGAGGTGAGCGCTCGGGTCCAGTGTGTGCGTGCTCAGTCGTGTCCGACTCTCTGTGAGCCCGTGGACTGCAGCCCGCCAGGCTCTTCTGTCCATGGGATTCTCCAGGCAGGAGTCCTGGAGTGGGGTGCCATTTCCTTCTCAGGAGGATGATCCCAACCCAGGGACGGAACCTGAGTCTCCTGCGCTGGCAGGTGGGCCCTTAAGTAGAGGAAAGGGATAAACTGGACCTCAGCAAAATGAAAGATGTGCGCGCTGCAGGGGACTCTGCCAGCAGGAAGAAAAGACAAGGCTCCGGCCGGGAGAAAGGCCCTCCAACCCCGTCTCTAGGAGAACTTGCAACTAGAATAGACAGAGAACACTCCAAAGCCAACAGTGAGAAGCCTAACAGTTCGGCTGGGAAATGGGCAAAGATTCTCGACACAGAGTTCTCAAAGCTGGATGGCAAATAAGCATGAGAAAAGAGGTTCCACATCGCTACCCACTGGGGGAATGCAGGACAGGGCTCTGGTTAGACAGTACTATAAACCTACTGAAATGGCTTTAAAAAAACTAACAGGATCAAGGGCTGACAAGGCCACAGAGCAACCGGAACTCTCAAACACCCTGGTGGTAAGAAGGTACAGCAGTCTGGAAAAGAGTTTGGCAGTTTCTTAGCCGTTCAAACTTAGGCTTACATACAACTCAGCAATTGTACTTCTGGATATTTCTCCTAGAAAAACCAACACTTCAGGCTCATACAGAGACCTGTATGCGAACATACACACCAGCTTGATTTGTGAGAACCAGGGACGGGAAACCACCCGACTGCTCTTCAGCAGGTGACTGAATAAACACATCGGGTGCCTCTGCTGAACGGAATACTACAAAGCCATCAAGAGGAACGAATCAGTGATACGCAACAGATTAAATGGCTCTCAAAGGCATTGTGCTGAGCAAAAAAAAAAAAAAAAATGCCGAGCTCAGAGTACTGTATGATTCCATTTATTTAACACTGTCAGAGTGATATAATTACAGAGATAACAGATCGCAGTTGCCAGTGCAAAGGGCTGGGCAAGGGTATGATTACAAAGCGTTTAATGTGCGAGCGTTCCTTTGTGGGGCTTGGAACAGAGCTACATCCTGATGGTTACAACATCTATGCATGTGATAAAATTTCACAGAACTATGTACCAGAAAACAAAACAAAACAATCACTACATGTAAAAACGGGTGAAATCCAAATAAGGTCTGATTTTGAGTTAATAATACTGCACCAATGTCAGTTTCCTGGTTTTGACAATGCGCTGTGATTATGTAAGATGTTATCTCAGTGGGGAGCTGGGGGAAGCAGGGGAAAGGTCCATGGGAACTCGCTGTACTATTTTTGCAACTTCTCGTGAGTCTTGAAGTATCTCAATATGGAAAAAAAAAAAATTAAGTAGTATTGTTTGGGGACTACTTGGCTCAATTTGATTTTCTTTGCTGTAAAAAAGAATAATAATAACAAGGTAAAGAATGTGTGTGGAGCGAGGCCCATCTGTGTGATGTAAACTCAGGATTCCTGTTGGTGACAGAATGCGGTATTTCTGGAAGCAGACGCGGGGCCTGGGAATGCTGGAGCCACGCGGAGGGCAGCTGGATGGCGGGGGTGCGGGGGCCCGAGAGAGAGACCTGTGTTTCAGTTTTCCTCTTGAAACGTTCGTCTTTCGTGCTGTGGCTGTCTATCAGCCTTTACAACTTTTCAGGTCGTTTTTTGAAACCTGAGAGTGGGATCTGCAGTCCTGGGGAGCCGTCTGTCTGCCTCTGGAGGCTGCAAGAGCAGCCCAGGATGGACAGAGACAGTGTCCTGGGGACCAAGACTTTATCAGGAAGGTGGTTATTTTACAGGGTTCCCGGGAGGCTGGGAGCACAGAAAGTAACCGACGGGGCAGGGAGGGCACCCGCTCCTGCGGGCGGGGCTGGGGAGCGATGCTAACCTAAGCGGGGAGAAGGAAGCATCATGGGGACCTCCCGGGAAGAGGGGAGGGGAAGGGGCTGGGGGGCAGGGGTGAGGAGGCGCCAGCGTCAGTGACACGGCTGCGCCCAGCTTCAACGACTCGGGCATTTGTGTTCCATGCACTCTTCTGTATGCATGCGAGACAAAAGGTTATAAGACAGAGGTTTAAAAAAAATAAAAGGAAAGGAAGGCCACCTTGAGAATGGGAGAAAGTATTTGCAAACCACCTGTATGATAAGGGGTTAATACCCAGCATGTATAAAGAACTCCTGCAACTCAACGACAATGAAAAGCAAAAACCAGACTTTAAAAATGGTCAAAGGAGTTGAGCAGACAAGTCCCCAAAGAAGATACTCAGATGGCCAAGGAGTACTTGGAAAGATGCTCCGCGGGACGGACAGTTAGCGAAATGCAAATCAGTGAGATACCAAGTCCGATCCATCAGGATGGCTACTGAGATAGCAGGACAATGAAGAACAAGCACCAGAAAGAAACCGTTGCTGGGAGCACATGGAGAAACTGGAACATTTGCTCGGCGCTGGTGGGCATGGAAAACGGGATGGCAGTTCCTTAAGAAACTAAAAATAGAATTCTCGTGTGACCCAGCCATTCTACTTCTGGATGTGTATCCAAAAGCAGTGACAGCAGAATCTTGGGGAGATATTTGTACACCCTTGTTCATAGCACCGTTACTCACAGCCCCAAAGCGGAAGCGACCCAAGGGCCCATAAGCAGAATGTGGTCTACCCACACAATGGAATATTACTCAGCCTTTAAAGGGAGGAAATTCTGACACAGGCTTACAACACCAGTGAACCCCGAGGACATGGTGCTCGGGGAAGTCAGCCGGTCACAGAAGGACAAATAGTGCATGATCCTGCTACATGAAGCCCTGAGAACAGTCGAATGCATAGAGAGTGGACGGCGGCTCCCAGGGGGCTGGGGGCGGGGGTGGGGCATTAGTGGTTAACAGGGCAGAGGTTCAGTCTGGGAAGATGAGAAAGTTCTGGAGATGGAGGTGCTGACGGCTGCCCAACAGGGTCGATGTACTTAACGCCACTAAACCAGACGCCAAAGTGGTTAAAGTGATAAAGTTCACGTTGTATCTATTTTCCCACAGTCAGGTTGAGGGCAGGAGGAGACGGGGACGACAGAGGACGAGATGGTTGGGGGTTATCACAGGCTTGATGGACACGAGTTTGAGCAAACTCCGGGAGACGGTGAAGGACAGGGAGGCCTGGCGTGCTGCGGTCCAGGGGTCGCAAAGAGTCAGACGCGCCTGAGTGACTGAACGAGAACAGAAACAAACAAGCCCGTGGAAGGAATGCGGCCTGGCCTCTAACTGGACCGGAAGTGGGGGCCTGAGACCGCCGCGCCTGGGCCTCCTCCCCCCGAGAGGGCATGTCAGCAGTGGCCGCGTCTGCAGGGCTGGAGAGGGTCAGAGGCCAGGCCGGCCTGCTCACGGGGGTGAAGGTGTCAGAGCTCTCGTGGCTTTGTGAGGGGCCCCGGACTTCTCCTCCCAGCCCGAGGTAGGAGGATCTGCATTCCTTCTCCTCTGGACCCTTCTGCTTTCAGGCCAGAGTCGGGGGTAAAACAGGCCCCTCCTGGGAGTAGCGGTCTCACCAAGCAGATTTCTCAACGCCTTCCCAGGCGCACCATCTCCTCGGGGCTCCCTCGAAGCTGTGCTGAAGGGGTGGGGAGCACTCCTCCTGGGAGGATCAGAGCCCTCCTTCTGGGCCAGTCTCCTGCCATGCAGCTCCTCCGCGTACCCTCACCCCCCGCCCAGCAGTTGGATTCAGGTCCAGACGCCACTGTGAATCTGGAGCCTCTGGCAGACATGCCCAGCCTCAGCCTCCTGTCCGCGCCGCAGGGGTGAACGGAGCCCAGCCTCCAGGCCACGCCACTGTGAGGACAGGGATGCGTCGTGTCCTTCAGGGTGTGGACTCCAGGCCGGGATTCTGGGGGTGAAATTCCGGCTCTGCAGTTCCCTGGCTGAGTGGCCTGGGGGTGTGACCTACCCTCTCTAGGCCTCAATGTGCCCATCTGAAAAGTGGGTGTAACTCCAGGACAGACGGGTCAGGACTGTCGGGAGGGTGAATCCATTAACAGGCGTAAGAGTCTCATGGGGTGCTGGCTCCCGGCAAGCACCCAGCAGATGTGAGCTATTCCTTTGTTGTGTTCCGGGGAAGGAAGCTGGGGGTGGGGTGGGGGGTGGTCTGTGTGAGGCTCACAGCCCTGGCATCGCAGTCCTGGCCGGCGTGCAAACTCCTTCACCTGCAGCCCCTCTCCCGGGGACCGCGAGCAGGACTGCGGGGTCTTGGGGCTTCCGCTGGCTGCACCCAGCCTCCCCAGGCCTGGTTCCCTGACACCCCGCCGCTTCAGCCCGGGTCCATCTGGCCTGAGCCCTGGGCAGCCCAAACCCTCCTGGAGGAGGACTCTGGCCGCAGCAGGGACCCAGAGCCCAGGGGCTGGGCGGGAGGAACGGGGTCTGGGGAGATGGGACGGCGGGGTGTGCCGAGTCCGACGCAAAGGCGGCCCCCTTCTCCCTCGAACCCCAATTCGCGCGGTCTCCCTTGCATTTCCCGGGGCGAGCCATGGGGCTCGCTGACCTTCAGGCTGCTCCTCTGCCAGAGGCTTGTGCCTGGGCAGGGCGGTCCCTGCTCCGGGTGGTGTCTGCTGGCTCCGCTGCAGTGGGGGCCTGGGAGAAGCTTTTTCAAGGCGGTGTGTGTGTGCCCGTGGCTGCGGGGAAGCTCACCGGGAGGAGCGGGCGGGGTCCTGGGTTCCCCCCACCTCCTCCTCACAGGCTGCAGGGGCTTCCTCAGGGAGCAGAGGTGGGGTTCCCAGCGCCGGTGTCCCAGAATCCGGCCCCGTGTCCCTTCTGCCGGACTCCGCTGGACACGCAGAAGGGCCCAGGTTCAAGGGGAAGGAGGGTCCACATCACACCAGGGGTCTCGATGGAAGGGCTGACAAAGAATCCGGGCGTCATGTCTCCAGACTGACATCCTTAACCTCTGGGGCAAGTCTTGGAGAACATGGGGTTCGAGATGCTCTAACGGGTGGCCATCACGGCGGCTGAAAACTTCCTTGTTGTCTGTGATGACACCAACCCCAGTCCACAAGGGCCTGAGGCGGAGGCCCCCGAGTGTTTGTTCAGGGGCTTGCTCTGCTGAAGTGTTGATTTAGCCTGAACGGAGAGATTTTCATGTTAAAAAAAAAAATTACCAACTTTTCTTGAATGGTAGGTTTTACTTAGAAAAAAAAAATCCAGATTTCTAGGAAACCTGTAAGATTTGGTAACACTGGTAACCCTCGTTCCTTGATGAGGTCACTGGGTGGGGTGAGGAACAGCCACTCTGGTAAGTCCTCTGGTTCCCCACGGTCCCCCACAATTTGAGCTGGCCCCTGTGGGCCCTTGGGCTGGCAGTCTGGGTCGCTAATTCTAAGACATCAAAAGAGACTGGGGAATAACCAGTCCACTGGGGCTCTCAGCGAAGAGGAGTGTGCGGCCGGGAGATGCATGAGGGGCACCTCGGTGAAGCCTTCGGGAGAACTTCAGCTCCGTGGGGGGAGTAGTCCTGGAAGGCTTCCCAGAGGAGGTGAGTCTTGAAAGAACAGATTTGGAAACACTCAGGACTCTAGAAGGTAGTGAGTTTCATCTCCAGGTGGACATCTGAACCCTGAGATCACGAAGGACGCAACGGCAAGGCGCTTTCCCTGGGTCCCCAATCTCTGGGGTCCCCAGTCCAGGCACCTCATTTCCTGGTGAGAACGGAGAGCAAAAACTGGGGCTCTAAGTAGGCAGGGGTTTGAAGGGCACCCGGAGACTCCGGGCCCTCCAGACACTGTCCTCCCCGACGGGCCACACTGCCACGGGTCCCTCCGCCAGCACCGCCCCGGGGACTGCGGCATTCTGCGGGGAGCACACGTGACTCGTCGGGCGGGACGTGTGTTTACACAGGTCGCTCACTTGCCTCTGAATATGAGACACGCTCCGTTGCTCTGTCGTGTCTGACCCCGTGACCCCATGGACCGCAGCCTGCCAGGCTCCTCTGGAGCGGGTTGCCATGCCCTCCTCCAGGGGGTATTCCCGATTCAGGCATCGAAACTGTTGGAAGCCCTGAGCGCCACGGGGTACCGGGGGACCCAGGGACCAGGAAAAGGCAAGACCCGGGGGGGTTCGAGCCTCCAGGGCCGCCATTCAGCAGGCGCCCGCAAGTCCCCGCGTGTCGCTTTTGACTCTGCTGTTTCCTGAGGCAGCCTCCTCACACAAAGGCCCTGGGAGGGCAGAATCTCCTACGTCTAATCTCCCAGGATTCTCATGGATTCTAAGAATTCTAAGGATTCTTCATTAAATACTGTCTTTCCATGGCATTTTTGAAAATCACGCAAAGATACTGCGGTTCAAAGATTCCACTTCCAGGCTCCAAGGGTTTAGGACTCGTTCTCCAGGGTCTAAGCTTTGACATCCAGCCCTTGTAAGATTTTATGTGCCCGTTGTTCTTTCTCATCTAGACCCGTAGCTGAAACCTCACAAATGCAGTGAAGTCAGTGACTAATTTGTATGCTACCCATACTGTGATTTTTCTTTAAACCTAAATAAATTAAAATTGAATATTTTTCTTTTAATTTCACCTCATTCTAAATAATGATGGTATCTGTGAAATCGTGGATTTGATGTGTGAACCGCTACTTTTCTAAAAACATACCAAAGAAGCTTTGGTAATGTAGATCCTGGCACCCCCTCAAACCACCCCAGGCACCAGCAGCAATTTGGATACCACTTTCAGAAGCCGCTGCGCAAAGTGCCAGCCCCTCATTCCTGCAGGGAAGGAAGCGTGGAAACACCCTCTTGCAAGTGGGCAGCAGGTCGCCGCCCCCTAGGGCAGTTCAGTGGGCATGAGAACGTGAGCTCCACCCAAACAGGGGTCTCTGCGCAAGGCTGGGCAGTCCTGCTGCGGGTGGAGGTCAGAGCTGGGCGGTTGGGTGCCCTTCTGAGCTCTCGGCCCTGAGACTGGAGCGGGGCTGGAGCCTCCCGGGGATGCTATGCAATCGCGCCGTCTAGTGGCCAAAATGCAGGCCACGAGGAGAGGGGCCGGGAGGGGTCAGCTTGAGAGAACTGCAGGTGGGACACGGGGCAGGTGATGCAGGCACACAGCAAGCTGGCAGCTGGTCAGATACTAAACGGGCAGGACAGACACAGGCCCTCCATGGGTCGCTGGTTAAAAACTCACAGTGCAGGCGCGGCCAAGGATGCTACGAAGATATGCTATGGATACGGAAGGATGCTCATTTGAGAGGGGAAGGAGCCCCCATCAAAGCAACTCCATGCAGCTTATGCAGACGTGAGTGCAAACCCACCTTGGGTCCATCTAGGAGGGAACGGCTGGTACATCTTCCCCATCCACGCCGCGGCTCGAGCCAGAACCCAGCACTCACTCAGCCCTCTCCCCCACCCCGTCCCCCGGCTCCCACTGCCCTGAGCCTCTCCGTCTCCAGGACTACCACCTTGGGCAGAGCCAGCATCACCTCAGCCAAGAGAGCGGTCCCGAATGCCAGCCAGAGCACGCGGCCTCCAGATAAAGTCCCCCAGCAGGCTCGTCCCCCTCTGCCGGCCTGCTCTCGAAGCCCTGACCCTCGCACTCCACTCCTACCTGCCGAGCTTCTGTCACTTCCTACAGACCCTGCGTCTTCGCGCGTGCTGGCCCCCAAGCCTGAAACACGCCTGGCTCTGCCCCTCTCCTGTCCGAAATGTCTCCTCAAACTCCAGGCCTGGGCACAGTGTCACCTCCCCAGAGGTAATGGAATTTCATCTTCGCATTTTCTGATTTATTTGGGGGAACAAGTGGTATCATGATATAATGAGAAGAAAGTAAAATTAAAAACATTTAAAACAAAATCACGTGTGTAGATCACTGGCACCCGGTGAATTGAAAGAAGGGAGAGCTCAGTGTGACTGGAAATCTGGGTTCCCAGGGAGGTGAGGACCAGAAGGATGGAAACATTAATCACGGGAAAGAGCACCACATTCCAGAAAGGAAAACATGTGAGCACGGGCGTGGGCGGGGCAGCTGGAGGAGGCACCTGGGTTTCTGTCTGCCTGGCACATTTAGTTCTGGTTGCAAATCCTCTTTCCCTCTCAGGATCCAGTCTTCCCACATTCTCAGTGTTTGCAGTGAGGCCGATTCGCAACATGGGCGTTATGAATTGGTCTGAGCCAACGAGAGCCTTTCCTGGGATTTTTGCCCTTTTTTGCCCCCTCTGTTAAAGAGGGTGCTGCCTTTCCACTGGAGCTGCTAAGCTGGCAGGATGTATGCCAGATCCCCCTTGTGGGAGCAAAGGCAAAGCCTGAGCATAAACCTGCACAGGAGAAGCTAGAGCCGAAGACAGAGGGAGTCAGGAAAACCGTGTTGGAGCATCTGGATCCAGCCACACCTGAAGTCATTTCCCTCCCGAAGTTTTAGATCTGTGAACCAATAAATGTCCCCCTTTTCAGGATTGGGCTAGTCTGCCATTTGTTCCCAACACTTGTGAGCTACAGGCTTCTGACTTCCGCGCTAGTCTGGGGTTGGGCAGGGGGGCAGAGGATGGTGGCAGAGACTCGCGTGGAAAGCAGGGAGGGGGCTGGAGCAGAAGCGGCAGAGCAACAAATGTGGCGGCCGTTTCTCGCAAGCAAGACTTTTACTCCCAGCGGACTGAAGTATCTAGTGTGGGAACTGCAGAGTCTGAACATATGAGCCAGCCCAGAAATCTGAAACAACGAAATGCCCTCTCCCCTGACTGCCCACAGGCCACAGTCTCTCTCATCCATCCAGAAATCCTTTGAAAGGACACCCAGGGACGGGAATGGCCTGGGGCAGCTCCCGTTCTTGGCTTCTTGGGGCTCTGGAAGGAAGTCTCCTGAGTCTTCCCAGACCGCACTGGGAAGGCCAAGACTCCACAAGACGACTGGGCAGGGGATGAAATGGCGAGGGTGGGATCAGCTGGAGCATGTTCCACGGCTCTCTGCCCGGCCGGGCATCGTCTGACTGTCCCCGAGGGCCTCTGGTCGGGCAGGGGGATGCTGTGGGGTGGACGCTGCTTCTGGCCTAAATCAGGCTCCTCCTAGGAGCTGCGTGAGGGCGTGACGCACGGGAACTCTGCAAGCCCGAGACAGCACCAGGGTCGTGTGTCCCCCACGATGGCCAACAAGAGTGCCCGGCACAGGGTCATGCAAAAGGGATTAGCTTTCTTTCAGAAAACAGAGCCCAAGTCCCTTGCTGGGAGTGAGCAGGGCAGGAGCTCACAGGAGGAGGTGGGCGAGCACGCGTGTCACTGCTGTCTCTGCAGGGCCCCACACTGCCCCCACCCCGACAGCCACCTCATCCGGCCCCCACGACGGCACCACCGCCTCCGAAACCTCCCTGGGGCTAGCCTCAGCTTCCCAGCTTCTAGAGCTGCAGCTGTGAGTGAGCAAAGGTCAGCAGAGAGAGGAAAATATCTGTGAAAAGTTGATGCCTGTTCGTGATAAAAACTCTAAGGAAAAAATAGTATCAAAGAGAAGTGCCTTAATCTGATAAAGGATACCTGGCAAACACACAGACACATACTGACAGACAGACAGACGGACAGACACACACACACACACGTGCACTCACAGAGCTGACATCATTGCTGGTGAAATATGGAGTGCTTTTCTCCTAAGGATCCCCTAGGACCAAGAAAAGGATGTCCATCACTGACATTTCTCCTCAAGACTGTATGGTAGGACCCAGTCATCTCAACAAGGCAAGAAATAAAAATAAAACAAACAAGGACTGGAATGGAAACATACAAACTGTCATTATTTCAGGTGAGAAAACTGTGCGTGGAAAAATCCAAAATAATCTACCAAATATTAGCATGAATGACTAAATTTAGCAAGGTTGCTGGATATAATCAATGCACAAAAATTAATTGAATTTTTATAAACTAGCAACATCTAGAAAGTGAAACATTTAAAAGTCATTTATAATAATATCAAGAACCATCAAATCTTATGAATAAATCTAATCAAAGAGGTGCAAGACCCAACACTAAGAACTATTAAACACTGCAGCCCGCCAGACTCCTCTGTCCATGGAGTTCTCCAGGCCAGAATACTGGAGTGGGTTGCATTTCCTTCTCCAGGGGACCTTCCCAATCCAGGGATGGAACCCAGGTCGCCTGCATTGCAGGCAGACTCTTTACCAGCTGGGTCACTAGGGAAGCCCAGAGAAACTACAGAACACCTACATAAATTGAGGGCTATACCATGATCACTAACTGGTCAACTTAATATTATTAAGATGTCAATTCTCCCCAAATAGATTTGTATACAGCTGGTCCTGACTGAGGGCTTTTTGGACTTTTGTTGTTGTTCAGTCACTAGGTCTTGTCTGACTCTTCATGACCCCATGGACTGCGGCACGCCGGGCTTCCCTGTCCTTCACTGTCTCCCAGAGTTTGCTCAGATTCATGTCCATTGAGTCACTGATGATAACATCCATCTCATCCTCTGTCGCCCCCTTCTCCTCCTGCCTTCAGTCTTTCCCAGCATCAGGGACTTTTCAAATGAGTCAGCTCTTCTCATCAGGTGGCCAAAGTGTTGGAGTTTCAGCTTCAACATCAGTCCTTCCAATGAATATTCAGGACTGATTTCCTTTAGGATGGACTGGTTTCATCTCATTGCAGTCCAAAGGACTCTCTAGAGTCTTCTCCAACATCACAGTTGGAAAACATCCATTCTTCGGCACTCAGCGTCCCTTATGGTCCAACTCTCACATCCATATATGACTACTGGAAAAATCATAGCTTTGACTGTATGGACCTTTGTCAGCAAAGTGACATCTCTGCTTTTTAATACACTGTCTAGGTTTGTCGTGGCTTCCCTTTCAAGGAGCGAGCATCTTCTAATTTCATGGCTGCATTCACCATCCACAGTGATTTTGGAGCCCAAGAAAATAAAATCTGTCACTGCTTCCACTTTTTTCCCCTTCTATTTGCCGTGAAGTAATTGGACCAAATGCCATGATTATAGTTTTTTAATGTTGAGTTTTATAATGCTGTGAAAGCAATACACATTTAGTAGAAACCTGAACTTTGGTCTCTTTGCAGGCTAGCATGACGTGGTTATGATCCTCTCTTGTGATGCTGAGCAGTGGCGGCTACAGCTCCTGGTGAGGCCCGCGGTCAGGTGGGCGAACAGCCCGCACACTCACCACCGTTCAGTTCTTCGCTTTCAGTGTAGAATTCAATAAATTACAGGAAATATTATCATAAAATAGGCTTTGTGTGATGACTTTGGCCAACTGTGGGCTAATGTAAGTGCTCTGAACACATGTACTGTAGGCTAGGCTACATGATGGTATTCACTAGGCTCAGGTCAGCTCAGCCGCTCAGGCATGCCCGACTCTGCGGCCCCGTGGACCGCAGCACGCCAGGCCTCCCTGTCCATCACCAATCCCGGAGTTTGCTCACACTCATGTCCATCCAGTCGGTGATGCCATCCGACCATCTCATCCTTTGCCATCCCCTTCTCCTCCCGCCTTCAATCTTTCCCAGAATCATGATCTTTCCCCATGAGTTGGTTCTTCTCATCAGGTGGCCAAAGTACTGGAGTTTCAGCTTCAGCATCAGTACTTCCAATGAACACCCAGGACTGATCTCCTTTAGGATGGGCTGGTTGGATCTCCTTGCAGTCCAGGGGACTCTCAAGAGTCTTCTCCAATACCACAGCTCAAAAGCATCAATTCTTCAGTGCTCAGCTTTCTTTATGGTCCAACTCTCACATCCATACATGACTACTGGAAAAACCATAGCTTTGACTAGATGGACCTTTCTTGGCAAAGTAGTAGGTTAGCTGTATTAAATGCACTTTCCACTTAACCATATTTTCAGCAATGCATTATCAGGAGGTAATTCCAGCTTAAAGTGAGGAAGATCTGTATTCAGTGAATGCCCAGTCAGTATCCCAGCAAGCGTTTTTGAGGAAATTGACATGAAACTTTTAAAATTTATATGGACATTCAAAGGCTCTACAGTAGGTCAGACCAATCTCAAAAAACAAAAACGCAAAGCTGGAGGACTTATACCACCAGATGTCAGGGGTTTTCATAACTCCACAGTAGGTAAGACAGCGTGGGATGGCACAATAGTCAAAGGGACCAGAACGCGGAGCCCAGAAAGAGCTCACAATAGTCAAAGGGACCAGAACACGGAGCCCAGAAAGAGCTTGCGGGCAGTTGACACATTCCGTCAGCTGATTTACAGCAAAGACGCGCTACAATCCAGCATGGGAAAGAGGGTCTTTTTAGTAAACAGTATCAGCTCAGTTGGATATAACCATATGGGGGGAAAAAATGAACCTTCCTCATGGCACAGACAAATACTAATTTAGCCTTAGATCTACAGTAAAATGATAATTCTCCCAGAAAAAAAAAATAGAATATCTTCATGACCCTGAGGCATGCAAATATTCCTTAAAACAGGTTGAGAGAAGATGCTTGCAGTATATCTGCGAATGAGAACTCACATCTAGTATAAAGAACTTTTATAAATTAGTAAGAAACCGGGGAACACCCCAGTTTCAAAAATGAGTAAAAGCTTGCAGAGCCACCACAAAGATGAGCACACTTGAACGACGGGGAAGCAAGACGCGTCGCGGGCCTTTATGGACCCGCTGACTGAATCTCGGTAGGGCAGCATCCCAGCCCCACCGCCCCGCCCCGCTGGCCAGTGCGTGTGAGGGCCCGAGAGGCCTGCCTCCCGGGCGCTTGTCAGTCAGCCCCAGGAGGTGCCCCGCCGCCGTCCGCCCCGGCCCCAGCGAGCAGGGCGGCCCACATCCGGGATGCAGCGAGGCCCGCTGTTTCCGCCGCCTGGCCGCTGGGACAGGCAGGGTCGCCTCGGGGCTCCCCGCTGGCCGATGGGGCTCTGTCGACCTGCGTCGCCCACCAGCTTCCCCCTCCGGCCCGTTGGGTCCCTCTCACTTTCTCCTCACAGACGCCTGGCAGCCCAGACCCCGTCACCGCGCCGGCTCGTGGCGGATGTGGACTCGGAGCAGCCGCAACGCTCAGGAGGTACCGCCTGGCTCGGAGGTTACTGCCCCTTCAGAACGCGGTCTGACAGCGTCTATGGAGAGCCAGGGCACAAAGACACCCTGCCGCCCGGCAAACGCCCCCGGGTGGACGTCCCTCTGGAGTCACCGCGCTGCCCGCAAAGGCCTTGTCCACAGCGGCTTTATTCCTGGCAGCGCAGACTGGCAACCTTCCAAATGGCCTCCCGCGAGAGAAGGGATGAATCCATGGTGGCAACCTAGACAGGAAAAAGCTGTTCTGAACACCACTTGGGCTAATCTCACCGGCGATATATGCTGCCCTGAAGATGCCAAACCCAGGACGGCGTACGCCGTGGGGCTCCCCTCAGGTGCCGTCGGGAATCAGGCTCACCCCACCTGTGAGGACAGAGCCAGTGAGGTGGGGAGTCGGCGCTGGGGGATGTTCTGGAAGCTGGAGGAGCCCCATACCCGGTGTGAGCAGTGGCTATGCGCGCGTGTGTGTGTGTGTGTGCGTGTGTGTGTGTGCGCGCGTGCATGTGTGTGTTAGCTGCTCAGCCATATTTGAGTCCCTGCAGCCCCATGGACTGTACCCGCCAGGCTCCTCTGGCCATGGGGTTCTCCACTACTGGAGTGGGTAGCCATTTCCTTCTCCACGGGTTCTTCCTGACCCAGGGATCGAACCTGGGTCTCCTGCCTTGCAGGAGGATTCTTGATCGCCTGAGCCGCCAGGGAAGCCCAGGCACATGTATACACGTGCAAAGACTGGTGAATCTCTACAACCAAGACCTGTGCCTTTACTGAATGCTGCACCTCGATAAAGAAAATAAGGTCAAAAGAAAGAAAAAACATATAAGAAGGCCCAGACCTCTATAATGAGCCACGTTTATTGAGAAGTTAATCTGTTCCAGGTCCAGGGCTTGACATGCAGCATCTCGTATGCTCCTCACACCGACACATGGACACACACACACACACATACACACACCCCGACAGACACACCAACATATACTCCAGCATTCACGCACGTCCCTACACACAGAAACACACGCCTGCCAGCGACAGGGCACAGCTGAGCGTGCAGCCCCAGGGCCCGCTGTGCAAACGCCCTGTGTTCCTGTCTTCCGTCTTTGATGTGGTCACACACCCATTAGCGCAGGTCCGCGTGCACCCAGGGCCCCCTGCGTGCAAGGACTGGCCATTGGTCAGCCGGCCCTGCAGGGGGAGGACACACCTGCGGGGCAGAGGGTGCTAGGCCGAATGGATGCTGGGATACAGACCTGGAATCCGGGACGGGTTCGGACAGGTTTCGGTGTGAGCTTGGATTTCGCTCTCTACAGCCTAGGGAGAGGGGCGACCATCGTGCCAATTACCCTCAGCCCCCGAGAAACCATGCACCATTCTTGTCCTTTGTTTTTGAAACGTGGGGAAAGCCATGATTCCCTTCACAGGGCTGGCGGGCTTGGGGTTCAGAGGACCCTCAGTCACCAAGCTGCGAGAGGCTCCCAGCTGGCAAGTGGTGGGTCAGTCACCCAGGGGTGGTGGACCAGACCCCGCTCAGAAGTAAGATTTTATCTACCCCCAAGACAGCTGTTCACGCAGAGGCCTGGGCAGGTGGGAGGAGAAGCAAAAAGCAGCCCTGTTTCCTCCCGGCATCTTCAGAGAAGCCCCTCCCTGCAGACCGAGCCCGCAGCGCAGCGCCTGTCAAAGGGATGCCGAGTCCTGGCCCGCCTTCTTGCCCGAGGCTGGACAAACATGCAAATGAGAACCACGCTGGCGAATTCCTCCACCCACACTCAGGACCACATCCCCTCCTGAGGGAGTGGAAGGGAACTCAGACCTCATGAGCCCCACCCCCGGGACCCAGGCAAAACACATTCCTGAAGGTCTAGGGCTTCAGGCTGGGTGTCTGGGAACTCAGCGATGGAAAAGTCCCCGATCTCAGGGCCCCTGGAGAGGCCGTGGGCCCCACCACCCCAGACACTGAACCGAGGCACGGCCAGCCTGTGGTTAGGACTCTTCTCAAGAGAAGCTGTCTTGGCAGGGGATGACAGGATGTCTAGCACAGCCCAGACTTGCTGCCGTCCCTAAGACTGACAGACCACTTCTTCTGTGATGATTTAGGACTTAATCCATGCAGCTGGGACCCCGGGCCTTCTGCACGCCTGCAGGGAAGGCGGAGGCAAGAGGATCTTGATTTTGGTCACCTGGCCCAAGTTCAACGCCCCCTGGAAAATTGTGTAACACACACATACCAGACCCACGCCTGGTCTCTCTAGCACGCCAGTCCTTGGTCCTCCCACACCTTTGCTCAGTTCAGTCTGAACCCTGTGAACTCCGGTTTCCAGAGGCCTCGGGGTCCACCGGCAGGCTGGTTTTCCCGTGTGGGATCCACGTGCTTTGGTTGGCACCCAGGGCTCCCCTGCTTCGGGTTCCGACCTGGGCTCCCTGGCTTCAGCGCTGCGCCTGTCCTGTGTAATAGCACGGTGCCCGGAGGGGCTGACGGCAGCCCCCCTGGTGTCTCCCAGCCCCACAAGCAGGAGCTAGCTGACAGGGAGGCCCAGGCGGGGGGCATCGTCCCAGACACAGCCAGAGGGTGGGGCTGCCTTGCAGCACCCTTGGATGACTCCTGGCAGGAAAAATGAACTAACAAATGGACTCACCCAACTGACCCAGGCCCACCAGGGCCAGGTGTGGAGTCTGGACGATGAGCCTGGTGACAGAAGGTGCTGGCCTCCGGACACTCCCGGTCCTTGGGGGAGGTCGACAGGCAAGGAAGGAATGAGCACGTGGCATGGGGGCCACTTCTGGGCTGTGCAAGAAGGTTACCTGGAGAGAAGTGGGCGCAGCTGGAGGTTGGGGAGGTTCAAGGACAAGTGTGGCGGCCGGGCGACCCTTAGAGGGCGGTGGACGTGAACTCGGAGAGCCCAGATCCCAGCGGAGGGCGCGGCATCAGCGACCTGGGCGCCCTCGTCTCTGTCTCTGGGTCTCTGTCTCTGGGTCTCTGTCTCTCTGTCTCTGGGTCTCTGTCTGGGTCTCTCTCTCTCTGTCTCTGTCTCTGGGTCTCTATCTCTCTGTGGGTCTCTGTCTCTGAGTCTCTGTCTCTCTGAGTCTCTGTCTCTGGGTCTCTGTCTCTCTGTCTCTCTGGGTCTCCGTCTTTCTAGCTACAGGACCCTACGTCCAAAGGAGCCCAGAGAAATGAGTAGCTAGCTGTACTCTGCCCCCAAATCCCTAAACTCAAGAGAATTGGAAAGATTTCAGAGAGAATCTAATCCAATCTTCATAAGAAAACTTAAGGTATAACTTACACACAGTAAAATGAATATATTTTCAATGTACAGCTTCCTGGCTGTTACATACGTGTACATGCATGTAACTGCCAACCAGAGGAAGGTATAAAACATTTCCAGCTCCTCAGAAAGTTCCTCATGTCCTTTTCCAGTCAACTCCCACCTTCACCAAAGCAACCACTCATCTGAATCCTTTCATCAGTTTTGTTAAGTCATTCTGCAAATTCCTTTAAATGAAATTACACAATATGTAGCCCTTGAGTCTGGCTTATCAGGCCCAGCATTATGTTTACGCAACTTCTCAGGACTGTTGCATATGTCTGTAGCTTGCTCCTTTTATTCCTGAGTTGCTGAGTAGCAGTCTGTCAAACAAAGCTGTTGCATGGGTATACCTCCACTGGTTTATTCATTCACCTGTTGATGTGCACTTAGGTTATTTCCAGTTTTTAGTTATTATGAATAAAGATGCTATGAACTCTTATGTAAAAGTTTCTGTGTGGACCGGGGTAAAAGGACAAAGGAAATATTCTGGTACAAATGGCTGACAACCCCCGTGATGACAGAGGCTTCAGGTACGGCTTGATCCAGAGGCTCACCATCCCACAGCCTCCACTCTATCTCTCTGCCAGGCTTCCAGCCCTACCTTTCTGGGGCACGAGCCCTTCTCAGCCTCTTGGTCCTCTCCATTTGCACTTAGAGTGCAATCTTTCGCCTTTGCTTATCCAGTCAGACACTCTTTATCCAACAGATGCTGATGGAGCCAACTCTCTGCCAAGCGCTGAGCTCCAGGGGAGAAGAGTGCGTGAGCAAGCTCTGCCCTCGCCCTCACGGAACTTGTGAGCTAGCAGGAGTGGGAGAAAGACGGACACGGGAGCCCACAGGCAGCTCTCTGTAGGCCAGGAGCTCCACGTGAGAGGGGTTCCGGGAGAGGCGGGGGAGGGCTGTCCGTGACTGCCCTACTCGGGGACAATAAAGTGAGACCACAAGGGTGTCTGTTGCTCCCAGCTCTCTGCTGTTTCTCTGCAGTCTCCCCGGGGCTGCCCGGAGGAAGCCTTCCAGATGTCAGAGGTCCACACAGGGGCTGTTTGTTTGCCTCTGGTCACAGACTTGTTTACGAAGCAAGGCTTGCGGAAAGCATTCCTTGTTCAAATAGATGATGAAAACCCTGCAGGAGAAGTCCGTGTCCTCGACGCTTGGGGAACTCAGTGTTCCACATCAGTGTTGGTATCTCCTAAGAACCTCCCGCTCAGCCACCAGGGCTGGTGGGATGGGTTATCTGCGGGTTGAATTAAATGTGTCCTCAGGCTAGCGTCCTGGGGACTTCCAGGCGGGACCAGTTTGTCCCTGAGGGAAGAGTTCTAAGGAAGATGGTGACCTCTCTCTCCTCCCTGTCACTTCAGGATGGAGCAGTTTTGGATGACTGTGGATATTCTGCCCCAGAGAGTTTTTTCCCTCGGGCATCTGTTCATTTTACAACGCTCCTGTCCAGGCCTGGTACTCACCAGGCACTTGGGCCACGCTCTGGGGCACAGCAATGAACCTGCCTGACCCAACGGAGCTCACAGTCTGGTGGAGGAGACGGACACCCCCAGGTCACCACTCGTGCATTACACGCGTCAGTTCGGACCAAGCATCTGCCGCGGAAGAGAAGCATGGGGTCTTTGGGGAGCTGATCGGGGTGATCTGGGGTCAGTGACAGCTGGGATACAGGGATCGGAAGGCTGTGCACATGTGACGCGGGAAGGGAGGGCAAGCGAGAGGACGGTGCGTGCGCCAGCGCTGAGGGCAGACAGGTGGGTCAGGGCGTATCTGAGGGGCCACGAGAACCCAGCGTGCGGGTGCAACGTGAGAGCCAGGAGAGAGATTCGGCGGGGACAGGGCAGTCACGCCGGCCCGGTGGAGCCTCAGGCGTGCCGAGAGGTGTGAGGAGGGCCGGACGCATCGCTCTGTCTCCCTCCTCGCGTCGCCGCCCTCTGACACTCCTGCTCCCCGCAGGATCTTCCCTGAACAGCTCTTCGCCCATCACACCCGCTTAGAACCTGCTAACGGCCCTTCGTGATGGACTGAGTGAGTGAAGTCGCTAAGTCATGTCAGACTCTTTGCGACCCCATGGACTGTAGCCTACCAGGCTCCTCTGTCCATGGGATTCTCCAGGCAAGCGTACTGGACTGGGTTGCCATTTCCTTCACCAGAGGTCATTGGAAGCAGCGGTTTATCGCCTTTCTTCTCCCTTGGGTAGCGTCACGCCATGAGCCCCTGTAGGGCAGGGGTCGGGATAACCACCTTTTCTTGTGTTCCCAGCAGTGGCCTGAGCTTGGGCCACCACCAGTCCCATCACCATCATTATCATCACGGCTTCCACTAATTAAGGGGGAACCCCACGCCCTGGTCCAGCCCGACTGGACGCGCAGAGGCTCCAGCTTAGACTCAGAGGAAGTGCTGGGCCCTGGGGTGATGTGTCTGGCTTCCCCAGCGGTTGTCCGAAGGGGGACGAGAGTCACTTTCAGGGGAGTTCCGGCTGCAGGGGGTAAATCTGGACGGTGAGAGAAAGGCGATGGAAGAGGCTCCGTGGTCGTTCCTCTGCCTTCCTCTCTCACGCGCTGCGCCTCCCAGCGCTGAGGGTCCCGTCAGCTCCCCGGGGCCTTCCCGCAGCTCCGTGACCTCCTGCTCTCTCTCTGTGAGCACCTCAGCAGTGCACCTTGGGCTAGGGTTAGGGTTACCTGAGTTAGGCACGACAGCCCAAGACAAGGCGCAGAAACTGAGCGAGCTGTCAAACCGCAACCACTCACAGTCAGAGGAGGCCTGGCCTCACTAGTGCTGGAGACGGTGTGGAGCAGCTGGAACTCCTGAACGCTGCTGATGGGAGTGCAACGTGATACCGCCCCTTTGGAAAACAGTTTGGCAGTTTCTTAAAAAGTTAAATGCACACCTACCGGATGACCCAACCTCAGACTTGAACCTGAATGTCTTGCTGTTCAGTCGCTGAGTCGTGTCTGACTCTTTGCGACCCCACGGCCGGCAGCACACCAGGCCTCCCTGTCCTTCAGCAACTCCCGGAGTCTACTCAAACTCAGGCAAACTGATTTAGACCGGCAGAAAGCAGGTCAGGGTTGCCTGGGGGCAGGGGTGGGTGGGAGGAATGGGCTGCCAAGGGGCAGAAGGAAAGTTCTGGGAGGAACGGCACTATCTGCCATGTTGCTTCTGCTAATGGTTTCGTAGGAACAGTTCAATAAAGATGCTACTAAAAAGGGAGGGAAAAGAAAGAAAAGAAAAAAATCATGAGGTCCAACCAAAACCATAGAGATATGATAATGCCAATGTTATTTAAGGCATTTTAATGGGTAGAGTAATAAGGAAAGCTTCCAAATTCCTTTTATGCAACCAGCATGATTCTGATACCCAAAACCTGGCAAAAACAGCATGTTAATGAAGGGTGTGTGCACGGGTGGAGTTATTATTAACTGTAAATCAGCTACACTGCATCTGACCTAGTTTCAGAAGTTTTCTTTGTTTTCGGTTTTCATGAATTTAATTACGATGTGGCTCTGTGGATTTCTTCAGGCTTCCCCTGTGTGGGGAGACTGGTAACCAGGCAGGGCAGGAAGAGGAGGCACCCTGGCCTCTAAGACTGACGCCGACGGCCGGGCTTCTCGCTGGGGGGACCCGGAGCGGGAGAGGGTGCTCAGAGCCCCCACGGGGGTCCCTGATCCCCCCATGCAGCCTCTGCTCACACTGACCCACGCCCACTCCCCACGGCCGCAGCTCCAACCTCAGCATGTACCTCCACCTCCTGCCTCTTCTCCTGCAGCCTCCAGCCTCTCCCTGTGACCCACCCCCACCACGTGCTCATGCCCTGTCCCAGGCTCTGCTCCCGCACGGCCCAGAGGATGAGGCGCACACTTACGCCCACAGCCCAGCAGGGCGGCCTCCCTCTCCACAACCCTGTGCCCCGGGGTTCGGATCCTGCCGGGGACCCACCACACCGTTCGTGACGCCGCATCTCTGCAAGGCCAATTGCTCTGCCTGGGGTTCTGCCCTGCCTCTCACGGGCAGGCCGCGGGCTCTCCCCACTGGGCATGGGACCTGGCAGCAAGCAGATGCCCCTGGAGACCTGTCGGGAGAAGATGCTCCCAGACGTCGCTCCATGGGGCTGGCCCTGCTCGAGACGGTTTATACCCGAATGTGTTCACAAGGAGGGCACGCTCCTGAGGGATGGGAGTCATCCGAGCCCGTTATCAAGCCAAGGGGATCGTGAGACCTCCCAGTTTGCAGCGAGCTAGTTGGTCAGAATGGTGACCTGGGGAACCCCAGAGTGCAGCTGGCCTCCGAAGAAAGGCAGTCTTGTTGACGGCTGTGCCCTTTAGCGGTGGATTCTCTAGGTAGCCAGTGCCGGCCCTGCACTGAGATGCTGAAATAGATATTAATATTTTCTAAGTGAAAAGGGCCCACAAGAAGAACCCACATCCTTTCAATAGAATGCCAACTAATAAATGTAGAGTGGATGACTGGAGTGAGAAGATAGCTTTGCAACCATTGCAGGAACAATCGATTTGAGCAAGACTCATCAAAGCATGCTCAACCTTGTGGGGGAACATTCGATGAGGTGGAGGATATTTGCATGGCGGGAGAGTGGTCTCAGTGTACAAATTATCTACTGATTACAAAGGGGAAAACCATAACTTTACAGTGGAGACACCTGGACGACACCATTCTAGCCAAGAGATCAAAGTTAACATCACCGATAGTGGGACAGAGTCACATCCAGGGCTTCTTGATGAGGTCCCTGGAGAAAGACGTCACTCCACTGCAGAGGAATTTCTGTTAGAAAGCATTATCTGAGTCAATCAGAAGGAAACACCAGACAAACTGGGGGACACTTTGTGAAATATTGGCCTGGACTCCTCTCAGGAAAGACAGATTGGGGCTTCCCCAGTGGCTCCGTGGTAGAGACTCCTCCGCCTGCCAATGCAGAAGACGCGGGCTCGATCCCTGGTCTGGGAAGACCCCACGTGCCGCGGAGCAACTGAGCCCGTGCCCCACGCCACGAGCCTGTGCTCTGCAACAAAAGAAGGACCGCAGCGGGAAGCGCGGCCAAAAGTGGATAAATAATAAAACTGTTTTATACAAAAGAAAGACAAATAAAGGCTGAGGAACTGTTCTGGATCAAAGGAAACTAAAGAGACATGAAAACTAAATACAGTACACGATTCCAGATTAGATTCTGGGCCAAAAAAAAAAATTGCTAAACAAATATTATTGGGACAACTGGTGATATCTGAACATTTGCAGATTAGATAATATTATCGTCTCTATGTTGATTGTACTGCAGTTATGTAAATGAATGTTCTTATTCTTAGAAGTAGTGAAGTATTTAGGGGTAAAGAGCATCAGGTCTGTGATTTACTCTCAAATAGTTAAGAAGAAACAAAATTGTACACGGCAATTTGTTAAATAATAACATACAAAATATAAAGTGATATGTATTAAATATATAATATGTGCTATATAGAAAGGAAGGAAGGGAGGAAGACAGAGAAACAAAGGAAGGAAGAAAAGATAAGGAAATGGGCAGCACGCGGCCATCAATGGGTCTGGGTGAAAGGGATACGGAGTTCTGGGAGTTCTGTTAATTATTCTTGCAACTTTTGGTTAGTTTGAAATTATTTCAAAATATGAAAGTAAAGAAAATAGTGTATACACTTAACCCCATTTGTAGGTGAGGAAACTGAGGCTCAGCGAGGTTATATGTATCAACAGGCCTGAGGATGCTCGGCCGTGGGTTTCGATTTGACTCCTAAGCTTCTTCCCCTCGACACTGGGCTTTGGCTCCAGGGCTGCCAACTGTCACCTGGCCGTGAGCACCTTGGAGCCCTGCCTGCTCTGAGTTCCTTGAACCTCTGGGAAAGCTGCCCAGAGTGTTGAGTTGGCCCAGAAACGCCATCGACCATCTGGCCATCCCAAGGTTCTCAGTCCTGCCCACCTTTGCGGCTTTGCTCACGTTTCCTCTGACTTTTGAGGGGCTGGGCAGCAGCAAAGATGCAGACTCTGGGTTAGGCAGAATCCCAGCCGTGTGACTTGAGTCCGGGGCTTCAGCTCAATCTGTGGACCGCTTATCTGTACCTCCTGGAAAGGGCGGGGACTACGCCGCGGGCAGGATGCCCTGGTCACTATACCCGTGAGACCCACGACCATCTTATTAAGATGCAGATTTGGACCGCAGGCTCCCAGCTGACGCCGCTGCTGCTGGTCCGACGACCACACTTTGAGGAGCAAGGAGCGTGTGCGCGTGGTGCCCTCAATGCAATGCCTTGTTCATAACCAATGTTCCACCGGTTCCACGGTGGCTCAGGTGGTTAAGAATCTGCCTGCGATGCAGGAGACCTGGGTTCGATCCCTGGGTTGGGAAGATCCCCTGGAGAAAGAAGTGGCAACCCGCTCCAGTCTTCTTGCCTGGAGAGTGCTGTGGACAGAGAAGCCAGGAGGGCTGCGGCCCATGGGGTTGCAAAGAGTCAGACACGACTGAGCGACTCACACAACAGCAGCAACGGTGGTAGAAACAATAAAGAGAATAATCAAAAGTCACCATCTCTGGAAATCCAGCCCAGGTATTCGCTCCGACCCCTGGCTTTCTCTGATGAAGGAACATGCACCAGTTTATTAGCAGGGACAGATTTTTTTTTTTTTTTCCTGGCACTGACTTCTAAGAGAAATCGATCACCTGGATCCTCAGATAAGGGCCTCCGATTACAACAAAGGACCACGTCTTCAATCCTGCTGCAGAGGCCAGTCATGCGTGAGCCAACAAGAGCGGTCAGGTGGGGTCTCAGGCGCGGGCTGCGTTTGCAGCGCCCTCCTGTCTCAGGGGCCACAGGCTCCCAGCTCCCCGCCTGCCTGCCGCACAGGGGCAGCAGTGCCCTCCCCACCGGACAGTCGTGATGGCCGCAGACGGCACATGCCCATCATGATCACCCGCTCGGTGACAAGACCTTCAGCCTGCACTGGGTGAAACTGCTGAGTGACCAGCTGCTGACCGACCCCGGCCGGAGCTAAAAAGGACGTGTGTCATCCTTACCGCAGACCTTGGAGGCAGAGGCCGTGTTCACCACCAGCGCCCCACTCCGCGGACGAGAAAGGACCGTCCTGCCCCTGGTCAGGTGGCTGGCGGTGAGCACAGCCGGGTTCACCTGCAGGCAGCCAGGTCTTCCTTCTGACGGCGCCTCAGAGAAGACCCTGAATGCGTTTCCTCCCAGTCAGCTGGTCTAATGCACACCTTTACCAAAGCCCAGGGCCTGGAGCTGACTGTCCTTTGCCTGAGGCATTTCTGCAAAGAACTCAGCCAGTTGGTTCTGGGAATGGTGCTTGCTGGTGATCTGGCTGGAGCTTGAGAAGCTGGAGAGGGAAGCAGGCTTGGCTGGGCCTTTACGAGCAGCCTTGTCTGAGAGGCCCCATCCCGGAGCCTGTGGAGACCCCGGCCCCAGTGTGCAGCCGGATGTGACCTTGCGGCTGTCAGTCTGGCTGAATCGCTGGCCACCCCCCTACACCCTCCTCATCCCGGTGTGGTCCTGAGAATAGCCCTGGTTCTCCCCAAACCCCTCTCATATAAATCCCTCCCTGGGGAAGGGGGGATTCGTTTCCTGGGCCAGGCACTGTGTGAGCACCAGTTTCATCCCGCCTGTGGCCAGCAAGGGAGAGGCTGTGAGCCCCCAGTTTACAGACGGGGCTCAGATGGAGGGGCGTGTGTACTCTCGTGCGTGACCGACCCAGGTGCTGAGCCCTGGTTCCACCATCCTCCTGCTCTGCTGGCTACCGTGACCTTGCGTCCACACACCTCCAAGAGCCTGCGCGTTTGTGTCAGTGGGAGGAGCGGCTCTGGGGTGCTCAGGAGACGGAGACCAGGGCCGTCCCCAGTCCTCGGGGCCGGGGGTGCTGACTCGGCGCGAGTCCACATCCACGCCCAGGGACTGGCTCGGCGACGCCTGACTGGTCAGAGCTAATCCTGGGCTGCTGCCGGGACCACGGAGAACAGGGGCCCTCTTGCTGTTGAGGTTACCGGGCAGACAGGACGCTAGCCTGCAGCCGTGGGGGCACCTTAGTCCCCCCACGGGGAGGGACCCCCCTGCCGGGGAAGCCATGCCCGAGGGGAGCGGAGCCAAGGCACAGAGAGACTGACTGCTGACCGCGTCCTCTGAGGCCCTGTGAGCGCCTGTTCACACTGCCCGCGACACACAGCGCTCACCTCCCCGATCAGCCCCTGCTGCTCCCGGCCTGAAGCGACTGATTTAATCCTTCCAACCGAGGGGCGGCAGAAGGCTCTGAGGGCAAGTGGATCTGGTTTCATAAACCAGTGCTGGCATTTACTTGTCAAATCTCGATGAAGACTGGAAATATAGCCGTGCAGGAGGGACGCTGTGGACAAGCAAGAGCTACTGCCAGTGCTCGACCCCGGCTAGCCTGTCACATCGTCACTGTGGCCTCTGTTACCAGACGGAGGCTCAGACAGCAGGGACCTCAGGTTCCCCAGCACCCAGCCTGAGTGCTCAGACACCCCAGTCACACCTGACTCTGTGCCACCCCATGGACCACAGCCCACCAGGCTCCTCTGTCCGTGGGCCTTCTCCAGGCAAGAACACTGGAGCGGGCTGCCATGCCCTCCTTCAGGGGACCTTCCTGACCCAGGGATCAAACCCACGTCTCTTACATCTCCTGCATTGGCAGGTGGGTTCTTTACCACTAGCACCACCTCAATAAACACTCGTTCAGATAAACCTGAAGTACATTCTTCATCCCCAGCCCCCCGGCAGCAGAGAGCTTCTTGGGGACAGCTGATCCGTCACCTCAAACCTTCTCTTCTCGTCCCTGCCCTCAGCATCATTTCTTTACACAAAAGATTTTTCTTCTGAAAAAAGTACTAACTCAATTATTCTGTGAATATTTATCAGATACAACCAAAGGCATGAAAATAAGATCCCATGGTATGAAAAACCCCTGATGTTTAGGTTTCTAACATGATATTCAACTGTTTTCCTTATTTGATGTTTTTCTCCAGAAACCGAACAAAACCAATCTGCCCTGCGGTCTGGAAATGCGATCCCGTTCCCACAGTGTCTCTTGCTGTCTGCTGGGAGTGGTGTGGGCACACTTGGCCGTCACCGCGGGCTGCTGAAAGGGGACGAGCAGGTAATGGGAAGCAGCTGCTTGGCCTGCGCGTGGCTCGAAGGCCCAGATTGGGGACGAGGCGCCGCAGACAAAAGACAGGCAGCTGTGGTTTGGGCGGAGGGCCCCGAGCAGCCAAGCTCCCCCGGCGAGGCAGGGTCAGCTCGGCTGGCCCCCGTGCGCCAGGCGGTCTCCGTGCTAGAGCCGCGTGCACCCGGAGGCGCTGAAGGAAGGCCTCACTGTTCTCTGGGCCCTGCAGCCGTTTGTAGCTCTCCTCCAAGACACGACCCACCCAGCGGCCAGAACAACCTCTGCCTGCATCGACTGCACCAGAGGTCATCACGTTACCCTTAAAGGGCCAGAGAGTAAGTATGAGAAACACCCAAAGGCTTTGGGGGCCAGGCAGCCTCCGTCCCAACCTCCGTGCAGCTCTGCCGATGCAGCCTGCAAGTGGCCACAGACACCATGGAAACAAACGGGTGAGACCGGGTTCAATAAAACTTTATTTTCAAAACAGAGGCAGCAAGCTGGACTGGGCCCCCCGGCTGTGGTCGGTGGCTCATCGGTGCCTCTGTTCAAAGCCCTGTAACAGCTCCCATCCCCGCAGAGTCAAACCCAGCTCCTGATGGGGGCGGCAAGGAGCTGCGGGGCATCTGGGTCCCCCAGGGCCACGCAAAGCGCCTTCCGGCCTCCAGGCCTTTGCGCTGGATGCTTCCTCAGCCTAGAACACTCTCGGGCCCACTTCTCACTCTTCCATGACTCACCAATCCCATCATTGAGGTCTCACAAAGACCATTCTTTCAGCCCTCCGAAGTGATCGTCGGCTCCCTCCCTACTCGCTTTTTAAAATGTATGATGTATTTGTTTTTGGCCGTGCTGGGTCTTCGCTGCTGCCCGGGCTTCTCTCTAGGCGCTGTGCATGGGCTTCTCACTGAGCGGGCTTCTCTTGTGGAGCACAGGCTTCCGCAGCCGTGGCTCCCGGCTTCCGCAGCACAGGCTCAGGGGTTATGCTGCACGGGCTTAGCTGCTCAGTGGCACGTGGCAGCCTCCGGGGCTGGGGATCGACCCCATGTCTCCCGCACACGCAGGCAGATTATTTACCACTGGGCCACCACGGAAGCCCCTGCTAGCTCTTTGTCAGAACACCCTGTCTTATTTTATGCATAGCAGGTACCACCGTCTGAATGAATTTCTTCTTTGTTTTAAATTAATTAATTAGTTTTATTTATCTATTTATTTGATTTTTTTTGCCACACAGCAAAGCTTGCAGGATGTTCCCTGACCAAAGACTGAGCTCGGGCCCTGGACCACTAGCCCATCCGGGAACTCGGGAATGACCTCTTCCCTTTGTTCACCCTCCCGGAGCCCTTCTCCCGTAGGAGGGAGGGAACCTGAGGTCCAGGGGGTCTGCACACAGGCTTGGAGGGCGGCGCTCTGTGCCAGAGGGAGAAGCGGGTGGACGGACAGGCCACCCAGGGCGCGTCCCCATCCTCCACTGCCAGGATCCCACAGCGCTCTGCTGACAGAGCTAGCTTTCACAGTGACTATCTGTCACCCCCTGCCACTGCTTAAACCCTCCAGTGACTCCCACTGCTCCAAGTGCAAGCTCCCCGCTGCCCGAGGCCCTGCGCAGCGGACAGCTGCCTGCCTCTCCCTGCCCGACTCTCTTTCGGAAGACAGGCTGCCCTGAGGGTCCACGGACGTGACCCCAAAGGACACCACAAGTGTGGTGGTGTTTTTGCATGATCAGAAAACAGCCTATGTTCCAGAAATTCACGTTGAACAAAAGGATGAGGCTGTGAACACCTGACTCATGACAGGCCGGGAACCCATCCAGTTTCCTCCAGTCACCCGACCCAGATCAGGCTCTCACGGTGACGCACTTGGGGCAGAAAGGGAGAATGTGATCTCTTCAGACTGACGCCAAGGCCTGGTGGGGTTGGCAAGGGAGGCGGGGGGTGTGGACCGCACTGCTTTCAGCGCTCGTTCTGGCCTGACTGTCGGGGGAAGGCGGACGCAGAGCGGCAGCCTGGCGTTGTGCGTGCCTGTGTGGCTGTGTTGACGGCACTGTGGGGATGACACGGGGTGGATGACACAGTGTGGACCTCAGTGTGCAGATGGGACTGTGTAGACGGGACTGTGGAGACGGGACTGTGTAGACCGCACTGTGTAAACAGGACTGTGTAGACTGCACTGTGTAGACGGGACTGTGTAGACCGCACCTTGTAGACGGGACTGTGTAGACCGCACTGTGTAAACAGGACTGTGTAGACCTCATTGTATAGACGGGACTGTGTAGACCGCACCTTGTAGACGGGACTGTGTAGACCTCACTGTGCAGATGGGACTGTGGAGATGGGACTGTGTAGACGGGACTGTGTAGATGGGCCTGTGGAGATGGGACTGTGTAGACCTCACTGTGTAGATGGGACTGTGGAGACGGGACTGTGGAGACGGGACTGTGTAGACCGCACCTTGTAGACGGGACTGTGTAGACCGCACTGTGTAAACAGGACTGTGTAGACCTCATTGTATAGACGGGACTGTGTAGACCGCACCTTGTAGATGGGACTGTGTAGACCTCACTGTGCAGACGGGACTGTGGAGATGGGACTGTGTAGACGGGACTGTGTAGATGGGCCTGTGGAGATGGGACTGTGTAGACCTCACTGTGTAGATGGGACTGTGGAGACGGGACTGTGGAGACGGGACTGTGTAGACCGCGCTGTGTAGACCGCGCTGTGTAGACGGGACTGTGGAGATGGGACTGTGTAGACTTCACTGTGTAGACGGGACTGTGTAGACGGGACTGTGTAGACCGCGCTGTGTAGACGGGACTGTGGAGACGGGACTGTGTAGATAGAACTGTGTAGACGGGACTGTGTAGATGGGACTGTGTAGACCGCGCTGTGTAGACAGGACTGTGTAGACCGCGCTGTGTAGACCGCGCTGTGTAGACCTCACTGTGTAGACGGGACTGTGTAGACTGCGCTGTGTAGACGGGACTGTGTAGACCGTGCTGTGTAGACGGGACTGTGTTGACCGTGCTGTGTAGACGGGACTGTGTAGACCTCACTGTGTAGACTGCACTGTGTAGACGGGACTGTGTAGACCTCACTGTGTAGACTGCACTGTGTAGACGGGACTGTGTAGACCTCACTGTGTAGACGGGACTGTGTAGACTGCACTGTGTAGACGGGACTGTGGAGACGGGACTGTGTAGATGGGACTGTGTAGACCGCGCTGTGTAGACAGGACTGTGTAGACCGTGCTGTGTAGACCGCGCTGTGTAGACCTCACTGTGTAGACGGGACTGTGTAGACGGGACTGTGTAGACCGCGCTGTGTTGGCTGCGCGGAGGTGAGAGACCAGAAAGCTGCCACTTCAGCGCTTCTTCTCCCATCAGCCTGGGAGTGACACCAAAGTGGCCCAAATCAGCACGGACTGGCCCACGGATGCTGCCTAACATAGGTACTCAACGTGAGAAGCAAAGATGACAAAGGCACCTCCATTTCAGCCGTGTGCTGGGAACGACCCTGAAGCATCTGCTCTTCTGAGCTGACGCTCATCATGCAGTGTCAACAGAGCGCCCACTCTGGGGCCTAGTTAAAGCCGGCCGGTGTGCGGGGAGTCACGCCTGCCAGGCTTAAGAGGACTGCTTCCTGCCTCTGACCGCCGAGCCTGTCTGGCTTCCACTTGCTTTCACTTGACCTCTCCTGCCCATTGTGAATCCTTATCTCCCCCCCGAGCAGCTCCCCCTTTCCGATGGTCTCCAGATCTTGCCCGTCCTGACTCTGGGGTCCTGGCTCTGCTTCTCGGCCTTGGCCTCGCTTGCTCACCCCTCACTGCTGGTGGGTGAGCCGGGCCCCGAGCCCCCAGAGCAGGAAGGAGGCGGGCAGTGCTAACGGGACAGATGCGGTCTCCCCACCCCAGGCGCCTGCGCCTCTTCCACAAGGGCCATCCCTCTGTCACCCTCCTCCACCAGAGCACCCCCAAGGCCAGGAAACGCTGACTTCCTGGGCCTGTCCTTGTCGCTCTCTGACAACACTCTCAGAGAACACGAGCTGTCGAAAGGCTTGAGAGCGGCCCTGAAGCCATCTGTTTCCTGCAGGGTGCTGACTCCGGGTGTGAGCTCCGAGGTGGCTGTCAACATCCATTCTGCCTCTCACTTGCTGGGACTGGCGCTGGAGCCTGCCACATAAGTTCATCACTTCCCCTTCTCTCCGGCACAGGCTCCTGTGCTTCTCCTGCCTCTGGCCATTCATGCTCAGCAGATAACTGCGGCCACGGCCCCGTGTGGAACACGGGCAGGGTTCCGAGAGAGCCAGATATAGCCTGTTATCGTTGCGGTTACAGTGTGTGGGCTCATTGAGAAGTTTCAGGACACTTTATCAATGAGGGCCGCTGTGCCAGGAGCTCTGGCATGGGTCTTGTGAAGGAGCAGAGGTGCAGATGAAGGCTGTGGAGACAGCCGGCCTGCTTATCTGGCGTGCTTTCCCGGTGAGGTCAGACACCAGCGCCACGCCGTCTCCCCTGGTGGAAACAAACCACAGAAGGCCAGAGCCGGATGCCCGGGGAGGCTTCACGGAGGGAGAAAGGAGACCCAGGTCTTGCCCAGGGTCCTGCAGGGAGGTCACGTCAGGGACTCAGGTCTACAGAAGACGAGCCCCACTGCCCTCTGCAGGCAGCGTCAGGCTTCCAAGGAGGAGCAGAGGGGTTGAGGGTATGAATGCCTTGCTTTTCTGTCTTTAAAAACATAAAGAGGTCAGCAGGAAGTCAGGAGCGAGCTGTTTCTTTAGAATCCCATTCGAAGCAGGACTTTTCATTCCCATCAAGTGTCTGTATTTTAAAAATAATTTCATTCAGGACTTCCCTGACGGTCCAGTGGTAAAGAACCCACGTGCCGGGGCAGGGGACAGGGCCTGGACCACCAGCCCGGGAAGATGCCACGTGCCTCGGAGCAACCAAGCCCGCGTGCCACAGCCACTGCGCTCGCGCTCCGGACCCGTGAGAGAGGCCGCCGTGAGGAGAGCCTGGGCGCTCCGCAGTTAGAGAGGAGCCCGCATGGCGGCGGAGACCCAGCGCGGCCGACGCTGAGTGAACAGACATGCAGATTTCATGTTTAGAAATAATAACTTCACCCGTTTTCAGATCTTCTTGTGTACATACAAAAATAAAATGACATTAGAAGCAGCACTCTGAGGACTATTAAGTGACGACAGTTTTTATGCCAATGGCACTGCATGATTCAAACAGAAAACTGGGTTAACGCCACTGATGCTGGTTTTTTTAAAAAGCCAACCCAATTCACTGACGTCCATTCAGCCAAAGGTGACATGTGTGACAGTATTGTGCAGGCTACTGTAAATTTAAAGTGCAACTCTAGAGAAAAAAAAATCATCTGTTTTTGAAGTGATAACATGTATAAAAATTTTATTGGTACACAGAATCATGATAAAACGACGTTCTGCTAAACAGAACTGCATTGCGGGTGGGTTCTTCACCAGCTGAGCTATCAGAGAAGCCCTCTAGTCTAATGCTGCTGCTGCTAAGTCGCTTCAGTCGTGTCCGACTCTGTGCGACCCCATAGACGGCAGCCCACCAGGCTCCCCTGTCCACGGGATTCTAATGAGTAGAATTAATCATGGTATACACAGACTTCATAGTTGTCTCCAAATAAGCTGCAGCATTAAATATATGAAGGTTTGTATAGCCCTGTACTTAGGGTAACTATGTTAGAGTATTTTCATAATAAACGGTGAAAACAAAAACAAAAAATTCCCAGTTCACAGCTCTAACGACTAGATGAGCTCCCCAACTATCCGTGAGATCCACGGGGAAGGAAGACATCTGTCTGTGCCCACTGATCCGTCTATAAGTACGTACTGAGCGCGCCCACCCATTCCTGCAGCAGCCCTGCTCCGAGCACGGGGGCTGTGGAGGTGAACCAGACGACCGGGTCTCACTCTCACAGAACTCATGGGGGTGGTGGGTAATAAGCAAATAAGAACAGAGAATGGAGAGAAAATAGAATTTCGGGTGATGATAGGTGCTTTGAAAAAAAATTATAAAGCACATTACAGGCACAGAAAGTTCAGAGGACGTGGGTGGTTGTTGACACAGGGTGGCCAAGGGAGGTACTGCAGAGAAGCTGACATCTGAGCAGAAGTCTGAAGAAATAAAGGAGCAAGCCTCGGGGGCACTGTGGGAAGTCGTGCAGGCAGGAGAGAAACACTGCAAACGGCCTGAGGCAGGAGTGAGCTTGAACACAGCCTGCAGCGCCAGGGAGGAGGCCCAAGCTGACAATGTTGATTTGGGGGTTGTTGACCTGCAGGAGGCCTTTAAAACCTTCTAAGAGATACAACAAAACCTTCTAAAAGGCAACATGACGAAATGGCCAAGGGAGTGAGTGCAGCCGGAGCAGAGGAGCTGGGGGAGAGAGCGCCTCCAGGAGAGCCAAAGCTGTGTCTGCTGCTGCGGAGTGTCAGGAAAGAATGGGGAGCCAGCGACTCGGAAGCCACCGCTGGCCCTGGTGGAGGGTCTCAATGAAGTAACAGATACAGAGGCCTGACTCTGAAGCCAGGAGGAGAGGAGGTCCTCACCGCCTGGAGACAGGAAGTGAGGACAAGTCTTTTGAAGACTTTTGCTATCTAGGGCTAGCACTAGGGTACAGGGTCAAGACAGGAGACAGCTCTCAAAGTTCCTCGAAATACAGCGCCTCCCGCCCACCCCCCCACCCCCAGATCCCACATCCCCATGGCCAGGAGAGAAGCCAGCTTGGAGTGCTCCTAGCAAGGCCTCCTCCCTCCCACCCGACCCTCAGAACCTCCCCACTGCCACCCGTCTGCTCTGGAGACAGTCAGGGCCCATCACAACATTGCTGTGTGGTTGTCAAAAGAGAGATTAATCATATGTTTAATATACAATAAAGGCACCAAGACGACTTACTGTAAGCACAAAATGGACAAAGTGTCCTCTGAGAGAGAATAACGGAGGAAAATGATTATATTAGAAGTCCTGGAGAAAGGCTTTCTCAGGAAGTGGCTTTAAAGCTAAAGTATAAGTGACAATCTACCATGCAACAAACACTGGGAAGACCACTGCCGTGGAAACGCGTGTGCAAAGGTTCTGAGGTGAGATGCAGCACTGAAAGCTGCAAAACTGGAGGAAGACTGGAGGACGGGGCCTCTGGGAGGTTGGGGTCAGGTTTTGCAGGGTCCTGCAGACTGTTAGCGGAGAAGGCAAGGGCACCCCACTCCAGTGCTCTTGCCTGGAAAATCCCATGGACGGAGGAGCCTGCTGGGCTGCGGTCCATGGGGTCGCTAAGAGTTGGACACGACTGAGCGACTTCAATTTCACCTTTCACTTCCAGGCATTGGAGAAGGAAATGGCAACCCACTCCAATGTTCTTGCCTGGAAAATGCCAGGGATGGAGGAGCCTGGTGGGCTGCCGTCTATGGGGTCGCACAGAGTCGGACACGACTGAAGCCACTTAGCAGCAGCAGACTGTCAGAGAAGGCTTTGGGTTTTCTTTTTCATTCCAAGTACAACGGGCAGCCACTCAATGAGCAAACCAATATGTGCATCTAAGCACTCACTATTTTATGCTTGAAAAGAAAGGAAAACAGTCAGAAGCAAGACATGAAGCTTCCTTGAGGAAATGGGGACAGACAGGGCCTCTTCTACTCCTAATACTTGGTTCCCATATAATGGCCACTGTTTCAAAGTGCACACTGAACCTTTTTTTTTTTTTTTTTTTTTTTTGCACACTGCATCTTAAAAGACAGCACTCCAGAGTGAAAATGGCAGAGTAGGGAACTATAAAATTTCATTATTCCACAAAAGGAGCAAATAAATTGGCAGGAGAACCAAATGTATTGGGACCTGAGAAACTAATGAAACGCTCACAGCAACCAGGAGAATGCTTAATCAAAGAAAAAAACCGCCAGAATCTTAATAATAGAGCCTTGTGGTGTTCTGACTTACCCTGACTCAGCAGTGGGCTTGAAAACAACCTACGTTCCTGGTATAGTGTCTAGTATATAATGGAACAGAATAAATCTAACCCCCAAAGAATTGTGGTTGTTCGCTTTGACCTGTCTTGTGGCTCCCTAAAGGACCAATTCTTTATTGTAGCTACCACTAAACTCTCCAAGGACTGAGGCAGTTATCCATGGGGCATTTGTCAAAAACATTTAAAGGTAAATGTATTAACTGCTGCCACTTGAGGCAAACGATAATAGTTGGGACAAACTATGTACAAATCAAAAAGCTTAGGAGGAAAGACTACAGACAGAGACATTTTAGGGAAGGGTTTTAAAAGCTAGGAATCTAGAAGGTCACCTGTATGCCCAGGAACAAATGCAAGCTCAGGAAAGACCTGTCATTACTGCTGTTCAGTCACAAGTCACGTCTACCTCTTTGTGACCTCACAGACTGTAGCACACCAGCCTTCCCTGTCTTTCACTATCTTTCGGAGTTTGCTCAGACTCATGGTCATTGAGTTGATGATGCCATCCAACCATCTCATCCTCTGTCACCCTTCTCCTCCTGCCTTCAATCTTTCCCAGCATGAGGCTCTTTTTCAATGATCGGTTCTTCACATCAGGTGGCCAAATTATTGGAGCTTCAGCATCAGTCCTTCCAATGAATATTCAGGGTTGATTTCCTTTAGGATTGACTGGTTGGATCTCCTTGCAGTCCAAGGGACTCTCAGGCATCTTCTTCAGCACCACAGTTTGAAACCATCAGTTCTTTAATGCTCAGCCTTCTTTATGGTCCAACTCTCACATCCATACATGACGACTGGGAAAACCATAGCTCTCACTACACTGACCTTTGTTGGCAAAGTGATGTCTCTGCTTTTTAATATGCTGTCAAGGTTTGTCATAGCTTTTCTTCCAAGGAGCAAGTGTCTTTCATTTTCATGGCTATAGCCATCGTCTGCAGTGATTTTGTAGCCCAAGAATATAGAATCTATCACTGTTCCCACTTCCCCCGTCTGTTTGCCATGAAGGGACAGGACCACACACCGTGACCTTAGTCATCTGAATGTTGAGTTCTAACTCAGCTCTTTCATTCTCCTCTTTCACTCTCCCCTCTGGCTGACCTTGAAGCTCTCCACAAGCAGGAGGCAAAGATTAAGGCATAATTGTGAAATACCTGGCTGAGTTCTGAAGGTATGGCCCAACACACACATGAAGTCTATTGGCATAACCTGGGAGATTTTGTTGTTGTTATAAGCAAAGAATACAAATTTATGTTTTTTTGTCATGTAAGGCTATTGAAATTTGTCAAATCATTAGCTGACCATTGTCTAACACAACAGAGACTTCAGTGGCTGCATACAACAAGGAATATAGACTTTACAAACTTAATTCAGGAAGGAAAGTCAAGCACACAAACACCAACAATGACAACGGCAACAGTGAACTCTAGAGGGGGGAGAGTGCGATTTCTAGAGCTGCCACATTGGATTAAAAATGTCCGGTTTTTGGGACTTCTCTGGTGGCTCAGTGGTGAAGAGTTCACCTGGTAATGTAGGGGGCATGGGTTTGATTCCTGGTCCAGGAAGTTCCCACACGCCCCGGGACAACTAAGCCCACGTGCCACAGTCACTGAAGCCTGCATGCACAGAGCCCATGCTCCGCAAAAAGAGAAGCCACTGCAAGAAGTCTGTGCATCACGGCCAGAGCGTAGCCCCTGCTCAGTGCAACTAGAGAAGGCCCTCACATACAATCGAGACCCAGTGCAGCCATAAATAAACCAATAAATCTTTAAAAGTGTCCAGTTTTCAACAAAAAATTAGGTGCTGTGCAAAGATACAAGACAGTATGCTTTATACACAGGAAAAAAGAAATGAATAGAGATGTTCCATGAGGAAGCCAAGACATTGAACTCACTTTAAAAAAGACTATAAGTCAACTATTTAAAAATATGTTCCAAAAAAACTAAAGGAAACACTGAGAATAATGTGTCAATAAATTGAAGCTATCAATACAGAGACAGAAGCTATATGAGAAACTAGAGAGAAATTCTGAAGTTGAAAAGTATAATAGCTACAGTGAAAATTTTATTAGAGAGGTAAACAGCATATTTGAGCAGGCAGAGGCAAGATTCAGCAAACTTAAAGATAGGGTGATTGATTGAGATTTCCTAGTCTGAGCAGCAGAAAAAAAAAATAATAAAGAAAGAAAAATGAAGAGAGCCTAAGAGACTTGTAGTAAAGCATTAAGCATACAAACATATGTTACATAAATCCCAGAAGGAGAGCAGAGAAAGGAGCAGAAAGAATATCTGAAATAATAATAGCCAAAAATGCTGCAGATTTGATGAGACATATGAATATATGTTTCATATACATCCAATATATGTTTCATAAATATCCAAGAATTTCAATAAACCTCAAGACCCTCACTGAGACACACTGTAGCCAACTGCTGAAAGCCAAGGGCAGAATCCTGAAAGCAGCTGCGAGAGCTGACTCAACATGTGCAGAATTCTAAATAAGATTCACTGCTGATTCCACTTCAGGAATCATGAAGGCCAGAAGGTAGTGGGAAGACACATTCAGAGTGCTAAAAGAATCAAATGGTCAACCAAAATTTCTATACCCAGGGGAACTACCCTTCGAAAATGAAAGAGAAATGAAGACTTTCAGATAAACAAAGACAGAAAGTTTGTTGCCTGGAGACCTATCCTACCAGAAATGCTAAAGGAAATCCTTCAGGCTAAGCGGAAGAACAATAAATGGTGGCTTGCATCTGCAGAAGAAAAGAAGAGCAGCAGTAAAAATCATCGCATAAGTAAATGTGAAAGTCAACTTTAAAGCATTTGTGGCCTGTAACTCCTCTGTTTTTCCTGTATAATTTAAAGGACAACTACATAAAATAGCAATTTTAAACATATTAATGGGCACACAGTGTATAAAGGTGTAATCTCTGACAATAACAATATCTATATGCTGTCTACAGAGACCTACTTTGGATCCAAAGACACAAATAGGTTGAAAGTGAAAGGATGGAAAAAGATATGCCACATAAATGGTAACTTAAGAATCAGAGTGGCTATACTGATATGGGCTTCCCTCGTAGCTCAGTTGGTAAAGAATCTGCCTGCAATGCAGGAGACTCAGGTTCGATTCCTGGGTCAGGAAGATCTCCTGGAGAAGGAAATGGCAACCCACTCCAGTGTTCTTGCCTGGAGAATCCCATGGACGGAGGAGCCCATGGGGTTGCAAGAGTCAAGACACGACTCTTGCATGTGACTAGACCAGATACTGAAGCAGACGAAACAGACTTTAAGACATAAATTATAACAAGGGATAAAGACACTCTATAATGATAGAAGAGTACTTTTGTTAGGTTGCACGCCAGCCTTGTAGCCCATCACCCCCCGGCTGGCATCTTAACTTTGCCTCTAGGAGGCTCTTCCAGCATTCTGGAGGGCCCAGGGCAGCTTCTGGTGACACCTTCCTGTGGAGATCAGTGGGTCCTGGGTCATGCGCCCATTGCCACACACCCTTAGTCGTTAAGTGGGTCCCTTGGTGATGTGGGACTTCCCTGGTGGTTCAACAGTAAAGAATCTGCCTGCAACGTGGGTGGCCTGGGTTCAGTCCCTGAGTCGGGAAGATCCCCTGGAGGAGGAAATGGCAACCCACTCCAGTACTCTTGCCTGGAGAATCCCATGGATGGAGGAACCTGGCGGGCTACAGTCCACAGGATTGCAGAGTCGGACACAACTGTGTGGCTAACACTTTGACTTTCTTTGGTGATGTGGGATCTCATGCAGATAAAGCAGGCCCTCTGTGAGCGCTTCGATGGTGGTGCTGGCCGTGGCACTGCTGGCAGGGGAGGTGATGAGAAGCAGACACCGGCTGCCCTGCCAGAAGCTGGCTCTAGATTCAATGTGCTATAAAGGTCTGATGGGATGAGCGTGAGGGACCAACAGTGCATTTATCAAAAGAGAAGTTCTAGCCCCTGAAAATCTTCCTACCCGAGGTATCCTAGGCAAGGCAATGTTAGCACTTCGGGGAGGGGACCCCTGGAAAAATGAGATGTCTTTCTATATCTATCAAAAAGCAAAACTCCACTTATGGTGCCACATGGGTAGCACCTGTGTACACTCTCCATGGATTCTTCTAGATGCTCTTGAGGGTGAATGTCCTCACTGTGTAAATCGAGGGACTGTTCCCTGTAAGGCTGAGTCACTGCCCCATGACCACAAGACCGAGAGGTGGAGGCAGCCATGAACAGGGCTGTCACACTCCGTGATCCGTGCCGCTGCTTTAATGAGGCTTGGGAAGTACACGGCAGGTCTGCCACCGTCACCCGCTCCAGTGCCCCTGGCAGACATTATTAATCAGTCACGGCTTCCTTCCCCCTGAGTCTGTGCTCATCTTTGCCATCCTCTGCGAGGCAGCCGCCCTAAATCACAGTTGGCACTTAGGAGGAAAACCCCTGTACTATGCTAGCATCACACACCACACTGCCTCTGTTTATCTGAATTGGCGCCCCCCAAATCTACTTCCAGCCAACAGAAAGGCCCAACTCAACCCAGAAGACTCCTCGAGGAGGGCGGCCACTTCTTTTCTGGGGCCAGATGAGGTGTGGTCATGAAGCCTGGGAAGCAGTCGGTCCACTGAAGACAGAGACAAGGATCAGGAAACTGAAAGAAATGGGAGGAAATAAAGGCGGAAGGTGAGGGTCCCAGCCCCACATCTGCTTCGCTTCCAGGAGGAAAGAAGTGACTCGGGCAATGAGACCCAGCAGCTAAAAGGGGCATGTGCCCTGGGCCAGGGCCAGCATAACGAGTTCTGGGACTTCGTGTGAAAATTTGGGAAGGAGGCAGGACGCTAGGCCGTGGAAATTCACCTCGGTGCTGCTGCGGCCGTTCAGCCAGCATGCAGGCCGGGCCGGGCTGAGAGCTGAGTCAGCGGAAGTAACGCAGAGCCAGAGGATGGAGCGAGACAGGTTCGTGCTGACACGGCTCTGGCCCTGAACACAGCCGTGTCTGGTCAGCTCTCCTATTCCCGTCTGTTTCCTAAGCCAGTTGGAGCCGTTTATTTGTCAACTGTCAATGAAAACATTCTGGTTAAGATGATCTATTTGTCTTCCAAAGCTGTTCTTTGCCTCAATTATTGTTAGAAAATATGCCTTTATCTTCTGCGTGGCTGGAGCATCCCTCCTCTCGTCTTTGCCCGGATCACTGCCCCTGCCTCCCTAGGACTGCTGCACGCCAACCTACAGGCCCTTCCTGGGCTCCCCACTCAGCGCCTCCGGCTTTATGACACAGCTGCCTCGTGAGCCTCTGTGAGTCTTTTGGAAAACCTCCTTCTTCTAAGACAGGAACTACTGTGTTTGTTACTCAATGTTCCCAGTGAAGAAATCGTGACACAAAATCCTCTGAGACCGCAGTGCCAGGAAAACACAGGTGCTATTATTATCCCCATTTTCGCATGGGGAACAGCGGCCCTGGGAGATTAAGTTTCTTGCCCCAGATCACACAGTTATTCCGTGATGGGGCCAGGACTCATGCCTAGGGTGTGTGACTCCCGAGCTCAGCTCACACTGAAGCACCCTGTCCCCAGTCAGGAAGTGGCTGTGACGCTTGTTACTAACGACGACAATCGGGCGCTGCCACGCGATGGCCTGGTTGCTGGCCCCGCTCCATCTTCCCACTGCTCCGGTTTGCTTTATGAGAAATAATCTCCTGCTGGATAAGAGGTAAAGTAGCCATGTGAGGACCGGTACTCCAGAAGGGAGAAAGTCACCTAGGGTGGACACAAAGTTTCCTTGTTCCACAGCTATCTTTTTCAATATGATAAGCTTCAAAAAGCCAGTTTATCTGGGCATGCAGTCAGAGGAAACCATGATTCAAAAAGACACACACACCCCAATGCTCAGAGCAGCACTATTTATAACAGCCGAGCCCCAGCAGCAAGTGAAATGCTCATCGACAGTGCGATGGATAAAGAAGCTGTGGTGCATGTATACATGTACACACACACAGTGGGATGTTACTCAGCCATGAAAGAAGGAAATAGTGTCATCTGCAGCAACGTGGCTGGACCTGGAGAGGACCGTGCTGCAGGAAGTCAGAGAAAGACAGACGCCGTACCCTATTACTCATACGCGGAATCTAACTTTTAAAAAATTATACAGATGAACTTATTTACAAAATAGAAATAGACTTACAGATATCAAAAACCTATGGTCACCAAAGGGGAAACACAGGGGAGAGGGATGAATTAGGAATTTGGGATTAACACATACACACCACTGTACGTAAGAGAGAACCAACAAGGTCCTATTGTATAGCACAGGGCGCCCTACTCAATATTCTGTGGTAGCCTGCATGAGAAAAGAATCTGGCAAAGAATGAACATACGTATGTGTGTGTATGCTAACTCACTTCAATAATGTCTGACTCTTGGCAACCCCGTGGACCGTAGCCCACCAGGCTCCTCTTCTGTCCATGGGATTCTTCAGGCAAGAATACTGGAGTGGGTTGCCATGTCCAGCTCCAGGGGATCTTCCCGACCCAGGGATCGAATCTGCATCTCTTACGTCTCCTGCACTGGCAAGTAGGCTCTCTACCACTAGTGCTACCTGGGAAGCCCGAATGTACGTATATGTATAACACAACTCAGTCACATTGCTGTGTGCCTGAAACTGACACGATATCGTAAGTCAACTATACACCATCAAAATTTTTAAACCTTGTTTATTTAGTACAGTGAAACCTGGGCCAATCCATACTCTATTACCTGGCTGTCTCTGTTCTACCAATCTTACCTGGGCATTACAGGTGACACGAACTATGAACCTGGGAGTTAAGACATGTGGGTTCCAGGCCTAGCTCTACCATCAACCATGCTCAGCTTCAGGCCACTTTCTTCCCCTTTCTGAACCTCACTTTCCACATCTATAAGGTTGGCAGGTGTGTGGGGGTGTGTGTGTAGTCTAACTAGAGTCTGACATTTCCCAAAGGGTTTTCTAGTAGGCAGTTTTCAGAAATTAAAAAAAAAATCCCCCCAGCCTTCCCCCCACCCCGGTCCAGTAATTCTGGGGACACTCGGTGGGACAAAGTTAAACAACAATGTATTTGCTGTTGGACTTCTTGGAAACTTCAGCTGCTCCTATGCATTGTGACTCTCGGACAGGAAGGCAGAGGACACAGCAGATGCCGAACTTAGTAGAGAGAGGAAATGTTTCTGGCTACACTATCTTACGGGGAAGTTGTTTTGTGAAACAGAAATTGGGGAAAATTAGATTAGGGGATGTGGAGAATCCCTTTCAACTGAGAAGTTTTCATTCAAAATTCACTATTTTGGCCTAGGGCTCTGTGTTATGCTAAACGACATGCTGAAGCATGAAAAAAGAGAAATAATTATAGTCAGCAAAGTTTAGGTGGTGCTCAGTTGTAATTTATAGAATTCCAGTTGCTGAAAATGAGACAGCCCAAGAGTGAATGGAGGGTTATGATCCAATAAACAGAACATTGAATGAACTTGGACCATGCCAGTCAACAGAGGGAGCTATACTGTGAGCTGACCTTGCTACAAGTTTCCTCTTTGGAAATTCGAGTATATACAGGCTACCCTTTCTGCACTACCAGAGTCTGGGAATATATAAAGTCACAAATTTGTGACTTGAAGACGGTGACTTAGAGACTCTGAGTTGTAAAATCAAATGACTTTGAACCATTTCAGAGAGGAAAAACAACTGTCAGCGTGCATGTTGTCTGCAGGGAAGCAAAAAAGCAAAATGAACTAACAAGCATCTTGCTAAACCTGCTTGGGGAAGAAATAATTTCTGTAGCAGCCCTGATTGCTAATTATAAAAACACACAAGGCAACTTCCATTCTATCCAGGGAACTTTCTTCACTGTCATATTTTACTGAATATAAAAAATACTCAAAGGAAAGGACTTCATGGATTTATTCTTAACTGACATCCTCTAAATATACTTTCACTCAAAACTGAATTCTCTCATCATGGGGTTTTCGAGAGGCAGCGAGGTGTGGGTAACAGGAGACGCACCAGAGTCAGACATCGACTCAAGGAGTACGCGCTGGGTGACCGCTCTGTGCCACGCACCAGGAATACAGCAGCGAAAATCGAAGGAGTCGGAAATCCCTACCCTGATAGAGCTGCCATCCTGGCTCTGTGACATCAGCTGTGTGAGTTTGGCCAAGTCACTCACTGTCTCTGAGCCTTAGCTCACTGGGGCATGGCCACAGGATTGCTGGGAAAGCTCTATGTCAGATTTTGCACATGGAGTAGCAAGCCTAGGGCCTGGCACCTGAATGGCTTCTAAAGAGGGCAGTCAGGATCGTGGCCCCTGCAGCCAGAGGGGGAGAAGGGAGCTCAGATGGTTGCGGGGAGGCTTCACACTACCCCCAGAGCCTCTGAAGAAGGTGCAGAATGAGCTGGGGCATCTGGGAATAATGACCTGCCTCCCCAAAGAAAGCCCCACTCGTGTCCCCTGCCTTTCCCCAGGTTTGCAACAGGACAGCTGCCGGGCTGGTGACACCTTGACCCCGGGGCCCAGTCTGCTGGTCCACGTCCTCACGCAGGGAGCCAGCTTTCCTGCCAGAAGTTCAGTCCCCACAGCCCCAGCCCCATAGATGCTCTTCAAGGTCACAGACAGACCTCCTGCGGTCTCAGGGCCAGGCATCCCTGCCAGCCCAAATGCACCCGGGAGGTGGTCAGCGCAGATCCATCCCACTCCACCCGAAAGCCATTCACCCACACATTCTGCCTGGCCAGCCACCATCCTGCCTCATACCCTCGAGTTGCTCGCCTCCAGCCCCCCGGCCCCGAGCTGGGTTCTCCTCTGCAGGCCAAAGGGATCAGCCCAACCGCCCTGAGGGTGCTGCCCAGCTCTGAGGCTCTACAAGGTTCTTCTCACAGGACATCTGGAGAGATTGGGAATTAGTCAAAACTCAGTTTTCCCTGATACTTCCACTTTCAGAGCTCAGTTTTTCTGTCTGCAAAGTTGGGGTTAATAATCCCTACTCTTCAATCAAGACGGCTGACACAGTTGAGGGAACATGAATGCTGAGTTGGACAGACTTGAGTGTGGCCACTGGTGTCACCATTTGCAAGACAAATCACTTCTGCTCTCTGGAAGCCTGTGTTTCTTCATCTATGAAACAGGCATATGGCATCTACCTCGAAGAACTGTAGAGGTAAGTCAGGCAGACCATGCACATACCTGCACATAGCAGATGATCAGAGGAGAACTGGCAGGTCCTATTATTATTGTGGCTGTATTTTTACTCTAAAATAAGTGCCTAATTAAAAGCTGACACCATCCCCAACCTCCACCACCGTGCTCACCGTCTCTGGGTCTCGGAGGCTGGGGTGCCTTCTGTCTGTAATCAGAGATGGGGCTTCTATGGCTGAAAGCTACATCCAGAGGCATCCCAGTGGCTGCCTCGAATTCCTTTTAGGCTGCACAGTCCATGGTCCAGGCAACACTTTCTATGGAAAGGTGTCCTCAAACACATGTGACGTGTCGTCAAATACACAATGCCCTACTCACCCTCTCCTTCTGGAATCCTAATTCTGGTTCATGCTTTGTAGCGGATATAAAGTCATCTTTCTCTGTGAGATTTGAATCTCAAATTTTCCTATGATCTTACCCTTCACGACCCTTTGTCCCACATGTGGCTGCGGAGCTCAGACTGTCCATTCAGAAGAGCATGGGACATGGAAAGGGACTAGAATTCCCGAATCTCAGGGTTAGAGGGGATGAATGGCACTGAGTTGAAACCCTCTTCTGGTGCTTGAACTTTCTCTGCTCCACCCTCTATGGAGGGCTCCTTTGGACCTATCCTTAGTTACCTCCAGTGATGGAGAACTCACTAAACACAAAGGTGGTCGTCTCATCACCCACCTGGTTGCCAGTTAGCTGCCTGGCCTGCTTGAAAAACAACAGTGTTGCCTCATGGCGACAAAAAGCTTCTTGTGGGTAAATCATCTGTGAAATTGTGGTTCCAAAGAACAACACTGTTTTCCTGTCCACCCCCCTCCCTAACTTTGAACTTTGTGACCACTGAAAAGATTAGACATTTTTCTCTAGAATGACAAGATTCTGTTAATGTGTCTCTTCTATGCACCCACTCACTAGACATTCCTGCAAGGAATCTACTTTAGGTGCCCACAGAGAATGCATTCCAACTCTGAACATAATTAGCTGGCTTCCAGCAGGAGGAGGAGAGGCATTCATGGGCATAGATAAATCATGTCCTTGGCCAAATAACCTCTTCTATTTTCCAACAGGGGACCCAGGGAAATTTCAGAACACAACTCAGGGGGTAACAGTTTTCCTTGTGCAGCTTCAGAAACCCAGGCACAGAGAGGAGAAGGTCACCCAACAAATCAAGGGTGGAGGCATGCATCAAACCCCAGGAATCCGAGACCTCCCAGTGCAGTAATTGATCCTTTAAGATAAATGTTTGTCTTGCTGACCAGCGAGATTTATTGTGGTCTTTTCACAGGGATTCCTGAGGCTCAAAATTATAAACAGGGAAACAGGGCCAGGTAATAAGTTGAGTGATTAATTGGTGGAGAAAGCTTTCAAAAAGGGAAAAGATCAATGGGCTGAAGAAAAATCAAACATCTTTTAGGACGTTTCCCCACTCTCTTACATTGTTTTAATTCTTCATGCTCGGTCTCTTCATTAAACATTTCTGAAGTGGGTTTTTGTTTCTTTGTTTTTGCTTTTTCAGTTATTTTTTTTCTGGTAAGGTTGTTTGATTTTATCTCCTGCTTAGATTATTCCTTAGTTACACTGAACTTAACCTTTGCCCAGTGAGGCAGAACAGACTCTTGCTTATCTGAAGCAAACGGCACCAAGAAGCCGTGGAATAATCAAAAACACAGTCATAAATGGCTGAGATACGGCACGTTCTATTTCTTTCCGAGGAAGGGGGCACCGTGAGGTCGGGAGTCAAGGTCACAGGAGACAGGGACGCTGGGGGAGGTCTGGTGGAGTCTGAGGAGCGGGCCAGCTTGCAGCAGCAGGAGCCCCCTGGGGGCGGCCGAGTCCCAGCACTGCAGAGCAGCATGGGCTCTGGGCTGAGACGCTGGCTACCTTCCCAGCTCCGCCCTGAGCCTGCTGTGTGACTTCAGCAAGCTGGGCAACCTCTCTGAGCCCTGGTTTTCTCAGCCAGCTCTGGCTAATCAGACCAGCTCCACGGGGGTGAGGGCTGTGCCTGTCATAATAATTAGTGTTTTTCTCAGTGCCTAGTGAGGAACAGGCACTCGATACGCTGTCTGCCAAACGGGTCACTGTGAAGATTAAATGAGAGATTGTAAATAAAAGGGCTTCCCAGGTGGTGATAGTGGTAAAGAACCTGCCAGCCAATGCAGGAGATGTAAGAGACACGGGTTTGATCCCTGGGTGGGGAAGATCCCCTGGAGAAGGGCATGGCAACCCACTCCAGTATTCTTGCCTGGAGAGTCCCATGGACAGAGGAGCCTGGTGGGCTACAGTCCATGGGGTCGCAGAGTCGGACACGACTGATGTGACTTAGCACGCACAGCATGCAACTAAAAGCCTAGGAGCGTGCAGATGCTCTTTAAACAGCAGTTCAGACTCCTGTCAGCGTCAGGGCCGGGAAAGGGTCTCCTGTTGCACTGGAGAGCGGCACCTCCCTCACCCTCAGGCCGAGGGGACTGAGGTCTGGAATCTGTTCATTCGCTTCACACACACAGGAGGTGCCTCTGAGCTGTTGGGCCCTGTGCTGGAGGTGGATCAGGACAGACGCACTCTCTATGCTAATGAAGCTCACATCCGGGTGGAAGGAGACAGTAAACGGGTAGACAGGTGTATGAACAAGGATGATTCTACACGCCAACGAAGTGCTAAGAGGACAGGCGTGCAGGTGAAACTATGGAGAGCGTCTGACTGATAGAGTGCTGGCTGGCTGCGTCAGACGGAGCGAGCCAGTGGCGGAGACCGTCAGACTAAACTCGGAAGCCCGGGTCCTCCGGGTCACTGCTGCATCCGTGCTTCACTCTGGTGTTTGTTCTCACAGGTCTTTTCCCGAGGGGAGGGGACAGGACTTTTATTCTGATATAATTTTAAACTTACAGAAAAGTTCTGAAACAGTACAAGGAACTCCCATCTTCTCGATTCACCACCAGCTGTTCGTGTTTTGCCCTCTTCTCTCTCTTCTGTGTCTCTCTACATATATAGCACACGTTACACACATATACACACTCACGCACACACACTTTTTTATGGACCATTTGAGAGTAAATACTGCAAACATGCTGCCCCATTACCCTATAATTTCTAAGATAAAAACATTCACTTACACAACCACAGTCCATATTTAAATTTTGTCAGTTGTTTCTTTTAAAATGACATATATATTTCCAGGTCCGGGATCTTACACTGTATTGTGTGCTTTATTTGGATTTCCTGATGCTCCCTGAGAAAGGAATGCCATGGAAGGGACACTGCGCCCTCCTTGGCCCCTCGCAGCAGGAGAGGTGGTGCCGGGCTGTCCCAGGGTGGGCGATGCTAACTATGATTGCCAGATGAAGCGGGTTGCTGTCAGGTTTCCCCACTAATAAATTATTATTGTCCACTTTGCAATTAATAAATCACGTGTGGGGAGGCACTTTTGGAATAGAAACATTCTGTTCCTCACATTTTCACCATCAGTTTTAGCGTTTGTGGGTGATCTTCTTACTCCACCTTTCTTTCTGTGCTTATTCGCTGGCATCCCACTACAAGGAAAAGTCTTCCCTTCTCCTTCACATTTATACAGTCATCTATTTCCTTTGTTGTACAGTCACTCAGTCATGTCTGACTCTGCGGCCCCATGAACTGCCGCATGCCAAGCTTCCCTGTCCTTCACTATCTCTTGGCGTTTGTCAAACTCATGTCCATTGAGTCGATGATGCCATCCAACCATCTCACCCTCCGTTATTTCCTTACAGCATGACAAATTTATCAGCTTTGATTTTATCCAGCAGGTTACAACCCACTGCTGCCAGAATCAGCTTTTCCTCCAAGCCTCTGGGTGTTAAATTCAGAACGAGCTCTAGGTGCTGGCAGGCTCCTGCTCCCAGGGCGTTACTGATCTTGGGGTCTCCAGGGGAACGAAGCAGACAGCTTCTCAAATGTTAACGTGCAGGAGGTGCTGGGATGTTAAGTGCAGCTTCTGGTTCAGCGGGTTGGGTTCACCAGCCGGGGTGTCAGATTTTGCTTTTCTAACAAGCCTCCAAGGGATGCTTGATGCTGCTGGCCGGCAAGCCACCTCTTGAGCACCGAGCATGTGGGAAAACGGTTCTCAAGCTTTGGCATGCACCGGGACCTGGAGGGTTTGTTAAAATACATATTCCCAGGTTCTACTTTTAAAGTTTCCACTTCAGTGAGTTTAGGGTTGGGGTTCCCGGGTGATGCTACTGTTTCTGATTTAGAACCATACTTTAAGAACCACTGAACAAGGACATTGATTTTGGAACGTGGTTATATTGGAATTCTTGGGAAATTTTTTTGCTTTTGTTTTTTACACCCCAGAGATGATGATTTAATTGGTACAGAATGTGGCTTGGGCATTGAGAATGCTATGAGTTTCATAAGGGTTTCTATTGCTCAGCACAAGTTGAGAAGATTATTCTAGAAAGAGGTAGGAGTAAATAAAAAGGCCTTTGAGAGGGAGTGAGCTTGCCATTTTCGAGGGCCAGCGAGGAGGCCAGAAGGAAATGAGATCAGAGAGGTGGGCCAGGGTGGGACGGGGAGGGGATAAGACGGGTCAGGCGTGCAAGGTTAGTTTCTCTGGTGAGATGGAAAGCCACAGGAGGCTTTAGGCAAGGATGCTGTGACCTGAATGCCTTGACTAAGCCTCACCGGCTGGTCCCAAGGCCAACTCTCCTTAATGCAGGTCCAGAGGCTTTCTACCCAAGTGAGTCTGGCCTGTGGTGAATCCAGGATGCGGCTCCACAGTCATCTTTTAGTGCTCCCTACTTTAAGTACTGCCCGTGGACATTGTTTACAACTAGTTTCTGAGGCTTTGAAATCCTGGGAAAGTAAGTTTAGGCACAGTAATAAAGTATTATGTCAGGGGAGAAAAATGTTACAGATAAGAGATGTCTCTAATTGTTGATAAAGACGTTCAGGAGTGCTTCGCTTTAAGAAAACACAATGTGTGTGGCACGATGTGAACATATCTAACATTACTGAACCGTGCACTTAGTGGTAGATAGTAAATTTTACACTGGTTTTTTACAATTAAAAAAGAGATAATATTCACCATATATGTGAAAGACAAATCTTCAAAGCTCTGAATTCCACAATTTAATTTTTCTTTTTTGTTCTTCAGGCAAGCTATCATGGGTATTTCACTACCATTTGGAAAACTCTATTACACCATTAAGAATAATAAAAAAATTTAAGCCAAGGAGAAAAAAAAAAGAAAATGTATAAACCATGAACTTGGGAAATGGATAAAGTTAGGCATAACCGCTCATTTTAACAAAAGGATTCCTTAAGTAAGGGATTTTGCACCAGCATCCCTCTAGAGCGCTAAAACTAGGATTCACTTGACACGCAGCCTGGCAGAAACATGACCAGCTGGGGGAGAGAGGCGGACCAGAGGCCTTCCGTAATGTCACTTCCAACAGAGCGATAATAACTTTGCGATTTCGCTTATCTGCTCCGTCCCCTCCAGGCCATTGCACAACATGAGTGTGCTTGGATTGCACAGGATTCCTGGGACACCGTCCACATTCTATTTTGATTCTGGCACTTGGTAACCTTTCTTCTAGGAAATGGAACAACCAAAAAGCCACCCGTTGGTGATATTCAGTTGTCCTGAGGAAGCAAGGGCAGCGAGGCCACCTGAGGCGGACTGAGCAGAGGCAGGCGTGGCCCCGGGTCATTTTAGCCCCACTCCGGGTCTGACTGATGGTGGCCTGAAACCAGCTCTGCCAGCTTGCTATGGAGATGACCTGTCCTCTCCCTCAGTTATTGGAGCCCTCGGTTTCTCCTGGGCAAGAGCTGACAGTGACGTCATCACCTCGTGATGCTGTTGGGTGACCTTGTTCAAGAGCTGGTTCCACTCGCTCCCCCTGGATCCGAAAGTTGTGTGAGAAAAACACTACTGAGGACCAAAGAGGGAGGGGGGTGGAAACTCTGCACAGGGGAAGCCCCCTACCCTTCATGTGACTTCCAAACCCTCACATCATGATTAACTTTTATCCAACCCACGTGCTAGCAGTCCTCAGCCTGGGAAAGCCTTAAAGGAAAAACCATGGCAGAGATCAATGTGATGATTACTTTCTAAATAATGTGTAGTAGACTCGGCCAGGTAGAAACTATGACCTCATAAAAAAGAGCTCTGATCCTTATTATAAGACACAGAAGTGTTTACAAGTGGTCTTTTGTACTCTGGACGAGTACAGAGTTCTGAAAGACAGTCAGGAGTCAGGGCACATGGCATGGAACCACTGGTTTAATTAGGAAAACAAGAGATACTCTGAGCTCCGACTGCACGCTGGTCCTGAGCCACATCCCGCGAGGATGTCGGTGAAGGCTCAGCTTCCTCCTGGTGAGCGCAGCTACCACCCTCAGGTCGGGGAGGAGGAAACTGAGGTTCAGAGGCTGGGCCGCTAAGCAGTCGTGCTGGCAAACGCACACAAGGCCTCCGGGCTCCAAATCTCTCCTCTTTCCCGAGCACACACCGCTGGCTTGCAGATACCATCACCCAGAGTTTTTTCAAGAACTCCAAACCGAGGCTCTGTTAATTAGAAACAGAAAGACCGCAGGCCTTCCCGCAACACACAGGGCTTAGACTGAAAGGCCGGTGCACAGCTGCAGGCCCCGAGGCCGCGCGGTGAAAGCATCCCCTCAACGGTGGCAGCCGCCTGACTCAAACCCGAGGAGGGCGCTCCGCGCGCCCGCCCACTACACCGCGCAGGACAGAGTGCTGACCCAGCGCATCTCGTCTGGGATGTAGCCGGGCCGACGGCCGGCCTCGTTTTAACTCAGCAGTATGCGGGCACACAGGGCGTTTGGCCCGACCACTTGCTCCCTGGGGCCTGAACAGCTCGCGATTTTCTTTCCTTCTCTGCTCCTGGCAGCCACAGATACTGTCAGGCTGGAGCTCCACACGCTGTCCGGGTTTAAGGAAGTAACCGGCAGCCGAGGCTGGCCAACGCGGAACGATGCTGGGTGCGAACCGAGGACCGCGGCGGCAGAAAGGCACGGAGCGCAGCGCCCCCTGCTGCCGACGGCGAAGGCGGCCGTGGGGCGAGCCCGGGGCGGCAGCCGGGGCGGGCGCGAGCCGGGGGTGCGGCCCTCCTCGCCCCTCCCTGCAGGTGAGGCGCGGCCCCGAAGCTGCCGCTGAGAAGCCTTCGCCAGAACTCGCACAGGGCGGACGCGAGAGCTGGTAGCCGACCGGCTCCCCGCAGCCGGCCCCGCTCGGGGGAGGCCCCCCGCCCTTGGGGAGGGCGGGCGCTCTGTGGTGGCGCCGCCGCCTCGCGGACGGACCAGGCCCCTGGCGCGGGTCTCCCCCGGAGCGCCGGGGCCCTGCCCGGGGCCTGCCTCACCCGCGCGCGGGATGCCGAGGGCCCGAGCCACCGCGAGGTCACGGACGGGGGCCGCGCGCGCGGCGCTTCTGCCCGCTGGCCGCCCCCCTGCCCTCACGGGCCGCGGCGGTAAAAGCCGGGCTTGCGGACGGCGGCGCCGCGGAAGGGACACCACGCCGAGCCAGGATGCGTGGGGAGCCACCGACAAACACGTGCCGAGAACCAGAGGAGAGAGGAGAGGGAGGGAGGGAGGGGAGAGAGGAGAGGGAGGGAGGGAGGGAGGGGAGAGAGGAGAGGGAGGGAGGGAGGAGAGAGGAGAGGGAGGGGAGGGAGGAGAGGGAGGGGAGAGAGGAGAGGGAGGGAGGGAGGAGAGGAGAGGAGAGGGAGGGGAGAGAGGAGAGGGAGGGAGGGAGGGGAAAGAGGGAGGGAGGGAGGGGAGGGAGGAGAGGGAGGGGAGGGAGGGGGGAGAGGAGAGGGAGGGAGTGGAGGAAGGGAGGGAGGGAGGGGGGAGAGGAAGGGAGGGAGGGAGGGGGGAGAGGAAGGGAGGGAGGGGAGAGAGGGAGGGAGGGAGGGGGGAGAGGAAGGGAGGGAGGGAGGGGGGAGAGGGAGGGAGGGAGGGGAGAGAGGGAGGGAGGGAGGAGAGGGAGGGAGGGAGGGAGGAGAGGGAGGGAGGGAGGGAGGGAGGGAGGAGAGTCGGCTTGCGGGCAGGCGGGCTGTGCAGGGCCCTTGGCTGCTTCTCCAGTCAGGGGCCTGCAGACTCCTGACCGGGCAGAAGCGGCTCCCGCCTCAGAACGCGGCCTCAGAACGCGGCGGGGCTCCCAGGGCCCTGGGCTAGGGCTCCTTCCTGCTGCGCGGAAGACAGCCCCAACCTGATCCGCTTCCACCGCCACCTGCTCAGCCCCGTCACCTTGCCCGCCACGTCCTGCGCGGCAGTAGCTGTCAGTCTGTCTGTCCCCACTGGCAAAGCCTGGCACTGAGAACTCATATGAGAATAAATTTCAACTGAGTTAAATTTTTTCACATTCATGATCCTCCTGAAATCTATCTGGGGAGGAAAAAAAAAGTGGGAGCAGTTGGAAAACAGTGCATGAGTGAGCTGAGCAAGCTGAGTGGGCCTCCCAGGACTGCCTCCCCTTCTGTGACTTCCAAACCCAGGGCCCGTGAGGTGTCAGTGACCTTCTAGGCTCCGTCCGGGCTTCTTACAGAAACGCCTTCCAGCCCTTGCAGGCTGACCTTAGGGAGTGAGTTTAACTGGCCCAGACGGTCTGTGGCACAGCTGGGATTGGAAGCCAGGTTTATCTGACCCGGGGCTCCCCTGGTGGCTCAGCAGTAAAGAATCCGCCTGCCAATGCAGGAGACGTGGGTTCCATCCCTGGGTCAGGAAGATCCCCTGGAGGAAGAAATGGCAACCCACGCCAGTATTCTTGCCTGGGAAATCCCATGGACAGAGGAGCGTGGCAGGCTACAGTCCATGGGGTCGCAAAAGAATCGGACACGACTTGGGGGCTCAACAACAACAACAATCAAGATCAGAAACTACAGTGGGGTATGCTGCTTCCACATCCAGGAGACTTCTAGAAGCAGTCAAGAAAATAAGAATCTACATGTTCCAGGTACTAAAGCTGGGCAATGGATCTAAAATGAATTAAAAACACTTGGCTTCTTTATTTTCTTGGTGTTAGTTTTCCGTGTAAATTGGTAACTAGTGAGGTATCTACTCTTGGCATACACTGTGGTTCTCAGGTAAATGGTAATGGGACAAGACGGCTAGAAGGGCAAGTGTCCACTTGTGGGCAGGACATCACAAGTGTCTGGAGAACAGTAGGCAAAGTTCACCTGTGAAAGAACCATTTGCCCTGAATGGATAAAGTAGTGATATACGCATATATGTATATGATGGAGTGTTATTCAGCCAGAGGAAAGAAGAAATTCTGCCATTTGCAACAACATAGACAGACCTTGAAGGCATTATGCTAAGTGGAATAAGCCAGACAAACACTGCATGTACCGTATATGGAATCTCAAAAAAAAAAAAAAAAAGGCAAAAAGTCCAACTCTTAGAAAAATGGTTTCTAGATTTGGAGGATGGGGGAAATACAGATGGTGGTAAAAGAGTACAGACTTTCAGGTATGAGTAAAATCTGACGATTCAGTATAAACCATGGTGACTAAGTTGACCACACTGACAGAAAGTTCTCACCACAGACACACACAAAGATGAACAGGAGGTGATGGATGCATTAATAACCAGAAGTGGGAATCCCTTCACAATGTATACATACATCAAGTCATTACAATGGCCCCTTGAAATACTTCACAATTTTGTCAATTTCACTTCAAAAAAGCTGAAAAAAAAAAGTACCATTTACTCTTTCCAACTGGCTTTCTTATAGTTTAACTGCTCAGTTATTCAGCATTTCCTGGGGACACGCTCTTGGCCAGGCCCTGGGCGCAGGGGTTGAGACAATGGTACCAGCTAACAAGAAGCCACTTATTGGGTGGGACTCGTTCTCACATCATGCAAGTAACCCGCCCTCCTCAGAGCTCGGAGGACCCCAATATTTACTCTCAGCCCAATACACTTGTGTTGCAGCCCGGCAAGGGGACTCCCGCTACTGTCAGGCCGTCATGAAACGCCTCTACGCTCCATCCACACTGACGCCCCCGCCTCCACCGCCCCCCAGGGTGCTCGAGGGCCTCCTACTAGATTTCAGAGCAGTGACTTCAAATCGCAACATCTCTGCTATGAAGTGTGTTCCAAAACCTTTGTCACTAATCACCAGGAGGGTTTGTTTTTGTGTAGTCAGGGGAGATGGCAAGTTATTCTTACAAAACAGGCACTCTGTCTCCAGCTCCCACCCACTCCTTCCCCTGGCTCCCTTGAGAGAAGCGCCCCTCCCCTCACTCAGACCAGAGTACCCCTAGGTGGGTGATCTGACCTTTAGTTCCATGACGGGCATGTGGCTCAGGCCCAACCAACCAGGGTGCTCAGTCGCTCAGTTGTGTCTGACTCCTGGGCACCCCATGGAGCCCGCCAGGCTCCTCCATCCATGGAATTTTCCAGGCAAGAATACTGGAGTGGGCTGCCACCTCCTCCTCCAGGGGATCTTCCTGACTTGGGGATCGAATCCGCATCTCCAGCATTGGCGGGGAGAGTCTTTCCCAGAGTCGCCTGGGAAGCCGTCCTCTAGTAGGTGACTTGCTCTCAGTGCAGCTGCCAGAAGGGCTGGATTCTGTTTCTCATCTCCTTGCTTCTGCCAGTGTTCCGTTGTTGAATACTTTAAAACAATGTCTACTAACTGAGAAGGGTCCACTTCACAGACACCACGTAACTTCTATAATTTTTTAACCTCTGGGGCACCTTACCTGATGAAGGTCATATTTATCATCCTTACACTCTCAGGGGCCTCAGGCTCTGTATCTGTGTAGCACCTATAAACTTGATAAATCCTTTCTAGAAACTCTGATGGAGCTTCAGTTGGTTTTTACCTCAGGAATTTTAAGTTTGTCCAGGTACCCCGTTGGGTCTTCTCTCAGATCTCTGCACTGTGAGGTGGTAGTCCTCTGACTCGTTTTTCCCCGGATGCAATAGCATAAAGGCTTCTACATATGGTGCATGCCAAGTCACTTCAGTTGTGTCTGACTCTTTGTGACCCTATGGACTAGAGCCCAGCAGGCTCCTCTGTCCATGGGATTCTCTAAGCAAGAATACTGGAGAGGGTTGCCATGCCCTCCTCCAGAGGATCTTCTTGACCCAGGGATGGAACCTGAGTCTCCTGTGGCTCCTGCATTGCAGGCAGATTCTTCACCGTTGAGTCACCGGGGAAGCCCTCTACTTATGCTATCTTTTCTCTTTTCCCTGCCCTTTTGCATAACTGTGAGATCGTGAGTCATTGAGGGGCCATTGCTCTTCTGATTCCAACATAAACTGGGTTCTCTTCACCATAATGGCTAAGCAGGGACCAGCAGGTGAGCCAGTCGAGAATGAAAGCACGGCAGCTGGCAAGCAGGTAGGCTGTAATCCTGGGTCTGCTACTCGGCAGGGCCTGCCCAAGGATGAAATCCACGAAGCTCACCAGAGCCGAGGGACACAGACACCATTGAGCCTCTGGAGCCTGCCAGGGCGGCTCCTGGAATCTTCAGTGACCTTCCGTCTAGTGCAGGTGGGCATTGCTCACAGCTGGCAACCGCTCGCCCAACGGAACACTCCTCCCCTCTGACTGCAGGCTAAAATGTAGGTATGTATTACAGGCATTCCTCGTAGACTGTGTTTCACTTTATTGCTCTTACTTTTTTAAACAAATCGAATGTTTGCGCAACCCTGCATTAAGTTTACTGGAGCGTTTTTTTCAACAGCATTTGCTCATGTCTGTGTCACATTTTCATAATTCCTGCACTATTTCAAACTTTTTCATTGTTATGGTAATCTGTGATCAGTGATACTCCCTTTATTGTGGGGTTCTGGAACCAAACCTGCAATAGTTCCACGATGTGCCTGCATCTGTCATAGAAGGATGTGTGAAAACAGCCTAGTTTGGGCAGATCTTTAAAAACCACTATTTAAAATGTGTGAAAAATGCCTATTTGCAGCTGATGCTTTTAGTCTTACTTGGGATGCTCAAGTTACTCAGTTTTCAATTGGGGCACGTGTCATCTCAAAACTGTAGCTGCACATTTTGTCCATCCTTGTTTGTGTGAAACTGACAAGTCAGGAGCATAAGCCACCAACACGGGGATCCAGGTATGGCATCTGCTTGAGAGGCTTCCCCTTGAGTTATGTGATACCACGTCGCAGAGACTACCAGTCCCCAGCTCCAGTGACATCGGGCCATCCAGCTGGCTGGAGCTCAGGGTGCCGTGCAGCCCTGGAAATCCAAGGCACGGCTCTGGGCCCTCTGCACCCTCTCGGAGCACGGCACCACTGCAGGCCTGGAAAGGCAGCCTGGAGGGAGGACTGTGGCAGGACGCTGCTGGAACGGCCCCTGCTGTGGGTTGGGCCCCAGCTCCAACCCTCCAGGCAGGCGGCCTGAGCTCCGTAAGGGCTCGCACAGCTGCCGTCTGGGGACATGCAGAGGATTATCATGCAGGTACACTTTTAAAAATTTGACTGTGCCAGGTCTTAGCTGAGCACTCAGAATCTTCAATCTTCACTGTGGCATGCAGGACCTTCAGTTCTGAGATGTGGGACCTAGCTCCCTGAGCAGGGATCGAACCTACACCCCCTGCATGGGGATCGCAGAGTCCCAGCTGCCGGACCACCAGGGAAGTCCCCACCCCTGTATCCCAGCAGCCAGGACTAAGCAGACGTTTGTATGGAGCAGCTGGGTTTATGTGCGCACGATCGCAACTGCGTCAGGTGGTAAGCTTCATGGGTTTAGAAACATACTGTGTGTAGACAACAGTCCTCACAGCCAAAAAACAGTTCTACCTAACCTATCAATGCTAGAAAAAACAGGAAGATGACCAAGAATAGGAAAAGCATTCATGAATTAGGCACAGATATCAGATGCCACAGGAATAGAATCGGAGTGGCCACCACGCCAGCCTGTGGTGGACATCAGGAGCCAGGGCTGCCCACACGCTCACCCGGGGAATGCCTGGGACGCACAGGCAAGAACTGAGAGTTCACAGAGCTTCAGTTTCTCGTGACGTCCTGCAGTAGAGCTGTCACAGGGACGTCACAGAAGACGGACACAAAACGCCTCTGCTCGGGGTACTCTGACAAAAGATGTGGCTCTGAAACAAGCGTTCTGTTCAGGAAGGATGATCCAAAGGATCAACCACTCGCCACCATCAGAAACACAGTCCCACTTCTTCAACAGTGAAGAAACAGGTTCCATCTTGGGACCTCCTAAAGCCTGGACCAAGTGTGCGTGTGGCAGAAGGGTTCTCTGCGGTCTACTGATGTCGATGAAGCCTCCGTCAGCTTGCCCACACTTGTTTTCCTCTTCTCCATTAACTTGCAGGAACAGGCACAATAAAGAAAATGAAACCACTTTGTACAACGTCTAACGAAAGCATCTTTCTTGCATAGGGCTTAAAACACTGCATGTTAGCACAGTGTGCTAGATAATGGATTAACCACCACTGAAGCCCGACCTTAGAAAATCAGGCCAGACAGTTAACAGCACTGGGCTTCACCGTTCACTGTAGTGCTAGTGTTTCCGATGAGACGTCATCAGCCCCACCACACCTGCCCGGCCAGGTGGCTCTGGCTTGGGCACTGCTCTCTGCCTGCTCACGGCATCCCGTACACGTATGCCACCATCAGCATGGCCCTCACTGCCGTGCAGTCACCACACCTCAACAAGGGGCTTCCCAGAAGGGCCCAGGGAGGGACGCAGATCCACAGAACTGCAGTTCCCAGGACTCAACTTGGTGCCGCAAACACAGCAGACGCAAACAAGTGTACAAGTGAATGGAAGACGTGCTTACTTTAAAGAATTCACAAGACGGGAGACCACATTAAAAACCAAAAAAGGAAACGACACATTTAATTTAAAGGCAGAAACCTAGAAATTGTCCAAAAAAACAGTGGAGCAAATCAATTCCTGAAAAAGCTCTGTATCACGGCAATCACATTTATTGGAAGGGTTGGAAAAAAATAAATATGCCGTTTAGCTGAAGAACTTGTGAGTTATCTACAAATCAACTTATGTCAGGAGTGGAAGAATTCTTGGTTATTTCTTAGTATCAAGATGTACATCGGTCTCTCTTTTGAATATCTTCCACATTCAAAGAGGCAATCACACAGTATAGCTCATCTTCTACACAGGATAAATTCTCTGTTTCAGCCAACTCTCAATGGCGGGGCAACTAGCACAACGCCATCTCCCCGTACAAAGAGCATCGGAATGTTGCGTTTTGTTGACTGTAAGAGGAAAAACAAAACAAAACACAGAACCCATTTATACAAATTTGTAGTAGTGGTGTTCATTTTCTGAGATAGAAATTTGAAAACAAAACCCACAGAGTCATCGTAACACAAACAAATGTCTTTAAAACCATGGTCACTTACCTTTGTGACACAAAGAACCATCTCCTTGAGTGTTTCTTTTCCTGGAACACAACCGGGGGAGAGGCTGCAGCCATCCACCCAGCCTGTTCTCCCCTCTTCCCGGCACACAGCTAGACATTTCTCACTCCCTGCCAACCACATGGCGCCACAGACTGGGTTTTAACCAATGAGAAGTGGACAGAAGTGACAGCTGACCCCAAACCTCCCACAAAGGCCCTCTGTGGCCTCCCCTACCACATGGACTCAGATTACAGAGAACCCTGGGGACGGCAGAGGCTGTAAGCCGGCATCCCTGACTGAACACGAGGAGGAAAGCTGGTGCATCAAGCTAAAACCTCACTAAAGACTGTGAAGTGCAGTGAAATGGCTCAGTCATGTCCGACTCTTTGGGACCCCGTGGACTGTAGCCTACCAGGCTCCTCCATCCATGGGGTTTTCCAGGCAAGAGTACTGGAGTGGGGTGCCATTGCCTTCTCCAGGGGATCTTCCCGACCCAGGGATTGAACCCAAGTCTCCCCCATTGTAGGCAGACACTTTACCGTCTGAGCCACCAGGGAAGTCACTAAAGACTGTGGGCACAAATAAAATCTTCCCATGTTGCTTCACTGTGGCACTAATCCACTCACGTATGGAACGGGTATCTTTTGTGTGAGCCCAGGGGACAAGCCTTAGGCAGTAAGGAAACAGATATGGAAGGTCTGAAATCTTCTCATGCCTCAGTAAAACTTTTTGCCTAGAAAGTAGCTAGAAAGTAGCCTAAAGACATCCCAAACCTAGGTTCTGGGGTAAAGGCTGGAAAAAGTAAACAGTGGTAGTGTTGCCGTTAACCTGATGCACTGGGCAGGGCAGTGTAAGGAAGAGATGAGCTTACGCGAGAACTAGCAGGTTTTCAAGTAGCGATAAGAAACAGCATTCATAAGGTCAAAAAAGCCAACTGTTTTTAGACTCCAAACTGTGGACAAAAAGCAAGAAAAACAGCTCTGAGGGGAAGACGAGATTAAGGGTGTTGCCTTCCCATTCAAGTTTATGTTAGCAAGTGACCCAGGGTAACCAACATTAATTTGTATGAGAGGAACTTACACATGTTAGAGGTGGGTAACTAAAGAAACAAGTGAAAGTGAAAGTGAAAGTGAAGTCGCTCAGTCGAGTCCTTCGTGACCTCATACCAGGCTCCTCCGTCCATGGGATTTTCCAGGCAAGAGTACTGGAGTGGGTTGCCATTGCCTTCTCCCAATGAAAAGAAACAAAGGCATCTGCAAGTTTCATCTAGAAAAGGACTTTGAGGTTACTGGCCCAAAGAATGGGTTGGAAGTAAACAGACAGGAAACACAAGAAGTCATAAGTTTTAAAGAAATAGCAATGACAAAGGATCATTAACAAAAGCGTTTGACAAATTGAGTATGCCAGCACACGTGAGTGTTTCTGTCAACACTCTGCAGCTCCCATATTTAACAATAAAAATGCAGGTAACCAATAAAGAGTTCTAGACAAACAATAATTTTTTTTAGTTTAAGTATGTCCCAAATATCGCACAGGTCATACTTGACCTAAACAAGGTTTCTTCACTACTCATGCCTCCCAGGGGACCTGTCACTGAAGGACCAGTGACTGCTCAGGGCCCCCATCCTTCCCTTTCTGAAAGGGAGTGTTTATGGCGGTGGACATCCTGTCCTTGCTCTGCTACAGTCCAGGGGGGAGTGGTGACAACCATCCTTCTGAGCTTACAGGAATCTGTACAACTGACCACATGTAGCTCTGACGGAGAACTGTTTCTGTGCCAGGCAGAAAGTATTGGAAATAATAGCTAGGTTTCCAGAACTTTTTTAACATGTAAAAACTGTTTTATCAGCTTCTTAGGTACTGGAACATGAAAAGAGAACCGTGAACAGTAAATTCAAATAATACCTATAAACTTAGTATGTTAAATCCAGTATACGCATCTGTCAGCCATGAATGTATCTAACTCTTTGTATCTCTCAGGGTTCTCAAGTTTTACTGTGCATAAGATCATCTGTTTAACAGCTTATAAGGCTGTTTCCTGGCTCCATGCCCAGAGAGCCTCACTCCAAAGGCCAGGGTGGAGCCTGTGAACCTGCATTTCTAAGAAGTTTTGGGTCTGCCCATATTTCAAAACCCTTGAGGAAATTAGTCCTCCCAACAACCATCAAAGTGAGCTCAGCAGCAGAAGCTACCCAACTGTAGTCTTCAGAGGAGACCCCAGACCTGTGCAGCCTTGTGAGAGACCCTAACACAGAAGACCCAGCTGAGCCTGGACATCTGACCCCCAGAAACTGTCAGCTGCTAAGTGGGTGTGCTTTTAAGACTCTAAGGTTTTGGCTGACTTGTTACACAAAATTCTGAGATAAAGGGTTCAGATAATTGAGGAAGTCAGGACGGGAACAAGGAGTTGAGAGTGGCCTCACTCTGAAGGTGAAGGACACCAGGAGCCTGGTCTCAGATGCACCGAGTCTGAGGTGACGTCCAGAGCGGGTGTCTGTGCAACAGGAACATTAGACGAGAGTGATGCTCAGGAAAGACACACACGCATCCACAATCACAATGGCCACCGACCACCACCTGCCGCCAGCTTTACAAGGACCAAACTCAGTGCATCCTGGAAGGCACACTTACTGTGCTGGCACTTTACTGAGGAGGTCCTCGAGGCGTAGAAAATTTCTAGAACTTGCCCAAGGTCACACAACTAATCAGCAGCAGCCAAGATGTGAACCAAGATCTGTTCGCCCAGAGCTCAAGCTTTTGTGCTGTACTATTATTATAGACTGATGGCTTATGACAAAGAGTAACTAACAATTAACACGTGAGAGGGAAAAATGCGTATTAAAACACAAATAAAATCCATGTTCAGAAGGAAAAAGAAATCTAGCCAAGGAATCAAGAGTGCCTGAAAAGAGGCGGAGAGCCAGGATCAAGCAGAAGCACAAAAACCAACAAAGGCTAACACCTGAACACGTACTATGTGCCTCTTGCCATCTGCAGGCTTTTCACGGAATCTCTCAATGAATCCTCAACGGCAGCATGAAGTGAGTTGGTACTACCATCCCTATTTTACAGGCACGGAAACTCAGTCAGACGAGTTGGGTAACTGATAAAATTATAGAGCTGGTAAGCACCAGAGTCAAGGCCTGAATCCACACGGCCCTGCAGCCTGAGCCTACACAGTAAAGCAGGATACTAGAGGACAGTCAGAGACTGGCTTCTAAATACTTACAAGACTGAAGAATATCTGCATAATTCAGTGAACTAACATTTTCCAAATGACCAGAATTTGATGTAACAAAATTATGCTTATACACAAGATCCATTCCAAGTGCAAGGTAGACCAATGAACTTACATATAACAATATGGAAAGTTCAGTGATGTAGTTTTAGATTCCACACTACAACTTATCTTTAAGAAACTACTGCGTGTTGAGTTTGGGTGTAGCATCAAAGGCAAGTATCCACAAAAAACACTACTCCCTTTTCCAGTTAACCTATCTGTGTGACGTTCAACCATAACGTAGCACAACAGATTAAATTCAGGAAAAAAAATGTAATTAAATGCTGTCCATTAAGTCAAGCATTTGCAAAACGTAAAACAAAAGATACTTCTCATTAAATATTTTGCTTCAGAAAATACAGTTAGTATTTTCAGAAGAATGTTACTTATGTCAACATGTAATAGATTTATTATTTTTAACAAGTTAGTATTTTTTAAATTTCTCGGTTTTAGTTTCCAATAGGTACTGATAGATAAATCTACATCAAACAAAACGTCATCCTGTATTACTGTTATATACAGCACACAGTGCCTCTTTAACAGCCATATCTCAATGCATTGTGGAAGCCAAACAGAAGTGACCAGTACTCCCGCCCACCAGTGAGGAAGTGACGTCTACAGAGGTACTTTCTGCCCAACATACCCCAGATAGGAAGTGGCCAAGCCAACACTGGAAACCCAGGTCTGTCCCACTCCAAAGCCTTTGCTTTTAACTGCTGCACTCCACTGAGCCCATGAATAGGTATCAAAACATGAAATGCTTTCCATAAACAAGTATTAGTTTACTGGATTCTGAGAACAACTGACATTTTGAAAGTGATGACTAGAACTGCATGACTTACTTTATATATCTCTTCATATGTTTCTTCATCAATTTCTATAGTTGTCACAGTTTCTTCCACATCTCCCAGTATCATATTTAAATGCTGATCATAAGCCTGAAGTGGGAAAGTGACGGACCAAGAAATTTAATAAGCAAATTAGGAAAAAAAAGACTCAATTACAAGTAACACATAACATTAATACTTACACCACAAACTTTTACATGCAAATAAAAAATAGCCCTGCTGTACAATGTTTCTTTGCAGATCATCTCCCGTGATTACTTAATTGGCCCAACACAAATATAAAACTGTTTGTGGCCAAAGATGAATTTACTCAAAATAATTTGAAGTTATATACAGTAAAGGAAATAAAATTCTTTAACTGCTAAGATGACAGCACTAGTCTCCTAAAGGCACAAGACACAGTCACTCAAACCTCCCTGTCCCAGACTAAACACCACAAAGTAAACACAAGTAGAGCAGCACCCTGCATATTTTACAGCCTTGCCAGAATTAGCTGCTCAGCACAGTCAACAAACAATGCAACTCAGGTACTCAAGGATGTCCTCAATTCAAGCCCCAAAGCTCACGCATTTGACCAAATGGTGAAGCTCCAGAGCGGAGGGCAGAGGGTCTTGCTTAGAACCCACTTGAGTTACTTTTAGTCAAGGTTTAAATAGTTCACCAGCTCACATCAAAATAAAAGCAGCCAATTAGCAACACAGGGAAGTGCCAGGCAAAGCACACAAACAAGAGCAAAGATCCACAGATGAGAGCCCCAAGACAAAGGTTGGGGGGTCATTCAGTGCGGAGGCAACTAAGTCCACACAGGGGACTGAAGAAGCCTCCCAGAGTTAGGGCAACCTGTCTGTCCAGGAGGGCCTGTCTATGTGCCAATGGCCCAGGTGATTAAGCTCAGTTCTATTTTTCTCTGCAAAGTTGCCCCTATTCCATGTCCTGGGGCTCATCTTCCTTTCTGCAACTTAAGACTTAGGTCTCCACTTCCTTTCCAAGCACAGGAGGTTTCTGACCTTTAGGTTTCATATTAGGTAGAATCATGCTACTAAAGAGACAGCGGAAGTCAGACGGCTTAGGTTCCTAGTCTGGCCCTCCTTCCTACTGGCTGTGTCACCTTAATCAAGTAACTTTACCTTTCTGGGCCTTAGTTTCTTCAAATGCAAAATGGGGATAACGAGTATCTGCACTCATAGAACTGCTAAAGAGATTAAATGAGATATTACAGGCAAAACACTTAGAATGACAGTGCCTGGTTTAGTGCTGGATAAAAACTAGCTATTTTTAATCACTTTAGGGTAGAATGGCAAAAATAAAAAGAACACACTCAGCAAAGTATTAAGCTATCAAGGAGAGACAAAACCTTTAATATACTCTTTATGAATAAATGGAATCACCTCAAGGGCCCAATCCTATAGAAATATTGATATATACAGATATAAACAAAGGTCCGCATATAAAAATGATTATTGCAGCATTACTTTTAGCAGCAAGAAATGGAAAACGACTTTGGTATCACTACTACCACATACAGAATTCTGCAAAGTCATTAAAAAAATAATAATGAAGAAGGTTTAACATGTACTCATGATCAATAATTTCCAAAAAAGATTAAGTGGAAAAAAAAAGGTTCTTCCAAAAGGTATAGAAAGATACCACTTATTTTTTTAGAGATGGTGTATACAGTGCAAATATATGCACACAGACGCATATTCATGTATGTAAATATACAGAATAGACCTGAAAGACTCTAGACCAAATAGAAGGAAAGGCTACCAGTAGGAGAAATGACATTCTGCTTTTACTCTATGGACATCTGTGCTATCTAAAATTTTTCACAACAGAACACAAATTAATATATATACATGTCAGTAGTTTAAAGAACACTTAAATGAGAATGGAGAACAAGTAAATGTTATTTATAAAACAACAGAAAAGAAGAAATGAAAGAAATGACAGTGACAGTGTTCTTTAATAAATACACTATTTCCATTAAGAGAAAAAAATGTTAAAAATATGAATAAGATACCGTCACATTTGGCCTTTAGAAACATGGGTGCCTTTCCACCTCCTTCGGGTGGACAGTCAACATGCTCTTCCAGAGCGGACAATTTCCACCTTTCAAAGGAGGAGGGGGAAGGAAATAATCTCAAGGAGACAGCTTACTCACATGTAACCTGCCTCGAAGCTCTCTGTCATTTCTCATCTTCACGTAGATGCGCTCGTCCAGGCTGAGCCGGATGAGATCCAGGGGCTCTTCCACAGTGTTGGTCGTTTGTTGCTGATAAAAGAAACAGGCTGAGTGACACTACAGGACTAGAGTGAAGGGACTGAACGCTCCGCGCCCTGCGTGACTGTGGGCAAGTCACTTAATCCCTCTATGCCTCAGTCTCCTAATCTGTAAAATCTGTGTATCAACAGTGCCTACCTAATACTGTTGTTGTGAGGCTTAAAGGACAGTGTATGAAGGCGTAGAACAATGTCTAACACTAAGTGCTGGATAAATGGGGGCTGAAAAGTACAAAGAAGAGAGAGAGGAGTTAGGACAAAATTATCATGACTCTGTTCCCTCAAAATCCGAACTGTCTGACCCCATTTCAGGGTGGAGGGAGTCACTCTCTCAGGGACTTCACCTTTATTTCAAGTATCATTTAGTAGCCTGAAGACCATACATTTAATGACTACCACGTAAGAGAGCATGCAATGTAGAGATCATGTCTGAGGGAGGATTATGACTTCAGTACAGGGCAGGCTGAGTTTAGGGAGCCATTTGGCCAGTAAGATGAATATATTAGTATTTTGTAGATACTTTAGAATACTGGGTGAAAGCACTGTCTGTGACTCTGGGAGTGTGGGCTCAACTCCTGACTCTGACACTTACGAACTGGGATTAAAAATGGTGCCATCTCTAATTCTCAGTTTCCCTGTTTATAAATGACTGGTAAAGAATCCGCCTGGCAATTCAGGAGACGCAGGTTCGATCCCGGGGTCGGGAAGAATCCCCTGGAGGAGGAAATGGCACCCAGTCCAGTATTCTTGCCTGAGAAACCCCATGAAAAGAAAAGCCTGGAGGACTGCAGTCCACGCGTTCGCAAGAGTCGGACACGACTTAGCGTGTCCCTTCACGCTAAGTGAATCCCTTCGTGATTATTGTGAGGAGTAAAAAAGGGCTAATGTATTAACTTGATGTATTTGAAATAGTATCTTGGCAAACAGAAACATACCCAAGAGAAAGGAAATGACGAGAGTGAGGAATAATTAGTTTTCAGCGGGTTTGGAACAGTAAAAGATCTCAAGGCCTGACGTAAAATTCGGAGGGGGCGCGGTTAGCCAAATTGGCAGATTAAGGCCGTGAAGACCCAGAAAGAGGCGGCATAATTAGCCACCTTCCCGTGAGACTGGAAAAAGCAAACCTGGCAGGCAAACCCGGGCACAGCCAGGCCCGGGAATAAGTAAGCCGCTGCTGAGCTAGCGCTTCAGAAGACACTCACCGGGTCCACGTCGTCCGCCATCTTTCAAACCCTGCGCTCTTTCCCGCCTCTCGCGAGAGCACGAGAACAACCCCGCCCCCCCCCCCCCAACCCCGCCCTGCCTCCAGCCTCCAGACTCTGGAAACGCGAGAACACAACGCACCGGAAGTAGAAAGAAACCGGTTTTGCGGCTTTTCGCTTCCGGCAGTCGGCATTGGTACTTCGGGGCTGGGGCGGAGCTTCATGGGGGGCGCGGGGTGGGGGTGTGGCCTCTGCGAGGGGGCGGGGCCGCACTCGCCCCGCCTCGGGGCGGAGCCAGCTCGCGGGCAGCGTACGGCGCCGGCGCGGTGTGTCCCTCGCCTGGCGAGTCTTGCCCGGGCAGAGATGGCTCGGAAACGCGCGGCTGGCCGGGGCCCCCGCGGCCAGACGGCCAAGGGCGAGACCAGAGCCCGGCGCGAGGAGGAGGAGGCGGGTGAGAGCGAGGCCGAGCCGGGCTTGGCGGGGAGAGGCTGGAGGAGGGCAGGAGGCAGGCCGGGCGCGGGGAGGGCGAGGCCGACCTCCCGCGGGTGCCGATAGGCAACCCCGCGCCCACCTGCGCGGAGGAGACCGCGTCCCGGTGAGCGCGGGAGGCAGGCGGCGTGCGACCGCCCCGGGCCACCTCGACGTCGCTGCGCCTTTGCCCTCCGTGCCGGATGCGCCCTGAGCGGTTCCGCCGATCCTGGCCGGACCGCGAGCTCCCCTGCGCGATCCCTTCCTGCGTCCTGCCGCCTGCAGGGTCGAGTCCGGTCTCCTGGCAGATGCAGAGGGTGAATAGGCAGAAGGCGCTTGTTTTGTGCCCGCACAAGCCCAGCGGACCCGCACTTTACAGTGCGTGAGTGTGATCTGAAGAGCAGTTGTTCAGTCGCTACGTCGTGCCCGACACTTTGCGACCCCAAGGCCTGCAGCTCGCCAGGCTTCCTTACCGGTACCTTCAGCTAAATCCCACCCTAGAGCCCCAGGTTTCGGATCCAGTCGACTTCTCTACGTGCATATCGGATAGTTTTCTTATCTTTGTCCTGGGCAAACTAAACCTGCCCCTTCCCCACTTATCCCCATCTCACTGGTCCCTTCATCACTTGTTAGAACAAACCCCTCTTCTTTACACTGCGCACCTCCAGTCCTTCAGCAGGTTCTGTCAGTTCCATCTCAGAACCCTGTCTCAAATCTCCTACTTCTCTATATTTTCTTGGCCACACCCCCTGTCCAAGCCACCTTCACTTTGCAGTTGAATGGCTGCAGTGGTCTGTTTACTACTCTATGTACTTCCTTTCCTCTACTCACCGAGTTCTCCATGCGGCAGCAAGTGATCTTAAGAAAAAAATAAATGAGATCTTGCCACGCTCCTGCTTCAAACGCTCTGGCTTCCCATTGCCCTTGGCATATCATCGAGATTCCTCACATGGCCTCCAAGACCCTGCATGATTCCGCTGCCGCTATTTGTGCTGCCTGCTCTCTCCTTTCCCAGATAATCTCCGTGTTGGCCTCCTTTTGGTTCCTCGGGCACGCCGCGTTATTTCTCACCCGAGCCTTTGCCTTTGATGTTCCTTCTCCCTCGACTGTTCCTCGTGGCTTTTGCCATGGCTGCCTTCTTTTCCTGCAGGCTCTCCTTGAGTGTCTTGCCTTAGGTCGTCTTTCCCAGGTACACTTCATCACAGAGGATCTTGGTAATTTATTTGCTTCCTTTTTGACCTGTCTTAACCAGATAAGCTTATGAAAACATGTCTTACTTTTTGCGGTATCTCATCTTGTCCTCTCCACTTCCCTGCATATACTAAGTGCTCAATAAATAGTATAAATAACTGTATAATGCATGTGGTAGAAGGAATTTCCGGGGTACCTCATATAACTGAGTAGACGATTGGACCAAATCACCAGTAAGACCCCCTATGACATTAGATTGAGTAATTCTGTGATTCTGCAGGGTGGCGGTGAGTTTTCAGTGAGATGCACATAGGCTCTGGGCCTGGTCTGGGTGAGGTGATCAGATGAGCTAACTCATATCATTCAAACTACGCGTAGGCAAGGGGTACACTCAAGCCTCACACGCCCTCTGCGAGCCGGTGGAGCTGCAGTAAGTTTCCAAGGCAGCTTCCGGGAAGAGCTGTTGTCTTTGCTGTGGTTGGTGGAGGAACAGTTTGGCTGTGGTTTTGGCTGCAGCTGAAATTGATTTGGTGACTCGTCAGTGTAGTGTATAACAGCCCCGCAGTGCATGCAAATAAGTGATACTTGGCTGCTTTCAACAGCCAACTATCTGTCTTCCCTTTATATCTTTGTTTCTGTTAGGGCCCCTGTAGTTTCTACACATTTAATCTCAATAGTCCTTCATCGATTTCCTCCTTCATCATTAACTCCTCCGGCAGATTCTTACTGAGCACCTGGCTATTTTCAGGCCCAGTTACAGGCACTGGAAGGGTTGCGGTGAACAGGACAGGCAAAGTTCCTGCTCTCATGATGCTTGTAATCTTTGGGGAAGGGGAGGTAGGACTAACAAGTTAAAAAACAAATTCCCATGGTGATAGGACCTATGAAGAAGGCAGATCTCTGTAATAAAACTGACGTGGGCACAGGGAACACTCGGCAGAGTCAGAAATCAGTGGTCAAGAAGTCCTGTCCGAGGATGTAGTGCTCTCAGCCAATTACTGGCTGTAATGAAGGGGCCTTTTGTAGGATGTGGGCAAAGAGAGCTCTGGGCAGAGGAATCAGTAAGTTTAAAACTCTTAGAAAGGAATGTTTTAGAATTGAGGTGAGAGAGGTAAGAAGGCACCTTAGGTTGGAGACCAGACTAAGGAGTGTGTATTTTCTTCTTAGTGCTATAAGAGTTGCTGCCGGCAGTTCTAAGTAGGTGGCTTTTTTTCTTGTTGTTGTTGTTGTTGTTAAATTAGCTGGCCGAGCAAGCCCAGTGGTTAATTCATGCTGAAATAACCAGGTTATATAACAGTGTAGTACAGCCAGCCCTGCACAGGTTGCACATCTGTGGATTCAAGCAAAGTTCAATCCAAGGTTGGTTAAATCCACAGATTAAGAACCAGGGGATACAGAACAGAGGGCTGACTGTAGCAGACAGCTCTAGATCTTGGACAGTTTTGGAAGATGGCCTCTGTTTAAACTATAGTTGACTTATTATAGCATTAGTTCAGACGTACAACAATGACTTGATATTGGATATTGGATTATATTCCATATAAGGGCTCCCCGGGTGGCTCAGACAGTGAAGAATCCGCCTGCAGTGCAGGAGACCTGGGTTCAGTCCCTGGGTCAGGAAGATCCCCTGGAGTAGGGAATGGCCACCCACTCCCGTATTCTTGCCTGGAGAATTCTATGGACAGAGAAGCCTGACAGGCTATAGTCCATGGGGTCACAAATCAGACATGACTGAGTGACTAGCACTTTCACACTTAATACTCCATATAAAGTTATTACAAAGTATCGACCATATCCCTGTGCTATACATTACATCCTTGTAATTTACTGATTTTATACCTACCACTGTGTTCCTCTTAATCCTCTTCCCCTATCTTGCCTCTCCCCCTACCCCTTTCCCCACTGGTAGCCACTGATTTGTTCCCTGTATCTGTGAGTCTGTTTTTGTTTTATTTGTTCATTTGTTTTATTTTTTAGATTCTGTATATAAGGGAAAACATGGTATTTGTCTTTCTTTATTTCACCAAGCATAATATCCTCCATGTTGTTGCAAATGGCAAGATTTCTTTTTTTATGACTGATATTTCTGATTCCTTTAGATGGTAGGTTAGGTTGTTTGAGACTTTTCCTGTTTCTTGAGGTGGGCCTGTATTGCTCTAAGCTTCCCTCTTAAAACTGCTTTCGCTGTGTCCTGTAGATTTTGTAAAATTGTGTTTTTTATTTTCACCATCTTAAGGTATTTTCTGATTTTCTCTACAGTATCATGAGTCATCCGTTGGTTGGTTGTTTTTTGTAGCATCCTATTTAGTCTCCGTGTGTTTGTGTTTCATTTTTCTCCTGTAATTGATTTCTGGTTTCATACTGTTGTCATTGGAAAAGATACTTAATAACTTTTCAGTCTAGAATTTGTTGGGACTTGTTTTGTGGTTAGCATGTGGTCGATCAATCCTGGACAATGTTCCATGTGCACTTGAAAAGACTATTCTGCTGTGTTGGACACAGGGTCTTGAAGTTATCTATTAACTTAATCTGGTCCAATGTGCCATTTAAGGTCACTGTTACCTTGTTGATTTCCTTTTTTTTTTTTTTTCCATTTATTTTTATTTACCTTATTGATTTTCTTTCTGAATGATCTGTCCATTGATGTAAGTGGTGTGTCGAAGTCACCTACAATTATTGTATACTGTCAGCGTCTCCCTTTATTTCTGTTAATATTTTCTGTATATATTCAGATGCTCCTCTGTTAGATGCATATGTGTTTATCAGTGATATCATCTTCTTGTATTGACCCCTTTATCATTACATAATGTCTTTTTCTATTATTATAGACTCTGTTTTATGGTCTATCTTGCCTGATACGATTATTGCTGTCTGAGCTATATTTTAGTTTCCGTTTGCATGGAGTATCTAGATAATAGCCTCTTGATACTCTGACACACACACAAAACACACACAAAGAATTTAGGAAAAAATGTAAAATCCATATGTCTACCATCCAGAAACCACCACCACTAAGTAATACTGTGTTTCCTCCTAGTTTGTGTCTTTTTGCGTAGTAGAAACTATATAAACAACTTTGCATTCTTAGCATTTTATCATATCTTTTTCCTTTGTCTTAAAAGATAACTGAATTATATATCATTGTGTGACTATACCATAATTAATGATTTAATTAATGTCCATTTAATGGATGGGTATTCAGATTTTTAAAATTTTGGATACTTTGAAATGATACTATGAACTTTTTTTTGATTCACAGTTTGTTTCCCTTGTTCTCACTTTTAACTCCTCTGTTTCTCTATTCAAAGCATAGATATGCACACCTCTGCCTTTTAACCGACCAAGTAAGTTTAGAGAGGAATAAACAGTGCTTCTGAAGCGTCTTCCCACCTGCATCTTTAGTAAAGTATTTAGCATCTTATTGACAGAGGGCTAAAAACCACTGTCAGATCTAGAAATCATGGTTTTCAGTATGCCCTACCAAACTGTCAGGTCGTAAATAAACTTTTGGCCTTGAATAAGAAATCTGAAGAAACAGAACTGAATCAGTGATTTTAGCCAGCATTAAAACAAATGCTGCTATAAGCATTTATTAAATTTATTAAATTTATTTAATAAGCATTTATTAAAATTTAGTTATGATTTTTTTTTTTTAAAGCTCAAAAGGTAGAGTCTTTTTCTTCCATGCAAAATTGTATTTTGGGGACTAAAAATACGTATCCAGGGAGTTAGCAGTACAAACCATAAATAAAAGGAATGAATTAATTTGATATTTTAGGTAAATATCGCAGCTCCTTTTGGAACCTCAGTAAAGGTTAGAGTATTTTTGTTTTCCAATGTTAATTGAAGCAGTCGTGCAGAGGAAAAAAGAAGATGATTTATTTCAGATTTAAGATAATCTGAGGGACTATATTTCAATAGAAAAGTATTTCCCCCTGTTGTATTATTATATACGTAATATAGTTATATGTTAAGAGACCATGCTTTTAGATACCCTAGTTGAACTAAAATGAATAGTGTATGCATTTTTTTATATCTCCTTTTAACACAATTTTATTATTTATTAATCATTAATAATGGTTATTAAAATAAAATTGTTTTTCAATTACTGCTGACTTATTCCAAACTTAAGCTTGAAATAAGGGGCTTCCCAGGTGGAGCTAGTGGTAAAGAACTCGCCTGCCAGTGCAGGAGACGTAAGAGACAGAGGTTCGATCCCAGGGTCAGGAAGATCCCCTGGAGGAGGGCCTGGCAACCCGCTCCAGTATTCTTGCTTGGAAAATGCCATGAACAGAGGAGCCTGGTGGGCTACAGTCCACGGGGTTGCAGAGTTGGACATGACTGAAATGACTTAGCATACACGCAAGCTTGTACACGTGACATTTGGGTTAGATTGGATAGATTTCATAAAGTATGTGTTTTGAGTAACGTTTGGTTTTAAAAGACAGCAGAAGCTTAGATTAGGGGAAATCATTGTTGTTCAGTTGCTCAGTCGAGTCTGATTCTTTGTGACCCCATGGGCTGCAGCATGCCAGGCTTCCCTGTCCTTCCCACTCAGACATGTTTATAAACTTGAAGCTTTTCACTTAGTAGGAGTGGATTATCCCTAAAATAGTCTCAGCAGGTAGTAACAAGCAAGGTGTTAATTGCTGGATTGATGCGTTCTCCTTGCTGGACATTAGGTAAAATCTAAGGTTTGCAGTTTAGGTTTTATGGGTCGTGTGCTGGTGTCTGTATAGCCTCAGAAGGTAGAACAGAGTAACCGATGAAGGAGGCCTGTGGTGTGCAGACCAGCTGGAGGTGGGACGGGCTGAACGCTGGTTGCTGCCCGAACATGGGATGGTGATGGGCGTCTGGGGAGAGGTTGTCAGGGAGGACTTCCGTGACCCTGCCCACGGACCTGCAGTGTCCCCTCTCATGTTCCGTGTGGTCACCTAGATGTCTCCGAAGATGAGAAACCGCTGAAGAAGAGCCCTCCCACAAAAGTTTCCCGAGGAAAGAGGAAGAGGGGCCGCCGTGATGCTGGGGGCTCAGCGGACGGTCCAGTGAGAAGGAAGGCGGCCAAGGTTTCAGTGAAATCTGAAGAGCCCCAGGTTATAAAGGACGAAGCCCTCAGCGATGGGGAAGATTTCAGGTGAGACGGCAGAAAGCGTCTTGACCGGGCCTTGGTTGTTCCCACCAGGCAAGTACGACTAAGGAAACCTGCTTCTGTTGCTCGTCTCTGGGGTCTGTGGAAAAGGTGGGATCTTTAAACACGCCTGGGTAGCGCTCGGGCCACTGGTAAGACTGGAAGTCGTGGTGACCGTATAGTTTACCTCCCAGCCTCCGCAGATGAGGACCACCGCTTGCAGAGAGTGACTTACTTACTAGTGGCCACACAGCTAGATGGTGGCAGAAGCCGGGATGAGACACAGGTCTTCTGCTCCTGGCCCAGTGCTGTTTCTACCACACAGACACCACGTGCACGAGGCGTTTCCGCGACGTTCCAGCCACGTCCTGTCCCGCTCCCCTTGGGTTTGCTCTGCTCCGGCCCGGCTGGACGCCCGCGTTCACTCGACACGTGCTCATGGTCTGCCTGCAGCTGGAAGCGTTCTGCCACCTTGACGATGCAGAGCAGAACTCACCTGCCCCTAGGTCCCAACTGATTCCTCCTCCTCTCCTCTGCTGGCTTCTTGCTGCATCTCTTAAGAGTGTAGTCACCTGCCTTGTGTTACACTTGCTTGTGTCCATGCCACACACCCCTGTGAGCTCTCAGACGGCTGGAACCACGCCGGCTCATCTCTGTATGCCCCGTGGCATCTAGGGCAGGGCCTCTTACAGTGACTGAGCACATTGATCACGTGGTGAACCATGCATGGGAACCTCATGAACACTCTGCCTCCGGGGAATGTTGCGGAGGGGTGGGGGGTGCAGGGAAGAGGACCCACAGGCCGCAGTTCCTGCTTCACATCAGAGAGAAGTCTCTCTCTCAGCGTGGGCTCTCCTGGCAGCCCCAGTGCTGGCTGGGAGGTAGCCTAGGACACGGCCGCTGTGGGAAGGAGCACGGGAGGCACGTGGACTCACCACCGTCGTTCACCTCCTCTCCCCTCAGACTCATTCCACTTCCCGCTCCCACCTGCTGGATTCTTTCTGCAGGGGAGTCCACACACAGATCAGCCAGGATGCTGCCAGGGAAAGCCCGGCTCCCCTTCTTGCCTCTAGGCTGGGAAGTGACATTTCTCCCACATTTACTTTTAAAGGGGTTCTTTTTGTTTCTGTGCTTTTGAAAGGAAGCCGCAGGCTAAAAAGGGAGTGTCTTGTCTTTTTAGAGCTGAAGTCTGAAGCCTGTGAATTTAAGTACCGGTGCTAAAATCTTGGCTAATATTCTCACTGGACAGCATGTGTCAGATCTTACAAAAGCTAAAAGGAACTCGGGGCTCTGAAGATGCTTTATGTGTGAATTTGCAGAAACATTAATCCACTGCCCGTGAGCAGGCACGGAGCCCTGAGCCAGTGCATAGCCAGCTGCGCGTCTACATGGTTCTTCTGCCTCTGCTCCAGCGGAGCGGAGCGTGTTCCTCACGACACACCCCCACGTACCTAGCAGTGAAATTCTACCAGCCTCACTCGCCTCTCGTCTTCCCTCTCAGAGGCAGGGAGGGTCAGCCAGTGTGAATCCTTCCCTGTTTCTTGCTGGCATCTGGCTGCACACGTGCACACAGGCATCACGGCTTCTCCTTCTGGGACCTGCATTCTCTTAGTGGTCTCGTCTCCCTTTCCCATCCGTTTGCAGACAGCTGTTTCCCATCACATGGCCTCAGGGTGCCGGTTCATCACACTCCTCCTGTTTCCGAAGACACATGTAGTATTAGACCCCTGATCAGAGCCCGTCCTGGTGGGAACCCGAGGCCCGGGCTAATGGAGGGCGTGAGGCTCAGAGCTGCCAAACCACCTTCAACTAAGGGCAGCAGATTCAGTCAACAGAAGGAGCCCTGAAAGGGGAGCTTAAGGTCCCCATAATACCGGGACGTGCGCGCTTTCTCCACCTTCCTCTGATCTCCCCACAGTGACTGGCCGAGCGCCCGCAGGAAGGGCCAGCCCCCAGAGAGAGAGGCCGCTGCGGACAGAGGCGGCTGCGAGGGGGACGCCGAGGGAGACGCCGAGGAAGACAGCGAGGAGGACTGGGAAGAGGTGGAAGGTACCGCGACCCCTCTGCTCCCAGAAAGGGCTCATCCTGTCCTCCTGCTTGGTTCTGTTTGGGGTCATGTCACTGCAGTCCTGTCCCTTTCTTGGAAAAAGAGGAAGACCGAGATACGGCCGCAGTAGTGACTTGCTTTTGATGCAGGGAAGAGTGTACGACCAGGTCACCCCAGAGGGCTGTGCCTTCTCTTCCTCCGGAGGCACTCGGTGAGAGACGTGAGCTCACGCGTGCCTCGGGCCCAGCTTTGCCCTCGGGCAGCCCTGTGGGTGAGTGCGTCCAGCTTGTTCTCCAGGACGGTCGGTAGACTCTGCGCAGTCCCTGTGAGCCGGGGGTTCGTGGGAGAGCGTGAAGGGCCTGGCGCATCCTGTCCTTGCAGCAAACAGCGGCCAGGGTCTCCGTCCTTGGGCCCTTCTGCCTAGCAGGGCTTTTCCTTTTGAAAATGTTCAAACCTACCAAGTAACGGAGCCTGTAGTCCAGGCATCCCCTAGACGCCCTGACTTGACCGTTGGGCCGTGGGGGACGTGTCTCCCTTTCTGTAACTCTGCTGGTGGGACTAGTGAAAGTAAGTCACGGACATCCTGACTCTTCAGGGTAAACACTTCGACATTTATCTCCTGAGGGTAAGGCATACTGGAATACTGTCATCACCCATTTAAGGCCCTGATGACTGAGAGGATCTATTATAGCTGCCTTTTTTTCTTGTTTTTTTTAACCCCCCCAGTGCAAAATCTAATCAAGGTATTTGGTCTCTTTAATCTAGAGCAGAGACTCCACCCACCACCTTTTGGCTGGGGTGGGGTGGGGGGGCGCCCACACTGCACAACATGAAGATCTTAGTCCCCTGGCCAGGGACTGAACCTGTGCCCCCTGCATTGGGAGTGAGGAATTTTAACCACTGGACCACCAGGGAAGTTATCCCCCACTTCGCCCCCCGCCTCATTGTTTTGCTTTTCATTGTTTTTCAGTCATTAAGTCACGTCCGACTTTTTGTGACCCTACGACAGCAGCACGCCAGGTTCTCGTGTCCTGAGCATCTCCTGGAGTTTGCTCCAGTTCATAGCACTGTTTTTTGTATTTTTTTTTTGGCAGAGTCCTGGCCTTTTGTTCTGTAGAATGTCTCATGTTCTGCTTTATAATGGTGGTTAGCTTGTTGGAATGCCTCCCTGCAGGTCCTATGAACCGTGAGTCCAAAGACTTGGTTGCCTTTAGAGTGGACGTTCTTTGGCAGGAATACTGCCGATGATAATGCTCAGTATTATCACTGAGTTCTCTACTTCGTAGCGCATCTGCTAAGAGGCGCCTGACCTCAGGTGGTCCTGCTGGTGATGCTAAGCTCGACCGTGTCTGGTCCCGCCTGACTGTGCCAGTGAAAAGGTTCATTTTCCCTCTGATTCTCTGTGAATATCCTGTGCCCCAGTCACTTTCTACTTAATGGTGTTGGTGTGATCTTGACTGAACCAAAGATTATTATAGTGAGCATGGCAACGTGGCAATATTTTGATTGTCATTTCATGGATAATTATTAGCTGAGTTTGACCTGTAAAGCAGAGGTCTCTCCTTTAAGGACTGTTTTTATTATATAGTTACTTGTTTTGGGTATCACTATGGACGTAAAAATTAAACTATGTCAGCAGTTATCCTCTTTATCCTTTTGACCTTCAGATTGCCCCCACATTTGGCTAGCAGGAGCCCCCTTAAGCAGCCACGCTGTGGTGTGTGGCGCGGCTTCAGTAGTTTCTGAGAATGTTTTTGTTCTTTGGCGCAGTGAGGCGTTCCAGGGTCTCCCTGCGCTCTCCCTGCGGCGGAGCTGGAATCGGCCCTGTTTCATTCTAGTAGGAGCCGGCACACAGAAACCAGGCTCTTGGCACCGGCTGTGGTCATTGCTTCCGGGCCCAGAGCCGCTTTGCAAGGACCTTAGCTCATGAAGTTCACCGTTCCATCCAGTTCAGCAGAGTTAATTTCGGCCAGTGTTTACAAGCAGAGTAGTGGAGAAGGAGATGGAAAAGATGCATGGCTTGCCCTGTGCACCTTTACAGTCGAGGCTGGAAGTCAGGCTTCTAGAAAGCGAACCGTGGGGGGCTTCACTAGAGTAATGCAGAGAGCAGGACACTGCTCCTGAGCCCCGGCTCCACGGCACCAGGGTCCGTGTCTGAGGGTCCCCCCGGGGCTGCTGCTCTGGGCGCTCGTTGGGCATTGCAGGTTAACGAGACACTTGGCCATGAGCATTCAGGGCCTCTCCTGGGAACTCAGAGCAGGGGTCTCAACGGTTTCCTCCCTGACTCCATCCCCAGCAGAACCTCACTGTTTTTCAGTGCACTGCCTCTTATAACCATAATTGTTATCACTGATCTAAAAAATTCCTGTTGCTAGAAGTGGGTGAGCCCGGGCCGGGTGACGCGGGGGAAGGCGCAGCCTTCTCGGCATCCGCCCTGCCCGTGAAGCCGGTGGAGATAGAGATCGAGACACCGGAGCAGGTGAAGGCCAGAGAAAGAAGGTACGACCGAGCACTTGCTTCTCGATTTCCTCATGTCTCACCAGCGGCAGCTGCTCCCCAGGGAAGCTTTTGAAAAACACACAGGAGACACGGGCTGAGTGTCCAGGTTGTCAGGAGCCTTGGGCGAGAGCGCCCTGGGCTCACCTCGAGGACTTGAAGGCGAAGCGTTTGGGTCCAGGCAAGCACAGACGAGCCCGGGGCTGCGCAGGCCGCCCGTTACCGTACGGACTCTTCAGGACAGCGTGTGAACGAGGGCCCGGGGGCTCACGGCTAAGCAGCGTCGCAGCTGGGCATGGAGGAGCCCCGAGCTGTGTCTGTCAGGCTGACCCGACGCCCCAGCTCGTGTCCCACGGCACCGCGGCAGGGCCTGCAGCAGCGCTCCCCGTGGCTGGGGGCCTCCCCCGCTCCTTCCGGGGGTCACCCTTCCCTCTGCAGCCCCGGCGGCCTGGCCGGATGCGGCGCATCTCCTGGTAGTTAACTGGTCCTGAGTCCCCCATGTGATGAGCACTTTATCAGGTGTCAAGGAGGGAGATAAAAGAAGTCGTTCAAGAGGTTTTCTTAAAGGGGCTTGGGACAGAGACGAGAGGGATCTTACGGCAGAACAGCGTTGCGCAAACAAGCGACGTGCGCAGACTTAACGCCAAGGCAGTGGGCCCCAGAGGTGGGGCAGTCGGGGGTGGTCAGAAGGGACGTCCTGGGGCACCTGCTCGGGAGGCGTGGCAGGTGCGGGTTGGGGAGGGAGTGTTCCGGGCCGGGGTTTGCGGGCGGGGAGGCGTAGGACCGGCCAGTGGCAGGTCTGCTGGGTAGCACGGCCTGAGTCACTGCCCCTGAAAGGCGTCGGCAGGGATGGGCGAGTGGGCTCAGGCTCCCCCCTCCACTTCGGGATTGTTCAATGTGCGTTGCAGTGAAAAGATCAAAATGGAGTTTGAGACGTATCTTCGGAGGATGATGAAACGTTTCAATAAGGAGGTCCACGAGGACACGCACAAGGTACGGCCGCGACGGGCGGCGGGTGGACGCGCTCCGACGAGGAGGCTGGTGTGCGGGGTACTGCTGTCCGTCAGCCGCGCTGCCGGCTCTCCTGAAGCGAAGTGGGGGTGGTGAGGGGGTGATAACGGCGCCTGCCTGGGAGGGGGCGTGAGGAGTGCGCAGGGAGGACGCGGGGCGTCAGCTCAGCGCTCCCCGCCCCTCCCTTCGCTCAGCCGTTCAGTAACACTGGGTCGGGCCTCAGCTGCAGGCGCGGCGGCTCCTGACTTCAGCTGGCACTTACTGGACACGCTGAGGCCTCGCCAGGAGCCTGGTGTTGTGGGGAAACTCGCACGAAGCTTGTCTCCTACCGTTCAGGACTTTCTGTCTCACAGACGGAACAGCAGAGACCTCAGAACAGGGAGACTCAGGAGGCAGAACGAGGGGAGGCCAGGGTGGGCCCCAGCAGCCGAGGAAGACCTTGTTTAGGAGAGGGGTCGGGGCGGGTCAGGGGGAGGACGGCGCGGGGACAGGCCGTGCCGACGGTCCTCTAGACCCCAGGCTTCGTAACGTTTCATCCGCAGATCCTTCAGGATGCACTTCCGAAAGACAAGACCTCTTAGAGAAAGGAAGTTTGTATTTTGCAGCTTTGAGATTTGATTGTTTCTCTGAGGGAAGGAGCATCTAGAGAGAAGAGGGGGGTGAAAGACAGAGAGCCTTGGGAAATGGCAGTGCTAGGAGTTCTCCTTTTCTTTTTTTGTATCTAGAAATGACAGCGGGTATTTCCTGTCCTCAAGACATCTTTGAATTTGGCAGCCAAAATCCCTCTGGTTTTCAGGCTTCCCACTTCCGTCTTCCCAGGTTCACCTGCTGTGTCTGCTGGCAAACGGCTTCTACCGAAACAGCATCTGCAACCAGCCAGACCTGCGAGCCATTGGCCTCTCCATCATCCCAGTGCGCTTCACCAAAGTGGCACCCCGAGACGTGGACGTCCTCTACCTGTCCAACCTGGTGAAATGGTAGGGCCCTCAGGCCTGTCCTGCGGAGCGCAGGGCAGGACTCGGGTCTCAGGGGCCGGGTGCAGGTCAGTCCCACAGACCCTCCTTGAGGGGAAGGCTGAGCTGGGACTTAAGGAGTCGGCCAGACAGGCCGGGCAGGGGGGCTCCTGAGCCCCTCTCGAGGCTCTCCCCTGTGGGTTCTGGCCGTAGGCAGACAGGGCTTCTCTTTACCCTGGCCTCTGAGAAGTACCTGGTTCTCTCCAGGTTCATCGGAACGTTTACGGTGAACGCTGACCTCTCGACCAATGAGCAGGACGGCCTGCAGACGACGCTGGAGCGGAGATTTGCTATTTACTCAGCAAAGGACGACGAGGAGCTGGTCCACGTGAGTGACGCCCCAGGCAGCACTGTTTTATAGGTCTGTGAGCCCACGATGGTGGCGGTCAGGTGCCACGTACCATTCAGGCTGTTTTACATACACTTCCTTGCTCAACTCTCAGAAGATGAGAACAGGTACCGGAGCTCAGAAGCGGAATCACTTCCTTAGGGCCATGCAGTCTGAGCACTGGAGTCAGGACTGGGACCAGCCTGCGAGCAACAGCTGCCCTTCTCCTGTCTACTCGGCGTCCTGGAGTAGCAGCGCACTTGGGTTTCGGTCAGGTTCTCTGCAGTTGCTTACAGTATTCAAGGGGTGTTTAAAGGTCCCAAGGAGGGACTTCCCTGGTGGTCCCGTGGCTGAGACTGCATGCTCCCAGTGAAGGGGGCTTGGGTTCAAACCCTGGTCTGGGAACTAGGTCCCAGATGCCACGAATAAGACCCAGTGCAGCCATAGTAAATAAACTTTTTTTTTTTTTTTTTTAAAAAAGGCCTAATGTTGGCTGCAGAAATGCTTAAGAGTGTTTCCTTACCTTGCACAATGGACAATGACCTGGCAGACGGCTGTGCGGCAAGGAGGGTTCTGTCCAGGAGCCGTAGCAAAGAGCTTCTGGGCAGACAGGGCTTGTCACACGCTCAGAATCCCCTCAGGTAGAGCTCCATCTCAATGAAACAGGTAGAAACGTGGTTTTATCCTCGAAAATTCCTGTCAATGCATATACTTGTGTCTAAGCCTCAGATTCTGTTTACGGGGACATTTTGTATCTTTAGAGGCCATAAGGCTGGCATCTTTACTTTCTCTTCCGATTTGGCTTGAAAATGTCTGAGTATCTGGCCAGGAATTGCGCTGTTAGACCAGCAGCCAGAGGAGAACAGTGGTGTTTCAGCATCATCCTCCCATACTTCGTTCCTGTGCATCTGTGTTTGCGTTTTCTTCGTGCAGTTTTATTAAGCGAAAACAGTAGTTGTTTTTTATTAAAAAAAAAATAAAAAGAAGTGAGCAGTCCTGTTCACAGCAGTTCACAGCAGTTCACACTGCCTGTCCCCAGACCCTGTCTGCTGCCCCCGCAGGGAGCCCCGTGCCCACGACACGGTCGCTCCATTCCCCTCCTCCCGCCTCCCTGGGAGCTGGCACCACCGACCCGTGTTCGGTCTGTGGATTCACATAGTGTGGACCCTTCACATAAAAGACATCGCAGTACAGTCAGCCCTCACTGTCGGCCACCTCCGCGTTCACAGAGTCAGCTGACTGCCGATCAGGCGTCTCTCTGCAGGGCTTGAGCCCGCAGAGGCAGGACCCGAGGGTAGGCAGGGCTGGCTGCTCTCCCCTGCCGTGGGGCGGCATCACGGGCTCTGGAACCCAAGCGGGTCCTGGGAGCCGTCCTCGCAGATAGCCGAGGGACAGCTCCGTGTGACCTTCCACATCTGGTTCCTTTGACTTGCCATGTCTTCATGTTCATTCACCACACGGGATCACTCCAATCCTTACTTCTTTCCCGAGGATAAGCGTGTTGTTCTGTCTCATTCTAGATATTTTTGCTGCTTCTCCGGGCCCTGGATCTCCCTACCCGCCTCGTACTGTCTCTGCAGCCAATTCCTCTGAAGTTATCAGCAGCGAAGGTGAGGTTCCCGGGCCTTCCAGAGGAAAGGGTGGTGGCCAGGGAGGAGGGAGAAGTTACCTGAGACTTAAGCAGACCTGCTCGTTAGACTACTTTTAAAGGCAGTCTTCGCGGAGCAGGCTTCCTCTGAGCGGGCCTGGCTCAGGCGCTGTGTGGGGAAGCTGGGTGCAGGGCAGGCATCTCGCAGCCTGGGCTCTGCATGTGCAGAGGGGCCTGCAGGCCGCGCTCCGTGCTGCTCTGGTTTCTGGTCTGTGGGTGGCTCAGTAAAGAGGTGCTCATCCGCCCCAGTGGTGTGGGTGAGGGTGGGGAGCCTCTGAACTCTGCCGTCATCCAGGAAGGGGGATGAACACTGCTCCTTGGGGGTGCTGGCACTGTCTGAAATTCAGTCCAGAAGTCAACTTTTAATTCTGAATTCTTAATAATGCGATTTTGCTTGCAAAGTGCCTTATGTGTAAGGTGGGTACTCCTGCTGAGGAAACTGAGGCTCAGCGGTGACGTGATCTATCCAGATCAGATAAAACTGAGACGCGGAAGTGGGATTTGAACCCGGGTTTGTCTGTGCCGGCATCCTGTGCTCACTGCAGAGTGAGAAGAATCAGACTGTGGGCTCCTCTTGGGTGCTGCAGAATCTAGTGAACGCTTTCTCACACCTGCTGGAGGGCAGCCCGCCCCTCACGGAGCCAGGGACGTCTCGTGTACGCTGGTGCTCCAGCAGGACTTAGCCCTGTTAGATGGCAGACTCTTTATCATGTCATTGTTAAAAAAGAAAAAACAGAAATTTCCTGTTCTGTTTAAGGGAAAGAAACCTTGCAAAGGAAGATCCACAGAGGCGCCTGGGGGCTCCTCAGAAGCTTCCAGCCATGCTCCTGGAAAGCCCAGTGGAGGAAGCCGAGGAGAGGACGCGTCTTCTGAGGGCGCTGGTGGGGCACGTGCCAGAGGGAAGGGCAAGGCGGCCGCAGGCAGGAGGCCGCGGGCGGAGTCCCCGTCCAGCGGGGAGGACACGGGCAAGGCTCGGGGGCAGAGGCGGGGGACCCAGAAGCGAGCGCTGGCCCGGAGGCGGCGGGCGGCCGCCAGGGTGTCTTACAAGGAGGAGAGCGACAGTGACGCGGCCAGCAGCGGCTCTGACTTTGAGCCGTCCAGCGAGGACAGCTGCCGCCCGTCTGACGAGGATTCCGAGCCCGGCCTGCCGTGGCCGCGGAGGGCCCCCGCCCCTCAGAGGACAAAGGCGGGGTCCAAGAGCAGGTCCAAGTCCCAGCACGGAAGCCGCCGTCCGCCCCCTGGCGTCGCAGAAGCAGCGGCGAGCGCTGCGGGCAGTAAGCCGAAGAGAGGCAAGAAGCCGTCGGGGGACGGCGGGAAGGCAGGCGGACAGGGAGCGGCCGGCGTGGACCAGTGGCTGGAGGTGTTCTCGGAGCGCGAGGAGAAGTGGGTGTGTGTGGACTGCGTGCACGGCGTGGTGGGCCAGCCCCTGACCTGCTACCAGTACGCCACCAAGCCCGTGACCTACGTCGTGGGCATCGACGGCGCCGGCTGCGTGCGCGACGTCACGCAGAGGTACGACCCCGCCTGGCTGACGGCGACGCGCAAGAGCCGCGTGGACGCCGCGTGGTGGGCGGAGAGCCTGCGCCCCTACCGGAGCCCGCTGGTGGACAGGGAGCAGCGGGAGGATCAGGAGGTGAGGCCCGGGAGCGGCGCTGGCCCGCGCTGGGGGGTTCAGACTGTTGCCTCAGTTAACGGTCAGAGCGGCTGGGGCGCTCTGGGGACTGAAATCAAGCTGGGGTAATCGCAGCCTTGATTTCACCAGCTACACATTTAGGCTCCAAGAGATGAGCTGACTTGGTATTGGAACCCAGGTTGCTCTGGCTCCAAAGCCCGTGTACTTGCAGTTATTGCCTGGTTAGAAATGTGGAGCTTGACGTAAGTCAGGTAAGTCGTCCCAAGTGAAAGAGGAAACAGTGTAGCCGTTTCTCCCGCTCGGCGTGCGCCCGCGCACAGGTGTGCACGCCAGCATCCCTGCGGCGACCTCGGACTCTCAGCTCCCGGGAGGAGCATGGAGGGCTTGTTGCAGGGCGCGCCGGGGAGCTCGCTCAGGACGCGGCTCTGCGGTGATAGGGTAGCTGCGTTCGTGCTGAGCCTGTTGTGACTCACCTAGTTCAAGGCTTGCTCAGAAGCTGGCCGCGCGGGGTCCCTCCCGCCTCCCCACCTGCTGGTCCTCCCGTCTGTCGGGGATTGGAAGGGACACTGCGGGCAAGCGCAGGAGAGCCAGGGAGAGGGATGAGGGTGAGAGCAGCGGGGTTGCTGGTGAGAAGCCAGGCCCTGGAAGCCGTGGAGGAGAAGCTGTGGGCGTCCTGGTCTCTGTGGGAGCCGGGCCCCGGAACCCACATCACAGAATCAGGGTGTCACTTACGGTGTGGCCTCCCCCCAAGGAAGGCTCTGCTCGGGTCGGCCGCGCTGTCGGAGGGCAGGGGTGACTTCTCCAGCGCCGGGAGCTGCAGAGCCGCCAGACTGCAGAGCTCTCAACACATCTGCGTCTGCAGAGCAGAGCGCCGCGCACAACACAGGCAGCAGCCCGGGGCCCCCAGAAGCTCCCTGCCACCAGCTGCTGCCCGAGCGAGTTGTTTGAAGGTCGCCCCCGCCAAACCTGGGCCTTCCCCAGAGGCTCAGTGGTAAAGAATTGGCCTGCAATATAGAAGACGTGGCTTTGATCCCTGGGTCGGGAAGATCCCCTGGAGAAGGAAATGGCAACCCACTCCATTATGCCTGGGACAGAGGAGCCTGGCGGGCTACGGTCCGTGGAGTTGCGGAGACTCAGACATGACTGAGCCCCGTGTGGCACGCCCGCCACTGTCTCTCTGGCCTTTGCAGTTTCAGGCGAAGCACCTGGACCAGCCTCTGCCCACTGTCATCGGCACGTATAAGAACCACCCTCTCTACGCCCTCAAGAGGCACCTCCTCAAGTACGAGGCCATCTACCCCGAGACGGCCGCCGTCCTTGGGTACTGCCGCGGGGAGGCCGTCTACTCCAGGTGCGGGGCCGCCCTGCGGCCGGGGGCTCCCTGTGCGGCCGTCAGGGTTGGGGTCTGCGAGTGGACGTGTCCCCCACAAGACGGCCAGGCGCCTGTCGGCTGTGGGCCTGACGGGGCCTCCCCGGTGCCCTGGGCGAGGCAGCGGGGCCCTGTGGGCTGCTTAGGGGATGCGAGCAGCCCTCTGTCTCCCACCGGCTCCTCAGGGACTGCGTGCACACGCTGCACTCCAGGGACACATGGCTGAAGCAAGCACGCGTGGTGCGGCTCGGAGAAGTGCCCTACAAGGTAAGCGCCGCGGGATGGAGGGCAGCCACGTGCGCCAGGGGTCAGACGGGAAGGGCGTGGGCACGGGGCTGTCTGTACCGAGGACTTTGTGAGAGACGGGCCTTCCCAGGCACACAGGAGAGCCGGGCCGGGAAGCAGCCCTCTGACCCCGGTGTGTGCCTGAGGCCCTGGGGTCAGATCTGTGTCCCCTGCGTGTCCAGAGAGGCCATGGCCCTGCCTGCTGTGGACACGCCCACACCAGCTCTCTGCGGTCCCTGCGTGGCGTTAGCATCACGAATGAGTTTTACAGACAGGAGAGCAGGAGCTGAGAAGGGGCAGCTTGCCCGAGGCCTGAGCTAGTGAGACAGCAGCCCCCCTGCACCAGCCTCGGTGCTACACCGGGTCGGTCAGCTGCCCAGAGAGGCGTGAATTCAGCACAGACTGTGAGGCAGGGACGGGACACGGGGCCCGGTTCAGCCAGCAGAGGACAGTGGGCAGTCATGAGCCACGGGTGCTTCTGGGAGACCCCTGGGAGGGGCCCTTTGGGTTGCTGAGACCTGGGGGGCTGGGCCGGGTAGGGGGCCTCTGGTTCGTGGGAAGGGATTGAGGCGCAGGGAGCTGGTCTCGGCCCAAAGCAGGCCTGTCGCTCACCAGCCGTGGGGACATCTCTCGAGCCCACTTTCCCCTTCAGTGACGAACATAGGACACAGTTGAAGGCCGTGACGGGGGGTGAGCTGCTCACACCTCCTAGAGTGCGCCCCTGTTAAGACGGAGGTGATACTAGTGACGCACGCCACCTCCCGGTCTGCTGGAAAGGCTGCGCTGAGCACAGTACCCGCTGCGCTGGGAGCGCGTGGTGTGAGCGCTGGCTCCTCCCTCCGTGTAGATGGTGAAAGGCTACTCCAACCGGGCGCGGAGAGCCCGCCAGGCCGAGCCGCAGCTGCACGACTACAACGACCTGGGGCTCTTTGGCAGATGGCAGACGGAGGAGTACCAGCCGCCGGTGGCCGTGGACGGAAAGGTAAGGAGGGCCGCGTGCGCGCGGGCCGGGAGCCGGCCGCCCCCCACCCGCGGCTGCCCGGACCTGGCCGCCCCCCTCCGCGGCTGCGCGGACCCGGCCGCCCCCCTCCGCGGCTGGCTGGACCCGGGCGCCCCCCTCCGCGGCTGGCCGACCCGGGCGCCTCCCTCCGTAGGTGCCCCGGAACGAGTTTGGGAACGTGTACCTCTTCCTGCCCAGCATGATGCCTGTCGGCTGCGTCCAGCTGAGCCTGCCCAACCTGCACCGCGTGGCCCGGAAGCTGAACATCGACTGCGCGCAGGCCGTCACCGGCTTCGATTTCCATAAAGGCTACTGCCATCCCATGTGCGCGAGGGGCGTCTGCCGAGGCGGGAAGGCGGGGCGGCAGGTTCTGGAGAAGGCGCGGGGGACCGGTGTGGGGTCGAGGCCCCCAGCTCTCACTTTCAGGGTTTTCCTCTGGATTTGCAGGATCGGCCTCGATCCTTGACCTTTTCACACTTTTATTCTGGGCCTTCCGTCCAGAGGCTGCAAAGCCAGTGAACCAGCACCCTGAGGTGCTGGGTTAAGCGCTGTCCTGGGGGCGCTCAGGGCAACCGAGCAGCGTCAGCATGCTTCCTGGCTGGTGGCCTCTGCCCGCTCCGGCGGTGGAGGAGGGTCGGGTCCACTGCCCCGCCTTCTGCACGGGTGGTGTCTGCCAGCAGCCCCGGCCGGGACGGTGGACCGCGGGCCAGGAAGTCCTTCAGGGCCCGAGTGCTCAGGGGTGGCCAGCTGTCCCCCGCGGCGGGGAGCAGAGAGGCCAGAGCAGGCACGGGCTCAAGGACCACGTGTGCTGACCCCGCAGAACCGACGGCTACGTAGTCTGCGAGGAGTACAGAGACGTGCTCCTAACTGCCTGGGAGAACGAGCAAGCGCTCGTAGAAAAGAAGGAGAAGGAGGTGAGCGGGCAGGGCTGGGGGGCACGCAAGGGGGGGCTGCGAGGAGCGGGAAGCCGGGCCCAGCACACTTTCTGGCTACGACTGCCTCCCTGGGGGCGCCAGGTGGCCGGCACTGAGCAGCTGCCTGCCCGCCCCTCAGAACCAGATCTCGGTCCAGCTGCCGACACCTGCCTCCTAAAGGGATTTGCCAGGGTCCAGGGCCCTCCCCATCCTCAGAACACCTCAGCGCCAGTTAAGGAGAGGTGTTTGGCTTTGGTGCCTCTCCCATGTATCACTTCATGAGTCATAGGCTGAGCGACTCTGCCGACCCGCTGTGTCCCCTGTATCTGTTCCTGAATGGCCGCGCTCAGCGTCTCTGTTCTCTGTCTGCCTCTGCAGAAGAGGGAGAAGCGGGCTCTGGGGAACTGGAAGCTGCTGGTCAAAGGGCTGCTGATCCGGGAGCGGCTGAAGCTTCGCTACGGGGCCCAGGTCAGTGTGGCCCCAGAGGACGGTGTGCCCAGGGGAGGGCTTGGGAACCACGGCCACTTCTGCCCAGAGCTCAAGGCTGCTGTGTTCCGGTGCCGTACACGTGTCTCCCGGGTCCTGCGCCCTGTCCGTGTTGAGAAAGGGATCCCGGAGTCAGGCCGTGGGCCCTGCCCCGTCTGCACAAGGGAGCCCGCTGTGGGCTGGACCTGGTGCTGAGCCCACGTGGGCGGACAGGTGTCTGCACCTCCTGGCCTGGTACTGCCCCTGGGGCTGCGCCCACCCCCGCTGCCCATTCAGGCCCTTCTGCAGCACTGCGGCCCCTGAGGGCTCCTGCTGGGGGCACAGATGCCCCCAGGCACAGCCACACGGAGTGGTCGGTCAGCACTGGGTCAGGGACGTGGAGACGTGCTCTGGGAGCACCTGACCGCCCTCCCCCGCCCCCCACCTGCATCTGCTCCCTCCTCAGATCCCTGATGCCCCCTCTCCCGGCTCCGTGTTCCCACGGGCTCCTTCCTCCCGCCCAGGCTTTCTGCCCCTGCCTGCCCAGACTCGAGGCCTCCAGGGCTGCCCCCTTGGAGCATCCGACACTGAGTTAGTGCTAAGCGTTTGGGCACTTTTTTGGTTCAAAACCCAGCGAACAAGTGCAGGGCGCCACTGGCAGTCACCTCCTGGGTTTGTCGCAGCTCCCTGTGGGCAGTCCCAGGGCCGTGCTCCACTGCGGGACCCGCAGGCCAGGCCCTGTCCTCCGGGTCACGCCCAGGGCTTCCTGACACTGCTTCCTCCATTGTCTGCCCGGCCCCCAGAGTGAGGCGGCCGCTCCCCACACAGACGCAGGAGGCGGGCTCTCATCAGATGAGGAGGAGGGGACCAGCTCTCAAGCGGAAGCGGCCAGGATCCTGGCGGCCTCCTGGCCCCAAAACCGAGAGGTCGAGGAGCCAAAGTGCCCCAGGAGGACCAGGAGGGAGAAGAAGGAAGCAGCTGCCCACCTGTTCCCGTTTGAGAAGCTGTGACGCAAGCGGTCACCTCGGCGACTCGGCCGTGCCCCAGACCTCGCTCCCAGGCAGTCCTCCTGTGTCCGAAACGAGCCGCTGCAGACGGCTCAGGCCCGGCCTCGGCGGGCCCCTTGCGGTTCCCAGGCAGGCCCTGACACTGCGTGCAGGCCACCTCAGGGGATACTGCCGCCTGCTTTGCCAGGAACACTTCAGGGCAGCAGAGGACTAGAACAAAGCTACAATAAGGAGAAACAACGAGACTGACAAGTTCCTAAGAGGCTTCCCAGGAGGCGCTGGTGGCACAGAACCGCCTGCCAGTGCAGAGGCGAGAGACACGTGTTTGATCCTTGGGTCAGGATGATCCCTTGGAGGCGGGCGCGACTTAAACGTTAGGAAGAAGGGATCAGTGTGTAACTAGACTTTACTCATTACTGGATACATTTATAAAGCCCTATACATTGTAGATCTTTAGGAGAAATAACTTTTATAACATTTTCAGGAAAAAAATAAAAGCATTTATCTAGAAAGGCTTGGCTCTGCGTTTTCTTTAAGACTTTATGTCAGCTGAGAACACCTGGGCGACAGGGATGCGTACACAGGTGGCCCGTGTTCCATCGCTCAGTCATCTGAGTCTTTGTGACCCCACGGACCACAGCACACCAGGCTTGTCCTCCACTATCTCCCGGAGCTTGCTCAAACTCGTGTCCATTGAGTCGGCAATGCCATCCAACCATCTCACCCTCCGTTGCCCCCTTCCTTTGCCTTCAGTCTTTCCCAGCGTCAGGGTCTTATCCAGTGAGTCGGCTCTTCGCATCAGGTGGCCCGAGTCTTGGGGCTTCAGCATCAGTCCTTCTAATGAATAGTCAGGGTTGATTTCCCTTAGGACTGGCATGGCTCACAGCTCCACAAGTCTGGTCCATGAAGCGGGTACACAGATCAGGACTACATTAAAGATCGGAGTCTGTTCTCCTGAAGGCTGAGAGCTTAGCGTTACAGACAGAAGAATATTTTTCTGTTTAGTCGAAGAGGTATTACTTAATCTTGACAGCAGCCATTAAAAATCAGTCTGTTTTATCCAAGGGAAACAAACGAAACCCTTTGGAGTGTGACTCATGTGGCAAGAACTGGCAGGAAGGCGCTTGTTGAGAAACACGGAGGTTGCCATGGGAACCACCGCTCTGGCACTTCCTGCATCAGAGCTTGGTCTCACCCTCCTGCAGGTGAGCACGCGTTTTCTGGGAGTGGAGTCGAGCACTGCCCGCTTTCTGCAGGGATAACCTGTTCTTCAGGCGGACGGCAGGCAGCTCCTGGAAATGGAGCCAAACCTCCGGTTCTGAAAAGTCGGCACTCACCTGCCTCGAATGCTGTAATAAGGGGGAAAGAAGTTCAAACTGCAGGGTGGACGCTTGGCGGCCGTCTGCTGCTGAAGCTCTGAAGAGCAGGGGCTCGGGGGCTTCCTCTCGCTCCGTGCTCACCACGACCCGTGGGGTAGACACCCCCCACGTCACAGGTGAGGGACCTGAGGCTCAGGTCACCGTCGTGGCCAGCGCCACACAGCTCATTGGCCGAGGGGGCGCCTTCTGCGCTGGGTCCCGCTCACTCCCTCCCACTTCCTAGAACCATCTGCAGATGGGTGCCACAGAAGCCAAAATAAGTCCACACAGAACAGAGTAGGTTTCCAAGTGCTAGGAATAGCGAGGTACCTTTTTAAAAAAATTTAAACCAATTTAAACTGCTAAAAGCAATACATAAGTTGCAAAAATTCATAGGTTCTAAATAAACCCTATGGCTGAATTCTTATGAGATAGAAATTTCAGAAAGAATGCAAAAAAGGGGGATATGGCAAGTTCTATATCAAAAGATGTTTAGAAATTTATTTTGAATTTTTATCAAAAATACAAAGATAATACAAGTTTCATTATGATGTTCCAAATGCTTGAAATATCTAACATTCTTTTGTTCTTTAAGAACACTTGAAATTGGCAGTAACTTAAAATCTGTACTAGGAAAAAGTTACACAAATGTCAAGGATTTAGTATTTGGCCATCATTTTGTCGCTGTACTTTCCAAATGCACCTTTTAGGAGCTGAGAAAGTCAAAGAAACCATTGATTTAATAAGCAATAGTGAACACTATTTCAATCCTTAAACCCAGATAACTCATCCCTGGGGCTGGTTGTATTGAACATGAAAAAATCTCAATTTACACAAGTCCCCCAGGACAGAGACAGGTGACTCACTCACTGAAGCAGCCACCCCAGGAAGGCAGAGCAATTTCCAAATAGTCAAAGGACGCACCGCCTTTTAAGACGTCGACGTTACCACATACTTTATCTTTCAAAGGGTGTGAAAGCACTTAGGAGACTAGAAACTCTGGGAATTAACTGTGGGTGGATTTGAGTTAGGATGAAGCCGTGGACACTGAGCACATAAGCCACCCAGAAGCAGCCACTTGGGGCCGGGTGCTAATGGCAGAGCGTGTGCTGCAAAGAGCCAGGCAAGGGCTGCCCAACACGCAGCCTCCGACGCCTGACTGGGGTTGATCTGGGGTGTGTGTGCACGCGTGTGTGCAAGGGGGGTCACCATGAAGGAATGCACTTGGGATAGCTGAGTAATTCAAAATCACCTTCAAGAAAACAGTGCGTTTTGATGCCAAAGAAAGGAAATGGCTTTCTCTCCGACGCAGAGACCCCCATCTCCTCTCAGAGCGAAAACAAGCCTCTGCTAACACTGGTTTCAAAGAACCTGAAGCTGTGAAAACCTTCCCAGGGACCCAGAATACAGACGGTAACTTCCTCAACCAGGTTAAGTCACAGCCCCACCGAACGTCCGTGCTCTGAACTGACTGCAACAGACAGATTACAGAGGGCTTTTGTGTAACAGTCTGAGATATGAATCATTCAGGAGGTGTTTTGTTTTTTAAGGCTTACCTGAAACAACTCCCACTTAACAACCCCCCACACAATCCCCCGTCAGGGAGTTTCATGCAGGGACATGAAGCATAAGAAACGTTAAGTAACCTGACCTTTCGAAGGTCCTGCACCCCGGAAGGATTCTGCCCAACTAACAGGCATGCGAAGCCTGACAAACACCCACCGTCATCGGGACACCCCATGGGCCTCTGAGCACCGAGCTGAGCTGCATGCAGACGGGGTTTGCAGCGCCCAGGCCACCGTCCTGGAGTCAGCGTGGCCGCGGCTGTAGCAGGGCCGGGCACCGTCTCTGGTCTGAGCGTCACCACCTCTACAGACATCAGCTAAGAGACACGGGTGGTCACGCGGTGCCCAGAGAAGCAAAGGAGACAAGCAGGAGGGCGGAGGTCACGCTGCCAGGCAGGAGCTGCCCCTGCCAGCAAAGCTGCCCGCTGGCAAGAAGGGGCGTGAAGGGCTAACTGATGGACACCAACCCGCCAGCCGTGTGCAGCTAGGGCGGGGTGCGTGGAATCCAGGACCCAGGCGGGTCGGGGGAGGGCAGCCTGGGTCCGAGGCGCGGGGGTGTCTGCGGGCACCACGCCCGCTCACTCCAGCTTCTTGGCTGGCACCCGAGTCCGAGCAATGATGACGGGCACCAGGGCCAGGCCAGCGATGCCAAGCGCCCACAGAGGCCGGTAGAAGAGCCAGCCGGCGGCCACGGTCAGCAAGGTCAGCGAGGTTGCCACGCAGAAGGCAAAGGCCTTCAGGCCGATGTTGACCAAGTCTCGGAAGACGGGGAACCAGTCCACTGTGGGGAGAGAGCGGCAGTCAGGGTTCCCAGGCCCCCAGCTCGGTTCCTCCGCTCCCCCGCCGGCAGCCCGCCTATCGCTGGACCAGGCACGGAGGGAGAGGCAGCGGTGGGACACACGGCCCGCGGCGGCCGGGACACACGAGGAAGACGGAAGATAGGCAGGCCCAGCCCAGCCCCGGCATGCGGCATGCCCTGGGGCAGATGAGAGATGCTGGCGAGCACCTCTCTGCTGCCCGACAAAGCAGCAGGGCTGAACCCCCGCAGGCCTGTGCGGGCCGCCCAGCCCTTCCTGGAGGAGCCTGTCGCTCACCCGAGCTGTTACGGATCACCTGTGTGCCAGCTCCAGGGAGGACCTGTGAGGGCTCGATGGACCGGAGGAGCCGCCCACCCAGAGACCCCGGCAGACCGCACCCAATGTGGGCTCCATCAGCCCATCTGCAGTCACCCTGTCCTGGGCCTGCGGACTGCTGAGGTAGGCCTTCTGTGGCCGGCACGCACTGGGGGACCTGCATTCAGTTCCCAGGAGGCCGGCGGTCTGGTGCCCGCCGTGACACAGCGGCCACAGGCCGCCTGGGGGCCCATCTGGGTCCAGCCCCACGCGGGCCCGACTCGGCCCCCGCAACCAGCACGCCTCGTGTGTGGGTGCTGGCTGGGGGACCATGCATCTCATCAAACCCCGCCCTCCTGTAGGCTGGTGCCGCTCCTAACCTCGGTTCACCCACAAGACCGCCGAGGCCTGGCAGTTGAGTTTACAGGCAGAAGGTGCCAGAACCACAATTTAACCTCCAGGCTGAGTGCAGAGCCTCCACTCGGCCACCGCGCTGAGCCCAGAGGACAGGGACCCTGCCCATCCTGCTGGCGGCATGGCCTCTGGGCACCCTGCCCGTGCTGACGCAGCAGACTCTCAGAAGGTGCGGAGGGCAGGGGGTGGACGGGCGCCCTGCCGGCAGCGTCCTGCGTCCCGCGTTCCCCCCCCCACACCAAGTCCTCTGTACGCTCACTCTGTCCTGACGCTGGAGGCTCAGCCTCTGGCGTGGAGTGAACCGGTCAGAGGGGAACCCCGAGACAGACCTGACGAGGGGGGACTGGGCCCCGAGAGCAAAGGGCCTACCCGAGGTCGTGGCCATGATGGGCCCAGTGACCACACAGGTTGCTTCCTGGGTGCGGTTCCACCATCTGGGGGAAGCAGCCTCCCCCAGCCCCCCGATCCTCAGTCTTCCCGCCTGTAAAATGGGCTGATCATCTGGGGGCTGCAGCCAGACTCTCCCAGCTGGCAAGGCTAAGCGGGGAGGGGTTTCCGGGAACCATACCCACCTGGCTGATGGGGCTCAGTCCCCCGAGAAGCCCCATCCTCCCGCACAGCAGCAGGCCCAGCGCCAGTCACCCACCCTGCGGCTGGGTCCTGAGCTGAGCTCCTGGGCTCAAGCAGGCCAACTCAGGCCCATGAACAGCCCGGCACAGCCTCCCCTGCGCTCCAGGCCTGCCACGCTGTCCAAGTCTCATTCAGGGTTTGGGGGTGGGGCGTGAAGGGTGACAGCTCTTGCATGTTTCCTATTTGCCAAGCTCGTCACAAAACTCAGCAGGTTAGGTGTGAGGAAACCTAGGCTGGGGCAGGAAAGGAACCGGGAGCTCTCCCGGCCGGCCAGCCCCTCAGCACGGCTACGCAGCTGGGGGTGAAGGGGTGGACACTGAGGGGATGGGCGGTGGGCAGAGCGGGGAGACTGCAGCCTCGGGGGTCAGCGTCCACCCCCGCACCCTGGGGCACTGTGACGACGTCCTGCTTCCCCGGCTCACCCGTCCCAAGGCCCTGAGGTCACGGGAGGGGCTGAGTGCACCCAGTGGGCTGCAAAGCCGGAGCGGTGGTGGGGGCCAAGGAGGCCCCGTCTGCCCACCTACCCAGCGTGTAGAGGATCCGCGTCATGAGGTTGAGGCCCATGAACATGGCCGCCCAGCCGGCCGCCCGCAGGCCCCACGTCTTCAGCGAGTTGCTCTTCTGTTCCCGACGAAACACCTCCTGCAGGACAAGCAGGGAGGCGAGGTGGTCACACCCCACCCTGCGGGGTCAGCAGCCCGCCCCAACGGCAGGGCCGGATGTCTCAGGCAGCCACTGGACTAGAAGCAGCTCTCTGCAGCCTGTCCTCGGAGCGTGTGTGCGGCCTGACCCTCTGTTGTGGATGGGGGTACCCAGGCCTCCCTGGGGCGACCCCGCCCTCACTCACCTGGTCCTGCACCGCTCACCCCTTCACCCGAGCTCACACTCGGCCCTGAGGGGCCTCTGCCTGCCCCTCCGTGCACAGGGCCACCCGAGTCCTGGCCCCGGTAAGGGGGCCCTGGGCTGCGACAACTGACCCGCCCAGCTCTTCACTTGGGACTCAGCAGAGAAGTCGCTCGCCACCCGCCGCCACAGGAGGCTCCTGTTAGCACGTCTGTCACCTCCGGGCATCCGGGGGATTCTCTGCTTTGCTCACTGTTCCCTCTCTCGGAGGGCAGCCGGGCCGCACACACAAGGACACCTCACCCCTTCCATTGCCTCCAGCCCTGGCTCTGCCTCCGTGGGGGCGGCTGGCGACCAGAGCACTGGAGGGCAGCGCACAGGCGCACCGCGGCCGCTCACCTCTGCCGAGAAGTCCCCGTGGTGCAGCAGAAGCAGGGTGTCCCCCGCCTTGGTGGAGTAGGGGACCAGCTGGTCACCTCGCTGCCGGGCAATCACGGTGACCTGGTCGGGGAACTCCAGCTCAGAGCCGCGGGGCCATCTGCCCGGGGCCTGCGCCCGTCTCGCTGTGCGCCAAGGCAGCAGGGGCCCCAGGCCGCCCAGCCCCTGCCTCCGCATGGGCCCGGGGGAGGCGCTCCCACTGTGCTGCTCCCTCCAAAGCCCCGGGGAGGACCCAGGGGGGCGGGGGTGACAGGGTCAGGAGTGCAGGGTGAGCATCTACAGGGCAGAGGTCAGCACTCAGGGACAGCGGCTGCACAGGCCTGGAAGAACCTCCTCAGGCGCGGCGCTGAGACCCTCAGGGCCACTCCCCGCCTGGGGACCGAGGACGTGCACACACGAGGGGGAGGGGTGCGTCCTAAGCGTGCGCTCGGGCCCGGGGGTGTGCACCCGGGAAGGGCCCCCCCTCAGCCTGGGGAGCCGCTTACCACGTGAGCCGGGCCCAGGTCGGGGTCGTCGCTGCTCAGCCCTGCGTAGGAGAAGGAGACACGCAGGTCTCCAACCTGGGGCAGAAGAGAGGCGAGGGAGGGAGGTGGGAGTCCGAGCTGGGGCCCAGGGCGCCCATGAGGGGGTCACACCAGCCCCACCCACACCCAGGCAGCCCCATTGCATGGACAGTCCCTCTCTGCAGCCTCGCTGGCGCCAGCCGAGTGCAGCCGCGATTCATGGAACTGGATGGAGCTGAAGCGGGGCTCAGACTCACACACTGTAGGGGGCAGGACTCCAGGGCCCCGACCTCGGTCATCCGAGCGCCTGAACCTGCTGCGTACCTCGGGGTACTTGGGGTTTTCACTGTGGTAGAAATAGTCCCCCCGGCGAATGATGTCAACATGCGGGTCCTCCAGCTTAGACAAGCTCAGCGTCTTGAAGTTGTCCACTTTGTCGATGAGCCCTGAGAAACAGGTGGTTAGAAACAGTGCACGTCCTCTGTAGCCCGTCTGCAAACCCACAGCCTGACGGCCTTCCCAGCCCGCCCCACAAGCCCAGCTGCGTGGCCACCTGCCAGCTCACCCCCCAGGGCCTCTGCACGCCCGCTCTCCCACCCGGAGGCCCTGCTTCAACTCCGTCCTCCACAGGGCTAGCCCCTTCAGCCTCCAGGAAGCCATCCCCCGTCAAGTCCCGGGAGGGCCTTGGTCCTGTGGCCACTGGTCCCCAGGTCCAGTTACCGGCGTCCTGGCCTGGCTCCCAGATGCCCCGCAGCATGAGGCAGGGCCGCCTGGGATGGCTGGCACCAGTTGAGGGCCAGAGCATGTGGCAGACAGGCCAGGCCCTGCTCACGCGGTCTCTCCCCTGCCCCGACACCTTGACGCTCTGACCCTAAGTGTCCTCTCTCCCTCCTCAGGTCTGGCCCAGGGCCAAGCCCTAGGAGTTTCGATGGCGGTCTCACAGCCAGGCTGTCCCCTGCAAGCCCCTCTCTGTGGCGGCCCTGCAGGGTCTGTAATGAAGCAGTCCCTCCCGGGCTCAGGAGGCCTTAAAAGTGCGCTGCCCTCCAGGGCGGCCTGAGGAGGGGCTCTCAGCCCCGCCTGCTCAGCCGGACGAGGACCCACACCCGGCAGCTGCTCCCTGAACAGGCTTCAGGGGCTCCACACAGGTCCCCCTTCCTGGGGACACACCAAAAGTATGACGCTGGAGAAGTGCTGGCTGACCCTCGCCCAGGGCAGCGGGAGACCCCTTTAAGCGCCCAACGACTGAGGGCAGGGTCCCGGCTCCTGGGGGGCGACCGGGTGGAAGTACAGGCTCCTGGGGCCATGGTGGCTAATCTAACTGCCTGAGACTCACCCGCCGAAAGGAAAAACCTGCCGATCTGGACGAAGGGGGCTGTTGCAGTGAACGACTCCACCGCCATCGCGCTGGGGAGAGAGCGGGAGCTGTTGGAGATGTGGGGCGCCGGGTGGGAGCTGCCAGGGTCCGGGGGGAGGTGCTGGGCAGGGTCGGCACCCAGGGGGCTCCTGCCAGCCCAGCCCAGCCCGGCCTTGCAGTCTTGTTGTCCCCCAACCCCATCCCCTGCAGAGGAAGGGCAGCTTCCGCCGGCTTCCCGTCTCCCAGAGCTTCTCAGGATCCTGCCAGGACCCCTGCCAGCCTGTCCCACCGTGCCCCCCAGCCATCAGACAGCCCGGCCATGGGCTTCACACCCTCGCCTCCAGACCCTTCCCGGCCACCAGCATCCAAGCCTCACTGCGAACATTCAAGGCCCTTCCTGGTCCCTCCCGGCTCGTCACAGCACACAGCCCACGTGGGCCCTGCCCAGCGTCACACCTGTATCCACACCCTCACCCCTGCCCCTGAGCTAACCATCCTCTGTCGGGCTCTTGAAGCGGGGCACCAAGTACGGCCGCTCCCGAAAGCCCTGCGACCGTCTCCGCATGTCTGCCGCTGACCACCCCTCCGGGCACTTGGCCCAGCCCCACACCCAGGCCCTGTTGGAGGGATGGTTGCCCAGGGCCAGGGGCGTCAGGCCCCGCCTCTGCTCCTGGTGCCTGAGCGAGCCTCGGAGCCCCGGCCCACATTTCATCAGCCCGCGAGACAGAAGAAACTCAGCCGCACTACCCAGATGAGGATGCGGAGCCTGGGAAGCTGCCAGGGGCTGGTTCTCACCTGGGGTTTTTGTGGCCAATCTCTCGGTCAAAGTTTCTGCTGTTGATGACCTCCGACCTCCATTCTGTGTCTGTTTTGAGCAGAGCGAGCAACGCAGAGACCATGGGAAACCTCAGGTTTGAGGCCCGCCGGCCCCACGTCCTCTGATCCAAGCCCGTGACCACCCGAGGGCCCACGGGGCAACTCCTGGAGCCTCGCTGGACAGACGGGGAGCAGGGCTCCGAGGACCAGCACGCCAGGAGCCTGATGCTGGCTAAGGAAGGATGGGGGCCATGGGGAGCAGGGGGGCCCGCGACTCACTGTAGGAGTACTTCTTCTCCGTCTTCACCTGCCCGTCCTCCGTGTACTCCCTGTGGGAAACCACAGGCAGCCCAAGTGAGCCAGCCGCTCCCGAGGCGGCCCCACCTCTAGGCGTCTCTGGCCTGAGCGGCCTCGGGGCTCCCAGGCCAGGCTCCCCACACGGAGCAGGCTTGGTCCGCACCAGCCCAGACACGTGGTGATCCCCGGGAGCCAGGCCAGCCGCTTTCTTCCCCCAGGCACTCTGCAGGAGACCCCTGCCACCTCCAAACGAGACCATGGGCCAACGCCTGGGGGATAACCTGATATTCCTCCGACAAGAAGACTTCCCACGGTGACCTTCGGCAGTGCTGATGTGAAGGCCGGCCGCGCGTCCCCCTAACCCCGGCGCCCACGGCCCCTCACCTGGACTCCTCTGTCTCCACCCACTGGTACATCTCCACGTGCCGCCGCAGCTTCACAGCCGGGAGGTGGACCCCATAGTTAGGATCAGACAAGAGCTTCACACAGAAACAGGCCAGGAAGACAAAGGACAAGAACGCTCAGCTGAGGGGAAGCTAGGCTGGGGAGAAACAGGTCCAGAGGGCAGGACAGCCTGGAGAACCCCGCAGCCGCTCGCATGGGAGCCAGGGGAGCCACCCGCCCCGAGAGTGGAGCCTGTGACCCAAGCTGCACGCACGGCTCAGGCTGCAAGCCCAGGGTGCAGGGCCAGGCAGCATGAAGGGTGTTCAGACAGGAGACCCTGCCCCAGGCACGCACGCCCGTCGTCACCACTAATGCGCCTCTGTGTCAAGCTCTGGCCAAGGGCCACTGTGCCAGGAGAGGCGCTCCTGAATCAGGCCGCTCCGCAGAGCCCCCTCGGGTTGTTACAAGGCTCCTCCCCATTTGACAGAGGAAGACTCTGAGACTCGGGACAGACAGGTCCACAGCCGCCGAGCGGTGCAGCGCGACTCACACCGAGTCTCTGTTTCCCAGGCCCAGGCCTCCAGACGACGCCCATGAGGGGCCCGAGCCCCAGCGGTCAGCGAGCACCGCCGGCCTACCTTGGACGTCCGCAGGGCCCCGATGATGTGCACCAGCCTCCCCTCGTTCTCCGGGGCCACGCTGTGGATGCTGCTGGGGGACACCACCAGCGAGAGCCCCTCGGCCAGCGAGCTCGCCGTCTTCAATGCGCGGCCCTGTGCATGCCGGAGACAGGGGATTTCAGCTGCCGGACACCCGCCGTCCTGGGCAAGGAGAACCCAGGACGCCTGCTCTCCAGGTCTCCCCGCACCCCACGCAGCACCACCACGCCAGGAAGAACGGCGGCTGCCTCTGCCCTGCACCCCTGCCCCGTTTTTCTCTAGCTTCTCCTCCCCTCCATCCATGTGCCTCACCAGGGCTGATCGCACAGCTGTTCAATATGACCCAGGCCTCACCAACCGCATCCTGTGTCCACTGGCCACAAGGAGTGGTTCAGGGAGGATGGAGGACACTCAGAGATCACCCTGCGACTTTGCCTAAACTGATTTAGAAGTAGAGACGCTTCCTCTTCTCTCTGGGGTTGCTAAGCTGCTTGGATGTGACATGAGAGTTGCTGAGCCACCTTTGCCCCCACCGGGGGAGAGCCCGCTGAACAACAGAGAAGAATGGGCAACAGCTGGAGAAACAGAGGCTCCTGGTGACCCAGCATGAATGCCTGGATCCAACTACGCCTGAGGCTGATGCTATCCCCATTTCAGGGCTTCCCTGGTAGCTCAGTTGGTAAAGAATCCACCTGCAAAGCAGGAGACCCTGATTCAATTCCCAGGTCAGGAAGATCTGCTGGAGAAGGGATAGGCTACCCACTCCAGGATTCTGGCCGGGAGAATTCCATGGACTGTAGTCCATGGGGTTGCAAAGAGTTAAACACGACTGAGCGACTTTCACTTTTTCTTTCACCCTCATTTCAGGTATGTGAACTGATCCATCTCCCCTCCTGCTCTGTTAGTGATGAGGCGGGGCACAAGAGAAAGAACTGACTAATCCAACCCTCACGCCCATAAAATCTTGACCCTTGTTACCACATCCAGCCTCTGCGTTGCGATACCGCACGGACCCCCACTCTGCACAGAGGGACCCCGAGCACCATACCTCATTGGTGAAGATTAAGTAGAAGGAGACCAGGAAGGTCACGAGCCCCACGAACATTCCACCCGAGGTCTCGCTCAGCCGCTCCAAGAAGTCAGGCTGGGGCTTGTCCGTGATTCTGACGTGATCTTTCTTGTTACTCGCACTGGAATACTGAAAAAACACAAAAAGAAAACTGGTTTTCAAAAAACAAACTGCATTTACACTCAGCTCTTACTGAGTTTTAATTCTATATGTAAAAGTGCACAGATTGAGTGTTGAGTTTTGACAAGCGCATACCCATGTTCATCAACACACAAAACACGTCGCTCACCCAAAGCTCCCTGTGCCGCTCCTTGCCAATACTCCGTATCCCCACCGCCCAGAGGTAACAGTGACCTGAATCTGTATCACTACGATTTAGTTCTGCCTCTTCCTGAACGTGGTACGAAGAGATCACGACACAGCATGAGCTCCTCTGTCCAGATTCGTGGACTTGGCGTAACGCTTGGGGTCACCTATGTCATGGTATCAGTAGTCTGCTCCTTTAAATAGCCGAGTAGAATTCCACATCTGTCAATTTACTCACCAGTCAATGGATACCTTGGATATTTCCAGTTCCTAGCGATTATGAACAAAGCTTCTATGAACACTCATTTACAAGCTGGTGAAATGTAATTTATATGTGAGGGCAGGACACGAAAATTCGAACATAAAACTCTGTGCCGTGTGGGCCTCCTACCTCCCTCACGTGCAGTCTGCATCTGCGTTACTGACCAGACCTTCTCAAACATGGGAGCACCTGCTCAACCGTAAGGACCTTTTCCCCTTTCTTCTGACGTCAGCAACGAAACTTCTAAAAACAGCAGCGTTCTTTCTCCGCTCTGGAAGGAGCCATGGGGACTTGCTGCTCGCTTTGTACACACGCCTACCTGGACTACGTATCCTTGGTGAAGCGTATGTAAAGCATCAGTATGCCATTTTCACGTATGATCCTTTGTCCCAGAAATGCTCACAACTGTGTCTTCAACTTCTAGCAGGTGGAAGTTCTCAGAGCTTCTGGGAGGCTGTCTCCAGGGTTATAATCCTGTTTGGCTCAAATAAAATGCCCTTTTTTCTTCTTGATTTGATGGTTAACTAAATTTTCATCCACATTTGATTGGCGTAGTTGGGGGACTGTCAGACACATCCACCAGAGGACACCTGGAGTCCACCCCAAACCAGCCCTGGTACAAGCACGGGTCCTTGGAGCACCTCCCGCTTCTCTGCATTCCTTCGGTGCTCTCCTGAGTTCTCCTGACACCTGGACATTGTTGCTTTAAATCCCACTCTGAGTTTTACTCAAGCTGTTCCTCTTGGGACTTGGAGTCTTAAAGGGATTACTGGACCATCTCCTAGGCAGAGACCTGGGATGTGCTTTGGGGTGAACGGGGCTCACTGGTCTTTCTTGACAGACTGACTTAAATTGGAAAGACTTGTATACACGGTGTGAACACACCGCCAGTGGAAGGACACTGAGCCCGCGTAGCTCCACGTGAAGGGACACCTGCTCCTTCAGCCAGGAGCAGTTCTCAGGCGGCGGAGACCCCAGTGGAAGTGCCTGAGCATCAGTCCTCCAGACGAGCAGCGGCCCCACAGGGAGCCCCACTAGAACCACTGAGTGCATTCTGCCCGCTGGGGAGCACAGTGACGCTGATCAGCCGGCACTCCCCGCACCCACAGCGGTTTTAACTGTTGGAAGGAGAAGCTGAGACACGAGAGTCAAGCGAACCCCAGGGGAACCCCTTAGGGAGCCAGATACACATTCGTTCCATCACGGGGCCCTCAGAAAGTTGTTGAGATCCTATCTGAATGAGGCTGCCAAAGTAATAACGGGAAACTATCCCTCAAAGGCCGAACGGCCTCTTGGCTGGCTTCATGACAAAACCAACGCCTGCAAACACTTAACTCTTAAATGACCAGGAGGGAGCTCCTTAGATGTTCCAACACTGTAGAGAAAGCTGGCTTGACAAAAAATTCAGAACTTGAGGGAAAAGAAGTATTGCTAGGAGAAAGCCTGAAGTTATAACCCTTATCATGCTCTTGAAATGTGAACACAGCCCACATTGCCTTGAGTCTATTGTCTTGGCTTAATTGTTGGGGTTCAGTTGCCAAGTCATGTCCAACTCCTTGCAACCCCATGGACTAAAGCATGCCAGGCCTCTCTGTCCTTCACCATCTCCTGGAGTTTGCCCAAGTTCATGTCCATTGAGTTAGTGATGCCATCCAGATATCTCATCCTCTGTCGTCCCCTTCTCCTCCTGCCCTCAATCTTTCCCAGCATCAGGGTCTTTTCCAGTGAGTCAGTTCTTCACATCAGGTGGCCAAACTACTGGAATTTCAGTTTCAACATCAGTCCTTCCAGTGAGTATTCAGGGTTGATTTCCTTTTGGATTGACTGGTTTGATCTCCTTGCAGTCCAAGGGACTCTCAAGAGTCTTCTCCAGCACCACATTTCGAAGGCATCAATTCTTCGGCACTCTGCCTTCTTTATGGTCCAACTCTCACTTCTGTACATAACTACTAGAAAGACCATAGCTTTGACTATATGGACCTTTGTCAGCAAAGTGATGTCTTTGCTTTTTAAAACACTGTCGAGGTTTGTCACAACTTTCCTTCCAAAAGAAACTGTCTTCTAGTTTCATGCTGCAGTCACCATCCACAGTGATTTTAAAGCCCAAGAAGAGGAACTCTGTCACAGTTTCCACCTTTCCTACCCCTCCATTTGCCATGAAGTGATGGGACTGATGCCATGATCTTAGTTTCTTCAATATTGAGCTTTCAGTCAGTTTAGCTGCTCAGTCGTGTCCGACTCTGCGAGCCCCTAGGACCGCAGCACGCCAGGCCTCCCTGCCCATCACCAACTCCTGGAGTTTACTCAAACTCATGTCCATTGAGTCGGTGATGCCATCCAACCATCTCACCCTCTGTCGTCCCCTTCTCCTCCCGTCTTCAATCTTTCCCAGCATCAGGGTCTTTTACAATGAGTCAGTTCTTTGCATCAGGTGGCCAAAGTATTAAGCCAGCTTTTTCACACTCCTCTTTCAGCCTCGTCAAGAGGCTCTTTAGTTCCTCTTTGCTTTCTGCCGTTAAGAGTGGTATCGTCTGTGTATCTAAGGTTGTTGATATTTCTCCTGGCATTCTTGACTCCGGCTCGTAGCTCATCCAGCCCGGCGTTGCATGAGGTGTGTTCTGTATGTAAGTTAAATAAGCGGGCGACAATAATCAGCCTTGTCATACTCCTTTCTCAAGTTTGAACCACTCAGTTGTTTCATTTAAGGTTCTAACTGTTGCTTCTCGACCTGCATACAAGTTTCTCAATAGACAAGATGGCCTGTTATTCTCATTTTTTTTCAGAGTTTGTCACAGTTTGTTATGATCCAAACAGTCAAAGGCTTTAATGGAGTCAATGAAACAGAAGTAGATGTTTTTCTGGAATCCCCTTGCTTTCTCTATGACCCAGTGAATGTTGGCAATTTGATCTCTGGTTCTTCTGCCTTTTCTAAGCTGGTACATCTGGAAGTTCTCAATTCAAGTACTGCCGAAGCGTGGCTTAAAGGATTCCGAGCATAACCTTACTAGCATGGGAAGTGAGAGCGATCATCTGATAGTTTGAACATTCTCTAGTACTTTTCTTCTTGGGAACTGGGATGAAGATTGACCTTTTTTTCTTCTTTCCAGTTTTAGAGTCTATTTGGCTTAAGTACTAGATTCAAAAGAAAAAAAAAGGGGGTGTGTATGTGTGTGTGAAAACAGATCTTTGTAAAACTCAAGCAGGACAGCTATTCCTGTGTGTATCTGGATATATGTATGTCTGTATATACAAGTATGATCCATCTCTAACTTCAGAGGTTACTATCAACATTAATGTAAAAGAGTTCTACTTAATTGACTTAAAAGTAAATGTTTACAAATCAAATATTTCACTTAAACTAGCCCAAACTGTCAAAGGATCACATAATCTAGGATTAATCTTTAATGGAAGAAAACAAGTTAAAATTGATGGTCTAATTAAGACAGACATGGCTTTACAGTCATCATTAAGTGTAACATTTTAACTGTACTCAGGTTTCCTGAAAGTTAATATGTTCACATTATCGTGGTTATAAAATGTGTCAACAAGAAAATTAACTTGGCATGGTAACATTTTCATAAATAATGAGTAAGTTTTGGGGTGAATTCTTTCAGGGTAATTTTCTTTTAGGGTATGTGTACCTAAAAACAGGTGGCTCAGTTGGTAAAGAATCCACCTGCACTGTAGGAGACCTGGGTTCGATCCCTGGGTTGGGAAGATCCCCTGGAGAAGGGAAAGGCTACCCATTCCAGTATTCTGGCCTGGAGAATTCCATGGACAGTACAGTCCATGGGGTCGCAAAGAGTCAGACACAACCAAGCAACTTTCACTTTCACACCTAAAGACAGTTTCTCCCAATTTGGGGGGATTTGAAATTTTAGAGTTATCGAGTTCTGCTAAATTAAGTCAAATGATGGAATTCACTGAATGTCTAGACCATTTTCTTAATAAGAAAATACTGAAAGAGTAATTGCTAAATAAGTCTTTAATTACCTACTTTAATGGCAACCCACTCCAGTGTTCTTGCCTGGAAAATCCCACGGATGGAGGAGGCTGGTGGGCTACAGTCCATGGGGTCGCAGAGTTGGCCATGATTGAAGCAACACACACAGAGAGACTAAACATGCTTGAGACTATGAATAAATATGCTCTGCGCTTTACTCAAAGACTGACTATAAAGTACCATATATTTTTAAAAATTAATTTTAAAAAGGGAACCTTGAGAAAAGTTTTGTACATGGCCAGGACTTACTAAGATCAGACTGAATTTAATTAAAAGAATGAATTTTAATAATAAAGGTAAAATGGTGAAAACCAACTTTTTTCTCTGTGAAGAGGACAAAGCCTTCTCAAAATACTGCTTTTGGTAAAGATCATAAAGTTTCTTCACCTCTAACTTATCTGCTGTAGCTTTCTGTTATTTACTTTTGAAATCTTTTTATTATCACTTTGGTTAAGCGAATAAATATTGTTTCATAGTGACTTATGATCCTACTTAGTCAAACATTTAAAACCTTTTGATATCTTCCACAAACTTCCTCAACTCAAATTCTTAATGAAGCTTTTTTGACCTCCAGTTAACTTTGGGATGCTTCAGAAAACCCCTGAACATCTCAAAGAGAAATATTAAGCTAACTGGGCCCATTTGATATGTTACATTACATGGGAAACACTGAGTAATGATAAATTCTTAGGTCATATTGTGTGGATAAATATATTAATATAAGCATTCTAGAAATTGTAGCAATTTCCTAAAATTGGAAATCTCCTGGTATGTGTCACTCATGATTCTAGTTACTCTCTTAAAATGTTGTATGCTATAGAATAGTTTCCTTGACAACTGCATTGTAATCAAGTCTTTAACCAAGATTTTAAGTCTTTTGTCATTTATGTCTCTACAGTAACTACGCTTTTACAAAACTGTTTCATGACAAGCTTTAGCCTCTCAAACTAAACTGGACTCGGCAGCCAGAGGCCTTTCTCCTGCACAAGGGCTGCCCCAGTCACGGCTCTCCTGCAGGGCCGCCGCACACGAGGACGGGGCCCCCTGCTCGGCCCCGGCCCGCACTCAGGAGGGCTCTTCCGCACTGCCACCGCCCTCAGCACTGCTCTGGAGCGCCCAGCTTCTGTGGGGTGTCGCTGCCCTGCGCTACTGGGTTCCATGTGAGAGCCCTGACCTGCAGCGCTGCTTCTGGCGCCACAGGAAGAAAACAGCCTCGACTGCACTTTGTGAACCGGTTAGGTCATCTTCTTGTTCCCGGGAACCCGTATCGATAATGCTGATCTGATTTAATTTACAGACGGTCCTACTTAAGGGAGGAGCAGGGACGTTACCAAGATGGACGTGCAGTAACGCCCATAGTGGACATCACCAAAAGCTGTCATTTACCAGAAACAAAGCAGAAGCTGAATGAACTGCCTTAACTCTAGCTAACGACCCCGTGGCACCATCTACGCTGCCAGCCGCTGTGCCTCAGGAGTGACACACGACTCGGGAATGCTATGGAAACAGTGAGGTGTTCAACCTCGTCAGGACAACCTAATAAAAGACAAGTAGAAGAGTTATTGTTATACAACTGCCAAAACAGTTAGTAACTACTGAAAACACTGGGAATTCTCATTCAATGCCATGGAAGCTAAAGGCAATCAGCTCGCTGAGGCCGTGACGCTGCCCCATCTTCACGTGAAGATTTAAATCCTCATGCGGTCCACCCTCCAAAATGTCCACTGCTCTCAGGGAATGCTCCTAACCCAGCGGAAGCATTCCTCCCACAGGCTCACGAAACTGACACTACAGAAGAGAAACAGACACGGCCCCGAAGAGGGGAATTTTGACCCCACCACCCAAATACGGTTTAGACCTACTTTAAAAAGCAGACAACACACACCTCACGCCTGGGCACACCTGCCGTGACTCCAGCATGTATCTCCTTCAACTCACCGTGCACCTGAGAAAATGGTTCCTGGGGAAAACAGTATTTTCGGAAACTTTCCCCCGTGGTGGCTCAAGGGACACATTACATTATTGTCAGGGTCTTATTGAGACACTTAAAAAAAAAAATTGGTAACAAGTTCTTTTTACAGTCAGCTTCCAGAAAACCCTACAGATCACGGATTATAACAGAAATTTTGTCTATTGGAAAGGACATCAAATAAATGATTCTTTGCAACCACGACAGACAGCAGTTGCCTTATCTGTTGTTGACTTATCTCTGCTCAGCCAAACTGAACATCAATTCATGGATTCAAGTCTCTCATTTTGAAAAGGCCCCTCCACCTGAACAGACCTCGACCCCTGTTTCTACACCCAGCCTCCTCTAACACAAGCATCACCAATGCTCTTGACTTTCCAAGCCACATGGAAACGTCAGTGGAGCCATTTGCTGCAGGAAGACAGGTGACCATCAGCCATTATGATGATTACGATGGCAAACACCAGTCTATCAGAAGCCAGTCCTGCAACAGCCAAGAAGGTAGGTGCTATCACGACTTCATTTCAGAGACAGGAAAACGGGGTCAGCAGTTACGGCACCAGTCCACATCACACAGCCTCTATGAGGCGGACTCAGGATTCATATCCGGGCAGACTGGGGGCCACTCTCTACCATTCTACTCCCGACTGCCTTCCTCACGCTTGGGGCCACAACAGGAGCTGAACACTGGGAGCCCGAGGCAGGCACGCAGGGCAGGAAAAGAAGCCAGTCCCCAACTTGGGTGTAGGAAGGCCTGGCTTCCTCCTGGGCCTCACCCCAGCCACCCCTAACAGCCAATATCAAGACAAGGGGCTCAAAGATGGCCTTGAAGAGAAGAAAGAAGGTGATCCTCAGGCTGGCATGACACACCCGGCCCACTAGACCAAATTCCCAGTAAACAAGGACGGTGGTGATCTCCTCCCCACCCTCTCCCCTACTCCAGGCTTAGAAGAAATGTGCTTCTAAATGCATCGGGAACAGAGGCTGACCTACAGGCCCTGAAAATCACCTCCTGTGTAACCCTGGGTAAGCTTCTACCCCTCTGATCCTGTTGACTCATTTATAAAGCACAGATGTCAACAGTAACTCCATTACTGGGCGGAGGTTACAGTGATTAAGAATCGGGTGTCCTTTCTGCTCCTGCCCACCATCTTCAGATCTTTCTTCGGCACGGGGCCTCCCGGTCCCTGTAAATGTGCACCCCACTACTGGGTGAATCAACGAAGGTTTGGTGGCAGAGGATACCCAAATTCATCTACACTCCTTGGCAAAGATCAGGACCCTACGTACCCAAGAGGCTCTCCGCCCATTAGGACTGAAGATAAACTGGTTTTTAACGTATTAAGTACCTACGGTGCACCAGGTGCTGTGCTTAAAGCACAGTCTTCCTTAAACTTCACAGTAACTGAGCCCGTGAGGAAACAAAAATCCCAAGAAATTAAGGCCACATAGCTACTGAGGAAGAATTTGGATCTTTCCCCAGGTGGGCCTGACGCCAGAGCCTGCCACACCTTCACATGACCCGCCAAACTGGCTGTGGGGGCCCTGGGCAAGTGCGCTTCCCTGCTGGGAAGTTCGCATCTGTAAGATATCCTGGTGGTGGTCTGAGGGCACGCCTGTCTCCTGACGTAGCCCAGGCCCCCCCTCCCCCGCAGACCCTGATCTGGGGGACCGCCTCCAGGGGCATCACTTAGGACTTCCCCGCCTAACCCTAACCCTCTCGAACAACGAAACCAGGCAGGGTGTACTGGGGCTGCGGGTGACGAAACCCTGGCTTCTCAGGGGGTGTGGGAGGCAGAAAGGACGCTTGGGGACAGAGGAGGAGCCTGGAAAGGGTGTAACAGAGCTGCGGAGAGTGGCTAGGACACTCAACCAAAGCAAGAGGGAGGGAGTGCCCGGCCTGGCAGGGCTCCGAGCTGGCTCCAGACACTCACAGAGAAGCGGAGCCTGAGTCACCAGCTCCTTCTTCGTCCAACACCCTGGTGAGACGTGCCCCTCAGTTTGTTGAATGAATGTTTGGCTTAAACTTCTGAAAGGTTCCTGAGAAAGGCTGGCTGCTGGCAGGAGGCCAGCAGCCTTTCCAGGGGCACCACCTTCAGCGAGGGGCTCTGCAACTAAACCCCTGCTAGGAGGACGGGCGCCCGGCCGTAGGGAAATGCCCTCCTCTGCCCGCCTCCCTGAAGTCTCCGCTCCCCATCTAGCCTGCGCTCCAGTGCATAACAGCCCCGGTTTTACATACCCCGCTGGGCACGGAGCTCACTGCCCGCCCCGGACAGCACGTCGCTGGACAGCTCCATCCGGGCGGATCGGTTTCCCCACCGCCCCCGTGGACTGGCCACCTCTCTGCGGCCCCGTCCGGCCCTCCAAGTCCGCACACGTGACAACCCTGAGGGTCCAGAAGGGAACCGGGAACGAAGGAAAGGGCTGCGGGGACGGGCTGCGCACCAGAGGACCCCGAGCTGGAGCCACGGACCAGAGGCCCGGTCCCCAACAGCGGGACCCAAGGAGTCGGGCCGGGCTGAGCAAGACAGACGGCACAGCTGCCGGAAGGCGCGGACAGGGGTGTGAGAGGGAGGCGGGCGGGCTGGACGGAGGGGACCGCCGAGCAGGGAGCCGCCACACGGCCGCGGGAAGAGGGGGCCGGAGGACCGGGAGGCCTGGGTGTGGCCGGCGGACCAGGAGACACTCACGTTCGCGGCCATGGTGGGGCCCGGTCGCCGCCCGCCTCGCTCGGCTCAGCGCGGAGTAGGGTTTACGGCCGCAGCACTGAGTCCGCGACCTCTCGCCCGCCGGAGAGCTGCAGACAGCGGCGCAAACCGAGAGCCGGGGACGCGCCACAGAGCTACCGCCCAGGACGCCCAGGCTTTTTTTGGCTCTCGCTCGCCGTGCCGCACTGCCTCCTGGGAAACGTAGTCCTGGGTCGGGTGCTTTCCGAAAGTTGCAACCCACCGACACCTCACTGACGAGCCCGCGCACTGCAAGCCATTCTGGGAAATGTAGTTCCTACTGTCTGGGGCGTGGCCGCGAGGCGCGCAGCCTGCCGGGAAATGTAGTTACCGGCTGAGAGCGCCGAACTGGAAGCGCCGAGGCAGGCGCGCGGCGGGCAGGCCTGGGGGGCGGGTCCGCGCGGGCCTCCGAGCCGCCCGCCCCGCCGCGGAGAGGTCACGGCGTGAGGCCGCCGCCGCGATCGCCGCGAGGTCGGAGTGCCGGGCTGCATCATGGCCTACTGCCGGCAGGAAGGTAGGAGGGCGGGCTGTGTGAAGACGGCGTCCGAGGGCCTGCAAGGGACACGCGGTCCGTGCAGCACCCCCCACTGAGGGCGCGGTGCACAAGTTCTTGGGAGGAGGGTGCGGGTTGGCGGCGGGGTCGCCAGCCCCACTTTTCGGATGAGAAAACCGAGGCCCGCGGAGGAACAAGGCTTTCCCGGGTCGCCGAAAGACTCGAACCCGGAACTCGGAGAGAACAGCACGTGGGGGGACTCGTAACCTAGGCCCGGGGGTTAAGGCGGCGCGAGTGCGCTGCCTGAGGCTGGTAACGGGAAATGTGCTGATTACTAGTTATGTTGCTACGCCGCTCGCCACACACCACGTGTTCCCGTTTGCACCGCCTCTAACTGTCCCGGAAGGTCGCCCCTCGGTGGGCGCGGTGCTGACGGTGGGAGAGCCGCCGGCGGGCACGGATCAGGCCCTGCTCTTAACCCAAGAGTAAACCAAGACGCAGAGGTGACTTGGCTGAGCCACGCGGCCGGCTACTTGCCGAGCTGAGGTTGGAGACTCGCGGTCTGAGTCCAGAGCTTCCCCGTCTGGTGCCCAGTGGACTCCAGGGAGCCCTCCGCTGGGAAGACATCCCGCAGAAAAAAAACAAAAGTTGGTCCCCGCCTGCGGTCTCTCACCTAGGAAGTCTCCAGGCCGCGGTCCGAGGGCCTCCCCGCGCAACCACGAACTGTCCCTGAGCCGACACCCAAACCCTCCAGGCCCAGTTGTCCAGTCTTGTAAAGAGAAGTTAGTCTTCATTCATTCCGCAGATATTCATGAAGTACCTTCTCCATGCCAGGTGAGGGGGAGGGTGGATATCTGGGACTATGAAGTTCCAGAGAGAAGTGGAACTCCCTGGAAACTCTCTAGTGAATACTCCAGCTCACTCAGTCATCTCAGGAAATCCTGAGCCGAGTGGAGGTGACCTGCCCAAGGTCATGCTTCAGTTAGGAGAAGCCTGTCAGGCTTCAGCTCACAGCTCGATTTAAAATGCCAAGCCTTTTACCAGTGGCCTCCCCTGGTGCCTCAGATGCCAATGCAGGAGACTGGAGTTAATCCCTGGGTGGGGAAGATCCCCTGGAGGAGGAAGGTGAGAGTCGCTCAGTCCCGTCCCACTCTGTGGGACCCCATGGACTATACAGTCCATGGAATTCTAATAAATGGCGACCCACTCCAGTATTCTTGGCTGGAAAATCCCATGGACAGAGCAACATTCCATGGGGTTGCAAAGAGTTGGACACGACTGAGCGACCAAACAACAGTTTCTCAGTACCCCATTCTGCTTCTGGAACCCTCCTTCCCTGGGTCGCAAAGCCATAATACTCAGTGATGTCTCTGAGAAGTAGTTTCCATTGATTGATATTGAATTCTGCCATGAGCAGAAGTCCTCTGTCCTCACCAGTTTGTTAGACTAGGTCTCTTGTTTTTGATTTCATCTTTCTGAGTCTAATTTACTCCTTTATGTAGCAAATGTTTTTTTTTTTAGCCTTCTGGGTATAATGAGGCTATAATCCTCATTCTTGTGGGTTTCTAGGAGTCGCATGTTATCTGGGAAGCAGAGGTAAGTGTTCAGACCTGTATCTTTTCCTGGATCAAAGATCTCTTTCTTTCTTTGGGGATAAGAATTAGAAGCACTCACTTTAGGCCTTGCCTAGTTTTTACCTGTCCATGCCACTGTCCCTGTTTTCTATGCATGGATTCTTTATGCTTCCCATGGGACTTGGAGAACCGACCCCAGTGCCTTCCTGATGAAGGCTTATGGGATCGAGGCCTGGCCTGGCTCCTGCTGGTCTCTACGCGCCTGTCTCTGTGCTGCCAGGCTGCCCTCTGGCTGTTCCCTGTGTCTGGTGCATCCCTCCCCCAGCTCTTCTCACGGCTACTTCCTCATCCTTTAAGATTCCGTGCAGATGCCACCTCAGTGAGGTCTTCCCTGGGCTTTGTGTCTTCCACAGCCTAAACTCTCTGAAATCACCTGGTGTATTTTTGTTCTCTTTCGGCTTGTCTGCGTTGCAGCAGGCTGAGAGCATTAGATGGGCCACATCCCCTGCAGTTTACCCAGTGAACTGGTACACATGGCTGCCCTTTTCTGAGGGAATCACTTGCCCATGCACTTGACTTCAGGGGTCCGCCCCCCAGCGTTGGGGTCAAAGGCCATAGCTGGTATTCAAGGTGTTAGGCAGCATGGACTCAGGCTGGCTGCCTGGCCCAGGGCCACATTGCTCCCGTCTTTGTTCCTTCTTTTCTAATGCTGGTCCTGCTCTTTCCTGTCCTGTCAGCAGACAGACTGAGCACCTGTGATGTGCTAGCCCCCATGACATGGCAGAGGCAGTTGGCAGAGGTGGGTAGTCTGCCCTGTGGCACGGTGGAGGCAGTGGAGGGGGCAGGTTGGATGTGCCAAGAGATGATGTGTTCTAGGGGAAATGAGACCACCCAAGCAAGGTTTTATTTTTTCCTGTAACCTACTTCATGGTGATAGCTATCTATCCTCCATACTCTGCTGGGTCTGGGGTCTTCATGTCTGAATTCAGAGTTCATTTCCCCATTCACTTTTCCAGCAAATACTGATTACTCACTCTCTCGGGCACTGTACTAGGCTCTGGGGTACTGCAGTGAATGGAACAGACACATCCTTGCCCATGAGGAGCTGACATTTCAGTCGGGGAGATGGGTGGTAAACAGACATGTAACTGTGGGTAAGAAAAGGCGGGTTAAGGGCAATGGGGAGAGATGAAGGAAGATGCCATCTGAGCAGGAGGGCTGAAGTCAGGGAGACGTGGCTATGAGAGATCTGAATACACTCCTGGATGACAGAACGGCCTGGCGGCTCCCCGAGGTAGGCGTGTGCTCAGTGTCTTTGCGTAGAAGCAAGGAGATGCTGAATGGAGGGAGTCCTGCAGGTGAGGGATGTGGGTCTTTGTGGACAGACTTGAAGGCAGAGCTCGCCGGGCGGAAGAGGTAGGGGGGAGAGGAGGACGGGAGTCGGTGTGGCCGCAGAGCACGGCTGCAGACCCGGGGCCTCGGCGTGCCTCGCCGCTCCGTCCTTCCTCCAGTCCTCAGCCACCCCGAGCTCCTGCTTTCAGGGCCCTGGGGCCTCCGACTGCCAGTCCCGCCAGGCTCTGGGGCCTGCCCCTTTGGGGGACTCCACGGGCAACTTTCTTCAGTCTTTCAGGCAAGAGCACTACTCTACCCGCTTTCCCACTTCCAGTCCTCACCGACATCTCCAGCCCTGTTCTCTCTTCCCAGAGATGTCTGTCATTTGATGCCGCTGAAAAAGTTACTGTGTTTTGAGCGGAATTTCAGGTGCACCTAGAAACTCACTTCACTTCCTTGTTTTCTGGAGTCTCTTGACTCTTGCCCAAACCAGGGAGGGAGATGGGCTGAGCTGGGAGGTGCCTGAGGTCACATGGCTGTTGTGCCTGAGCCCCGGTTTGAAGCCCAGCCCCGAGCCTCTGGGATGCTGACGGCACCGGGAGCCGGACCCTCCCAAGCCGGCCTTACCTCTCCTGCGCGGGGCCACGCTTTGCTCTTCCCGCACCTGGTGTCGAGCCCTGACTGTTACCGGGTCTGTTCAACCAGCATGAGGACCATCGGGCACCAGGGCTGGGGGTACAAAGACAAGTCACTGTCCAGGCTTGGACCCCTTGGCTCTGGGCCGAAGACCAGCCTCCGCACTGGGCTGGGCCCAGCTGAGACCTTGGTAAACAAAACTGTCAGGGCTGAGCTGAGCAGTCAGTCGTGTCAGCTTATGTCTTCTGCTTAGCACAGCGCTTCTGTGGGCTGCTTTCGAGTGTTCCGAACTCTGGTCGGAATCACTGAGGTCTTTAGGTTCTTCAGCGTGTCCTGGCTGCCTGGCCCCAACCCTTCCCCGGGCCATGTGGGACGAGCCGCCCTCTCTGAGGTCAAGTATGGGGTGCTGGAGCAGACACCCTGGGTGTTCTGGAGCGGGCCGTGGCCCTGTGTGCGGAGTGGCAGCTGTCATCGCTGTCACCACTTGGGGGACAGTGAGGGGAGGGTGTCCCGCCCCCGCACTGTCCTCACCCGCATACCTCTCTGAGCTTCATACAGCCATCCTGGTGCTCTTCCCAAGCCTCTGCCGGAGGAGCCTGGCGGGCGGGGTGTCATCTGAGGGCGCCTGCTGGCAGGTCCCTCAGGGCCTGGACAAGGTGCTCACAGGCCACGGGACGGAACAAAGGTGTGGGGCCATGGGAGTTCTGAGCAGGGCAAGACCGGCCTGTCAGACGTCAGCAGGCTTCGGGACTGAGGGCAGCTGCATCTGAGGGGTGGGGCGTCTCGTCTCCCTCCTCCCCATTCCAGCCACAGGCACATGGTGCACTGGTGGCCGCTAGACTGTCCCCCAGGTCGGCATCGAGGGGAGGGGGTCCCCAGGGGGAGCGCATCAAGGTTTCAGGTGGGACAGGCTTCACACGAGGCTTCCGTGGCTGCTTGGGTTCAGGCTGAGTCACAGCTCCTGGTGCAGCTTCTGGTGCAATGTGGCTCTCTCTGTTCTCCAAACTCTAGGGAAGGATCGAATCATATTTGTGACCAAAGAAGACCACGAGACTCCAAGCAACGCAGAGCTGGTGGCCGACGACCCCAATGATCCGTACGAGGAGCATGGTGAGCGCGGGGCCGGGGTCGCGGGGCAGCAGTCCAATGTTCTGGCCATGGCTGGGTGTCCACCTTGGCCACCTGCTCCCAGGACACGAGAGTGTCTCCCTTGGGTGGGAGGGGCCGTGCGCTGACCTGGCCATCAGGCCAAACCTAGGAGTTGCTTCTGAGCTCTGAACAGTTCTCCACTTTGACAAAGTGGAGCCTCAGTGCTCTGACACGCCCCGCCCCTTGCACACCGTCCAGCCTCGCTGTTTCCAGTCCTCAGGCTGTGCTGAGCTGAGAGCAGCCGAGGAGCAGGACGGGCTTGAAGGGAGGGCATGGGGGTCCCGACCATCCGTGTGGAAGGAGGAGACCAGGACTCACCCTTCAAGCCTTTGGACTAAACGGTTTCCCCCGTGTAGTCCTGAGCACAAGCATGGCTATAGCCCCGGGAGGCGACTTCGCACACCCGGCAGAGCTGCACTGGAGAAAGCCGCCCACGGTGACTTCTGTCCGACTGAGCCGAGAACGCTCGGTGGGTTTGTGCTGGGAGTTTAAACCCCATCCCGAGGGAGAAGCAGGGCCACCGGCCAGCGCCGGCCAGGCAGCAGTTTGTCTTACCATTATGCCTGTGAGGCTGGGCTTGGGTTTGCTTTTTTTGAAACCTGTCTCACTTCCTTGCCCATCTTCCTGTCCCAGGACTGATCCTGCCAAACGGAGACATCAACTGGAACTGCCCATGCCTTGGGGGGATGGCCAGTGGCCCGTGCGGGGAACAGTTCAAGGCAGCCTTTTCCTGCTTCCACTACAGCAAGGAGGATGTCAAGGGGTCGGACTGTGTGGACCAGTTCCGGGCCATGCAGGAGTGCATGCAGAAGTACCCAGACCTCTACCCCCAGGAAGAGGAGGAGGAGGAGGAGGAGGAGAAGCCAGCAGACCCCTTACAGGAAGCAGCTGCCTCCGAGGCCAGTGCAACCAAAGAGGAGGCGGCGTCGAGCTAATGATGGCTGGGGCACTGGGCTCCAGCCGCCTTCAGAGCCCAGACGAACGTCTCCAAGAAAGTGTCTTTTCCCTCTGTTCTGTGCACTGTAATGTACAAAATAAGTTATTGTGCTGATTGGGGTCTTGGCCCTTTGCCGTATATACACTGAAAAACGGGGTTGTGTGTATGTGTGTCTCACACAAACCTGTTGGTGAATATCGCTGCCACTTTTGAGTCCTCAGATTGTCGTGAATTTTGCCACTTGGAAATAACGTGCTGAATCATCTCAGCAACCAGAAATCACTATCTGGGAGTGACTCTTGTGAGTGAGCTGATTTGTTTTGATTCTTCGTGTTCCTTTTAGTAGATTTTATACCCAGTTGGAAAGTGAAATAAAAACAGAACGTTTTCCCTTACAAATGCTGGAGTGGGGCCATTCCTTGTAGCAGAGGTGAGACGATCAGCCCTCGAGTATTTGAGGAGGCAGTATGCTTCGTTTCTGGTTCCTTCTGGTTTCCAGTTTTGCCTTGAGCTCCAGGTTTTCTGCGGTTAGAAAGCAGAGCTTTGGACTCTGAGTGAATCCCTTTGTAAGTGAAAAGCTCTGCTCTGGGACCGCGTTCACACTGGTTCTGTCTCAGCTTGTTCGGATGCAGTGCTCCTGAGAGGTGGGGACCTAATCATTACCAGAGTGCGAGGCAAGAGAGGAAACTGTGTCAATTAAAAGAAAAACATGGTTTTTACCTGATTGCGAGTGTGGCTTCTGTTTTTACTAATTAAAAATATTTCTGATACAAGGAAATAGGAATTGTGAAAAACTCAACTGAAATTCTCTGAAGACACCGGTAGATCATTCTGAGTCAAGTTTTCCGTGTTGCATTCAAACAAAGCTCAGATGATTTTGTCTGTGAGTAGATGCTCTCACATGGGCACTGCTGTCAACGTTTCTGTTGCATTTGTCAGAAGTGAGTCACAGCCCACAGTGCCCAAGGGACATGGAGACACAGCATAGGAGGCTGCCTCTGACACCAGAGAGTAAGCCTGCAGGCCCAGCTCAGGGCGAGGGCGAGGGCGTAGGGGCACGAAGCTGGAGTGGCCAGGCCTGGAAGCCGTGACACCTGGAGAAGCCCTGGGACTTCTTTGAACCGCAGGCAGACCCTTGCACGTTTAAGACATACTTTTTCTGGAAACATTTTGACCAAGACGTCACTGATCTGTGACCATGTCTTGGATCCCATGCATTCCGTGCATTCAGGGAACCTCTACGGTCCATGTCCTAGGGACACGGGAAGGTGACCCATCTTGTTCCCAACTGCATGAAGATAGAGTCCAGCCAGGGGTCAGCATTTACTTAAAAGCAGAAAAGTAAGGAGAAAGGCAGATCCCACGGACTAGGACAAAATGGCCAAGTAGAAGGACCTGAGCTCACCTTCTCTCATGAAAACACCAAAATCACAAATAACTGCTGAACAACCTTCGACAAAAAAGGATAGTCTATGTTCAAAGAAAATGAAGCCACTACAAGATGGTAGGGAGGGGTGCATTCACAATGTAATCAACTATCACACCCACTAAATAGGTGACGTACAAACTGGAAAAGAATATATCGCAGAGGTTCTCCCACAGGAGTTAAGAGTTCCAACAGCCTGGGGGTCTGGCATTGGGAGGAGGAGCCACAAGAACAATTTGACTTTGAAAGCCAGTAGGGCTTGATCACAGAGAAGGCAATGGCAACCCACTCCAGTACTCTTGCCTGGAAAATCCCGTGGACAGAGGAACCTGGTGGGTTGCAGTCCATGGGGTTGCAAAGAGTCGGACACGACTGAGCGACTTCACTTTCACTTTTCACTTTCATGCATTGGAGAGGGAAATGGCAACCCACTCCAGTGTTCTTACCTGGAGAATCCCAGGGACGGCGGAGCCTGGTGGGCTGCCGTCTCAGGGGTCGCACAGAGTCGGACACGACTGACGCGACTTAGCAGCAGCAGCAGTAGCAGGGCTTGATCACAGGAACTCCACAGGACTGGAAGTAACAAATGCCACTCTTAGAGGGCACACACAAGTCTCAGGCACACTGGGACCTGGGGGAAAAAGCACTTCATAGGAGCCTGGGCCAGACCTCCCTGCTAGCCCCCAGGGTCTTCTAGGAGGTGGGAGGTGCTGAGGCTCACTGCAGGGGCAAGGACACTAGGGACAGAGGCACTGGGGAGTGCTCACTGGCGTGAGCTGCCCTGGAGATTACTGTTTAGGCAGAGACCTAACCCCACCCATCAGCCCTTAGGCTCAAGTGCTGGGCTGACTCGGGCCAAACAACCAACAGTGGGATCACAGCCCCAGCCGTCAGCAGACAGACTGCTTAAAGTCTTCCTGAGCCCTCACCACCTCTAAACAATCCTTGACATGACCTTGTCCACGGGGGGTCAAGAGCCAGCTCTACCCACCGGTGGGCAAGCACCAGTCCCTCCCACCAGGAAGCCTGCACACGCCTCTCTGACTAGCCTCGCCCACCAGAGGGCAGACACCTGCAGCAAGAGGAGCTACTGTCTTGCAGGCTGCAGAGTGGAGACCACAAATAAGACGGCAGAGGAATATGTGTCAGATGGTAAAACAAGATAAAACCCCAGAAGAAAGACTAAATAAAGTGCAGATAGACAATCTACCTGAAAGAGGATTCAGAGTAATGATAGTAAAGATGATCTAAGATCTCACAAAAAGAATGGAAGCACAGACTAAGAAGATACACGAAATGTTTAACAATGAGCTAGAAGATTTAAAGAACAAACAACTGAACAGTAACTCCGATGAAAAATACAGTAGAAGGAATCAATAGAATAAATGAGGCAGCAGAATGGATAAGTGAGCTGGAAGACAATAGTGGAAATCACTGCTATGGAACAGAATAAAAGAAAAAAAGTGCAATGACAATTTAAGAGCCCTCTGGGACAACATTAAATGTACCAGTGTTCACATTATAAGGGTCCCAGGAGGAGAAGAGAGAGGGAAAGAACCTGAGAAAATACTCAAAACAGATAATAGCTAGAAACTTCCCTAACTGGGATAGGAAATAGTCACCCAAGTCTAGGAAGTACAGATAATCCCAAGCAGGATAAACCCAAGGAGGAACACTCTAAGACACATAGTAATCAATTGCTATTAATAAAAATTAATGACAAACAGAAAAATATTAAAAGCAACAAAGGAAAAAGAACATACAAGAGAATACCTATAAGGTTAACAACTGGTTTTTCAGCAGAAACTCAGGCTAGAAGGGAGTTTACTTGCTCAGTTGTGTCCAATTCTTTGCGACTCCATGGACTTTAGCCGTCAGGCTCCTCTGTCCCTGGGATTTCCCAGACAAGAATACTGGAGTGGGTTGCCATTTCCTTCTCCAGGGGATCTTCCTGGCCCAGGGATCAAAACCCCATCTTCTGCATTAGCAGGCAGATTCTTTCCTGCTGCTGCTGCTGCTGCTAAGTCACTTCAGTGATATTCGACTCTGTGCGACCCCACAGACGGCAGCCCACCAGGCTCCGCCGTCCCTGGGATTCTCCAGGCAAGAACACTGGAGTGGGTTGCCATTTCCTTCTCCAATGCATGAAAGTGAAAAGTGAAAGTGAAACCGCTCAATCATGTCTAACTCTTCGAAACCCCATGGACTGCACCCTACCAGGCTCCTCCGTCCATGGGGTTTTCCAGGCAAGAGTACTGGAGTGGGGTGCCATTGCCTTCTCCTCTTTCCCGCTGAGCCACAGGGAAACCCAATAGAAGGGAGTGGCATGATATATTTAAAGTGATGAAAAGGGAAAACCTACAACCAAGAATCCTCTGCCCAACAAGGCTCCTGTTCAGTATTTGATAGAGAAATCAAAGGTTGATACAGAAAAGCAAAAGCTAAGAGAACTCAACACCAAACCAGCTTTACAACAAATGGCTTCTGGAGGATGGCAGCTCAAGATCAGCCAACTTGGACGTGCCGGTTGCCCAGTGTTTTGGGTCAGTTTTATTTTGTGACATAGGCTAGTGCACCGGCCAGGCTTCTTAGCAGGACACTGAATTTTAAGTCCTCAGAAAGTTATGTGACTGCACACATTTTAACTTAGTAATATTTTAGTAACCCGTGGTGTCTCAAATGATTAGAAACTATAGACCTCATGTAAAATAAAAGGTTCCTCACTCACCTGGAAGAACCAAAGAGAAGTCATGTATGCCTGGATGGTCTCACCGATAACTTTCAGGGTCCGCTGGGCCTGAAGAGCTTTTGGATGACACCTGACCATGGGCTAAGCAGACAGACTTCCTCCTATGTTCACATGAACGAGAAAGGGGACACTCAGTTCATCCAAACAGGGCAGGGAGAAAACAGAGTCGGGGCACTATGAGCAGGTACCTTAATCATTCTACATTCCTACATGTCTGAAACTTTGCATAGAAAAAGTTAAAAAACCATACACTAAGTGACACCATTTAACCATGCTGGTGGAGGTTCAGGGCCACATTGCTCTGTCCCACACAGTGGCTGCCTGAGCTCAGCTATAATTAACACTCCAAGCTTCAAATCAAGGCTGATGGGAAAAGTTGTTTAAAGATACTGATGGAGTTAACATCCCTTTAGTCCCCATTCCTGTCCTCTGCATCTTCAGATATAATATAGGCTCTCTTTCCAGTATACATTTTTCTGATATTTTTAGATTTTTTTTTTTTTAATGTGCCGGGTCTTCATTGCTGGACACGGTCTCTCTCTAGCTGCAGCAAGCGGGGGCTGCTCTTTGCTGCGGTGCGAGGGCTTCTGATCGTGGAGGCTTCTCTCGTTGTGGAGCACAGGCCCCAGGCACACAGGCTTCAGCAGGCGCAGCACGTGGGCTCAGTGGTTTGCAGGGCGTGGGCTCTGGAGAGCAGGCTCAGCAGTTGTGGCCCACGGGCTTAGCTGCTCCGTGGTATGTGGGATCTTCCCAGACCAGGTATCGACTGGCAAGCAGCTCTGAACCACTGGACCACCCGCTTTTTAAAAAGCTGTGGAAAAATAAACATAACAGAGTTTGTCATTGTAACCTTTTTCAAGTCGGTGGCATTAAGTCCACTCACACTGTGGAGCCGGCGTCACCATTCATCTCCAGGACTGTTTCATCTTCCCACGCTGAAACCCTGTCCCCATCAAACACCAGCTCCTCTCCCTGCCCCCCCACTGTCTGTGACTGGCTCTGACTCCTCCAGGGACCTCACGTGAGGGGGTCACATAACATTTGTCTTCCTGTGACTGGCTTATCTCACTTGGCACAACGTCCTCCAAGTTCACCCGTGCTGTCTCACGGACACTTCGGTTGTTCCCACCTTTCAGCTTCTGTCAACAGTGCTGCTGCGAACATGGCTACACACCTCCCAGTCTATTTTTAACACATCTGTCACCAATACTAAATTTTTTAAAATCTGACACTCACACGATAGACACAATCAATGTCTTATAGCCAACTTTTATCATTCACATTATTTCTAAAGTCTGTGTACTGCTAGGTCATTTTGAGTAAATATGGCATTCTTAGGGTCTTCCCTGGTGGCTCAGGTGGTAAGGAATCCGCCTGCAGTGCAGGAGACCTGGGTTCAATCCCTTGGTGGGGACGATCCCCTGGGGAAGGATATGGCAACCTGCTCCAGTATTCTTGCCTGGGAAGTCCCATGGACAGAGGAGCCTGGTGGGCTACAGTCCATGGGGTCATAAAGAGTCGGACACGACTGAGTGACTAACACTTTGACTTTTGATGGCATTCTTACAACATAAACTAAGTATGTATTATTTTAGTATATTTATTTAAAATAAAATTTTAATAATTTTACTATACCTTTTAAATTTTATGCATTTATTCTCTTGATGGCTCAGTCGTGTCTGACTCTTTGCAACCCCATGATCCACAGCACGCCAGGCCTCCCTGTCCATCACCAACTCCCAGAGTTTACTCAAACTCATGTCCATTGAGTCAGTGATGCCATCCAACCATCTCATCCTCTGTTGTCCCCATTTCCTCCTGCCCTCTATCTTTCCCAGTATCAGGGTCTTTTCCAGTGAGTCAGCTCTTCATATCAGGTGGCCAAAGTTTTGGAGTTTCAGCTTCAACATCAGTTCTTCCAATGAACACCCAGGACTGATGTCCTTTAGGATGGACTGGTTGGATCTCGTTGCAGTCCAAGGGACTCTCAAGAGTCCTCTCCAACACCACAGTTCAAATGCATCAATTCTTCTGCGCTCAGCTTTCTTTAGTCCAACTCTCACATCCATACATGACTACTGGAAAAACCATAGCCTTGACTAGATGGACCTTTGTTGGCAAAGTAATGTCTCTGCTTTTTAATATGCTGTCTAGGTTGGTCATAACTTTCCTTCCAAGGAGTAAGCATCTTTTAATTTCATGGCTCCAATCACCATCTGCAGTGATTTTGGAGCTCCCCAAAATAGTCACTCAGTTTCCACTGTTTCCCCATCTATTTGCCATGAAGTGATGGGACCTGATGCCATGGTCTTAGTTTTCTGCATGTTGAGCTTTAAGCCAACTTTTTCACTCTCCTCTTTCACTTTCATCAAGAGGCTCTTTAGTTCTTCTTCACTTTCTGACAGTGGTAACTAAAAGCAAAAAGTGAAATTGCAGATAAGGGGGAGTCACTATAATAGTGTCATCATAATGGAGACTCTTCCCTTCTTGGTTCTAAAGATCTGACCATATAAATTGGCAGAGCGACTTTATAGGGAAATTCAGAAAATCAAGTAAAATGGGAATGTGTGCACTCTAAAACTGAGTGTTTCTGTCTCTGGAGAGGTATCTGTGCATAGGGAGACTGTACAAGGGTGTCCCCACCAGCATGAACTGAACTGAACTACTGTCAGTGTCAGTCCAAAAGTATTAAAAAATTCCAGAAATAAAAAACTCATTCATAAGTTTTACACTGTACACAGTTCTGAATAGCATGATGAAATTTTGCACCATCCTGTTCCCTCCTGCCCAGGACGTGAATCATTCCTTTGTCCAGCACATCCATGCTGGTTACCTAGCAGTCTCTGTTATCAGATGCATGGTATCACAATGTTTGTGTTCAAGCAACCCTTATTTTACTTAACAATGTCCCCAAAGTGCAAGAGTAGTGATACTCTGGCAAATTGGATACTCTCTTACTATGTCTAATTTATAAATTTAACATCTTCATAGTTACGTTTGTATAGGAAAAAGCATAGTTATTGGTAGGGGACAGTACCATTCATGGTTGGAGGCATCCACTGGGGGTCTTGGCATATATCTTTCCCCACCCACTTAACAGTGGGACTAAGTCATTTTCTTCTCCTTCAAAACCACTTAATGGAAAACATGCTTCATTTACCTGATTTATATACCCCAAATTTGAATCTGTGATAATTCAATGACTGGATTAAAATTCTACTTAACTAATATCTTGGGAAGAAAGTTCTCAGTGAGAACATCATCACTTAAAATTTGGGAGGAAGGAGCAGTGAAAAATCCTTTAGAAGATAAATGATTATTGAGCAAGAGATAAAGTAGGCTTGTCTAAACTATGGTAAATTTTCTTATTTATTACAGAAAATTCAGTGAGACTACAACAAAGAAATTTCTTATTTCTAGAGACTTTAATAAATTTAATGTAATGAAATCTTTTAAAATAGTGTCTAGAGTTAAATTCAATATCCTCCCCTCCATTATTACAAGTTAGTAAGGAATAACTCTAAGGTTAACAGATCAGCTAAGAGAAGACACTATGTGTATGTATGCTCAGTCGCCCATCGTGTCTAACTCTTTGTAACCCCATGGCCTGTAGCCCACGAGGCTCCTCTGTCCATGGGGCTTTACAGGCAAGAATACTGGAGTGGGGTGCAATTTCCTTCTCCAGGGAATCTTCCCAACCCAGGGATTGAACCTGAGTCTCCTGCATCTCCTGCATTGGCAGGAGGATTTTTTACCACTAGCATCACCTGGGAAGCCCCAGATATCAAAGAAAAATTTCCCCAAGGACATATAAAATGTAGTTAGATAAATGGACCCCTGTGCTTATCTATGATAATATCCCTATGCTGAACCATGAAAAACACCGTGTTTTATTTTACCCACAAATTTAAACTTAATCTACCATTCCAGCATCTCCTTACATCCTGAAATGTTTTAAAAAGTGTAATATGTGCCTGGCCTAAATTTAAAAAAATATCTATGTGGTAGTGAAAAGCCTTCCCTGGTCGCTCAATCAGTAAAGAATCTGCCTTCGGTGCTGGAGACCCAGGTTTGATTCCTGGGTCAGGAAGATCCCCTGGGGAAGGAAATGGCAACCCACTCCAGTATTCTTGCCTGGAAAATCTCATGGACAGAAGAGCCTGGGGGGCTGCAGTCCAAGGGGTTGCAAAGATTTGGACACAACTTAGCAACTAAACCAGCGAAAAGGAAAATGAAATCATTCTATATTGAAAATACATTCTATACAGAAAATCAGATTACATTAATAGCATTTTTAGTATTCAGGTTGCTCTCTGAACTTGTGAATTACCAAAACAGGACATGAAAAGTTTTAAGTCATAGAAATGAATGTAAGCCTAGGAATTCCTGGCTTTTTGAAATGGTTTTACTTACGTGAGCCTTTATTCAAGAAGAGTCACTCATCTGAGACAAGCTTCACTAAATACTAATGCTATCAAGCGTCAAAGACATTCTGTGGTGCACCTGAGAGATAAACACCGACGTCCAGGTTCCGATTCAGGGAAGTCAGAATTTAGGGTGCCTCCTCAGCTTCCTCTTCCACTTAGACTTTCCAAACCTGAACAATCAAGAGACACTCAGCTGGGTCTCTGTGCAGAGGCCGCTGGGTGTGCTTACATGGAAAGATGGCTTTAGCCCATCTCTCCACAGGCCAGGAATCTTGCTGTCGCATCAGAAGTCTGACAGTACCTGTCACGTCACAGGGAAAGAGGGGGTCCCCAGAGTAAAGGACTTCCTTCATCCTCAGAAATGATAAGAAGCAACATGCGGATGAAGACTTCTTTGTGTATAGTTCTGTTTCCAAGGCCATATGAATCTGGGTTTTTCATCAGGGGCCAATCAGGGAATATTCTCCAGTAAGTTATTTTAGACCCTCTGTCGTCGCAAGGTGCGTGGACAGCTGCAAAGAGAGTGGCCAGCTCTGGCTGCTGCCACCCAGCAGAGCAATCCCAGCCCCAGACTCCAGGTGGATTCCTTGCGTAAAGCACGGCCTCCATGAAGCATTATTGCTGAAAGGGTTTAACTTGATCCAATTAAGGCTTTAGCTAGAGCTTTAATTGTATCTTCTTCTAGAAGATAGAGGAGGTTGATTATAGTAATTAGCTGATATATTTTCATTATTAGAGAAAAACCATTACGGAAACTACATCAGCCAATTTTGTTCTTTGAAAGAAATTCACCAGCTCCTGGAGACTCCAAATTAGCCCAGAGGGGGTGTGACAACACTGGATGCCAGTCACCCGAGACTCTCCCTACCAGCACAGTCACAGCACAAGACAGTGTCTTTACTTCCCTGCTGGCTCAGCTGGTAAAGATCCGCCTGCAGTGCAGCAGACCTGGGTTCAATCCCAGGTTGGGAAGATTTCCTGGAGAAAGGAAAGGCTACCCAGTCCAGTATTCTGGCCTGAATAATTCCATGGACTGTATAGTCCATGGGGTCGCAATGAGTCAGACATGACTGAGCAACTTTCACTTACCTGTTAACACTGGCAAAAAAAATGTAAGGGAAGCTAATGGCTAGCCCAGTTTCCCAGGTGATACAGTGGTAAAGAACCCTCCTGCCAATGCGATTCCTTGGTCAGGAAGATCCCCTGGAAGAAGAAATGGCAACCCACTTCAGTATTCTTGCCTGGGAAATCCCAGGGACAGAGGAGTCTGGTGAGCTACAGTCCATGGGGCCGCAAAGAGGCAGATACTATTTACTGACTAAAACTAGAGTGTAAACTGTAAAAATGGATTTGGTTGACCTGATGATTAGAAAGGGCCAGCAAGACCTCAAAGGGAAACTAAAAGGAAGGCGGAGTTTGTGCAGGTAACTGAGGCTCTATACAGTCACCTGTGTTCACTGGGCAAGAGCTGGTCCTCAAGTTGTGTGTGGCCAAGCCAGAATTCTCCTAAATCTGCTATATTTAATATATGTTATTTTTTTATTGAGATATAATTGACATAACATCAGGTTGGGCTTCCCCGGTGGCTCAGTGGTAAAGAATCTGCCTGCAGTGAGGGAGCCCCAGGAGACCCAGGTTTGATCCCTGGGTCAGAAAGATCCCCTGGAGGAGGGCATGGCAACCCTCTCCAGTACTGCTGCCTGAAGAATCCCATGGAAAGAGGAGCCTGTCGGGCTACAGTCCATGGGGTCACAGAGAGCTGGACACGACTGACTGACTGAGCATGCATACATGCAACATTATGTTAGTTTCAGGTATACAACATAATGATTTGATATATGAATATACTGTGAAACGATCACCACAGTAAGTTTAGTTAACACCCATACCCATAATTCTTACATATTTTTTTCTTGCAATTTTAAGTTTTAAGATCTACTCTCAGCAACTTTCATCAAATACGTAATACAGTATTATTAACTATAGTCACCATATTCTACATTTCATCTCCCGCATCTACTTTATAACTGGAAATTTGTATCTTTTGATCCCCTTCACCCATTTTGCCTACCCACACCCTTGCCTTTAGCAAGCACCAGTTTAGAAAGATCAGTGAATCCCATACAGGACAAATACTTAACAAACAAACTGCTTAAAACTAAAGGCAAAGAAAATAGTTTGAAGTCTATCAGGGGAAAATGATGCATTTTGTATAGAGGAAACAATATTCAAATTACAGTGTCCTTTAATAAAGAAGTGAATGTATGAACAAATTGTGTTATTTTACTTATAACTTCTGAGAGCTTCTTTGAGTCTATAACTTCAATATCTGTGTTATCTTGGGTATGGCATCTATGTATTTATTGTGCCTTAGTATATGGGTCACATTTTCCTGTTTCTTTATATGTTGAGTAATTTTGAACTGTATTTTGGACTTCTGAATATTGTATTATGTTTTGAGGCCTATTACAATCCTCTGGGGAATGTTTATGCTTTTGTTTTAGAGGAAAACTGAAAGTTCTGCTTCATCTTCTCTTTGGCCTGTTCCAGTCTCAGCTGTGTTGGTTCGGGTCTATCCAGTGTGTGTTCCCGGCTGTGCCGAGACTTGTGAGGGGCATACACAGAACTCAGTTCAGTTCAGCTCAGTCACTCAGTTGTGTCCAACTCTTTGCAACCCCATGGACTGCAGCACGCCAGGCTTCCCTGTTCTTCACCAACTCCCAGAGCTTACTCAAACTCATATACATTGAGTCGGTGATGGCATCCAACCATCTCATCCTCTGTCATCCCCTTCTTCTCCTGCCTTCAATCTCCCCTCACATCAGCGTCTTTTCTAGTGAGTCAGTTCTTCACATCAGGTGGCAAAAGTGTTGGAGCTTCAGCTTCAGCATCAGTCCTTCCAATGAATATTCAGGACTGATTTCCTTTAGGATGGACTGGTTGGATCTCCTTGCTGTCCAAGGGTCTCTCAAGAGTCCTCCAACACCACAATTCAAAAGCATCAATTCTTCGGTGCTCAGCTTTCTTTATGATCGAACTTTCACATCCATACATGATTACTAGAAAAACCATAGCTTTGACTAGACAGATCTTTGTCAGCAAAATCATGTCTCTGCTTTTTAATATACTGTCTAGGTTTGTCATAGCTTTTCTTCAAGGACCCACCGTCTTTTAATTTCATGGCTGCAGTCACCATCTGCAGTGATTTTGGAACCCCTAGAAACAAAATCTCTCACCGTTTCCATCATTTCCCCACCTATTTGCTGTGAAGTGATGGAACCGAATGCCATGATCTTTGTTTTTCTAATGTTGAGTTTTAAGTCAGCTTTTTCACTTTCCTCTTTCATTTTTATCAATAGTCTCTAGTTCATCTTCGCTTTGTGCCATAAGGGTAACATCATCTGCATATCTGAGTTTATTGGTATTTCTCGCTGCAATCTTGATTCCAGCTTGTGCTTCATCCAGCTCAGCATTTCGCATGATGTACTTTACTCTGCATGTAAGTTAAATAAAAAGGGTGACAATATACAGCCTTGACATACTCCTTTCCCTATGTGGAACCAGTCTGTTGTTCCATGTCTGGTTCTAACCATTGCTTTTGACCTGCATACAGATTTCTCAGGAGGCAGGTAAGGTGGTCTGGTATTCCCATCCCTTTAAGAATACATAGAATTAGAAAGGCCCTTCTCTGGTGGTCTCCCCTGTGGGGTTCCCTCCGACAGTCTCTGGCCCTCACAGGCCCTTTAGTCTGTTTCCTCTGGCCAGAAGTATATTATTTCTGTTACCATTGTCATGTCGATCCATGAGATCTTCAGAAGTCCATGTGAGAAAAGAAGTGGAAACTTGACACCTATGTAGGCTGCATCTCCAAGATTTGACTTCTTCCACAATTAGCTTGTTTTTGTGTACTTATCAGAGTCCTCAGCTAGTTTTGAAAAAATATTTTGTCCAAATATTTCAGCCACAATTAACAAGAGGAATGGATTCCACTGGTCTGGAACTGGATAGTATTATTAATTTCAATTTATAAAAATTTCATGTCTAGGATTTTTATGAGTCCTTTTTATTCCTTTAACAGGTGTCATGTTCATATTAGACTGGTGGTTATTCCATGTCTACAACCATAGCCAACCCCCAGATTTCCTCTGTGCCCCTCTGTTATGTTTTCTTTTTGTTTCTTCTTGGCCCTTTGTCCATCTCCAGACAGTAATTGTTCTATTTTGTCTCACTTTAGAGTTTGAAACTGTGTTAAGAGCTCTGTCTCTTAGGAGACTGATTAGAATTAGAAGTTTGTGTCTTCTTAGATAGTTGTAGAGTTACATTATCTACTAGGTACTTGTCAGCCACAAATATAAACTAAATAGATTTAGGAGAAAAAGCATAACTCCATACATTTAAATTATTCAAGACAGCATATCCTGTACACCACCATTAATCATTCCGAAATGGTGAATTGGCTCACTTAAGACAAGTTATCTGTCACTGAATAATTAGACATTTACTGTCCTTCCCCTTTATGAATTTTAAGAACTTGATCCTTCGTTTTTCAGTGCGGATTAGCACAAAGGGACTGATGGTGGCATAGCCATTGCCCACGAGCATCTGGACAAAAAGAAGACCTGGGTTACTCTTCCTCAACATTCCTGAGAAGGAAGTGACCATGCAGTCCAGAAAGTACATGACCACAAAGAAGCTCATGAGCAGCAGAATGGTCTCGGAGGCCCTTTCTTCTGGGGATGCTTTCATTAAAAGCGTGGTGCTGTGAAGGTGCTGTGACTGCCTCTTATGCCTGTGCAGGAGAGTCACCATGTACGCACTTGAGAGGGCCGTGAGCCCTATAAGAGAGACATCCCAGAAGGTCACCAGGGGGAAATATATGTACCTGAGAAAGTAACTCAAAGTCCAAAGAGAGCAGGATTCGGTGATAGCCAGAAAACTGTCCGAGGTCACGTTGGGTGTGGCAATGGTTGAGACTAAATAGCGACTATTAATGGACATGTTAAAGACCCAGAGGAGGAGAAAGCAGCGTAGGCTGTGATTTGACAATTTAAGTTTGAATTTTGCCAAACAGGAGTTTCTGAGGTTGAGGGTGATGGCCTGGAAGACGCTCAGCAGACAGGTGGTACAAATGGAGAGGTCCCTTGTCATCCTGTGTAAGTAGAAAGCTGATTTACATTTGATGTCATCCCAAGCGTTCTGACACCCAAAGATGTCTGTACCTATGAACCCCACGGCTACTAGCATGACTATGTGGATTAGGGCCAGGTGACTAATCATCAGATCAGTGGGCTTGGGTCTGTGCTCGAGAAGGAAGGTGTGGACGTGGAAGAGAAGAAGGATAGTGTTGGCTGAGATCCCAATACCAACCTCGCAGAAGAATGCATTTCTTATAGCAATAGAACTGAAGGGTTTATCTTTATCCATCTCTATGGGGACATCTATTTATAGTAAATGTCTGAAGAGAAAAGCAAGAAAAATTCTCTTTACCACAAATATTACCTTCGCCATTTTCAACCAACACTATTACCATGATCAAAACATGTGGACTGATCCGAATGCATCCATTTCAATGCATCCATGGACGTGATACTCAGGTCTGCCTTCACGCCTACCTGGGTGTCATTATGCTTCTCTCCCCCAGTCCACCCCTGTGCAACCCACTCACGGTGGATAATGTAGCCCATTACTGGGCTGGGCTCTAGTGGTACTGCTAAAATTAACTGTCATACTTTATAGAAGTTAGTTGCTCACTTTTACCTTGCTTTTTACTTTTCACAGTCAACAGTCATTACTAAAACCACTGGCAAATCTTTCTCTATAGGAAAATTCCATAGTAGATGCAGAAAAGTTGATCCAGGAAGGTGACAAACAGTAACACAATCAAAAGCACCCACTTACATTAGCTGGCATGGAGTGCCAGGAGAGACAAGAGGAATTATGACACTAATCATCCAACTACATCCAGACTTCAAGGTTCATAGACAACTCTATTAGTGAGAAACGTACTGCAAATATTTATTTGTTTATTTTTACATAAATATGATAAAGAAAGATCCTGAGTGCCACAACTAAGATCCAGCGCAGATAAATAAATAAACATTTTTTAGAAAAGAAAGATATATATCTATTTCTGTGCTTCATTAGAAAACATATTCTGGAAAATATGAATATTTCATTAAAATAAGCTAAAATAAATCCTATTGTGTGTGTCCTTGCACATCCATGCTTCATCACACTTACTACTTGAACTGCACACCACTGCTCAGGAGAGCAGTGACAGAGCAGAAACTTTTCCCATCAATAGGGTGACCTATGAGACCTTCTTCAAACAAGCCTCTTAGCAGTGACTGATGTTCAATGGTATCTGGCTTTCCTAACGTACCAAGCACAAAAAATCTCATTTATACACCTGAGATGCCCTCACAGGGGCTTGATCATAATGACCTAAGTCACAGGCACAATAACATAAAAGAAAATTCTGAAACGGGTCATATTCTAAGAGGCTACACTGAGAAAGAGGAAAGAAAAGTTATGTGGGAAAATTAGGAAACAAAAACAAAAGATAAAACAAGGAAAACAAAACAACACATAAATGGAGTGATACATGTCAATGAGAAACAGGCATTCATTTGGGAAAATTACCACTAGGAGTTGCTGTAACTGATGGCACAGACTGAGGCTCAGAGCTGAGGAAGTAATCACTTTAGACACTGTATCACTGTGCAATTATGTGATACACAGTGCCATCCGAATGGGCCACACACTACTGAAGAATGTTAAGGTCATTTCACTCGAGCCAGGGCTCAGAGAAGTGATGAGTGTGAGTGGGAAGAGGGCACCCCGCACCAGGCCCCAAGGTAAATGTGGATGTTGTGACCTTGTGGACAGTGACAGGGTGAAGGAAAGGAGAGAGCATGTGTTCACTGTACAACACGAGCAGAATAATTCCCTGGGTTGGAGATAAGGCATAAACAGTGTGATTTATGTTCAGCAATATGCGATGTGCCACAGACACATGAAAGAGCATATCTTGGTTTCTCACTGTATAACTATCACCTTCACTTCCATCGTTGCTATCCTCTTTTATAAAGTAGGGATGGACAGAAAGGATCTGGGAGGAGAGAGTGACAATATGCCGTGTATGTGGTTTGGGTTAGGGTTAGGGTTAGGGATTGTGGGTGTGCTAGAAAACACGTTCCACCTTGTGGCACATTCTAGCGGGAGAACTGGGAAGAGAAAAATGGAGAAAGAGCCTGAAAAGTCAAGGAAGCAAAATCACCACCATCCAGATGTCAGTGATGGGTACAGAGCATCTGAAAACATATGAAGTTCAGGAGAATGAAAAAGAAACCTGAGTACGGTCGAAAATGTTAACAGCAGCAGTTTCCTAAACACATGGGTGAGAATTATCTACTGTTTTTACAGATTTCAAGAATTGCAAAGTATAGCTTAGAATGGTTGCTTACACATGGCTGGGTGTTTACAGCACCAATATTTTTACATCTATTCTGTGAAAAATCAAAACAAGAGTAATCATTATTACAAACATAAAGGAAAACCCCAGAGGTACTTTATCACAAACCCAAAAAGTCCTACATGAGAATGGGTCTGGTTTACTTGCTTCAGAGTTGTTTTTTTTTTTTAGATTTTTTACTTTATCATCCTCTTCTTTGTACTTCAGTAACAAAAAAAGATCAGTTCACATTTCTCTCATAATAAATTCACAAGATATAGTTTGGAAAGAAAATCTAAAACTCAAGCATAGAGGTCAGGGCAGATGAAAATGTTTTTTGTTCCAAATTTTCCTTCTAATGAAATGGGTTCTGGCATAACCGAAATGAAAGGGAACAGATATTTTTAAAAAGAATAACCTATGGAGAAAAGAGAAGTAGACACAAAGTCTTTCTCCTCACCAAATACTGTTGACTCTACGTTAGGTCTCCAGCAGACAGGCAGGGACACGCCTACCATCAGCACTGTTTTGCTTTATTTTTTATGTAATCACAGCCTCATTTTCACTGTCCTCTGATTTGAAATTCCCTAACTGCTGGAGCATAGTCCTATCTACATTAATTTGAAACTCATGAAGGTAAAACTGGGACAAGAAAAATCTTCATGAGAAAAAAGTGGTAAATATTTTGTAGGAATATGAGGGTAAACTCTCTTTACAAAGTCATGTTTCAAACAAAGGATCTGGTTTTCTTCTAAATGCTTAGTTTTTTTTTTTAAATAACCCAAACCCCACAGGGCACTTATTTTTAAAAACTCTAATTGATTTATGAAAATGAGAGAAATGAAACTGAGCATATTTAACAAAAACCCAGTCAGAGCTAAAAATTTTTTCCTTTAAGAAAAATATGATTATATTAGGAATACTCTAACATAACAGTATAATCTCTTCCTTGAAAACTGAAATAGCAAGTAAATAAAAGTAATTTTATTCAGGGAAAAAAATACCTATCAACAATTAACTAATTTAGTATTTCACATGAAAAAACCCATTAATTTTATGAGTCACCAACTTAAAGGACTAACTATACTAACAAGAACATTTCTCCACTCCATTAAAGAGAAAACCATCCTCTGACCTGGGAGATGGTTAGAGCAGAATGGTTCATCTGAAAGAAACATCACTATTAGACCAAATTTGCCTCTTTCTCCAGCCTGCCCATCCATACACTGGTTCTAAGTGTGTGGAACAAAGAGGCACTTACCCAGATGGGTGTGTGGGGTGATCCGTGTATGTGAAAGGGACTGGAACAATTTCAAGGCAAGGATGTCATTAGCTCATCTCTCTGCAGGCCTGTAATTTTAGTGTCTAGATAGGTGACAAGATCCAGCTGGGGACAAAAGAACCATGCTGTCCCCAGTGGAACATTTTACTTGTCTATTAATTTTAATTTATTCTCTCCAGGAAAATAAATATCCGGGAAGATCTTACTCAAAACTTTTCTGTAAATTCCCTTGCCACATCTGAGTGGAAGGATCAAAAAGGTAACAGTCATGGTAGAAAATACTAGTTCTCTCATTTTGATCCTAAGATCGAATTAAAATAATCCCATTTCAACTCTGTAATGTCCTTCTCTGGGGTGAGAGATCCTGATCCCTCCAGTGAGTTCCAGTGGTTCTAAGTGTCCTCCACCTAGAGTATGTGATGGACACCCTCACCCTTAGGTCAGTTCTCAGGTGGGGCATGTATTACCAGATTCTGAGTATTAGTATTCATATAGTTCATGATTTCAAAACCTTCATTTATGTTCTAAGCTGTGAGTCAATCTTAAACGTGAACTGAAAGGAAATAAAAGAAAAAATAGAAAAAAGAGGCAGAGCTAGAGGTTCAGAGCTGAGGTAACAACAGGAATATTGAACATAATTAAAGCTGAGGTGTCGCCTACCTCAACTCAACTGTATGAGGAACCTGAATGACCTGGCCCTCTTCCTAACAGAGGCAGCCAAGAGTCTGCACTTTCTCTGAAGTAAACAATATCAAATTATGCTTCAGTCTCAAATGTAGTTTACACAAAATTATATAAACAACTATAAAACATGTGACAAAATGGGGCCCCGTAACTTATAATCAAAAGAAAACATAATCTCTGGAAGCAGACCCACCCATGCTCTAGGTATTAGAATTAGGAGACAGTGCTTTAAAACAACTGGGGCTTCCCAGGTGACGCAGTGGTAAAAAATTCGTCTGCCAATGCAGGAGATGTAAGAGATGTGGGTTCAATCCTTGAATGGGGAAGATTCCCTGGAATAGGAAATGGCAACCCACTCCAGTATTCATGCCTGAAAAATTCTGTGGACAGAGGAGTCTGGCAGGCTACAGTCCATGGGGTCACAAAGAGTTGGACACGACAGAGCAACTGAGCGCGCGCACACACACACACACACACACACACACACACACACACACACTTGAACACAACTATATCAATATTTTAAAGGTTAGAGGAGATACAACAGATGAAAAGACTTTCCGTAGAGACATGGAAACCTAAAAGGAACTAAATAGAAATGTAAAAAATTATATATATATATATATAATGTCTACAATCTAAAATTTCAAATGGGAGGACTGGACACCACAGAGAAAAGCTTCAAGGAACTTCAGAACAAGTTAACAGACATCCAAACTCATTTAGGGAAGGAAAAGATTTTTTAATGAAATAAGCATAAATAGGGTAATAAGCATTCTATAATATGTGCTATTAGATTCTCTGAAAGAAAAGAAAATACTGGGAGAAAATAATGGTCAAAGTTTTCCCAAATATGACACAGACCAAGAATCTGAACAAATGCTAAGAAAAACAGAAAGAAAACAAGCCCTCAGGGACTTCCCCAGTGGCCCAGTGGTTAAGAATCTGCCTTGCAATGCAAGGGACATGGGTTTGATCCCTCGTTGGGGAGCCGGGACCCCAGAGGCTGCGGAGAAACGCAGCCCACGTGGGGAAACTACTGACTCCAAGGGCCAAGACTAGGGAGCCCACGCGCACCCAGTAAAGGTTCCGACGCCGCCACCGAGACGCGACGCAGCCAAACAAATGAATAATGAATGTTAAAAAAGAGAACAAGACTCTGCACAGCACAGTGAAACTGTTCAAAAGCAAAGAGAAAAGGGAAAAACCTTAAAAGTAGCCAAAACGAGAGACATTTTAAAAAGATGAAAAATGACAAAAATCAGAGACCTCAGCCTATCAAAAATTCTGCAATCAGAAGACAATGAAACATTATCTGAAAAGTTAAAAGGTTTTCCTACAGATTTCCATATCTAGTGAAGATCATATCTTAAGATGAGAACAATATTTTTTAGAAATATAAAAGTTGAGAGAGCTAATTAGTAGCATAAACAAATAAATGAGATATAAACACGTATAACAGAAGGTTCTTGAGGATGTAATCAAGAAATAAGTGATTGAAACGTGGATCCGCAGGAAGAAATAAAGAATAAAAATGACAAATATGTAAAGAATACAAAAAACTATGCTTTTTTTCTCTTAATTAAAAAAAAATCTAATGACTGTTTAAAGCAAAAAGAACAATAGATTGTGGGATTGATGACATTTGTAGAACTAAAATATAGGACAAAGGATAGAGGGGGGTATAGGTGCAAAAATCCTTAACAAAATATTAGCAACTCAAATCCACCAATGCATAAAAAGATACAAACAGTAGGACTAAGTGGATTCATTCCCACCTAGGGTGGGTCAACATTTGAAAATCAGTGATCATAATCCATTATGTCAACTGAGAAAAAGAAAACATCATATATAATAACCACATCAACAGATGCAGAAAACACATTTGACAAAATCCAACACCCACTCTTCATAAAAGAAAAAAAAAAAAAAAAAGAACTCAACAAACTAACATGAGAGGGGGAGTTTCTTTCCCTGATAAAGGGCAACTACCAAACATGTACCATTAACATCATACTTAAAGGTAAGCTGTCTTCCCTCTAAGATCAGGAACACGGTAAGATAATGACACTCTTTTACACATTCAGTAGGGTATATGAAATTATATACCAAGCAACAAACATGTGGCAAGGATGCTAATCAGCTACAAGTCTCAGACACCACTGGTGGGAATGTAAAATGATAGGATGACTCTGGAAGGTTGCAGCAGTTTCTTATTGAGTCAAACATAAACCTACCCTTTTGCTCTGCAATTCCACATATTAATATGCATTTATCCCAGAAAAAATGCAAAACACATCCACACACACACACACACAAAAAGACTTGTACATTCAAGGCAGCATTCACGGTAGACAACAGTTGGAAACAATCCAAATGTCCTTGAAGAAGTGAATGAACGAACAAATTGTTATTTTACTTTAGCGCAATACTGCTCAACAATCCAAGTGACAGAACCACTTCCACAGGCATTGTTATGCCAAATAAAAGAAACCAGACTCACCGAGTAAATACTGCCTGATGTCACATGTTCCAGTGAAGTCAGAGTTGACCTAAGGTGAAAATGAAACCACAATGGGGCTGCCTGTAGAGTGTAGAGGGGCGAACTGTGCAGGCACCTGAGCAAGTCTTCTGGGAAAGTGGAAATACCCTATGCTGTGATTGGCTTGGAGGTTTCACAAGTGCTTCCATTTGTTAAAATTGTGTGGATAAGGTTTGTACATTTAAACAATAAGTTGAAACCACTAGTGGAGGTGATGGAATTCCAGTTGAGCTATTTCAAATCCTAAAAGATGATGCTGTGAAAGTGCTGCACTCAAATTTGGAGAACTCAGCAGTGGCCACAGGACTGGAAAAGGTCAGTCTTCATTCCAATCCCAAAGAAAGGCAATGCCAAAGAATGCTCAAACTACTGCACAATTATTCTTGCCTGGAGAATCCCATGGACGGAGGAGCCTGGTAGGCTACAGTTCACAGGGTCGCAGAGTCGGACACGACTGAGCGACTTCACTTTCACTTTCACACACTAGTAAAGTAATGCTTAACATTCTCCAAGCCACGCTTCAGCAATACATGAACCGTGAACTTCCAGATGTTCAAGCTGGTTTTAGAAAAGGCAGAGGAACCAGAAATCAAATTGTCAACATTCGTTGGATCATCGAAAAAGCAAGAGAGTTCCAGAAAAACATCTATTTCTGCTTTATTGACTATGCCAAAGCCTTTCACTGTATGGATCACAATAAACTGTGGAAAATTCTGAAAGAGATGGGAATACCAGAGCACCTGACCTGCCTCTTGAGAAACCTGTATGCAGGTCAGGAAGCAGCAGTTAGAACTGGACATGGAACAACAGACTGGTTCCAAATAGGAAAAGGAGTATGTCAAGGCTGTGTATTGTCACCCTGCTTATTTAACTTATATGCAGAGTACATCATGAGAAACGCTGGACTGGAGGAAGCACAGGCTGGAATCAAGATTGCCAGGAGAGTAGATGGCAGAGGAGTAGGACGGAGAGACCACTTTCTCTCCTAGAAATTCATCAAAAGAATAACTGAACGCAGAGCAAACTTCACAAAACTACTTCTGATCGCTAGCTGAGGTCATCAGGCGCCCAGAAAAGCAGCCCATTGTCTTCGAAAGGCGGTAGGACAAAATATAAAAGATAAAAAGCAAGACAAAAGAGCTAAGGACGGAGATCCGTCCCGGGAAGGGACTTAATAGAGGACGTTCCCAGACACCGGGAAACCCTCACTCTGGCGGGCCTGGAGGAAGTGTTGGAATCTCAGAGTTTGAATCTGACTGGGAGGGATACAATAAATAAAACCCACAGATTACGAGCCTAAAAGCAACTCCCAGCAGAAAAGTACCCCAGACGCCCGCATCCGCCACCAGCAAGTGGGGGCGGAACGGAGAGGAGCGGGCGGCATTGCTTGGGGCAGGGTCCGGGCCTGAGCGCCCTGAGGACAATCAGAGGGAGCTTGTGTGAGTTCCCAGCTTGAACTGTGGGAGAGCAAAAGAGAGAGAAAATTAACCGGCCAGAACACACTGCCGGCCGCTCGCAGAACAAAGGGACCGAGATTCTGGGTGGCCGAAGTCCGCCGGGAGGGTCGTGGCGAGACGGAGGGCGCGGGCGCCCGACCGGCGCGGGCTGGAACTGGGGCTGGGGACGCGGAGGGCAGAGGGCGCGCACACCTGACTGGCGCCGGCGGGGACTGAGACTGGGACCGCGCAGGGCAGAAGACGCGCCGCACCAGGGGAGAGAGCGCCCGTCAAGCGCCTGGCTGCCTGGGCCGCTCCGGTGGCGTGGGGACGGAGCGCATGCCCAGCTTTGTGCGCTGCGCTTTTGTGAATCGCCCGAGGGCTGGAGCCGCGCGCAGCTTCATACAGAGCAGCCCGGAGCCTGAGCAGCGCAGACCGAGAAAAGAACACCGGCCCCTCCCCGCACAGCCCCTCCCCGCACCGCGACGGAACTAGTTACCTCCATAAGAATCCACCTCCGCCCCCTGTGTCAGGGCGGGAATTAAGCGCGGAAGAGACCGGCAACAGAACCCAAATAAACAAAGGGAACCGCTTCAGAAGGGACCGGTGCAACAGATTAAAACCCCTGAAGAAACCACCGACTGACTACACCGGAAGGGCCTGTAGATATCGAGAAGTGTAAGCTGAAACGAGGAGCTATCTGAAGCTGAGCCGAACCCACACTGACCGCAACAGCTCCAGAGAAATTCCTAGGTATATTTTTTCTTTTTCTTTTCTTTTCTTTTTCTTTTAAGTAAGGGAAAAAAAATTTTTTTTTCTTTTTTCTTGGTTCTCTTTTATTTTCCTTTAAAAATTCCCTATTACTCCCCCATTACTCCTTAACTTTCATTTTCATAGATTTTTACGATTTTTTTAATTAGGCAAAACAATTTTTTTTCTCTTTTTCTTTTTTTCTTTTTCTTCTTTTTTTTTCTTTTCTTTTTTCTTCTTCTCTTCTATTTTTTCTTTTTCTTTCTCTCTTATTTCTTTTAAAGCCCTCTAGCACTCCTTTTACTACGCCTTAATTTTCATTTTCAATACACTATAACCTTACAGAAGAAAGAGAAGGGAAAGAAAAAAAAAGAAGAGAAACCCTATTTTTAAACCAAACTTCATATATATTTCTAAAATTTCTTTTGTGTGTTTTGGTTTTTGTTTTTAATATAGTATTTTTAAGAGTCTAACCTCTACTCTAGATTTTTAACTTTTGTTTTTCAGTATATGATATAAATTGTGAACATTTAAGAATCCAATATTCAGCTCCCATTTTTATTCAGGAGTGTGTTGATTATTCTCTCCCAATCTTGACTCTGTTTTCTCCCTCAGAACACCTCTATTTCCTCCTTTCCCCTTCTCTTCCCAATCCAATTCTGTGAATCTTTGTGGGTGTCTGGGCTACGGAGAACACTCTGGGATCAGACAACTTCGTAGATCTGTCTCTCTCCTCTTGAGTCCCCCTCTTTCTCCTCCTGCCCATATCTATCTCCCTCCTCCCTCTCCTCTTCTCCATGTAACTCGGTGAACCTCTCTGGGTATCCCTAACGGGGGAGAAACTTTCCACCATTAACCTAGAAGTTTTATTATCAGTGCTGTATAGTTGGAGAAGTCCTGAGACTACAGAAAGAATAAAACTGAACTCCAGAAGCAGGAGACTTAAGCCCAAAACCTGAGAACACCAGAAAACTCCTGACTACATGGATCTTTAAGTAATAAGTGACCGTCCAAAAGCCTCCATACCTACACCGAAACCAACCACCACCCAAGAGCTAATAAGGTTTAGAGCACGACATACCACGCAAATTCTCCAGCAACGCAGGAACATTGCCCTGAATGTCAACATACAGACTGCCCAAGGTTACACCTAACACATAGACCCATCTCAAAACTCATTACTGGGCACTCCATTGCTATCCAAAGAGAAGAAATCAAGATCCGCACACCAGAACACTGACGCAAGCTTCGCTAACCAGGAAACCTTGACAAGCCAATCATCTAACCCCACCCACTGGGTAAAACCTCCACAATAAAAAGGAACCACAGACCTCCAGAATACAGAAAGCCCACTCCAGACACAGCAATCTAAACAAGATGAAAAGGCAGAGAAATACCCAACAGGTAAAGGAACATGAAAAAAGCCCACCAAGTCAAACAAAAGAGGAGGAGATAGGGAATCTACCTGAAAAAGAATTTAGAATAATGATAATAAAAATGATCCAAAATCTTGAAAGCAAAATGGAGGTACAGATAAATAGCCTGGAGACAAAGATTGAAAAGATGCAAGAAATGTTTAATAAAGATCTAGAAGAAATAAAAAAGAGTCAATTAAAAATGAATAATGCAATGAATGAGATCAAAAACACTCTGGAGGGAACCAAGAGTAGAATAACGGAGACAGAAGATAGGATAAGTGAGGTAGAAGATAAAATGGTGGAAATAAATGAAGCAGAGAGGAAAAAAGAAAAAAGGATCAAAAGAAATGAGGACAACCTCAGGGACCTCTGGGACAATGTGAAACGCCCCAACATTCGAATCATAGGAGTCCCAGAAGAAGAAGACAAAAAGAAAGGCCATGAGAAAATACTCGAGGAGATAATAGCTGAAAACTTCCCTAAAATGGGGAAGGAAATAGCCACCCAAGTCCAAGAAACCCAGAGAGTCCCAAACAGGATAAACCCAAGACAAAACACCCCAAGACACATATTAATCAAATTAACAAAGATCAAACACAAAGAACAAATACTAAAAGCAGCAAGGGAGAAACAACAAATAACACACAAAGGGATTCCTATAAGGATAACAGCTGATCTATCAATAGAAACCCTCCAGGCCAGAAGGGAAAGGCAGGACATACTGAAAGTAATGAAAGAGAATAACCTACAACCTAGACTACTGTACCCAGCAAGGATCTCATTCAGATATGAAGGAGAAATCAAAAGCTTTACAGACAAGCAAAAGCTGAGAGAATTCAGCACCACCAAACCAGCTCTTCAACAAATGCTAAAGGATCTTCTCTAGACAGGAAATGCAGAAAGGTTGTATAAACGTGAACCCAAAACAACAAAGTAAATGACAACGGGACCACACCTATCAATAATTACCTTAAATGTAAATGGGTTGAATGCCCCAACCAAAAGACAAAGATTGGCTGAATGGATACAAAAACAAGACCCCTATATATGCTGTCTACAAGAGACCCACCTCAAAACAAGGGACACATACAGACTGAAAGTGAAGGACTGGAAAAAAATATTTCACGCAAACGGAGACCAAAAGAAAGCAGGAGTCGCAATACTCATATCAGATAAAATAGACTTTCAAATAAAGGATGTGAAAAGAGACAAAGAAGGACACTACATAATGATCAAAGGATCAATCCAAGAAGAAGATATAACAATTATAAATATATATGCACCCAACATAGGAGCACCGCAATATGTACGGCAAACACTAACGAGTATGAAAGAGGAAATTAATAGTAACACAATAATAGTGGGAGACTTTAATACCCCACTCACAACTATGGATAGATCAACTAAACAGAAAATCAACAAGGAAACACAAACCTTAAATGATACAATGGACCAGCTAGACCTAATTGATATCTATAGGACATTTCACCCCAAAACAATCAACTTCACCTTTTTCTCAAGTGCACACGGAACCTTCTCCAAAATAGATCACATCCTGGGCCATAAATCTGGTCTTGGAAAATTCAAAAAAATTGAAATCATTCCAGTCATCTTTTCTGACCACAATGCAGTAAGATTAGATCTCAATTACAGGAAAAATATTGTTAAAAATTCCAACATGTGGAGGCTAAATAACACGCTTCTGAATAACCAACAAATCATAGAAGAAATCAAAAAAGAAATCAAAGTATGTATAGAAATGAATGAAAATGAAAACACAACAACCCAAAACCTATGGGACACTGTAAAAGCAGTGCTAAGGGGAAGGTTCATAGCATTACAGGCGCACATCAAGAAACAAGAAAAAAGCCAAATAAATAACCTAACTCTACACCTAAAGCAATTAGAGAAGGAAGAAATGAAGAACCCCAGGGTTAGCAGAAGGAAAGAAATCTTAAAAATTAGGGCAGAAATAAATGCAAAAGAAACTAAAGAGACCATAGCAAAAATCAACAAAGCTAAAAGCTGGTTTTTTGAAAAAATAAACAAAATTGACAAACCATTAGCAAGACTCATTAAGAAACAAAGAGAGAAGAACCAAATTAACAAAATAAGAAATGAAAAGGGTGAGATCACAACAGACAACACTGAAATACAAAGGATCATAAGAGACTACTACCAGCAGCTCTATGCCAATAAAATGGACAACTTGGATGAAATGGACAAATTCTTAGAAAAGTATAACTTTCCAAAACTGAACCAGGAAGAAATAGAAGATCTTAACAGAGACATCACAAGCAAGGAAATCGAAACTGTAATCAGAAATCTTCCAGCAAACAAAAGCCCAGGACCAGATGGCTTCACAGCTGAATTCTATCAAAAATTTAGAGAAGAGCTAACACCTATCTTACTCAAACTCTTCCAGAAAATTGCAGAAGAAGGTAAACTTCCAAACTCATTCTATGAGGCCACCATCACCCTAATTCCAAAACCAGACAAAGATGCCACAAAAAAAGAAAACTACAGGCCAATATCACTGATGAACATAGATGCAAAAATCCTTAACAAAATTCTAGCAAACAGAATCCAACAACATATTAAAAAAATCATACACCATGACCAAGTGGGCTTTATCCCAGGAATGCAAGGATTCTTTAATATCCGCAAATCAATCAACGTAATACACCACATTAACAAATTGAAAGATAAAAACCATATGATTATCTCAATAGATGCAGAGAAAGCCTTTGACAAAATTCAACACTCATTTATGATTAAAACTCTCCAGAAAGCAGGAATAGAAGGAACATACCTCAACATAATAAAAGCTATATATGACAAACCCACAGCAAGCATCACCCTCAATGGTGAAAAATTGAAAGCATTTCCTCTGAAATCAGGAACAAGACAAGGATGCCCACTCTCACCACTACTATTCAACATAGTGTTGGAAGTTTTGGCCACAGCAATCAGAGCAGAAAAAGACATAAAAGGAATCCAGATAGGAAAAGAAGAAGTGAAACTCTCGCTGTTTGCAGATGACATGATCCTCTACATAGAAAACCCTAAAGACTCTTCCAGAAAATTACTAGAGCTAATTAATGAATATAGTAAAGTTGCAGGATATAAAATTAACACACAGAAATCCCTTGCATTCCTATACACTAACAATGAAAAAACAGAAAGAGAAATTAAGGAAACAATACCATTCACCATTGCAACAAAAAGAATAAAATACTTAGGAGTATATCTACCTAAAGAAACAAAAGACCTATACATAGAAAACTATAAAACACTGATGAAAGAAATCAAAGAGGACACAAACAGTTGGAGAAACATACCGTGTTCATGGATTGGAAGAATCAATATTGTCAAAATGGCTAGTTTACCCAAAGCAATCTATAGATTCAATGCAATCCCTATCAAGCTACCGACGGTATTTTTCACAGAACTAGAACAAATAATTTCACAATTTGTATGGAAATACAAAAAACCTCGAATAGCCAAAGTAATCTTGAGAAAGAAGAATGGAACTGGAGGAATCAATCTGCCTGACTTCAGACTCTACTACAAAGCCACAGTCATCAAGACAGTATGGTACTGTAACAAAGACAGAAATATAGATCAATGGAACAGAATAGAAAGCCCAGAGATAAATCCACGAACCTATGGACAGCTTATCTTTGACAAAGGAGGCAAGGATATACAATGGAAAAAAGACAATCTCTTTAACAAGTGGTGCTGGGAAAACTGGTCAACCACTTGTAAAAGAATGAAACTAGAACACTTCCTAACACCATACACAAAAATAAACTCAAAATGGATTAAAGATCTAAATGTAAGACCAGAAACTATAAAACTCCTAGAGGAGAACATAGGCAAAACACTCTCCGACATAAATCACAGCAAGATCTTCTATGACCCACCTCCCAGAATATTGGAAATAAAAGCAAAAATAAACAAATGGGACCTAATGAAAATTAAAAGCTTTTGCACAACAAAGGAAACTATAAGTAAGGTGAAAAGACAGCCCTCAGATTGGGAGAAAATAATAGCAAATGAGGAAACAAAGGATTAACCTCAAAAATATACAAGCAACTCCTGAAGCTCAATTCCAGAAAAATAAACGACCCAATCAAAAAATGGGCCAAAGAACTAAACAGACATTTCTCCAAAGAAGACATACAGATGGCTAACAAACACATGAAAAGATGCTCAACATCACTCATTATCAGAGAAATGCAAATCAAAACCACAATGAGGTACCATTACACGCCAGTCAGGATGGCTGCTATCCAAAAGTCTACAAGCAATAAATGCTGGAGAGGGTGTGGAGAAAAGGGAACCCTCTTACACTGTTGGTGGGAATGCAAACTAGTACAGCCACTATGGAAAACAGTGTGGAGATTTCTTAAAAAACTGGAAATAGAACTGCCATATGACCCAGCAATACCACTTCTGGGCATACACACTGAGGAATCCAGATCTGAAAGAGACACGTGCACCCCAATGTTCATCGCAGCACTGTTTATAATAGCCAGGACATGGAAGCAACCTAGATGCCCATCAGCAGATGAATGGATAAGGAAGCTGTGGTACATATACACCATGGAATATTACTCAGCTGTTAAAAAGAATTCATTTGAATCAGTTCTAATGAGATGGATGAAACTGGAGCCCATTATACAGAGTGAAGTAAGCCAGAAAGATAAAGAACATTACAGTATACTAACACATATATATGGAATTTAGATAGATGGTAGCGATAACCCTATATGCAAAACAGAAAAAGAGACACAGAAGTACAGAACAGACTTTTGAACTCTGGGGGAGAACGTGAGGGTGGGATGTTTTGAAAGAACAGCATGTATATTATCTATGGTGAAACAGACCACCAGCCCAGGTGGGATGCATGAGTCAAGTGCTCGGGCCTGGTGCACTGGGAGGACCCTGAGGAGTCGGGTGGAGAGGGAGGTGGGAGGGGGGATCGGGATGGGGAATACGTGTAACTCTATGGCTGATTCATGTCAATGTATGACAAAACCCACTGTAATGTTGTGAAGTGATTGGCCTCCAACTAATAAAATAATATTTAAAAAATAATAATAATAAAGAAAAAAAATAAAATAAAATAAAAATAAAAACCAAAAAAAAAAAAAAAAAAAAGATTGCCAGGAGAAATATCAATAACCTCAGACATGCAGATGACACCACCCTTATGGCAGAAAGTGAAGAAGATCTAAAGAACCTCTTGATGAAGGTGAAAGAGGAGAGTGAAAAAGTTGGCTTAAAGCTCAACATTCAGAAAACTAAGATCATGGCATACGATCCCATCACTTCATGGCAAATAGATCGGGAAACAGTGGCTGACTTTATTTTTCTGGGCTCCAAAATCACTGCAGATGGTGATTGCAGCCATGAAAGTAAAAGATGCTTACTCCTTGGAAGGAAAGTTATGACCAATGCCAGTTCAGTTTAGTTCAGTCACTCAGTCGTCTCCGACTCTTTGAGACCCCATGAATTGCAGCATGCCAGGCCTCCCTGTCCATCACCAACTCCCGGAGTTTACTCAAACTCATGTCGATCGAGTCGGTGATGCCATCCAGCCATCTCATTCTCTGTCGTCCCCTTCCCCTCCTGCCCCCAATCCCTTCCAGCATCAGGGTCTTTTCCAGTGAGTCAACTCTTCACATCAGGTGGCCAAAGTATTGGAGTTTTAGCTTCAGCATCAGTCCTTCCAGTGAATATTCAGGACTGATCTCCTTTAGGATGCACTGGTTGGATCTCCTTGCAGTCCAAGGGACTCTCAAGAGTCTTCTCCAACACCACAGTTCAAAAACATCAATTCTTTGGCACTCAGCTTTCTTCACAGTCCAACTCTCACATCCGTAATGACCACTGGAAAAACCATAATCTTGACTAGATGGACCTTTGTTGGCAAAGTAATGTCTCTGCTTGTTAATATGCTGTCTAGGTTGGTCATAACTTTCCTTCCAAGGAGTAAGCATCTTTTAATTTCATGGCTGCAATCACCATCTGCAGTGATTCTGGAGCCCCCAAAAATAAAGTCAGCCACTGTTTCCACTGTTTCCCCATCTGTTTGCCATGAAATGATGGGACCAGATGCTATGATCTTAGTTTTCTGAATGTTGAGCTTTAAGCCAACTTTTTCACTCTCCTCTTTCACTTTCATCAAGAGGCTCTTTAGTTCTTCTTCACTTTCTGCCATAAGGGTGGTGTCACATGCATATCTGAGGTTATTTATATTTCTCCTGGCAATCTTAATTGCAGCCTATGCTTCCTCCAGCCCAGTGTTTCTCATGATGTACTCTGCATGTAAGTTAAATAAGTAGGGTACTACACATGGACATCACCAGATGATCAACACCGAAATCAGATTGATTATATTCTTTGCAGCCAAAGATGCAGAAGCTCTATACAGTCAGCAAAAACAAGAGCAGGAGCTGACTGTGGCTCAGATCATGAACTCCTTATTGCCAAATTCAGACTTAAATTGAAGAAAGTAGGGAAAACCACTAGACCATTCAGGTATGACCTAAATCAAATCCCTTATGACTATAGAGTGGAAGTGAGAAATAGATTTAACAGACTAGATCTGATAGACAGAGTGCCTGTTGAACTATGGAGGTTTGTGACATTGTACAGGAGACAGGGATTAAGACCATCCCCATGGAAAAGAAATGCAATAATGCAAAATGGCTGTCTGAGGAGGCCTTACAAATAGCTGTGAAAAGAATAGAAACGAAAAGCAAAGGAGAAAAGGAAAGATACTCCCATTTGAATGCAGAGTTCCAAAGAAGAGCAAGGAGAGATAAGAAATCTTTCCTCAGCAATCAATGCAAATAAATAGAGAAAAACAACAGAATGGGAAAGATTAGAGATCTCTTCAAGAAAATTAGAGATACCAAGGGAACATTTCATACAAAGATGACCAACCTAGACAGCATATTAAAAAGCAGAGACATTACTTTGCCAACAAAGGTCGGTCTAGTCAAGGCTATGGTTTTTCCAGTGGTCATGTATGGATGTGAGAATTGGAGTATAAAGAAAGCTGAGCGCCGAAGAATTGATGCTTTTGAACTGTGGTGTTGGAGAAGACTCCTGAGAGTCCCTTGGACTGCAAGGAGATCTAACCAGTCCATCCTAAAGGAAATCAGTCCTGAATATTCACTGGAGGGACTGATGCTAAAGCTGAAATTCCAAAACTTTGGCCACCTGATGCAAAGAGCTGACTCATTGGAAAAGACCCTGATGCTGGGAAAGATTGAGGGCAGGAGAAGGGGACAACAGAGGATGAGATGGTTGGATGGCATCACCGGCACAATGGAAAAGGTTTGGGTGAGCTCTGGGAGTTGGTGACTGACAGGGAGACCTGGCGTCCTGCAGTTCATGGGGTCACAAAGAGTCAGACATGACTGAGCGACTGAACTGAACTGAAAATGAACTGTAAAGTGGTGATGAATATTGGGGTGGTGTGCAGTGGGCGAGGATGCAAATGACAGGAAGAGCATAACTATCAAAGCTGTTAATGAGCATTCACTGAATTATTCTGCAGGTTTTACATTTTAAATCTTCTATAATAAATTGTTAAAATAACATCAACACTGGAATGCAAGAATAATAAAGAAAAAACTGAGAATGATTTTTTTCATTTCCAGGTGAGATCTTTGGAATTGTCTTGGTCAATGTCAAAAAGTGAGACAAGATTTTTTTTTTTGCTCAAACTTTGGAAAATGGGCAAAAAGTAGGCTTCTCATGACTTTAATTACTTCCTTACAGACCGTGCACAAGAAAAACCCAAAGGCAGCCGACATGCCTGCTATGTGGTATCTGGTTGACACGGTGGGGGGAGAGAACCTACTGGTTTTGCATGTGTGGTTACCACGCCCACTCCCTTCCATGGTTTCCCCTTATTGTTCAGCATGTCTGACTAGCAACCACAGGTAAAGCTTCTACATTTCTGACCAGAGACAGCAAGTGCAGACCTACATGGTGGATCTCACATGTCTTGGTCGGGTTAGTCCACACAGCGCTGAAAGACATGTGGTTTTATGGTCATTTATTACGAAGACTCAGTTTATCAAATATCAGCGGTATGTATTTAGTCTAGGTAAAGTGAAAGTGAAGTCACTCAGTCGTGTCCAACTCTTTTTGACCCCATGGATTGTAGCCTGCCAGGCTCCTCCATCCATGCGATTTCCAGGCAAGACTACAAGAGTGGTTGCCATTTCCTTCTCCAGGGGATCTTCCCCACACAGGGATAGAACCTGGGTCTCCCGCATCGCAGGCAGACTCTTTACCATCTGTAGGTACATAGTAATTTTTTTCCTGAGCATTTTAATTTTCTTTTTTAACTTGAGTGGGCAGAAATTGGTCTTTTTTTCTGGTTCTCTTCCTAATGAATTTAATTGAAAAAGAAAAGCTAAGAGTCACTCAAGATCCAACTGTGTGGAATTTTTGCTTTTACAAACTGTGTCACTGAATTCTGAGGTACTTCCACTGCCAGAAAATGTACTGACAGCTCCACACTGGACGATAAGAATATAGGTCTCACTTGTTGCTCCAGAAGAATCAGAAGCTGGGTTTCTCAGTGCCTCGGTCACAGAATGCAAAGGGTTCCCAGATCTTTTAGAATGTGTATTCCATCTCAGAAAGGGTCATTAACATATAGGGGATGGGTCTTTATATCACATTTTGGGGCTAATTTAGGAAATCGTGGAAAATGAAAAGAAATTGGCTCCAAAGGGTTTCTGCTGCCTTCACCTATGGCCATAGGGATCCTTTAAATCTTATTTAATCTGAAACTAGGCTTCCCTGGTGGTTCAGTTGGTAAAGAATTTGCCTGCAATGCAGGAGACCCAAGTTTGATCCTTGGGTTGGGAAGATCTCCTGGAGAAGGAAACTACTACTCACTCCATATTCGTGCCTGAAGAATTCCATGGACAGAGGAGCCTGGTGGACTACAGTTCATGGGGTCACAAAAGTCAGACACAACTTAGCAACTAACCCAGATGAAACTGATGGAATAGGAATCATGGAATAAAAGGACAATAACGCCCAGAAACCATGTGCCCTCCTGAGAATCAACCCCAGGAAGAGGGTGCCCATCAGACGTTGTGGGGACAGCACACACAGAGCCACCGTGAACTCATGTGAGGCACCAGAAACCTCTCACCCCCGAGAGTGACATTACAAAGTCTGGAGTGAGATAACATTAATTTGATCTCAGGATGAAAATAAGAGAACTTGGTACTGTGACCTTTCGCCCCTCCACGCAGATGTGGCAAGGGAATGGGTGGAAAAGTTTTGAGCTCAAATCTTCCCAGCTTGTTATTTTCCAAGAGAGAATCAAGTCAAGGGACAAGTAAAACGTTCCACTGGGGACACGATGGTTCTGTTGTCCCCAGCCAGATCTTGTCACATTTCTACAGACATGAAAATTACAGGCCTGCAGAGAGATGAGGTAATGACATCCTTCCTTAAAACTGTGTGGGTCCTTCTCACATGCACAGATCACCCCACACGCATCTGGGTAAGTGCCTCTTTATTCCACACACTTAGAATCGGTGCGTGGGTAGGATCTAGACAGGGCACGGAAGGAGGAAATCAGGTCTACAGTGAAGCTTTTTGGTAGCCTCAGATTAGGCATCCAGCTAGCCATCTACCACAGCTCAGAGGACAGCTTTGTCTACAAGGCAATATGAACATTCTAAATATACTTATCATTTAATTTGATGACTCATAAAAATTACTTGATTCTCAAATGAGTAGTCAATTAATTTTAGGTACCCATTCAATTTTTCTGAATAAAATGACTCACTTATTAACTGTATCAGTTCTCAAGTTATATATGATTATATTATCTACTCATTTTAGGCTGAAATTTTACTAATTTATATTTATACTCACCATGAAAGGATAAATTTTAGCTCTGGCTTTTAATTAAACATACTCAGTTTAATTCTCTTCTAGAAGCAACTAAAACTATTATATTTATTGTGTCTTCTGTAGTTGGTATAATTTTTAAAATTTAGATTCCTTATGAGGAAAGTAGGTTCTTTGTTCAAAAAACTGTTTCATAAAGAGACTTTAACTGTGCATAACTATAAAATATTTACAGTATTTTTTCATGAAAACTTTTTTTGTCTTGGTTTTAATACCACAAATGTCAATGGTGTCAGCACTTAAACCTATGTTTTAGCAGCTAGAAAACTTCAAATCAAGAACAGTGAAAGTGAGGCTGCAGTTATATTAAAAATTAAGAAAATAAAGTGATGATGATGATAGAGATTTCCTATGCTCGTATAAGGATATTATCTCCCAGAAATTTGTGAGGAGAAAGACTATTTGGATCCATTTGTTTATCTTTAATCCATATATTATCTCATATTCATTAAAAGATTTCCATTGGTAATGGATATGCCAGAACAAATTTCATTAGGAAGAAAATCATAACCCTTATCTCTATGCTTGGGTTTTACATTTTCTTTTTCTTTTCTTTGTGATTTTTCAATTGAGGCATAATTGATACACATTATATTAGTAATTTATATTTGTATATGTTGTAAAATGATCACCACAGTAAGTCTAGTTAACATGCATCACCGTAAATATTTACAGAAATATTTTTTTACCTGTGGTGGGAACTACATTTTACTTTTCAAACTGTATCTTATCATGCATTTATAATAAACAGATAAATGTGAACCAATCTCCCTTCTACTAAATCTCCTTCCCTACTAAAATACCAAGATTGTGATGATAAATGTAAGTAAAAGCAGTTTAGCAAGAAGGACTTTCTGCTCTTATTTTGCCATTGATTGATTAGGGAAACCAAGTCTTACACAGGACTCTTTGTATTCCTGAAGTTTGACAACTTAATATTTGTGACATGTAGTGCCTCTGGAGTTTTAATGTTCCTTTAATTGGAAAAATAATTACTCTTCTCATAATAGATAAAAAATATTTACACTATAAATACTGTGGTTCAAGTGAACACCTGAGATTGGACTTCACAGTCCTTTCACTTAGGAAAATCAATAGATCATTCTCACCCATGTCTTCTGAGAAATAGCTGCCATCCATCAACTCACAGACTCCCCAGGTTTTTCCTCCTCATTCTGGGGTTTATAAGTGTCATAGATGCTCTGCACACTGCACTGACGTCTAGCTGATGCTTGGGCTTTCCTGAGAGTGCTAGCTGGCTCTCTACAGTTCTCTTAGGAATTTTCCAGCAACAGCTGTGCTTCAAGGTAGAGAATATACCCAATATGCCCACAGCCCCAAACCCACTGGAATGGTACGTGATCAACTGCATCTTATAAATGCCTTTGGACCATTTTAGCTTGATTTGTGGATGACAAATGTAATAACAAAGATGAAGCTGACCTATAAAATAATGATAAACCAAAATGTACATGCTCTTTCACATGTCTCAGGCCAATTCCTGAGTGCTGACATTAAACATATTATTTACACATCATCTCCACCCTAATAAGTGTGCATTATTATGATTCTGTTGCAAATGAAAAAGTGCATGTCCTTTCTTCTCTTCTTTTAACCTGTGTCTATGAAATATTCAAATCCTCCAGGATGTTTTCTAACAAAAACACTCTGTTAGCACAGAAATGGCTACATATCTTCATAATGCAGTCAGTCCTCTGTATGTGTGGGTTTCATATCCACAGATTCAACCAACCAGGGTGGCAAATACTTTTTGTAACTCCAGAGAATTCCAAAAAGCAACACTTGAATTTGCCACATGCTGGCAACCAGTTACATAGCACTTACATTGTTTTAAGTATTATAAGTAACCTAGAGATAATTTGGGGCTTCCCTGGTAGCTCAACTGGTAAAGAATTTGCCCGGCATGCAGGAGACTCCAGTTCAATACCTGGGTCGGCAAGATCCCCAGGGGAAGGGACAGGCCACCCACTCCAGTATTCATGAGCTTCCCTGGTGGCTCAGCTGGTAAAAAATCTGCCTGCAACATGGGATACCTGGGTTCGATCCCTGGGTCGGGAAGATGCCCTGGAGAAGGGAATGACAGTGCACTCCAGTGCTCTTGCCTGGAGAGTCCCACAGACGGTGGAGCCTGGTGGAGAACAGTCCACAGAGTCGCAAAGAGCTGGACACAACTGAGCGACTAAGCACAGCACAGCACATCCCGAGCAAGTAAGCATCAGAGAGCTCCTTGCTAAGTACCCGTGAAAATGTTACAGCCTCATTTACAGGTAACAGATCTGTGAAAGTGTCTAAAGCCATTTTATGATGCCATGTACCTCATATTTATAAGACTTGACTTAAATACTTGCATCACACAGATAAAATATCCCTATAGGCTATCACCAAATTCTTGAGTATGAACTGTATGCTCGGTCCTCCTGACTAGCGAGATAGCACTGCTTGCTTCAAGGACACCTGCCTGCTTGAACTCCTGTATTGAAGCCCTATGAAAGAAACCTCCTTCAGGGTGGGGTGAACACCAGATTTCTAATTAAAACCTGCAAAGAAAACAATCCAGAATCTATTTAAACTGCTGTTATATTTACTCACCCTGGTACCACAAGTCAAAGGATGGAGAGAAAAGAAATCTGTTCCTGCTAATGATTGACAACTCAAAGAGTCATAAAGTAGTGTTTTCAGGTTAGATAATGAAATATATGTAGGATGTGAAGTTATCTTTGAGGATTCCAAGAAAAGACCAACACTCCATCAGGGCCCTATGAACAGATATTTTTCAAATGGTCCACAGTTTTGGTAGTGATTCCCCCTCTCCTCTGAGGCAGGAGCAGAGCTTAGGAATTATTAAGAGAACTGTGCCAACTCTCCCAAGTCACATGTATGAGGAACTAGATAATACTAAAAACAGTATCTAACATTTCTGTAGAGACTCTTACACATCACACACTCTTCTCCACTTGGCATGTTTCATCTGTTTATTCTCATACTATTTCTAGCATAGAGGTAATGTGGTTTACCATGTTCCACACAAGAGATAAATAATTGAGGCTCAGATGTAAAGTGGCTGCTTGGAGCCACACTTGGGCTCAATGTCCAATCACACATTTTATTTCAAGCTGCCAATTCAGGGACCATGCCTCTCAACATTTAGTCTTTGTATATTTGGTCTGACAATCAATAAACTAGAGGAAAGATAGAACCGAGATAAAACAACTCTGTGCATGGCGATCTAGTTGACATCCTTTGTTTGAGGACCTGATGTCCACCTGTAGACATTTCTCCTCATTCTAATTCAACAAAAATGATAGAGCTCTTTTTATATGTAGCATTATATCGCGTTTCTGCAGATAAAAGGCAAACCATTTTTTACTATAGAGGAAATCTCAAGTACTATGCAAGTACAGCAATGAGATACACAAACCAGTGAAGCCTGGGAAGTAGTAAGACTAGAGAAATACTGGGGATGGTATTTGGGCAGAGGGTAAGTAACACAGTCTTGTGCACTGAATAGTGGTAAAGTATAAATTGGGATCAACCCACCTACTTATTTTTAATATTCATTCATTTATGTAGCTGCACCTGGTCTTGGTTACGGCATGCAAACTCTTAATTATGGCATGTGGGATCTAGTTCCCTGACCAGGGATGGAACCTGGGCCCTCTGCATTGGGAGCTCAGAGTCTTAGCCAGTGGACCACCAGGGGAGTCCAACCCACCTATTCAGATGGTGGCAAGAGTGCCAGTTGAGGTTGTTGACACTGGTCATATTTGTGAAAAAGAATTTTTCTTGAGTTTCTCCACAGGTATTGACTACATGCTTATTTCCCTCCACAAAAATGAATAAAAATAGACTTTCCAGTTTCATTGACATAAGAAATGCCTTTTTCTCCGAAGTTGCCATTGGGATCTTGGCCAACACCATCCTTCTTCTCTTCCATGCCCACAACTTCCTTCTTGAGCACAGAACCAAGTCCACTGACCTGACCATTGGTCACTTGGCCCTAATCCACATAGTCATGCTACTAACCGTGGCATTTATGGCTACGGACACCTTTGGGTCTCAGAAAACTTGGGATGACATCAAATGTAAATTGGTTGTCTACCTGTACAGTTTGATGAGGGGCCTCTCCATTTATACCACCTGCCTGCTGAGTGTCCTCCAGGCCATCACCCTCAGCCCCAGAAACTCCTGTTTGGCAAAGTTCAAACTTCAATCATCCCATCACAACCTGTATTGCATTCTCTTCCTGTGGGTCTTCAACATGTTCATTAGTGGATACTTCTTAGTGTCCACTGTTGCCACCCCCAATGTGACCTCAGCCCATCTTCTACATGTCACTGAATCCTGCTCACTTCGTCCCATGATTCACTTCCTCAGGTATGTGCAGTTTGTACTGAGGACCTTACAAGACGTCTGCTTGTTGGGACTCATGGCCCTCTCGAGTGGATACATGGTGACTCTCTTGTACAGGCATAAGAGGCAGACCCAGCATCTTCACAGCACCAAGCTTTCTCCAAAAGCATCCCCAGAAGAAAGGGCCACCCAGACCATTCTGTTGCTCATGAGTTTCTTTGTGGTCATGTACTTTTTGGACATAACTGTCTCTTGGTTCTCAAGAATGTTGTGGAATATCGACTCTGTGCGTATGTGTGTCCAGATGCTTGTGGGAAATGGCTATGCCAGCATCAGTCCTTTGGTGCTAATCGGCACTGAAAAACGAATAATTGAGGTCTTAAAATACATACGGGTGAAATGACATTAAATATGTAATTATTCTGCAATGAAAGTGAAAGTTGCTAGGTCATGTCCAACTCTTTGCGACCCCATGGACTGTAGCCCACCAGACTCCTCTGTCCATGGGATTCTCCAGACAAGAATACTGGAGTGGGTAGCCATTTCCTTCTCCAGAGGATCTTCCCAACCGAGGGATCGGACATGGATCTCCTACACTGAAGGCAGATTCTTTACCATTGGGCCACCCGGGAAGCCCATTCTGCAATGAATGAACCATTTAAAAGATGATTTAAGGTACTGACTTCAAAATTATTTTTTTTAATGCACCACATCCTCTGTATTTTTATTTATTTATTTATTTTTGGAGGCTAATTACTTTACAATATTATATTGGTTTTGCCATACATTGACATGAATCTGCCACAGGTGTACATGTGTCCCCATCCCATCCCTCTGGGTCATCCCAGTGCACCAGCCCCGAGCACCCTGTATCATGCATTGAACCTGGACTGGCGATTCGTTTCACATATGATAATATACATGTTTCAGTGCCATTCTCCCCAACCATCCCACCCTCACCCTCTCTTACAGAGTCCAAAAGACTGTTCTATACATCTTGTCTCTTTTGCTGTTTCACATACAGGGTTCTCGTTACCATCTTTCTAAATTCCATATACATACGTTAGTATACTGTATTGGTGTTTTTCTTTCTGGCTTACTTCACCCTGTATAATAGGCTCCAGTTTCATCCACCTCATTAGAACTGATTCAAATGTATTCTTTTTAATGGCCGAGTAATATTCCATGGTGTATATGTACCACAGCTTTCTTATCCATTTGTCTGCTGATGGGCATCTAGGTTGCTTCCATGTCCTGGCTATTATAAACAGTGCTGCAATGAACATTGGGGTGCATGTGTCTCTTTCAGATCTAGTTTCCTTGGTGTGTATGCCCAGCAGTGGGATTGCTGGGTCATATGGCAGTTCTATTTCCAGTTTTTTTAAGGAATCTCCACACTGTTCTCCATAGTGGCTGTACTAGTTTGCATTCCCACCAACAGTGTAAGAGGGTTCCCTTTTCTCCACACCCTCTCCAGCATTTATTGCTTGTAGACTTTTGGATAGCAGCCATTCTGACTGGCATGAAATGTACCTCATTGTGGTTTTGATTTGCATTTCTCTAATAATGAGTGATGTTGAGCATCTTTTCTTGTGTTTGTTAGCCATCTGTATGTCTTCTTTGGAGAAATGTCTGTTTAGTTCTTTGGCCCATTTTTTGATTGGATCGTTTATTTGTCTGGAATTGAGCTGCAGGAGTTGCTTGTATATTTTTGAGATTAATTCTTTGTCAGTTGCTTCATTTGCTATTATTTTCTCCCATTCCGAAGGCTGTCTTTTCACCTTGCTTATAGTCTCCTTTGTTGTGCAAAAGCTTTTAAGTTTAATTAGGTCCCATTTTTTAATTTTTGCTTTTATTTCCAATATTCTGGGAGGTGGGTCATAGAGGATCCTGCTGTGATTTATGTCAGAGAGTGTTTTGCCCATGTTTTTCTCTAGGAGTTTTATAGTTCCTGGCCTTATGTCTAGATCTTAAATCCGTTTTGAGTTTATTTTTGTGTATGGTGTTAGAAAGTGTTCTTGTTTTATTTTTTTACAAGTCGTTGACCAGTTTTCCCAGCACCACTTGTTAAAGAGATTGTCTTTTCTCCATTGTATATTCTTGCCTCCTGACTTCAAAATTATTAATCAGAGTGTACAGTCTGTGCTCTCTGGGTTAACTGAAATATGTGGACTTAGGCTTTGTCTGTTTAGTGTCTTCACTTTGATACATGTAGCTCACACATACATGGCAGGTCATTTAACAACATATCTATTTGAGATAATTCATGAGTTTCATTCAAATCCCAGTCTTAAGAACTAAACCCCTTACCCAGTAACGAACTGTAAAGTGATAGAAAGGATATCAGTGACTGTCTGGGAATGCATGAGGGGAAAAAGAAAAGCAGAGTTAAGATTTTAAAATGGCATGAAGAAAATTTGGGGGATTGTAACAGTTGTTTTACATGTCTAATACACATTGAAAAGAATCCACTGGTATGCTTCAAATTCGTACAGTTTACTATATATCAGATAAATAAAACAAGGTGTTAAAAAAAAAAGTTAAAGAAGAACAAAGACCAAAGACAGAACAAGGAAAGAAGTCATAAAGATCAGGCAGAAATAGAGCCAGAAAAAAAAAAGGGCGGGGGGGGGGGGCGGAGAAAAGATTAATGAAACCAAAAGCAGTTTTTTCTTAAAGATAAACAAAATTGGTAAGCTTTTCAGTTCAGTACAGTTGCTCAGTCACGTCTGACTCTTTGTGACCCCGCAGACTGCAGCACACCAGGCCTCCCTGTCCATCACCAACTCCTGGAGCTTGCTCAAACTCAAGTTCATTGAGTCGGTGATGCCATCCAACCATCTCATCCTCTGTTGTTCCCTTCTCCTCCTGCCTTCAATCTTTTGCAGCATCGGGGTCTGTTCTAATGAGTCAGTTCTTCACATCAGGTCGCCAAATAATTGGAGTGTCAGCTTCAGCATCAGTCCTTCTAATGAATAATCAGGACTGATTTCCTTTAGGATGGACTGGTTGGATCTCCTTGCTGTCCGAGGGACTCTCAAGAGTCTTCTCCAACACTACAGCATCAATTCTTTGGTACTCAGCTTTCTTTATAGTCAAACTCTCACATCCATACATGACTACTGGAAAAACCATAGCTTTGACTGGATGGACCTTTGTTGGCAAAGTAATGTCTCTGCTTTTTAATATGCTGTCTAGGTTGGTCATAGCTCTTCTTCCAAGGAGCAAGCGTCTTTAAATTGCATGGCTGCAGTCACCATCTGCAACGATTTTGGAGCCCCCCAAAATAAAGTCTTTCACTGTTTCCATTGTCTCTCCATCTATTTGCCATGGAATGATGAGACTGGATGCCATGATCTTTGTTTTTTGAATGTTGAGCTTTAAGTCAACTTTTTCATTCTCCTCTTTCACTTTCATCAAGAGGCTTTTTAGTTCCTCTTCACTTTCTGCCAAAGGGTGATGTCATCTGCGTATCTGAGGTTATTGATATTTCTCTCAGCAATCTTGATTCCAGCTTGTGCTTCATTCAGCCCAGCATTTTGCATGATGTACTCTGTGTATAAGTTAAACAAGCAGGGTGACATTATACAGCCTTGACGTTCTCCTTTCCCGATTTGGAACCAGTCTGTTGTTCCATGTCCAGTTCTAACTGTTGCTTCTTGGCCTGCATATAGATTTCTCATGAGGCAGGTAAGGTGGTCTGGTATTCCTATCTCTTTAAGAATTTTCCACAGTTTGTTGTGATCTACACAGTCAAAGGCTTTGGCATAATCAATAAAGCAGAAGTAGATGTTTTGCTGGAACTCTCTTGCTTTTTCTATGATCCAACAGATGTTGGCAATTTGATCTCTGGTTCCTCTGCCTTTTCTAAATCCAGCTTGAATATCTGGAAGTTCATGGTTCACATTCTGTTGAAGCCTGGCTTGGAGAATTTTGAGCATTACTTTACTAGCATATGATAATGAGTGTAATTGTGCAATAGTCTGAACATTCTTTGGCATTGCCATTCTTTGGGATTGGTAAGCTTTTAGGCACTCCCACTTAAAAAAAAGAGGGAGGACCCAAATAAATGGAATAATACATGATAAAGGAAAAGGTATAACTAATATCACAGAAACACAAAGAGTCATAAGAGAATTCTATAAACAGTCATATGATAATAAATTGGACAACCAAAAAGAAATAGATTCCTAGAAATGGATAATCTTCCAACACTGAATCAGGACAAATAGACAATCTGAAAAGACTGATTACTATTGTATAGTAATTATAGTAATCAAAAAACTCCTAACAGTGTCTGAGACCAGGATGCTTCACAGGGAACTTCCACCAAACTTTTAATGAGGAGCTACTACCTATTCTTTTCAAATGATTCAAAACTATTTGGGAGGAGGGAACACTCCCAAGTTCATTCTACGAGGCCACCATTATTACCTTGCTACCAAAATCAGACAAAGGGATTACAAAAAAAGAAAATTATAGACCAATATCTCTGATAAATATAGATGTAAAAATCCTCAACAAAATATTAGCAAACCAAATTTAACATTACATTTAAAAAAAATCATGCACCATGATCAAGGAGGATTATTTTCCCAGGGATGTAAGGATGGTTTGATATTCCAGAAATCAATCAATGTAGGACACCACATTAACAAAAGGACAGGAAAAAAATCACACAATCATCTCAATAGATGCAGAAAAATCATTAGACAAAATCCAACATCCATTCATAATAAACTCTCCTATCAAACTGGGTATAGAGGGAACAAACCTCAATAAAATAAAGGTTATGACAAACCCATAGCTAGCATACTCAATGGTGAAAAGCTGAAATCTTTTTCTCTAAAATTAGAAACAAGACAAGGATGCCCACACCTGCCACTTGTATTTAACATAGTATTAGAAGTCCTAGCGACAGCAATCAGACAAGAAGTAAAAAGCACTCAGATTAGAAGGGAAGAAGTAAAGAAACCACTATTTTCTGATGACATGACACTATCTAGAGAACACACTAGAGTTTCCATCAAAAAACTATTAGAACTAATGAATGAATTGGTAAAGTTGCAGGATACAAGATTAACATACAGAAACCTGTTATTTTTCTATACACAATAATAAACTATAGAAAGAGAAAGCAAGAAAACAATGCTGTTTAAAATTACATCAAAAAATAATAAAATACCTAGGAATAAACTTAACTGAGGAGGTGAAACACCTGTACTTTGGCAACTGTAAACTACTGATGAAGGAAACTGAAGATGATACAAAGAAGTGGAAAGATATTCTGTCTTAACGAATTGGAAGAAATAATATTGTTAAAATGTTCATACTACCCAAAAGAATCTACAGATTTAATACCAATCTTATCAAAATACTCATGATATTTTTTGCAGAACTAAAACAATTAAGCCTTTGGGATTTTAATGTATACTAAACCACAAAAGACCCTGCATAACAAAGCAAACTTGGGGGAAAAAAGAAAGCTGGAGATATGCTCCCTAACTTCAGACTATACTACAAAGCTATAGTAATCAAAACTGCCTGGTACAGGGACAAAAACAGACATACAGACCACAGACAGCTCAGAAATAAACTCATACACCCATAGTCAACTAGTCTAGGACAAGGAGGCAAGAATACTCAATGGAGAAAAGACAGTTTCTTCAATAAATGGTGCTGGGGAAACTGGACAGCTACATGTAAAAGAATGAAATTGGAAAATTTTCTCACACCATATATAAAAGTAAATTCAAAATTGATTATAGACTTAAATATAAGACCTGAAATCACAAAACTTCTAGAAGAAAACATAAGCAGCATACTCTTTGATATTGTTCTTAGCAAAAAAAAAAAAAAAAAAAAAAAAACTGTATATGTCTCCTCAGGTAAGGGAAACTAAAGCAAATGCAAACAAACAGGACTATAAACTAAAAATATTCTGTGCAAAACCCAAAAAGACCACTTATTGAATAGGAGAAAATATTTGCCAATGCCATATCAGATAAAAGGTTAATACCCCAAATATACCAAGAACTCATACAACTCAACATCAAAAAATAAGCAACCCAGTTAAAAAATGGGCAGGGAACTGAATAGACATTTTCCCAAAGAAGACATACAAATGGCCAACAGGCACAATGAAAGATGCTCAACATTCTCATTGTCAGGCAAAGGCAAATCAAAACCATAAGATATCATCTCACACCTGGCTATTGTCAAAAACACAAAAAATAACAAGTGTAGGTGACGGTGTGCAGAAAAGGGAACCCTTATGGTGGGAACGTAAATTGCTGCAGCCACTGTGGAAAACAGTATAGAGGTTCCTCAAAAAACTTAAAAGACAACTGCCATAAGACCCAACAATGCCACTCCAAGGTATTTATCCAAAAAAGACACAAATACTAAGTAGAAAAGATATATGCACTTTATGTTCATTGCAGCATTATTTTTAGAATAACCAAGATATGGAAGTAACCTAAGTGTCCATGTGGTTTATATATACACAATAGCGTTTTACTCAGCCGTACAAAAAGAATGAAATCTTGCCATTTACAAGGCATGGTTGTACCAAGATGGTATAGATGAAATAAATCAGACAGAGAAAATCAAATACTGTATGATTTTAGTTATATGTGGAACTTAAAAAACAAAACAGATGAACAAACCTAACAAAACAGAAGCAGAATCATAGACATGGGAACAAACAGGTGCTTGCCAGAGGGGAACAGGTGGGGGGAAAGAGAGAAATAAGTGAGAGAAATAAGAGGTACAAGCTTGCAGTTACAAAATAAATGAGTCATAGGGATGAAATGTACAGTGTAGAGATTATAGTCAATAATTACATAATATCTTGGTATGTTGACAGATGGTAACTAGATTATTGTGGTCATCATTTTGCAATGTATAGAAATATTAAGTCATTGTGTTGTGCATCTGGAACTAACATAGTGCTGCAGGCCAACTGTAATTCAAAACTGAACAAACAAACTCATGAAACAAGAGATGAGATCTGTGGTTACCAGAGGTGAATGGGAGGAGAGGAAGTGTGAATGGGGTGAAGGTACTTAAAAAGTATAAAATTTCAATTATAAGATAGGTAAGTACTTGAGATGTAATGTACAACATGATAATATAAATAATGCTGCTGTATGTTACATAGGAAAGTTGTTAAGAGAGTAAGAAGAGTTCCCATCACAAGGGAAACATTTTTTCCATTTCTTTAACTTTGTACTGTATGAAATGATGGATGTTCACTAAACTTACTGTGGTCATCATTTCATGATGTATGTAACTGAAATCATTTGCTGTATACCTTAAATTTTTACAGTGCTGTGTGTCAATTATATCACAATAAAACTTGAAGAAAAGAAAAGATATTGGAAAACTTCCAAAATGTAAAGAGTAAACATAATAAATAACTTACTCTTACTATATTTCTAAAAATAAGTAGACGATCATCACAAAACTACCCAAATGTGATTACAAACATGGAATTTCATCAAACTTCAAACAGGAAAAATTAAAAGAAAACCATCCCTGGGCAGATCATGATTAAACTAAAGATAAAAAATACTTATTGGGAAACAATGATTCAAATGACCATAGACTTCTCCTCAGCAATAACAGACATCAAAAGACAGTGGACGATATTTTTAAGAGCCACAAGAGAAAAAAAGAAGATGAGAAACCCGGTTTTATACCCAGAAACAATATATTTCAGGAAAAACAGTAAAATCAATTAATTAAAGTACAACTGAGAGGATTTGCCAACCAATCAGCTCCTGGAGGAATGCTGAAGAACTTCATGCCGAAGGGAAACATGGTACCTCAGAAATTAAAAGAGAGCACAGAAATGGTAAACACCTGGGTGCCTAGGAAAGATTACTTTTATCTCTTCTCAGATTTTCATTCTGAGAACAGTTTAAAGCAAAATGTGTAACATGGACTAGTGGGAATTTCACTATATGTAATAAATGTAACAGCAATGGTGTTGTGATAAACCTATAGGGTGTTGAGATTCTGAGAAATTACATGAAGTGCTACTATGTTAATTCTAAACTGATTGGAAAAATTAAATATGTATATTGTAATACCCTGGGCTACAGCAAATAAAAATGTTCAAAGACATATTGCCAAAATGTCATTTTTAGCAGAATATTAATATTATTCAAATAGGGACTTCCCCGGCGATCCAGTGGTTAAGACTCTGTGCTTTCAATGCAGGGGGCAAAGGTTTGGTTCCTGGTCAGGGAACTAAAATGCCACATGCACACGGGGCAGCCAAAAAATTTAAAATTAAAAGCATATATTATTCAAATAATTCAAAAGAAAGCAAAGGGAGAGAAAAATAAACAGAGGAGAAAACTAGAAAACACATAAAAAATGATAGATCCCCAAATGTTAAAATCTAAAGCATCCAAATAAATGCAAAGATGGAGAATGATTTTTGGAAGTCCATATTATCTGCATTCTAAGATAGGAACACTTTAATACAGAGTGAGACAGACACCACACATATAGAGTGAGCAGGAGAAGTTTCTTTTTAATGTCAAGTAAAACAAACATAGGGTCACTGCATCTACTTTTTAAAAACTGGGATAAAATACACAAAGCAAAAAATGTAACATGTTCACCGTGTTTAAATGTATAGTATAGAGGAATTACAGAGAAGGTTATGGCACCCCACTCCAGTTCTCTTGCCTGGAAAATCCCGTGGATGGAGGAGCCTGGTGGGCTGCAGTCCATGGGGTCACTAAGAGTCAGACACGACTGAGTGACTTCACTTTGATTTTTCACTTTCGTGCATTGGAGAAGGAAATGGCAACCCACTCCAGTATTCTTGCCTGGAGAATCCCAGGGATGGGGGAGCCTGGTGGGCTGCTGTCTATGGGGTCACACAGAGTCAGACACGACTGAAGCGACTTAGCAGCAGCAGAAGCAGCAGCAGCATTGAGGCACTAAGTACAGACACACTGTTGTGCACCACCCATCTAAAGAACTCTGCACTTTGAGTAACTGAAGCTCTGTCCCCATTAAACGCAACTTCCCATCCACTTCCCCAACCCCTGGCACCCACCATCCTATCAGTGCTTTCTATCTCTATGACACTCACTACTCTAGGTCCTCACGTAAGTGGAATCATTCAGTATTTGTCCTTTTGTGTCTGGCTTATGTCATTCAGCACAATGTCCTCAAGGCTCATACTCACTGTAGAAGGAATCAGAATTTCCTTCCGACTTTCAGAGGCCCCTCCTCCTGTTTGCTCTTTGTCAGAACAACATGGTTTCCGTTATAACTTCACGAGAGAAAAGAAACGGGAAACTCACCCTCATGCAGTATGTATCTCCAAAGCACTCCCTCCATAACTGGCCCACTTTTGTTTACTTTTCAGAGTTCTTCAGAGTTGTCTTTTATACTTTGTTCAAAGATTTTCTCTGCAATTAGCAAGAGCAATGGGTTTCACCATAGCACAATTGAAACTTTTCCACCACATTTTCACTTCAGTTTTTTAACTTTTCATTTAATTTCTAGAATTATCATATGGATCTGGTAGTGATGAAAGTTTTCCTTTATGTTACTTGTGACTTCAGATTAACAAACGTATGTGATAAAGAATACATATTCTCTAGTTGTTAGTCCTCCAGAGCAAGAAAGAAGCAAATAACAATTCAATCATAAAACATTCTCCAGAGGAAGATGAACTATATATGAGTGGAAAAAACTAAATTTTCAGTACACTGAAAAATCAAATATCTATTGAAATTAATGAGGAAAGAACAATGTATCTCTAAAAGTACATATCCTGTAATGATCACGTACGTAACATAAGCATAAAAAACATTAAAGAAGTAAGTAAGGGAATTAAAAAACATGAGCAGAGGTCAAAAGACTTTAAAAACACATAAAAATAAGTAAGGTTCCTATTCCTTCTCTCTCATGGGTCTTTTTTCACCAATGAATTGGCCTGGAAGTGGTTATAGGAACCATATCCATCTGGCCGGAGGACACAGAAAAGATGCTTTTGAGGGCCAGAGAGTGTGGGAGGGAATTCCAGAGGGGAGAACCTACAGAGGGGTCCTAATTCCATGTGTGTGCCTGCAGGTGTCTCAGCCTAATCCCGAACACACACAGCTTACAGCCACAACAAGAGCTAGCTGAACTAGGCACACAGGTTGAACCACACCAGGCTAATTGCCTTCTACAGCAAAACATCTCAAGGGGGACAGAACAGGACTGAAAACATAATACAACATCCAAAATGTCTAAATATAATTTAAAGCTATTCACTATATAAAGAATCAGGATAATGTGACCAATTTTAAGGGATAAACATGATCAATGGATGCCAAACCTTCACCATACAGATGCTGAAAATGTTAGACATTTGTTATATCAGAAGATCAGACTTCAAAAATGGATTTAATGAAAAGCACAAAATTACAGAAAGAAGTCAAATTCATATTTCAGCATTATTTCAGATTTTTGGTAGAATGAGAAAGACTTCATTTTGTGAATTAAGGCTCAAATTCAATGCTTTTTCTCTATATACATAAGGAAACATTATGGAATTACCATGTAGATGAGCAACTCTATGACTCACTTACGACCCACATCTCAACATCTCTGAATCATGTTGGATCTTATAATCATTGAACTGATACAGATTAAATGGGAATTTTTTTTTTAAAAGGTCTTAGTGATACATAAAATCATGTTACTTCTTAAAATATGTAGCAATTCTAGTTTGATAATATGCAGTACATGACCCTCATAAAAACACATCTTTTTAAATTTGCTATTTAAAAGTGAAGTAAGATACTGAAAGTTATAACTTCCAGTTATAACTGAAACATATAGCTAAAGTTATATCCTATTATATTCCTACTCCATTCAAATATATGGAATTTTTACTCTGTTACCTGAATTATTTAACATGGAAAAAATTATAAACTTTATCCTGAAGGCTCATGGTCTTATAAGTTTTTATCTTTAGTTTGGTATCAAACGATATCAACTTTTGAATATGTTTATATGAGTTTCACATTTTCCCCAAATTAATAAAATAATTAGGTTTGTACACAACAGACATTTAGTGATGCACAAAGAGGTTTCATTTCCAGATGATTTTCCCAGACTGGTTTTTCCACCCACATGTATCTCACCTATTTTTTATTCACATGCATGAGTTCTTGCATGGTAAGGAACTTAGGTGCTTGCACACATTCTGATGACTTTAGTACATTAGTAAGGGTAGTGTGGCTTCCCAGGTGGCTCAAGTGGTAAAAAATGCAGCCATTATGGAAAACAGTAAGGAGGTTCTGCAAAAAATTAAAATAGAACTACCATATGATCCAGCAATTCCACTTCTGGGTATTCACTCAAAGAAAACAAAAACACTAATTTGACAAGATATCTGTACCTCCATGTCCACTGCTGCATTATTTACAATAGTCAAGATATGGGGAAAAACCGTGTATCCATCCATAGAAGAATAGATTTTTAAAATGTGATATATATATGAAATATATAAAATGAAATATTATCCAGTCACAATAAGGAATGAAATCTTGTCTTTGTGACATAGACAGACCTTGATGGCATTATGCTAAGTAAAATAAGTCAGGCAGAGAAGGACTGTACAAATACTATGTAGTTTCATTTATATGTGGAATCTAAGGAAAAAAAAAACAACGAAAGAAACAAAAAAAACCCCAACACCTCAGCTCTCTATGGAGAAGAGACGTGATTACCAGAAGTGAGGGTTGGGGGGCAAAATGGGTGAAGGGGATCAAAGGGCATAAACTTCCAGTTATAAAATAAATAAGTCCTAGGGATATAATGTAGACCATGGTGACTACAGTTAACAATGCTATATTGCAATTTGACTGCTGTTAAGAGAGTAAATCTTAAAAGTCCTTATCACAAGAAAACAAAGCATTTGTAACTATGTACGGTAACAGATGTTACCTAAACTTATTTTGCAATATATACTGATAACAGATCATTATGTTGTGCACCTGAAAGTAATATAACGTTATATGTCAATTTTACCTCAGTATAAACATATATTACTAAGTATGAAATCTTTGGGGTAAATGAACTCCTTTCCAGCTAAGGTTTTGTTGACATTATACTCTTGGGATTTCTGTTCAGTGTGCATTCTCTGTGGTCAATGAAGCATCTGAAAGCTTTTAAACATTGATTACCTTCAGAAGATTTATATACATTATGAATTTTTCTTATTGAATAAGAGAGAAGTTATTTTGAAAAGTTTTCCCCTATTAATTGCAGTCATAGATGACTTTGCTCCAGGATGAATTCTCTGATTCCTAATGAGGATCATTTAGAGTTGAAGACTTTCCTACCCTGTCTGCACCCAACAGAGTTCTTACAACTGCTGAAAAAGAGTTGAGCTATAGCTGAAGGATTTCACACATTTACTACATTCATAGAGTTTAATGGATTGAATGGTGTCTCCTTCAAATTTAGAGGTTTTATAATTGGTTAGAAGGTTACCCTATTTGGAAATGAAGTCTTTGAAGATATAACTATTTAAGATAAAGTTGTACTACACCAGGGTGGGTCCTAACTCCACTGACTGGTTTCCTTATAACAAGCGAGAGGACACACAGACACGTAAGAAAGAACAGCACCAAGGAAGGATGCTGAAGGTTACCGGTGATCCGGAAGGCTGGGAAAGAGGCGTGGGACAGACCCCTCAGAGTCTTCACGAGGAACTAACCTGAACTACACCTGTTTTTCAGCTTCAGGTTTATTGGCTGAGCTGTGAGAGAATAAACTAATATGTGTTCAAGACTGGGTGTGCATGCATGCTACGTCCATTCATTCGTGTCTGACTCTTTATGACTTCATGGACTGTAGTCCTCCAGGCTCCTCTGTCCATGCGATTCTCCAAGCAAGAATACTGGAGTGGGTTGCCATTTCCTCCTCCAGGGGATCTTCCCGACCCAGGAATCGAACCCGCATCTCTTAAGTCTTCTGCATTGGCAGGCAGGTTCTTTACCACCAGTGCCATCCCGGAAGCCCATTTATGTTCATATCTGAAAAATTAATTAGATACATAAAATTCATTGAGAGGTGTGCTAAAAAGATACAAGCTGCTAATAAAACAAGTTTTAAGTGTCTTTCTAAAAAGCCCAACATGTTCAGCGGGCGCTAGAGAAAGCCTTGCGCACCGTTCTGGCGCCATCTCGTGTCAACACCGAGTCGACCACTTCTAAATATTCTAAACGAGGGCGGGGGCGGCGGGAAGCAAAGAGCAGAGGGATGTAGCCAAGCGTTCCTGAAAATCCGGGGAGGGAAAGGAGATGCGCCTGGTAAGGCAGACTGGGCTAGCTCTGATGGAGGCCTTTACCTCATTGGCACTGAAGGGCTCTTAGCACCTAAGTGACACGATCAAATGTGTGTTTTAGAACAAACCATCCTAGGAATACAGGCAGGGACTGTGAGAAGGGATCAGATGGCCACGTGGACAGCTGGTCCAAGTTGTGCTTCTGCCTGAATTTTGGGGCCAGATCACAGGAATAGCTGCCTCCTACCAGAATGCAAGCAGGGTTATATGTTCTGGGTTATATGTTCATGTCTATGGGCGCCCCCCACCCCGCCCCCAGCTTAAACAGTGCCTGGCACATAACACTTTTTATTAGGAATTAAAATGGGTGACATCTTACCACATAAAGACCACAGGATAATACTGCCGAAGTCCTTACCCCAAGCATCCCCTAAGCCCCTTTCTGAACATTCCGAGAGGCGGGCGTGTCCCCCCATCTCACAGGTGACAACCAGGCTCAGGAAGGTCGCCCCTCGCCTGGGCCAAGGGACTCCTTCACCGCCCGGAGCCCAAGAAGCGCCTCCCGCCTCAGGTCCAAACGCCGGCGCAGCCCAGGCTCGGCTGGGGTCGTCTGTCCGTCCATCCCCCGCTCCGGACCGAGGACACATTCGCTAGACGACTAGGCGGGGACGCGCTTCTCCGAACAACCTGGCGGGCAATTTCAGCCCAGTAGGCCTGTCCCCCGGAACCCCTCCCAGGCTAACCGGGCCCGACGGCCCCAACCCAGAGAGGCGACACAGTCCCAGCAGACAGGGCACAAGGTCTCCACCATCCACCGCCCGAGCTGGGCAACCGGGAAATCGGCCGCCACAGGAAAAGACTCCTCCGACGTTACCTCACGGACCTGGCGAACGAAGCGCCCCTACCTCACGGACCTGGCGAACGAAGCGCTCCGCTTCCTCTGTTTAGACTGAAAAGGCGGTGTCTAAACGCGAAGGACCACAAGACTTCCAAAGCAGCTTCACTCCTACCAAGTCCCGCCACCGCCTCCACTAGGCAGGACCCACTCAGTCACCCTGCGGTCACCCGCTCCGCTCCTGGGGACTAGCTCGGCCCCGCTCGGCCCCGCTCGGCTCCGCTCGGCCCCGCTCGGCTCTACCCGATAGCTCTGTCCACCTGCTCGGTTCCGCTCGGTTCGCCTCAGCCCCGCTCGGCCCCGCTCGGTCCCGCTCGGCTCTACCCGACGGGCTCTGTCCACCTGTTCGGTTCCGCTCGACTCTCCTCAGCCCCGCTCGGCTCCGCTCGGCCGCGCTCGGCTCTACCCGACAGGCTCTGTCCGCCTGCTCCACTCCTATGGGCTCTCCTCAGCCCCGCTCGGCCCCGCTCGGCCCCGCTCGGCCCCGCTCGGCTCCGCTCGGCTCTACCCGACGGGCTCTGTTCACCTGCTCGGCTCCGCTTGGCTCTCCTCAGCCCCACTCGGCCCCGCTCGGCCCCGCTCGGCCCCGCTCGGCTCTACCCCACGGGCTCTGTCCACCTGCTCGGCTCCGCTCGACTCTCCTCAGCCCCGCTCGGCCCCGCTCGGCCGCGCTCAGCTCTACCCGACAGGATCTGTCCGCCTGCTCCGCTCCGCTCGGCTCTCCTCTGCCCCGCTCGGCCCCGCTCGGCCCCGCTCGGCCCCGCTCGGCCCCGCTCGGCCCCGCTCGGCTCTACCCGACGGGCTCTGTCCGCCTGCTCCGCTCCGCTCGGCTCTCCTCAGCCCCGCTCGGCCCCCCTGCTCTGCCGCTATCGACCCGTGGAACAATCGGGATTCGCGCGCTTCCTTGGCTGGGCGCTACGGTCCTTGCCGGGTCCGGCTCGGCCCTCTTCGGCCCCCCTTCGGCTTGTGTCCCGCACAGCCGTCTCCACCCGCAACCTCGTCGCCTTCTCCGGTCACCCGAGGAGCCCCCTGCCCCTGCCCACCCGTCAGCGGCGGGGCCGCTCTGAGGGAGCCGCTTGTACGCCACCCCGCAGGGGTCCTCGCGGGCTTCCTGCGTCGCACAGGCCACGCGGGCTGAGGGGCAGCCCTGGGTTTCGGACCGTCGCGGCCTCGGCTCGCGTCCAGGCCCCCACATCGCAGCCGGGGGGCCTTGGGGCCGACCCCTCCCCGCCGAGTCTCGGCCTCTGCCTCTGCGGACGGGAGCTGCTGATCACCCCGCAGTCCCAGGGCTCGCGGCGGGGCTGAGGAGCCGGGGAGCGCGTGTCGCGCTGTGAGCAAGCCCGAGGGTGGACGCGGGGGAGAGCCAGGCACAGGACAGCCAGAGCCCGGGCCCTGAGTGCGGGGACGTGCACGGAGGCCCGCCCGCTGCCTGTCCGTCCAGAGCTGTGCGTCTTCCAGGAAGCCGCCCAGTGTCCTCTCAGTGAAGGACCAGCTCCTTTACAAGCAAGAACTCTCTGTGGGCGCCCCCGCCCGGGACCCGGAAGAATGAGGTTGCACAGGTGTCCCATTGCGCGTCCTTCAGAAGGCTGGGCTGAGGGAAGGATAGTCCGTGGCCTCCACTGAGACTGATCCACAAACCTTTCCTGGCCTGGAACTCAAAGCTGGGGAGGCAGGGCAACAGGTGGGTACTTGAATTGCAAGCTGCAGAAACTGGATTTAGGAATTTAAATGAAAACAATTGTTTGAAAGGATATACTGAAAGGTTGGGGAATTAAGGGAGGCCTGAAGAAGAAAAAAAACAAACAGTAGAAGTCAGTAAAACAGAAGCTGGGCTGCCCCAGGTGGCCTCAGTACCCAAGACCTCTGAACAGTCACCCCGGACGCTGAGCTGTCACTACCTGGACTGTGTCCAGACTAGAGGATCTGATTAATGGGACGTTCGTGTCAGGAAATTCTTCACATTGGAGTCGGTTTTGGAGGATGAATAGAAGTTTGCCAAAGGGAGAAGAATGGGGTTTCCATGTAGGAGGAGCAGGGACAGGATGCGCTATGACAGGGCAGGGATCTGGGGGCCACACTATGCCAGGTGCTTTCCTGGTCATCTTATTCAATGCTCACAAACCCTACGAACTAAGTGCTGTTAGTTTTGGGGGGAAATGATTTTATCTTCATAAAATTGCTAAATGCCTTTCGCCTTTCTAAAGAATTCAAGCTAGATAGCAAGATGCTGCAAAAATTGGGGGTGGGGCTAGGGATAATCATAGCAAATTCTAGTACCCCAAATGTCCAAGATTAATATTAGCAACATCATCACAGTTATCTTTGTAGGCCTGTATATGGCAGGAGGCAAGAAGGAGAAAAGACTGGAGGGAGATTGAATGGAAGGGAGAGAGGGCAAAAGGGATCAAAGAATTCTGTGAAGGGGGATCACACTATTTGCTACATTTTAAAATAAATATATGAAGCTTATTATACTTGAATTTAACAAAATAAAAAGAATTTAAATGAAATAAAAGCAGTTTCTAATTTGATTTATTGTTTGCTACCATGACAGGTATTTCCTACAAGACTCCCCCCCTCCCAAGATTATGAAGAACATTGAGAAGTTGGGGGTCATTGTTTCTCTTTAAGTTACACGTTTTGCTCTTGGCTCAATTTTTCCCTACTATGAAAGTGAAGTTGCTCAGTAGTGTACAGCTCTTTGTGATCGCATTGACTGTACTCTACCAGGCTCCTCCGTCCATGGCATTTTCCAGGCAAAAGTACTGGAGTGGGTTGTCATTTATTTCTCCAGGGGATCTTTCCGACCCAGGGATTGAACTCAGTTCTCCTGTATTGCAGGCAGATGCTTTACCCTCTGAGCCACCAGGGAAGCCCTTTGCTCTACTATGGAGGAAGGAAGGTAAGTTCCTCACACTTTCTTCATGCCCACACCCAACATTCTGCTGTTGGGCTATTGTTCTCATAATGCCAAGGTCTTCAATATTACATTTACTCTGCCACCTCCCTTCCCTTGGATATTTAGTGCTAGTTCTGGGCTTATTTGGGAGCATTACTCACCTCTAGCCCTATTACCTTGACTTTTCTCCCTCTGAGTTCCATATTTAGTTTTATCTCTTGATGGGCATAGCCTCAACTGATGAATGTGAACTTCAAGCTTTGTTCAAAGACACGTTGCCTATGGCAGATCAGTGGAGGAGTCAAGATTCCAAGTTAGATTTTCCTGACTCCAAAGACTACCCAGGAAACAGGAGCTTTTGGTACGAGGTTAGCATCTGGGGAAGAGGAGAGTCACTCTCCTTGAACCTTCTGGGGAGGCCAGATGGGGCTGTCAAGACACACGGCTGGGTACTCTTTTGCCCCCTTCTGATGTCTATGTCAGAAGCTTTCTCTATCTCGTTTATACTTTAATAAAACTTTATTACACAAAAGCTCTGAGCCATCCAGCCTTGTCTCTGGCCCCAGATTGAATTCATCTCCTCCGGAGGCCAAGAATCCCGCGTTTTATCGTTCAACAACAACCTTTCATCTTGGGGGCTCGTCCGGGATCCTTCAGGACAAGATGGGAGCTAACAATTCCAGCCTCACTCCTTTGAACTGTATCCTGAAAAACTGGGATAGATTTGATCCCCAGGGCTTAAAGAAGACACACCCGGTCTTCCTATGTGATACTGCATGGCCGCAGTACCCACTGGAGGACGGCGAACGGTGGCCAGTTAGAGGGTCTCTTAAGCATTAACAGAACTCCGGGAGATGACTCCTGACCCAGCCTCTGAATCCAGCAAGCCTCTATTTGAGCCAGGAACCGAGGTCCTCGTAAAAACATTGGACTCTGGGGGCCCATCCCTCGAGCCCCTCTGGGAAGGCCCTTACCAGATGGGCCTGATAATCTATGTGAGCCTACTTCTGCTGACTCCAGAAATCCTGAGTCTGCCATTTGATCCTCAAGACAATGCCTTCCTGTCCTGGGCTCACTCCTATGCTGCATTCCACAATCTAACTGCTGGGTCTGTGGAGTGCTCCCCTCTTCATCAGTGGAAGGCTTCCCATGGTGGACATCTCGACTTCAAGGAAAAAGACTTTCTCCAAGTCTGCAAATACCTTCAACAATCCCATGTGATGCCTCTTCTTAAACTGATGACGTCTAACAACCTTAAGATGAACTGATGTAACTATGGACATAATGTGACTTTTCATTTTGATTTAAAAAAAAAAAGACACATGGCTAATTCTGCCCCAGGGCTCAGTTTCAGGGCTGGGCAGATGCCCTGTGGTGCCTCTGACCCAGCCCCAGAGGTCTGAGGAGGGAATGAGTGACACAGGCTGTTAGTCTTGTCCTAGGTTTACCTGGAGGCTGAGAGCTGTGGACAGAAAGTAGGACAATGAGGAAGTTCAAAGCATCTCCTTTGCTATTGTAGAAACAGAAATTCCCAACCAGGGGTGTAAACAATGACAAGTTTCTTTCACTTGGGGGAAAATAATAAAGCCCAGAGTTGGGCAGCCTGAGCTGCAATGGCAGCTCGACCATATCCCCCGATCCTTCTTGTTTCCAGTCTGCCGTCCTTCTCAAGATGGTGGCCAGAGGTCAGCAAAGAAGAGGGAACCCAAGGAACTAGGAGCCCGAAGACTTGCTCCTGAGTCTCCCTGGCCAGAACAGAGTTCTGCGGATGATGCCGGGAAATGCAGTTTTTTAAGTCAAAAGAAGGAAGCTTCATTTTCAGTGGTAACTTGTGTATTTCTTCATCACTTTTTAATCTATAGTCACAACAGCCTCATCATTCACTCACAGATGTTTGAAGTGTCAGCTGTGGGTCAGGTACAGACTTGTTGGATTTTTAGTGGTGACTAGATAAGGGTCCATCCTCACAGGATCACTTGAGTGCTCCCTAAGTGCCAAGCAGCTGGTAGCAATCACTCCCTTTAATTCCCCTACCAGCACTGGGAAGTGAGTACTATTTTCCCATCTGATGGACAAGTCAACGGAGGCTCTGAGAGGCTAATGATCTATTCAAGGTGCTGTCATTATATAACAGAGCCAAAATTCAAACCCATGTTGGTCTGCTTTAAAGCTTTGGCTATTCACCATTTTTCCCATCCTTCACTGTGCTCAGTGCCTGGGACCTACCCCTCAGAAATGCTGACTTACTGGTTGGAGGTAGAACCTGGGCATCCGTGTACTTGTATTACCTTCTTTAGTCTCACAGCAACTGGAGATGGTATTTTCTATTTAAAATTGGGGAAGTTAAGATCCGGAGAGGTAGACTCTCTTGCCCAAAGTCACAGAGCAAGTTCTCAGTGGAGCTGGGAGGTGTGTGCCCATCTCCTGACCTTCTCCAAAGAGCTGTCCTTGGCTCCAGAAAAAGATCGCTTCCACAACCTGGGGGGAAGCTTCCACAGTGGCCAGGCCCTCTGCCCCAGCCAGGCCGGAAGCCTCCCTGGAGATGTGTGTCCGAGGGGCAGGGCGCCGCGTGGCAGCCGGGTGATAAAGGGCCGGGCTGGGCCAGGATGTGCGGCGGACGCCCAGCCCGCTGAAGGCAGAGGCGCGGCTGGGCCAGGGTGGGGGCCGGACACAGGAATGCACTTTTTCCCCAGCACAACACGCTGTGGGTTTCCTCCGCCCCGACTGAGCCCTGCCTGATACGTCAGGCCCAAAATGGGTCCGCAGCCAGGGACTGGAGGACTGGCCGGCGGGCAGGGGCCCACGGCCAGACCCCGGAGGAAGTCACATGGCGGGGGGGTCACAGGCCTGACCCAGGAATGGTGGAGGGAGGGAGATATTTCAGGCCCGAGAGGAAGGACCCAGCCCATGAGATGAATCACCAGGGACAGATTATCCTGAGGAAGACCTTGGGGGCGGAATTGTGATAAGCACCTTCCTCCCAAGGTGACCAGAGGCCCACGTGAGCTGCCAGCAGTCCATGAGGTCTGCGTGGCTGGAGCACTCAGAGGTGTGTAAGAATAGCTCCAGGTGCTTTCCAGAAGGGGCTTCTCAGGGACCTTACAGCAGAAGGATGAGCACCTATGGCAGGAAGAGGAGAGAACAGCCTTGGGGATGAGTCGCCCGTTCAAGGTCACGGGGGCAGAAATGCTCTGAAGGGGGACTTGGCCTCTTCATCTGTTGCCACCACCACCTCCTGCTCCTGGTGTTCTGGCCTGGACGTGACGCCTCGCCGATAAAACCACTGGCTGCAGACTCCTCATGTCAAACCAGGCGTCAGGTCTCACACGTACCTCTGGAAGATGCACTAGACTTGCCCAAACTGCCCAGCTTACAGACGGGAAGGATGGAGTCCAAAGAGAATTCCGGTACCACCAAGCTCCAAGCTCCCCATCGCCTCCCACACGCTATAGTTAGTGTACAATGGCCTTGTAATGACTTTAACCCCAAGGTCAGTGGAAAATCCCATGTGAGGATCCACCTATGGGCTCGCAAACCATGACAGTCCTCGGAAGCAAATGTGGAGAGTGTTTCTTGAGCTTGAGAAGGCTGTCTATGTGCTCCTCCTCTGCACCAAATGTCCATTTGACCAATTTTTGTTACAGGCATACCTCACTGTAGTGTGGCTCAAAGATTTTTTTATTTTAATTTTTTACAAATTGAAGGTTTGTGGCAACCCTGTGTTCAGTAAATCTATCAACGCCTATTTTCCAATGGCATTTGCTTGCTTTGGGTCTCTGTGCCATATTCTGGTAATTCTCAAAATATTTCAACTTTTTCAACATTATTATATTTGTTAAGGTGATCTCTGATGGGTGGGCATTACGTTACTGTTGGAAAAAGGCCACAGCTCACTGAAGGGTCAGATGATGGTGAGCATTTTTAGCAACAGAGTATTTTTAAAGTGTGTACTTTTTTTGGACATAATGCTATTGCACATGTAACAGACTACCGTACAGTACAGTATAAACATAGCTTTATATGCACTGGGAAGCCAAAAAATTCTTGTGACTTGCTTTATTGAGATATTTGCATTACTGTCTGGATCATTGGTGGTCTGGAACCAAACCCACGATAACTCAGAGGTCTGCCTGTATTACATTGTTTAGTATATACTATCATAAAACTAAGTATAGGCTCTTCTAAAGTCAGCAAGTTACAGATTAAATATAGTCAATGGCAGTCAACACAGAGGTAAACTCAAGCAGCACAGTCAGCGGAGGGTGGCCTTCACTCAGAAAGCTGTCATCCCCAATCATCCAAGATCTGTGGATGTTCTAGTCACGTTGCACTGAAATAAGACAATTTTAAAATCCTCACTCTTGGACCCTTGAGCTTGTCTCTGGAAAACTAAGGGCCTGTAGAAGTTCCTTTGGGGGAGATGCAGACACAGGGCAGCCCTGTCTGAGCTGGAGGCATCAAGGCCCAAGACAGTGGAGACCTGCTCTTCCCACACCTGAATCGAAGTGAGCTGCCTCCTGGTGAGAGCTCTGGGCACAGTGGCCACCACTCAGCCAGGACAGGTCCAAAGGGGGATGGGCTCTGCGTGAGGCCTGGGCTCCAATGAAGCCAGACTTGGCTGGTACCTTGGGAGCTGGTTATGATCAGAGAAGCGATGCCCACCTCCACCAGGAAATCCAGGAGAGGACCTGGGCACTGGGTTTTTTTTTTTTTTTTTTTTAACCAAGTCATTCTGTTGCACCTGGAAGTTTGAAAAACACTGATCTAGATGACTTTTAAGATTCCTGAAGATTCCTAAAGGGCTGGATCCCGATATACAATGTTATCACCGAAATCATCTTCATCAGCATCAAACAGCGATCACATGCTGAGTGCATGATACCTACCAGATGCTCTGCTAAATGCTCACATACATGACAGCATATAATTCATGAGGGGGCGTTATCATCCTCACCCAGTTTACAGAGGAGGTGACAGGCAGTGACTTCCTCGGAGCCACGCAAAGTAGTGACCAAGGAGAACGTCACTCTCCTGGCTCCCACACGAGCGCCCTGCCCCATGCCCCACAGCTCTGCGCTCCTTGTGCTGGAAAGGGCCCAACTTCCCCCACAGGCTGCCCCAGGCAGCAGGTCACTGGGAGCCTGGCTCTTGGGAATCTCCACACCCTCCAAATACTTTAGTGATGAAAGCTTCGCCTCTGGTTTGCGTTGCTGACATTTTTCTCGTAAGCACAAATGAAGAGAGAGACCGTCTTACACACAATGTCCTTTCCTGCTTAGCAGTGTCACTGAGTGGCATCTGTGGCCAGCCCCATGGATTTAACATCCCAAATGTGTCCACAGCCCTTATGGTGCTCCAGGCCGCCTTCTGAGCACTTTATGTGAGCATCTCAAGCCTCACGAGGCTCGGAGGTAGAACCTGTAACCACCCCTGGTTTACAGATGCACTAAGGAGAGATGTGAAGACCTGCCCCAAGGTCACAGAGACAAACGTGGAGCCAGGCTTTGACCCCATCTAAGAGCCCACACTAAAGAGCTGATCTGGCAACCACCCCACCAGGTGTGTTAGGACCGATTACTGCAAGCCTTGGGAACCAAGCAGCCTCTCTCTGACTCCAGCAGGGGGCGCCAAAGCCCCCAGCCCTGCTCCAGGCCCGCAGGAGGTGGCTCAAGAGAGGGTCTCTAAATGCCAAATGCCCTCACCTCCCTTGCAGGGTCTGACCCTGCAAGCTCCTTGCTCCTTCCCGGCTCTCTCAGTGACTTCCAAGCCGCTCCTGCTGCTCCCGCCCCTAGCTCGTCCTTTCCATCATACTCAGCCTCTCTTTGGGGGCTCCCCCTGTGGCTCAGGCGGTAAAGAATCTGCCTACAACGCAGGAGACCAGAGTTCAATCCCTGGGTCGGGACCCTGGAGCAGGGAATGGCAACCCACTCCAGTGTTCTTGCCTGGAGAATCCCATGGACAGAGGAGCCTGTGAAGGCTACAGTCCACCGGATGGCAAAGAGTAGGACTAACACTTTCACTTTCACACTTTCAGCCTCTCTGCCTCCCAAGGCAGCGTCCCTATCCCTGCCTTGGCTTAACAGACTGCTGGCTGTGGAAACCTCAGTCACCCTCGGAAGCCCACACCCTCTCTCCCAGCACACGTTCACTTGTCTGATCAGTGACCTACAGGCACATCAAACCCGGTACCTCCAAAACGAAGTTCACGGGCCTCAGACCAGCTTCTCCTGCCCAGCTCCGGGTTGTCCTCATCAACCACCCTGCCTCCCAGGGCAGAAGCCCATCCTGGGGCCTCTTCACCCCGTCTCCCCTGCCTACAGACTGTCTGCATCTACTGGCCTCCTTGAGCCTTGTCCAACCTGAGCCCACTCTCCCCCCAGTAACCTCCCACCTCATGTCCTGCCTCCCTCTACTGGTCCCATAACAGCCGCCACCTGCCTTCTGAAGCACAAATCAGAAGCTGTCACGCCCCTGCTTCTCTTTCGGAGAAGGCCCATACTTAATTCACTTTCCTTGTTGTTCAGTCGCTGAGCTGTTCTGACTCTGAAACCCCACGGACTGCAGCACACCAGGCTTCCCTGTCCCTCACCATCTCCCGGAGCTTGTACCCTGAATTTATCCCCAGACCTCCTCTTGGGCCTCATCTCTGCAGCCCTCCCCACCCCATCCCCTCCAACACTCCGTTCATGTTAGCAAGAAGAACACCAATCTCATAGCATCGTGAGAGGACTAAATGAGTTAATATGCTGACGTTCTTGATGTCAGCACCTGGCATGCAGCATGTGCTACCTATGTGACGATTAAACTGGTCCTCAAACTACTTGCCTCTGGAGGGCAGGCACTGAATTATTTATTTGATCCACCTGCCCCAACATCCTGGTTGTGAACCAGTCCCTGGTTCTGAATGTCCCCTAACATTTGTGACCTGAGTGTGTCTTTGGTCTAAGAATGATGGTGCGTGCAGAGAAGAAAGAGCACGTTTGAGTGACCTTCTGGAGGCAGGCTGCTCAGGGCTGGGAGAAACACAGGAGGAGGATGGCTGCTTGTCTGCCAACGGAGCTCAATGGGGTCCACACGCCATCTCCCCCCTCTTGCCTCGCTGACCTTCCTTCTCTCTGGGGCACAGCCCTCATCTCCTCCTGGGGCTCCTGCCCACAGGAGAGCCTCTGTCCTGCCTTCCTGCTTCCTGCCCTGCTGGACCCTCTCCTCCCTGCCCTTCAGGTCTCACGTCTAAAATCAACCCTCCAGCCCTAGGGCTGTCTGTCCCCATCACTCTGTCTTATCATCTGCACCTGCCCCTCTGACGTCTCCAATTATGCACTGTTTACTTCGGGTCTGCCTCCCCCACCAGCTCGGAGAGAAGGATGTTGTACTTATTCCTTAAAATATCCGCGGCGCCCAGCCTGGGGCGTGGCACAGACATCTGTGCAACGGGAATGGACGCTAGAATAGGGGTTTTCATTGACCTTGTGTGATTTAGAAAAGCCATTCAGAAGTAATAGCCCTGGGGAGCCGGGAGCTGTTCACTAGAGTCACGCACGCCTTGTTTGCAATCTGGCTCGGCCACTCCTCCAGCTGGTGTCTTTAGGAAAACACCTTAGCTGCCCTGAGCTTCGATCTCTTCCGTTGCAGTCTGAGTCCCAGAGTCCCTAGCTGACTGTATCACGGGAAGGGGTCAACCCCTCTAGTAAGCTCCGACGCTGTCCCCGCGAGCGAGCCAGGCCTGTCTGCACTGCCCGGCAGGTGTCGCCGCGAGCGCGCGCTGAGCCGCCGGCTGCGCCCAGAGCCCTCGGGCCGCTCGAGCGCCACGCGTCTGGGTTGCGAGCGGGGCGTCCAGGCCTCCGCCCGACTCCGACTGTCCTCTAGGAGCGGGATCCGAGCGGAGGCTGTCTCACCTGGGCACCCACCTGCCTCCCCGCCTCGAATAGGCTGGGGTGAGGATGAATACGCTGAGCCAAGTCATCCTTCTCCGCCACTAGCCCTGCGAAAGGGGGCGCCCTCCCCCGAAGCTGTGGAGGCGGGTATTGGGGTGAGCTCCCCACGACACCCCCAGCTCCGAGCACTCGGCGGGACGGGGATGCGGGCCCGGGAGCGAGCGAGGGTTCTTGGCCGAGCCCCGATTTCCCCCCCAAACCCGAGAGCCGTCCCTGCGCGTCCGTTCACCCCGCAGTTGGCTAGTTGGCGCCGGAGGGGCGACTCGTGCGGACTCCCGTTGCCCCCCACCCGGCTGGGCGCCCGGGAGCCGGGAGGGGGCGCCGGGGGAGCGCGTGGGGCAAGCGTGAGCGCGCTCGGAGCAGGCGGCCCTGTCCCGCGGGCGCGGGGGCGCGGGGCGGGCGCTCCGGGGAGGCGGGCGGGGAGGGGGCGGGGGACGGTGGGAGGGGCGGGGGCGGGCGGCTGCAGCGCCCCCGCACGCCCCGCGCCTCGCACACTCGCCCCGGCCGCTCGCGCGCAGCCCGGCGTCGCCCCGCGCCGCGCTCGCTCCTCCCTCCTCCCCGGGGCTCGGTGGCTCCCGCGCTCCCGGCGAGGCTCCGGCGCCGAGCGCGCGGACGGGCGCACGACAGACGGCCTCGGGAAGCCTCGGCCCGCGCCTCCAGGGCGGGCTATGTGGATTGCCCCGCCAGGGCCGGCCCGCGGGATCAGCCCGGCCCGGCCCGCGGCCCCGGCGGCCAGCGGGGACTATGAACCGGAAAGCGCGGCGCTGCCTGGGCCACCTCTTTCTCAGCCTGGGCATGGTCTACCTTCGGATCGGGTAAGGGCCGCTCGCACCCCCTGCGCGCGCGTCCCAGCAAAGTTGGCGTGTCTCGGGGAGGGGTTGAGCCGCCCGCGAGCCGCCGCCGGCCGTCAACTTCCTTGGCTCCGCAGAGAGGCCGAGGGGGTGAGGTGCGGGAGCGGTGGGCGCACAAAGGGCCCCCGCAGGCGCGAGCCCCAGGGGCGCGCACAGCTCCAGAGACACGGGCAGGGGGACCGGCCGTCCTGGGAATGCCCGAGGGAGGAAGCCCCCAACCCCAAGCCAAGGACAACCGGCAGGGACGCTCCAGCGTGGGGGACTGTGAAGAGGGTCCCCCGCTGCAAAGAGTCAGAGCCTCCCAGGGACACTCAGACCGGGGCGTGGGACCGCCAGCCAGGACCACAGCCGCTCCCAGGGAGCTCAGCCCCCAGAGCCCGAGAGAAAGTGTCCAGAGAGGGGCGGGAACAGCCGCTCCTAGTGCAGGGCAGTCCCCGGGTGGCAGGCGGGGCGGGTCTGCGAGCAGGGAACAGGTACCCGGAGGGAGGGACGTTCGCTGGGCCAAAGCACAGAAGCCTGGGCACCACGCGTTTCCAGGGACCCTCAGGCCCCCAGGCCGAGGAGACAGCGCCAGCCACCCGAGCAGACGCACACAAGGGTAGAGCTGGAGATGGCTCGAGACACCCAGGGACGCAAGCTCGCGAGCCAGCGCCGGCGAGCGGCGGGACAGCCCGCCCCCTAACGCTGGGCACCCGCGGCGGCCGGCGCGTCCGCCGAGCGGCCCTCCCCGCCTCACCCCGGCGTTTCTAGGAGGTGGGCCGGGGGCGGCGCTCGGGCTGGAAGGTGGGAGGGGGCGGCCCGGGACGCGTCTTGGAGCTGCGTTTGCAGGGCCAGTCACCCTTTGTACTTCGGAGATAGCGCGCGTGAAGCGTGGGGGTGGGGGCTCCAGGGATGGATGGGGGTTCCGACGCGCCGGGGCCACCTTGGCGGGTTTCGCACGAGCGGCGCCCCCAGCTCCGCTTGGGGAGGGGGCGAACTGCAGGGTCTGCGGCGGGGTGTGTGTGTGTGAGTGTGAGTGTGATGGATCCTTTGTGTTTTGTCACTCGCTTCCCCCGCCTCCCCGCCCCGCGGCTCCGGCGATCTCGCAAGTTGACCGGCCGAGGCGGCCAGCAGGTGCTCAAGGAGCGGACCAGGCGGCTGCCAGCCGTGACCGCGGGCCGGGAGGCGGCTGCGGGACTCGCGCGCTGCCTGCCTGCGGCTGTTTTAAGTGTTATTGATTCGCCCGCGTCTGGGTGGCTTTGCTTTTCTTTTTTTTCCCCCTGCTTTAATCTTCATCTTGGCCCGCGCCCCGCCGCCCCGCGCGCATCCAGGAAGCCGGTGGGGCTGATTGGCGCTGGCCGCGTGCGGCTTTATCTCCTTTTTTAATTAGAAACGGGGCGGAGGGACCCGGGAGGGGAGAGAGAAAGGGAAAACAACAGAAAATAACCTCCTCTGGCCGCCCCGCCCGCCCGACCTCCCGCCGCCGGCGCCGAGACCTCAGCGTCCCCGCAGGGATCTAGCTGCCGGGAGGGACAGAGGGAGGGAGCCCTGGAGCCACGGAGGGCGCCCGCCTTCCGTCCCGCGGCCGCCCTTTGGGGTGGGGGCAGAGGGCCAGGTCAGGCGGGGAGTAGCAGGGTGGTTTGGGGCCAGGCCCTGCTGCTCTCTGCACCTCGGCTTATCCATCTGTAAAATGGACATGAAGGGAGAAGTTTCATGGCCCTCGCGACAGGCCCTCCTGTTTGATGGATGGCAAGGCACCTGTGTATTCTTATTTGGATAGTTCCTGTGACTCAGGCCCAAGCCTTTTGGAACATCAGACCCAATAACTACTACAGCAACTCATTTACCGAGTACTCACCGTGTGCCTGACACCTTTGGAGCACTTCCCGTGTTTAATTTTTCAGCCGCCCTTTGAGATGAGGTCTAGTTAATACCCTCATTTTAGCAATGGGGAAACCGAAGCCCAGAGAGGAGATGTAACTTGCCCAAGGTCACACAGTCTAGGTGAAGGAAGCTTCGGTAGCACCCTAGGCCTGAACGCTTAGCTTTGAGACTATTTGTGCCTGTGAATTTTTTTTTTTTTCCCCGATTATATAATTTCCCTCTCTGCCGGTGGAGAGGGTTTCCTGGTGGTCAGCTAGGTGTTCAGAGGTTTCTCCCGTCTTGTGGCCGGAGCATCTCTGCTTGACTTACTCTTTTTATGCTGCCTCTTCCTCCAATGGTGCAAACCTTCTAGCTCTGTGTTTTAGTGGCTGAGACGAAATGACTGAGAGCACTTGCCGGTTTCCGGGTCTCACTGTCTGTGAGCCTCGGCTTTCAGCTGCAGAGTGGACACGTGAGGTGAACGTGACAGGCCCTGTCCAGGAGGGCTGTTCAGAAAGGCCTCGTTGTCTGGTGTGTGTGGCGGCACGGCTGCCCTGCCTTTGCGTATAGTAGGTGTCCTGCAAAGCTCACGGATGCGTCCAAGGCATAGCTGGGGGTGCCTCTGCGTGGCAGGCACGCAGCCTGAGTGACGTTTCTGAGGCTCACGATTGGGATGGAAAGTTAGGAGGGATGGAGTGGGGAGGCAGGTTCCCTTAGGTGGGATGGTCAGGGAGGGGACCCTCGTGGTCACATGTGATGGCAAGAGGCCAAGCACGTGAAGCTCAGGGGGCGAGAGCTTCCCGAGAGAGGGACCGGCGAGGATCCAGGACCTGAGGCGGGAGGAGGAGGGCTGGTGTGTGGCAGGGGTGGCGGCAAAGAGGGCAGGGGTGGTCTGTTATGCGCTTGGAGAGCAGCGGGGGCCCCTCCCCTTGGCGAATCCCAATCCCAGAACGACTTCCCATAGCCAAGGCTGGGCAGGAAGGATGAGGCGCTTAGCTCTGCGGGGGCACTGATCTTGGCCGTGTCAACCAGAGCTTGATACTACAACCCGAGTGAGATCTTCTCGTTCAGAGGCTGCTTGATGGCCTTTCAAGGATTACACACAACGGGAGCTCCAGAGAAGCGGGCCATCTTTGTGTAAGCAGAGGGCTGGCTCCACGCTCCGGGCTGCCGTCGGAGCCTCTCTGGGGTTACCTGGATGCTAGGAGGTGGCCCCATGCTCAGGCCAGACACCCGTGGCTCACACGGTCGCCTGTCTTTCCCTGCGCCCTTGCCCGAGCCCTCCGGCAACGCTGGGCCACCCCACACCTCTGCCACCAAGGCCAAGCCGCCACCACCTCTGGCCTGCCCACGCTCCCTGTCCTCGTCCTGGAGTCCCTCAGTGCTCTCCCGCCCGGGGGTGGAGGTGGGGGGACCCTGCCAGTGACCGGCTTCCAGCCCTCCTGTGTCCCACGATGCACGGAGAACATTCCCACTGCCAGCCGTCTCCTCTCTCCAGGCTTTCCCCTTCCCTGAGCCCTGGTTCCCAGCTGGCTTCCGTGGTTTCTTTCTGTTCCTTGGCGATCCCAAGCTTGTCCCCCTCCTGGGACTTTGCATCTTCTATTCCACCCCGGCCTGGGATACTCTGCTGCAGACCTTCCCATGGCTGGCTCCCAACCCTTCAGGGCTCCGAGGCACTGTCACCTCCTCAGGGAGGCCCTCCTTGACCACTCCAGCTGAAGCTGGCCCTCCCCTCCCCTCCGCCCTCCGCTACTTGCTGTCACAGAGTCTTCACTTATTTTCTCAGTAGAGTGCATCGCTGAACGGCCTGTTGTGTTCATCTGGTGCGTGCGTTGTGGCCTTTGGTGGCCCCTTGAGGACAGGGCCTCGCCTGTCCAAGCCTGGTGCCCTGACAGGTGTCTGGTCTGGGCCTGTGCAGCGAGTGAGTGGGCAACACAGGAACCTCCCTGCCCTGGCCGTGAGCATGCTCTAGGCCACTCGTGCCTGGAGTGGGATCCACATACTCCATGGGCCTGCAGGAAGGAAAGACTGCAACTTTTATTAACACTTGTTTTTTATTTTTTTCTATTTTTCCTATTTTTTTCTTTTTTTCCCATTAAAAAAATTCTTTTCTGTTTTTTTTCTTATTTGTTTCTTTTTTGTTTTCTCTTTAGAGTTGCTTTTTAAAGGTGTGTTTATAATGAAACGCATACATCCACAATACATATATGACACATCTAAATGTTTTTTTCTTTAATGAATATCTGTGTACCCTCTGCCCTATTAGAGGCAACTGCTTCGTGAAACTGAGGGTTTACCTTTGTAGTTTCATCACACAGTTCAGTTCAGCCGCTCAGTCGTGTCCGACTCTTTGCGACCCCATGAACTGCAGCACGCCAGGCCTCCCTGTCCATCACCAACTCCCGGAGTCCACCCAAACCCACGTCCGTTAAGTTGGTGATGCCATCCAACCATCTCATCCTCTGTCGTCCCCTTTTCCTCCTGCCCTCATTCTTTCCCAGCATCAGGGTCTTTTCCAATGAGTCAGCTCTTCGCATGAGGTGGCCAAAGTATTGGAGTTTCAGCTTCAACATCAGTCCTTCCAATGAACACCCAGGACTGATCTCCTTTAGGATGGACTAGTTGGATCTCCTTGCAGCCCAAGGGACTCTCAAGAGTCTCCTCCAACACCACAGTTCAAAAGCATCAATTCTTCAGAGCTCAGCCTTCTTTATAGTTCAACTCTCACATCCATACATGACCACTGGAAAAACCATAGCCTTGACTAGACGGATATTTGTTGGCAAAGTAATGTCTCTGTTTTTTAATATGCTGTCTACGTTGGTTATAACTTTCCTTCCAAGGAGCAAGCATCTTTTAATTTCATGGCTGCAGTCACCATCTGCAGTGATTTTGGAGCCCAGAAAAATAGTCAGCCTCTGTTTCCACTGTTTCCCCATCTATTTGCCATGAAGAAATGGGACCGGATGCCATGATCTTAGTTTTCTGAATGTTGAGCATTAAGCCAACTTTTTCACTCTGTCACACAGACATGATCCCTAAATGATTATCAGTTCCATTTTGCATGATTCTAAACTTCGTCTGGATCAAATCTTCCCAAAGATGCAAAGGCAACTGGCTGAGTTCGTGTGGCAGTATGTTTGTGACTGGCGTCATCTTTCTTTGTGTCTAAAAAGGAAATTACGCCTAATAATGAATATACACAGATGCCGATGGGGATGATAAATGCGCGGACGTGGGCTGGGCGTGCAGTGTCAGAAGCTGAGAGATCCATGGTGGGAGCGGTGGGGAGGAGGCAGGGCTGGACACCCAGGCAGGGGCTGCAGGCTGGGCCCCGCCCCTCCACCTTGCTGGCCTAACGCTCCGTCTCTCTGTGTCCCCTGCTCCAGTGGCTTCTCCTCGGTGGTAGCTCTGGGCGCAAGCATCATCTGTAACAAGATCCCAGGCCTGGCTCCCAGACAGCGGGCGATCTGCCAGAGCCGGCCCGACGCCATCATCGTCATAGGAGAAGGCTCGCAAATGGGCCTGGACGAGTGTCAGTTTCAATTCCGCAATGGCCGCTGGAACTGCTCGGCGCTGGGGGAGCGCACCGTCTTCGGCAAGGAGCTCAAAGTGGGTATGTGCTACCCGGGCGCCCCGAGCAGGGTCTGACAGGCCGTGGGGAGACCAGGAGGCCTCAGGACTGCTCCGGGACCCCCTTCCCCTGCCCCAGGGTGAAACGCCCCAGCTATGAGATCCCGCAGGTGCGGCATTCAGGTCAGGTGATGGGGGGGTGGCGGTCAGCTCTCTGGTTTGAATCCACACCGCTATCTGTTCGTGGCAGAGCTGCAGACCAGGAGCTCACAGGTGAACTGGCTAATTCACCACTGATACTGATCTGCAAGTTGACGCCCAAATTTTAAAGTTATCCGTTTCACCTAAAAACATGAACTTGTGGCTGCTCTTGCAAAACTCGGAAGAGCTACTGATAGCTTCTACCTGTGTCCGCTGAGCTATCGATGGGCTGCAGCTGAGAACGCAGCGCCCTGTCGATGGAGCCTGGGCAGCCCAGTCACTGCCACAGGGCCCGTCCCTGCGCATGTCCACCCGCTGCCCTGATACAAGCCTCCTGGCCTCTGTGGGCATTCGGATCTCCAGCCCCTGTCTTATGGGACTGGTGCCTTGTGCAGTTAAACACACACAGACACGCGTACAGTGCCAGGCCACACATCCGGTCTCCACGGCGATAGTGAGGGAAGCCTGGTGGAAAGGGCATTGGAGTGATGGTGGCTGGGAGGCCCACGCTGGGTGGGGAAGGCCACTGTGTGTCTTCTCGCTGTGTGCATCTGGACCTGGGGGGCCGGGAACCCTGCAAGCCCACTGCTGAGCCGAGAGGCGGGGCGCTTCTCTGGAAGTGAGGTCAGCTGGGGTCCCCGGGCCACACTGGTTCACCCCAGCCCACTAGACTGCTCCAGGGACACCCCTCGGTTCTCCACCTCCTGCGGCCCTGACAGCGGCAAATCGAGTTCATGTCGGAAGGATCCAACCAGCTCTGCCCACTGCCCCGTGTCCTCACCCCAACCTTCGGGAGCACCTCAGGGCTCCCCAGGCACCCCCAGCCCCCTGCCTACCCCCGGCCGCCCTGAAAACCTCCCGTGGGCAGGACTGTCCCTTGTAAATGGAAACTGGACTCTGTCGTCTCCCACTTAACCTCCTGGGGAGGCTCTCCCGGCCTCAGGAGGAAATCCCACCTGCTTATCGGTCTCCCGCGGCCCCCGGTCCTCGTCTGTCCCCACCTTCTCATCCTCCCAGCCTCACCCTGCTCCCCGAGCATGCGACTCCAAGGTACGGCGCATCCCTTGCCCCTCGTCTCCTCTCCCGCCATCTTCTGAGCCCTCGCTCATGGCCCCTCATGCTTTTCTCACCTTCTCCTGTCCACGCCCCTACCCCCTGTTTCTGGGACCCAGGCCTGGGCTCTGGCATTTTAGCTGGATCTTTGTTAACAAGTGAGGTGTTACGTGTGGGGAAACCGAGGCTCGGGGGGACTTGCCCAAGGTCAGCAACAGTGAGTGGCACAGTCTCCTGGGGCTGGGCTGATTCCGGTCTCACTGGCAGTCTTGGAATAGCTAGCCTGTTGGTGGCATTGTGATAGTGCCAGGCATGGTGCAATAGTGGGGCTCCAGCGTAGGGAGCCCCAGGACAAAGGAGGCCCTGCTGGCCAGCGGCTCCCCAGCTGCCTAGAGCTGTGGAATTGAGGGGTCTGTTGCAGAGTGAGGCGGGGGGCGGGGGATACCACCAGTCTGCACTTCTCCTTTATACTACCAGTATATTCCCAGCAGGAGCGGAGGCCTGGGGCAAGGAGCATTCCTGCAGAGGAGGCTCCAGTAGAAGAGGTGGCCTCGGGGGTGGCTCCAGGAAAACCCCTGGGATTGCAGTTTTAGAGGACAGGCCTGCGAGCAACCTGGGGCTCACTCTGATTGAATCTGGGGCCTGGCTCGGGAGCGTCCGTCCATCCCGAACCATCACAGGGACCATGGGCAACAGGGCTGATGTGCGGGCCTGGGAGCCGCACGCCGACCATCTTCCAGGGAGCGGGGCGGCTCGGGCAGCCGTGCGAGGGCCGCAGGCTGGGCAGCTTCCACGCACAGTCCTGGGGATGGGGTCTGCAGTCGGGGCCCCGGCAGGCTGTTTCCTCCGGGGCCCCAGGGCTTGGTGTGTAGATGGTCACTGTCTTCCTGCGTGCTCACTCGGTCTTTGCAGGTGCCCTGATGTCTCTGCCCTCATCTCCTCTCTTAAGGACACTGGTCAGATTGGAAGACGGCTCAGCCTAGTGGCCTCATTGTGACTTAACCCCCTCTTTACAGTCCATGCCTCTAAATACAGACGCGTTCTGAGGTCCTGGGGGTTCGGACTGAGCGTATGACGTTTGGGGGACACAGCTGAGCCCTTAACAAGCAACCAGGCAGCAGGATGGTCTGCACTTTAGGGAAAAGCATACGAGGAGTGCCGGGTGCTCAGAGGTGAGACTCCAGGTGGGAGGAGCAGCCTGGACAGTGGAGATGGCCTTGCTCTGGGTCCTGAAGGGTGGGAGGGATTTCACTGGCCAGCGAATGGGATCCTGGGTGGAGGGAACCGCGGGGAAAAGACATGGGCGTGTGACTGCTCAGGGGAGGGGCAGCGGGGGTCTGCGGCCTCAGGAGGCAGGGGTCAGGAGCCTCAGGTGAGACCACAGGGCAGCCATCAGGGGCCTTACACACCAGGCATTCTATGACCTCTCATCAGGTTTATCAACAGTGTGGCCCCAGGGGACCCTGGAAGGCATTCAGCCCCCACTCCAGGCCTTTCCTCTGCTTAAATAAAGCGATGGCCTCCCCCTCGAATCCACCAAGATGACGAGGAGAGCACGTCGGTTTATACCCCTTGGGAGCATTTCTCAGGCGACTTCTGTCTCCGCCTCCCAAGTCACACTTTGCCTCTCCTGAATCTTGATGTCTGGTTTATCTACTGATAGATTCCCCGGAAGCACATTGTTTTGAGTTGTGTTTAATTTTACAGAGGAAAGGCATCACATAGTATGCGGTCTTTTGGAATTTACTTTTTTTTTCCCCATCGCCACTAACAAAGCTCATATGTGTCGTTCCTTCTGGCTGTTTTTTTAGAAACATATTTTTTATTTGGCTGCGTCGGGTCTTAGTTGGGGCATGTGGGGTTTGCGTGTGGCATCGGGATCTTTCGTTGCCGTACGTGACCTTCTACTTGTGGTGGGCGGTCTGCAGAGTGCTAGGGCTCAGTAGTAGTGGTGGGCAGGCTTAGCTGCTCTGTGGCATGTGGGATCTTAGATCCCCCCACCAGGGTTCGAACCTGCGTCCCCTGCACTGCAAGTGGATTCTTAACCGCTGGACCGCCGGGGAAGTCCCCTTGTGGCCGTGGTTGATTCGCGTCAGCCGTGGTGAATAGACCCCAGCTGTGCGCCCACACACTGGCTGAGGGGTGTCTGGGTTGTTACTCACAGGGCCCCTCCAGGCCTCCCTGTGCGCATGTCCCAGGGCCCCCGTGTGTCTCTGGCGTCTATAGTGAGCCGCGGAATTGCTGGTGGCAGCGGGTGAGGACAGACCTGCTTTCCCCAGTGACTGCGCACGTGCTGCTCCCCCAGCCAGCAGTGTTGACCTGCAGCCTCTCCAGCACCAGGGATCTCCCAGAGGTCTTCCTTGTTGCCTGCGGGGCGATGTGAAATGCTTTCTCACCGTCATCCTGATTTGCATGTCCTTGAAGTCACCAGGTTGCAATCTCTTCCTGTATTTGCTGCCTGAGCCGGTTTAGTCTTGGGTGAGTTGCCCATTCATTCTTGTCGCCCATTTTCCATCAGGTTGCAGGCGGTCGTGTCGTGTCACGGGTAGGGGGTGAGGGCTGCATCCCAGTTCCTGGGCAGGACCCCGAGGAGGGTGGGTCACCTGGGGCCTCACCCTCGCCTTTCACCTTCTCATTGAGCATTGATGGGGGGTTGGCAGAGTCAAGGCAGCCCTTCCTCATCCATCACCTCATTGGCTTCTCACACCTGCATCTCAGCTCAGCACCAGGTGGAGGCTGACCGTGTCACGTGGCGGTTTTGTGGCAAGACTGAGGTGGGTGGCGAGTCTCCTGTAGCCGCAGAGGTTCTTGTTTGTGTGGTCCTAACAGACTGTAGGGCTCTCGAGGCCGCCGTGGATCCAAGGCTGGTTGTGCCAGTGGGCTGTGGGGTGTCACCAGTGAGTCCGCGTCCCGCGGCCCCCCTCGCCAGGGGGCAGGCAGCAGCACCTCCTGGACGTAAGGCCCTGGCACTCGGAGGGTCTGGGCCATCGGGGGCGTCCCTTCACCCTCCCAGGAGGCCCCCGTGCCTCTCTGCTATGAAGACAAACTCAAGGAACTGGGGGCGCTCTGGAGTTTATTCCTGGTTATTCCAGGACAAGAAGATGTGGAATAGACAGGGGAGAGGCTGTCGCTCCCGTTTCTAACCTGAGCTCGTCATTTTGATTCTACGAAGCACATCGCCCAGTCTGTCCACTTCTTCCTACCTCCACCATCACCTCCTGGTTCCAATCTCCATCTTCAGAGAGCTGTCACCCAACTCCATCAGCCCCTAATACACTGCCCCCCGCCCCCAACCACACAGCCCCCAGCAAAGCCTCTCCTCTAGGTTGCTTGGACCACGGCGTCTCCCTTTGTACAACTCTTCCTGTTGCTCTGAGAACAAGATGCTGACCCTCCCCTGGTCCTTCGCTGACCTCTGTGACCTGCATCCTGACCCTGTCTCCCCCCACCCTCACGCGTGACAAGTCCTTCCCACCTCGGAGCCTTAGCCCCGGCTGGTCCCCAAGCTGGACGCCCTCTGCTCCTTCCACCCTCGGCTCGCTTGCCTGCGGCTCACCAGGACCTGCTGCGCAGTGTAGACTGTCGTCCCTAGTTGCCCCTCGCCTTCCGTGGTTTTCTTCGCATCACTTGCTATTCCAGGGCAACTCAGTGGAGGTGGGGGCCCCCCGGGGTACCAGTGCAGACTCCTGCCCCAGTTCCTTGTGGAACAGGGGTCAGAGCAGAAGGGCAACAGGGCCAAGCTGCTGAGCGATGGTGGGGACCTTGCATAGCCCAGCGTTGTGCAGGCCTCCACCCAGATGCTACCTCCTCCAGGAGGCCTTCTTTGACCACCTGGCCATGACAGGTGAAGGTCACTCCGTGCTGTTGCCTTGACAGCACTTACCACTTTCAGAAGTGACTGTGTGCTTTGGGAAGACTGCGTGTGTCTGACATCTGTCCCTGGCTGTGGGGAAGTCCATGGAACATGGACCTGTCAACCGTCTTCTCTGTGTGACCCCAGGGCCTGGCACCCAGTAGGTGCTCGGGAAACACGTGGAGACAGGCTTGCTTCCCAGGCAGGCCCGCTCCACTCTGCCCTCCATGTCCAGCCGCTCTGAGCCCTCCCGGGTCTTGCTCATCTTCAGGCCCCAGGTCTGGGTGCACCGCACACGGGGGACGCACCCTGTCCTCTTGGAGCGAATGCATTCCGTTTCTGAGCTGAAATGCAGCCCTGATCGTTCAGTCCTGCCCGTGGTCGTTCTGACCTGTCTCAGCCCAGCTTTCTGTTAGCTCTGTTCCCGCGTCTGCACTGCTTCAGGTGGAAGGAGTGTTGTCTAGGTCACTGCCTCGGGGAGGCCGCCCCCCACCACGGCGAGACTCAGGAGGACCTGTTACTCCGTCTCTTCTGGAGGACACAGGTCTCCAGCCCTCCCCACCCCCACCCGCCGCTCTGGGGTCAAAAGGAAGGCTCCCTGGATGATCAGTTTGGGAACTCAGCATGCTGTACTCTCTGCATTAGAGGCTCTGAGAAGTCCTGCAGACAGGAGAGCACCCTGAGCAGGCTTCCCTGGGGGTCCCCTCTCCCCAGACCTTGGGCTCACTGACAGTCTGCTGGAACTGCTCTTCCAAGGCACCCACCCCAGGGAACAGTGCTCTGGGGACCCTCATGGATGGGCCATGATCATCCCGGGGCTTTCGGACTAACCAGGAGTCCACCGGAAGTGTGTTCACCCGCCTCCGCGTCCAACATCCTTCCCCGAGGGCACAGGAGGGTGTGTCTGATGTGGACATGGACGGTGAGATCCATTCCATCCAGCATCGTTCTCCAAAGCCCCTTAAATCAGCCGCAACATTCAGAATACCTGGTCCTCTATACAAGTACCGGAAAACATTCCTGTGCGCGTGTAACATATGTACCCCAGACAGAATGAAGATACGCTGTGTGCAGAGTATTCACACAGTATTTTTTTCAAGATTCCACATATAAGTGAGATCACATAGTGTTTGTCTTTCTCTGCCCTCGTGGGCCGTCCAGGATGTTGCAGATGGCAGGATTTCCTTCTTTTTTTGTGGCTGAATAATATTCTGTTGTATGTATACATGCGTGTGTGTATATATATGTTTATATATGTATATGTATGGGCTTCCCTGGTGGTTCAGATAGTAAGGAACCTGCCTGCAGTGCAGGAGACTTGGGTTCGATCCCTGGTTTGGAAGATCCCATAGAGAAGAGAATGGCAACCCACTCCAGTATTCTTTCCTAAATTCCATGGACAGAGGAGCCTGGTGGGCTAGGTCCATGGAGTCACAAAAGAGGCAGACATGACTAAGTGACTAACACCTTCACTTCTTTTCATGTACACACACACACACACACCCCTATATGTATGTATGTATGTATTCATTATTCGTCTGTCAGTAGATTCTCAGGGTATTTGCATGTTTTGGCTATTGTAAATAATGCTGTGATGAACTTGAGGGTGCAAATATTTCTGAGTTAGCACTTGCATTTTCTTTGGCTGCATACCCAGAAGTAGAATTGCTATATGCTGGTTCTATTTTTAATTCTTTAAAAGAATATTTATCTCTTTATTTGGCCATGCCTGGTCTTGGTTGCGGCGTGATGCAGGGTCTCTAGTTGTGGCGTGTGAGCGTTTAGTTGTGTCACATGGATCTGGTTCCCTGACCAGGGATGGAACCCAGGCCCTCTGTCTTGGGAGCACTGTGTCCTAGCCGCTGGACCACCAGGAGTCCCTATTTTTAGTTTTCCGGGGACTCTCCACACTCTTTTTCCATAGTGGCTGCACCAGCCTACCATCCCACTGTACAGTATGTTAACCTTACTTCCGCTTTAGGTGCATTTGGTTGAATTCATGTGAGTGAAGTGCTCGTGGGTCTCCCCCGCCCTCGTGTCCACCCACTCATTCATTCATTGGCCCCACAGATATTTACTGGAATCTTCTGTGTGATAAGCGGCTGATGAACTGGCCACCAGGCCTGCCCTCGGGGTGCCCACCGTCTGCTGGGAACAGACAGCGAAGTCGGGGCTGAAGCGTGCCCTGGGAGTCTGCTGGAAGAGGGCTGGGCCCCAGGCGGATGGCACTGGCCTGCCTCATGGAAGGCTGCCCGCTGGGTCACCTAAAATGGGCCGCCGCGACCAGGGAGAGGAAGGGCGTGGTGGGGAGGGGCAGTCACAGGAGGCCTGCAGGTGTGACCCTGGCCAGAGCGGAGGTGGGGGGGGGGGCAGAGTGACCTGGGCACCTGCTGGATGCTGGGGGGCGGGCGGGGGACAGAAAGGGGCTGGAGACGGGTGGGGAAGGATCCTTCCAACAGGGTCTGCCAGGGGATGGGGGTGGGGAGAGCCCTCCGAAGCCCCTCTCTCTCCCCTGTGTCCGGGGAAGAGACAGGATGTGGGAATGATCAGATTCTTAGCACATATAGAAATCTGCTAGGAGTCCAGCATTATCATCAACAGAGAAACGGTGATTTCCTGACATGCGCTCCTGGGGACGGCTGCATTCTTTTTCAAATACTCACGACCTCCTGTTTGGTACGCCCCTGCGGAATTTTTCCAGGGAAGGGCTCCGGTGACCTAGGACTCAGGCGCTGGGGGCCACCCTCCTCTGCCTACCAGCCGGGCAACATGGATGTGTTTCTGGGCTTCTGCTCCCGTCCCACTTCACTGCGTCTCCTCCCGAGTGGTCTAGAGCAGCTCACCCCTCTCCCCGGGGTGACCCGCTGGGCCCAGGGTCCCAAGTCTGGGAAAGTGCATGCCTTGCACAATGGCTCCATCTTTCCCCCCATCTCGGGCTGGGCGGGTGGATGGAGCCCCTGTCTGGTGAGCGGATGACCGCTTGGAGGGGTGATTTGAAGACTTTTCCAGAGTGACACAGAAGCAAGGGGTGGGCCAGCTCCACTTTCTCTCTGCCATTTCTTAACAATACGCCATCTTGCCGGAGCAAAAGACCTATTCTTTCCCTATTCTTGTTTAGAACGCAGCTAACAAAGGACTTTTTGTCTCGTGTGCATTTTTTTTTTTTTTTTTTGCAAGCCTCAGTTCATCCTGGGTTTTAGCTCTCCTGACACTATTCTTTGAGATGACTCTTTTGTTAAAACGTTCTCTTGCCAGCTTTCCTCTGGTCGACAGACACACTTTCACACTCTCGCACGCCTTTACACGCATGTTCATTCATTCACCTGCCAAGGCATCGCAGATGAGTAATCTGGGTCCTCTGTATTGAACTCATCTTTGAATTCAACACAGAATAAGGATGGTGAAGGTGCTGAGCCAGAAGCCACAGAGGGGATGTCAGGAAGGCCCCTCGGAGGGGACCCCGAGCTGCGCCTTGAGGGAGATGGTAACCACTAACCCTCCTAGGAAGAGCCACTGCCTACCCACCCCTTCCAGGCGTGCTCTTGGCTTGGTGGCTGGTGCCTTGGCTTGTTTCATCTTCCTAACACCCTTAAGAGTCAGGTGCTTTATTATTCCCATTTCACAGAGGAGGAAACTGAGGCCTTGAGAGGTCAGACAACTCACCCCAGGCCCCACCCCCGGGAAGTGGAGCTGGGATGTCAGCCCAGCTGGATCAGCACTCCCCTGCCCCAGACCCTGCTCTGAGACCACTGGGCGACGAGGCCTGTCACCAGCTCGGTGGGAGAGGAAGGGTATTTGCAGGCTGAAGGCAGAAAGGCTTGGAGGAAGGAAGGAATGCCGTGAGTGTTTCTTTTTTTTGTAAATGTATTTACAGTTAAATCACAGGAAAATAGAGTATGCATGTGTGTGTTAACTGCTCTGTCATATCTGACTCTGTGTGACCCCATAGCTCGCCAGGCTCCTCTGTCCATGGGATTCTCCAGGCAAGAATACTGGAGTGGGTTGTCAATTCCTTCTCCAGGGGATCTTCCCGACCCAGGAATTCCTACATTGCAGGCAGATTCTTTACCATCTGAGCCAGTATCAATCAGTCATATGGCTATTTTGAATTAGATTCTGATACACCTACGGGCCAAATTATTGCAGTGTACAAGTATTAAAAAAAAACACAACTCAGGTGTTTGAATAATCTTCTGCAGGTTTGTTGTTGACCCTTGATGAGCGGCAGCAGTGTGCTCCAGCCTTGCTCACTGGGATGAGATGCTTGGTTGCAGTGGAGGCAGAAGAGAAGGGCAGAGGCTAGGGGCCAGAGGTCAGCTCTGAGGGCCTGTCCCGTCAGCCGGGTTCAGCCAAGACACGTGCCCCTGAAGCCCCCACTCTTCCGTTCATCCAGAGGCCCCCCAGTTCCTCGGCTCGGAGACAGCAGGTGTGGCATTCTGAGCCCACAGAGCGCTGTGAGCGCCATGCCACGGGCTGGCAGAGGCCACTTTTTTCCATCTGGTTTTCCAAATCATCATATATTTCGGCCGGTGTCACTGCAGATTGCTCACTCTCTGACCCATCGGCTTTAAATAGCAAAAGAGAAAAAAAAAATACAGTGCACTTTGTGGTTTCCAGTAAGATACCGTAAATACACCCAGATAATATTCCGGTTCAAACCATTTGCAGCGGCTGCGCAGGGCGGTGGAATGGAATCTTTCGGGCAGGCTTGGACACCAGTTCATTTCCTCTGTCCCCGCCGGGATCATTACGGAGCTGGAATGCAGGGAGGGCGTCAGCTGGGCTCCCCGGGTTCATCTCCCTGATAACTCCAGTCTTTACGAAGAAACTCCCAGGGAACTGGGCCTCTCTGAACAGAGAGTTTTCGTTTCATCTTCAGGGCAGCTGGGTCGTGTCCTCTGGGCGGTTCCCACTTCCCAGGTGGGGAGGCTGAGGCTGGGGAGCTGGAGTCCCTGCTTAGGGTCACCCCACTGAGTAGGGAGCAGCTAGGAGGGATGAAGACGCTCCATCATGGCCAAGTTCGGAGCTGAGGCCACCTGGGCTTCTGACTGGAAAATTACCTGGAGATGTAGGTGGCCTAGTGGAGGAGCCAGAGGTGGAGGTGAGGGCGGGATTCCTGCTTGTAGCCAGGAATCTAACCCTGTAGACCCTGGCTCTAACCCTCAGGTCTCGCTGAGTCACTGGTGACCTGGGCAAGTCTCCCGGCCTCTGTGAAGCTCTGGGTCCAGGAGGAACCCTGGGCTTTATGTCTGTGGCACGGGGTACTTTTCTCTGGTTCTGAAGACAGAGGGCCCTCTGCCCAGGCCGGGCGGCGGGGCTGGCAGGACCTCCTCCCCTGCCTGCTGCCACCGCTACCCGTGCCAGGGCAGGGCCACTGACCCTGGTGGCCGGGAGCCCTGTCTCCCTGGGCAGAAGCCCCGCCCCAGAGCCCCCTGCCCCTGTCACCTTCCTGTCCTGCACTTTGCAGGGTCCTGGCCGCCACTGAGTGATGCGATCTTGCTGTCTGTCCCCCAGAAGGCGAGGCCAGGCCTGGATCCCTCCTCTCAGGCTCCTCAGCCCCTGCATAGTAATCCCACCCAGGAGGTGCTCGGGAAATAGCTGTGGAGTGAAGGAACAGGGCTCTTGGCTTGGTCGGGGGGCGGAGGAGAGGCAGGGCAGATGGAGGCTTTTCCTCTGCTCAGGGACCAGAGGGAGACGGGGGTGGTCGAGGTGAGAGGGGGCCGAGTCTGCCCCTGGCGGGGATGGTCAGCAATGGCCAAGCCCACTGGACCCACGAGGAAGAATCCGAAAGGAGCCTGGCTGGGGGTCGGTAGGACTGGAGTGGGTGTCCTGACCTTAAGGCAGGAGAGAGGGTCAGACTCTGGGGCCAGGCTGACCGGGTTTGGGGCCTCGTCAGAGCACACCACCTCCCTGGGTCTCAGTGTTCACATCTGTAAAATGGACATAACGACACTGCACACCTCATGCAGTTCTTGCCAGAATGAGGTGAGTTGATCTGTATTGAGTTTTAGGAAAGAGCCTGGTGGACAGTTAGCATTTCATGACCTTGCTTTTCTTCTTATGAAGCGGGTGCCATTGGGTCGCCACCTCATCCTGTTTCTGCAGCGGTAAAGCAGACCCCCAAGGACCCCTCACAGACGTCCAGTGAGACACACCTACGCAGCATCGGGAAACCGCCCCACTGGAGGGCCTTCCCCAGGCTCAGAGAGGGGTGGTCCCGGGAGTACGCATGTGGTTGGGGTCAGGGGAGTCCTTCGAGGCTGTCTGTGACCTCCAGGTTGGCATCCTGGCTGCCCCTGGGCAAGTCCGCTCCCCGAGCCCCAGTTACCTACAGACACAATAAGGAACTGCTGTTCGCCTGGGGCGGGCGGAGGGCGTGTGGGCAGAAGGCATTTAAGGTGGCCTCTTATGCGGAAAGTCTGAGATTTTAAGATTTGGGGATCCTTGTCTACCTTCTTTCTGCCGTCAACCCTGTTCTCAGCAGCCCATCCCGTTTGAATGGGTCTTGTAAGTGACTTATTGATGTTTTAACCGATAACCACTGAATGGCAGAAATAAAGGCATTTTGATCGGGGTCGATGCCTTATGCCAAAGGAATCTCTCTCAACCATGGACTTTCCCACGCAGTGAGGAGCCAGGAAGGGAGGTGGGGGCCGGGACTGGGGGAGGACACTGCTGACCAGCCGGGGCCCAGAATCGCAGCCCAGGCTGGTTTGCTTCTCAGAGCCTCGGTCTCCTCCTCCTTGGTAACGTTGTGGAGAATGGTGGCCACCCGCAGGGCCATTGGGAAACAGCCTCAAGTATGGGTCTGGAGCAGAGCAGGTGCTTCACCAAGGTCCCTTTCCTTCTAACCTCTCCCTGCATCCCCAAAAGCCCCCAAACCCCAGGCCTCGGGCAGACTCTGTTCCGATGCCCTGAGTGGGGGGATGGGGAGGTTGTGCCAAACAGGTGCGGCCCATCCCTGCCCTGCACCTGCCAGGTCAGAGCCTCTCTGGACCCCGGTCAGCTAGGTTCCCCACCCACAGCTGAGCAGAGCTCTTCCCCAAAGCGCCAAGCTGGTAAGAAGCACTCAATGAAGTTTCCTCGGGTTTTGGCCACTGTTGGGAGCCTGCCTTCATTCATTCATTAAAGAGATGACGTACTGAGCACCCATTCCACAGCAGTCCCTCGGGATACAACACAGCGCTGCCTTGCAGGGGGTGAAGCTCAGAGACAGCAGGAGTGGTCGGTGCAGGGTGAGCAACAGCCAGCAGACAAATCTAACACGGCAGGAGGGCAACGGAGAACGCCAAGGCAGGGAAGTTTCTCTCCCTTCCTCCCGGGAGGCCTGGGATTCCATCTGTTACAATTATCATAATTCTCACCCCCGCTTATTCACGCGCTGGCCACGGGCCAGGTGAGTGAGACTCACAGATACGGACAGAGAGGTTCAGAGAGGCTCAGTGACTTGCCCAGGGTCACCCAGCTTCTGGCAGGGTGGAGTTGCTCATTCATTCATCCCTCCCTCACACGCTGTCGTGGGGGCTTTCAACAGTGGGAGGCAGACAGGCAGGTAACCCTGAGTCTGGCCGGGCAGCCGGATGCTGGGTCATTCCCACACACTGGCCTCCACATGGGGCAGCCGTGTCCTTCAGCCCCGGTGGTCCAGTGGCTAAGACTCTGCCCTCCCAGTGCCAGGAGATCCGGGTTCTATCCCTGGTCAGAGAACTAAGAGCCCACGGCAACTAAGAGCTCACATGCCACAGCTAAAGTTTCCGCGTGCTTCAGCTGAAACCCAGCACAGCCCAAGTACGTATATTCTTTTAAGAAAGATCTTTAATAACAGTCATAGCAGCAATGTCAATTGTGTCCGGAACAGTCACTCCATGCTGGGCGCAGTGAGTCAGCCCTGCGCCAGCCTATGACTCAAAGATGCTGTTACACCCATTTCAGAGAAGGAGCAATAGAGGCCTCGACAGGTATACAGGCTTGACAGGAGTTACGCGCCAGCCCCCTGCCCAGGGCAGCTTCCCTGGTGGTCAGTGAGGAGGGGGAAGTAGGGGGACTGGGCAGTCCTAGTCTCCCACTGGTGGGCAAGGTCTCGGTCAAGGTCAATGGCAGGAATCAGCAGCCGCCCTTCCACATCTGGACTTGAGTAGCCAGTACCTGGGTCCTGGGAGCTTGAAAGCTAAGAGTAATTGTCCCTTTGTTTCCTGGGGGCCATGGGTGCAGAGGTGAGGCCCAGCTTGGGGGCGGGGAGTCGGGGGAAGGCCATGGCCCATGATAGACGTCACCTGGGTCAGAGCATGACCTTGAACTCAGGGGAGCTGTGTGTGTGCAGGGGTAGTCGCCCTTCTCCCACCCGTCTGGGATATGCTGGGGGGATCCCCGGGAGAATGGAAGCCATCCGCATCGCTTTTGGGTTTGGGTAGGTGTCCTCCCTGAGCTTTTGGGTTGCCACGTGTTGCAGAGGGGCCTCAGAGGCCCGGGGACCCTGAGTGGGAGAGCCCCGCCCCCAGTCCCCGGCCCCGCCCACTGAGTGGGAGAGCCCCGCCCACGGAGTGGGACAGCCCCGCCCCCTGTCCCCAGCCCCGCCCCACCCCAGGGAGGAACCTGGGGGGCAGGGCAAGTCTCAGGGGTCTCAGGGGGCAGGGCAGGCTCCCCCCCCCCCCGCCCCCTCAATTTGCTGCTCTGCTCTGGGGCCGATAAAGGAGACACAGTGTCTGATCACCTGCCGAGGCCGCCAGCCGGGCCTCTGCCCTTTGCGGTCATTGGATCACTGGGGACAGGTCCCAGTCTGCACAGCTCAGCGCTGCCGCCCCACCAGTTGGGTGGCCTGAGCGAGCCAGACTTTTCTCTCGGCCCTGGATTTTCAATAACTGAAGACTCCTCCTCCTTACCTCACAGCGTTCTCCTAAGGGACTGTGAACTACTATCATCAGTATGAATTGTAATCAATCTGATACCGGGGTCACTTTCTCACGCGGGGCTTCCCTGGTGGCTCAGATGGTAAAGGGTTGGCCTGCAATGCAGGAGAGCTGGGTTTGATCCCTAGGTTGGGAAGATCCCCTGGAGAAGGAAATGGCAACCCACTGCAGTATTCTTGCCTGGAGAATCCCATGGACAGAGGAGTCTGGCGGGCTACAGTCCACGGGGTCGCAAAGAGTCAAATGCAACTAACACACTCCTTCTCACGCCAGGCTCTTTGCTAAATTCTTTGTTAATTTTAGCAAGTCCGCTCAACCTCCCTGACAGAGTGGGTGGTCCTTCTGTTTTGTAGTGGAGGCACTGGAGCACAGAGCAGTTAGGTGACCCGGCTGAGGTCACACAGCTAGAAAGTGGTGGAACGGGGCTTTCCTCCCCGTTTTACTCTCTATGTTCCCTTCACCTGGTGATTCTCTGCTGTCTGTGCGGCTCTGACCTCACTGTTGTCTCTCTGCTCCCGTGTGCCGTTTCCTTCTGGGTCTGATGCTCGGTAGTGTGAGCTGGAGCTTGAGCCTCAGGATGAGGAGGAGCTTGTTCGCATCGTGGGCTCTCCATGGCCAAGCTGGGGTTTGGACTCGGGCGTTTGGGCTCAGAGCCTCTGTGTGAGCAGGGCTGTCTTGGAATGCCAGGGTCCGGCCGTGGCACGGTGAAGCAGTGGGTCTGGCAGGTGGACTGGCCTGCGTGTCTGCAGGGTTGGGGGAGCGGGGGCCGGCGGGGGAAGGTGGCTGGGGGGCAGGGTGCTCATGTCCTGGCAGCCTGGGTGGGGGGCGTGAGAAAAGGTCTCCCTGAGTCAGGTGACAGTGAACTGGGGCTTGAAGCATCTTGGGGGTCACTGCCTCCTCCACCTCCCCGGCCCCTGCTTCAGCCACCATCATCCCCGCCCCGGTTCCTGAAATGCTTCTCTGCCCCCAGGGCCTCTTCCTCCAGGGGGCTTCCCTGACCCCCACCCACCCTGGCTCTGAGCGCCCACACCACATGCGGAGCCTGGGTTCCTCTCCTTCGCGAGTGGTCAGTGCTGCTCTCAGACCCAGAGGGGCTGGGAGGCTGGGTCCCCAGCCTGAGTGCTCCCCCGCTGGGTTCTGTCTCCTGCCCCCCAGCTACGCAGGACCCTCACGCCCCGCTGACCACCCCAGCGCCCTCCTGCTGGGCCCATGTACCTCCTTCCACGGGGCCTCCAGCTGCCCTCCCGGCCAGGCCCCGTCTCCACGTAGCTGGGAAAGCGTGTGGGGAAGCGGCCCCTCAGCGCTGGGTCTCGGCCTCCCCCCTGTAAGGTGGGGACCCCGTCACAGTGCCTTCCTCATGGGGACCCCAGGGAATAAGAGGTCGGAGTTTCGACCAGTGTCTGATGGTGGAGCACACCTGCTCCGAGATTGATTCAAGCCTGTGAAAGTGAATGGAGAGTGAGGACTCGATGCCACTGTGAGTGGGGTCCCCAGGACCCCGCTTCCCGAGGCCGGCCTGTCCTCCCGTCCCTGCGGGCGGTCCCTCTCCCCTCCCCCAGCCCTGATGGCCACGTCGGACGGAGGCTGAGGACGCAGGTCCCGGCCTTGTCTGCACATGCTCACAGTCTCGTGGGCTGGACCTCTGGACCACAGGTGACCCGGGCACAGCGGGAGCAAGACTCAGGAGTGCCGCGGGCAGGTGGGTGCCCAGAGCTGCAGACAGACTCTAATCTCTCTCTTTCTTTCTCTTTTTTGAATCCTTAGATTACTTACTTATTGACTGAGAAGTTGCTTTTATTATATTTGGTAGAGTTCTATTTAGATATTATTATTCAAAAAATAACAATAAAATATGTATTAAAGCATAAGTATAAGTTTGCACACCACGTTTTACAGAAGGTCCTTTCATCAGTTACTTGAAGGCTCAGCGTGGCATTGAGTCATCACTCTCCATTCACTTTCACAGGCTTGAATCAATCTCGTAGCAGGTGTTTTCCACCACCAGACACTGGTAATAAACCCTGATCTCTTATTCCCTGGGGTCCCCACGAGAAAGGCACTGTGGCTGGGTCCTTACTTTACAGTGGGGAGGCAGAGACCCAGGGAAGGGGTGGCGGCGACTGAAAGTAACAGAGCAGAGACTGATGTTCTGGGGTTTCGGCCCAAACCTGTGGCTCCAGAGCCTTTGCGCACTGTGGGTGCTCAAAATGCTGCTTGACGGTCACCAGGTCCTGTGTGTGTGTGCATGCGTGTGCGTGTGTGCACGCCGTGCATGCAGCCACGTCAGCGTGGAGAGTGGGTGGTAATCGGTACAGTGGGGGCCAGGCAAGAAGGTGCCCCCCTCCTCCGCTGCCCCCGCCCGCTCCTGAGGACGTTCAGTTACTGGGGATTGAATGGGGGTGCACGTGATGAGGGGCCCTGGGGGCGAGTGCCGGGCACTGTGTCGGTCCTGGCGGACCCCAGCAGAGCTCAGCCTCCCTCCTCACCCCGGATGCCCAGACCCAAGCCCAGTGTTTCCACTCTTGTCCCCGCAGGGAGCCGGGAGGCCGCCTTCACCTACGCCATCATCGCCGCGGGCGTGGCCCACGCCATCACGGCGGCCTGCACCCAGGGCAACTTGAGTGACTGCGGCTGCGACAAGGAGAAGCAGGGCCAGTACCACCGGGACGAGGGCTGGAAGTGGGGCGGCTGCTCTGCCGACATCCGCTACGGCATCGGCTTCGCCAAGGTCTTTGTGGATGCCCGGGAGATCAAGCAGAATGCCCGGACTCTCATGAACTTACACAATAACGAGGCAGGCCGAAAGGTAGGCAGCCGGGGAGGGGAGCTGGGCGGTTCTGGCTTCTTCGTTAACGGCTGGGGCTGGGGGTCGGGCGGTGGGCCGCGGGGCTCTGCCCTCAGCCTCGTTCAGCTGGAGTCCACGGTTGATCTGCTGCCGGTCGGGGGTTCTGTGTGGTATGATGCTTATCAGTGAACGGCAAGCCTGAGTAATTGTGTCCCTGTTAGAACACTGTAACTCAGCAAGATGGGACGAGGGGCGGATGTGAACTCTCATCCTGGGATCCACAAAATCAGCTGTAAAAACTCAGATTGTGGGGTGGGGGCAGTTCGGGAGTCAAAGTGAGTTCAGTAGAAGTCATCCCCATGGGGTAGTTGCCGTGGCTGGTAACGCATCCTTGCTCCGCTTAACCAAGATCTGGAGCTCACAATGATGGAGGTGACCACTCCCTCTTCACTGCCTCCTCACGTCCTCCGAGAGTCTGGGCTCAGCTTGGAAGACAGTCTGCAGTGTCCCAGGGTGGCCTCCGCCTCTGGTTTTAGACTCAGATTTTCATGCACAAGCACTTCATTTTTTCCCTGTTGGTTTTTAAAACTGGTCGTTACCAATGACTCTTGAAAAATGTGCAAGAGGGCCAAGAGAAAGAAGGTTACTCCAGGGGCTCAAACACGTGTCCTGGCGAGGGGGCCTGGCGCTGCCCGTTTGGCTTGCCTTGGTTTGCTCGGTCATGTCTAGGGGCAAGCAATCTTCTACCTCCCTCCTCACGGCATCCCTGTGAACGGCAGCGCTATTACCCCGTTTTGCAGATGAGGAGATTGAGGCACACAGGGGTTGACTGACGGGCTCTTCAGGGTCAAAGCCAGAATGTGAAGTCTGGGGTCTGGCTGGCGGGCTGGCGTCCTCTGCACAGCGTGGAGTGGCAGTGGGCCCCTGGGTTCTGATTATGGCCCTTGCCGCTCTCTTCCTCCCGGGAAGGAAGCAGAGCTGGCGGGACTGTCCTCGGTCCAGGGTGAGGAGGGGCGGGGAGGGGGCAGGGGAGCCCTTCCCAGGCCCTGGCAGCGCGGCTGGCCCTCAGCATGGGGTGGGTGTGACTGCAGATGGTGCGTACGTGTGGTGTAGGAGGGATCCGTCTGGTACCGACATTGGGGGTGGCCCGCCCGTCTCAGAGGGGAGCCGGGCTCCCTGCAGGCGGATAAGGAAGAGGTACCAGCAGCCCTCTGTCCCTCCCACTGCAGTCTTCGGCCACGTCCGCTGTGTCCGAGCCTCCCGGCTGGCCATGGTGAGTCACAGGGGCAGGTGCTTAGCTGGTCTGTCCCTGGTGATGCTGGTGGGTGGGGGGGTTAGACTGAAGGCCCTGCCGGTCCAGCCCTGTGCCGGGAGCGCCTGCCCAGGGCATCTGTCCCTCCCACTTGCTACGGTCGGAGCACTTCTTAGGGCTGAGGTCACAGGTCACGGGCTCCCTCCTAACCTTGAAGCTCTCATCCCTAGGGGGGTGGACAGGAGAAGGCAAAGTGACCTCCCTCCACCCCCGTTTCCTCCCACGTGGCTACCTGGTCCGGCCAGGGTGAGGGCGAAAGGAGAGAGCGCCTTGCCTAGCGGAAGGCAGGGGGAGACGGTTCCCTGAGCCGCCAGCTCCAGCAGGCCAGAGGGCCGTGCGTGCTCTTCAGAGCGGCTCTGGGGTGAGGCAGCGGATGGGAGCTGTCCAACATCGTGAGATCAACCTCAGGGGGCTCCCTGGAGTAGGTGGACCCCACCCAGGAAGCGAGTGAGATTGGGCTCAGCCTAGAAGAGAGATGGAGGCAAGCCAGGTCTTGTGTGGAGAGGTCATGGTCAAAGGCCCAGAGGAGGGGGCTTGGGTTCCGCTCAGTGTCCCAGTCTGGCTAGTGAGTGGGTCCCAGCGGCTGGGAGGGTGCGTGGTCGCCTTGCAGGCCGGGGAGGTGAGAACGGTGGGTTTCCTCCCAGAGCTGCTCCGCCCTTACTGGCCAGCTCCGCTGTGCCCCCTTTCAGCCCGTTCCCAGCCGTTTCCCGCGCGGTGCCTTGTTCCGGGGCCTCCTCCCCTCCCAGGTCCCAGGCTTGCCGAGGACAGAGACCTCACGTGTCACGTTCGCAGCTGCACCCCAGGGCCTGGTGGACAGAGGCACTCTGTGTCCCTGTGGCATGAAGGGGTGGGTCCCCGACGGCCCCTGGGGAGCCCCTGATGGTTATGGAGCAGGGGAGGGTGGGATCCCAGAGACAAGGCCTTGGCTGGGGTCAGGAGGGGGATCTGGGCATCTCGGCAGAGTGCGGGTTGGGCCTGACTTGACACTTCTGAGCAGGAATGGTTGTCCCAGCTCAGGGGTGCCCCTACACCCCCACATTGCCCCCCCTGCCACCACCCAGCCCCACTCTGGTTTGAGGGGACACTTGAGGGTGGCTTCCTGGATGGCCGTTCAGCCAGACGCTGTATTTCCCAGAGCCAAGAGGTAGAATCTGGGACTCCCCAGGGTACCCTGATTAACCCCCAGTGCAGCTGCTTTATGGTTCGGGGGTGCAAGCAGAGGCCCGGAGTGGGTCCTGACTGGCCTTCAGCTACCCAGGGTCAGTGGCCAGGCCCCTCGGTCAGAGCACGGCAGGCAGGGGTCTCCCTGCCCGCACCTCACCCCAGAACCGAGGCACCTCAAGTGCCCGGCCCCCGGTCCCAGCGGCCAGGAGCAGGGCCTCACCCTGGGCAGCCGAGACAGTATGTATCAGCCTGGAGTCCACCCCTCTGGGGGCCTCGCTTTCCTCATCTGTCCAACGGCACAGTGAGCCTCCGTTTGTTCTGGGGACTGGCGGGGGCACAGTTGTGGGACCCCCCAGGACCCTGCAGACATGGGACCCCATGCCAGAAACTGCCCACCCCAGGCTTCCGTGGGCCCCAGGTGCGGTGGAGCTGGAGGTCTTGGTGAGCTGGAAGTCCTGCTGAGCGTCTTGGAAGGAAGCACAGATGTGTTTATCACCGGCTCCCTCCCCTGCTGAGAGGAGACAAGACTCAACCTGACCACGGAGCTCTGGGCTTGCTGGCAGCTGGTGCGAGAGAAAAGGGGGGAGGAGGACGGGGTGTGCGTCCCGGGGGCCGGGGCGGTGGCAGACCCCACGAGGGGTGGCGCTGGAGGCTGCAGGGGCGCCCCGACCCAGCTGACTGATGAAGAAGAACGTGCGGGGAGCACCCTGTCCCCAGCTTGGTCCGGGGGGCGCTGAGCCAGGCTTCCACCTGCAGATGTGTCCGAGGGGCTGCGGCGGGTGGGGGGGGGGCGGCACCTCTGCAGCCCGTGTCCCGCTGTCTGTGTAATCGTGTGGTCAGCAGTGTCTAATCGGAGGGCCAGGTTAGAAGACAGAGCCAGCAGATCCTCTGGAGATGTGATGTTCCGATCAGAGTTACTATTGGGATTTTGTTGTTGTTCAATTCCCAAGTCGTGTCCGAATCTCTGTGACCCCACAGACCGCAGCACGCCAGGCCTCCCTGTCCTTCACCATCTCCCGGAGTTTCCTCAAACTCATGTCCATCAAGTCGGTGATGCCATCCAACCGTCTCATCCTCTGTCGTCCCCTGCTCCTCTTTCCTTCAATTTTTCTCAGCACCAGGTCACCATATTTCGGAATTTTAGGGTCACTGTATTTTGGGGTTGAAATCACAGACTGTTGAGGTTGGGGCTGTACAATGTTAATGTTTACACCCTCACACTTTGGGTTTGAAATCAAGGTCTTTGGGAGGGAGAGGGGCATCCGAAGCGGTGGGTTGGAATCTCTGGATGGTGTTGGGGTCTTTGTGGCTTTGGGCCGTCTCTTTCCCACCTTTTGGGCAGTGAGGGGATGAGCGCACCACTCATTTTGCCCTCAAGGTGCCCAGTCTGGTGAGAGAGGCGGGCAGAGGAGCTAAAATGATGGTTCGGGACGGAACGGTCAGGAGACGGCAACTGCTCAGGGGGCTCATGAGGGCTCAGCGGCGGGAGCAGCTTCTTCTTGGAGAAGTCCGGACACCTCTGCGGCAAAGAGGAGGGACCCTGGAGCAGGGCTTTAAAGGATACGGAGGAGTCCTCCACGTGGACAAGGCAGGCAGGAGGGAGGGAGTTCAGGGAGAAGTCACGGCCACTGGAAAAGCATGGTGTTGGTTGCCCAGTCGTGTCCAACTCTGCGACCCCATGGACTGTAGCCTGCCAGGCTCCTCTGTCCGTGGGATTCTCCAGGCAAGGACACTGGAGTGGGTTGCCATGCCCTTCTCCAGGGGATTTTCCCGACCCAGGGATTGAACCCGGGTCTCCTGAGTTGCAGGCAGATTCTTTACTGTCCGAGTCGCCAGGAAAGCTCTCCAGGGGCATGAAGTCCTCCAAAAGCATGGGCCTGTGGGGGCAGACTGCATACACACGGGGAGAGGGGCCCGAGGGTGACGGGGCTGCAGAGGGGGCTGGGGTCAAGTGCAGGCCCAGGAGAAAGCGTCCCCCTTGGGCTGGCGGTTCTTGCAGAGGCTTTGCAGGAGGGGTGCCAGGGCAAGTCTCTGGGGCCAGGTGGGGACAGTGCAGGGGGCGGGGTGGCAGCCGGTGCCCCAGCCCCTCCTGGCCCATAGGTGGGCAGGAGGAACTGCCGTTTAGGGGGCCAGAATGGGCGGGAACCCTCCACGGGTTGCGTCTGGGGTGGATGGGTGGGAGCCCACCTCCCTGGGGTCAGGCAGTGCGCCAGGGGGAGACTGGACATGAGGGGCGATGGTTATGAGGGTGCTCTCGGGCTTGGGAGTGGGGGACCCCACAAGCAGCAGGTGGGGAAGCCCCAGGACCGTGGGTGCCTGGAGGGAGGTCTTGGTTGGAGCCGTTTCTGGGAGCCACCAACGGGAGGTGAGAGCCGACGCCCTGGGGTTTAGCAGAGCAGGCTAGTTGAAGACGGTCCTGGGAAGGCCCAGCGCCGAGCTCAGCCCTGGGGAAACGGGCACTGGGGCAGGAACACATGGGCTGCAGAAGACGGGGAGGTGGGCCTTGGGGATGGTCCCTGATTGCTGCGCTTGGAGCTGGCTTTCTCCTGCGGGTCTGGGGGTCAGTCTGCGCCTCCGTGATGCTCCTGAACCGGGCTGAGCGTGCCTTTGAGGCCTCGCTGGACACTAAGGGCCACACGTGCAGAGGAGCTCTGGGGGCCCTTCCTGGGCGCGCGGTGCCTGAGCCCCGCGGAGGCAGCCCTGGGGATGGGGGCCCAGCCGGGACGGGGCTGGCCCCGCTGGAATGTGCTGCTTGCTCCAAGGGAGGTGAGCTCAGGGAGATGGAATTCCACCCGAACGGGAATCGCCTCCCAGCCCCTGCCCGGCCCCTGCCCGCCGAGGGTGCCGGTCTTGCCCCTTCCTGCCCTGCCCGGTCTGGGCTGGGTGCTCCCGGGAGCGGGCTTCCACCCCGCCCTGAGGACGGCAGGGCGCTGGCCCTGGGTGGCTGGGGCGGGGCCCAGATAAGGCTGCTCAGCTATGCTCCCCTCCGCTCTTCTGAGGGCCACTTGCATATTTGATCGGATGGAGTGGTCAGGTGGTACGCCGAGGGCCTGAGCCCAGCCAGGTCCCTCCTGTCTTGGAGCCGGCCGGCCGCCCAGGCTGGGCTCTGGGGAGGCCTCCAAGAGCCTCCATGTCCCTCCCAGCTCTGGGCTGGTGCCCGTGTGGGTTCTTCCCTTTCCAGATGCGACAGCTTCCAGCCGGAACTTGAGGGACATGGACCACGGGTGGCTATGGGCAAACCCCGACCCTCCAGGGCCTCCGTGTCCTCCATGGCGGGACTTTGAGTGTCAGAAGGGTCTTCTAGTTCTGATGTGAGGGGGTGGGGGGAGGACAAGGTGCTGAGGACCGACTGGACACTGGCCGTGTCCCCGGCCGTGTGCTCCAGGAGTCCTCCAAGCTTGTGTTCCTGCCTCAGGGCCTTTGCACGGGCTGTTTCCCTGGTCTGGCATGCCCTTTCCCTCAACCGTCTGCGTAGCTAATTCCTGCTGCTCTCTGCTCAGAGGACCCCTTCCCGGGGAATCCCTCCCTGACTTTCCACCTGTCTGTCCACCTCACCTCTGTACACTGTCCTGCTTTATTTTCTTCATCACACTTAGCGCTTTGTGAAACCATCTTATTTACACAGTTATTTACGTCTCTGTTCAGGGCTTTCCTGAATGGCTCAGTGAGCAAAGAATCTGCCTGCAATGCAGGAGACACAGGAGACATGGGTTTGATCCCCTGGGTCAGGAAGATCCCCTGGAGAAGGAAATGGCAGCCCACGCCAGTATTGTTGCCTGAAAAGGCTGTGGTCCAGAGGTGTGCAGAGTCAGACCCGGCTGAGTGAGACATTTAATGCCTCTGTTCCCTGTCTCTTCCCACGAGAACGTCAGCCCCGCGAGGGTTGGGATGGCCTGCGTTTGCAGCTGTATCCTCTGTGCCGAGCACGGGGCCTGGCACATCGTGAGTGCTCACACAAGATGTGTGGCCTGGTGAGTGATGCGCCAGCTGTCTCCTCTCACCTGCGGGAATTTCCCAGGCCAGGGGATGCCAGATAAAGAACAGGCCTCCTGGTCCAATTCGAGATAACGAATGGTTTTTTAGTACAATTGTGTCTCCAATGTTGTGTGGGGCACACTTCGAGCAAACATGTATTCATTGCGTATCTCACATGAAAACATCAATGGATTTCTTGCGTTTTTACATTAAAATTTTATGATGAGATGTCAACCCACATGCGGTTCTAAGAATTCAGAAGGCTCCTGCGTGCCCTTGGCTCGTTGTTCCCCGGCAGCTCGTAAAGTTATCTAACACGGCATCCCAGCCGGGTGTGGGTGAGCGCAGTCAGGACACGGATGGTTCCACGGTGAGGATTCCTGTGCTTCCCTTCGGCAGCCAGATCCGCTTCCGTCCCTCCTTATACCCTCCTCAGCCCTTGTTCAGTCACGTCCCTGTCTTTGCCACGGACAGAGTGGACTGCAGCACACCAGCCTTCCCTGTCCTCCTCGAGGAGTCTTCCAGAGTTTGCTCAAGCTCATGTCCGTAAAGTCGACACCATCCAACCATCTCATCCTCTGCCGTCACCTTCTCCTCCTGCCTTCAGTCTTTTCCCGGCATCAGGGTCTTTTCCAGTGAGTCAGCTCTTCACATCAGGTGGCCAGAGGACTGGAGCTTCAGCATCAGTCCTTCCAATGAATATTCAGGGTTTATTTCCTTTAGGATGGCCTGGTTGGATCTCCTTGCAGTCCAAGGGACTCTCAAGAGTCTTCTCCAGCACCACAGTTCGAAAGCATCAGTTCTTCGGTGCTCAGCCTTCTTTATGGCCTTCCTAGGCCCTGGCAGCCACTAATTTCTTGTCCATTTCCACATTTTATGATTTCAAGGTTGTTATATAAATGGAATTGCACAGTAGGTAACCAGTTGGGGTCAGCTTTCTTCGCTCAGCATAATCATCTCATGAGTCATTCAACTTGTTGCGTCGATGGAGGGTTGGTTCCTTTTTATGACGGAGTGTGGTTTCACGGTATGGAAGCCTTCCCCCGTTAAAGGCTGTCTGGGTAGTTTCCGGGTGGGGGCTCTGACACACGAGGCGGCTGTGAACATTGGTGGGCAGGTTTTGGTGTGAACGCGGGGTTCCAGGTCTCTGGGGTCAGTGCTGGGGTTGTATGCTGAGCTTTGTGAGAAGGGGCTACACTTCCGCAGAACGGCTGTGTCGTCTCAGGTGACGGCCAGCGGTGCGTCAGGGAGCCTGTCTGCATCCTCTCCAGCGCTGGGAGTTGTCACTGCCATTCGTTTTTGCCGTTCTGAGAGGGGTGTGCAGTTCCTCACTGTGGTTTTAACGACTGTCCCCTCATAGCTAGTGACGTGGACCACCTTTCCACGCATGTATTTGCCAAACGTACAGCCTCTTCCAGGGAGTGTCTCTTGTGCCTCATGCCCATTTTCTGCTTCAATCAGGTTTTTTACTGCTGAGTTCTGAGAATTCCTTGTATGTTCTGGATACTCGCCTCCTGTCAGACACACGGTTTGCAGACCCCCTGCTCCAGTTTATGCCTTGTCCTTCCGCCTTTTCATAGGTTCTTTTGCAGAGCAAAAGTTTTTAATTTGAATAAGGTCCAATTTATCAGTTCTCCCTTTTACGAATAGTGCTTTTGTGCTGAGAACTCTCTTCTGAGCCCTCAGTTCCGAAAATTTTACCCTGTGTTTTTTTTCCTCTAAAAGCTTTGCAGTTTTATATTTGAATCTGCCTTTGGGGGGCCTTCCCTGGTGGGCAGAGATGGTGAAGAATCTGCCTGCAATGCAGCAGACCCGGGTTCGATCCCTGGGTTGGGAAGACCCCCCTGGAGAAGGGAGTGACAACCCACTCCAGGATTCTAGCCTGGGAAATTCCATGGGCAGAGGAGCCTGGCGGGCTTCAGTCCACGGCGTCGCAAAGAGTCGGATACGCCTGAGCGACTTAACATACACGCGTGGTTTTAAATATTTTTATAACGTATCTGTTACGAAGTAAAACTCAAAAACCGAAGCCCCTACCCTGGTCCCCAGTCCCTACTGCCCTAGTCTCCAGACGGCGCCGAGAACCATGCCCATTTAGTAGACGGGAGGCGGTTCCCATCACAGAGACCCCGGCCGCGGCCAGACGCAGCGGGGGTGGGGGTAGGATGTGCGCCCAGTCCCCGCTCCCAGCTCAGCCCCCCTTGCTCTGTGCCCCCCAGCCCCCTGTGGCCGGCTGAGGCAGGGGGTGGGCTGGACGGGGTGCTGCCGTGGGGCTGGGAGGCCCCGGGGACAGCCCGCTGGGATGGCCAGGCCGGGTGTGCAGGCCCAGAGGAAGGAGTCAGGCAGGTCCGGAGCGGAAGCCGCGAGGAGGGGCTGGAGCGGAGCCCGCAGGGGCCAGGGGAGGATGCCCGGGAGGCCTGAGTGCTTTTTTCCACTTCTCCGGGTGACACAGAGAGGGCAGGGCGCAGCCAGGTCCGGTGGGTGATGCTGCGGCAGCGATAGCAATGGGAAGGGCGGGGAGGCAATGCGGGGTGGGGGCAGCCCCAGCCCTTCCCCGGAGAAGGGAGACGTCTCCGGGGCCCCAGCTCCGTGGGGCCTGGTCCTGGGGCTTGGCCCCAGGTTGCTGAGACCTCCTCCCAAGCCCAGGGGTCTTGGGAGGAGCTTAGGGCCTGAGGCAGGTGGCCTCGGAGAGGCTGTCACTGTCCCCCGGTCAGCGAGGGGCCTGGGGCGGGGCGTGGGGAGGCCGCCGGGAGGACCACTGGGCAGAGGAGGCTGGGAAGAGGCTGCCGCTCGCAGCTCTGACGATGGGATGAGCCGGAGGGCAGGTGCCTGGTTGCTGGGAGAAGGTGGGGGCTGGGTTCTGCCTTCTCGCCGACTTCATCCCCACAGGTCCCAGGAGGCTGCTGGTCTCCATTGCCGTCTCCATCTTACAAATGGGGAAACAGAGGCCCAGAGAGGGCAAGACGTGACCCAGGTCACACAGCAGGCAGGCGCTGCCTTGGCTCTGGATCCGAGCGGTCTGGCTCCGGGCCCGGCTCTTAACCTCTGACAGCTTCTCCCGCTCCAGGACCTCTTGGACCCAGACATGTTTCTCCCCACTTCTTACATGCCGTGGTTCCAAGACGTTGTCCTGAGATTCTCCAGTCCCCTGTTTGGGGCACCTCGGAGGCTCTGGGGTCCCCCGCCGCCCCAGAAGGCCCCAGTGTCTGAGGTTTGGGGATTGTAGGTTATTCGCACACCCCCTGTCCTATCCTCGCCGCTGCAGCGCTGGGGCAGCCCTGCCTTCGTCCTGGGAGAGGACTCTCCGGGATCAGGAAGGAGCAGGGCCATGTGGAGAGAAAGCTGTGCCCGTTGACCATCGCCAGCAGAAGAGGGGCCTGGGCCATCCCGGGGTGCAGGAGCTGGACAAGGAGGTGCCCAGGGTACCCAGGTCCGTGCCGGGACTCAGCACACCTCCTGTCATCGTGGGGCCTCTGGGCTGGCTCAGCCTAGGGAAGCTGGCCGGGGACCCCCATCCTGTCCCTCTGCCGACTCTCATCCCTCTGGGTTGGCATGAGAGCCACCTCGGCACCTCCCGGAGCCCGCCCTGGAGGCCGGCGCCCAGTGGGTGTGCTCAATGAGGTGGGGCGACCTCAGTACGAGACCCGCTGTCCAGAAGGGGTCCTGGGGGGCTCGGGGGCTGCAGGAGCCTGTCCCCTGCCTTCCTGTGCCAGCCGTGTAGCGGAGGGGCTGGGCTGAGGCTGGCTTGTCCTGGTGTGGGGGGCGGGCTCTGGAGACAGTGCCCACCTTTCCTGTTTCCGGGCTGTGTGACCTTGGGCGTCCTAACATGCCTCTGTGTGCCCCAGTGCCTCCCTCTGCAGAACGGTGGCAGTCACTTTCTATTATGAGAGTTGGAAGAGCAACGGAGTTGAATGTGCTCCTAGCCCTGCTGTCCTGTGTGGTCGCCACAGGCTCCGTGTGGCTGCTGAAGTTTGAATTTGTTGCCAATGAGGAAGACGAAGCATGCCCCTCAGTCCGCGTTTCCAGGGATTAGGCGGCCACGTGGCTTGTGACTCGGGCAGGAAGGCCCAGTGCACGGGCTGGCTAGGGGCGGCGGGCATGGGCTTACACCCCCGTGTCACTTCTCGGGGGACCTGGAAAGGTCTGGCAGCGAGGGGTGCAATCCTGCCGCCTCCCTGGGCCCCGGCCAGCCCAGGACAGGGCCTCGCAGAGGGGCCACGGGTGGCGGTTCTCTTGGAAGGCGTCCCCAGCGTGGCTTCGGGCCCTCCGGGGGTGGTCAGGGGGGGACACGTATTTGAAACCAGCCAAGGTGTGGGGGGGCGGCGGCCTGGCGAGGCCCCGTGAGGCCTCCCAGGTGGGGCACAGAAGAGGGGGCTCGGTTTCAGCGCGGCGGGACCAAGTCAAAAGGCGCCCACCGGGGACAATCGCCACCTTTGTGCTCTGCGGGGGGAGCGGGACTCCGGGTGTTATCAAATCTGCCCAGGCCGGGAGGGGGAGCGGAGCAGTGGGGGTGGAGGACTGGGCACCCGGGCGGCAGTGCCGCTTGCCCTGATCCTGACACTTGGGTGTCCCTTGAGGAGCAATCAAGGCGCTGTCCTGTCCCCCAGAAAGGACCCCTGGCCTGACAAGGGGCTTCTTCAAGTCCTCACCCTGCAGCGTGCCTTCGAGACGCGAGTCCTGTGGTCTGTCGACATGAGGGTGTCCGTTTCACCGGCCTGACCACCTTGGGGGGTTTCCTCGTGAGCTCCATGTCACAGATGGGCAGCCGAGGCCCAGATTCCAGGGCTGCCGCAGGCCGGGGGCTCACCTGACCTCAGGGCCACCCCGGGACGATGTGGGGAGGCGGCGGGCCAGGACCAGCTGGGGGTGGACAGGGCCAGCCCAGCCTGCTGCTCAGCATGCCTCTTCCAAGGTCTGTCACACCGCGTGTTGCTCTGGTGCCTCTGGTCTCCATAAATGAGCCCCCGACCCCAACCCCCCGGGAAGGTGGTATTGGTCCCATTTTACAGATGGGTAGAGTGAGGCACAGGCAGTTAAGGGGTAGACTGAGGTTGCCCAGGCAGAAAACATGGAAGCAAGCTTCCTTCTCAGCCAGCTGCCTCTGTGGCCCACGCTCTGCCTGTCTCTCTGGGTCTCTTCTTAGCCAGAGAGAGAGAGAGAGAGATTTGGGAAGATCCCCTGGAGAAGGAAATGGCAACCCACTCCCGTATCCTTACCTGGAGAATCCCATGGACAGAGGAACCTGGCGGGCTGCAGTCCTTGGGGTCGCAAAGAGTTGGACGCGACTGAGCGACTTTCTAACACATTTCCTTGGTCAAGCCTCGCAGTTTTCCTCCAAGCAAGCGGGGTAATTGTGCCCGTTTTGCAGGCAACCTCCTTAAGGCTCTGGCCTGCGGGCTGGGCGGTTCTGCAGGGCGTCAAGTCCTGGGTCGGGGGCAGGTCCAAGGCTCCTCACCACACCGAGCTCTTGACCCAAGAGGGGACGCTGGGCTTCTGTTCTGCACTGGGAGGTGGGAATCACAGGCTGAGGAAGGAGGTCAGAAGAATCCCGACTTTGCGGTTTGCCATGTGATCTGGGGAGGTCTCCCCGCCTCAGCCTTGATTTCCTCCCTGGGAGAGAGGCAGTGATAGCCTGCACCCCGGAGCCGTCGTGCAGAGTGAAGATGAGGCCCCGGAAATAGAGGCCCATGCTCTCCTGTGACGGGCGCTAGGAAGACAGTGGCTGCTGTCATGAGCATTGTTTTTCCTGTGATCAGTGGTGGTAGCTGCCATGGTCATTTTAAAGCCCCACTTGGGTTTTAATTCCTATGTTTGAAATTCCTTAGGCTCTTTCTAGCTCTGAAGCTCTGTGTTTCCCATGGACCATTTGGTGGCCCTTTGGGGACTTGGGGAGGAGGTGTGTGGGAACTCGTGGAGATTGATCAGTCACTTCACTGGACAGAGGTGAGGGGGTCGCTAGGGGCAGAGGGCCCTGCACGGGCCCTCCCTGCTCCGTGACAGGTGAGGTCCACCTGGGTCTCTCAGGGGTGTCAGAGCAGCGCCCCCAGGAAACAGCTCTGCCCAGGCCCTTCCCAGCCCACCCGGAGGTTCCCAGGCACCGCCACATTCTGGGACCTGCAGAGCTGTCCGTGGGGTCCAGTCTCCTGCCCAGATGTCTGTCCAGACTTGAGCCTAAGCTGCCTGCTCCCCACTCCAGGGGGTCTGCTGGCCCGGAGCCCACCTGCCCCAACCCTCACTGCAGCTCCTTCTCCCACAGACGCGCCCTGGCTTCCATCCGCCCGCCAGCTCGGGGCGGGGAGCAGCCCTGTCCTCCTCACCGTCCACGCCCCAGACCCGGGCTTCGTCCTGACCCCTGTCACTCCCTACATCTGGCACGTTGGGTTCTGCCTACATGCGTGCGTGGCTTCACTGTCCATGCCCCATCACCTCCTCCCTGGCGCAGTATGGCAGCCTCCGAACGCGTCTTTCTGCTGCCACCATGCCCCGGCAGCCTCTTCAAATGGGATATTTTTAAAAATATTTGTTGATTTATTTGGGGCTGTGCTGGGTCTTTCCTGCTGTGCATGGCCTTCCTCTAGCTGCAGGGAGCGGGGGCCGCTCTCCGGTTGGGGTGCGCAGGCTTCTCACTGCGGTGGCTTCTCTTGCTACAGAGCACGGCTCCAGCACACACGGGCCCCCACCCCTGGGGCTCACAGGCTCCGGAGGGAGCACTCAGCAGTCGTGATGTGCAGTCTTCTCAGACTAGGGATCGAACCACTCTCCCTGGCATTGCAAGGCGCACTCTTAAACCCCTGGACCCCCAGGAAAGCCCTTCAGATGTAAGTTACCTTATCCACTCTCCACTCCCAACCTTTTATCAGCTCCCAGCTCGCTCAGAGGAGAAGCTGAAGTCTTCACAAAGGCCGGCAAGGTTGTTCCCGACCCGGAGCCCGGGGACCCTCTGACCTCATCTGCTCCTTCCCTTTGCTTACTCTGTTCCGCCTGTGTGAGTGCTTGTGCATGCTAAGTCACTTCAGTCGTGCCCGCCTCTTTGCGACCCTGTGGACTGTAGCCCGCCAGGCTCCTCTGTCCATGGGAGTCTCCGGGCAAGAATCCTGGAGGAGGTTTCCATGCCCTCCTCCAGGGGATCTTCCCGGCCCAGGGAACAAACCATCTCCTGCATCTCTGCATTGGCAGGCAGGTTCTTTACCACTAGCACCACCTGGGAAGCCCACCCTTATCTTACTCCAGGCTCTGTTCTAAGTACTTGATGTATATTAAGTCATAAAAATCTCATAAGAGCCTAGTGAAGCATTATTTTTAAAAACACTGTAGTTGGTTTACAATGTTGTGTTAATTTCTGCTGCATAGCAGAGTCATTAACTTGTATGTACACAGAGTCTTTTTCGTATTCTTTTCCACTATGGTTTATCACAGGACGTTGGGCATAGTTCCCTGGGTCACACAGTAGGGCCTTTTTTGTCTCTCCATCCTGCATCTAACAATCTGTGTCTGTTAATCCCAAACTCCCAACCCTTCCCTCCCCTGACCCTTGGCAGCCACGGCTGGTCTCTGTCTGCAAGTCCATCTCCATTTCGTAGACGGGTTCACATGTGTCCTATTTTAGATCGCACGTATAGGTGATGTCATGCGGTGTTTCTCTTTCTCCTTCTGACTTAGGAAGGAAGTGCTGTGATCTCCCTTTTACAAATGAGGACACTGAGACACAGAGAGGTTCATTAACTCACTCAAGGTCATACCGCTAAAAAAACACGGGAGAGCCAGGATGTGCCTCCAGGCAGTATGGCTCCAGAATCCCTACTCTTGCCATAGTTCTCTCGTGTGCATGCATTGGCTCATTCATTCATACGGATAACACACCTTCTTTGCGTCAGGTGTGAGATTTTACAGAGCAGCAGATGACTCGAAAATGGTCTCGGCCATCAGGGAGCTCACAGTCTAGTAGGAAGTGCAAAACAAATAAATATGGGGAAAAGAAAAATATGCTCATCCAGCAAATATTCGCTGACGTCTCCTCCATGCCAGCCGTCTGTTAGGCACTGGGGATCAGAGAGAAGACACAGTTTGTGCTTCTGAGGTGCTGACATTCTAACAGCAGAGGGAAAGCGTGGATTACCACGTGGAGTCACGACAGCACGAGCTGAACTCGGTGAAGGAGGGCGGGAGACTGTGGACCTGGCAGGAGAGGTCCCAGCATCTGGGGGCTGGTTTGGGTTGGCGGGTGACGAGCAGCTGGGCAGGTGGACATGTGGGTCAGTTCAGTCGCTCAGTCGTGTCCGACTCTTTGTGACCCCATGGACTGCAGCACGCCAGGCCTCATTGTCCATCACCAACTCCCAGAGTCTACCCAAACTCATGTTCATTGAGTCGGTGATGCCATCCAGCCATCTCATCCTCTGTCGTCCCCTTCTCCTCCTGCCCCCAATCTTTCCCAGCATCAGGGTCTTTTCCAATGAGTTGACTCTTTGCATCAGGTGGCCAAAGTGTTGGAGTTTCAACATCAGTCCTTCCAATGAATATTCAGGACTGCTTTCTTTTAGGATGGACTGGTTTGATCTCCTTTCAGTCCAAGGGACTCTCAAGAGTCTTCTCCAACACAGCAGTTCAAAAGCATCAATTCTATGTGTGGATAGTTGGATGGATAAATAGATGATAGGTTGTATTTGGAAGGATGGTCAGATTAATGGTTATATGGATGGACGGATGTGTGATTAGATGGACAGATATTAAAAGATGGTTAGGTGGATGGTTGAACGGTTGGTTGGATGGATGAATAATGTAGGCACGGCATGGATATAGACATGGATGAATAATAACCACGGCACCTTGGCATGATTCACTTGCTCCCCAGTTCTTTATTTATGACTAGATGGATAGACATTAGAAAATGGTTAGGTGAATGGATATGTGGATGGACGGATAGATGTTTGGAAGGGTAGGTGGTGGTTGTGGTTTAGTCACTCAGTCATGTCTGACTCTGCCACCCCATGTAGCCCGCCAGGCCCCTCTCTCCCTGGGATTCTCCAGGCAAGAATACTGGAGTAGGTTGCCATTTCCTTCTCCAGGGGATCTTCCCGACCCAGGGATGGAACCTGCATGTCGTACATTGCAGGTGGATTCTTTACCACTGAGCCACCAGGGAAGGAAAGATAGATAGGAAGTATTTGGAAGGATGTTTGGATGAACAGTTATGTGGATAGACAGTTGGATGGATGGATGGACAGATATTTGGAAGGAGGTTGTGTTAAATGGACGGGTGAAAAGCTGAGCTCATGGCTGGCAAGTTGGACCCTGTCCCAGTGAGATCATGAGACCAGCTGAAAGAACGGGATGGAAATCCATGCATTCACTCTTTCAACAAATGTTTATCAAGCGCCTATTTCTGTGTCTGCTACTGTTTTAAGCTCTGGGATTAAATGGTCCTTGCCTGTATGGAGCTGGCATTCCAGACGGAAAGCAGGGGACAAACAATCACATATATATGGACTCTACTGTCAGGGTGTAATCAGCGCCGTAATGAGAAGGGAAGGCAGGGTGAAAGGGCAGAGAGGACCAGAGGTGGGGCGAGCGTTTTCTATCAGGGAGTCGGGACAGGCCTCTGCTGAACGGGAGGTCAGGAAGCCAGCCGCGTGGGGAACAGCATCCCAGACAGAGGGAATGGCAAGTGTAAGAGCTTGAGGCCAAGAGGCCAGTGTCGCTCACTGACTGAGGGAGACAGGAGATGAGGTCCCAGACGGTGTGTTTGGGGTCTGGGGTGGGGGCGATGGGCAGATCACCTCCTGGACCCTGGAAGGAGTGTGTGTGGCCTGGCTTATGTCTGGGAAAACCAAGGGCAGACTCTGAACCTGGGCTGCTCTGCGTGTAGAGAGGCCCCGCCTCACCCACTCCCCTGGCAGGTCCCAGCCCGGCTCCCCACACCCCCGCCCAGCCTGTTCACCATCGGGAGGCCTATCGGCATTTTGATTCCAGCACCCAGCTCTCAGCGTTTATAGCTCGACCGTGAGACAGTCCTGGGCCCCGGCACCTCAAGTGATTCACTGGCTCACCAGTTCTATATTTAGTGCCGTTGAACACCTTGGGGCCAGGTTTTCAGAGAGAAAAAGGAGGAGGAATTTAGGGAGAGTTGTTACGTGTTTTTTGTTTTTTTTTTGTAACATGCAGATTCATTTTTCAGTTGTTTTCTGAGATTATTTCCCAGCCTTTACCAAGTTACAGGGCTTCCTTGATAGCTCAGTTGGTAAGGAATCCACCTGTAATGCAGGAGACTCTGGTTTGATTCCTGGGTCGGGAAGATCCGCTGGAGAGGGAATAGGCTACCCACTGCGGTATTGTTGGGCTTCTCTTGTGATTCAGCTGGTAAAGAATCCACCTGCAGTGCGGTAGACCTGAGTTTGATCCCTGGGTTGGGAAGATCCCCTGGAGAAGGGAAAGGCTACCCACTCCAGTATCCTGGCCTGGAGAATTCCATGGACTGTATACTCCATGGGGTCACAAAGAGTTGGACACGACCGAGTGACTTTTTCACTAGGATGCCAGCGAGTGGTGGATTTGGGACATGGTGCGTTTCGAGGAGAGCCCAGTCCCCGTTAAAGTACCCTTTTCTCTTGAAAGTTTGTGTGAGTTCTTGGTGAGAGCCCGCTGGTAGAAAGGACACTGCAGACCAAGCGTGTGGCTCAGGGGCTGAGGTGTTGGTTATCTAACATTCCACGGAACACGGCTGGACTTCAGGCTGTTTGCCCCCACTGCCTCTAAGCCAAGTCCCCCAGCCCCTGGATCAAGGCACCTGCAGGGCGTCTCAGATATTCATTCGCACACACATCACCTGAGGGGTGTGTCAAGGTACAGCTCAGGGATTCTGACCCGTGCTGTCGAAGAGAAACTAATATGAGCCACATATGTAATTTCAATTTTCTAGTAGCCCCATCAAAAAGGGCGAGGGGATGACATTAAACTTAATAATATCTTTAAAATGTCCAAAATCCTGTCATTTATTTAATATGCAATCAATATGACAGTGGGCTTCCCAGGTGGTGCTAGGGGTAAAGAACTCACCTGCCAATGAATGCAGGAGACGTAAGAGATGACGCAGGTTCGATCCCTGGGTGAGGAAGATGCCCTGGAAGAGGAAATGGCAACCCACTCCAGTATCCTTGCCTGGAGAATGCCATGGACAGAGGAGCCTGGCGGGTCCAGTTCAGAGGGTTGCACAGTCAGACACTCCTGCAGTGACTGAGCAGGCATGCAGTATGAAAACATGGGAGGGTTTACTCATCTTTTCTTCCCCGCCCCCCACCCATAATGAGTCTTGGGAATCTGGCCATCACTTTACACTTAGAGTACGTCTCTGTTCAGACTAGCCCCAGTTCAGATGCTCGTGTGGCACGTGGCTCCCCTCTTGGATGGCACAGATCTCAGTCTGGCTTGAATACCTCTGGTGACAGGGTGCTCACTCCCTCCTGGATGTTCACTCCATCCCCACAGGCTCTTAGTTGGGAGTTATCCCCAGGCCAGCCGGGAAGAACCCAGCATCCCCCCCTGCATCCCGAGGCTGGTTGGCATCCTCTGCAGGGAATAAACAGTCCTGCAAACGTGGGTGCGGAGGTCCCCTCCTCCAGCTCCCCCCGGCGGGCGGGCCCCTCGGTACCCTACCCCAGCTGTGGTCTCTGCTGTTGTTCCTTCTCGTTGAACCAGGCTCGGGGATTTTAAGTGTCCCCTGATCACCCAGCCAGGATGCGGCAGAGCTGGGACTCCAAGTCGGGATGCGCACGCCTCTCTTCTGCCGTGAGAGCACCTGGTCCTTGGTGTGACACGGTTTCAGTGGATCCCCGGGTCCTCCCGAGCTCCTGTGCTGACAGCCCTCCCAGACACCGGCACAAGGGGAGCTTCTGCTCTGGGGCGGGGGCGTTCGGGGGGCCTCAGTCGTGCCTGGTCACCCGGCGCCGCAGAGCAGTAAGGAGCCGGCTCTCCCCGCACCACGCCCGCCCCCTGCCCCGGGGATAGCCCCTCACCGCTGCTGGAAACTGCCCTGGGACAGAGATAACCCGGGGTGTTTTTCCCTCTTGTCAGCCTGGAAAAAACCTGCCTCCAGCGGGGACAGGAAAGAGGCTATCTCAGGGGAGGTGTCCCCGCTCCGTGTCCCCTGGGCAGGCTGCCGGGCAGCAGGGGCTGAGGCCGGCCCGCCCACCTGCCTGGACGCCGACGCAGAGGGCACCTCTGCTGCGGGGTGGGGGCGTTCACAGGGCTTCAGCCGTGCCTGGTCACCGGGCAGGACCTCGCAGGGGTCCCGGCCATTCACCTGGGGTGACCAAGGGCACAGAGGGTGTCCAGGCAGTGGGGCCTGGGCCCTGTCTCAGTACTCTGGGGAATCCGCTCCTCTGTCCTCTGTCCCAAAGCCGCTCCCTGGGGCTTCAGCTTGGTCTTCTGTGGACTAAGTCAGGGGCCTGTCAGACCCCACCATGAAGGAAAAGGCCATCCGGACTCCCGAGCCAGGGTGCCTTCATTCATTCATTCACTCACTCGTGCACTCATTCATTAATTCACTCACTCATGCACTCACTCTTGCATTAATTCATTCACTCATTCATTCATTCACTCATTTCTTCATTCACTCATTTATGAATTCATTCATTTATTCATTCATTCACTCACACATTCATTTATTCATTCATAACTCATGCACTCATTCACTCATTCATTCACGCACTCATTTATTCATTCACTCTGCAAACACTTGCTGAACACCTTGGCCCCCTCTGGATGCCTCCTGAACAGGGCAGACAAGAAGCCGGAGGAAGGGTATTGCAGGCAGAGGAAACCGCAGGTGCCGAAGCCCTGAGGGTTGGAGTGGTTCAGAGCGGCCTGGCATGAAGTGCGCACAGCGGGCTTCCTGGAGCCGTGCAGCCATCATCACAGTCCATTCTAGAACTTTTTACCGCCGTGAAAGGAACCCCCATGCCTGTCCGTGGGGACTCCCTGCTCCCCATTCCCCAGCCAACTAGCAATCTGCTTCCTGTCTGTATGGATTCACCTGTTCAGGACCTTTTGTGCAGATGGAATCGCTATAATATATGACCTTAGGGGTCTGGCTTCTGTCACCGGGCATCACGTTGTCAAGGTCCATCCATGTTGTAGCAGGTGTCGGCACTTTACCTCTTTAAAAAAACTGTTCTTAAATTCTTTTGGCTGCACCGGGTCTTAGAGGTGGCACGCGGCTCTTCGATCTTCACTGTGGCATGCGGGATCCTTTTAGCTGCAACCTGTGGAATCTAGTTCCCTGACCGGGGATTGAACCCAGGCCTCCTGCATTGGGAGTGTGGAGTCTCAGCCACTGGCCCACCAGGGCGGTCTCCACTCCATCCCTTTTTAGGGCTGAGTGATACTGCCCTATAGTCTAGACCACATCTCGTTTATCTGTTCATCCGATGCTGGCCGTTTGGGTTGTTTTACCCTCTGGCTGCTGTGGACACGCGTGGACAGGTTTTGCGAGGACACGTGTTCCTGGTCTGAGTGTTGCGTTGTCCTTGTGCTCAGGTACCACACGTCCTTGAAGTCCATCCTCTTCGGGGTTGTCCCTGAAAGAGCCCAGCTCTGTGGGTCAAGAGAGAAGGAGGGTCTGGACGGACGCAGGCAGGACCTGTGCCCGGGTGCTCGGTCCTGCCTCTCTGCGGGGCTGGCCGGGGCCACGCAGCCCGGGTCCGTGGGGGGAGGCGAGCGGTTCTCTAGCATCTCTGCTTCCCGACTTCCCTCTGCAGTTGCCCCTGGCTGAGCCGCGTCCTCCTCCTCCCCGCGTCTGCTCGGGTCTGTCCTCCCCATGGTGGCCTCAGGGAGCCACTGCGATGCCGAGTCCCCATCCCACAGGAGGTGGGCGGCCCTGCAGCTAGACCACTGGCTTCCTCCCCACTTTGGGGCTCCCCGGCTCCCCTCCACGCAGGCCTTTGCCCGTGCTGTTCCCTCCGCCCGGCCTGCCCTTTCCTCCTCTGCACCCAGCCTGGCCCTTCTCATCCCGTGTCAGCTCGGGGATCATTTCCTCACCCCCCGCCCCAACTCTGGCCAGGCCTGCTCTCAGCCATTCACTCAGTTACTGAGCACCAGGCCTGCTCTGGAGGCCAGGCTGGGCGCCGGGGCCGTGGCAGGAGTGGACAGACTGAGTCCTTGCCCTCGGGCAGGTGGCGTTCCCGTGGTAAACAAGAGAAGCCAGGGACAGCAATGTGCGCTATGTCAGATACCGATGCCCGCGGGGAGCAAGACGAACCAGGGCAGGGGTCAGGGAGAGTCCTGGCAGAGGTGAGCTCTGAGGGCGGGAGTGCAAAGGAGAGAGCGGGCGTGCAAAGGCCCTGAGGCAGGAGCATGCCGGGCGCATGGGAGGAGCCTCAAGGAAGCTGGGGCGATCAGGGCAAACAGAGGAGGTGCCGGTTAGCCAGAGGCGGCAGGGACCGCGGGGGGCGGGAGGGGGAGGGAGGGGGACCCACGGAGCCAGCACTTGGCCAGCAGCCGCCGTCGTTCCGGTGTCCTCCCCAGGCGCCCCCAGACCTGGAGCAGCCGGAACAGCCCCTCCACGCTGCGTGCCCCCCCACCTGACTCAGCTGCTCCCGTTGTCTTGGAAGCACTTTCCAGTCGGGCTGTGGGGGGGCCGGGGGCCACTGCTGGGGGTCCGTGAGCACGGGAGGGGCCAGCAGGCATTCTTCTTCAGAGCTGCCAGTGGGGTAGGCCAGCATCAGCCTCGTGCCCGTGCGACAGTCGGGTGCAGGCCGCCTCCCCACCCAGGGCGTCAGCTTCTGGTGAGAGGGGCCTGGCCTCTTTCTGCCACCCAGTCAGGCCTGCCCGGGACAGTGATTCAATGAACACGTGGTAGAAAGTTGAAATTAGCAACTGAGTGAGCGAGTGGATGGGCGTCCCCAGTGGCTCAGCGGTAAAGAATCCGCCTGCAATGCAGGAGACGCGGGTTCCATCCCTGGGTGGGGAAGATCCCCTGGAGGAGGAAATGGCAACCCGCTCCAGCCTCTTGCCTGGAAAATCCCACGGACAGGGGAGCCTGGCGGGGTGCAGTCCATGGAGTTGCAAAGAGTTGGACAACAACTCAGCGACTAAACAGTGGGTGAGTGAATGAATGAATGAATGCCAAGGCCAATCCAGTGATGTGTCAGAAGTCGGGAGGAACGTGTTCTGTGGCTCCGCTCACTCCCATCAGCCTCCTTGCCCCTCACCCTATAGTTAGGGGCACCTGGCTGCCTCACTTGGGGCTACAGTCCACGCCCCAGGGCACGGAGCTTGCGCGGGAGGTGGTGACATGTGTGCTCTGAGTGTGCGAGAGCCAGGTCAAGAAAGAGATGAGTCTGGGGTGAAGGCCGTCTGTCCCCGAGAAGCAGTTCCTCCCAGGCCCCACCATAGGCAGAGGCTGGCCAGCCCCAGACCCCGGGCTTCAAGCCCTGGATGACAGGGAGCCAGGGATGGCGTCTGAGCCACCGTCACCCGGCCCACGCTCACTTCGGCAGGTCCCAGTCCAGACCCGGGAGCATCTCCCTCGGGGAGAGGGCTGACGCTGCTCGTTCCAGAGGCCCCAGCCGGAGTCCGCGCCCCTCCCCGGGCCAACCCGGCCGCATTCCAGCAGCCTTGCTCTGTGGAACGCGGCCTCCCCGGCCATCCCCACCGGAGGCAGGCAGGAATCCTTGCTTGGAGTCAGTGCATCCAGAGTGACTCAAAGAATGTGACCAAGGAGAAAATACTCCACGTGTTTACCAAAAAAAAAAAGCTGTCTTTCCCCTCTTTCATCTGAGTCGCCCAGAGGAACACAGCTGCAGCTGAGTGAAGTGAAGTTTTCTGCTCATGATGGATCGACGTGTGTGCAGGAGGGGTGGCGGAGAAAGGTGTGGGAGTTGGGGGGTGGGGGGCCGGGGATGGGGGGCCCCGCAGCCCCCTCCCAGGGCAGCGCTCACACCTGTGGCACCTCCCGTGTCTCGGGGGCAGCGTTCTGCCCACGGGGTTCCACGGTGCCCTAGACCAGGGTCCTCGGAAAGGGCCCCCGACGTGGACACTCACCCGCCGCGCATTTCCCGGGAAGCGGGAGAGAGGCCAGGCAGGGATGCCGAGGCTGCAGAGGTTCTGGTGGGTCCTGGGAGCGGCTCTGGGCTCCAAACGTCCCTTTAGCGTCGTCCCCGGGGGGAGGCAGGGGACCCCCCCCAGGGACCCAGCATCAACCAGGCACTGGCCATGGCCGCCCTGCCGAGGGGCTGTGAGCTCGGGTGCGGGGGCTCCTACGCGTGCTGCGTCCCATCAGTCGTGTCAGACTTCGTGACCGCATGGACCGTAGCCCACCAGGCTCCTCTGTCCAGGGGATTCTCCAGGCACGAATACTGGAGTGGGTGGCTGTGCCCTCCACCAGGGGATCTTCCTGGAGGATGATTCCAAGAGGCTGTGGGCCTCACAGGCCGACACCCTGGGCAGCTGGCTGGTGAGTGCTCGGTCCTGGAAGAGGGCCTGGGTGGGTGCCGTGGCGTCCACTGACTGTCCAGCCCTGTGACCGTGGCCTGGGGGGACAAGGCCGACCCGGCACACATGCCTGCCTGCCATCTGTTCAGCTGTGTCCCAGAGCCCGATGCCTGGGTTCACACCAGCCCAGCGCTGCCCACCTGTGAGGCCCTGGCGCCTCCGCTTCCTGCCCTGGAAAGGGGCTGGCGGGGATGAATGTGCCTGGCGGGGTCACCAGGCGGCTTCAGTGAGTCGCTGCCTGTTGAGTGCTCGGGAAGCCAGCCGATGCTGTCGGCGGCTCGGACTGGAGTCCGGCTCGGTGGTGACTGCCCTCGAGGGGTGGGGGGCGCTCACAGTCTGGCGGGAGGGAGAGGTGCGCAGATGGGAAGTTGTGACGCTGGGCAGCTTGGCGTGGAGTGGGCACGGGGCCCTGATGGGCAGTCGTCCCTACGCTCACCCCCGGGTGACGCCCGGCAACACGGCCGCCCTTCCAAGGGCTCCTTGGACCCGGGACCTCGCCGTGGATCACCGGTCCTGATGCAGCCACCACAGCCCGTGTCCCCTCGAACGTGGAGACAGAACCGAAGCCTGTGGTGGGGGCAGCTCACCCCGGGTCCCAGCCAGAGACAGGGGGCCTGGTGGACAGCACAGCTGGGGTAACACAGGGGAGTTGAGTGAAGGGGTTACTTACAGGCGCGGGTGGCATCAAGGCGCTTCAGCACCCGGGCTGGCAACTGGGGTTCCCCTGATTGGGCCTGGCCGGAGGCTGAGCATGGGGCATCTGTGGGTGCAGCAGACACAGGCTGGCCTCGGGGGGCAGAGAAGGGGGCACAGAGGTGCCCGGCACACCCAGGCCCTCGGCCTTGACTCCAGCGGGGCCCCCACCTTGTCGGCTCCTTAGGAAGTAGGCACGGGGTACCCGGCACAGCACATGGCCCTAGCGCACAGTGAGGACACCTTGGATCACACGCAGAGGCGGAGGGCCCCGTGCGGGCCTCCCTGCAGCAGGCCGTGTGGGCCATGTGCTGCCTGGAGATGGGCAGCCGGGGCCCGGGGACCATCCCCCTGCCCACGTCCCCTCCCTTGGTCCAGCCCGGCCCTGGGAGAGGATGCCTCCACGCCCAGCGGCTCTGCCCCCTGCTCTCTGCTCCCCCCAGCTGGTGCGGCCTCTCCCAGGTGGTTGGCCACCTTGAGGGGGCTTTAAGAAGGTTCCGGAGCCAGGTCTCCTGCTGGGAGGGAGTGGTTGGAGTGTGGGCGTGGGAGGAGGCACAGTGTCCCCATGGATGATGGGCAGGGATGCGGCAGGGGCCAGGGCAGCGTCCACGCGGACGGGCAGGGGCGCGGCGGGGGCCGGGGCAGCGTCCACGCGGACGGGCAGGGGCGCGGCGGGGGCCGGGGCAGCGTCCACAGGGACCGGCGGGGGCCGGGGCAGCGTCCACGCGGACGGGCAGGGGAGCGGCGGGGGCCGGGGCAGCGTCCACAGGGACGGGCAGGGGCGCGGCGGGGGCCGGGGCAGCGTCCACGCGGACGGGCAGGGGCGCGGCGGGGGCCGGGGCAGCGTCCACGCGGACGGGCAGGGGCGCGGCGGGGGCCGGGGCAGCGTCCACAGGGACGGGCAGGGGCGCGGCGGGGGCCGGGGCAGCGTCCACGCGGACGGGCAGGGGCGCGGCGGGGGCCGGGGCAGCGTCCACGCGGACGGGCAGGGATGCGGCAGGGGCTGGGGCAGACGGCGTGTGGGAAGGAGGCGGCGATCGTGCGGTGCGCCCGGGCAGGCAGCAGGAGCTGGGCGTGGGGGTCCGACAGGAGAGGTGTCCGGTGTGGGGGGAGGCTGGACGGAGGCGGACAGGCTGCAGTGGGCGCTCCCAGTGCCTCCCACCCCGGGGGAATGGTCACTCCCTCCCTTCTGTGTCTGCTCCTGCCCCAGCGACACCTGGGAGAATGTGCCCGTCTCGTCCCTCTGTGTCCCTGTCTTCTCTCTTGGGAAGTCCCCTCTGGGGCCTTCGTCCTAGAGGCAGAGGAGACCGGGGCCCAGAGAAGGAAGGGGACTTGCCAGCAGCCACACAACAACATAGGCGCAGAACCAGGATTTGGGCCTGCCTGCTCCCTCTGCCCCACGACCCTGCCCCCCACTGCTCGTGTCCCGTGCCGGCTCACCCCAGCATTCGTTGTGCAGAGCAAAGAAAACTCGAAGAGGCCTTTTAAAAAAATATTTATTTGGCTGCACTCGGGATCTCTGATCTTCCCTGTGGCAGGAGATATCTGTACTTGGGGCATGTGAACTCTTGGTTGCCGCCTGTGGGACCTGCTTCCCCCACCAGGGATCGAACCTGGGGCTCCCTGCATTGGGAGCTCGGCGTCTTAGCCAGTGGGCCACCAGGGAAGGCCCGCCCTTCTCTCCTCAATCTCCACGCTTTCCTCTGAGGAAAGACTTGCTCCTGCTTGACGACAAGGAGCAGATCTCTGAAGGTGCAAGGTGCCAAGTACCAGAATACCTCATGAGGTGTGGCTTCGATGATAGGAGTTGGCTTTTTCCTGCAAAATGGAAGTCTGGATACAGTTCCTTTCAGAGGCTCTGCAGACTCTGCAAGGCCCGAGCGGTTTCCATCCTTCCGTCTGCCCTCGTCACCTTGTCGGCCTCTGGTTCTCTCGCCTTTGGGTCACAAGGCAGCTGCCTAAGCTCCCGCAGTCACACTTTCACACCACAGCATCCAAAGATAGAAAACGGAAGTTGCCTTCTCGGGTCTCTCTTTATCAGGCAGGGTCCAGTGTTTTCCCTTCTGTGGTCAGAGGCAGCCAGCTGTGGTCAGGTCGTGGGGGGGCAGGCAGGCAGGCAGTGTGCCCTGTTTCCTTTGGCCATTTCTGCCACCACCAGCGTGTGGTGATTGAGTCTGATTGCCTGGACCGAAGCTGGAGATGCCCAGCAAGCCAGAGGCTCTCAGCTCTGCTTCCTGCTATGACTTCACACCCACCAATTAGGGACTGGCTTTGGGGTTTACATGAAGCATTGCGCTGCAGACAGGAGGACCTCTCGGCCAGGTACAACATTTTAATCCATGAGGACAGAAGCCCAACTCAAGCCAGCTTAGAAACAAAATGGGAATTCATTAGTTCACGGAAGCAACTGGTCCCGGGGTAGCGGATTCAGGGCCAGCTTGATCCAGGGCACAAATGATACTCCCAGGAGCCACGTCCACACACCCCTCCTCCTCTCTGGGTTCCTCAGCTCTGCCTTCCTGGTCAGACCACGTGGCTGCGAGATGCCCGCCCGTGGCTCTGCCCTCTGTAGCCCCTCCTGCTCCTCTGGTGGGAAATTGTGGTTCTTGTTCTGAAGGCCACACGGCCAGGCCGTCTCCTCCTGTGTTATGAACCTTAGACCACTGTTGATACGGCTTCAGATGGTTGCCTTTTTAGCAGCCTCTTAGTTCACAGTGAGCTGGTGGTCGTCTAAAGCGTTCCATCTCGCTCAGTCTCTGGCCGAACCCCAAGGACTCTCCCTCTGATTGGTCCCGACCTGCCTGAGTCACAGCCCGGACTTGGCGGTGACCAGTGGGAACTGGAGAGATGACTGGTGGCAAGTGGCAGGGAGGACTGGGCTGGGGCCACTTTAGTTTCCGTGGCTGGAGAACGCCTCATCGGGCCGTCCACGTTTGCAGAGCTTGGAGGCCACGCGGTTGGCGGTAAACAGGGGCACAAAGAGAAGGGTGTCGGCCTGGGAGAGGTCCGTGCTGGAGGAGCCCTCCTGGGCTGGGTGGGGCAAGGGCAGGGCGCTCCGAGGAGGAGGAGGTGGCATTTGCAGAGGCCCCAGGAGGGCTGGACTGGGCCGGGCCGTGTGGGGATGAATGGAGGTGCATTCCTGGAGGAGGGCCGGTCACCGCGAGGTGGGGAAATCGTCCTGGGCCGGGTATTCCCCGGGCGGGGGCTGCAGTGTGGAGGGGCGCAGTGGAGCTCAACACTGGCCAACAGCTTTCGGCTTCCGTACTCAGGCCCTCGGTCACTGGCTGACCTCCCTCCCCGGAGGACCCCTTCCTCCTCCAGCAAGTCCACCCCCAGATCATCCAGGCAGCCCCAAGGTCTGGGGCGGCCCAGGAGGCCAGCCTCGATAGTATCTGTTGGGTGTCATGAATCAGGAATTTTTGCCGGAGCCGAGTTTCTCCCGAGGCCCCTCCCAGGCCTGGGGGCCCCGCCCTGGTAATTCCGGGCTCTGGGCAGCACCTGGTACATTGTTGGCACTTCCCGGGGGACCTGTCAGGGAGAGATTGATTTTTCTCCCTCCAGCGGTGCAGAAAATCCTTCCTATTACTCCAGACAGGTTTGGTTGCTGGGCTGGGGGACAGAGGAGCAGGCTAAGAGCGGCCCCGCCCCACCCAGTTCAGGAATGGCCCCTGCAGACCCCAGCTGCCGCCCCCCTCACCTCCCAGGACAGGAGGTCCCCACCTCCCGCGGCCCCTCCAGTGCCGGCCAGTGTGGCGGGGTCTCCTGGCTTCTCACGGAGCTGGGATCTGCTGCAGGGATCCCCTGCAGCTGGGGTCCCGGTTCTGACCTCTGGACACACAGCCCCTCCCATTTACCCCACCCCAGGACAGGCCACCAGGATGTAGGGGGTGGTGCGCAGGGCCCCAGAATCTGCCTTCTCTAGGGGGGCCGTTCCAGCTCCGTCAGCCTGGGCTCTCCAGCCCCCTCGGTAAGCGTGCTCTCTGGTTCTGTCCATCCGTGGGGGCATAGCCCACTTCTGAAAGTCACACAGCCAGACTGTCTGCTCCCATATCATGAACGTTAGACCTCTGTTAATATGGTTTCAGATGGTTGCCTTTTTAGCAGCCTCTTAATTCATAGTTAGCTGGCGGTCGTCTTTCTCATTCTCTCGTTTCTTGTACTTTTGTAATCTTTTTTTTAATACCCAAAATGATGGAGGTGGGTGTCCTACTTCTGGCTGTTTTCATCCACGTTTTATCGAGGCTTTAGAAGTGACTGGATCCTGACCGAGATTGTCCACTGTGGTTGCTTAAGCTGACCGGGGCCAGATTTCTGCTCCCCCAGAGGCCCCTCTTCCCGACCGCTCACCGAGCCTGAAATGTCCCCATCATGCCCTCGACACCTGCCCTTCCCCGAGCCTGGCTCCCGGCCTGGTCCCTGGCGGCCTCCGTGTCCTGCAGAGGCCCGTGAGTCACCCGGGGCCCCGCGCTCCACCCCACCAGGCGTCACCGCCCCTGCCCCCCACTGCCGCCGTCTCCATCGGGGCCTCCAGCGTCTCCAGCCTGGGTGATGGGGACAGCCTCCCCCACCCTCCACTCTGCCTCTCTGATCTCATTTCCCCCCCTCTCTAGAGTCGGCTCTCAGGGGGTCAGCCAGATCTGATCCCTTCCTGCAGAAAGGCCCCTTCCTGGAACCCCTGCGCCCGCAGCTCATCAGGAGCGCCCCTGCCCTGAGCGTCCAGCCCCACCGCCCCCACACGCGGCCCCAGCCCCGTCTCCTCCCGCTCCTCCTGGGGGCTGGTCCGCATGCCGCCTTGGCACGTGCTGTTCCTCCATCTCCCCCAAGTTCGACTTTTTAAAAACTTTTTATTGCAGTATTGTTGCTTCACGGAGTTGTGTTTCAGGGATATAGCAGAATGACCCACCTAAACATACACATGTTTCTATGTTTCAAATTCTTCTCCCATTTAAGTTATTACAGAATATTGAGTGGAGTTCCCTGCTCTGTACAGGAGGTCCTTGATAGTTTTATTTTTTTAACGTCAGGGCTTTTCATGTGGCTCTGGTGGTAAAGAAAGACTCCACCTGCCGTGGGGGGTGACCTGGGTTCCATCCCTGGGTTGGGAAGATCCCCTGGAGGTGGGCATGGCAACCCACTCCAGTATTCTGGCCTGGAGAACCCCATGGACAGAGGAGCCTGGCGGGCTACAGTCCATGGGGTCGCAAAGAGTCGGTGTGTCTGAGTGACTAAAAGACACATATATTTAGAGAAGATTTTGGTTTCTTTTCCTTTACGTTTTTACATTTCTTTGCTTCTCTCAGGTTCCACAGAAACTTTTTAATATTATTCCAAGCTTGAATTTTCTTTAAAAAATTGTTTTATTTTATATTGGAGCACAGCTGACTAACGACGTTGCTGTTACCTTCAGGCATACAGTGGAGGGATTCAGTTATACACACATCCATTCTCTCTTTAGATTCTTTCCCCATGTAGGTTATTACAGAATGTTGAGCAGAGCTCCCTGGGCTATAGCGTCGGTCCTTGTTGGTTATCTATTTTAGATAGAGCAGCGTGTACACGTCCATCCCAAACTCCCCATCTGTCGCTCCCCCCATCCTTCCCCGTCGGTATCCATCAGTTCATTCTGTGTTTCTGTTTTGTAAGCTCAGTTGTGTCATGTTTTAGATTCCACCTGTAAGCAGTATCCCACGGCATCTGTGTCCTCTGACTGACTCCACGTGGTCTGATCATCTCCAGGCCCGTGCATGTTGCCGCAAATGCATTATTTCATCCTTTATGGCCAAGTCATGTCCCGCTGTGTATATGAGCCACCTCTTGTTTACCCGTCCGTCTGCCGTGCACGTCTGGGTCGCTTCCATGTCCTGGCTGGTGTTAAGCAGTTGAACATTGGGGTGCGTGTGTCTTTTGGAATTACGGTTTTCTGCAGATATACGCCCCATACTGCGACGCTGCGTCATAGGGTGGCTCTGCTTTTAGTTTCCCAAGGAAGCTCCACGCTTTTGCATACTGGAGGTACCAATGCGCATTCCCACCGACAGTGTGGGAGGGCTCCCTTCTCTCCACACCCCCTCCAGCGTGTATTGTCCGCACACTTGTTGATGACGGCCATTCTGGCTGGCGTGAGGTGATACCACGTTGTAAGTTTTGATTGGCATTTCTCTTCCTGATCATCTGTGTGGAGCGTCTTTCCCTGTGCCTCTTGGCCATCTGTGTTTTCCTTGGAGAAGTGCCCGTTTAGGTTTCTCTGCCCAGTGTTGGATAGGATCGGTGCTTGTTTTATTTCATATTGAGCCCCCTGAGCTGTTTGTAAATTCTGGAAGTGGATCCCTTGTCAGCTGCATTGTTTGCAAGTGTTTGCTTCCATTCTGCGGCTTGTCGGGTTTTGTTTTTTATTGGAGTATAGTTGCTTTCCGGGGCTGTTAGTGTCTCGTCTACACCACGGTGACTCAGCTACACGTACACACATGTCCTTTCTGCTCTGGGCTTCCTCCCCGTTTAGGTCGCTACAGAGCCCTGAGCAGAGAGCCCTGTGCTGGACGCAGGTTCTTATGAGTCGTCTACGTTACACACGGAGGTGTGTGTTCATCAATTAATCCCTCCCCCAACCCGCCTGCTCTCATCTGTTCTCTACGTCTGTGTCTTTCTCTCTGCTTTGCAAACAAGTTCACGCGAACCATTTTTCTACATCCCACCTATAGGTGATACGATACGGTGTTTTTCTTCACTCTGCACGACCGTCCCTAGGGCCATCCATGTCTTTGCAAAGAGAATAATTTTGTTCCTTTTTATGGCTGAGTAATATTCCACTGTAGGTACATGCCACATCCCCTTCATCCGTTCCTTTGTCGATGGACATCCAGGTTGCTTCCATGTCCTGCCTGTTGTGAGTAGTGCTGCAGTGAAGATTGGGGTGCATGTGTCTCTTGGGTTGATGGTTTTCTCTGGGCATATGGCCAGCAGTGGGATTGCTGGGTCATAAGGTAAGTTCTACTTTTAGCTTGTCAAGGAAGCTCCATACTGTTCTCCATAGTGGACATACCCATTTACATTCCTACCAGGAGTGTGGGAGGCTTCTCTTTTCTCCACACCCTCTCCAGCATTTCCTGTAGATTTTTGCGATGATGGCCATTCTGACCCGTGTGAGGTAATACCTCACTGTAGTTTTCATTTGCATTCCTCTGTGTCTTTTCATTTTGTTCATGATTTCCTTTGCTGTGCAAGAGCTTTTGAGTTTAACTAGGTCCCATTTGTTTAATTTCTGTTACTCTAGGAGATGGATCCAAAAAGATACGACTGCAATTTATGTCAAAGAGTGTTCTACTTACGCTTTCCTCTAAAGCTTTTACAGTATCCAGTCTGTCATTTAGATCTTTCATCCATTGCATGGTGTTAAAGGGTGTTCTGTGTCCATTTCTCTTCATGTTGCCGCCCTCCCGGAACCTTTTACTGAGGGGACTGTCTTTCCTCCCCTGTGTCGTCTTGAGTTTGGTGGATTCTCACAGGTCCTGCTTGGCTTCTGGTCCTTGCTACACACGAGGCAGCTCCTCCCGGGTCAGGTTTCATTTGCTCCCTGTCTCGCTCCGTCACAGCACTCTCCGACTTCAATCTGGGGCGGTATTAATTCCAGGGCTGCTCGTCTGGGTCCGCAGGCTCAGGGAAGGCAGGATGGCCGTGTCTGTCTCATGGACCCCCAGGGCCTCCGCAGCAAAGGTGAACAGGTGCTCCGTGCAGACCGGTGAGACTGAAGGAATGCGCACGGGCGCAGAGGCACAGCGGGTCCCCTCTCCCCTCGCACTGGCCGGCACCTCCTCCGCGCCAGGCTGTCTGCCCGAGGCTGCGGGTGGGGGGAGTGTCGCCGCTGGGGGCGGGGGTGGTCTCCTCGTTCTCTCTGCCCAAGGAGCAGAGGCTGAGATGGAGTTCAGTCCAAGCTGTTCATGGGGAATCAGTGAAGGGGGTTCCCAGGCGGCTCAGTGGTAATGAATCTGCCTGCCAATGCAGGAGACGCTGGTTCGCTCCCTGGGTCAGGAAGATCCTTTGGAGGAGGAGATGGCAGCCCACTCCAGTATTCTTGCCTGCAGAATCCTATGGACAGAGGAGCCTGGCGGGCTACAGTCCATGGGGGTCACGGAAAGTCAGACACAACTGAGTGTGCACACGCAAAGCGGGCGGAGAGAACAGGGCGGGGGCAGAAGTGTCCCTGCAGCATGGGGCCCGGCAGAGCCTCGGCGGGAGCTCCAGCGCGGGCATTGCCCGCCAGGGCGGCCGGACCTTGGGACCCCCGCCTTCTCTGTCCCCGGCTGCAGGGAAGGCGGCAGGTATGTGGGGCTGGGACGGCCCCTGCAGGATCTGACAGCTGGAGGCTGCCCGGTCCCGTGGTGTGCTGGAGCTGGCTCCTAGCACTCACAAGACCCCGTGTTAAATGTTGGAGATGTGCAAGCTGATGGTTAAACCACTGGTAGCTTAAAACTGGCGGTGGGGGAGCATTTATCCCACACTGGGCTCTTTCCTCCCTTGGGAGCCGGTTTACCAGCACACCACCTCAGGCAGGGGGGCTGGGTGGCAGGGCTCCATGTCCACCGCAGGGAGCTGCTGGGCTGACGCCAGAGGCTGTTAATAACTGACATACGGTCACCAGAGGGACAAAGTGAAGACTGCCCAACAGCCCAGGACAGGGATGGAAACCATGGGGGAGTCCGTGACCGCCCTGGCAATCCGGGAAGGCTCTGTGGAGGAGGCGACGTTTTTCCGACCTGGCCAAACATTCAGATGGCAGCAAGAACAATCCTACGACAAGGAAGGTGCCAGGTGCCCTCTCCAGAGGCCGCTGCTCCTCCCAGCGTCTCCCTGCTCCTCCGGGCATGTGCTCTGTGCTCTCAAGCACACACACACAGGCCTTTCTCTCGCACGAACAGCTCGTGCTCCGCATACTTTGCGCACCTCTGTTCTCTCCACCGTTGCGTCTCACCGGAAGGCACAGGGCCGCCTCGTCCTCTCCGGCAGCTCGGGACATTCCAGTCCACCGGTGTCCTGTGATTCACAGAACCGGTCCCATCAGTGGATCCCGAGAGCCTTTTGGCCTTTTGATGTTGCCGATAACGCCTCTCCGAGGCTGTCATTTTACACATGCACGCACCCACCCCGGAGGGTACATGTTCTGCGGTGGAACTGCTGGGTCGAGCCTCCGTAATGGCAGTAAAGATCGGCCTTCCAGATAAGGGCCGGCAGGTGCAGGGCCCAGAGCTGGAGGGAGGGGAGAGCGCGCGGGCTGGGAGTCGAGGGGCGGCTCGCACCCGGGCCTGCCGCAAGGAACCAGGGGGTAGCACCCGGTCAGGGCCGGGCGGCCGACACACTCCGACCAGGAAATCCAGGACAGGTTCAACCAGAGAGCCTGCAGGCCAACAACGGTGACTGGGCGGATAGAGCGCCGCACGGCCCGGCCAGGGAATATTATTCAGCCATGAAAAGGAGCGGGGTGCTGACAGCTGCTGCACCGTGGGTGAGCTTTGGAAGCATTATGCTGAGTGCAGGGGACCGGACACAAAAGGCCGCACGCTGTGTGGGTCCGTTTATACGAAATGTCCGGAATAGGCAAAAAAAAATCTATAGAGAAAGCAGAAGAGTAGCTGCCAGGGCCCGAGAGGAGGGAGAACTGGCGTGGCTACTGCTGGGCAGCGTGGGCTTTCTCGCGGGTGACGACACGCTCTGCCCTTGGCCCTGACGGCTGCACACTCTGCATATACTAAAGCCAGAGACGCGCACACGTTTAGGAGGGCAGATTGTGTGGCTGTGCATTACCCCGCAGGAACGCTGTTTTATTAGAGAGAGGGGCTAACAGAGGACACAGGTGAGGGACTCCAGAGGGAGGGTGCACCCCCTGGGGCTGGCAGCAGGGGGCCCGTTACTCCTCGGGCCGGATGGGCCGGGGGGTCGGGCTGCTGGACCCCCGTGGACGCACAGAGCATGTGGGAGCAGGAGCTGTGACCTGTGACCTGGGCAAGGGGGACGCGGCCGCCCCGTGGGACTGGCGGGGAGGAACCAGTACCAGGACTTGGCCCTGCCCCCGGGGCTCCCTCCGGGACCTTCCACTGGCCAGAGCCCCCTGAATTCACACCTTCCCGAGGCAGGTGTGCTCGGGGCCAGACCACTCACCCCTAGGAACGAGAGCCAGCTCAGCGGTGCAGCCTTCCGGGCCAGTCTCCTGGGAAGGGGCGGGAGGCGGAGGGTGGGGAGTGCTCCAGACAGATGTGTGGAGGAGATGCGGCCTGCACTGCGGTCTTGAGTCCCTTTCCTTCTCTGAGCCTCAGTTTCCTCACCTGTGAAATGGGATGGAAGTGCCTATCTCTCAGCAGGTGTCAGACCCCTGAAAACACTTTGGGTTGAAGAGCCGTGTCGGTATGAGGTCAGGATTCTTAGAGTCAGAAGCAGCCTTGGGAATCATTTAGTTCAAACCCTTGAGTTTGAAATGGGGAAACCCAGGTCCAGGGAGGCCCCCCATCCCAGCCCGTCAGCAGCAGAATCAACCAAGTCTGGACTCCAGGGACTCTCCCTGCGTACAGCCTCTCGCTTGGGATTTTTTAAAGACTGTTTCAGACACATTTTAGGTTCGCAGTGAAATTGAGCAGAAGGTGCAGAACTTTCCCAAATACCCCTGGACTCTCACACACAGTCTCCCGGCACCAGAGTGAGTGGTGCCTTTGTTTCAGCCAATGAGAGGACTTTTAAAAATCATAAATCCTGCTCCTGGCCGCCACTGGCTGTCCTGTCCTCACACAATAAAACCCCATCTCCCGGCCCAGGGAGACAGGCGGACTGAATGCCTTGGGTGGCCTGGAAGGGCTCCTGGAGCAGGAAGGGGACAGAAGGTACCAACCCAGGGGTCCGAAGGAAGTGTGGACTTCACTTAACAAGCGAACGTTATAAGAAGAAAGTGGCTCAGTCGTGTCCGACTCTTTGTGAACACATGGACCATACAGTCCATGGAACTCTCCAGGCCAGAACACTGGAGTGGGTGGCCTTTCCCTTCTCCAGGGGATCTTCCCGACCCAGGGATGGAACCCAGGTCTCCCGCATTGCAGGGAAGCCCTTAGCTCATTCATTAATGCACTGTGCTAATAAGCTGACATTGTACTGAGGTGAGATGTTAGTCACAGGCAAAAGGAGGTTGTACTGGGACCAGTAAAGGATGTACTGGGACCCTCGGTACTATTTTGACATTTCTTCAGTAAATCTGGAACTCCTCTGAGCTTCTCTCCCTCCCTGCCGTCCACCCCGCACCCCAGCCCTCTAGCTCATCGCAGGGCCCCGAGCTGAGCCCCCGTGCTGGACGGCAGTTCCCCGCGAGGCACCTGTTTGCACGCGGCAGTGGGTACACGTCAGCGCTACTTGTGGTTCGTCCCACCCCGTCTCTGCCCCACTGTGTCCACGAGTCCGTTCTTTCAGCTGCGTCTCTATTCCTGCAGGGCTTCGTCAGCACCGTTTTTCTAGACTCCACGTCTGTGCGTAAACATGTGTTTGTTTTTCTGACTGACCTCCCTCTATGACAGGCTGTAGGTTCACGCACATCGCTTCATATGTGTGGCTGATGGACGATGCTATACACCAGGAACTCGCATTGTATTCCACTAAGAACAGAAAAACCCAGCCCCAGCTCCGTAGCGTGGTCAGCAGAGCCTGTGGGATGCCCCCCTCCTGGGCTCCGCACGGCCCTGACCCTGTTCAGCAGAAGCCTCGGGCCCTCTGCCCTCCGGCCGCTGGCCGCAGTGTCTGTCCTTTGAGGGAGAATGAAAGGAGGGAGCAGGCTTGTGCCGCCCCACCCCGGCCTGCCCTGGGCCTCTGCTTCTGCTGGAGCATCCCCCCCTTCAGAGAGGATGTCCCCGCCCGGCGGGGTCACGTGGCCGCCTGCCTCCCACCCCCACGCTCCACACCCTGACCCAGCTCCACCGTCTTTGTCTCGCTTCTTCTCTTATTTGAGGCGGGGGCCTGCACCCTGCTTCCCCACGTGCTCTTGGCAAGGGCACAGCTTCAGTGGCTCCGGGTGAGTCCCTGGTTGTCACCCGGAGCGGCTTCCATGAAGGCTAGTCCATGCCCTGCCTGACCGGCGGTGACAGGTGGGGTGAGGGGCAGGAGGAGAACTCGGAGGGCCTCGTGATCTGCTCTCTCGGTGGCCTTTCCTTTCGTCCCAAGAGGTCTCTGCATCAAGGATGCTAACGTGGCATCACCTGGGAAGTCTCAGGGGCCCAGCCGTTAAGCCAGGAAGGAGCCAGAAGTGCAGCCAGGGGCGGAAACTACTGACAGCGGTCCATTCGGGCGGCTCCAGGCCCCCACTGCCCCTCCTCGGGACCCCTGATCTCCCCTCCATCCGGCAATGCAGGGCCCCCAGACGCTCGGGCTGGGTGCTCAAGCCCCGGGTACCAGTCATGCCAGGGTGTGAAGGCACCTGTTGCTGACTTCTCTCTGACTGCCTCCTGAGCGCACCAGCCGTGGGTCGGGCCAGGCCACGGGGAAGGTGCAGACCCATGACTGACTGACCCAGAACTGCAGCCCAGGCCCCAAGTGGGAGGGGCCCCGGAAGGCCCCCAGCCCTGGGCGGCTCGGAAGCTGGCAGCCAGCCTGGCCTTGGGGGTGGGAGCTGAGCCTGGCTTTGTCCCACACGTGATTCCTCTGCTCGCGCCCCCTTGCCTGGGGCAGAGGGCTCGGTGCCCGTCCAAGTGACCAGTCCTGGCCAGCGCGGCTGTGATTCCGCCCAGCTTAATGTGGACTTAACGCGATCACCGAGCTCTCAAAATGCAGAGTCTGCAGGGTTAATTAACGGGCTGTGTGTCATGCGATCAGGGGCCCATCCAAATGCTGCCAGAGCCTCAGGCCACAGTGGCCCCAGATGAGGAGGGAGGCGGTGAGCTGGAGGCGGTCTCCCGGGCGTCTGGCCCTGGCGCTGGGGCTCGCTGCCCGGGGGGTCACCACCAAGGACACACAGTGTCACCCAGTGCTTCCCCACAAGCGACCAAGGACTTTTCTTTTCTTAAAGCCAACTTAGTTACAGTCTACTGCGTACACCATGGCGTGGCCCTCACTCAAAGGGTACAGTTCCACACTGTTTGATATCTTCCCATGTATGCACAGCCATCCCCACTGTCAGCTTACCTCCAGAAGAGCCCTGCACCCTTCAGCACTCACCCCCCACTGCTCTGGTCTGCCTTCTGTCTGCGTAGCGCCAGACGTTCCCGGACGTCGCCGGTAAACGCGATCAGACCGGACCTGGTCCCGTGGGGCTGGCTTCGGTCACTGAGCAGCCCGTGGCCGGGGTCCACCCGTGGTGCGGCAGGGGTCGGCACCTCTTCCCTCTCTATGGATGTTATTCTGCTGTGTGGATGGACCGCATTTTATCTCTTCACCCGTCGGTGGCCATTTGTGTTGTTTGCACTTTGGGGTTATTGTAAAGGATGCTGATCTAAACATTGTTTTCATCAGTCTTTTAATGTGGATGTGTGTGGGGGGGCTTCCCTTCTGTTGGGTGTATTGACTTGCTGGGGTTACCTCCCCCTGGAGGCCGAGCATCTGGGGTCAAGGGGACCCTGGAGATGGGGATCTGACCTGGTCATCTCTGTGTCCCCAGCACCCACAGAGGCCCAGCCCAGAGACAGAACTAACGGCGACTTTTGGAATATCTGTTCTCTCCTGGCACTGCCCCCGCCAACTTTTGCCACAAAAGATCAAACCTGAGACTCAGAGAGGGGGAGGGACAACCCCAAAGTCACACAGCAGATAAGCAGCCAGCAACCACTCCACTCACACCACTCGGCAATAAGACCCTGGCCTCCGAACACAGCACAGACCCGCTCTAGGAGTTAGCTGACCCTTAGATTTTGCCCTGTTAAGTGGAATCGTGGAGTTACTAAGACACCACATATAAAGGCATGGACCCAGGTGTGCCCAGGTGATGAACAGATGTCTCGTTATCCTTGCCCTAACATCTTACGGAAAGACTGAAATGAACTCTGTGGCCAACCCAACACCCAGAGGGAGAATTGCTGGGTATCTCGGGCTGCCCGAGCAGCTCCCGCAGTGTGCCCCAGACTGGGCGGCACGTGAACAGACAACAGAAATGTGCTCCTCCCAGTTCTGGGAGCGGGGAGCCCGAGGTGCGGCTTTTGCCCTGGTGAGGACCCACTTCCTGGCTCACGGCCGGGACCTTCTCTGTCCTCCTGGGTTGGAAGGGTCTCTCTGGAGCTTTGTTCATGAGGCACCAATAGCATTCATGAGGGCTTCACTTGTGACTGAAGACCCTCCCTTTGGGGGCTAGGGTTTCAGCCTGAGACATGAGGGGTGAGGAGGGGAGACCAGACGCCGGGAGCACGGTCCCCAGTCATCTGAGGCGCTGCCGGGCTGTTTCCGGGGCCGCGCCTGCTCACATCACCCCAGCAGCACACGGCGGTTCCCACTGCCCCACGTCGTCCTAGAACAGCAGTCCTCGCTGCTTCCTCTCGCGGCATCCGGGGGGTGGCACGTGCGGCTCACCGCGGTGCTGGCTTGTGTTTTCCCGGAGCTGCTGACGTGCACTCACTCTCCATGTGCTTACGGGCTCCTGCGCCTGCTGCATTTTCATAAATCGCAAGCACAGCTCATGTACAAAAAAAGCTCTCAGATCATCCACAAGGACCTAAAGGAATAAAGTGCCCAAATCAAGGAGCAGAAAGCTGCCAGGACCCCAGGAGCCCCCGGGTGACCCTAGCCAACCCCAGCCCCTCAGTTCCTACCCCAGGGACAGCCACGTTCCCTACAGTCCAGTTTTGCCGCCTTTGAGCTTGACACACACGCAGTCATTCTGGGCAGAGCTCCCACGACCGCCCCCTCCCCTCCCCATGGTGTTCCGAGGTTGACCTCCGCTGCTGTGGCTGTTCAAGGTCCCTGTCCTCGAGGGCCCCATTGAGCCCACTCTCCTCCGTTCATCCGTCTTACCGTGGACGGACATCAGCTTGTGCCCACAAAGCTGTCCATGCACGCTGCTGGCAGGAACATCCCTGAATCTGATTGCGAGCACGCGGTTTCCAGGGCAAACACCTCGGAAGGGACACTTCCGAACCAGAGCTCTGTGTGTCCGCGTCCTCACCCCCCCTCAGTGTCAGCACCTGTTCTGAATGCCCCTCACCCCAGGCATCTGTGGGGGAGGCTCTGATGCTCTGAGATCCACCGGCCAGGGTATCGGGCCCCAGAAACGCCTGCTGAGCTCTGCCCTCAACACACACGACGCCTCTGCTTTTTAGGCCAACATGGAAAGTTGACACTTGGGGGCGGTCTGCTCACTGACGGAGACATCTGTGTGACTTGGGGGGCTGCTCCCCCCACCACCGGCTGCAGCACGTGGGGGTCACACCACAGTACATGCTCTGTCTATCCCATCGGGTGTCCTGAAAGCAGGCATTCAGCTGAGTCCCAGAACACTCTGGTGTGTTTGAGTGCCGACGCTGTGGGCTTCTCTTCTGTTGAGTATCATGGCCAATCACCTCCTGGACTCAGAGCGTCTAGGGCCGAGAGGACCCTGGACACAGGCCTGTCCTTGGAGACAGGGATCTGACCTGGTCACCTCTGTGTCCCCAGCACCCACACAGGCCCAGCCCAGAGGCAGAACTAACAGCTACTTTTGAAACATCAAATTCTATTCCAGCCCCCTTAACTTTTGTCAGAGAAGATGGAATTGCCATCACTGCTTGTTCACTGAAGGCAGCTGAGGCTCAGAGAGGGGGAGTGACAACCCCAAGGTCACACAGCAAGTATTTGGCCACCAAGCTCTTGACTCGCACCCCTCGGCAGTAAGAGCCTGGCCTCCGAACACCGCACAGACCCGCTCTGGGAGTTAGCTGAGCCTTGGTTTTTGCCTCATTAAATAGAATCCTGCTAACCTCACAGAGTTAAATAAGACGCCAGTGCACAAGCTTTCCTGGGGGCTCAGTGGCAAAGAACCCACCTGCCAGTACAGGAGATGCAGGTTTGATCCCTGGGTCGGGAAGATCCCCTGGAGAAGGGAATGGCAACCCACTCCAGTCTTCTTGCCTGGAGAATCCCATGGACGGAGGAGCCTGGTGGGCTGCAGTCTGTGGGGTCCCAAAGAGTCGGACACAAAACTTAGCAACGAAAGAGCAACAACATAAACGCATGGACCCAGAGTGCGCCCAGGTCGCTTACTCCGTCGTTCACTTAGTCTGTCACTGGAACAGGCAGAGGCAGCAGGACAGTGTGGACGAAGGACCACGGACACGCTCACACGCGATGACCCAGAAACGACGTTCACCAGCACACGCCCATCCCAGTGCCTGGCACACAGCAACGAGGGTCTGTTAGGATGACATCAGGCTAAAGATGACCCGGAAGTAGGAGACACTTTAACTCTAAAGATGCCTCTTCACGCAGAGTTTACACCAATGAACAACAGAAAGAAAGGAGGGAGGGAAGGAGACAAAAACTGGGGGGAAAAAAAAGCCTAGATAGCAACATAAATATCCTGTCCTGTGGGGAATTTGGTAAACATTGTCTTCTTTAATTGTTGGGATATTCCAAGAGCTGCCTCATTGGAAGAGGCCCTGATGCTGGGAAAGATTGAGGGCAGGAGGGGAAGGCGGTGACGGAGGATGAGATGGTGGGATGGCCTCACTGACTTGATGGACATGAGTTTGAACAAACTCCGGGAGATGGTGAAGGACAGGGAAGCCTGGCATGCTGCAGTCCATGGGGTTGCAGAGAGTCGCTCAGTCATGTCTGCAGCAGGGGCCAGCAAAATCCAGGCCATGGGCCATCTCAGCCTGTAGCTGAGAATAAAGATGCCGTGGACCCCAGTCGTTAGCTTTGCCTTTCCTGGAACTTCCTGTCACTGCCATCACATACTAGATTCACTTTTGCACCCAGCTTCTTCCATGCCAAACTGTGTCTTAGACAGCTGAGCTTCCTGTGTGTCTCAGAAGTCCACCCTCTCTCCCTTCTGACCAGCGTCTCACTGGAGGGTTACAATGAAGCACAACCATCACCCTGATTCTGCACACGGGGAAACAGCAAGCTGCCTGAGGGTGCTCAGCAAGTTCATGTTAGATCTGGGACTTAAACCAGTCCTTTCAGCCCCAGGGAACAGTAGGGACTGGGGCGAGCTGAGGGCTGCCAGCCCCGGGGGGAGGCGGAGGCTGCCTGGGAGGCCGAGCTGGCCGAGGTGAGCCAGACGCTGCTGGGCCACCATGCTGGCCTCTGTGGCCAGCTCCCACGCCAGCAGGTCAGCGCCCAGCTGCTCTGGTTATGAAATAATTTTGAGCATCACTCCAGAGTTGCCGGGTACCTGTTCTGTCAGCCTGGCAGAAAACCCGGAAGCCTGTCTTTGAAAGTCTCCTCCTGGCTTTCAAACGTTGGTTCCCAAGTGATTTTAAGCTGGCGCAGCCGGGAGAGAACCCACATGTGATCGGGACCGGCCTGCACAGATCTAAGCAGCGGCGTGAGGCTCCCTCGGGGTCGGGAGCAGGGAGGGCAGGCGAGTCCCAGGGAGGCTTTGCATCCAGGTCTGAGCTTCCGGCACCAGAAAGACAGCGAGTGAAAGTGAAAGTCGCTCAGTCTGTCCGCCTCTTTGCGACCCCATGGACTATAGTCCATGGAGTTCTCCAGGCCCAGAATACTGGAGTGGGGTAGCCTTTCCCTTCTCCAGCGGATCTTCCCAACCCCGGGATCGAACCCAGGTCTCCCACATTGCGGGCATATTCTTCACCAACTGAGCTACCAGGGAAGCCCCCCAGAAAGAAAAGCGCAGGCCACACCCAGCCTGGCGGGGCAGCGGGGGCGGGGCAGCGGAGGTCGGGGGCACGGGGGCGGGGCCGGTGGGTGGTCCCAGGGTTGCCCCGCCCAGCCTTGCCGTGACCCGTGACCCGCTGTGCTCTCCCCGCCGCCCCCCGCAGATCCTGGAGGAGAACATGAAGCTGGAGTGCAAGTGCCACGGCGTGTCGGGCTCCTGCACCACCAAGACCTGCTGGACCACGCTGCCGCAGTTCCGCGAGCTGGGCTACGTGCTCAAGGACAAGTACAACGAGGCGGTCCACGTGGAGCCCGTGCGCGCCAGCCGCAACAAGCGGCCCACCTTCCTCAAGATCAAGAAGCCGCTGTCCTACCGCAAGCCCATGGACACCGACCTGGTGTACATCGAGAAGTCGCCCAACTACTGCGAGGAGGATCCGGTGACGGGCAGCGTGGGCACGCAGGGCCGCGCCTGCAACAAGACGGCGCCCCAGGCCAGCGGCTGCGACCTCATGTGCTGCGGCCGCGGCTACAACACCCACCAGTACGCGCGCGTGTGGCAGTGCAACTGCAAATTCCACTGGTGCTGCTACGTGAAGTGCAACACGTGCAGTGAGCGCACGGAGGTCTACACGTGCAAGTGAGCGGCGCCCGGCCTCCGCGGCGCTGCTGAGCTGGTCTTGTCTGCTGTGGGGGGCGGGTGCCCCTGCCGGTGGAGGGGGGCGCGGGGGACTCCTCCCGGGCCCGAGTCGCCATCCATGCCGCACCCAGACGCCGCCCTCGGCCGGAGCAGAGCCAGAAGCACCGGACCCCGGGGGCCTCGACAGTAATAGCAATATTTAACAATTTATTCTGATATAAAAAAAAAAATATTAATTTATTTAATTAAACAAGAACCCTTCCACCTCGTCGGGATCCGTTTTCTGCAATCAACGTGGACCGCTGGCTTTCCCTGTGGGATGATGGTTCTGCCGCTAGGACAAGGAGTGGAATAGAACTGTACATAGTGATTCTTCAGGCAGATCTTTTTCCTAGCTGATTTCGCGAGGACCCCCTTGCCGCACTAGATGTTCAAGGGCAAGGGCAGACATCCTTTCTACGTATATAGATACACACACACACACACATATATTTTTTGCTGTTTGCTGCTAATTCTCCAGAGATTTAAGCTGGTCTGGAACTGGGAGACGTTTTCTAGAATATGGTTCCCAGCCTATAGTCCTCCCCAGCTCAAACCTCCCATTAGAAAAGTCCAGTTTGGAACAGAGAGAGAGAGAGAGAGGAAAGGTAATGCTAAAACCCCCAGCTGTTCCCACCTTCTGGAAAGTGAGCCACTGGATAAGAGAGAATATTTTGTAAGAGACTATTTTTATATGAATATTTTATTTATATTGAGTCTGCCTGTATCATTCCACGACCTGTGCTGCTCCTTAATCCCAGTACTCCCTTTGGGGTAAGGAGGGGCCAGGCCTGGGTGTGGGGTCAGGCCCCACGGAGACCCTGACTTACACAGCTGGGCTCTCCAGCCCTGCTGGCCAAGTGGGCAGGAGCGGCCCCAGACGCCTGGGCCGTGCGGTCATCGGTTTCCCCGAGGAGGAGGCAGGGCCCTGGCCCTGGCCCGTTGAGCTCCGGCCTTTTGAGCAGGGCCCCCGAGTGGTGACCTCGAGAGGAGCCGTGTGGAGGGCAGGCTCGTGTCCTGGGCCCCACGTGGCTGTCACAGGGGCACGTCATGACCGCCTGGCAGAAGCCAGCTAAGGGAGCCCGCTCCTCCTCAGGACACCCTGCCGCTGCTGGGCATCCTCCGTTACGGGGCAGCAGAGCTGGGTGAGGGGCTCCCTCGAGCAGCAGGGCTTCCTGGATGGCACAGCCCCAGGGCGCAGAGTGGTGTGGATGAGGCCTCTACACTGGGTCCACCGACATCCAGTGCCTCTGAACCTGGAAGTCTCTCCTCCAGGAGGGTGTGGGTGTTCTAATGCGTGTCTGTTTGCATTTCCCTGTGTGTGTGTGTGAGAGAGAGAGAGAGAGAGAGAGAGAGACACTTTAGGGATCCTCAGCACTGTCGTGTGACCGCCCCCTCGAGCCCCTTCCGGGTGCTGACGTGTACGTCTTGTGCGCTCCTGCATGTACATGGCTATCTGTGCATCTCTCTCCACGAGCCTGGGAGATTCAGGGTGCTGTGTGCCTGTTGATCTGCTGTGGTCCCAGGGGTATCTGCTTACGGGTGAGGGCTTGTGGTGTGAAGCAGGTTGCTGGGACCTTTGGCGATTGTGATGAGCCACCAAGAAGAGATGGCATCTCTGAACTCTGTGCCCACAGACACTGGTGAAACTCAGATACCTCTGAGACAACAGTCCCCTGGCCCCACACACTGGGAGCCCCTCGGTGTCTCTAGGCAGTGTCAGACTCCCCAGTGTTAGCACTGGGCCTGGGTCACAGCATGGACAAATAAAATGACTGGACAGTGGCTTGACTTCTTCCCTTGGACCTTTTTTGTCTTCTTTACATGGGTGTCTGGATGTGTAGGCACATAAAGGAATGAATGGATGGACGGATGAATCAGTGAGCGGATGGGTGGCTAGAAAGATGGATGGATGATGGATGAGTGGGTAAGTGGATGGGTAGATGGATAGCTAGATGGATGGATGAGTGGATGGATAGACAGATGGATAATGGATGGGTAGGGAGGTGGGTGGTCAGTGGACAGGTGGTTGGATCATGAATGAATTGATGGATGAATGAATAGGTAGATGGTTGGATGGATGGGTAAGTGAAAGGATAAATGGATGGATAATAGATGGGTGAGTGGGTGAGTGGATGGATGAATAAGTGGATGGTAATGGATGGGTGGGTAAGTGGGTGGATGGTGGATGAGTGAGTGGATAGGTGGATGTATAGATGGGTAAATAATGGGTAGGTGGGTGAGTGGGTCACTAGATGGATAGGTGGATGGATGGATGAGTGTATGGAGGATGGGTAAGTGGATGGATAATGGATGGATAGGTAAGTGGGTAGGCAGATGAATAGATAGATGGGTGAGTGAGTAGATGGATAGATGGATAAAAGGTGGGTGGGTAGGCGGATGGTACATAGATTAGTGAGTGGGTGGGTAGGTAGATGGATGGATGGATAATGAATAGGTGGGTACATGATTGGGTCACTGGATGGGGAGAGGGATGGGTGGATGGATAGGTAGATGGAGGGATGAATGAGTGGGTGGAAGATGGGTAAGTGGATGAATAATGGATGAATAGATAAGTGGCTGGGTAGATGGATGGGTGGATTTAGTGGCTAAGTGGATGGACAGATGGATGGATGATGGGTGGATAGGTGAGTGGGTAGATAGATGGATGTATTATTGGCTAGTAGGATGGATAAGTGGATGGATGGATGGATAAAGGGTGGGTAAGTGAGTGGGTTGGTGGATGGGTAAATGGATGAATGGATGGATGAGTGAGTAGATGGGTGACTGGACAGATGGATAAATAATAAATAAGTGGGTGGGTGGATGGGAGATGGGTGAGTGAGTAGATAGATGGATGGATAATGGATAGGTACACGGGTAGGTCACTGGATGGGCAGATGGATGGGTGGATGGATGGGTTGATGAAGGGACAGGTAGATGGATATATGGATGGATGAGTGAGTGGATGGAAGACGGGTAAGTGGATGGACAGATAGATGGATAATGGGTGGGTAAGGGGCGGGTGGGTGGATGAGTGAGTTGATGAGTGGATGGATAAGTGGATGAGTGGATGCTGCTGCTATTTAGTCACTAAGTCACGTCTGACTCTATGACTCCATGGACTGAGGCCTGTCAGGCTCCTCTGTGCATGGAATTTTCCAGGCAAGAATACTGGAGTGGGTTGCCATTTCCTTCTCCAGGGGATCTTCCAGACCCGGGGACTGAACCTGCATCTCCTACTTGGCAGGTAGAGTCTTTACTACTGAGCCACCTGGGAAGCCCAACTGGATGGATAGATGGATGTTAATGGATGGGTGGATAGGTGGATGGATGGATGGATGAGTGAGTGAATGGGTGGATGGATAAATGGACAGTTAGATCATTGGATAAGACAGATGGGTAAGTAGGTGGGTTCTTGAATGGGTAGTACAATGGATGGATGAGTGAGTGAATGGGTAGATGAGTGAGCTGATGGGTGGGAATGGGTAAGTGGGTGGATGGATAAGTGGGTGGATGGATAAAGGATAGGTGGGTAGGTGGATGGGTAGATGGATAGCTGGATGGATGGATGAGCAGATTGATGGATGGATAAATGATGAGTGGGTAGGTGGGTGAGTCAGTGGATGGCAAGATGGGTGGATGAGTGGGTGGATGAATAGGTGGATGGATAATGGGGGAGTGGGTAAGTGGGTGGGGGGTGCATGGGCAGATGGATGGGTGGATGGATGAGTGAGTGGATGGTGGATGAGTAAATGGATGGGTAATGGGTGATTAGGTAAGTGGGTGGATAGATGAATGAATGGGTTAGTAGCCAGGTGGATGCATAAGTGAGTGGTTAAGTGAGTGGGTTGGTGGGTGGGTAGAAAGATGAATGGATGTATGAGTGAGTAGATGGGTATATGGGTAGATGGGTAAGTAATAGATAGGTGGCTAAGTTGGTGGGTGAGTGGATGGGTAGATTGATGGATGGATGAGAGTGGATAGGTGGACGGACAGATGGATGGATAATGGATAGGTGGGTAAGAGGGAGGGTCACTATAATGGTAGGTGGATGGAGGGATGAGTGAGTGGATGGAAGATGGGTAAGTGGATGGATAATGGATGGGTAGGTAAGTGGGTGGGTAGATGGATGGATGGATTAGTAGCTAGATGGATGGATCAGTGGATGAAAAAATGGATAGATAATGGATGGGTGAGTGAATGGGTTGGTGGGCAGATGGATAAGGGGATGGGTGGATGTGTAGATGGATGGATGAATGAGTAAACTGGATTGGTGGATGGATAATGGATGGGTGGGTCAGTGAATGGGTAGATGGATGGGTGGATAGGTAGGTGGATGGATGAGTGAGTGAATGGGTGAATAGATAGATGGCTAATGGATGGGCAGAAAAGGGGTCAGTAGATAGGGGGATGGATAAGTAAATAGCTTCTGCTGCTGCTAATCACTAAGTCAGTCCAACTTTGTGACTCCATGGACTGTAGCCCACCAGGCTCCATTGTGCATGGAATTTTCCAGCCAATAATCCTGGAGTGGGTTGCAATTTCCTTCTCCAGGGGATCTTCTGGACCCAGGATTGAACCCATGCCTCCTGCTTGGCAGGTGGATTCTTTACCACTGAGCCACCTGGGAAGCCCAATTGGATGGACAGACGGATGTTAATGGATGGGTGGGTAAGTGGACAGATAGATGGTTGGATAATGGATGGAGGGGTAAGAGGCTGGGTTGGTAGATGGATGTGTGGATGGATGGATGGATGGTTGGATGGATGGTGGATAGGTAGATGGTTGGGTGAATGAGTACGGGTGGATGAATGAGCTGATGGGTGGCAGGGTAAGTGGACAGATGGATGAATGGGTGGATAGGTGGGTGGATAGATGGGATTAGGGAGAGCAAACACACGGAAGTTTCTGGCACCCCACCCCAGGTCACAGGTTTATCTCTACCTCGGAAAATCTACAGCATCTACCATGAGTAGAGGCTCCCCAATCCTGAGGTTCTTCTGCTCCTGGTCTCATAGCACCTGAGAAAGGGGAGGGTTCTGACCAGACTCCCCAGACCATTTAATGTTAATCAGACCATTTAATGTTAATCACATAACATGATATCAGAAGTCACCCCATGACTTTCCTTCTCTCTGGGTAAGGAATGGGCCTGGCATGAGGGAAACCAGGCCTTTGAGAAGAATGCCAGCCTTCATGTGTCATCTTCAGTTCAGTCGCTCATTCGTATCCGACTCTTTGCGACCCCATGGACCGCAGCACGCCAGGCTTCCCGGTCCATCACCAAATCCTGGAGCCTACCCAAACTCATGTCCATTGAGTTGGTGATGCCATCCAACCATCTCATCCTCTGTCGTCCCCTTCTCCCGCCTTCAATCTTTCCCAGCATCAAGGTCTTTTCCAATGAGTCAGCCCTTCGCATGAGGTGGCCAAAGTACTGGAGTTTCAGCTTCAGCATCAGTCCTTCCAATGAACACCCAGGACTGATCTCCTTAAGGATGGGCTGGTTTGACCTCCTTGCAGTCCAAGGGACCCTTGAGAGTCTTCTCCAACACCACAGTTGTGGCACCTTAGAATAATGTTAATTCCCAAGCCTGGGGCCTGCTTTCTCTCCAAGATGCCCAGCTCAGCTGTGCTCTGAGCCCCAGCTTCCTCACTTGAAAAGTGGGGAATAATCCCTACTTCACAGGGCTGTTGTGAAGGGCCTCCCTCCCAGTAACAACTGCAATGGCCCTTTCAGTGGCAGAGCAATGGATCAATGCTAAATATTAGTATTATTAATTATTACTATTGCTGTTATTACTATCCTCCCCATAAGGGTGAGATTCTTCAAATACAGTGTAGAGTAATAAATATCTGACTCTGCATTGAGCAAAGGTATTTTTTCCCTCTTGAGTTTATTTCTAAAGTGGTTTTTCAATAAAACTGACTCTAAAAAGGCTAAAATCATAGTAGCTGAATCGAAACTTAGAAAATCCAGGACTGTGGTGCTGAATGCTCAGATGCCGGGTCCCGGGTGTAACAAAACCAAGGGAAGGCAGTCACTCAACACAGGCCCACTGCAGTCACCCGAGTCCCCACGGCACAGAGTCCCACACAGGGCAAACCCAGGGAGAAACTCGCCAAGACACATGTGAATCAAACTAACAAAAATCAAATTCAAAGCAAAAAATCTTAAGAGCAGCAAGGGGAAAGCAACAAATTGCATACAAGGGAATCCCCAAAAGGTTACCAGCTGATTTCTTCAGCAGAAACTCTGCAGGCCAGAAGGGAGTGGCCAGATATATTTAAAGTGATGAAAGGGAAAAACCTACAAACCAAGATTACTCTAGCCAGCAAGGATATCATTCAGATCTGATGGAGAAATCAAAAGCTTTACAGACAAGCAAAAGCTAAAAAAAAATTCAGTACCACCAAACTAGTTTTACAATAAACGCTAAAGGAACTTCTCTAAGTAGGAAACACAAGTGAAGAAAAAGGCCTGCAAAAACAAACCCAAAACAATCAAGAAAATGATAATAGGAACATACATATCAATCATTACCTTAAACGTAAACGGATTAAATGCTCCAACCAAAATACATGGGCTGGCTGAATGGATACAAAAATAAGACCCATACAAGACACCCACTTCAGACCTAGGGACACACAGAGACTGAAAGTGAGGGACTGAAAAAGATATTCCGTGCAGATGGAAGTCAAAAGAAACCTGGAGGAGCAATACTCAGTCCAGTTCAGTTCAGTCGCTCAGTCGTGTCCGACTCCTCGCAGCCCCATGGACTGTAGTACACCAGGCCTCCCTGTCCATCACCAACTCCTGAAGCCTACCCAAACTCATGTCCATTGAGTCAGTGATGCCATCCAACCATCTCATCCTCTGTCGTCCCCTTCTCCTGCCTTCAGTCTTTCCCAGCATCAGGGTCTTTTCAAATGAGTCAGCTCTTCCCATCAGGTGGCCAAAGTATTGGAGTTTCAGCTTCAATATCAGTCCTTCCAATGAATATTCAGGACTGATTTCCCTTAGGATGGACTGGTTGGATCTCCTTGCAGTCCAAGGGACTCTCAAGAGTCTTCTCCAACACCACAGTTCAAAAGCATCAATTCTTCGGCACCAGCTTTCTTTACAGTCCAACTCTCACATCCATACATGACCTGGATGGATGGAAAAACCATAGCCTTGACTAGACGGACCTTTGTTGCTTAAAGTAATGTGTCTGCTTTTTAATATGCTGTCTAGGTTGGTCATAACTTTCCTTCCAAGGAGCAAGTGTCTTTTAATTTCATGGCTGCAATCACCATCTGCAGTGATTTTGGAGTCCCCAAAATAAAATCTCTCACTGTTTCCCCATCTATTTGCCATGAAGTGATGGGACCAGATGCCATGATCTTGGTTTTCTGAATGTTGAGCTTTTAGCCAACTTTTTCACTCTCCTCTTTCACTTTCATCAAGAGGCTCTTTAGTTCTTCACTTTCTGCCATAAGGGTGGTGTCATCTGTGTCTCTGAGATTATTGATATTTCTCCCGGCAATCTTGATTCCAGCTTGCGCTTCATCCAGCCCAGCGTTTCTCATGATGTACTCTGCATATAAGTTAAATAAGCAGGGTGACAATATACAGCCTTGAGGTACTCCTTTTCCTATTTGGAACCAGTCTGTTGTTCCATGTCCAATTCTAACTGTTGCGTTCTGACCTGCATACAGGTTTCTCAAGAGGCAGGTGAGGTGGTCTGGTATTCCCATCTCCTTCAATACTCATATCAGATAAAATAGACTTTGAAGACTGTTACAAAAGACAAGGAAGGACACTACATAATGATCAAGGGGTCAATCCAAGAAAAAGATACAACAATGATAAGTATGTATCCAACATAGGAGTACCTCAATACATGAGGCAAATGCTAACATCCATAAAAGGGAAAATCAATGGTAATACAATAATAGTGGGGAACTTTAAATATTTATTATTTGACTGCGTCGGGTTTTTGTTGCATCATGCAGAATCTTTTCTTTGCAGCTCACAGAATCTAGCTACAGAGCACAGACTCACTGGTTTATGGAGCACGGGCTTAGCTTCTGCACAACACATGGAATCTTATTTCCCCAACCAGGGATTGAGCCCACGCCCCATGCATTACCAGGTAGACTCTAAACCACTGGACCACCAAGGAAGTTCCTAGTGGGGGACTTTAATACCCCTCTTATACCAATGGATACATCATTTGGAGAGAAAGTTAATAAGGAAACACAGCTTCAAATGACACATTAGACCAGACAGATGTAACTGATATTTATAAGACAATCCATCCAGAATCAGAAGAATACACTTTCTTCTCAAGTGCACATGGAACATTCTCCAGGACAGAGCACATCTTGGGTTACAAATCAAGCCCTGGTAAATTCAGTAAGAAACCTGAAATTGTATCAGGCATCTTTTCTGACTACAACACTACCAGATGAGAAATCAGTGACAGAGGAAAAAAATTGTACAAATCACTAACACATAGTAGCTAAGAAATATGCTACTAAATAACCAAGAGATCACCAGGAAATCAGAGAGGAAATAAAAGGATACATAGAAACAATCCACAGTGGGAACATGATGACCCAAAACCCATGGGAGGCCACAAAAGCAGTTCTAAGAGGGCAGCCTTATAGCAATATAATCCTACCTCAAGGAAAAAGAAACATATCAAACAACCTAACCTTACACCTAAAGCAACTAGAGAAAGAAGAAAAAATGCAGAGTTAGTAGAAAGAAAGAAATTATAAAGATTGGAATAGAAATAAATGAAATAGAGACAAAGAAAAAAGGCAAAAATCAATGACACTAGAAGCTGGTTCTTTGAGAAGATAAACAAAATAGATGATATCACTGATGATACAGCCATAGGGTCACAAAGAGTCGGACACAACTTAGTGACTAAACAACAACAAAACCACTGATGATCATTGATGCAAAATTCCTCGACAAAATACTAGCAACAGAATCAAAAAAACATTTTTAAAGGATCATACATCATGAACTAGAGGGATTTTTCCCAGAGATACAAGGATTCTTCAGTAAATGCAAATCAGTGTGATATACTATATTAACAAATTGAAAAAAACATATGATCATCTCAATAGATGCAGAAAAAGCTTTTGACAAAATTCAACATCTATTTATAGGAAAAACTCTCCAGAGAGTGGGCACAGAGGGAACCTACTTCAACATTAGTTCAGTTCAGTCTCTCAGCTGTGTCTGACTCCACAACCCCATGAATCGCAGCACGCCAGCCCTCCCTGTCCATCACCAACACCCAGAGTCTACTCAAACTCATCTCCATTGAGTCGGTGACACCACCCAACCATATCATCCTCTGTCGTACCCTTCTCCTCCTGCCCTCAATCTTTCCCAGCATCAGGGTCTTTTCAAATCAGTCAGTTCACACCAGGTGGCCAAAGTATTGGAGTTTCAGCTTCAGCATCAGTCCTTCCAATGAACACCCAGGACTGATCTCCTTTAGGATGGATTGGTTTCATCTCCTTGCAGTCCAAGGGACTCTCAAGAGTCTTCTCCAACACCACAGTTCAAAAGCATCAATTCTTCAGCGCTCAGCTTTCTTTACAGTCCAACTCTCACATCCATACATGACCATTGGAAAAACTATAGCTTTGATGAGACAGACCTTTGTTGGTAAAGTAACGTGTCTGCTTTTTAATATGCTGTCTAGGGTGGTCATAACTTTTCTTCCACGGAGTAAGCGTCTTTTAATTTCATGACTGCAATCACTATCTGCAGTGATTTTGGAGCCCAGAAAAATAAAGTCAGGCACTATTTCCACTGTTTCCCCACCTATTTGCCATGAAGTGATGGGACTAGATGCCATGATCTTAGTTTTCTGAATCTTGAGCCTTAAGCCAACTTTTTCACTCTCTTTTTTCACTTACATCAAGGGGCTCTTTAGTTCTTCACTTTCTGCCATAAGAGTGGTGTCATCTGTGTATCTGTGGTTATTGATATTTCTCCCGGCAATCTTGATTCCAGCTTGTGCTTCTTCCAGCCCAGCGTTTCTCATGATGTACTCTGCATAAAAGTTAAATAAGCAGGGTGACAATATACAGCCTTGATGTACTCCTTTTCCGATTTGGAACCAGTCTGTTGTTCCATGTCCAGTTCTAACTGTTGTGTTCTGACCTGCATACAGATTTCTCAAGAGGCAGGTCAGGTGGTCTGGTATTCCCATCTCTTCAGAGTTTTCCACAGTTTATTGTGATCCACACAGTCGAAGGCTTTGGCATAGTCAATAAAGCAGAAATAGATGTTTTTCTGGAACTCTCTTGCTTTTTCGATGATCCAGCAGATGTTGGCAATTTGATCTCTGGTTCCTCTGCCTTTTCTAAAACCAGATTGAACATCTGGAAGTTCACAGTTCACGTGTTGCTGAAGCCTGGCTTGGAGAATTTTGAGCATTACTTTCCTAGCATGTGAGATGAGTGCAATTGTGCAGTAGTTTGAGCATTCTTTGGCATTGCCTTTCTTTGGGATTGGAATGAAAACTGACCTTTTCCAGTCCTGTGGCCACTGCTGAGTTTTCCAAATTTGCTGGCATATTGAGTGCAACACTTTCACAGCATCATCTTTTAGGATTTGAAATAGCTCAGCTGGAATTCCATCACCTCCACTAGCTTTGTTCGTAGTAATGCTTTTTAAGGCCCACTTGACTTCACATTCCAGGATGTCTGACTCTAGGTTAGTGATCAACGATCGTGATTATCTGGGTCGTGAAAATCTTCTTTGTACAGTTCTTCTGTGTATTCTTGCCACCTCTTCTTAGTATCTTCTGCTTCTGTTAGGTCCATACCATTTCTGTCCTTTATTGAACCCATCTTTGCATGAAATGTTCCCTTGGTATCTCTAATTTTCTTGAAGAGATCTCTAGTCTTTCCCATTCTGTTGTTTTCCTCCATTTCTTTGCACTGATCACCGAAGAAGGTTTTCTTATCTCTCCTTGTTATTCTTTGGAACTCTGCATTCAAATGGGAATATCTCTCCTTTTCTCCTTTGCTTTCGCTTCTCCTCTTTTCACAGCTATTTGTAAGGCCTCCTCAGACAGCCATTTTGCTTTTTTGCATTTCTTTTTCTTGGGGATAGTCTTGATCCCTGTCTCCTGTACCTCAACATAATAAAGTCCAAATACAACAAACCCACAGCAAACATCATTCTCAATGGTGAAAAACTGAAAGCATTTCCTCTAAGATCAGGAACAAGACAAGGATGTCCACTCTCACCACTGTGATTCACTATCGCTTTGGAAGTTCAGCCATGGCAATCATGAGAAGAAAAAGAAATAAAGGAAATCCAAATTGGAAAAGAAAACTGTCACTGTTTGCAAATGACATGATACTTTATATAGAAAATCCTAAAGATGCTACTAGAAAACTACTGGTGCTAATCAATGAATCTGGTGCAATTGCACGATATAGAATTAATGCACAAAAAACTCTTGTTTTCCTACACACTAACAATGAAAGATCAGAAAGAGAAATTAAGGAAATAATTCCATTTACCATTGCAAAAAAAATACCTAGGAATACACCTACCTAAGGAGGCATAAGACCTGTACTCGGAAAAGTATAAGATACGGATGAAGACACAAATAGATGGCAAGATATACCATATTTCTGGATCGGAAAAATCAATATTGTGAAAATGACTGTACTACCCAAAGCAATCTACAGATTCAATGTAATACCTATCAAATTACTAAAGGCATTTTTCCCAGAATTAGATGAAAAGATTTGACATTTTGTATGGAAACACAAAAGATACCAAATAATCAAAGCAATCTTGAGAAAGAAAGACAGAGCTGGAGGAGTCAGGCTCCCGGACTTCAGACAATACTGCAAAGCTACAGCCATCAAAACTGTCTGGTGCTGATGCAAAAACAGACACACAGATCAATGCAGTAGGATAGAAAGCCCAGAGATAAACGCACACACCTCTAATCACCTCATCTGACAAATGAGGCTAGAATACACAATGGACAAAAGACAGTCTCTTCAGTAAGTGGTGCTGGGAAAATTGGACAAGTAAAAGACTGAAATAAGAACACCTCCTAACACCATACACGAAAATAAACCAAAAATGGATTAAAGACCTAAATGTTAGACTGTACGCTATAAAACTCTTAGAGGAAAACATAGGCAGAACACTTTTTGACTTAAATCACAGCAAAATCTTCTTGACCTACCTCCCAGAGTAATGAAAATAAAAACAAAATAAACAAATTGGACTTAAAAGCTTTTTCACAGCAAAAAAGCTTTTTTACCATAAAGATGAAAGATCATATTCTTCTCTGAATAGGAGAAAATATTTGCAAATGAAGCAACAGATAGAAATTCATCTCCAAAATATACAAACAGTTGTTGCAGCTCAATATCAAAAACAAAACCAACAACCCAATCAAAAAATGGGTGGAAGACCTAAATTTCTGCTCTAAAGAAGACATACAGATGGCCATATGAAAAGATGCTCAACATCCCTAATTATTAGAGAAACACAAATCAAAGCTACAATGAGGTATATCACCTCGCACTGGTCACAATGGCCATCATCCAAAAATCTACAAACAAACGCTGGAGAGGATTTTTTGGAGAAAAAGAGCACCCTCTTTCACTGATGGTGGAAATGTAAACTGATACAAGCCCTACAGAGAATAGTACGGAGGTTCCTGAAAAAACTAAAAATCACCACATGAGCCAGCAATCCCACTCCTAGGCACATACTCCAAGGAAACCAAAATTAAGAAAGACACGTGTATGCCAAGGTTCACAGCAGCAGTATTTACAATAGCCAGGACATGGAAGCAACCTGGACGTCCATCGACAGATGAACGGATAAAGAAGATGTGGTACGTACACACAGTGGAATATTACGCAGTCATAAAAGGCACAAAACTGGGTCGTGTGCAATCATCGCGGAGCGCTGAGATGGACTGCCTGCGCTGACAGCGGTTTCCCACTAGCTGTCTGTGTACACGCTGGTGCATGCATGTGAGTGCCAGTCTCTCAACTCACGCCACTCTCTCCTTCCCCGCTGTGTCCCCGAGCCCACCCTCCACATCCGTGTCTCTGTTCCTGCCCTGTGGATAGGTTCGTCAGCACCGTTCTTCCAGGTTGCACACACTGGTGGTGGTGGTTTGGTCGCTCAGTCGTGTCCGACTCTTGCGACCCCGTGGACTGTAGCCCGCCAGGCTCCTCTGTCCATGGGATTCTCCAGGCAAGAGTACCGGAGTGGGTTGCCATTTCCTTCTCCAGTTCCATACACTGCCACGTGTAAAACAGGTTGCCAGTGGAACTGCTGGACAACACAGGGAGCTCATCTCGGTGCTCTATGATGACCTAGAGGGGTGAGATGAGGGGGTGGCAGGGAGGTTCATGAGGGCGGGGGCAGATGTATTCATGTAGCTGGTCCACGGCGTTGTATAGCAGAAATGAACACAACATTGTCAATGACAACAGGCATTCCTGGTGGTCCAGTGGTTTAAGAGTCTGCCTTGCGATGCAGCGGACACCAGCTCGACCCCTGGTCTGGGAAGATCCCACATGTCACAGGGCAACTAAGCCCATGTGCCAGAGCGACTGAGCCCACGCTCCAGAGCCTGCGAGCAGCAACTAGTGAAGCCTGTGTGCCCGAGAGCCGTGCTCCACAGAAGCAGCGCATCGAGAAGTCCATGCGTCACCGCTAGAGACGAGCCCCTGCTCACCGCAACTAGAAAAGGCCCACGGGCAGCGATGAAGACCCAGCACAGCCAAAAGTAACGAGATGAAATTATTTTTTAAAAGACAATAGACAGTCAATATATTTTATATTAAAAAAGAGATGAAAAGACAACTATCAGAATGGGAGAAAATATTTTCAAATGAAGCAACTGATGGGGATTAATTTCCAAAATGTATGAACAGCTCACGCAACTCAATATAAAAAACAACAACAAACAACACAATCAAAATTGGGCAGAAGACCTAAACAGACATTTCTCTAAAGAAAACATAGAGATGGCCAACAAATACATGGAAAGATGCTCAACACTGCTCATTATTAGAGACATGCAAATCAAAACTACAATGCGGTACCACTTCACACCAGTCAGAACGGCCATCATCCAAAAATTTACAGACAGTAAATCCTGGAGAGGGTTTACTTGAGAAAAAGGGAACCCTCTTTCACTGCTGGTAGACATGTAAATTGATACAGCTACTATGAAGAACAGTGTGGAGGTTCCAGAAAAAATTAAAAATAAAACTACCATTGACTCAGCAATCCCACTACTGGATGGTTATACCCTGAGAAAACCGTAATTCAAAAAGACACATGTAGCCCAGTATTCACTGCAGCACTCTTTACGATAGCCGGGACGTGGAAGGAACCTAAATGTCCGTCAGCAGATGAATGGATAAAGACAATATGGAACATAATACAATGGGATATCACTCAGCCACAAAAAGGAACTAAACTGGTTAATTTGCAGAGACATGAATGGACCTAGAGACTGTCATAAAGTGAAGAAAGTCAGAAAGAGAAACAAATACCGTATATTAACACAGACACACACACACACACGGCATGTACAAAGGTGGTACAGATGAACATATATGCAGAGCAGAAATAGAGACACAGCGTCAGAGAACAAACACACAGACACCGCGGGAGGAAGCGGGAGGTGGGCTGGATTGGAGATGAGGGTTAGCACACACACACCACCACATGTAAAACAGGTAACCGGTGAGAACTGGCTGCGTGGCTCAGAGAACGCCACTCAGGCCCTGTGGGCCCTAAACGGGCAGGAAGTCCAAAAAGGGGAACACGGACACGTACGGCCGATTCACACTGGTGTACGCAGAAAGCGACACGTCGTGAGGCACCCTCACTCCAGGGAAACAAAAAACAGAACACTAGTATACTGCTCCCGCTATTCCCCCCGCAGGGACGAGATTCCTCAAACACGGCACACGGGAATACATACTTGGCTCTGTGTTGGGCAAAGGTATTCCCCCCCTTGATTTATTTCTAAAGTAGGTTTTCAACAAAATAGACTTTACATAGGTGCAAATCCTAAGAGGCCAAATCAAGAATGAGGAAGCCCAGGACTTTGGTGTTGAAGGCCCACGTGTAACAGAACTGTAGGAGGTGAGCAGCTCAGCGCGGGCCCGCTGCGGCCGCGTGGGAACGAGGGCCACCCTGTGGCCAGACCATGTGGTTTTTCCAGAGGGGCTGAGTATTCAGGTTTTCAGAATAAAACCTCCTTTTTCTGTATGTTGACAAACACCACGAGGAAGGAGCAAGCGTGACTGCAAGCTGAGCGTGGCATTTGTGCAAGCAGCACACAGCCTGGGACGTGCACCAAATCTCTTGTTTTAAGACAGAGAAGCTGAAGCCCAGAGAGGCGCAGGCTTCTACCCCAGACCGCACAGCAGAGGGGCCACCAAGGCCAGGAGTCGTGCCTCCTGGGGGAGCCCTTTCCAGACACAGGGCACCCCAGAGGCGGCAGAGTCATCCGCACGCGGGTTGGGAGGATAAACTTCCCATGTGTTGTTCAGACGTACGTATGTGAGCACACGTCTGTGTGCACGCACTCACAGGTCCTCTGCAGTTAAGTTTAAAACCAGCTCAAGTTTCCCCGGGGTGGGAACTGGGCCTTCCCAAGGCCTCACAGGGATGGGCTACGCCCTGCAGAAGGCCCATGGACCCCAATCCTCACAGACTCCCTGCCTCTCCACTCAAGGGACTCCCTCAGTGAGACCCGGGTCAGGGGAGTCCTGTGGAGATGTTTTTCTCCACCTGAGTTGCAGCCGAGCCCTCCAGCTTCAGAAGAGACCATGACATGTTCCCTGAGCCCCTAGGAGGTCGCTCATCCCCAGGTTCAGGGGAGGACAGTCTTGGGGATGAGAACTGACAGCTTCAAGGCCCCCCCACCAGGAGGAGAGGGGACGAGGGCTCTGGTTCAGGCTGTCCCATGTCAGCCCACACATGGGGTCCTGAGCCTCCACCAGCTCCAAGGAGGCTCAAGGAAGACAGAGTGGATTCAGGCCGGGGCGCCCACACCAGGCATCGAGTGCCGTCAACTTCCCCCAGCCACCTTAGCAGGTGCCTCTGACAGCTCACCCAGCTCTGGCCCTGCTTCCCTGGGCGCCCCACTGTCTGCCCACCCTCTTCACTGACCTGCTGTCGGCTCTCCCCCGAGGAAGTCACAGCCTCCTCCCAGGCCTCTCTGCTTCCACCCAGGCTCCGTCAAGCCAGCCTCCCAGCTACAGCTAGGAGAATCCATTCCCAACATGCCGTGTTCTGCTCTGCCTCTGGGCCTTTGCACATGCTCGTCCCTCTGACTTCTGCATGGCTGGCTCTTTCTGGTTCATAAGACTCAGTTCCAATGCCAACACTTCAAGGACACAGCACCGACCACCCTGGCTTCCAGCGCCCCTCACCCTCCATTGTTGTCTCTTTATGGCGTGTACCACTATCTGAGATGCTACTTCTCACTTCCTAGAGGCTGTGCAGTATAGTGGTGGTTAAAAGCATGGACTCTGGAGCCAGATGCCCCGTGTTCAAGCCAGCCTCTGCTATTTATGGCTGTGTGGTTTAAGGCAAGCAGCATAACCTCTCTGTGCCTGCCTGTCTCTATTTACAAAATGGGAGCGGTGATAGAATTATCACAGTGATTGAATGAACTAACACACGTAAATTGCAAAACACAGGGCCTAATGCACTGCAAGGACTGAGGAAGCATGAGGTTTAATTTACATGGTATTAAATTTCCTTAAGGCAGGACTTTCTGTCTTTGTGGCCACTGGGTCTCCAAGGCCCAGCACATAGCTGAGGGTTAATATTTGTTAACTAAGAATGAATGATGATAAAACGGACAACCTAGGGGAAATGGACAAATTCCTAAAAATGTACAATCTCTCAAGACTGAGTCAGGAAGAAATAGAAAATATAAACATACAAATTACCAGCAATGAAATTGAATCAGTAATTTTAAAACTCCCAAGAAACAAAAATCCAGGACTAGATGGCTGCAGAGGTGAGTTCTACCAAACATTTAGACAAGAGTGAACACCTATCCTTCTCAAACTATTAAAAGAAAATCACAGAGGAACACTTCCAAACTTATTCTAGGAGGCCAGCATTACCCTGATACCCAAACCAGACAAAGATCTCACAAAAAGAAAATTAGAGGTCAATGTAACTGATGAACATAGATGCAAAAATCCTCAACAAAATAATGGCAAACCAAATCCAACAATAAAGGGTCAGACGCCATGATCAAGTAGGATTTATCCCAGGGATGCAAGGCTTTTTCAGGATCCATAAATCACATCGACACATCACACTGACAAATTGAAGAATTAAAATCACGTGATCATCTTACTAGATGCAGAAAAAACTTGTGACAAAGTTCAACATCCATTTATGATTTTTTAAAAAACTCGTTTTAAGAAAGTGGGTATAGAGGGAACATACCTCAACATAATAAAGACCATCTATGACAAACCCATAGCAAACAGCCTTCTCTGTGTTGAAAAGCCGACGGCCTCTCCTCTAAGACCAGAGACAAGACCATCATGTCCAGCCACTCTCACCACTTTAATTCAGCACAGTTTTGGAGGTCCTAGCCATGGCATTCAGAGAAGAAAAATAAAAGAAATTCAAGTTGGAAAAGAAGTGAAGTGTTCACTGTTTGCAGATGACGTGATGCTACACATAGAAAAACCCTAAAGACGCCGCCAGAAGACTACTAGGGCTAATCAGTGAGTTCAGTGAAGCTGCAGGAATCAAGACTAGCATACAGGAGGCGGTTGCATTTCTATACACGAGCCACACACTACAGGAAGAATTCAAGGAAGCAAGCCCATTTACCACTGCATAGTAAAGGTTAAAGCGCCTGGCAGTAAGCCTACCTCAGGAGGCAAAAGACCTGTACTCAGAACACTGTAAGAGTCTATGAAAGAAACCGAAGATGATGCAGATGGAAGGACAGAACACGTTGGACTGGAAGAGTTAATACTGTTAAAGTGTCACACGATATCACTCTTAAGTGGAATATAGTTTTTAAAAAAGAGATACCAACGAGCATGTTTACAAAACAGAAACAGACTTAAAGACAGAGAAGACAAACTGATGGTCCCCAAAGGGAAGACATGCTGCGGAGGGATGAATCAGCGCTTGGGACACACACACACACACACACACACACACACACACCACTATATACAAGAGAGAACACCAACCAGGAACGCGCCTCGGTATTATGTGACAACCGAGATGTGAAGAGAATCTTAAAGACAATGAATAGATGTGCTTGGAGGTGTTGCTGAGTTGCTCAGTTGAGTCTGACTCTGTGACTCCATGGACTGTAGCCCACCAGGCTCTCTGGGGGTTCTCCAGGCTGAGACCACTGGAGTGGGTTGCCATTCTCTTCTCCAGGGGATCTTTACCCCCCAGGGATTGAGCCTGCATCTCCTGCAAGTCTCCTGCATTGCAGGCAGGTTCTTTGGACTGCTCAGCCACCAAGGAAGCCCGAATAGATGTATATGTGGAACAGAATCAATTTGCTGTGCCCTTGAAACTAACACAACATTGTAAATCAACTCTACTCCAATAAAATTACTTAAAATATACATATACTGTTAAAGTGACCACACTACTTACTCAAGGCAATCTACAGATTCAAGGCAATCCCTATCCAAACACCAAGGGCATTTTCCACAGAATTAGGGCAAGTAATTTTAATATTTGTATGGAAACACAGAAGACCCCAAGTAGCCAAAACAATTTGAGAAAGAAGACCAGAACTGGAGGAATCATGCTTCTTGACTTCAGACTATCCTACAAAGCTACAGTAACCAAAGCTGTCTGGTACTGGCACAAAAACAGAGGCATAGATCACCACGACAGACTACACAGCCCAGAAATAAACCCACACACTTACGGCCAAATATTCTACAGCAAAGGAGGCAAGAATACACAACGGAGGGGAGACAGTCTCTTCCGTCAGTGGTGCTGGGAGAACTGGACAGCTACATGTAAAAGAAACAAATGAGGACATTTTTTCACACCATATACAAAAATAAACTCAATGGATTAAAAGGTTTAAATATAAGACCAAAACCCATAAAACTCCTAGAAGAAAACATAGGCAGAACACTGTTTGATATAAATGGTAGCAACATTTGTTATGGATCTGTCTCCTAAAGCAAAAAACAAACAAATGGGACCTAATTAAAGGTAAAAACTTTTGTATAGCAAGGAAAACCATCAGCAACATGAAAATACAATCTACTGATGGGAGAAAATATTTGCAAATATGACTGATAAGGGGTTAATATCCAAAGTATATAAACAGCTTATACTGGAAACAAACAAAAACAAAAAAACTGATATAATTAAAAAAAAAAAAAAACAGGCAGAAGACCTGAATAGCATTTTTCCAAAGAAAATATACAGATGGCCAACAGGCACATGAAAAGATGCTCAGCATCATTAATCACCAGAGAAACACAAATTAAAACCATAATGAGCTATCACCTCATATCTGTCAGAATGGCTATCATCACAAAGACTGCAAATAACAAATGTTGGTGAGGATGCAGGAAGATGAGGCCCTTGTATCCTCTTGGTGGGAATTTAAATTGGTGCAGACACTGTAAAATAATACGGTGGTTCCTCAAAAAACTGAAAACAGAACTACCTTATGACCTAGCAATTCCATGCCTGGTATACATCTAAAAAAATGAGAACAGTAATTGAGAATAATACATGCGCCCCAATGTTCATAGCAACTCTATTTACAATTGACAAGACATGGAGCGACCTAGGTGTCCAAGAATAGATGAACGGATAAAGAAGACGCGGTACATACATGTGTGTACACACACACACACACACACAGAGACACACAGAGACACACACAGGAATGCTACTCAGCCATAAACAGTGGGCTGAGGTGGGCTTCTGGGGCCCAGGCCTGGGGGACGAGAGGCCTGGGGGCTGCTCAGGGGGTGGCAGGGGCAGCGGGAGCCCCCGGACGCGGTCACAGGCCCATCTGCTCCATTGACAAGGTGGCCACTGGTTGCCACGACGACGCGCCTGGCCCCAGAAGGATGTGCTGGAGACAAGGGGAGAGCCCGCAGTCACCCCCGGCTCAGCCCCCAGGATGGCAGGCCGCCTCTGACGCAAAGGAAGCGCCGCACACGCGCTCATGGGCGGGCACGCACAGACCCGCGGCCACACACGGGACGCGCCAGACACCCAGAGGGGCCTGCACGCACCGCAGGGCTCCCGCCAAGGCAGAGACCAGACGCCCACACGGCGAGGGCAGACTGCACCCCAGACAGGCCCCCGCGAGAGGCCCCCGCCCCCAGGGCCGCTCACAAGACGCACACCCACCCAGAGGCCAGACGGGCCAGGCAACCAGCATCACCCGGGAGGCCACATCAGACCTCGTTCACCTGCGGCCCCGGGAACCCGCTCTGCGCAGGCCCCCAGCGAGTGTGTGTGTGGTGTGTGCGGTGTGTGTGTGTGTGTGCGTGTGTAAAGAGAGACCACCTCCGAGGCCCGAGCCCTGCCCCCCACAGGGCAGGGACCACCCCTCCTCACCCCCACAAAGCCCGGCTCTCAGCCCAGGACGCAGGCCTCCAACCACAGCTCACCCCCTTACCTGGAGAGACGGGGGGACAGATGCAGGTACCGGCAGGACACCCCATTGCCTTCAACACCGACAGTGGCTGGGGAGGCCCGCCGCGGAGCGGGCAGCGCCCGGACCACACCTCGACACCCAGGCCTGGGGCAGCCCCACCGCCATCGCGGCCGGGTGAGGCTCAGGGGGCGGCGGGCGGGGGGCGTCTTCCCAAAAGCAGTCCCAGACAGTGATTCTCAAAGCAACGTCCCGGAACCTCTCAGGGCATCCAGAGATCAAACCGTCAAAACTGCTTTCTTGACCATAGTAAGAGATGTGCATTTTTCACTCCCACCTTCTCGCAGGCAGGCGTTTCACGGAGTTTTCCAGAGGCTACGTGAGGCGTGATCTCTCGAGAGGCTCAAAGCCGTGGCAGGTGTGAGAACCCAGCTGGCCTGGTGTTAACCTCGCATTCAACAGACCTGCAAAGTGAACCACAAGGCCGCTCTTTGGGCTGCTTTGCTGGTTTTAAAACACAGCTATTTTTCATTAAAAAAAAAAAGTGCATTATTTCTATAAGCACAGTTGGTTCGTTGTCATTTAAAAACAAACGCATAAAGACCTCTATTTTTTCCCAGCTTTAATTTCCATCGCTGTAAATATTGATACAAACATTCGCAACAGTCGGTCTGCAATGATTTTTTTTAATGCTAAGGGGTCCTGAGACCCCCAGTGTTTGAGACCTGCTGCCTTAGATACGTGGCTAGTGATTGATTACAGTTCCTCTGTGCACCCAAACTCAGTGAATAACACACATGGGGAGCATGTATTGAGTTCTTTCTGCGCCCAGGCCGCAACTGAAGGCTTTAGGTCATCTCAGGGAATCCTCACACCAGCCTTACGTGGGCGGTAAGGTCAAGGCTGAGGAGGAAAGCCAGGCTGAGCCTCAAGTAACCCAACAGGGTTGTGGGGCCAGTGAGGGGCAGTCAGGACTGAAACGCAGGCCTTCTGGCCTGAGAGACCCCAGACTGAAACCCCACCGTCTCCCACCCCTCCCTGTTCCAAATAAGACACGAGGCGCCCAGGTAACTCTGAATTTCAGATAAGCAAAACATTTAGTACAAGCATGTACTCAGCATTACATGGAACACACTTACCCTAATTCATTGTCTGAAGTCCAGATTTAACTGGTGACCTGCATGTTTATTTGCTAAATCTGGTGACTCTAGCTGTGCCAGGCCTGCTCTGGGTGCTCGGGCCTCTGCCTGCTGGGCCTCCGTCCCTGGCAGCGTGGCCTGGCCACTTTCTGGCTGTGCACCCTGAGGGCAGTCCCTCCCCGTCTCTGATCTGCCTTATGGTGCCCCTCCCCAGGGCCGAGATGGAGGGGTGGTGGGAGCAGAGTTGTAATGATCACGGGTGTTTTTCATTCTAGAAACCTTTCCGCTAAAATCCAGTGTCCACAGCATCCTTTCACCCACCCCACACACCCGCCCTGGCCCCTCCTCTAAAGCCGGTCAGGGCTACTTGGAGGGGTCGTCCCAGAGCTGTTGCAAAATGCACGCCCCTGCCCCCGCCCTGGGTGTCCCGGAAGGACTGTGGGCTCTGCAGCCTCACCCTGACCCTCTCTGACCTCCCGTGGGGCGTGGCTAGGGAGGGGCCACCCAGCAAGAGGTTCCTGAAAGGCCGCAGGTCCTGGAGCTTCCTCATCAGAGAGGTACCCATTTTACAGACAAGGAAACTGAGGCTCAGCTCTTAGGGCCTGTGAGTTAGTGCTGGATTAGGTGCCAGGCCACTGCCTCCTGAAACACCAGGCTCTCTCTCCAGGGGAAGGTCTTCTGTCTGGAGCGGCCTTCAGCCCACCTGCCTCCGGCCCCTGCCCGCCAGCACAGCTGGATGGCGGCAGAGGCGACCACTGGTGGACATGCTGACGCATCTCTTGCCGATGGAAGGCAGCCAGCGCTGCACATCCACCAGGGACTCGGCGATGCTGAATCACTGAACACACCGGTGGACTTTTTCTACTTAGTACATAATTACTTCCTTGAGTAACAGCCTTCCTCCGCCAGCCCGGCCCCCTTCTCTGCTTTCGCCATTTCCCTTGACCTCTGAAAGGATGACCGATTGGTGTGGTTGAGCCCCAGCTATGGGCAAAGAAGGCCCAGAGTGGCAGGAACCCAGCAAAGCGCCCTCGGGAGGGGACTTAAAAACTGGAGCTCAGTAGGGTCCCCAAGAGATCAGGCACCCAGGAGCTGTGTGATCCAGGGCAAGTTGCTTAACCTCTCTGGGCCTCAGCTGCCTCATCGGTGATGGAGTGAGGCCCTCTTCTAAGCACTTTGCACATCTTCTCCGATGTACTCCTCTCTATGTGAGACAGGACTCTTCTCAGCCTTGGTATGAGCACCACAGGCTCGGTGGCTTAAACAGCAGAGATTTATCACCTCTCCGTTCTGGAGGCTGGAAATCCCAAATCACGGCATCAGCAGGCGGGTTCTTTCTGCGGCTGTGACAGACTGTCTGTTCAGGCCTCTCTCCTCGGCTTGTATATGACCCTATCCACACTGACTGCCCTCAACGCGTGTCCGTGTCCAAATTTCCTCTTTTTATAAGGACTCCAGTCATACTGCCAACAGTCCTTTTCCAACAAAGGTCCGTCTAGTCAAAGCCATGGTTTTTCCAGTGGTCATGTGTGGATGTGAGAGTTGGACTATAAAGAAAGCTGAGCACTGAAGAATGGATGCTTTTGAACTGTGGTGTTGGAGAAGACTCTTGAGAGTCCCTTGGACTGCAAGGAGATCCAACCAGACCATCCTAAAGCAGATCAGTCCTGGGTGTTCATTGGAAGGACTGATGCTGAAGCTGAAGCTCCAATACTTTGGCCACCTGATGTGAAGAACTGACTCATTTGAAAAGACCCTGATGCTGGGAAAGATTGAGGGCAGGAAAAGGGGATGACAGAGGATGAGATGGTTGGATGGCATCACCAACTCAATGGACATGAGTTTGAACAAGCTCCAGGAGATAGTGAAGGACAGAGGAGCCTGGCGTGCTGCAGTCCATGGGTCACAAAGAGTTGGACGTGACTGAGCGACAGAACGACGATAATCAAGGAGGTCTGGTTGGCAGGCACTGGCACTGCTCACACATAAGCTGCCTCTCCACCCCTCAGGCGCGTCCAGGGCCACGCTCCTGCCTTGCGGCTGGCCATGTGACCTGCACTGGCCAGTTTGCAGGGGAAGTCATGCGTCTCATGTCCAGGCGGACACCCTGGGAGCCAGCAGCAGCCCCTGCATCGTTCTCTTTGCCACAGCGACTGGCAGCATTCCCGACGCTGGCTGCCCCGTCAGCCTGACTCGACTGCACACAGCAAAGCCACAGTGGGCCGATTTGGGGCATGCTGAATGGGTGAAAAGGAAACTTTTGTTGCAGTAAAGCCGCTGGGGATTTGGGGCTTTTGTTACCGCAGCAAAACTTGGGCTCTCCTGACTTGACGGTCCTGACGAATGGGATTCCACGGCCCACAGGCTGCCCGGAGGAGCTGCAGGAACAACAATGCCAGGGGCTTATCCGCGTTGTGTGTCTAATGCCCCGACCAGCTCGCCGCACAGTCGGGCCAGGCACTGCTGCGCCCCGCTGGTGGCGGGACACTTGCCCCGGGAGCCCCGGGAGGTAGGCAGGCTGTGAGCTGGCCCCCCAGTTCCTGTCCCTGCCTCTGAGGGTCGGAAGGTGCCAGCCGCCGCAGCCCAGTGGCCAGCTTGGCCCCGAGGAAGGCTGGCGGCTCAGTGCCTGGCCTTTCTGCTCGGTTTGGGCCCAGGCCGAGCGAGGGTGCCAGATTCAAGGGTCTTTGCTCAGGCAGTTACGTGGGGTGCGGCTCTGCAGCCCAGAAAAGGGCTGGGGCCCCTGGCTGCTGCGAACCCCTCAACACGCCCCCAGGTCCGGGTGCAGGTTTGCTCACACCCCCCTGGGGAGTCTGCCTCTCCCCCACCTCTGCTCTTCCATCCAGAGCACGCAGGGCTCCTGGCCCCCGGCAGGCAGCTTTGCTCGGGTAGAGAGAGTCTGCGGCCCTGCTGGACTGTCTGCCTAACAGGAGGGATGGAGGCCGGGGTGAAGGCCTGGATTCAGCTTCTGCAAAACCTGTTTCCATGACCCCTGCACCTCTGAGAAACCTTCCTTGCTGAATTTTTGGGTGGTGATGGGAGAGTTCCCCCATGTGCCTGGGGAGTAGGGAGAAGGAGAAAGAAGAGTTGTGTCAGGAGTTGGCCCAGGAAACCTCACTAAGGCTTCTGAGGTGGGTGGCCCGTGCCCATCTCACAGATGGGAAGCTGGAGGATGCCGAGCAAAAGGGCGACCGGTCTGAAGTTTTACGGCTGCTGAGTGGCAGAGCCAGGACTCACACTGGGATCCTGTTCCATCGCTCAGTCGTGGCTGACTCTTCGTGGTTCCATGGACTGCAGCACGCCAGGCTTCCCTGTCCATCACCAACTCCTGCAAGCTTGCTCAAACTCATGTCCATTGTGTCGGTGATGCCTTCCAACCATCTCAACCTCTGCAGCCCCCTCCTCCTGACGATGGCCAGGGTGCAGCCCGCACGCCCACCTCCTGCTCGCTTCTCCGCCACCGTCCATGCAGAAGGGGCCCCCGTGATGGGAACTGGGTCAGGAGCTGAAGACACACGACAGCTGCCTCAGGGTCAGACCTCAGCTCCTGACACTTGGTGCCTCAGGCACCAGGGCTCCGAGCTGCTGAGCCTCAGTCTTCTGGGCAGTACAATGGGCACAACAAGAGGGATTCCTTCTCAGTGGAGCCATGAGGTCAAGTGCGCGTGCCTGTGAGTCACGGGCACCCAGGTGCCTGTCAGCTCACTGCCCCAGAGAGCACTGCAGGACGGGGGCTTCATAGGGACCCGTGAGCAAGTCTGCGGACAGCTCCAGGAGCAGAATTGCTGACTCCCGGGGAGGGGGTGCCTCACGTGCTTGAGCCCCGGAGGTGGCCCCACCAGCTACTGTTCCCACGCAGGGCACCAGGGGCCTCGCGCCCACGCCCGCACCGGGCATTGCCCAGCCTCCCCGCCCAGGCCTAGTGGATGCAGGCGAGACCTGGCTTCCCGGGTCACCGGTGAGTTTGCCCACCTGGGCCTTTTCCGTCTCTGCTGTGAATGGCCTGCTTACACCCACGGCTCTATTTCTACCATGGCGACTAGCTGAGAAAACCCTCCCGAGCCCCCGGCCTGGCCAACCTCCCTGCTCCGAGGCATCGTCTCCTTAGGAAGCGGGCAGGGGTCCCACGTCCGCGGGGCGCCTGGACTCAGGGGGTTGGCTGTGCTCGGCTCTCCCTGCTGGGACGGACCACACTGCCTTCGCACAACCGCCTGCTCCTCTGCCTCCGTCATGCAGCCACTGTGACAGGCTGTCATCAAACTGGAATAAATTCAAACTCCTTACCATGGCCAGAGGGGCCCCAGGACGGGGCTCCTGCTGCAGCCCACCTCTCCTGACTGGCCTGCAGCCTGCCTAAGCAGGGGCTTCCAGGCTGGTTTGACCTGTCACGCTCATCCCCACCCTGGGGATTCGGCCTGTCGCTCCCTCTGGGCCGGTTCCTATCCACAGAGGCAGCCCTGGTCTGTCTCACCATGAGCTTTCTGGAGACTCAGGAAAAGCAAGGAGCCGGCCTTGGTTGCATGAAGCAGGCGGCAGCGTCTGTGAAGAGAAGAGATCTCCTTGCAGTCCAAGGGACTCTCTAGAGTCTTCTCCAGAACCAGAGTTCCAAAGCATCCATTCTTCAGTGCTCAGCCTTCTTTATGGTCCAACCCTCACATTCCAGCACGTGACTACTGGAAAAACCACAGCTTTGACTAGATGGAACTTTGCCGACAAAGTGATGTCTCTGCTTTTCTAATACACTGTCTAAGTTGGTCATAGCTTTCCTGCCTGCTAAATGTGGGGGTTCTGGGTCAAACGGTGGTGGCTTCTACATTCTGTTGGGACCGCCACAAGTGGGGTGGTCTTCCCCCAGGGTGACTCTGGCTCAGCCCTGGAGAGCCCCTGAGGGAGTGAGCTTCTCTTTGTTGGAGGAATTCAAGGGGTTTTTAAGTCACCCCCCCCGCCCCAGGGTGAGACCTGCATGAGTTCCCTTCACAGCCACGGTGTGAAGGTGGGGAGGAGGCCATCTGCTGAGGGAACGAGAGCCGCCTCAGCCTGGGGTTGACGCTCCTCCGCCCTCCTCCGGGACGGCCCTGTGAAATCCACAGGAGAGCCGCAACGCCTTGCAGTGCCTGATCAGGGCCACTGTTTGGCACCAGATGCTCCGAGGCAGGGGTGCTAATTTATGCAGGCAAGTGGGAAGGGGGCTTCGAGGAGGAGGATGCGCGGGCTAGGGAGGCGAGAGAGCCCCATGCTGGGCCCGGGCAAGAAAGTGCATCCGTGTCTGTTGCAGTTCAGTCGCTCAGTCGTGTCCGACTCTGCGACCCCATGGGCTGCAGCACGCTGGGCTTCCCTGTCCATCACCAACTCCCGGAGCTTGCTCAAACTCATGTCTGTTGCGTTGGTGATGCCATCCAACCATCTCCGCCTCTGCCACCCCCTTCTCCATTTGCTGGTCTTTCCCAGCCTCCTAGGAAGGACTGAATGAGGGGGGGACCCCAGGACGTTCAGGGGCTCCCCGGCAGTGAGACGTAAGGAGCCTGACAGTAAGGAACTCTGATTTCCCTCTGAGATCTCGGAGTGCTATTGAGAATGTCTGTCTTCGGTTTCCTGTATCCAGCTCTGCTTTAAAATGTTCCATCATGTGATTCTGAGCCCCTGATTCCATGTGACAGCTTCAGAGGGGGCCACACAGAGAAGGTGGCTTTGGGCTGAGGTTCCTGGAGATCAGATCTAACCCCCAGGAGTGGTGAGAACTTGGGGCTCTACCTGGCGGCTCTGTGCCTCGGTTTCCTGGCTGGTCGTTGGGGAGAAAAGGTACCCGCTCATAGTGTCCCAGGGAAAGTTTGAGGAACCGACCTCCGTGGGCCGCGGCGAAGGGGGCCAGGCACACAGTGGGTGCTCGGCAACGCGGGCGGCGGCCGCTCCTTAATGACTCAGGAGGACAAGAGCCGAGTCTGGGAGCTGAGTTCGGGGACTGAGCTCCGGGGCCTGGGTCCACCAGGCAGCCAGCCCTCCACAGCCAACAGCTGCTGGGAAGCTGAGCAAACTCACAGAGGGCGGGGAGCTCCCAGGGGCTGCGAGGGAGCAGACAAGGGCCGCTTCCTCCAGCCACGCGCTGCAGACACTGGCCTTTCCCAGGCTGCTGTTTGGGGGCCCTCCTGGGGCGCCCGGCCTGTGTATGGGCAGCTTGAGGGGCGCAGGGTCAGAGCAAGCGGAGATGCAGAGAGCCAGGCCTGGTCAGCCAGCGTGGCCCCACCCTGTCCTCCCCCCAGGCTGGGCACCATGGGCAGTCTTCCTGGCTACACGCTCGGCCGGGCCTGCGGGGCTCCCAGGATGGGGGCGCTGGGGTTGGGTATCCAATGACATCAATTATAATAATTATTATTTCTTTCCCCATTTCCTTCTCCGGGGGATCATCCTGACCCAGGAATTGAGCCTGAGTCTCCTGCATTGCAGGCAGATTCTATACCAACTGAGCTACAAGAGGCCCATAATAATAACTAGCATTGGTTAAATGCTTACCACTGAACACCTTCCGACCTGGGCTTGGCGGGGGGTTCATCTTCTAGTGTCATATCTTTTTGCCTTTTCCTACTGCTCATGGGCTTCTCCAGGCAAGGATACTGGAGTGGATTGTCACTTCCTCTGGCAGAGGACCGCATTGTGTCAGGACTCCTCACTCTGACCTGTCCATCTTGGGTGGCCCCGCACGGCATGGCTCACAGCTTCATTGAGTTACACTGGCCCCTTCACCACAACAAGGCTGTGATCCTTGAAGGGGATCGTTTCACCGACTCAATGGACATGAATTTGAGCAAACTCCGGGAGACGGTGGAAGACAGAGGAGTCTGGCGTGCTGCAGTCCATGGGGTTGCAAAGAGTCGGACATGCTTGGAGACTGAACAACAGAATGCTTACCAGGGGCCGAGAACTGTGCTCAGTGAGGTATGCAGAGTATTTCGTTTAATCTTCACGGTATCCCGTCACTACTGTTATTTTACGGATAAACACACTGAGGCACGACGAATTACTCCTATAGTCCAGATGGTCCTGTTCTGGATACCACACCATCGCAGACCACGCGCTGCCTTTCAAGGGATTCTGACAATGATGCCAACGGGGGCATTTTCCGAATAACCTGCTTGCACTGAAGCCTATTAGGTGAGCATCATTAGGAGACCCATTTTCCAGCTAAAGTAAACTGAGGCACAGAGAAACAGAGCCAAGATTACGCACTTAGAAAAGGTAGCAGCTGGGACTGAAACCTATTTCTATCCGCACCGAAACCCGTGATGCTGACCACGATGCTAGTGTATTAGACTTCTCTTGCTGCTGTGACAAATGACCACAAACTGAGCGGCTTAAAATAACGGAGACTTACCCGCTTCGAGCTCTGGAGGTCAGAAGTCTGGAGTCACTTTCCCTGGGGTGGAGGCAGGTGCCAGCTGGTTGGTCCCTTCCGGGGCGTCTGAGAGGAGGACCCGTGCCTTTGCCTTTTTCAGCTTCTGGTGGCCGCCTGAACCCCTTGGCTCCTGGCCCCTTCCTCCTGCCTTCCTCACGAAGTCATGATGATGACATCAGGGCCATCTGTGCAACCGAGGCTCACCCCCCATCTCAAGACCCTAGATTTATCTGCATATTCAAAGCCCTTCTGCCACTCGAGGTTAACACACTCAGGCTCCAGGTTCTAGGACACCTGTGATTTGGAGGGCCGTTTTCCTGCCTGCCACAGCCATGAACAGGTTGGGCTGTGTCTTGCTAGAGAGGAGATAGTGACCTCCCCGTCCCTGGATGCATATGGAGCACATCTCGGGTCCACGCAGAACCCTGGCGTTGGGAGTCGTGGGCACTCACCTCATACCTGAAACTTCGGCACTCACTCTCAGCCCAGCCTGCACATTTTGGGGCGGAGAAATGGAAGCATCCCTTGCCCCAGTTGTGGGCGGAGGGGACTCATCCACACCAGTTCCCAGCACCCGGCCTGCACCTCTCTCGGGGGTCATCACCCCCAGGGCTGTGTTACCCCCATGTGCCTCTGCTGTGTGCTGTGAGCTTGGCCAGGGCCCTGCTCTCTCTGCTGCCAGCCGCGTGCATGCCCCACACACGCACGTGGGGAGAGCAAGCAGTGGGGCTCAGAGGGCGCCTCTGACCCTCCGGTTCGCAGGGTTCCTGCGGGGCCTGGCACACGGGCAGGGGCCCAGCACGTGTGTATTAGTCTACTGCCCCCAGGCTCGACGGCCGCACCATCCCAGAGACCGTTCCACGTGGAACAATGTGGCAACTGCGGCCACGCCTGGCCAGGAGTGCGTGAAGCGCGGCCGGTGTGACGGAGCCAACACTATTTCATCTTTCTCAAGTGTGACTCGCCGCACGGGCAAGTGGCTACTGCAAGGAGAGTCCGGCTCGCCACCCGGCCCGCCCAGACCCACAGCCTGTTTTTTGGGGGTGACAGGCCATGGTGTGGGCTGAATTCCCTCAAGAACCCCAAGCCCTGAGACTTGCCTAGTGGCTCAGTGGCCAAGATTCCGCACTCCCCACACAGTGGGGTCCCCGGTTCAATCCCCGCTCAGGGAACTAGATTCTGCAAGCCGCAACTTAAAAGACAACGCGAGCAAGATCCAAGACCTCACGTGCCTCAATGAAGACCCGGTGCAGACAAGCAAATACTAAAAAAGCAAAGAGCCCTGAGGCTCGGCCTGCAGCTGGGCATCTCCAGGGTGCTTCCCCATGCCCCTGAGAGGTGTGGCTTGAAAGGCCTCAGGGGAGCCTGGCCTCTGCGTGCCCCCGTGGGGACCCCGTTACGAATCCCAGCCTCCCGTGCGCCACGGCAGAGAAACTTCCAGAGCAAAGGAGCTGGCATCCGGGGGGCAGGAAAGAGACAAAATCAAGGCCACCTGAGGCGACAGCAGCCTCGCCCCTCGCCCAGCGGTACCCCCACCCCGACCCCGCCTGCCTCCAGGCCTGGCGCCCCAGCCCGCCGGCCGGGATCCGACGGCCCTCAGGGGGCAGCAGTCTCCGTGGGCAGAGGTGGGACAGCCCCTCACCCGGCCAGGCCCAGTTTCGTCCAGGCCCAGGAACAAAGGGCTTTCACGGGGTGTAACCCAGGCCCGAGTGTGGGGGGGCAGGTTCACACGGAGGGGAAGAGGCAGCCGCGCGGCCTGGCTGGCACGGGGGGCCGGTTCCGGCCGCTCCCCGGGCGCTGGCAGCCGCTGAAGGCCCCGTTTGTGCGCCCTGTCGGCAGGGGAGGGCCGCCTCTCCGAGGGGTGAGATCGTGTGGCCCGATAGCCGGCCGGGGCCTCTCCCTGGGCGGGGGGCCGGGCCCCCCGTGGGGACTGTCGGCCATTGTTAGCCGCCCTCGTGTGAAGGGAAACGGGACCCAGGCGGTGAGCTGATACCTGTGCGATCCGGCCCGGCTGGGCTCCCGGCGCTGCGACTCTGGTTACACGGCCCGGGTGGGGTGGGGGGCGCCCGCCCGGGAGGGGCCGTGAGGTTGCTGGCCCGGCGCGAGGCCCCGCGTGTCTCCAAGGGCGGATGGAGTGACCCCCACACACCCCAGAAGGAAGGGCACGTACCCTGAGGCCACAGAGCCCCCGGACCCGACACCCCTCCGGCCGAGAAGGGAGGACCCACACGCAGCCTCCGGGAGTGCTGGGCCACGTCCGCCCACCAGCCACGTGGCACAGGAAGTCGAGGTGGGTGGCCGGACAGGCGGACGAGGCCTCACGTGCCGGGGGTGGGGGGCGCCTGCTGCTCCTCGCGGACCGTGGGCACTCAGCCTCTCCCCCGCACACGTGGGCATCCGCGCCACTCGGGACGGGCAGGGACAGCCCGGCTGGTGCGCGTGCGGAGTCCTCACGTGCGAGGCGCTCTAGTAACTGCCACTCGCAAGTTACAGGCGAGGCTCAGAGAGGCTGAGTCCCTGACCCCAGGTCACACAGCTGCCACACGGCCGAGACGCGACTGGGGACTCCAGACCGTCCGGCTCCAGAGTCCGAGCTGTTGACCGCGGCGGAGCCCTCCCTGCCCGCCCCCCGCAGCCTCGTTAAACAAGAGCCAGCCGTCTGCCGGGCGCGGGCGATGGGCTGGCCACGCCGCTGGGGCGAGTTCTCTCCCTTAACCTGTTCGGCAGGGTGTGGCGCCTGTGAGCACTCCCATTTCACAGAAGCCGAGGCTCAGCTAGCTATGCAGGGGGACTTGCCTGGTGTGTCGGACGGGGTCCTGGCGGGGAACGGGCAGCCCCGTGGGTGGGTGATTCACACGGTGTCAGAGGCGCAGGCCAGAGAAGCCAGGAGGATATGGGGGTGGGGCGGGGGCGCGGCAGAGGTGGGGAGACGCTCCCTCTGAGGCCTGAGGCTCGGAGAAGCTGGAACCAGCAGCCGGGGCAGCAGCGGGCGGCCAGGCAGGATCACGGGCCCTGGTGGATGCAGTGCCCCCCGCCCCGCTGCCAGCCTGCGGGAGGGGCAGGGAGCCCGGCTCACCCTCCGCCCAGCAGCTGGGAGGCGGTGGGAGCCACCCCGAGGTCAGCCCCCAGGGCCTGGAGCAGGGCTGCGAGGTGGTCTGCAGGGGCCGAGGTGGAAGAGCCAGCCCAGCCATCTCCACAGAGCGGGCGATGGCCAAGCCGGGGCTCCAAGGGCGCACGACCTGCCCACAGTCACGCTGCCAGGAGCCGGGTCCAGCGCTCAGGCCTGGCACTGGCCACAGAGATGATGCAGAGTCCTGGGTGCAGGGCTCCTGTCTCGCAAGAGTGTTCTTCCATTTATGAAACGTGTCTTCCTGCCCCGGGGGCTGCGGGCACCGTGCTAGATGCCTGCCGGGCACAGAGTGACCCACGTAAGCCCCAGAGGCTACAGAAAGCGCCCCCCTCCGTTCACGTCAAGCCGCCTCACCCGGGCATCCAACTGGCAACCTCTAACAGTTTCTACAAACTGAAGATGCCCCAGCCACACCAGTTTATATACATAGCTGTGTACACGTGTAGACGTGTCTATATGCCTGCTATGTGGATGCATACAGATGTGTGTGTATACACGTGCATGTAGTGTCTCTGTAATTATATGTAGGTGCGTGTACATGTGTGTGCACACAGTGGATATATGTAAGTGTGTGTGTGACTATGACTGGCTCAGGGGTGAAGAATCCGCCTGCCGATGCAGAAGATACAGGATATGGGGGTTCGATCCCTGGGTCAGGAAGAGTCCCTGGAGGAGGAAATGGCAACCCACTCCAGTATTCTGGCCTGGAAAATCCCACAGAGCTACCTGGGAAGCCACACACACACACAGACAGACATCCATGGACAGAGGAGCCTGCCGGGCTGCAGTCCATGGGTATAGTGCGCTATTCACAGAAGCTCACAGATGAGGGAGGCACAGGGGCCGCTGTGAGGCTGCACACGTGTGGGCTCGGGACACAGCCGCAGGTGGGACCTGGGTGTTAGCCCCACTCGGACAAGGTGGTGATGCCAGAGCTCTGGGGCGATGAGGCGGGCTCCGGGCTCGGGGAGGACTGTCTCAGCCCGTGCCACGTCCTGACACCCCAGACGCAGGGCAGCCACTGGCCTTACTGCTGACCTGAACACCCTGCAGCCCCCGCTCAGCCCCGCTGGGCTCCGAAGCCACCCGCTCTCTGCCTTCAAGCCCCGCATCCGTGGGCTTTGTTTTAAGGACACACACCCCGCCCCACGCCCACCAAGACGGGGTCCCAGCACAACCACCCAACAGGGTGCCGTCGGCCAGCAGCTTCCTCCTCCGGGCCTCCTTCTCCCTGGTGGCCAGACTGACAGCGTGGATGCGACGTCACGGGGTTCCGTCGGGTGAAACGAGCCCCACCTCCGCCCACAGCAGCTGCCACGGCGGCTGCTGCCCGTGGTCACACCTGCTAACTTAACGCCGTTTGCAGCAGGAATACAATGCAGACCACCTGTGGCTTGAACTTCTCTAACACTGAAAAGAAACCAGTGCAAGCAACTCTAATAATATATGTTGTTTAACCCAATATAGCCCCAATACCGTCTGAAAACACAGTACCAGCTACAGGTGAAGGACTCAGTAGCCACACGTGGGCTGGTGGCTACTGCATAGAACAGCACAGGTTAAAGAACCCACAGGTGAACGTGAATGAATCAAGGAGGGTTTTGCTGCAGCCTGGACCCCTCCAGAGACTTTCTGCATTGGCCCTGGAATTGCAGGGTGAGTTGATATGACCCTGTGAGGATGGGGTAGGCATCACCCAGGCACGTGCCGTTCCCATTCTACAGATGTAGAAACTGAGGCCCAGGGAACCTGAGAGCAAGAAGCCCTGAACTGCAGGGATGAGGCACAGTACGTGAAGGTGAGCGGGGAACAGCTGTGACCCTTCATGTGAGTGCGGGGTTGGTGGGAGGGAGGGAGAGGGGGAAGGAGAGAGGGAGGGAGGGAGGGGAGAGTGTTAACGAAACCGGGAGGTGCAAAGGGGAAGGGAGGGTGAGAGGTGGAGAAAGGATGTGTGGAGCCCTGAAGGGAAACCATCTACGGCTTTAAAAGATCCGGCTGCATCCCGCTGCTGCTTAAGATGCTCAGCCTGCTGTCGCCTTGGTAACGGGAGAAAAATCACAGACCAATTTGTAGTCAGCGGTGGTTCCCGCTGCTCCCTGGGAACACTATTCCCCGCTGGAGGCCTGCATCTCTGAGCAGGAGGGGCCCTGTGAACCCGGAGGCCCGCCCCCACTCCACACCAGGGCCCACTTTTGCGTCCATCAGCCTCCACGTGAGGCTCCCCGAACGTGGCGCTTCCCCCTTTGTGCACCAGCCCGCCCCATCCTGCCGAGCCTGCCTGGGAGGACACGCGCCCTCACACCGAGCTAGAGCCCAACTCTACTCTGCCCACTGGAGCCCCTCCTGGCCCTCTGGGCGCAGGGCCCCACCTCCTCCCCTACCCGGGGCAGCCAGCAGAGACTCAGACGGAGCCGGGCATCTCCCCGGCCTCACTCACAGAATGGTGTGTGCAGTCGCCTCCCAAACCTGGTTGGCGCCTCTCACCCAGCTCCAGGCACAGGACCCAAGAAGGGCTGGGCTGCCTAAGCACAACTTCACCTCCCTTCTCCTAGGTATAGACCTTGATTAATGGGACCCGGGTTCAAGTCAGCCCAGGATATGAACTCATCCTCCCTTCTCTCTGCGTGTCTGTGTCCAGGTGATCTCACCCATCCCGGTGAGATCAGGCCTCCCAATGCCTGCGTGTCCGGTCCTTGAAGGTCTCCCTGGACGAGGCCAGCGTGGAACCCCTCACCGTCCCCCAGGTCTCCCCGCTCAGGCCCAGACCTAAGCGCTCAGGGTCGAGGGTCAGACCAGCGTGTCCTGAAGGGCTGAGGCTCTAACGCTCTTCCTCACATGGCCCCCAACTGCTCTGTACTGGTTTAGCTGCTCAGTCGTGTCCAGCTCTTGCAACTCCATGGACTGTAACCCGCCAGGCTCCTATGTCCGTTGAATTTCCCAGGCAAGAATACTGGAGTGGGGGTTGCCATTCCCTTCTCCAGAAACCAGCTGTAAAATTCACTCTCTATGCTACAGATGAAGAAACAGACTCAATGGGAAGCATCACAGAGCACATAAAGGTGAAGAAACGTGCCCTGCCTCCTTCGGCAGGCGGAGCAAATCCAAGGCCAGGGAGAGGGCAGACTTGGGAGCCTCGAGGCTGGACCTCCCAAGTGCTGGGGCAGGTGGGCGACAGCGTGTGGCTCAGGCTGCTAGGAGGGTCCCCAGGCGGCTCCGGACCAGGAGAAAGGGTCCCGGACTCTAGAGGTCACTTATTCTGTGACCCTGGACAAGCCCCTTCCCTCCTCCAGGCCTCAGTCTCCAACTTCGCATAATGGAGCTGCCTGGCCCTTCTGGGTGGTGGTGGATGGGGGCGGGAGGGCAGCTCAGAGGCTGGGGCGTCAGGGAGAAGAGGGGCAGGAAGGCGGAGGGCGGGGGCGCCCCACCCCTGCATGTCCTGGCCCCCATCACCTCCCCCAGGCTCGCCCCCTGAGTCTGGTGGCTGCATAACTCAGTCTGCGGTCCGTTACCAGCCGTCCCCGCTCCGGCCCTGGAAGGTGTCCAGTCGCAAATGCACTGGCTGAGCAGGCGAGCCTGCGGTTCTGAGGATGGGAGCCTCCTGTGATCAATGGGGTCTGGTGAGGGTGGTGGAGGGGGAAGGAGAGGAGCGCTGTGTCCAGACCCACCCCCTCTGCCCTCCCAGCCCCGGCCTGGGGACCACCCTTCAAAGCTTGCAAATGTGTCTGCCTTCCCGCCGCGGGTGCAGAGACCCTGGACGTGCCCGCCGGAAACTGCATGAGGAGGCCAGTGACTTCCCTGCCACTGCTCAGCGCACGCGTACCAGAGGCCGCCCCACCCAGCTGCCCCCCATCCAAGCTTCCCCACCCGCCCGGGGCGGTAGTAGCCCTTTCTCTTTGTAAGTGAAGGAGCTTCACAGATCTTTGAACAGACTGGAGTGGGGAGGACTCTCCTAGTTGAATGTCGACGAGGGGCAGCTCAGAGAGTGGCTCAGCTCCGCCCTCCCTCCACGTGCAAACGGGCCTCTGTTTCCACATCTGCAAAATGGGTGCAGCGAGGGCATGTCCAGCAGAGGGACTGCTGCCTGGCTTGGGAGATCCCCATCTTGTCCAGCCCGACCTGCACCACCCCGGCGCCCCCGCACAGCCCCCCAGAGGGGCGGGACAGGAGCTGCGGGGTCTCTGCTGGTGCCTGAAGAGAGGAGGGGCTGCCCCGGCCAGGGTCTGGGGGGGCAGGCCCTGGGGGGGGGTGGGTGGAGGCTGCAAAACAATCGGGGGGTGGGGGGTTGCACAGGGAAGCCCTACTAGGGTGCCTACCCCTGAGGAGCCACCAGCCAGGGCCCTGGGGATCGCCTTGCTCCTCTCCATCACCAGGCTGTGAAGGGCTCTCCAGGGGGGAACCGACCCCCAGAGAGGTGGAGCAGCGGCCCGGGGTCACGGGGGAGGGTGGGCGTGCCCGCTGGCCCCTGCAGACCTGAGCCACCCAGCACGACAGCCACCAGCCACGTGTGGACCCTCAGCAGATACAAGAGGACTGGATGTGCGGGGGCGCGGGGGTCTGGCACCCACCAGATTTCAAAGGCCCGGTGTGTCTCAAAAATACAGTGTCTCGTTAATAGTATTTCCAGTAGAGGTTACGTGCTGAACTGAGATTTCGGGCAAGTCCCATGAGCTGTACTCCTGAAATGCATTTCACCTGTTTCCCTTCCCTTTCTTTTGCTGGGACTGTGTGGAAGTCACACACATCATGAGACGTCTGGCTTGCACCCCGTTTCTGCCGGACAGCACTGCCCTCCTCGCCCCCCGCAGCCCCCCGCCACGCCTCCTGGGCCCCCCGAGGCCTGGTGACTTGGGCTGCGGTGCAACCATCGCAAGCTGGAGGCGGTGCCGAGTCCGGCCCAGGCCACCGTGGGGCTCAGAGCAGGCCCGCCTGGCAGGCGCTCCCTGCGAACTCTCAGAAATGCTCCTGCTGGGGGCGGGTGTTGTCACCGAACCCCAGAGGGGAGCGCCCGCCCTGGCGTCCCGCAGCGGCCGTGGCCTCTCCAGGGCGGCGGCCCGGGAGCCCCTCTACCCACACCCGCACGTCCGCGCCTCGTGTCGGGAGGAGGGCGGGAGGGGGGAGCAGCTGGGGGGCCGTCTGAATTGTTCAGGTCCAAGCTCCTGACACAATGGAAGCACTGACCGGACCAGGCCGGCGGCCCCCGTCTGCTTAGCATACCAGGCGGGGCTGCAGGCGCAGCCGTAATGTCCCGCTGTCGGACAATGCATGATGGAGGGCCTGTCACATTTTTGCCCCGGTTACTGGGGTCCCCATTCACGGCCACTGTCACCGAGCTCAGAACAAGCCAGGCCTGGCAGCCTCCTTTGCATTAAAATGGGACGAGAAATAAGCCTTCTCCGCTGTTCAGCTGGGCAGAAAACGGGATTAGTCCGAGGGACGGGGCTCCAGGCCCCTGATGGGCTCCCCCGGAGAAAGGGAGTGTCGACTGCTGCCCCCAGACATTCCCCCCACACCCCGCTCCAGGCAGGGCCTCGTCCTCCAAGCCTCTCTGCCGGGACCGCGGGGTCCCTGGATCTAGAACAAGGAGAAGGGCCTTCAAATGTGGTTCCACAGCTGAGAAACTCCACATCTGCAGGAAAAGAAAGCCATCTAAAACTAGACAGCGCGGCGTTGCCCCAGCTGGCTGGCGCCGATCGGGGTGGAAGGGGCAGGGACCAGCCCATCTGTCCCTCTTCTTACCCTTGACGGCATTTCCCATCAGTGCCCTGAACCAGGGCGGGAGCCACAGGATGGGTAAGGCTTCTCTCTCTAAAGCAGAGCAGGACAACCACTCGAAAAGCCGCGGAAAGAGCGAAGGATTGAAAGCAGCGGGGAGGCCCAACACTGCGGGGCAGGCCTGGCTGATCGGGGGACCTCCCCACTGCAGCAGACACGCGTGCCAGGGGGTCACACAGACACGCCCGTGCAGCGTGGCCCGGGGGAGCGAAAACCAGAAACTGCCCATCGTCAGAACATGCGGGTCAGGGGGGCAGCTAAATAAATCATGCGGCACCCAGACCGTGGAACACCATGTACCCCGAAAACCAACGGGGTGATCTGTGAACTCTGCAGTGGCAGGACGGTCAGCAAACACTAGTAAATGAACAGAGGAGACGCAGACAAGTGTGTCTCGAGGGCAGAAAAGGTGTGCAGTGAAGAGTTCACTACAGTGGCTGCCTCTAGAGGATTCAAGAGGTTGACAAGGAAAATGTTACTTTTACTCGATATAATTATTTATTGCTTTATATAATATATATTTCCCCTTGTGAATGTTTCCTTTTTTAAACAAAAAATTCAAAAGCATCTACCTAGGCACGGAGTCCCCCAAGTCCCCCCTCTCCTCGCTCGCTAATCCAAGCAGATCAGTTCAACCAACATTTAGGAAGTTCTTCTGAGCAGCTGTGCCCATTGCAGTTATGATGCCAGCCACCAATGTGCCCCCAAACACTCCCACTCGGAGACAGAAATGAGCCAGTGGCCTCGTGATTGTGATGCCACCAGAACAGGCAGCACTCGAAGGATGATGCCCCTGAGGGGGAGGAGAGTAGCCAACACTGGACCGAAGAGGGGGAAAGCAGCTGGGTTTTGAAGGATGAATAAGAGTTTGCCAGGCAGATCGGCAAGGAAAGGTTATCCAGGAGAGGAAGGGGAGACGTGTGCACCCGTGCAGAAACACGGGCTAGCCTGTCCTCCCCTTTACCCACAGCTCTCTCCCAGCACACAGTGCAGACTCACAGCTGATATTTCTTTATATTGAAGCCCTTCCTATTCATGAACTCATTCCATGGACTCTCTGAGCTAGGCAGCAGTCCTTACAATCGTCCCCATTTTTACAGACAGAGAACAAGGGTTGTCCAAGGGGAGGCAAGTTCAGGAAGCTCACGGGTGGCGGGCTGGGATGGAAAGCCAGGTGGCTGGCTCCAGAGCCCACGCTCTTACCCACGATGCTAGGCTGCCCTTGCAGCTGGAGAACGTGCTCCCTGAGCCTGCAAGCTGAGCACTCTATGCATGCACCTGACCTCACGCCCGAGGCCACTCAGTTGGCAAGAGGCAGCGGGCAGAGTTCAGTCCTTGGGTGTCCGGCCCCAAAGCCCACCTCCCTCTCAGCAGGGGCGCTGCCCCTGGACGCCTGCAGGCGAGTCGGTACCACCGAGATCCAGGCGGTAAGGGCGCAAGTGCGCGTGAGAGGCAGGGCCCTGCGGGGCGACCTCCGGGGCCGAAGTGGGATGTGGTTACGAGGGTGTGGGCGCCCATCCAAGGCGCTCAGCTCTGCCCCTTCAGAGCGCTGTGCGTGCGAAGTCACCTCAGTCGTGTCCGACTCTTTGCGACCCCGTGGAGGGCACCCCGCCAGGCTTCTCTGTCCCTGGGATTCTCTAGGCAAGAGTACTGGAGCGGGTTGCCATTTCATTCTCCAGGGGATCTTTCCCACCCAGGGACTGAACCCGCGTCTCTTACATCTGCCTGCATTGGCAGGCGGGTTCTTTACCACTAGCACCACCTGGAAGCAGCCCAAATAAAACGCACCCACAGGCGCACCAACTGGTCCTCCCCGTAGGTACGAAGGAGGCCTACACAGCCAAGCCCTTGTCTTGGGGCTCCCACCTGCCGAGACCAGCCAGCAGGCCGACCTTCCCGCTCGCCCTGCGATCTCTGCCGGCTCAGTCTGGGTTTGACCTCAGCCTTTCCTGTTGCAGTCTAAACCGGAACCTGTGTGCAGCCCCTCTTCACGGCCGGGGGCTGGGGGTGCAGAGCAGCTGGCCTTCGCAGCCCAGCTCCACACTATTCGCCTCCCCGGCGGGGACATCACAAGTCAGACAGAGGACGTTCCCAGCGCCGTGCCCTGGTTCGCGCCCCGCAGACCCTGGCCGGGGCGCTCCCCGTTAGATTAAACGGCATTTACGGCAGCTGTAAGCACGTTTTGAGTTGATTACCCTATAATTTGTATGCAGTTGCAGGTCATTACCAAAATTACAATTAAACGCTGGCACCCTGTAATTAGATGTTTTCATGAATTAGGTCCTGCGGTATTAATGTCGGATTTCCACGCTGTGCTCCTCCCCCGACTGCTGCCCTGGCCCCTGCCAGCCGGCGGCCCAAGTGACCCCTGGGCTCTTCTGAGCCCTGGGCTGGCTTCGGCCAGAGGCTGTGCCACGTCCCAGCTGGCCGTCCCCACTGCCTGTGTCTACTCTCCCCCCAAGGACCGACATGGCTTCCCATATCCTTACTCCAAGCTCACGGCACGAGTTCACTCCGTGCAACTTTGTTGAGGACCTTCTGGGGGCATGAGCAGTGGAAGTGAAGGCAGTGAATGTACCAGATAAACAGACAGACAGACAGATCCCCCAAACCCTGTCCTGCTGGAGCGGATCGTCCAACAGCAACCGCAAAACTGAGTGATGTGTCTGGGGTGCCTGGTGTGTGGGAGCCCCAGTGAAGCGGGAGAGGAAGATGAACATGAGCTTCAGACGTGGTACCCAGAGGCGGGCTCCCTGACGCCTGACCTGCAAGCTCTGCGTATGGGCATCTTGCAGGAGCGTCACCGCCCGGGATGTCAGGCCACACGGACCTGAGGCTGTCTCCTGCGAACTGGCTTCCCTGCACCCCCGAGGCACTCCCCTGAGTCCCCACTGCCCCACCAGGCAGAGAAAGGGTGCCTCGGGTCTCCCCTACCGCCGGGACAGCTGTGCCCCGACACCACGGCACAGCCTTCCACATCCCCGAGAGATGGAGCATCTCTGGCAGCCCCACGAGACCGCCCTCCCTTCACTCCAGGCCCAGAACTGGCCTGGCTTCCTGGACGGCAGCCGGCAGGGGCTCAGGGGCAGGGAGGATGAAAGAGACCAAGTGAGTCCTCGGAGGCCCCAGCCCGCCGCCCCAGTCCCTGAGGCAGCTGCGCTCAAACCTGGCGCAGGTGGGGTCTACGGGGCTGCTGTCTGATGCCCCCGCCCCAGGAAACCTCCCGTCTTCTTCTCCCACCGAACCCGTCACGGTCTGACTGGTCCCTGTCACTGAACTGAGTGGGTAAACAGTCTGGAATCCCTAAAACAGAGGTTTCTGGGGTGCTGACAGCAGAACTTCCAGATATTCAAGCTGGTTTTAGAAAAGGCAGAGGAATCAGAGATCAAATTGCCAACATCCGCTGGATCATTGAAAAAGCAAGAGAGTTCCAGAAAAACATCTATTTCTGCTTTATTGACTACGCCAAAGCCTTCGACTGTGTGGATCACAATAAACTGTGGAAAATTCTGAAAGAGATGGGAATACCAGACCACCTGACCTGCCTCCTGAGAAACTTGTATGCAGGTCAGGAAGCAACAGTTAGAACTGGACATGGAACAACAGACTGGTTCCAAATAGGAAAAGGAGTAATTCAAGGCTGTATATTGTCACCCTGCTTATTTAACTTATATGCAGAGTACATCGTGAGAAATGCTGGGCTGGAAGAAGCCCAAGCTGGAATCAAGATTGCTGGGGGAGAAATATCAATAACCTCAGGTATGCAGATGACACCACCCTTACGACAGAGAGTGAAGAGGAACTAAAAAGCCTCTTGATGTAAGTGAAGGAGAAGAGTGAAAAAGTTGGCTTAAAGCTTAACATTCAGAAAACTAAGATCATGGCATCTGGTTCCATCACCTCATGGGAAATAGATGGGGAGACAGTGGAAACAGTGTCAAACTTTATTTTTGGGGGGCTCCAAAATCACTGCAGATGGTGATTGCAGCCATGAAATTAAAAGACGCTTACTCCTTGGAAGCAAAGTTATGACCAACCTAGACAGCATATTAAAAAGCAAGAGACATTACTTTGCCAACAAAGGTCCGTCTAGTCAAGGCTATGGTTTTTCCAGTGGTCATGTATGGATGTGAGATTTGGACTAAAAAGAAAGCTGAGCACCAAAGAATTGATGCTTTTGGACTATGGTGTTGGAGAAGACTGTTGAGTGTCCCTTGGCCTGCAAGGAGATCCAACCAGTCCATCCTAAAGGAGATAAGTCCTGGGTGTTCATTGGAAGGACTGATACTGAAGCTGAAACTCCAATACTTTGGCCACCTGATGTGAAGAGCTGACTCATTGGAAAAGACCCTGATGCTGGGAGGGATTGGGGGCAGGAGGAGAAGGGGACGACAGAGGATGAGGTGGCTGGATGGCATCACTGACTCGATAGGCATGAGTCTGAGTGAACTCCGGGAGTTGGTGATGGACAGTAGGCCTGGCGTGCTTCGATTCATGGGGTCGCAAAGAGGAGGACACGGCTGAGCGACTGAACTGAACTGAACTGAACTGGCAGCAGAACCGCAGGGCAGGCACCCGATGTAGGACCGCCTTCAGGTACATCCGCGCCCCTTGGTGAACAGGGGACCACCGCAGCCCAGCTGGGGCTTCCCCAGTGGCTCAGAGGTAAAGAAGCCAATGCAGGGGACCCGCGTTCGATCCCGAGGTCGGTGAGATTCCCCTGGAGGAGGACAGGGCAACCCACTCCAGTGTTCCTGCCTGGGAGACCCCACGGACAGGGGAGCCAGGCGGGCTACAGTCCACGGGGTCGCAGAGAGTCAGACACAAATGAGCGACCCAACAAGTGCAAAGGCCCTGAGGCAGCACGTGCTTGCGGCGGCAGAGAGTGAGCGAGAGGCTGACGCGACACCTCTGAGGGCCTCGGCGGCTCCTCTGAGCCACGCGGGGAGCGGAACAGACAGCAGGCCTGCCCGAGGGGTTCCTGCAGAGTGCTGCCCATCGGCGTGTGAGCGCAGCTGTGAGCCCTGGCCCTGCCGGGCCCCAGCGGTGTGACCGTGAGGCCTGTGGCAGCGCCCACGGCAGCGCCTGGCGGGCAGTGGGCATCCCCTACAGGCCAGCGTCCCCCACTGCTCTGTGGGTCCGAGTCTTCTCCAGATGCCGAGGCTCTGGGTCCTCTGCTGCCCCAGGGAAAGGCACAGCACCCCCCACCCGGCCCCCTCCCTTCTCCTCTGGCTTCACATTCTTGGAATTGCCACAGGTGATGAATGGCTCCAAAGCCAGGCTGTCCGCAGTCCTTCTGACTTGGTAGCCTCCGGTTCCTCCACGGTGCTGGTTGGGGGGTAGCCAGGGAGCCCCTCCAGTCTCTGGGCCCTGGGCTTTCCCGGCCCCAACCCGGAGGGACAGCCCGGCCTCCGAGACTCCAGCCTGGACGGTGGGTGAGGCCCCGCGCTCCCTGGCCGGCGCCATCCTCCTGCCTCTGCACACCGCGCTTCTTCCCTCTTTCTTTTGCCAGCAGGAGCAGCCGCTGTAGCCCATGGGGCGCGGGGTGGGGAGCCGACGGGCAGAGGCGCTCACCTCCGGGGGGCCGGACCTCTGGGCTGCCGGGGTTACTTAGTGACCCCCTCATTTTCTGCCCAAGTGGTGCACCAGTACAGAATCGCCTGCCGATGCAGGAGATGCAAGAGACTCGGGTTTGATCCCTGGGTCAGGAAGATCCCCTGGAGAAGGAAATGGCAACCCACCCCAGTACTCTTGCCTGGGAGACCCCATGGACAGAACCCGATGGGCTACAATCCAAGGGGTTGCAAAGAATCAGACATTACTTAGCACTATCCCCCCCCACACCCCTCATTTGATGGGGTGCCCAGAGCCCCTGACCCTTCTGACCAGAATCCAGTGAAGACCCTCTTTCTCGCCTACCTCCGCAACTCAAGACGGCAGCTTCTTGGGGGTCCACTGCTTTGGAGGACGGGACCCAACGTGAACTCCATGAGGGGGGCTTAGGCTCTACGGGGACTTACTGATTCCCTGGGATAGATCTGAAATAAGAAATGAAAAGGTGGGGCTTCCCGCTTTCTGTGGAAGTGGAAGGAGACGCTCTGAAACCTCACAAAGCCTGTGTATAACGGCACCCACCTCCTGGGGAGGGAGCCGGCTGAGACCTTCCACCGCCTCTGCTTTCCCGTTCTCCAGACTGTCTACGACCCTTCAGCGTCTACTGGACGGTCATGGTATTGAACCCAGCACATGTCAGCCTCCGGCAGCGCGGTGTCCCGCTGGCAGGACTGGGAACTCCCCAGCCGAGCGGCGGTGGGGGTGTTGGTGACTCGGGAGTCAAGGTGGCCTCGAGCTGGGCGTGGGGAGAGGGGGAGGGGCTGGGCACAGTGCCAGGGAGCAAGGGGGTCGGGAGGGCCAGGCTGGACAAGGCGTGGTGGGCAGGTGAGTGGGTGGCGGAGGGTGAGGCGCACGTAGGCTCAGGGGACCCAGGGCCCTGCATTAGTCCCACAGGCCCTGGGGAGCCGTGGACGGCGTGTGAGCAGAAGGCTGGGTCTGGGAAGGACAGCGGGCATCTCCCAGGTTCCTTTCTCCTGCTCTGCAGCATTGATCCCACGCTTCTGTGCAGTGTGATGATCCCGAGCGCCCGTGCTCTGGACGGCAGCGTGACCTCGGGGTTGGAAGCGGCGGCTGCGGAGCTTGGCCGACTCAGACCCTCGGGCTCTGCTCTGTGGCTGCGTGGGACGTCCGCAGGCCGTGACCCCACCTCCCTGGGCTTCAGTTCCTCACCCCCAGGTTGAGAACGGCCATAAAACACCAGCCTCCTGGACGGGGCGGGCAGGCCGTCGATGAGTCAGGACACGTAAAGCATTTGAGACAAGGGGCCGGCACATAGCGAGCCCTCGAGACACCTGATCCCTGCCGTCACCCCGTTGCCGGCATCCTCGCCGACTTCGGTCTCCCTCGACGTTCGCTTTTGAGGGTTCCTCGGGGGGCAAACACGGGCTCAGGGTCTGTCGGCGGGCAGACGCCAGCCAGGCCTGTCCTGCTGCTCACCGTCAGGACGCGGTGTCCCCAGGCTCACCGTATCCATCCTCAGTGTCCGCACGAGCCCCCGATTCAGCCGGGCCTCACCTTGTTTATTCTCCTCCGAGACCCTCTCGGGATGCTGGGGCGGGGGCGTTCGTTCTCACCCCCATTTTATAGAAGGGGACACTGAGGCTCAGAGAGGTGAGGGAGCACAGCCACCAACGGCGCCCTCTGATCTGGGGGCCCCGACAGTCCCTGCATGCCCAGCTGGGACGCCCTTTCCGAGGCTGAGAGGATGCAGCAGGCGGGACAGCATGAAAAGGAAGCACTTCGGCTTCCCAGCAGGCTCTGGGGCCCCGGGCTCCAGGTGGGGAGCTGGGGAGATGGGGGCACCTCTGGCCTTTCATCTGGAGCCGGAGGTCCCTCCCCACAGGCCTCCGTGGGGGCCCCCCCATCACCCACCTGGAACCACCAGCGGGCTGCTTCTGAGGCCCACCTGTTGCCCGGCAGGTACACCAGAACCCAAGACAGGGAGGGGTCCTCCCCTGCTCCGAGAAGGAAGCGTTGCCCACCTCGAGCTGCACCCTGCCAAACTTCTGAAGCTGAAGCCCCATAAAAGCTCAGAGAGCTTCCCTCTGCCAAGCCTCACCTGCCTGCGTGGTGGCCACCCCCTCCCCTCACCCAGCTGAGGGCCTGTTAACCAGAGGCCGGACCCCTCTGAGCCTCTGCTCCCAACTCAGGACAGGGCAGAGGGGACATGCCAGGCATCTCGGGGGACCGCTCTGGCCGCACAAGTGTCCATCACACTGTCTGCCCAAGGCCCGGCAGGGCCTTTCCAACCAAAGCTGGCATCCTGGCAGCTGCCAGCTGGCTTCGTGGCTCTGAGCTGGAGTCTGCCCCGTAGCGGGCCAGCGGGCTGGGTGGTCCCTGGGGAAGCAAGCCCAGATCCCTCCCCAGCCTCCCCCTGGGGGTGGCGGGGACCCCGTGTGCCCGGTCCTGACAGTCAGCAGAGGCGGGCGCTCTGCGCTCTTAAGTCCTGCCGTGTTCTGGTTCCGAGAGACTCAGACGCACCTCCGCCACTGTGCTGAGCTGCAGAGGCCCCGCCGGGGTCACTGGCCTGGGAGCCCTACCTCCTCCCTGAAGCCCAGCATCCCTGGGGCAACCGGAACCGGTTCTCAGCGGCCGGGGCCCCGCCCAGAGGGAACCCGAATTCACCTCCCTCACTCTGCACACCCAAGCGCCTGGCTTTCAGAAGTTGGATTTTCTAGAAAAACAGGTATGTAGTGGAATGGGGACACAGCCTGCCTCAGCAGAGGGGAGAGGCAAGCCTCCAGGTAATAACTGTTCCGATAAGCGACTACTGCGTGCAGTATTTTTTTTTCCCCTTCAAAGTGGTTCGCGAAACCCAGCCTAATTAACCTTCCCCAAAGTGGGGAGGACTATCACCTGCCCCCGCTCTGACGTCCGAGGTGTGGGGTGGGTGTTCCCAGAACCCCAGAGACAGCGGAGAGGCTAGCTGAGCTGGGAGAGGCTAGCTAGGGAGCTCAAGGGAGGGACCGGCCCCTGGGAGGCTGCCCGGCGAGACGCAGAGAAGAGCAGAGATTAGAGCAAGGCGGGCGGGCTGGGAGCGGGCAGGCCTCCACCTGCCCCGAGAGCCACGGGCCGCCCCAGCTGCCTTCGTGCGGAGTCACCTCGGAACAGCCACGGCGCCGCTGCCACCTCTGCCCTCGCTCCGCCAGCTGAGAGCACTCATGCGCTCACTGTCTCGCCAACAAAAACCATCAGCCTCCCGGTGGAGGCCTCCAGGCCTTGAATTAGGAACAGGGACCACAGGTATAAAGGAAAGTGAGTCTGTGGACTGGTGGAAGGCCCAGGCCACGGCGGGACAGACCACTCGCCAAGGGGAGGGACTGACGTGGCGGAGGAAGCACAGAAGGGACACAGGGGCCGCGGCTCGGAGACGTTCCACACCACAGGCAACGTTCCATCTCAAACTGGGTTTTGAAGGGTGAGTAGGAGTTTTCCAGAAAGGGCATTCAGGCAGAGAGAGCCGCAAGTACAAAAGCATGGAGTTGGACAGGGCCTGGGGTGTCTGGGGAACCATGAGTAACTACAAACGACGGGAGCAGAGGGTGAGTACTGAGGATGGGCTTGGTTGTCAGCAGTAGGACTGGACTTATCGGACCTCACAAAAGGCTTCCCAACCTCTGCCCCATCCCTCCAGGGTGTGCAGAGGTGTGTGAGTGTGGGTCAGCTGCTGGGGGAATAGAAGGCACTTGTTGAGGTCAGAAGATACTAGCCTGGGGCTCCAGCCACTCAGCCTATTCCACCTGCCTGAGGCCTGAGGGAAGTCATAACTCGACACAGCGATAACCAGCAACACAGAAATAAAAAAGTGTTGCCTGAGACATCAGTTTTGACCACATGAGAAATCCCAAGGTAAGGGTCCTGCTCTTGTCCTGGGTCTCAGCAATGTCGCTGAAGTAACAAGGTTCTCTATGTTGCCACTCCGATTCTTTGCATGACATGCCATCTCCCCTCACGGTCACAAGACGGCTGCCACAGCCCCACTATCACATCCCCTCATGATAGCAGCTCACTCAAAAATGAAGGGAAGCTATGGCTGAAAGGCTTTCTTGATGCACATCTCTTTCTAGGAAAATTGTTCCCAGAAGTCCCTGACAGAGTTTCTTGTAAACACTATCAGCCAAAAGGAACTTGTGCCCTTCCCCAAACGAATCCCTGGCCAACGGAAGTGGGACAGTGAAGATCAACCAAGTCCGATCAGGATTCATCCTCAGAATTACACACAAAACCTTCACAGGAACAAACTCTGGATTTTTCTTTTTAAATCAGGAAGGACAAAAATGGTATCTGATCAAACCTTAAAGTTTAGAACATACGTATTTAAGAAAACTCCTTCCTTGATCTCTGTACCCTGACCGTTTTTCTTTCTACCTGCTCAGTCGCCGGGTCATACCTGACTCTATGCGACCCCATGGACTGTAGCCTGCCAGGCTCCTCCATCCATGGGATTCTCCAGGCCAAGAATCCTGGAGTGGGCTGCCGTTTCCTACTCCAGGGGATCTTCCCGACCCAGGGATCGCGCCTGCGTCTCCTGCGTCTCCTGCATTGGCAGGCGGATTCTTTAGCACTGAGCCACCTGGGAAGCCCAACCTGCTGTTAACTCTGCCATCTTAACATGTTTGTCTTTTCTTTATTGTCTGTTTCCTCATCAAATTGTCAGCTTCATGAGGCCAGAAACTTCCCTGTTTGGTTTTACTAATTGCCTGGCCTCTAGAGCAGGACTGGGCTTCCCTTGTGTTTCAGGTGGTAAAGAATGTGCCTGCAATGCAGGAGACGCAAGAGACACGGGTTCTATGCCTGGGTTGGGATGGTTCCCTGGAATAGGAAATGGCAACCCACTCCAGTATCCTTGCCTGGAAAATCCCACAGACACAGCAGCCTGGCAGGCTAGAGTCCACGGGATCACCAAGAACCGGACACGCCTGAGCACTCTCAGAGCAGGATCTGGTACACGCACACATTCAGTACACACTGAGTGAAGAAATGAGTAAACCAGACGGGGTGAGCAAGTGGAGAGGTCAGTCCAACTCGTCAAGACCTGAATGCCCTGTGGGAGCCGGAAGCCACAGAGGGTCGAGCAGGGCTGGACAAGGTTAACGGTAAATCTGGGGAAGATTTCTCTTGGCAGAAGGATCGGAGGAGCGTGCTGGAGGCCGGGAGACCCAGGAGCAGAGATGCTGTGTGCAAGGCAGACCACAGAGGACCTGAACTCGGCCCTGACCAACAAAGTGACTCTCTGGCCACCTCCCACGTCCCAGCCCCTAGACGCCGACCCCAACTCACTCTACTCACGATGCTCTTGTCCTCAGAGCTCCATGTCCAAAGTCTCCCCACCTGCCGAGCTCTGCTCAGATACCCCCTCCTCCAGGAAGTCCTCTCTGCTGCACCCTAGATCCGCGCCCCAGTCTGTGCTCCTGTCACAGCCTCCCCGGGTGTTTCCATGCCCACAGTAAGCCGGTGTCCCAGCAACATGTGGGTGAAGGAATCGGAAGCCTAGAGGGGGCAGACTTCTGGAGGGCAGAGGCTTTAGGAACGTGAGGGATCACAGATGCAATGCAAGGCCAGCCCATGGAAGCTTCTGGAAGCACACAGGGCTAGGTGGGCCAGCAGCCCAGCTTCTTCGAGTGGGAGGAAGAGTGAGGGCTTCGAGGTCTGGCCGAGGACGGCAGGGGAGGGAAGAGAATGCACCACCTTACCTCACAGCAAAAAGCCCCATTTGATAGAGGACAGAACTGAGGTTCAGGGAACCCTTTCTCCAAGGCTGCAGAGTCAAGCCTGGCCCCTGCAGCTGCCAGGCTCCTTTCTAAACTTGGATTTCTCAAAGGGAGTTTTATCCCCCAGGGGCACGTGGACTTTTACGGGGTGTTTATGTTCATTCCGGTAGCCGGGAGGGCGCGGCTACTCCCACTCGGCAGACAGGATCCCAGGAGCTGGACATCTCAACACACAGGACTGTCCCGCCAGGCAGACCTGTCGGCACCCCGTTTGTGATCTCCAGAGTCTAGAATCTCACTCTATTTTGCATTTAAACACACGGCGGTTTTATTATATTTTGCAAGGTTATTTTATATATTTTTTAAATACACATGAACTTGCCAGGAGTGGAAACACTGTGTAAATCAAGGAAGGCAACGCTTTCTGTCTGCCCGGACTTTGCCAAGAGTTGCTCTCCATTTCATAACACCACCTGCAGCCCCAGTTACCGTAAACCACACCTGGCTGAGTCTGCACCTGCAGCTGTTGTATACACAGAACATTCTACCCATGTGCATAAATGTATGTTTCAGCTCTTACATTTTTCAGCTATAGAGTCCTATTTCTCTCAGGCCTAAACGCATTCATTGTAACATCAAGGACTTCCATGGCGTCCCAAGAGTCTGTGCTTCCACTGCAGGGGACACGGGTTCAATCCCTGGTCTGGGAACTAAGATCCCACACGCTGCGAGTCAAGTAAGCCCATGTGCCACAGGTACTGAGCCTGCCCCCTGCAGCCTGGGCTCCGCAACAGGAGAAGTCGCAGCACTGAGAAGCCTGCACGCTGCAACCAAGAGAAGCCCTGGCTGGGCACCACCAGAGGACGCCCGCGTGCAGCGACAAAGCCCCAGCGCATCCAAAATAATAATAATAATAATAAATAGGCACAATCACTTGAGAACTTGACCCTCTCTCCTGGATATACAGTCCTGCCTGAGCGTTCATGTCATGACACACGTGTTATTCCGTGACAAGTACTTCTCCTTTCATATTACAACTTGGGCATCGTATTGATTTGCTTAGATTATGGGTTGCAAGTAGGTAATGCTATCTATGAATGCGATTTCAGAAGAGGAGAGGAACCTCTGCAGCGTACTCGTGAGTGGGGCGGGGGAAGGCTGTGGGTCTCAGCTCCAAGCCACGGGGCCTCGGCCCAGAGGAAGGCCCACAGTACAGACCTCAGGCAGAGCCTTGCAGCGTGTTCCCTCGACAACCCCTGCTAGGGTCTCCTCTGGGTCAGACCTCCTGTGAGTGAGGGCGGGAGGACACAGGCGGTTCTTGTCTGCGGAACAGGTGTGCGAGGGGCTTGGGGCTTGGGGGAGGCGTGGTGAGCTCCCCAAACAAACCACAGCGCCGCCAGTACCACCAGCCTCTTCAATGCCCCCGATCCTTAACGAGGAGAGCAGACCGTCTCGGGTGAGAGGAGGTACATAACTGGGTAGAGAATCGGAAGGAGAGGTCGCGGGTTTCCGGAGCGTGATTTCCAGAAGTGACTGGGCAAGGAGAAGCCCAGGGGGGGTCTGCCTGAATTGAGCCGAGTTGATCATTGATAAAAGGAGATACGAGGGGGAGAGGTGGCGGAAATCCCCGCAGCCAAAGGGTGAAAAGACGCCGGCTCTGACGCCGCTCGGCCACAGGGTGGCAGTGTTGGCACGAGGCAGCTTGGTTGCGGCTCAGGCTGGGTGGAGGGTGTTTAAGGGCAGGCAGCCCAGGGGTTTTCAGAGGCGAGGTGCGGAGAAAGGCGTTCACAAGCCCGTCAGAGGCCAAGTTAGCTTGTGATTTCAGCACTGGCTGCACTGTGTTACGTATCTGCAGAGTCGATTCTTTTTAAACACAGGAGTAGAAATAAATGCCGATTTGCACATCACACAGGCTTGGCATAACGGCGGTTTAGGACCCTCTCAGGTGCAGGTCCCAAGCTGTCTTAGGCACAAATAGGGCTTCTTCCCTCACTAACTGAAAAGGCAAAGAGTAGATCAGCCTTCAGGTGAAGCTTACTACAGGGGACAAGGACCAGGCTCGCTCACCACCTCCACGGGGTCACCTCTGCACGGGCTATTTGCCCAGGCAGGTCACCTGTTGGGGTGAAGAGAGGGGCGCAGAGGCGTCCACACCCCTCTTCCAGCTTTAGGTCCTTGAGGGCAAGAGAATGCAAAGAGGAGTCTGGTTATTTCCGATTGGCCAGGACTCAGTCAGGTGATAACCCAGGATCCAGTCACTGTGGCTGGGGCAGTGATGCACAGACTGGCACTTGCCGTGGCTGGGGCCAGGGTGGAGGGCATCGGGCGGGGCAGACCACCAGAGAGGCATGAACTCACAGGGCAAGACGGGCACTCGGCAAAGAAGGGGTGAGGGGCGCTGCAGAGAGGTTTGTCCAATATCCGGACACAAACGCGCCGAACCTGCCCAGAGAAGAGGCACCGAGGGCCAGCCGCACGTGAAAAGATGCTCAACACCCTTAGTCATAAGGCAAAGTAAATCAAAGCCCCAGAAGATCCCACTTCACACCCACCGGGCCAGTTCTCGTAAAAAAAGAGACAAGGAGTGCTGGCGAGGATGTGGAGAAACTGAAGACCTGAGACGCTGCTGGCGGGAATGGACAGCGGTGCAGCTGCCGCGGTGGACAGCTTGGACGGGCCTCACAGTTAAGCATGAGTCATCGTGTGTCCCAGCAACTCCACTCCTGGGTACATACGGAAAACCTATGATCACACAAAAGCTTGCACATGGGTGTACACAACACCACTATTCGCGGTATTCAGATGGTGGGAACAACCCAAACATCCAAACTGATGAATGGATAAACACGATGTTGTCTATCCACACAACGGAATATTATTCAGCCACAAAAAAGGAATGAAGTCCTGGCACCTGGCACAACAGGAATGAACCTGGAAAACCTCAGGCTCAGCGAGAGAGGTCAGACGCTAAGGCCACGTATCGTGTGATTCCTTTTGTATCCAAGGTCCAGGACAGGCAAATCCATCGGGACAGAAAGTGGATTTGTGGCTTCCTGGTGCGAAGGGCTGTCAGAAGTGACCGCTAAATGGCTCAGGGTTTACCTGGAGGTTGAGTACATCCTGGAAGTAGATAGAGGTGATGAGAGAATAACCCTGTCAATAGACTAAAAACAAACAAACAAAAGAGCCCCTGAATTGATCACTTTGGGGTGATGGATTTTATTGCATGTGAACTATATATTGATTTAAATAAGGAACAAACAGCACACATACCCATTATGTGGAACCCAAGAAGGGCCAGGACATGCCTGAAGAAGAGAGTTGAGGACCTCCTTATCAGATACCCAGATGTGTTAAGAACTGCAGCGATCAAGACCGGGATGCCTGGGGTTTCACTGAAATCTGGCGCTGGCGATACCACGTTAGTGATGAGCCTCCATGAAAACACCCAGTGACATTCCACGGACGTCTGTGCGCCTCTCATTCCAGTGACCCACAAGGTGATAAATCATGCTGTCAGCGGCAAAGGAAAACCAGACAGGGGCTGTAAAGAGCAGCTTCTCGAAGTGGGGTCCGTGGCCTCCCGTGCCGAGCGTCTCTGGGGGTGTGAAGTGTCAGGACTGCGCTGTGAAGGTGATGACGATGGATGCTGCTCTGGTCAAGTTCATCCTTCTCAGTCCAGGCTCCCAGCTCCTTTGAAGATCATTCAGGAAGAGAGTAACCTTGCTATACTTCCTCAAGATGCAAAAAATTAGGATGCATATTTTCTCCAGCATATTGAAGGACTAAAGGATTTAGAACACTTTTAAAAAACTGAAAAGACATAATGATCCACGGATGTTGACAACCGACAGACATTTTGCTAAAGGGATGGACAAGACTTGGTGAAATTGTGGCCGCCAAAAGAACACTAGCGTTACCCTTCTAAGAAATGGGCTTCCCTGGTGGTTCAGATGGTAAAGAATTTGACTGCAATGGAGGAGACTCAGGTTCCATCCCTGGGTCAGGAAGATACCCTGGAGAAGGGAAGGACAACCCACGCCAGTATCCTTGCCTGGAGAATCCCATGGACAGAGGAGCCTGGCGGGCTACAGTCCATGGGATCACAAAGATGTGGAAATCAGCTTTTAAAATTTGTGTTTCCCACATCCCAAATTCCCTTGTCAAAATTTTGATAAGCCTGATGATGTCACAGGAATTTGGTGGGTTGGTTTTTTTTTTAATAAGTCTTTAAGGCCAGAATTTATTTCTACTTGTAAATGTTCAAGACACTTTAACAGGGCCCAAAGATGTTCAGGTTTAATAAAAGGTCATACTGAGGAGGTATCTGCTGGTTCCTCCGTTGCTAAAGGCTCAATTTAATCCTGGTTAATCACACACCCTGATAATTCTTCTAGTCAGTAGCAGAGATCTGTTCTGACTCCCAGCATCTTTCATAAATGGCCACCAGTCCACAAATGACGAAAAATGCAGTAGCAGAAATAATCATGAAATGTCTGCGGATTCTCCCTGGACATCCTTCCCGTGTTGTTCTTTGGAACCAGGCCCTCCGATGATCAGCTGGGGTAGCTGAGATCACACTGAATCTCATCTGGTATTAAAGGCAGCTCTTTCTCTATAGAAACCAGCAAAGACCCTTCAAGATAAAATGCCCACAGAAATGTCTTGCATCATCTAATTCCATGCATTCACTAGGAGAAAAGCTCAGATGCCAAATCCCTGGTCTTAGGCTAGGTTTTCAAGGCATTTTTTTCACTGAGTGCTTGATTTTGTAAATACAGTCATCAGAACAAGATTTCAAGGGCTCAGTCTTCGATTTACAATTGTATTCCAATTGTATTAGCTTTTGAAAGCAGAAGAAAATTTTCAAATGAACTCTCCGGATAATTATAAAGGTAATGACTGCTTTGCATGAAACATTTAAAAAAATCACATGGAGAAACTTCACAACTACCCTTGAGTCTGCTTAGCATGTTCTAATGATACTGACTCACATGTTCCAGTTTTTAAGTGCATTTTTATTTTAACATGAACAACTGCCATCACGGTACCCACAGTGAGATGCCCTTTTATCTAACTAAACATTATTTATAATGCGCCAGGGAGGACCATAAAAAGCTTTCCAAGACCAGATTCCTCAGCTGACAGATTCTAGCCAGTCAAAAACCTAAACATCTAAGAGTTCCCACTATACATGTCAAGTGATGACTCTACGGATGTCAAAAGATGCCTAAGTCCTTTGGGCATTTGAAGTATGACTGAAGCTGAGTATCTCGAATACATCTTCTAACACGCACAAGATGTAGCAAAAAGAGAAAGGCTGGATAAAAGGCAGTTTTAAATGTACACACTCTTGTCTGATATTTTCTCCACCTAGCCTCCAAATATTATTGTTAATGCAAAAGGCGTCACTGCTACACTTCCTTCAGTCAATTTGTTTCCGTTAAATACTCCTCAGAGGCTTTCACGCTGCTTTGTAAATACTGTGTGAACTTCAGAGCGTTGCCGGCCACAACGCGCAGCTCACCAGATCTCAGCTCCCCGACCAAGGATGGAACCCGCACCCTGGCAGAGGGATTGTGGCACTTTCATCCCGGGACCACAAGGGAAGCCCCAGCACTGCTGTCTTTTAAACTAACTAAAAGAAAAAGATTTTAATGTGAATATTTTAAAATGCTGTTTGCATTGAAAAGTGTCTGTGTTTTAAGAATCTGCTGTAGAAGAGACACAGATATAAAGAACAAACGTTTTGGACTCTGTGGGAGAAGGCGGGGGTGGGATGGTCTGAGAGAACAGCGCTGAAACATGTATATTACCACATGTAAAAGAGATGACCAGTGCAAAGTAGATGCAGGAAGCAGGGCGCTGAAAGCTGGTGCTCGGGACAACCCAGAGGGATGGGGTGGGCAGGGAGGTGGGGGGGTTCGGGAGTGGGGGACACGTGTGCACCCCCACATGTGGCTGATTCATGTCAATGTATGGCAAAAACCACCACAATATTGTAAGGAAATTAGCCTCTGATTAAAATTAATTAATTAAGAAACAACAACAAAAAAGAATCTGCTATGTTATTTTTTCAGCTTCAGCTGTTAGGGACATAGCCATATCCTTAATGAAAAAGAAGATGAAATGGTTAGTGGGGAATGGAACCCACACACAGCCTGTTACCCTCTTAGAGGTGACTGAAGATAGAGGAGGGGTCAATTCTGCTGCACTAATAACAGCAATTAATTTATTATAGCAGTTATACATAATTATTTTGGTGGAACCAGTGGTAAAGAACCCGCTTGCCAATGCAGGAGATGTAGGAACACAGGTTTGATCCCCGGGTGGGGAAGATCCCCTGGAAAAGAGAATGGCTACCCACTCCAGTATTCTTGCCTGGAGAATCCCATGGATGGAGGAGCCTGGCGGGCTATGGCCCATGGGTCGCAAAGAGTCAGACATGACTAAAGCAACTTAGCATGCATTTTATAATTATAATATTATATTTTATATAGACTTACCTCCAAAGTAATAATTTTTATTACTATTATAGCAATCATCATGCTTCCTATTTACTGAGGACTTTCCAGGTCAGCCTCTGCTAGAGGCTCTGAAAACAGGTGTCCTTAGCATCCCTGTTTATAGATGAGAGAACTGAGGTTAAATTACAAAGCAGATCAGCCAAAGTCATGCTACTGGTTAATTTGAACCCTAGCCCCATCTGATCCTGCCTATGGGTCTACAGCCCCTCAAAGAGAGAAATTCTGAGTCCCTCAGATGTTATAAAACAGGCAATGTAGATTATGTAACGTAACCATTTCCAAATTGGCCATGTTGTAGCATCCTGGGAAATCTGTTATCCATACAGAGTTCTGCTCAGAAGGCTGGGCATAAAGAACTGATGCTTTTGAACTGTGGTGTTGGAGAAGACTCTTGAGAGTCCCTTGGACTGCAAGGAGATCCAACCAGTCCATCCTAAAAGAAATCAGTCCTGAATATTCATTGGAAGGACTGGTGCTGAAGCTGAAGCTCCAATACTTGGCCACCTGATGGGAAGGACTGACCTTGGAAAAGACCCTGATGCTGGGAAAGATTGAGGGCAGGAGGAGAAGGCGACGACAGAGGATGAGATGGTTGGATGGCATCACCGACTTGATGGACATGAGTTTGAGCAAGCTCCGGGAGTTGGTGATGGACAGGGAGGCCTGGCGTGCTGCAGTCCATGGGATCACAAAGAATCAGACATGACTGAGCCACTGAACAAGAACGACACAGGGTTCTGGGTCCATCCCCTGTAGCTCCAGCGGGCCCAGGCTGAGACAGAACCGGGGGTGCTGGTTCATACACGTGCCGTCTACCCGGGATGCTGATGCAGTCAGTCCACACGTGGGCTGACGTCAGGAACTGAGGCTGCCAGTGTGGGCAGAGGGTGAACGAGTTATGAGCCTGACAAGCAACATCCGTGGCCAAAGACCACTCCCCGAGCACAGTGCATCTTCCTCCAGCTGGCAGAGCACATTCTCCCCACCAAGTCACACGGCCGTGGTACCCTGCTATCCATCCCACTTACCAACGGGAGCCCGATCCGGCCACACACAAGTTACAGATGGGGTTGGGTCTTCCCCAGTCTCCACCGTCTCCCCTCCCATGCTGGCTGCAAAGAGGGTTTTCAGCTCTAGCTCGTGTCAGTGTAGAGCGGGCGCAGAGGCGACGTGATGACAAGCTTTCTCTCCAGGGAGCTCAGTCTTTGACTTCCTCACCCCGGCCACCTTTTCAATCTTATTTACAGGAAGAATTATTTTCCCAAGAGTAACAGCGAACTAGGCCCTGTTCTAAGCACTTTATACAGACGGGTCTCATTTAGTTCCAACCACAACCCTGCAAAGCCAAGACTACGTCCGTCTCCATTTTATAGATGAGAAAACTACGGCTCAGAGAGGTTAAGCAACTTGCCCAAGGACACACAGCTACTAAGTGGAGGAGGCAACCAACAATCTGACCTCAGAGCCTTGACTCTCGAAGGCTGTGCTTCATGGGCGTTCCCTCATCCCCTTATATGTGGCACCACACATTCGTGGCATATTCTGTTCCAAAATGGGATGTACAGACCCCAGCGGCTGTGTGAGATCCACTGTGGAAAGAAACTTCACGGGAGACAGAGGACAGCTGTGAGCCACTTACTGGGCAGCTGCCGCGTCGCAGGACTGTTTCAGCCGCTTGGACCACAGCAGTGAGCCAGCCGGACAAAACCCCTGGCCGCCCGGAGTGGAGAGGCTTGTGGGGGAAACAGAGAGTGAGGAGAGACGGAGAGGGTGAAAGAATACAAGGCAGGAGCTGCTGGAGGCCAGGGAGGGAGTCTCTGGAGGACAAGCATTGTGGGCGGAGGGAACGGCAGGTGCAAAGGCCCTGAGGCAGGACCGCGTGCGCACAAGCCCAGGGGGCAGGTCAGCTGGTCTGGGCAGAGAGAGCCAGGGGCGGCGGGGGTGAGGCCGGCCTGCAGACCACCCAGGGGCTCTGCAGCTGCCTCTGGGGAAGACGGGAGCCAGGGATATGGAGAGCGCGGCAGGGCTGTGACTCCCAGTGGCCGCGACCTGCTGGCTACTGGAGGAGGCTGGGTTGGGGGAGGGTGGGCCCGGGGAGGCTGCGGCCAGGACGCAGGCGGTGGCCTCGGGCAGGCTTCAGATCTCGGGCAGCCTCCTCTGGACTCGCCCCCTCCCCGCCACCTTCCTGCACCCCAGCCCAGGCAAATGATCGCTCAGAAAGCCCTGCCAGCGCCCCCCCGGGAAAGGCCCGGCCTAGCGGAAAGAGACGTTCAGAAACCGCCAACCCTACAATTACCGATAAGATGGATTCTTCTCCCTGACAGGGTGCAGGAGATACGGAGCCTGTTATTACCAGGCCTAATTACAGCGTCTCGGGCTGCAGCACTCGCTGCGAGAGAAATACCAGCGGCCTGCAAAGCGGGGCTCAGCGCTCCCTCCTCCCTGCTGCCAGAAGCACTCAATCTGCCCGAAATAATTACACATCTTCTCCCCCAAGAGGCTGGAGACAGGCCTGCTCCTTCTCCAGGGGCTGGAAATTCAGAACCTGCCTCTGCAGTTGTTGGCAGGCACCTTGGATGCTCACATCAGGGCCGTAGGCGGCTCGGGTCTCTCTGGGTCTGGGCCTCTGCAGGTCCGAATGCTGTTCTGTGCTGGGCGGGGGTCTCCGCTTCCTTGTCCGTTAAATGGTTTTGTGATACCTGTCATGTGCAGAGTGGGTGATGGATGCCCCAAGGCAAGGGCTGGTTCAGTTCAGTCGCTCAGTTGTATCCAATTCCTTGCGACCCCACGGACTGCAGCACGCCAGGCTTCCCTGTCCATCACCAACTCCCGGAGTTTAGTCAAACTCATGTCCATCAAGTCGGTGATGCCATCCAACCATCTCATCCTCTGTCACCCTCTTCTTCTCTGCCTTCAATCTTTCCCAGCATCAGGGTCTTTTCTAATGAGTCAGCTTTTCGCATCAGGTGGCTAAAGGATTGGAGTTTCAGCTTCAGCATCAGTCCTTCCAGCGAATATTCAGGACTGATCTTTAGGATGGACTGGTTGGATCTCCTATTGTGCCATGGGGGTCACTTTTTAAGAGGTGAAGGGGTTCTGTGTACGGAACGTCTACTGGGTGCTGGACGTACCATGCTGAGTTCGATTCTGCTGAATGAGTGGGTTTCTCTTAATGACATCTCACGCCCAACCTGGAAAAGGGGGGGCTTCTGTTCCTAGCAGACGGAAGAGGAAGCCGAGGCCCCACAAGAGCGGGCCGTCTTCCCAGAGTCACGGTCACAGCAGTCACAGCAGCCTGGCGGGCTGCAGAGCGACCTGCCTGGACACGGGGCTGGCGGCGGCCTTGGGTGGGCTCCTCGCTGACCTTGGAGCTTCCTGGCCGGATGGTGACAGTGGGCGGGTCCCTGTTCTTGACCCCGAGGGCTCCTTGGGGAGCCTGGTGCCTGCCTCTGCTCAGCACCCTCCACGGCCACAAGCCGAGAGAGGAGACCTCAGGCGGGGAGTCCTGAGACCGCCCGCTGGTTCACACACCACCGCCGCGTAGGACTCTCCCAGCTCATTTCCACCATGACGCTCCACTTTCAGTACGTGAGTCCAGGGTGGTTAGTGTGGGTTTTTAAGAGAGTCTATCAACTCTCCACTTGTTTAAGTGTGTTAAAAAAAAAAAAAAATAGAGTGTGCTTAAAGAAAGGTCAGTCCAAGGACAAGTGCTCCAGAATATGGCAAAAATGGGGAGGGGCCAGGCAGCTCGGGCCCACTCAGGAGAGCCTGGGAAAACTGGGAAACCCTCCCCCACGGGCGCCGGCTCACACACAGAATCGTCACTCCTGGTCCCTGGAGCTGAACCGTGGCCCAGCGGGCCCTGTGGCGTCTTCTGCTGGGGTCTCAGCCTCAGTTTCCCCCCGGGGAGAGGACAGACCATCGGAGTGCTTCCATCTCAGCCTCTCTGAAACCTGGGCCTGGGTCCCAGACCGGACTCCGGTCCCCCCCACCTCCCAGATCCACGGCTAAGTGAGATGTCAGCACGCCGTGGCCCCGCTCTGGCTGATGGGCTAATGAGGGGGCGCCTGACAGCCGCGGAGACCTGACGTGTCTATTTTCAGGAAACGGAACACCTGGTTCCAGGCCCGGTCCCTCTCCCCGCACCACCTGCCCGGCCGCCGCGCTCCCCGCCGTCTGTGCCTGACGGATCGCCCTCCTGATATCTTTATTATCGCTTTGAAAAGACGCCGTGGGGGCTCCTGAGCCACCATCCTTTTCCTGGAAAAATGCTCCCTCCAGGGCGTTCCGATGTCAGCAGGTTAAGGCGCTGACACCACCAGCAGTCCCTGGCCAGAAGCTCCCCCTGTCACTCGGATGGGTCCATAAATAACGCCCCGCCCCTGGGAGCACCCCCACCCTCCCAGGGAGCTGCAGACGCGCTGGGGGCGCTGCCGTGGCCACACTTCCTGCCAGAGGTCGGCCGCTGCTTAGACAAGTTTCAGGAAATAAGGGTTTCCGGAGAAAACAATCAATAAGTAAATTCAAGGCCCATGGGGGTGTACACAGCCTCCAAAGACCCAGTTTGAATTCAGTTCTTTCCCACTGTTTTTGCAAAAGTGCCTCGGAGGACGTGAGCAACCGTTCACTAACTCACTCATTCATTCATTCCAAAGCACTGCTGGTCTACCAGACAAACGACCTGCTTTGTTTCAGAAATGAATGGCAAGGAAATAAAAGGGGGGATATGTTACAAATTCAAAGACCCATAAGAGACGTATAAACCAAGAGGAATGTGTGAGTCTTGTGTGGACCCTGGTTTGGTTAAATGAGGTGTGGGGAGAGGAAGGCACCCACCATGAGCGGGAAGAAGCAGATACACTCTAAGTTGGAAAATACTAAGGAATTACTGTCATTCTTCAGACACAATAATGGTTTTGCGGTTACTTTTTAAAATTCCTATCTGTAAAGTCTGGGGTTTTCTTTCCTTGAAATTATTCCAGGTAACCCCCTGACTCCTAACCCCCCACAACACACAAACACACACATATTCGACTTTAGGATGAAATAAGATCAGCAAGTTTGATGACGTTTGACTCTGGTGAGGTGTGAGACGGGACGTGATTGCGTCACGATTATGCCATCTCTCCAATTCTGACCACTCTTAACACATAATACGTGATATTGTTACATGTGGAAATCACGTATGTGCAACCGCCATATAACTTACCACATGATACAACTTTATATTACGACCACACATATGGTATCATATACTAGATGCAACATTGTAACATGTATAGATATGACATAATACATTTTATAACACTAGATAGAATGAACATGGTACTCAATGTGTTACCTATTACTATATTTGAATGTAACAACCTCAGGGAGGTATTAACTGATGAGCTTCTTTTGTTTATTTTCTTTTTGCCTCACCACGTAGCTTGTGGGATCTTAGTTCCCCAACCAGGGACTGAACCCGGGCCCTCGGCAGTGAGAGCGCAGAGGCTTAACCTCTGGAGCCTTAACCAGCAGGGAATTCCCAACTTACGGCTTCAGTTGAGATACGGTGGACATAAACCCTGTGCAAGTTTGAGATGCACCAGTGCTGATCCGGGTACATTCCCATTCTGCAGCAGGACTCTAACATGACTGATCTTTGCCAACACTTCTATCACAACACGTTGGAGAAGGGAATGGCAGCCCACTCCAGTACTCTTGCCTGGAGAATCCCATGGACAGAGGAGCCTGGTGGGCTACAGTGCATGGGGTCGCAGAGAGATGGACACGACTGAAGCGACTTAGCACACACACGTGTTGACTAAAACCACCAGTCTGCCGCGCATCGGGCTTCCCTGACGGCTCAGACGGTACAGAATCTGCCTGCAGTGCAGGGTTCGATCCCTGGGTCGGGAGATCCCCTGTGTGTCAACTCTCAGGTCTTATTTACCCACTGGTTGCAAGTTTGTACCTTAAACAACATCTCCTGTTCCCCCGCCTGCAGCCCCTGGTAACCACCTCTCTACTCTCTCTTTTTATGCGTCAGGCTTTTTTAGATTCCACGTATAAATGACATCTCAGTGTCTGTCCTTCTCTAGCTGGCTTCTCTCCCTTGGCATAAAGTCCTCCAGGGCCATCCACGCTGTTGCAACGGCAAGGTTCCCCTGTTTCTCGTGGCTTGAGAGTATTTCGCTGGACACACATTGCCTTAAACTGCAGCTGGTCCCCCCAACACTTTCTCCATCTCCCTGTTTTATTTCTAACTGTTGTTATCAGTTAGAAATCAATTAAGTCCATATTTGATAAGGAGATCAAATAAGTCCATTCTAAAGGAAATCAACCCTGAATATTCATTGGAAGGGCTGATGCTGAAGCTGAAGCTCCAATCCTTTGGCCACCTGACACAAAGACCCAAGTCATTGTAAAAGACCCTGATGCTAGGAAAGATTGAGGGCAGGAGGAGAAGTGGGCAGCAGAGAATGAGAGAAATAGCACCGCTGATTGAATGGACATGAACCTGAGCAAACTCCAGGAGACAGTGGACAACGGAGGAGCCTAGCGTGCTACAGTCCATGGGGTTGCAAAGATTGGACACAACTGCATGACTAACCAATAGTTGTCATATCTGATGTTAAATGATACCGCAAATGGGGCTCTCTATCCTGCAGGTACAGAGCGGCAGCGAAGGTTATCAAGTCTGTTCACTCCCGGCATCTTACAGGCCTCCAGTGAGCAGAGCTCCACTCTGCGTAATTAACACAGGCCGGTTCACACAGACACGGCTGCCTCCCCGCTCTCAGCAGGCTTCAGCTCCACACCGTCCTCCTCTCACGTCGGCTGACTCCTCACAGAGGAGTTTCACAGGAAAGTCTGGGGGGAACGGCATTCAGCATCTCCCTCCCCACTGAGCCTTCCCCCCGCCCACCCCACAGCCACGGGTGTGACTTGTCTCTTCGCCAGCCCCAGCACCAGCAACTTGCATGTGAGGTCCCCGGGCTTAGGGACATTCCTTTCATGAAGAGAGAAGCGAACCAGAAGCAAACCCATAAATAATTTCAGTAACTGCAGGTGGGGATGAGAGACGTAAAAAGAAGGGAAACCAGATTTGGAATGGAGAACACGGGGGACGCACTTTATGCCAAGCAGCCAGGACAGTGTCTTGAGCACAGGACTTTGGAAGGGAGGTTGGCAGAGGACAAGGCAGGAGTACCCAGGCTGGTAGAGGCGGGTGCAGAGGCCCGGGAACTGGACGAGCCCAGCACATGTGGGGTCAGACAGAGACCTGACGCTGAGGAGCGGAGGGGCAGCGTCACCCGCGCTGGAGGGGGGTGCCAGCTGCCAGGGAGGAGGTGCACTTGCTCTTCTCGTGGACCAGAGACGCCAAGGCTCACAGTTGCCATGGAGATGGTCCCTGGCCTGGGGGAGCAGCCAGCATCCTAGTCCTGTGTCCTGCTCAGCACCCCCTTCTCCAGCCTGGGCCTCAGTTTCCACGGCTGTGGTTTCAGTCCCGTGGGTACACCAATGGCATCCGTGGTCCTAAGGGGCAGTGAGGGACCCTCTAGTCAAATCACCTGGAATTCTTTTCTCCAGGAAGGCCAGATGACGTGGGTCTTTAAAGGCACCTACTTCCCCGTGTCTCCTACCCACATTCACTGCCCCAAAGGCAGGAAGCTCTTCTGTTTGAAAAGCTGTGAGTTTCGGATAAGAACGTAGAGGCCTGAGTGGCCTTTGGGAACATTTCCTGTGTCCTCAGGTCAGGTGGCCAGGAGCGTGTGACGGGCTTGGCCCTCGTCCACTCTGCGCTTCACTTGTGCGGTCTCAGACAGGGATACGTCTACCCCGACAACCACCAGAACGCAGGACAGGAGTCGTTGACCCTCCTTGCTGTTTCAGCTCTGACAGCATCACTTCCATTGCCAGGGCCCACTGGCACGGGCGTCGCCCCCAGCTCCAGATGACGGAGCCCCCTTCACCCTGGCTCAGCTGGAAGACCCTCTGTGCCCAGTGACGCTGTATTTAGCAGAAAACTCCTTGAAAGAAACCACTACACATAGGTTCAAATAACCAAAGAAACCAAATTTAAAGAACGAAAGGAAAGCATGATGACAATGAATCAACACAAAGTTTACTGATTAGGAGATATAAATTATAGGGGAAAATAAAAATCAAACTGTGGAGATGGAGAGAACAATATTCAAAATGAAAAAGAATATCCCCTGGAAGACTTCAATAGGAGATTTGAGATGGCAGAAAAATCCGGTGAACTTGAGGATGCATCAACAGAAATTATCCCATCTGAAGAACTGAGAGCAAAAGAGAATGAAGAAAAACGAAGTGTGTCTCAGAGACCCACAGGCGATATGAAGCACGTCGGCATACATGTAACAGGAGCACCAAGAGAAGCAAAGAGGGAAGCAGGAACATTTTTTGGAAAGAACAACGGCCAAAACGTCCCAAATTTAGTGGAAAACGTTGAACCACACATCCAACAAACTCAGCAAACTCCAAGTTGGAAATACACAAAAATATTCACACACAGACACGTCACACTAAAGCTGCTGAAAGAAAAGGAGAAAGCAAGAATCTCGAAAACAGTAGGAGTGAAATGACTCTTTATGTGCAGAGGCGTAACAGTAAGTGAATGGCTGACTTCTCACCAGAAATGACGGAAACCACAGGCAGTGGTATGCCATACTCCAAGTGATGAGAGAAAAATGTTGTCAGCCAAAATTTACTATCACCAGCAAAACTATCCTTCAATAATTAAGGCAAAATTAAGACATTCCCAGATAAGCAAAAACTGACAGAATTCACTGCTGACTGGCTTATCTTAAAATAAATTCTGAAAGAAATCTTCCAGGCTGAAACTAAATGACTCCATAGACTGATTCATATCCACAGGAAGAAAAGAAAAAAAAAAAAACACTAGAAATAGTAAATACATAATTTAATAAAGGACTCTATTAGCAAATATAGCTCATGTCATCTTTTACTGCCTTCGAAATACATAATATTGTATTCTTGGGTTTACAACATATATAGACATAATATCTATGGGGAAGAGAACAGTTTTACTGGAGCAAATCTTCTATATTTTAGTAGTATTAAGTCTGTATTAATTTGAAGGAGATGATTTTAAGTTAAGATGCATATTAATATCCCTCAGTTCAGTTTAGTTCAGTCGCTCAGTCATGTCCGACTCTTTGCAACCCCATGAATCGCAGCACACCAGGCCTCCCTGTCCGTCACCAACTCCCGGAGTTTACTCAAATTCATGTCCATTGAGTCGGTGATGCCATCCAGCCATCTCATCCTCTGTCATCCCCTTCTCCTCCTGCCCCCAATCCCTCCCAGCATCAGGGTCTTTTCCAATGAGTCAACTCTTCATATGAGGTGGCCAAAGTATAGAGCAAGCATTAAAATAACTCAAAAATATAGAGGAAAAATGTACAGAAAACTTAAAAACATACACTAAGAAATATTTACTTAACACAAATGACAGTGGTCAAGGAAAACAGAGAAACAAGGAAGATAAGAGACATGGAAAACAAACAGCAAAATGGCAAATGTAAATCTAACTGTACTGATAATCATACTAAATGCGAATGGCTTAAACATCCCAACCTAAAGACAGAGATTGTCAGACTGGATAAAAAGGTGAGATCCAATTATTAACTGTTGACAAGAGACAAGTGTTAGATGCAAAGAGAGAAAAAAGTTGAAAGAAAAAGGATGGACATATATACACCATAGAAACAGCAGTCCAGAAAGCTAGAGGAACTATATTAAAATGAGACTAAATAGACTTAAAGTCAAGAAAGGAAATTCGTAGCTGTAAATAGATTTAGAAAGAGGAAAGGTCTCAAATCAATAATCTAGTCGACTTTAAGATGATGATAAAAGAACAAACTCTTCTAAAGTAGGCAGAAGGAAGGAAATAATAAAGGTTAAAAAAGAGATTAATGAAGTAGAGGACAGAAAAACAGTAGAGAAAAGCAATGACACCAAAAGTTGGTTCTCTGGAAAGAAAAAAAAATCAACAAAATTGACAACCTGCTAGACTGACGGACCAGAAGAAAATAGAGAAGGACCCAGTTACTAGAGTCGGAAGTGAAAGGGGGGGCGCTTCCCTGGCGACTGAGGGATGACGGATCTGCCTGCCGATGCAGGACGCAGGCAGGCCCCTGGTCCAGGAGGGTCCCACGCGCCGTAGAGCAACTGAGCCCGTGGGCCAGCACCAGCGGGCCGGTGCTCTCGGGCAGAGCTTGGGAGCCAGGACTGCCGAAGCCCGAACGCCCCGGGGCCCGCGATGTGCAGCAAGATGCGCGGCAACAGAAGCCTGCGCACCCGGAGACCGGGCCCCGCCTGCCGCAACGAGAGACAGACCTCCTGCGGCAGCGAGAACCCAGCACGGCCAGGAGCAAGTGAACAAATAATTTAGAAGTTAAGGGCTCCTGTTTAAAAAAAAGAGGGGACATTCCTACCAACCGCACAGAAATAAAATGGAGCAGCATGAATCTTTGTATACCAGCAAACGAGATGACTTAAACAGCAGAGGCTGGCTAAATGAAGCTGTGAGGTGGGCGGGGCGGGGGGCGCTGGCGCGGGCAGGGAATGGGCACAGTTTCCCAAGAGAACCCCACTCACCCCATCCCAGGGAGTGTGGGGGGAGCCCTGGAGACCTCGGGTCTCTCCCAGGCTTTGCCAGAAACGAGCTGGGTCCTGTTAAGTTCTCCCCACCTGCTTAGCCTCAGTTTACCCCTGTTTCAGATGACCATGTTGCTGGACCAGATGAAACCGTCCCAAAGTGTGAGCTTACACCATGGATGGGATGACAACGCTTCATTAAAGACTCCCAAATTCCAAAGTGGAAATCCAAATCTTTTTAGTTCTTTCGATTATCTTACACACATGAAAAAAAGTGTCAGCCTGCTGCTAGATGTCCCAGCTTCCCTCTGACATTTGCTGGTCTGTGTGGAAGAGAAAGCAGTAGGTCTCGAGGACAGCGTCCCCACCAACAACAGGACCGCACCAGGATTCAGCAGCCTTGCTCTGTTCCCGCGTCGCATGGCTACCTTCCGCTGATACCAGGTGGTGGGATATAGTTTTCATTTACGTAGAAAAGTTGATTTTAAAAATAACCTAAGAGAAAAAAAAATCACACTGTACGATGGTGTACATCGCATGCTTTTGGATTGTCTTTAAAATGGGGAAAGTACATCAAATACATACTTTGTATTGTATTTCCTGACGTAGAATAATAGCCTTGGCCCAAGGGGCGGGGCGGGGTAGTGGGAGACGGCGGCCGGAGGCAGGCTCACCCCAGAGCGCTCATGAAACTTTTTGATTTTTGAACCATGTGAACGTAACTCAGGTCCCCCCACAAAAATTAAATGAAAAAATAAATTTAAAATTAAGACAAGCGTGAAATAAATTATAGTGATGCTCACTCACAGGGCAAAAATCTCCAAGGTGGCGCCCACACGGCTGAGGCTGGAGAGTTGCCGTGTTGGCTGGCCAGGGGCGGTGGTCCCGTCCAGCTCTGGCCACCGTGGTGGGGTCAGAATACTGGCCCACGGCCCGGACCCCACTCCACTGGCTCTGGGTCCCGCAGGGAGGCCTGGGCAAGGCTCCTTGGCACGATGTTCTGTCTGTCTGGAGACGGGTCGGCTTGCACCTGTCCCGGCCAGGCACTCCCTGCCGTCCGCACGCCCAGACCCCCAGGCCCCCAAGCCCTGGGCAGCGACTCGCCAACATTCGACATGAGATCCCGTCCAGGGCAGCCTGCCTCCTCCCTCAGAGTCTGTTCTCAAGTTCACCCCAGAAGGCAGTGACAGCAAACTCAGCCCTGCCCCTCCCCTGTGCCAGGCACAGCATCAGTCAGCGCCATGCCATCACCCTCACCACTGGCATCATCACCTCCATCCGTGGGGTCACCACCTTCATCAACAGCACCATCACCGTCATTACTAACATCGGCACCGTCATCAGCCCGTGTCCAGGTGAGGACACGGATGTAGGTTCAATAGCGAACCTGAGGACACATGTCTGCAAAGGCAGAGCCCGCATTTGAACCTCGGCCACGGGACGCTGAATCCAGAGATCCTAACCACTACAGAGCCGGCTGCAGAGGCCAAGGCTCTAACAGGGCCTTGACTCTCAGCCCCTGGAGTACAAATGGGACAAGGAGGCCCGGAGCGGGAGGGCCCGGCCCAAAGTCACACTGCGAGTCAGCGACGGCCGGGACACACAGGAAGTCAGAACGCAGCCCTGGGTGACGGGATCCCGCAGAAAGGAAGGGCTGGTCCACACGGGTGCTGTCTGCGCACCTGCCTCCTTTGGGGTGGGGGGGAGTGTGTGTGTGCGCCCACACACGCAGCCCCACGACTGAGCCCAGATTTCCAGCTCAGCAGTTCCACCGCCAACTGTCCACTCCCCACTCCACCCCGAGCCCCGGCCACGCAGCCTCCACCCCATTGTTCCCGTCTCACCTAAAAGAACAGACGCATTTTTCTGCTGGCCACACCTCGCCCCCTGCTACAATCCATGGAGGGAGTGGGGGGATGGAAAAGAAAAGGCAGAGGCAGGCAGGAGATCTGGGCTGGAAGGTGGCAGCAAGGGAGCCCCCGCCGGGCAGTGAGAGGGGCTGAGGCCGGGGGTCTCCTGGACTCGGGTTGGGCCTCGGAGCCTCAGTCTCCTCCTCTGTAAATGGGGTTCCCAAACGTCCGGGACGTACCTGCCGTCAGGGTGACGCAGACTTCTGTCAAACGGCCTAGCTCAGCGCCTAAGACAGCCTGGGTGCTAATGTAGGTGACTCTCTTTTTCCCGTCCCTCAGTTTCCTCATCTGGAAAACGAAGTGGGGGGTAACAGCAACCCCATTTATGACATCTGTCAGGAGAAGGAAATGCATTAATGGCGGTAAAGCGCATGGTAGGTGACATCTGTGTGGTGTGATCATGCGTGCTGACGGACCACCTTCAAACTGGGACGATTCACAGGGTCCCGCTTGGGCTCAAACTGCCCTAGTTTAGAGGAAAAACTACACAGGCCCTCTAATAAATCAAGCAATACGCTCAGACGCTCAGTTGTGTCCGATCCTTTGTGACCCCACGGACTGCAGCCCACCAGACTCTGTCAATAGCATGCTCCAGGCAAGAATACTGGAGTGGGCTGCCATTTCCTTCTCCAGGGGATCTTCCCGACCCAGGGATCGAACCCGGGTCTCCTGCATTGCAGGTGGATTCTTTACCAACTAAGCCAGCAGGGAAGCCCAATCAAAATGTTAAATAAAGACACAGGGACTCTAGCAGAGTCGTGCTCTCCCAGAGTTGGTCCCCTGTCGGCTCTCCTCCACTGGCCTCTGTCTCTCCTGGGCGGGCTGCCCCTCGCAGAGGGCCAGGATCCTGGGGCGGCTGGGGGCATGTCTGAGCCCCACCACCATGGCATCCCTCTTAGCCCAGGGGTCATTCTCGGGAACGGTCCCTCAGCCCACGGCGTGGCCCTCCGTTTCTGTCTCAGGCTGTGATTCCCTCCCTTGCACCGTTTTTGTGCTGGTAGAAAAGGCAGACCTCTGGAAACGATCCAGAACGATGGCCCCGTTTGGCCAACTCCAGCTTCTTCCTGTTGCCGCAGGCTTGCACACGCTTCCCACTGCTTCTCAGTCTGGTGGGCTCCAACACACCCTTCAAAGGCCAGCTCAAATGGCCCCTCCTAAGGAAAACCTTCTCCTGCCTCCTGAAGGATATCACCAACCCCTTCTCCAGGCTCCCTCACTGCTCTGAGATCCGTCACGGACAGGCTTTCTGACCCACGGAAAGTCTCGTAGCCTCTGTGCCTCAGTTTCCTCATCTGCAAAATGGGAATGAGAAGAACAAGAGTCTCCAGGGCTGTTGTGAGAATTACACGAGACCATATGCGTAAAGCGCTTAGAAACACCCTGGGATATGGTGAACCCGTGACTTCTCATTATCGTATTTTATTAATTATGGTCCTCGGACTCATCACAGCCCTCACCACCTCACACCGTCAGTGATGGCTTTTCTGTCTCCCTAACGAGATGGGGAACACTTCTGGTTAGAAGCTGAGGGTCTGGCCCTGGATCCTCAGCTGAGAGCACTGGATGAGCAGAAAATAGGTCCACACGAATGAAGTAAATAATCCGATCTGTTGGGCTGGGGAGGAACCGTTCGGGGCTGCAAACGGGCACAAACCCGTCAAGACCCTTGTGCAGATAGGAGGACCAAGGCCAGGGACGGTGGGCCCCAGGAAGGATGGACCCCAGGAGGGCGGACCCCAGGGAGGGCGGACCCCAGGGACGGCAGGCCCCAGGAAGGATGGACCCCAGGAGGGCGGGCCCCAGGGAGGATGGACCCCAGGAGGGCGGGCCCCAGGAAGGATGGACCCCAGGAGGGCGGGCCCCAGGGAGGGCAGACCCCAGGGAGGGCGGGCCCAGGCAAGTGAGTGGGGTCAGAATCTGGGAGGGGTGGGTGATGCCGCCTGGTGCTTCAGACGCCCAGGCAGCGGGCCGCCTGGTCCCCACTGTTTGGACAGATGGCCATCTCCCCGGCCAAGGTTAATGCGATTCCCATTGTCTGAGAGCTAGACCCGCCCGACAGTAACAGGATCCTCAGTGTTTTCCCCAGGTTGGGGAGAGAGAGGCGGGCGGGCGGGCTGGGTAATGCTCAGAGCCCTTTAAGGAGGCCGGGGCCCTCATTCTGCCCTTTTCATGGATGGGACAGCGGAGTCTGAGATACACTGGCAAAAGGGGACTGCTTCCCAGGATCCCCCTGAGAAAAGGGGGATCCCCAAGTGCACAGGTCACGCTGCCTGCTGTAGGAATGCCACTAAGAAACAGCCCTAAAACGTAAGCCCTTCTCCAGTGAAAACCTGGGTGTTAGCAGTGGCTGTGTTTCAATGGTCTGCCCCATTTCTCGGATGGGGAAACTGGGGAGCCAAGAGGTTTCCTGGCGTGGCAGCTGGTGGAGAAGAGAGAGGAGCCCGGGAGACTCTGACTCCAAACCTTCCATCCCACCCCACCTTTCCATCCACTGCGTGGCGAGAGGCCACCTAGCCCCGTGTGTCCGTGAATCTCTGGCTTCCTCTGTGGCCCACAGCCTAGTCCTGGGGAGAGCCCATCTCCTTCCCTCTGCAGGCAGGGCTGGAACGAGGGCATCTGCGCTCAGAAAGGCCCAGGCTATGCAGGGTCCGGCCCGGCGCCCCTACAGCCGAGGCTGGGGGCAGCTGCTCGCTCCTGCCTGAGTGGCCACCCCCCCAGGTGGACACGTGGGTCAGGGCCAAGTCCAGCCACCGCCCCACTTACATGCCTCTCCCACTGGGGAGCTCAGGATCGGCCCCAGCCCTGCCCTCTGCCCGCTCCACTCGCTCCAGAACAGCCCTGCAGAAGCTGGCCGGCAGGACCGGATCCCTGCGGGCTCTGAGTGCCAGGAGAAATTTGAGCTTCGGCTCCAGCACAGAGGCGAGGCACGCAAGGCAGGAGCCCAGTCGTGGAGGGGGTTTTTAGGAAGGACATCCCAGCAGCTGAGCTGAGGATGGGGGCACCTCCAGGAGGCAGAGGGGCCAGACCCGAGGCTGGGCCGGGGGCCCGCACGCCAGAGAGGAGACCGGGCTAGAGCAAGCCACATGATGCAGAATGCTGCAGACCAGGGGAGAGGGTCTGGCTTCCCAGAGGCCCTACCCTTTGCACCCCCACCCCGGCCAGGCCTCCTGAAGGCGGCTTCCTCTCGTCCATTCAGATGGAGCTGCAGTGAGGTGAACCTTAACAGGGCCGAGAACCATGACCCACACAGTCAGCCCCAGGAATAACCGTCACTGCTGTTCCTCTTGTTTCCCGGGCTTTATTCCCTGTTCCCGGGCTGAAAAAGCAGGCTCGGCACCCAGGCAATGAGGGGCATGGGGGGGCTGGGGGTGGGCAGGCCCCTCCGAGGCAGCTGGGGGCCCCAGTCTCCGGCTCAGGCAGGAATTACCATCACAAGCCACTGATGAGCTCACCCAGTCACCCTGCTCACAATACACAATCAGCCCATAAATCCCGGGATGCTGGGAGCCAGGCGGGCATTTGAATATGAAAGGGTGGGAAAGAAAGCAGGTCCCGGGGGCTGCGCGGGGGAGGGCGGCGGGGGCTGGGCTCGGCCAGGCTGGGTGCGGGCCACACACTCACCTCTCCCTGGGGAGGCGCACACACGGGGGTGTACACACACACACGCACGCACATGCACACGCATGCACACGTGCAGATGCACATCAGAGCAAACACGCACACACACAACCCTGTTTTGCCTCTGCGCCTCAGAGAAACAGCAATAATCTTCCACACAACTGTGTGCGGCGCCTGGATGACGTTTATGCCACAACCTCGAGGGTCAAGACGCTTTGAAAAGACTTTCCGATATCTCCAATTCATTTCTGAGGTCTCCTCTGACAGAAGCTGAGCTGCAGTCAGTGTGGGGACATCCCCCCTCCCCCACGAGCCCAGAGATGGGCACGCTTCAGTCGGGCGCTGTCTTGAGAGGACCCCCGGCCCACCTCCAGGCCCCGCCGGCCAGCAGCTCTCTCGAACGGCTATGTGCCTGCTCCCCGCCAGGCCAGCCCTCTGCACCAGAGACCCTGCAGCCACTGCTCCCATGGGGCAGCAGGCCAGGTGCCGTCTGGTACAGGGCCCATCAGCCCCCCTAGAGCTGGGGGCCCGGCCTCCCCGAGGGGGGAAACCCCACTGAGGGTTAGAGCGGCTGCTGGCAGCTCCGGCTCCCTAAGCGTGTGCATCGCTGCTTCCACGGGGCCCACCGCAGGGCCAGGACCCACAGCCAGGAGGCCCACATGCCCCGCCACCAGCCTCCCCGCCCTTGGATTCTGCCTTCCCCACTTCATCTTCTGAGAACCAGAGGGTTGGGCAAACCCATCTCCAAATCCAGGGCCCCCCGCGGCCTCAACCTCGGCGTGGAGGTTGGACAAGTCTGTGGGGCTGACAGGCTCTGGGGGCCAGCAGGTGAGTAAGGAGAGCCAGCTCCAGGGAGAGTAGGGTTCCTGTGGTCTCAGGAACATGGCTGCAGCACACGCCGCAGGTGGGCATTCGAGGTGAGCTCCCAGATCAAACTCAAAACTCCTGTACATCGAGGGAACCGTCCATGACCCAAAAAGGCAGACTGCCTAATGGGAGGAGACGTTTGCAAATCACATACGTGAAAAGGGGCTAATATCCAAACTATGGAAGAGCTCAACAAGTCAACAGCAAAACACAGAACAACCCGATTAAAAAGTGGCAGAGGATCTGCATGCGCCCAAAGAAGACTCACAGGTACACGAAAAGACGGCCAGTATCGCTGACTGTCAGCGAAATGCAAAAGAAAACCACAGCGAGATATCGCCTCACACCTGTTAGAACCACTATCGTCAAAAGGTGAACAGCACGTGTGGGAGAGTGTGGAGAAAAGAGAGGCTTCCTGCACTGTTGGTGGGAAGCTACGTTGGCGCGATCAGCGTGGAAAACAGCACGGAGGCTCCTCCAAAAAACGAAAACTAGAACTACCGTACGATCCAGCAATCCCACTTCTGGGCATTTACCTTCAGCAAACAAAAGCACGAACTCGCAAAGCTTCCTGCACCCCCAAGGTCATCGCCGCGGCATTTACAACAGCCAAGACATGGAAACAACCTCGGGTCTGTCAACAAATGAGTGGATAAAGAAATTGTCTCTCTCACACACACACACGATGGAGTATCACTTAGCCATAAAAAAGAATGACATCTTGTCATTTATGACAACACGGATGGACCTGAGGGGACTCGGCTAAGGGAAATAAGTCAGACGGAGAAAGACAATTACCACATGATCCTTCTTACATAAGGAATAAAAAAGCGGCTGAACTCATAGAAATACAGAACAGATTGGTGATTGCCAGGAGGAGGGAGTGGGTGAGGGAAACGGGTGAAGGAATCAAAAGGTACAAACTGCCAGTTATAAGACAAAGAAGTCCCAGGGATGGAGGCACACCATGGAGACGACAGTTCATTGCTTATCTGACAGAAGACAGGAGTGTAAGTCTCACAAGTTCTCATCAAAAGAAAAAAGAATTTGTAACTGTGGTGATGCATCCTACCTAGACTTCGTGTGGGGATCATTGTGCAATACAGACAAACACTGAATCGTCACGTTGTACGACAGCTTCCCAGGGGGGCGCAGTGGTAAAGAACCCGCCGCCGATGCAGGAGACTCGGGAGATGCAGGATCGATCCCTGGGTCGGGAAGATCCCCTGGAGAAGGGAGTGGCAACCCACTGCAGTATTCTTGCCTGGGGAATCCCCTGGACAGAGGCGCGTGGAGGGCTACAGTCCACGGGGTCGCAGAATCAGACGTGACTGAGCAGCTAACACCCACCCCACCCAGACAGGTTGCGTTCCTCCGAAGGGCGGCAGGCGGGGCTGGGGTAGCTGCTGGAAGAAGTCGCCCAGGGCACACTGGGCCACTGCCCACCATCCCTGAGGAGGCAGAAAGAAGACAGGAAGCGGGAGGAGGGCTGTCTGGGAATTTCAGGAAAACAACAGCCTTTCAGGAACCCATCACACAGACTCCCACTTACACCACATCGGGCAGAACAGGGACCCACGGCCAGAGAGTCTGGGAAGGGAGGCGGGGAGGGCCTGGGAGGCACTTGGCCGCGTCTAATTAGGACAGCTTCCAGAACTTCTCACTTCTGCCCGAGCCAGGGCAGCTGTGGGGCGATCTTAGCTCAGATCCACAATTGACATTGGGGGGCGGGTACCTAATCCAGTGTGCGAGCACCAGGACCCTTCCCTGATGGTGTGACAATGGGCCATCACCTGACAGGCAGGGGTGTGAACACGCCGAAGCAGAGCCGGAGCTTTCCAGGCAGGAGGCGCCGGAGGAAGGCCTGGCGGGGACGTCAGCACAGCGTGGCTGCGGGAAAGCAAGGGCGGGCCTGGGACTGCCCGGCAGTCCAGGGGTTAAGACTTCATCTTCCCGTGCAGGGACTGTGGGTTTGATCCCTGCTCGGGAAGCCAAGATCCCACACGCTTTGCAGCCAAAAAGTCAAAACACGAAACAGAAGCAATATTGTAGCAAATTTGATAAAGACTTTAAAAATGGTCCACATCAAAAATTTTTTTAAAAAAAGGTTAACCTAAACAGAAAGCAACGGGCGGCAAGAGGGGACACAGGGTCAGAAAGAGAAAAGGCCGCCTGCAGGCCCAGAGGCTGTGATGAGGGGACATGATGGCCCCGGGAGCAACAGAGCCATCCCCAAGGTTCTGGAGGAGAAGAGTGTGGCTTCTATAGACCAGCCGGGTTTGGAGACAGGCAACACGGGTGTGTGTATCAGTCAGGATGTGTCAGCCTCGTAACAAACAGCCCCAAGTAACTTCCTTCTCCATCTCGTCAGCTCGGGCAGGGACCCAGGGCTCGGCTCCGTGTGGTCACCTGGAAACCCCGGCTCCTTTCCTTCCATGCACCCCCCCGCTTTCAGCACGTCACCGCCAAGGTCACCCTGGCCTCATCCGGCCGGGTGGGGACACAGGATAACGCAGGTGTGGGGGCAGGCCCGGAGGACATGCATACCCCTCTGCCCACACTCCTTCGGCCTTAACTCTGCCACGTGACCCCGGCTCACAAAAGGGGGGGTGACCTCGCGGAGCCCCCGGGGGACAGGAAGTGACACGGATGTCTCCGCACACTTAGCCTCTGCCACACTCCCCCCTCCCCACCCCTGGCCAACACACGTCCATCGGTGTCCTTTCTACAGAGAAAAATCTCACCCTCTCGCCAAGGAGACACCCCAGATCCCATGCAGTCGCTGCGCAGGCTGGTGGCCTCCGAACTAGAGAGGAAACGTGTCTGTGCCCCGCCCACACATACGCCATGCGTGAGCCAAAGACAACAGTGAAAGCTCCGCCTGGGCGGAGTGAAGGGTGCGGGAGGGTCTACGGAGCCTTGTGGGGCAGGGGTCACGCAGGATGGCCCCCGCCACCCAGACCCAGCTTTGCTCTCCAGGTCCCCCTTCCTCCACGAGCTCCTGGAGCTGGGCCCACACGGGCGATTTTAAGCTTTGGTCAGAGCCTCTCTTTAGTCCAGGATCAATGTCTCTTTAGCAGTACGCTTCTCTCCGAAACTAGGCTTCCGATCGGTCTGCTTCCAGCCTCTTCTGGGTGCCCACGACTAGGCCCGAGCTCTCTCCTGGACTGACTGTCGAGCCCGGTCATTTCCCGCTTCCGTGCTGCCCTGCCCCTCTGCCTCCCCTTCGTCCTGACAAATCCTGCGGCCTGCATTCGCGTGGCAACGCCACATGCTTCAGCTAGCCTTCAGGCGGCCCGAGGTTTCTTCCTCAGCCTGGTCTCCTACTGTTTCGGGTCCTCGAGCCGCTGGCTCTCCCAGCGCTGAAAACCTCCCCTCCGTTCCCTTTTGTTTCTGCTTCACGCCAGCTGTCCTCTCCTGAGCTCCCCTCTTCTCCTGCAGCAGCTTGCCAAATGCAGCCAGTAGTGGCCAAGACACGCTAATCCCTTAATTCTTCTCAACCACTTCCCCCGGAGCTCCAGGCTCAGCGCCCACGTGCTCAGCCTTCCAAGTCACCCTGCAGGCCGCTCCCAAGGGGCTCAGCGCTTCATCACACGGACGCCGGGTCTCACAGACCGGTCAGTGTCCACGCTCTGTCATGCAACGGCCAAGACGACGGCCCATCCTCGAGGCCTTTTCTTCACCCTGCACTTCCGACGAGCGGTCTCTGCCTCAGTCAGGGAAGTCTGATGGCTGTAACCAACAGCCCCGAAGTCTCATTACGACAAAGACCTCTTCTCACCCTTGTGGTCGGCCGAGGAGCTCAGCTTCACGCATTCACCTGGGGACCCATCGTGGGCAAGAGCACCTGGGTGGCCTGGAGGCGGCCTGGCCTCATCCGCCCGGTGAGCAGACACGAACCACGTGGACGCCGCCGCCCCTTCCGGGTCAGACTGGGAGTGGCGGGCATCACTTCTCCCCGCTCCTCGCTGAGCCCCCTAGGGGGGTTTCCCAAGCCCCCATCAGCCCCAGGAGGCCAGCACGCAGCCCGGCCCGGGAGACGCGCTTGTCAACCTCGGTCAAAAACATGGACGTCAGGGGGGACTGGCTCCCTGAAGCACGTGGTTCTAGCCATTGAGCTTCTTGCCAGCCTGGAAGGTGTCGTCAGCCTGCCGGCCCCCACCTCGCACGCTCTGTCCACATGTCCCCTCGGGCCGTGGCCTGACCCGCCCAGCGTGCGGTGCTTGTCACGCAGCCAGAGCTGACTGATGCAGCCTCCTCCCCTCTGCGTGCCACCTGAGCTCGCCAGTGCCTGCCCGCCCACCTTGTTCACACACCCCGTCTCTCCTGGGCCCTCTTGCCGGGTATGGAGCACGTGGCAGCTGCTTCTTGCACCTGGAGGAACACAAAGCCTCCCTGCCCCCTGGAGAATGGAGCTAATGCATGTAAACCACCCAGGGTTCCAGCAAGCGCAGAAGCGAAGGACTCCATTGCGACAGCCCTGCTCAGAGAAGCTTCCGGGTGACTGGGCAGGACTCAGCCTTCCGGGGCCCCTCCACCCTGCCCTGCAGGAGAGCCCGCAGAGCTCCACACAGGTGTGACCGGGGCCCCTCACAAGCTACCTTGGCTTCCTGAAGCTGCCACGCAGGGCACGGCCAACCCAGCACCAGGCTGGCCCTCGGACAAAGACTGCCGCCCGGAGCCCCTCTCCACCCCTCGGGGCACGATCCCGGCAGGCTGGGCCCTGGTGCCCAGAGCAGCGGCCAGCTCAGCGTGCCCCCTTGGACAGCCTGTCCCGTCCCCTGCCTCACCCCTGCCTCTCACTCCTGGTACCAGGAATCCCACCGCAGAATAAACCACTGGGCCTTAAACCCTTGCCTCAGGCTCTGCTTTTGGGGGGAAACCCAGGCTAAGAGACCAAGTGACTCTCCCTGTCCCGGAAGGTCCAACAGCCCCGAGGAAGCTGCCTGCTCAGGAGGACCTACTCGGGAGCCGCGTGTTGGAAGGGACGTCACTCCCCCAGGCCCTCCGCCAGCCCGGCTGGCTCCAAAGGTCCTTGGCAGCCTAAAGTCCCCTGCTTTGGGGCATGCAGCCAGGCATCCGCCGCACGCCCCCTCAGCCTGGCACCCCAAGCTCCCCAAACTCGGCTTTCACCTCTCATCCCCTCTTCTTTCTCCTTCATTCCCTCCCTGCGTCTCCACAGACACCCCCATGACCACGGTCACCGTTTGGGGGTCAGATGTGCTCCCCCAAATTCACATACTGAAGTCCTCAACAGCCCAGGATCTCAGCACGCGACTGCATCTGGAGACGGGGCTCATGAAGTCAACGTGGGGTCGTGCGGAGGGCCAGACTCTGGTCTGACTGGTGTCTGTGCTCAAGGAGACGAAGACGTTGGCCACGCAGAGGGGCCGGCATGTGAGGGCACAGCGGGAAGGCGGCCATCCACGCGCCCCCGAGGAGGGAGCAGGGGGGCCTTAGGAGAGCCAGCCCCACGGAGTCCTCATTCCAGACTGCAGCCTGTGACTCCGAGAGGCCGCCCGCCCAGCATGCGGTGCTTGTCACGCAGCCAGAGCTGACTGATGCAGCCTCCTCCCCTCTGCGTGCCACCTGAGCTCGCCAGTGCCTGCCCGCCCACCTTGTTCACACACCCCGTCTCTCCTGGGCCCTCTTGCCGGGTATGGAGCATGTGGCAGCTGCTTCTTGCACCTGGAGGAACACAAAGCCTCCCTGCCCCCTGGAGAATGGAGCTAATGCATGTAAACCACCCAGGGTTCCAGCAAGCGCAGAAGCGAAGGACTCCATTGCGACAGCCCTGCTCAGAGAAGCTTCCGGGTGACTGGGCAGGACTCAGCCTTCCGGGGCCCCTCCACCCTGCCCTGCAGGAGAGCCCGCAGAGCCCTGGGCTCCCTGACGGGGCCCCGCGCCTGCCCTCCTCCGGCTCAGCCTCAGCCCCTCTGTCAACAGAGCAGAACTCTGACCCCCTTTATGCCATCAAGTCAGGCTCCGGGGACAACACGCTCCCTGCCTCAGCTGGCCCTGGTCTGGGGAGAAGCCCCGAAATCATGGCACATGCAAATGGTATGCAAATGACATGCAAACGACCCGCTTCTAAGCCCCAAGTGTCCTGTCGGCTTGCCCTGGTGAGTGGGTGAAAGCGCCTGTGTGCGCGGCGTGGCAACGGTCGGCATGGCAACGGGGCTTCCAGGGTGCTCGCGGAGAACCAAGTGTGTGAAACATCCCCTCCCTGCGGTCTCGTCCACACTGACGCCGGCACTCCAGCCACAGAGAGAGAGAGAGAGAGCTCTCCTGGCCCCTGGAGACAAGCAGGGCTTTGAGAGATCGGCCGCCAAAGAGATCTCCGCTCCCAAAACACACTTCCAAGTCGCACGGCCCTGAGTGTGAATCTCGCTCCACGAGGCCCACTTGTGGAGCTCGGCCGGAGGCTCCCTGCCCTGGTCCGTGATCGGGCTGCGTCTAGGGGACCTGTCCTGAGGGCCAAGGAACTGGAGAGCGGTCCACCCCACCCCGACCGGCTCAGGGGCTGCTGCGGAGGCCGGAGCCAGGCCCGACCCAGGCCCGACCCAGAGCTCAGCACGCCTTCTGCCCTTCCTTCCTCCTTCAGCCCGGCATCTCGTGGGCTATTTTTATTCATATTCCGGGTGAAATAAAACAAGTTAAAGCAGAGCATGAAATCTGAGGAGGATTCCACCTTAAGGGGAAAAAAAAAAATCCACCTTTGCAATAACAAATATCTGGAGCTGGTGTATTACCCGGGTGAAATTGTTACCCCTTGAGACAAGTCTAAACTCTTCAGCGTTATGAAAACTCCGCAGATTGCCCTGCTACCGAAAATTTATGGCCCCCAAATCATTCCTGAGAGACAGCACACATTCCCAACTGAGGGCTTTCCGCGGGACGACCTGCCTCTCTCCCCACGCAGCTGCGTCCGGGGTGTTGGTCACGCCTTTCCGCCTGAAGCGTCTGGTCGACCGGGACCCAGTGAGGTCCCTGCGTGTAGTCAGCGCTCGACGAACGTCAGTCTTGTTCTGTGTCTGCCCGGCGAAAGACGGTCCCTTTCTCCTGCCCCAGCCGGCCCCACAAACGGGACCCCAACTTGAGCCCCTCGTGCACCCGCAGGGTTGGAGGCACCTGTCCTTCCCTTCCTCTACGAAAACACTCCCCCTCGGCACTGAAAGGGCACCATGAGCTTCCAGAAGCTTCATTCCGGAGCTACATGCAGGAGGAAACCCAGGTTCGAGGCATCAGGGAATCCCGCCAGGGCCACACGGGGTGGAGCTGGGGTGTGGCCCCTGCTCACCACGTGAACCCAAAGGCCCAGCTCAGTTCACCCAGCGGGTCTTCAGGGAGCACGCAATGCTCCAGGTGGGGCTGAGTGGTGGGCGGCAGGTGGGCGGGGATTTGAGCCCAAGTTCCCAGGCCCAGGCTGCAGCGACCCTGCCCTCTCCACGGCGCCGGGCAGGAGCCCTGAGACAGACTCTGTGTCCCCCCCACGGGAGGGACGCGGGGGCAAGTTCATCCGTTCACATCACAGCTGACGTCACAGGGAGGCAGGTGTCCCCTGCGCCCAAGAACCGCGTGGCTTCCCTGGAGGGGTCTGGGCACCTGAGGCCACATCCCCAGCCCCCTGCCAGCCCCCGGCCCCCCAACAGCCACCCCCGGAGACGAGCTGCAGGCTTCTCAGACACCCCCTCTCTCTTTCCCGTTCCCCCATCTTCAGATCCTCCTGTCCAGACCTTCCTCGATCCCTGGTCTCCTGGGAGGTCCTTTCGATGCCTGCGGTCCCCCTCAGTGTTTGGGGGCCCAACTCCCCAGCACCCCCCAAACACCAGCTACACGCCAGGCACTTTCTTGCACCGACCCCCAAATTCCCCACATCCACCCCGAGAGGCGGGCTCCAGGGAAGAGTCTCTGAGAGGTTAACTCACTTCCTCAAGGTCACACAGCTGGAACGTGCGGGAGGCAGGACTCAACTCCACGTCGCCCTGGCATCCCAGCCACTCCATTCCCCACGTTCACCGCCTCCCTCTGACATGTCCCGCGATGCCGCTCGCCTCCTGTGTGCACTTTGAGGGGAGCCCTGGGCTTGCCCACCCGCCCCGGCAGCCCAGCGGCCATCGGCCACGGCGTCCCCGAAGCACAGATGATGTGCCGACTGTGCTGTGCCCTCTGCAGGCACCAGGGGCTTCAGGCTGCGGATCAGAGAGGCTGAGGGACTTGCCCAAGGTCACACAGCACAGAAGAAATGGGGGCAGGGATTCCAAGCAGGTCAGTTTAGGCAAGTTGGGGGTCTCCAATCCAGGTGTCCCAGGGAGCAGCAAAGCCTGTCCCCAGGGGCCCCGCCTGGAAGGGGGTGTGGACGGCTGGATGAGGGAGTCATTGTCAGCTCCAGCCGGCCGGGGGTCAGCAGGGAGGCAGGAGCAGGCCAGCATGATCCAAGTTTCTGACTCTTCAAAAGAAGGTGGAAACCCAGACGTCTTGTGAGACACCGATTTTTGAAGGTTGGCCCACACCTGCTCCGAACGTTTGATGTAACGCAGGGCAGGGCAGAGCTAACGCACCTGCTCTTCTGACCCGGGCACTGAGGCCACTGCTCCGAAGCCTGGGCTTCCCAGCAGGAAACCGGGGCGCAGCAGTGGAAATGGCGGCCCACGGTCACACAGTCGCTGCGGCTGAGCCCAGGCAGCCAGGCCTTCGGTGAGAGAGATGGAAAACCCAACCAAGGCTGCCCGACTCTGCACCCGGGCATGAGCCCTGGGGCGGCCCGTGGGAGATACCAGGGACTGGGCCCGGAGGCCTCGCTGTGCGGCTGGCAAGCACACCTGAGGTCTCTGGGCCTTGATTTACCCACCTGCAAACTGGGGCAAGAGAGAAGACAAGAATGCGGCTTCTCACCTCTGTCTTTGTGAAGAAGGACTAAAAGCCTGAGACGGGCACGTCCCGCCTCGGTCCTGGGCAGCCTGCCGGGCCCGGGACCCCAGGACAGGCCCCCGGGTGTCACGCCCTCCACACTGAAAACACGAGAAGGGCTGGCCCCTTCTCCCTCCTCTCTGGGCCCGCGTTCACGGACCGGGAGGCAAGGCTGGGCGAGTGGCCGGCAGACCCAGGCCCAGGGGCCTCCTGGCCAGCTGGGGACAGGCCCCCGGGCTCAGCGGACTGTCACCGCCGCCCTGGTTTCCCTCCCTGCTCCCTTTGAAGTTCAAAGAATGGGCCTCGCCCCTCCAAAGCAGGCAGTAAATCAGGCAGGAGAAAGGAAACTGTCCACCCCAGCTGAGTTATGGCGGCCACAGCGAGACAGCCCTCACCCTCTGGGCTGGCCGGCCCCGCCCTTGCATGCCCCTCTGGTCCTGCCTGCCCCCTTCCTGCCCCGGCCGGCCCCTCCATCACCCTGGAGCCGCCGCCCAGCCCCTCTGCCTCCCAGGGTCTCTGGGCTGAGGCCCTCCCGCCCCTTCTCCCGCGAGGGGGACTCCATCCTGCTTGCACACCTCCTGTGATGGGGAGCCCACTCCCACGCTCAGCCAGCTCGACCCAGACGGTGCTCTCCCTTCCACAGGCTTGGGGCGGGCTCACCCATCTCTGTTGCTCTGGGCTGGTCCCCGCTTGGGGTCACGGGCCGCCTCCACCCTGCAGAGACAGATCCACAGAGTCCCCTAGGGCAGCTCTCGTGGGCTCAGAGCCATTGGCGGGGGCGGGGGGGTTCATGGGAGACCTATGGGTTTGCAGGAGTGAACTCGGGCACAAGGGTACTCGCGGAGATTTGAACTCGGGGGTGTGGACTCACGGGTGGACGCGTGGGTGGGTGGGGGGCAGAAGCAAGCGTGGTGTGTGTGACCCTAAGTGGCCTTCGGCACGTGAGCATGTGGGTCTGAGGGAGAGTGTGCAGCTAGGCAGGTGTGCATGTGCGAGTGTGCGAGTGTGCGTGCCTTGCAGGACCCTGGGCACAGGGTGAGTCAAGAGGGAAGCACGGGTGTGGGAGGCGTGGGCTCCTGTGGTAGGTGAGACGGTGTGAGTGTGGCAGCATGTGAGAGCAATGAGCGTGCGTGAGTGTGCAGTGTGACAGGGAGGGACGGGGGCATCCGGGCGCTTCCCAAGGGCTCTGGTGGTAAAGAACCCGCCTGCCCGTGCAGGAGAAGAAAGAGATGCGGGTTCGACCCCTGGTCAGGAAGATCCCCTGGAAGAGGGCATGGCAACCCACTCCAGGATCCTTGCCTGGAGAATCCCATGGACAGAGGGGCCCAGCAGGCCACAGTCCACGGGGTCGCAGAGTCGGACACGAATGAGCACATACACAGGGGCATCCGAGGGCTGCGGTCTCAGCCCCCGGGACAGCCCCGGGCCGGGCGACGTCACCAGGCAGGAATAGCCCTGAGCTCATCTCCTGGACGCAGAGCCCAGAAGCCCGCTCAGGAGGTGGAGTCGGGGCCGCATCAGCGCACTTGGCTCAGCCCAGCGGCCTCCAGGGCCTTGAGGGTGGAGGGAAGGGCCTGGCTCCTGAGCCCCTGGGGTCCCGGGGCTCTCGGGCTCCTGGGAGCGAGCAAGCACAGGGGAGGCAGTCATGGCTCAGACCCTGAGCCTGACCGCACGGCCCTGGACGGGCCTCAGCGCCTGTGTGCCCGGAGGCGGGCTGCTCACCCCCGCCCCAGGCACAGTGGGGCCTCGCTGCCCGGCGCTCCGGTCTGGCTCAGGAACGCTCTCCCTGCAGGGCTGGACGTGGCCGGCCAGCCAAGGGGGCAGTTGGGGGCGAGGCTCCCTCTAGGACCCTCACCTGCTCATCTGTGAGTCAGCCCAGGACCCCGACCAGCACCCGCCCTGCCCAGCTTCCCTGGCCCCACAGCCGACCACCGCCGAGCCCTCCGGGATGGTCTCTCTGAGATCTGGCCCCAGCTCTCAGTTGCCACGGCAACCACCGCCGTTCAAACCACCATCACTCTGCACCTGGACCACACCGCTGCCCGCTTCTTGGTCTCCCGCCCCCATCCTGCCCCCATGATACACGCTCCCATAGGCGATGTGATGCCCAGTCTGCAGCCGAAGGTCGTGGGTGCTGCTGGTGCCAAAACCAGCTCCCCCTGAGCAGGGGGCACCCATCCGCCGACCGCTGTGTGAGCCCCTCAGCACACAGCCACGCCTCTACTGAGAAAACACCCCAAGACTAGAGAGTAAGTGCCAGGAACCTTCTGCTCATCGCTCACACACCCCAGGAGCAAGGACAGACTGGGGTCGTTACTCTCCAGGAGCGCCAGCAGACACCAAGTCAAAGGACAGTCGGCGACAACTGGAAGGAAATTCAGGGGACGGTCAGCATCGCCCCAAAGAAGTCCCAAGGCCAGCCAGTCCCCAAGACAAGGCAGCCATCTCTGGACTGGGGTGCTGCGGAGATCCCGCCCTCCCTCTTCCGTCAGTCCCTTTCCAGACCGTCTCTCAGCCCCTCCACCTTCCAAATCCTGATGACAGCACATCTGGTGCACACAGAACGGCTCAAAAGTCTGGGGACCCTAAGGGAGGAAGCGAGGACAGAGAACTCCAGAAAAGCCCAGAAGAGAGGCGCCGAGTCAGAAGGGTTAAAAGCTTCTGGGAAGATGGAGACAAGAGGGGGAGGGACCTGGGTATGGGGGAAGGCAGGGCTCTCGTTTGGGGCAGCCAGCGTCCACTCTCCCCCAATGTCCCCAGACGTTCTCCAGAGCCTCCCCTTTCCCATTCTGGGGGTCCTCTTGGCAGAAGGGAACACCTACCTCTTACCACCAGCTTCCCCCTCTCTTGCCCAGGGAAGGCCCACTGGCTGACAAAGTCTGTGCAAAGCAGAGCTGGCAGGCACGTGGTCAGGAAGTGACCATAGGGTCTCTGCCAGCTCTCCAGAGAGTCCTCTGGATGCTCCCTTTTTATAAACACTGTCCTTGCATTTTACACAAATGTATCATTATAAGTATCCTTTCTGCATAGGCTTCTCAGGCACAACATTGTATTTATCCATGCTGACATTTGTTGTTCAAGTTCATTCATTTTAACAGCTGTGTGATTATTCCAAAATGCGAAAAGGTCAGAACTGCCCAGGTGAGCCAGAGACTCCAGAACAACAGCTCAAGCTCATGTTTGCAGCAGACGGGTTTGCGATTGTTCTGTTACACAGCGACAGTTGACTGATACAATTTCACCACGGGTGGCAGTGGGCAACCATGTCTCACAATGCCAAGAAACATGAGCCAGAAATTCCCTCGGAGTGGGTATCACTTGGGGAGTAGAGTCTGTGCATCATCAACATTCCTACACGTTCTGGCCCACATTCCAAACTAGGTCCTCCTGACTCCAGTGATTCTGTGAGCCCCACTAGCCCTTCAGTTTAAACTCCCTCCTCTCAAGTCACCCAGAGTGGAGCCTGGTCTAGAGGGGAACCAACCAGCTGACCACGGACTGGACAGCAAGAATAAATGGCTCTGGATTCAAGTCGCTAACTTCTGGGGTGGTTTCTTAAGTGACGATCACTGACCGAGAGGGTCACCTCAGTGCAGCCCCCAACTAAAAAGCATCCATCTGGCTCCTTAGGTACAAGTTCTCCAAGACGCAGAGAAGAAGCCACACTTCCACAGCAGCCTCGCAAAGACAATTAGAGCATTCTCACACAAGAAAAGAGTGCCGTCAGAGTTCTTCACATGACACCTCTAAACTGGGGCGCAGAATAACTGCTATGTGGCCCCAGCCCCCTTCAGGATCACCGTGAGAAGGGGGGCCAGTCCCTTTCCATCTCTGAATTTCAGTGTCCCTGTCTGTAACTTTCCAGACCTCTCCACGTGTAGCTTGGGCTTAATCACCACTACCTCAGGAGAACTGGTGGGGTGGATGACAAGGGATGTCAGAAGTGGCATCAGGAAGAATGCTTTCAATGGCAAGTAACTGAAAACCCTATTTTAACGAGTCACGTACAGATGTGAGAGTTGGACCATAAAGCTGAGCGCCAAAGAATTGATGCTTTTCAACTGTGGTGTTGGAGAAGACTCCTGAGAGTTCCTTGGACTGCAAGGAGATCCAACCAGTCCATCCTAAAGGAAATCAGACCTGAATAGTCTTTGGAAGGACTGATGCTGAAGCTTCAATACTTAGGCCATGTGATGCGAAGAGCCAATTGACTGAAAAAGATCCTGATGCTGGGGAAGATTGAGGGCAGGAGGAAAAGGGGGCAACAGAGGATGAGATGGTTGGATGGCATCACCGACTCAGTGGACATGAGTTTGAGCAAGCTCCGGGAGATGGTGAAGGACAAGGAAGCCTGGTGTGCTGCAGTGCGTGGGTTTGCAAAGAGTCAGACGTGACTTAGTGACTGAACAGTAACAACTTATAAGGGGGATTTACTAGATCACAGAATGGAAATCCCAAATAGATGAATGCAGGCATGGCTTGATCAGGGTTCCAACTTTGTTTCTCTGTGACTCTTTCTTCTAGACAGTCCTTTGGATGCTGACTTTGCCCTCAAGGTGACTTGTCCCCAGGCAGTGGCTGGCCTAGGCCCTCATTACTGGTTCATCGCTATGAGAAAAGTGGTGGGATTGTGCCTACTGGCTGGGAGTGTCCATGGCAGAGCTAAGGTGGAGACAGTGACCTCCCACCCCTCAGGACCACAGGTTAGAGGGAGAGAAGAAGGGACGGGTGCTGAGGTGGCTGCAGTGAGGGCCCTGGCAAGGGCCCAGCACTATGACAGACCTTGCGTAAGTTACCACCTCCTCCATCGGTAGCATACCTGTCTCTGGGCCTCGGTTTCCCTTGCAAGGACATGAGGGGCCGCCTGGATGGCATCTCTAGACCCCCACCCAGCGCTCAGAGCTCAGGTCCTGATGAACCAACAGCATCTAGGGTGGGAGCCTGGAGCTCACCGCCTGCCCCTTGTGGGATGGACCGGACTCCGGAGGCAAATGCTCTGAGCGGGACAAATTTAGGGCCCTGTTTCTGCTTGTAAATGATTTCCAGAGCTCACTGGGGTGGGTGAATAATTTCCTCGCCCTGCCACCCCTTTCCAAGACTAATTGCATTTCTAGGGACAGCGCCTAGCCCCCAGTGGGGGCCAGGATGTGGCCAACTCCAGCTCACCCGTGGTGAGACCATCGTCCGTCTGCGGCCGGCCCCCTCCCGTCGGCAGCAGCACTGAGGGTCCAGGCCTGGCTCCAGCACCGCACCGGGTGGCTAGTCAAGCTCTCGGGAGCCTGTGTGACTCGTGTCCACACGGCCGGTGCAGACGTGTAACAGCTCCATCCCTGCAGAGAGCCCCTCTCGCCAGCCGATTTCCAGCAGGAACTCGATGTGAGACCTCAGGCCAGCCCCTCCTCCCTTCTGACCCTCAATGCCTACCTGTCCTTCCCAGCTCTGGGCCTAACCTTCCTCTTCTCTAAACTTAGGGTGATAGGGCTTAGAGAAGTAGATACATGAGATAGGGTCAAGGAAATACTGACTCCAGGGCCAGGAGCCACTGGAACAGGATCTGGAGTTTAGGTTTTCACCAACTCCTGGTGTGGGGGGAGGGGGGCGGGGGGAAAGACAGGTGACGGGGAGGGGGCATCTAAACTCGACTTCACGTGGCAGATTTGGTTGGTTGTCCCACCCTACCGTCATTCCTTCTCTCTCTCTAGTAACAAGACTCTCATTTTTGCTAAAATGCATTGACCCAGAGAACAAAGGATGATTGCTCCATGCTAATCATGACATTCTTATCATTATTTGCCTGTGACTGGCCAAGGAGTGGCCATGAGACATCAGGAGAGGTCTGCTGGGGGCTTCTGGGAAAACGTTCCCTTCACGATAAGAGACTAGCACATGAGCAAAAAGCATCTTGGTACCCTGATCTCCTCCTGCTGTGGATCTATTGTGTGTGGCTGGTGCCATGGCAGCCGTTTTGGGACCGTGAGTCACAACCCTGCAGGGAAAGTGAACATGCAGAGGAGCCCACGTGGGAGACTGGAGATAAGCAGAACTCTGATGTCTGTGTCGAGAGCCCTTGAACACTCTCTGCCTCCCTCCCCTGCAGGCTTCCATAAGGTGAAATTCAATGTCCTCGCTGGCCAGCTTTCCTGCAGTCAGAGTCACCCTGAGTGACTCTCATTCTCCAGTGAGTCAGAGCTTTCCAGGTCACCTGGATGGACAAGTACATTCTGAGCAGAAAGGACAGGATGTGTGTGGGCACAGACGTGTGGGAGAGGACGCTGCCTCCTGGGGACGGGGAGAGTCTCCTGGGGGAGGGGTGGCCGGAGCTGTTACCGGAGCTGGCAAGGGCCGGGTGGGCACACAGGGCCACGTGCTGCAGTTCCCTCTCCATCTGTGGGAGGTCGTGGGGGGAAGCGGGAGGCAGAACACTGGAGCGTTTTTTAAAGAAACAGTCGGTTTTGAGATACAGGGTGAGCTGTGGGTAGGGACGGGCTGGCGGGGAGAGACTGGAGGCAGGGAGGCCAGGGAGGAGGCTGGACGGCAGTGGAGAGCGTGAGGCCTGGGGAGGGCCGGGGTGGCAGGAGGTGAGCCGGTGAGGAGGGAGGCAGAAAGGGGCAGACAGCCCTGGGGATTGTGATCTAGGGACTGAGGAGAGGTGGGGGAAGGAGCCAGGGCACAGAGCACCTAGGACAGAGACCCCTGGACTCTACCCATGAGACGGGAAGGGAACCAGCCCAGAGGAAAGAGAAAGAGGTCAGAGGAAACGCAGCGGGTAAACGCAAAGTGGGTTCCAGGAGGAGGCTGGGCGCCCGACAGCGGCTAAGCCGGGTCACGCCCCTCCCCCACTCCACACCCTCCGAGGCTCAAAGACCCCAGCCCATTCCCTCTCCCGTTTCATCTTCAACTACTCTCTCCCAGGGTTCAGCCTCTCCACCTCTGTGCTGTTTCCTGAACAAGCCAAGCATATTTCTATCCCCGGGCCTTTGCACTTGCGGGGCTCACAAGGGCAGCGGGTTTCCTAGAGGTCCTTCCCTCCCCTCCTGGGGTGAGGTCTTCCCTGGCCGCCTTACAGAATATAATCCGGCCCCTCCTGCCGCAGTGCCCACCCTCAGCCTGCTTGCCAGCCGTCCCCGCGGGGGTGTGAGCAGACACAGGAGTAGACTTTCGGTGCTGGTGCGTCCATCGGCTCGGTGGGGGTGGGAACTAGGGTCTGCTCCCTTCACTGCGGTTACTCCTGGGCTACAGTAAGCGGTCAGTGAAAATCTGTTGAATGAATGAGTGAATGAGTGAGGGTCAAGGGTGAGAGGCCTGCTATGGTCCTCTCTGAGTTAGGCCAGGAGTCTAGAAAGGTGAGGTGGAGAGTGGAGTGGAGAGGGGGGCATAGAGGACTCCTTTAGGGAGGATGGGGAGAGGGAGAAAAGAAGCTTCCAGGGAAGGAAGTGAGCGAGGAGAGAGAGGGGGTTCAAGATAAGAGGCGGGTAACCCACAGAGGCGGCCAGAAACCACGGGGGTCACGTCAGCGTCAGCGTTCCCTCCTTTACTTGGCTATTAGGAAGCTCACAACCAAATTCTAAGGCCAGCCCCTAAAACTGCATAGAATTCTGTGCTCTGTGTAGCCACATTCTCACTTTCTTCCCAGACTTGATCTCATAAAGGTTTTCACTTTGCCTTGCCTGGAAGTTCTTGGTCATCGTTGCTTTTCTTTGTGGGGTTGTGTTTGATAGAAAATCTAAATATAACTGTGGCTTAAAACATGATGCCGATTTGTTTTTCTCGCTTATTACTAAAACCCAGGAGGTATACAGGCCAGGCCCACACTGTCCTCTGCCTTCCTCCAGGCATGCCCTTTGTCCTCATGCTCATGAGGTAGCTGCAGAATTCCAGCCATCACATCTAAATCCCAAGCAGAAAGGAAAAGAGTTGCCAGAGGATGAGTAACCAAATGAGTTTCCTGGAAGCCCCTCCCAATGCCACCTGCTTAGAACCCACTGGCTAGGACTGTTTCCAAGGACCACTCCTAGCTGCACGGGAAGCCCAGAAATGGAGCTCTTTGCATTGGCCTAGTGTAACTCTGAACAAAATCACGTGGCCCTAGTGTAAAGAACCTGCCTGCCGATGCAGGAGACATACAGAGACGCAAGTTTGATCCCTGTGTTGGGAAGATCCCCTGGAGGAGGAAATGGCAACCCACTCCAGTGTTCTTGCCTGGAGAATCCCGTGGACAGAGGATCGCATGGGGTCCATGGGGTCACAGCGTCAGACACGACTGAAGCAGCTTAGCACTCACACAGTGCAGCTCTGCACAAAATCACAGCCCTGTTATTGAGAAAAGGGGGATACGGATATTGGTTAGGGACACGGCAGTTATCTGCCACGGTTATACATATTTTTCTCTTTCATCCTTTACAGAATTAAAAAGCATACAGAGGTTGGAATGGAGCGTAAGAGCCTGCAGTTTTCAGGGTCGCGATAAGCTCTATGTCTGTAGCTCTGTCCTCAGTCCCCTGAAGACGAACCAACGGCCTCTTGCATGCAGGTGGCATTATCCCCACTTTACAGGAGAGGAGGCAGCTCTTCTCCAGAACTCAGAAACATCAAACCACACGGTCACTGGGCTTAAAGTCATCAGTCCACGGAGGAGGAGATGGCCCAGAGATGTTACGTGACTTGCCCGAGATCAAACAGCAAATCCAGGGCAACGGCTAGAGCCTGGATCTGTTCAAGATTACATTTCAGACTGAACCTGGTCTGGACAGATCTCAGCCATGAAGTTTGTCCGAGGCAGGTTTTCTCATTCCCTGAGACACTGATATTTCATTATCCACAGGAGCCTTATGCGTGGGTCCCAGTGAGGTGGCAGTCCGGAGTCACCTCTGAGGCCTGCAGCTGCTGTAAGGTTAGGGGAGTGGAGAAAATAATTCACCATAACTTTCAACCAAAATCAGGTGCAACTGGCAAACAATGAACTTGAGAGCTGGGGGGAAAAAAAATGTTTTCCACACAAGTCCCTTTTCTCGGGTCAAAAGCTTTTCAGCAGGATGGGTTTCCAGTAGACCATGAAGACCCGAACATGCCCCAAATATGTAATCTCTTAATAAGCCCTGGAGAAACCCCGCGCGGGCGCCCTGACAAGCCGTCACCCAAATCACAATATGGTTTCGGCCCCCAGAGAGGAATCAAAGTCCCCGTTATTAAAATGCATTATTTATGGCTTACAGAAAGCCTTCCAGACCCCTGACAGCACAGGAATGAGCTCAGAAATTAACTGTTTGATATTATCAGGGTCAATTCATCTCTCTGAATTCTTTACCCTATGTTCTTTTTTTTTTTTTTTTCTGAAAGGCACGTACAGAAGAGGAATTTCATTCAAGGCACACAGGAGTGACGAAGCCAGCTGGGGTGCTGGCTTTCCCCCCTTGCTGATCAACCCTCTGATTCATCCGTCCTTTCGGTAAAGACAAAACTACTTCCTGCCTCGCTGAAGGTGGCTGTGAGCACAGGAGAACCCAGGAGGCGGCCAGGGAAGCAAAGCTCGAGGCTGGAGAGCTCCTAGAGACCACGTGACCCCACAGAGGCGCAGAGAGGGCATGGAGACTGGCAGGTGTCACACAGCAGGCCTGGAGCACAAGGCTGTGGGAGGAGGCTGGAAACCGGAGTCCTGAGCCAGGGCCGCCTCACCACCCCCCTGAAGGTCCCTGGAAGAGTCCTGACTCTGCCTGGAGCCTGCTTTTCCACCTGTAAAATGGCTGTGGACATGGGTATTTATCCAAAAGACATGGAAACAGGATCTCGAAGAGACACTATCAGTTCATGTTCATTGCAGCATTATTTAGGATAGCCAAGATATGCAAACAATGTCAGTGTCCATCGATGGATGAACAGATGAAGAAGGTGTGGTGTATGAATGAAGAGCCGATTCATTGGAAAAGACCCTGATGCTGGGGAAGATTGAAGGCAGGAGGAGAAGGGGACGACAGAGGATGAGATGGTTGGATGGCATCACCAACTCGATGGACAGGAGTCTGAGCAAACTCCGGGAGTTGGTGGTGGACAGGGAGGCCTGGGTGCTGCAGCCCATGGGGTCGCAGAGTCAGACATGACTGAGCAACTGAACTGAACTAATAGACATATACACATATGTACATACAGTGGAATATTAGTCAGGATAAAGAGGAAATCCTACCATTCGCAACGACATGGATGGACCTTGAAGGTATTATGCTAAGTGCAATAAACCAGACAGAGAAAGTCAAATACCACATCATCTCTTTTATATGGGGAATCTTTTTAAAAAAAACAAATTAGGCAAACTCACAGAAACAGAAAGCAGACAAGCGGCCTGGGGATGGGCATGGGGGAATTAGGGAGAGGGTGGTCCAAGGGCACACACTTCCAGCCAGAAGATGAACAAGGATCTATCCACGAAGCGCGGGGTGCCTGCCGGACAGCACTGTGCTATGTGAGTGAAATCTGCTAAGACTGGAGAACTCCCACGTTCACACACACACCAGGAAGAGATGCACGCGTGCGGTGACCGTGTGTGAATCAACCAGACGGGAGGCGCCATGGACACATTCAGCAAATCATCAGTTTTATTTGTCACTCATGCCTCAGTAGAGCTGGGAAAATAAATGAACACAGAGAAGTGGAGATGTGGAGAATGCTGGCGCACGTGAACGGCAAGTTCAGTGAGGGATTCGGACTCGGGCGCTTTCCCCGTGTCCTCCAGGCGGTCTCTCACCCCCGCAGCACCGCTTTGACCTGTGTGGCTTGCCCTCAGGCAGGGTGTCCCCGGCAGTGGCAAGATGCTGGCCACCAGCCCCACGTCCCGGGAAGCCTCCCCTCGCCCAGGCAGAATCTCCGCGCTAGCACTGACGGACCTGCCACGTGACCTCACACGTCTAATGTCACGTGAACACCCCTGAGCCCCACTAGGTGTGGTCAAGACCGGCTCTTCTCTGATTGGCCAGGCCTGAGTCTCAGGCTCAAGTCTGAAGCCTGGAGTCACAAACCACTCCCCCATCAACTTGTATTATCACCCAAAGACAATAAATGTCCCCCAAGAAGGCAATGTGGGTGCTGAGAAGACCACACCCACAGAGGACCCTAGAGAGATGTGGGGTCCAGCCTGGGGAAGCAGAAAACCCCGACTTCAAACTGCAGCTCAGGCAGGTGCTCAACGCCCAACGTGCGAGAAAGCGCAGGTCACTTTAGCGGAGGCAATCCAGGGGTCCGGGACCTGTCCACGCATCACCTTACCCCGTTCCAAGCATCCCAACGGGGGTGTCCAGGGACCCACCCAGATCCCTAGGAGCAATGCTTCCACGGCCTCAGGGGCTCAGCCATGCGGTCTGCTCCACCAACAGGTCCTTTCCCGCACACAGACCCCGAGGTCATCCTGCCCCCACTCCCGTGTGACAGCTAATCCCCGCTCCCCAGCAAACGGTCTCTCCACCCTTCTTCACACCTCCACGGTCAGAGCACGCACTCTCCCGACACTCACCCCTCTCGGTATGGCTACCTGTTCAGTCTTTACTCCAGACTGTGAGCTTTGCAGGGGCAGAAAAGGAGCCTGTTTTTACTGCTGTGATCCCAGCCTACTGCAAAGTGGGTGGATCAATATCGGATGGATGGATTGGTGAGTAGGGGGACAGATGAATGGTCAGACAGAAGGACGGATGGACGGGTGGATAGATGGATGAATGAATGGGTGGTGGATGGACAGATGGATGGATGAATGGGTGGTGGATGGACAGACAGATGGACAGATGGATGGATGATGGATAGATGGATGAATGACTGTCTGGCTGCCCCCCTGGACACACCCAACCTACACCTGCCCTCTTCTCAAGGATCTCAGCTGCAGCAATTAAGGAATTCTGCAAAGTACAGGCTGAAGGCGGCAACCACCTTCCTCCTTCCAGGCTCTCTGCTTAGGTCCTACGGCCCGGGGCTCATCTGCTCTGCACAGGGACGGAGCCCCTGACCACCATGGACAGCGCCAAGCCAGCTCCTCTGATCCTAGCCTCATGCCACATGCTGTGGGGATGCAAGCGCTGGAACTGACATTCGTTTCTAATTTAACTCAGTTTGCCCCATCCATTCCCCCCAGCGTGGCGAGACCATTCCGACCCTTGAGTCTGTCCATGGCTCTGGGCCTCCGTGGCTCAGCCCAGGCAGGACATGGTGGCCTTTTCCCTGGAGACGAGGCACAGCCCACGGGGCGCTGGGAGCAGAGGGCAGGGCAGCGTCCTGGTGGTGAGGGGCTGAGTTGAACCCGACCCTCAACACCCCCAAGTGTTTCCTTCTCCCGCCTCTGTTCTTCCCTTGTCTCACACTCAGGGCTGCAGCTCCCCGCCCCCATCTCCCAGAGGCTTCCCGAGGTCTCAGCCCTACTCCTCGCCCAAGAACCACCGGCATGCATGGCGGACGGGGACACCGAGGCCTCTGGAGAACAGGCTCCTCGCCCAGGGTCTCCTAGAGCGTCAAGGGCCAGACCAGACGCCACCTCCGCGGGGCAGCCCCACCGCCAGACATGCAGGGCTGCAGACATGAAAACAAAAGTAAACGGGACCTAATCAGACTTACAAGCTTTTGCATGGCAAAGAAAACCACAAAAGAAGCAAAAAAAAAAAAAAAAAATCTATAGAACAGGAGAAGGTACCTGTAAATGATATGACTGACAAGGGCCTGATTTCCAAAATATACAAACAACTCATACAATTAACAAGAAAAAACAAACAATCCAATCAAAAAAAGGGGGGGGGGCAGAAGATCTAAACAGGAATTTCTCCAAAGAAGACATACAAATGGCCAAAATGCACGTGAAAAGATGCTCAGCACTGCTAATTTTTAGAGAAATGCAAATCAGAACTACAATAAGGCACCATCTCACACCCGTCAGAATGGCCATGATTAAAAAGTCTATAAATCACAAATGCTGGAGAGGGCATGGAGAAAAGCGAGCCCTCCTTCACTGCTACTGGGAATGTAAACTGGTCCAGCCACCACGGAAAACACATGGAGGTTTCTCAAAACGCTAAAGATAGAATTACCGTGATTTATTAAAAGCAATCCCACTCCTGGGCATGTATCCAGACAAAATGATAATTCAAGAAAATACACGCACCCCTATGTCCACAAAAGCCACAATAAGGCAACCACCTAAAGGTCTGTCAACAGATGCATGGATAAGAAGATGTGGCATGTATATAGAATAGAGTACCACTCAGGCATGAAAAAGAACGAAACAACCCTACTGGCAGCAATGTGGATGCAGCTAGAAATGATCATACTGAGCGGAGCACATCAGAAAGAGGAAGACAAACATATCACTCATACGAAGAATCTAAACTAACACACAAAAGAACATATCTATGAAACGGAAACAGAATCACGACATAGAGATCAGACTTGCGGTTACTAAGGGGATAGAGGCTGGGGGATGGAATGGGAGGCCGGGGTTAGCAGATGCAAGCTTTTATACACAGAATGAACAAACAACAAGGTCCTACTGCATAGCAAGCACAGGGAACATGTTCATTATCCTTTGATAAACCACAGTGGAAAAGAATGTTTAAAAAGAACGAATGTATTAATATATGTATAACTGAATTTCTTTGCAGTACAGCAGAAATTCACACAACATTGCAAATCAACTACACTTCAATAAAAATTTAAAATAAATATAAATAAAAGTAAAACAATATAATGAAAATAAAAAACAGAACAGGCGGCGCTGTGTGGTGGGTAGATAACTGGGCTGCTTTCCACAGTGGGATACCAGCTCCAGCCTCCATGACCTTGGCCAGTGACCTCTCTGGGCTCAGTCTACCTGGCTGTAAAATGGGGATATTTATTATAGGACGAACCACATACTACTCAGGTGTTCTGAGGATGAAATGAGGTAACCCACGGCAGGTGCAGGGAACCGCACCCCAGACATGGAAACGGCCCAGAACCATGCACGTTTCCACCCCTGGGTACCAGACAAGGAAGGCGCCGTGAACCTGACACACGCGGCCACCTTTCTGCCTCACGAAGCACGTGGTAGTTAGAAAGGATTATTCCATGTTACAGCTGGGGAAACTGAGACTCGGAAAAAGAGCCAGGCTAGCTGCCCTCCGTGCTCCTCAAACTGCCCTGTGCATCCTGCTCAACAACAGGCCAGAGTGTCCACTCTCAGGGCACTGCACCCGCCTCCCGGCTGGTGGTCATCCTCATTCCCACTTCCAGGCACCAGGCTCTTGGGGGACCCCAGGGAGGGCAACAAGGGAGGCCCTGCTCTGTCTGTCTTGGGGAGACCTGGGCTGACCTCCAGCCAGTCCACCGCTGCCTTGTTTAACTGCCCCTTGTGCAAGGAAAACAGACACCTAAAAAAGACAAAGTCCAGAAGCGAATATGCTATGATGAGGAAAAACAGGATAATAAAGAGATGAGGGCGGGCACGTGTTTATTACCTAGGAGAGCCAAGGAAGACCTCGCAGAAAATACAATCCAAGGTGTTGAGGAAGAGATGGATCATGGCTGTCTGAGGAAAGGAATCCAGAGAGGAAAAAAAAAAAGCAGGTGCAAAGGCCCTGAGGCAGGCATGTGCTTGGAGGAACAGCAAGGCGGCCAGTATAGCTCGAAAGAACCAGAAGGGGCAGAGAGTGTGAGGCCAGGAGGGTCCCCAGAAATGAAGCCTGCCTCTCGGGCAGCGTCAATCCTCCCAGCACAGGGGAGATCATGTTTGAAGGAGGAAACAAAGAGAACACAATCGCTTCTGATCCCAGAACATTGTGCGGGATGAGAGAACATGCAGCTGCTGGGAATATGAACTGGTATCAAGACTCAAACGTTAATAATGCGCCTCTTCTGACCAGGCAATTTTAGCTGCAAGAGGGATCAGACACATTTAATTACAGCCGGGGCAGAGGGGAAGCAATCTGGTAAACATTCTGTGTCCATGGATGGGTTGGCTGTGTGGATCACGACACAGCATCAAGGCTTTGTGAGATGATGCTTCGGAGAAATGGTTCCCAACACAGAAAGACAGGCACTCTATTTCATTAAAAGGAAAAATGGAGGGGGGTCCCTTTTTTCTAAATACAGATACACACAGGCACAGCAGAAGAGACTGGAAATGCCCTTGGCCATCTCTGGGGGAGGAAACTGCATGCAAGTTTTCTTGGCTTCCTTTTGTTTATCTGGGGTTTTCCCCGGGGGGGTTCCTTCAATTCCCCTGAGTTAGAACTGGAGCTGCAAAGAGCGGCAGAGCTTTGTGGTTCTACACCCGGTGGGAGATGGGAGACGTGACCGACACGCCAGTCACCTCCACGGCCCAGTCCACCATCTGCAACCCTGGACGGTGACCCCCAGGTGAGCTCTCAAACAGGATCCTCTTGGGGAGCCCCCAGCAGACCCGAGGGGAGGGGAGGGGTGCGGCCAGGACGTCAGTGGTCAGCACCCACGGGGCGGTGCCCTGGGTCAGAGCTCGCCCCACACAGCCTCCCCTGTGTCCCCAGCAACCCAATCTGGGGGACACTGTGGTCCCCACTTTACAGATGGGGAAACTGAGGTTCTGAGAAAGGCACCAACCTAGCTTGGGTCTCACAGCTGAGCAGCACCAAAGCCAGGAGGCAAATTCAAGCTGTGAGCATGTTTGACAGGCCGAGAGGGTCAGCTTACAGCCAGGAGCCCACTCAACACCCCTCAGCTCTCGCCACGGCCTCCTGATGGGGCTCTAGGCACAGAGAGGTTAAGTGACTTCTCAGAGGCCACACAGCCCGGAGGAGGCAGAGCCGGGGGCTCCAACCCCGAGGCACACTCCAGTGTCCAGCGCGTGAACAGGCGAGAGGGCCCTGGGAAGACAGCCACCTCGTGCCCCCGAGGGCTCGGTGAGGAAGCGGAGGCAGCCGTGGGTGGGTGCTGGGAGCCGCTGATCACCCCCTTCTGGGGCGGCCCGGCCTCCCTGCCTGACCCTGCAGAGCCTGGGGATCTTCAGTGGGAACTGATCAAACTGTCCACGGCAGGGGCTCGCAGGGCCCTGGGTCCCAGCAGGAAGCCCAGAGAGGGCGGGTGACTTGTCCAAGGTCACACAGCACAGCAGCAAGGCAGGGTCCCCAGGCTGCCCTCCCCGGTGCCGCAGGCTGGAGTCCGGGGCTTGTCAAGGAGAAGGAAGGAGCGGGCCTGCGTCTTCCAGGCAGAGAGAGATCCCTCACGTCCAGCAATCACGTCATCGGCGGGGACGCCGGCCCCCGGAGTCACCGTGCTGTCCTTCATGACCTCATCTCTTGGCTCAGCCCCAGCGCAGCGCCTGGTGCCTGGAATCAATACCTCTTGGCAGGGCCCGAGGCCCCGTGTCTTCCTGTCGCCCCTCCCGGCGGCCCTCCCCAGCAGCACACGGACCCACCACCCGCCTCACGCTCCCTGGCAGGGAGTCAGGGTCGGAGCCGGGCTGCAGGTGACCCCGAGACCGTCAAGGGGCGCAGACCGGTTCTCCTGCCCAGCGGACCCCCGGGGCTGCGCTCTCTGCCAGTGGGAGGAGGCGGTCTCTGTGCAAATCCAGACCCCGCACCCATCTCCTGCCCAGGGGGCACACACGGCTACCTTGGGGCTCTGGGTCTCTGCACGTCAATGTGGGTGATGGATCCAGCTTACAGAGAGGCCGTGGGGTTCCACCACCCAACACGGCATCTGGGAAACAGTAGGCGCTCAATAAATGCTCCCTTCAGGCTGTGGTTGTTCAGTCATTAAGTTGAGTCCAACTCTGCAAGTCCGTGGATTGCAGCCCTCCAGGCTTCCCTGTCTTCCACTATCCTCTGGAATTTGCTCAAACTCATGTCCATTGAGTCAGTGGCGCTTCAGCCTGGAGTTTAATAAAGCATGTTCAAGGACATGGCCTGTTACCACTCTGAGCAGCAACAACGTGAAGGGGAGGTGTGGGGACCAAGGACTTCGTGTACAGACAGGACCGTGGATGCTCACGGAGGGATATATGCAAAGCTCAAGACTGCATTTCAGGGCCCGGCTGAAGACGCTCTGAAAGAACATGCCAGCTGCCCTCTCCTGTTCACGGGTGGGGAAGCCAGCCAGAGCCCAGCAGGGTCGAGGGAGCGCCGAAGGCCACACAGCAAGTCAGACTGGAGTTTGGACGCTCTGCTCTGAGGAGGTGGGGGGCAGTTAAGGCAACCTTTCCATCCTGGGTCCCGTGCCTTTTGCTCAGGGTACACCCTCCACCAGGCACCTCACTCACACCAGCCCAGACTCCCCTGAGAACCACAGCCAGTGGTGAGCAGGGTCCACACGCTGGCCTTGAGAGGACACGGTCGTCAGCAGGCAAATAATGCCCCGCATCCCGAGATATCCACGTCCCAACCCTGGAGCCCCCACACGTGTTACCACACGCAGCAAAAGAGACTTTGCAAACATGGTTACCTTATGGATGGTGAGAGGGGAGATGATCCTGGGTATCCAAGTGGGCCAACTAATCACAGCAGTCCTTCAAAAAGGGAGGAGAAAGAGGAGGACCAGGGTCGATGGGACTTGCCTCAACAACTGATCCAGATCCCTGAGGACAGCCAGAGCGAGGCATCCTCCAGCCCAGCGAATTGGCACAGAAGTGGCCCAATCCCTGCTAAGGCCAGAAGCTCTGCTGACTCTGCTAGGAATCCCACATGTGAGGCCTGGAGCCCCTGCAGCCACTTTGCCATCGTGAGGGGGGTGACAAATGAAGGGAGCAAGAGAATCACGGTGAGAGAAGCTGAGGTCTGAGCTGGAACAGCAGCGGCAGAGAGGGCAGAGGGCCCGGGAGGAGGAAGACTCAGGAGACGACAGGATGGGAAGACGGAGCTCAGTGCTGCGGGGGGAGTGGGGACAGCCTGCGGGAAACCTACCACCAGCGTCTCAGCCACATTCTCCCCACGGCAGCAGGGGGCACCCCATGAAGACCTAGGCCAGACAGTGACCCTCCTCTGCTCAGACCTCCCATGGCTCCTGCCTCACACCCAGCAAGAGCCAAAGTCCTTATCTTGGTTTCCAGGCCCCCCCTGACCTGGCTCCTGCCTCAGGGCCTTTGCTCAGGCTGTGCCTTCTGACCCTCACGCTTCTGGATGCTTGCTGGGCTCACTCCCTCCTCCATTTCAGGTCTTTGCAAAAGCGTCACCGTCCCACCTTCCTTGACCACCCAGACCTAAGCCTGCAGTCCCTACAGTCACCAACCCTCCTTCCCCATTCCTCGGCTGGTTTGCCTCCCATTTATGCACTTCTATTTTTTGTTAAGTGACTGCAGCTCCCTGGGGGGCAGGCGGCTTCTCTGCAGAGCGTCCCGAGCTTGAGACAGAGCCTCACCTGGAGCCGCTGCAAAGCACCCCTGAGTCCGCCCCCTCTGACCCCACCCGGACTCCACTGGCGCCTGGAGCTGGCTCTCGGGCGCCCCCAGCGCCGGAGCCCGCCTCGGTACCAGACCGAGGAAGGCTGCAGGGACAGCTCGGCCTTTAAAAGAGCAGGCATTCCTGGGCGCCCCCCTCCCGCCACCCCTGCCCCGGGCCTCCGGCGCGCACGAGGCGCGTGTGCAGACAGGCCAGCATGAGGGGATTCCAGGAGCCGAAGAAGCAGCCCGCTGGGCGCAGAGGCTGCCCACCGTGGGGCACCTCTAGCCCCGGCTCCAAGCGTCCAAACCTGCTACCTGAGCCCTGCTCCTAGGCACCTGGGCACACACGCACACGCACACACACACACACACACGCACACGCACACACACACACACGCACACACACGCGCATGCACGCGCGCGCGCTCCATTTGGAAATGCCAGAATCTCAAAATTCTGAAAACTTATTATCAGTCCATGTCCTTTCCTCGGAAGTCCGAGACATGGCAGATTACACATTTCCAGACCCACAGACCCCTCCAGAGTCAAAGCAGAAAGGCCGCACCACATCACCTTATGGCAGAATAAGCTGGCGGTCCCCAGCACCAACCTCCTCTTCTCTCTCTGATTTTCAGCTGGGCTCCCAACACAAAGATCCCATTCCCAGCCTCTGCATATCTAGGCTCTGACCAGTGGAATATAAGAGCGTCCAGCATCAACTCCCAGGAGCCTTTCTTAAAAGATATCTGATACCCACACTTTGCCCCCTTTTCCCTCTTTCCTCCTTCTTCCCACTTAGAAGTCAGATGTGATGGCTGGAACTCTGGCAGCCCTCTTGGGCCTGAAGGACCAGATTTCTGCCTTGGTCTGGTGCATCCAGGAGCTAGAAGTAGGCTGATTCCTATGCAACCTGTATCACATACTCCTGGGCTTAAATATGAACGAGAGAGAAACTTCTAGCCATTGCTCTTTGTGATTTTCATTTACAGTCCAACCCTCTCATTGCCTAGATGGGGGTGAGTGGACTAGAATCAGGCATGGAGCTGTGCAAGGCCAGAAGATGAGTCAGGGCGGGGCCAGTGTGAAGTGAAGCACTCACCTTGTCTTCCTATGAGGTCTTCTGGTTTCTGCTCTAGCGGGTCCCAAGACCTTTTCCCCTCAAGGTTGCCCAGGTCAGCCTGCTGCCTCGCTCTCACCCGCGGTGATCCCAAGGCCCCCAGAGGCAGCCCTGGGTGGAGGCACAGGGCGGCCAGGGCACCTCTGTGAACCTGGGCAAGGCCCCCCGTGTGCTTGGTCGGTCCTGGCCGCTACCCTCCACACCTGCCTTCTCTAGTCTCCCTGAGGACCCAGGGCTCCTGGGCTCTGGTTTACCCTGAAATCTGAAGACCAGAGGTCCTCAGGGGACCTCCAGCCCAAGCCCTGTCCCTCCCTGGCCGCCCCGGCAGATGGTCACTCAGGTCCTGTGGGGACATCCCAAGTCACAGAGAGAAACTTCCTCCCCAACAGCCCAGCTCAGGCCAGCCCTGCTGAGCTCCGACTGGGTCATGTGGCGACCTTCGGGGCTCACCTGGGCATGGAGACCAGGACTCTCTGAGACCGCTCCGCTCCGAGCTCCTGAGCGTCTGCTTCCCGAAGGACAGCAGAGGAAGGCAACGCCAGCTCAGCGGGGCTTCTCAAGGACTGGTTGCCAGCCATGTAGGCAAGGGAGCTGCAATAGCGGCCCCAGGCCTCCCACAACGCAAGGAGGGACCCGGCCCGCGCGGCGCCTACTGTGTGCCATACAGAGGGCTGTTTCATCACTGTCCTCAAAGGCGCGCCCAAGTGCCCCGTTTTACAGGCAAGGAAGGGCTTCCCAGGTGGCGCTAGTGGTAAAGAACCCGCCTGCCAATGCAGGAGATGTGAGATGTGGACTCGATCCCTGGGTGGGGACGATCCCTTGGAGGAAGGCATGGCAACCCACTCCAGTTTTCTTGCCTGAAGAATCCCATGGACAGAGGAGCCTTGCAGGCTACAGTCCATGGGGTTGCAAAGAGTCGGACACGACTGAAGTGACTTAACACAGATAGGGAAGCTGAGGCTTGGAGGAACCTGTCCACAGTCCCTCCCCTGACAAATCCAGCTGCAACCCAGGGGTCGGGGGGGGCGGGGCAGGGGGAGAGGGTCTGAGCGCTGGCCCTCCGCCTCCCAGGGCCCCTCCCTCGGCCCGCGTCGGGACAAGACTCCGACTTGCAGGAGAAATTATGAATAAGGCGAAAGAAAGTTGTCCTGGCCCCTGTGCATGCCTTAAGTGTTTAAATTCTTTTTCATAATTATCTCAAATAGTAATTATTGCAGGAGCAGATGCGCTTATCACAGACAAGAAACCACCTGCCTTCCCATTTTTGTCAAAAGTGGAAACACTGACATTATTTTCGCGATTCGCTTCAATAGCTGTTTTCACTGTAAATACCACCTTAACCACAAGAAAAATACCCTGGGAGACGCTGCAGGTATTCGAGGTTTCAGAGGAATTACTCCGCGAGGGCTGCGGTGGTTCACGAGGAGGTGGAGAGAAGGGGGCTCGGAAGACCGCTCCCCACCTCCGCGCCACAGGGAGAGGTGCGCCCACTGGGAGGAGGGTTTACCCCGCGGGGGTCCACACGGTGCTCCCCACACCCCCTCCTGCGCTTGCCCCAACTCCCACCCCTACCTCCAGCCGCCCCCCTCTGATGGCCCAGCCTCCGGAAACACCTCCTTCACCCCAAATGACATCAAACTCAAGGGGCGGCCCCCCACAAGCTCCATGGGAAACTGAAGGGCCCCACCCCTAAGAGGAAGCTCGAAGAATTCCCAGGCTGGAAGGGACCAGGTTTCCAAGAAGGTGGCATTCCAAGATTTCCCAGTCTCGAGGCCCCCACAGTCTGGCACAGGGGAGGCTGGGGAGACCACGAATCCAGGGGTCACCGCCTGAAAAGCGCCCCCTGCCCCGCCAGCTCCTCCCTGGAGTTCTACAGAGGCCCCCGCACGGGCTGCCAGGGCGGGAGGTGAGCTCCCGGGGTGTAAAGGCAAGGTCCGACCGTCACCGCGGGAAGGAGTGTCCAGGGCTGCGCGAGAGGCTGGGGACAGGGACCTTGTGGGCGGAGGCTCCGGACCGAGCCGGCGAGCTGAGGCCACAAAGCAGGCGGCCTACGTTCCCGTCCTGGGTGGGCAAAGGCTGGTCTGGACAGGCCGACGGGCAGCCCTGGGGCGCTCTCGGCCTCGCTCCTGGCGAGTGACATCGGGTAAACCCTTCCTCTTGACAAGCTCCAGCTTCTGGTCTGACCTGAGGGTCTCTGGCCTCGCCCCAGTCACGACTGCCCGGGTCACGGCCAGCTGCCACCGTGGAGCTATTTACTGAGAGCCGGGCTCCGTGCAGCGTCCCCGGCGCGCGCGATGCGGAGTGTCAGGTTCCCTGCACGATTCCTACGCCAGAGGCCACCATCCCCACTTCACAGACGGGGAAACTGAGGCTCAAAGAGGGCGAGCGGGTTGCCCAAGGCCACCCAGCTCACTGGCCGCGGCGCGTGACGGCAAACACTCCGCCACCGCGCCCCCCACGCCCGGGAGGCGGGACCCGGTTCCCGTCTCAGAGACGCGGGTTCCAGGCTCCGGGGGACCCCCTGCCCCGTGCCGGAAGCGCTGACGCCCGGCTCTAGCACGGGTCCTGCAGGTCAGAAGGGAGGAGCGTGGGACGAGATTAGCAGGACGGGAGCACGGAGGCGGGGGTGGGGGATCCGGTCCTGGTGGGGGTCCAGGATGCGGCCCTGGTTCCCAAAGCGCGTTCCGAGAGCCCACAGGGCGCCCAGCGGCCGCCCAGCCGCCCGGGTCTTTCCCAGCGGTGTTCTCTGCTGCCCTCGTGTGGCCGAAGGCGTCAACGCAGCCTCTGGGAGACAGTTTTGGGGTCCCGGAGCCCGCTGGGGCGTGGAGGGGTGTGGCTGGGCAGACAACAAGCGGACCCAGGAGCATGGGGCTCAGCCCTCCTCTCGAGCCTCACCCACCCCAGCCCAGCCACACCAGCACGCTCCTACTCCCCGGCTTTCGCCCTCGTGGGGGCCTCTGCCCGGGGCCCGTCTGGCCTTTCACACGGCAGCACCTGCTCACCCTCTGGGCGTCTGGCCCCGTGACCCCTCCGCCCGGTAACCCAGGCCCCCGCGTTCTCTCTGCCCCGACTCCGCTCTGCGGTTCATCTTCATTCCTGTCACCACCCGCCATCATATCCTGGTTATCTGCCCACTGTGCGTTTCTCAAGCAAAATTCATGTCGGCGCCAGTGCCTGGCATACAGTAGGTGCTCAATAACGGCTTTTGATCCAACAGCTGCGTGAGCGATCCTCCCTGCTGGCTGTCTCAGCATGCTCACCCCGGTTACGGGGCACCTGTGACTCACATCGGGGCACTCCCCCACCGCCCTGGGCCCTATCTTCCCAAGGGCTCCAGCCCAAGGGTGTGGCAAAGTTAGGGCAGGCAGCAGCCCACATTTACTGATGCCCTCCTGCGGGCCACACCGCGCCCCGGACGCACCTCCTCCGCCCCACGAGAGAGCTGCCTGCACCCCATTTACCGGCGGGGAGACAGGCTCGAGGTTCCTCAAAGGCGCCCACAGCACCCAGCTGGCCAGCGTCCCCCAGGCCACGGTCTGGGCCCCACGCAGACTTCACCCTCCCCGCCTGCACCTGCTGGGGCCTCGCTCCGCCCTTCTCTTCCCAGAAGGAGAAAAGTCTGGGCTTGGCCCCGCCCTCAGGGTTCCCAATTCTCTGTCTCAGCTCCCCGACTCTCTGCACCTCCAGCTGTGTCTGCGGTTTCGGAGCCCATGAGTCAATCACGCTGTGATGAGTGACAGTAAGCCCTGCTCGACAGAGGTGGGTGTGCGCCCATCTCCCAGGTGGGGAAACTGAGGCACAGAGAAGTTAAGGGCTTGCCCACCATCACTGGATATGTGTTAGTCACTCAGTCGTGTCCGACTCTTTGCAACCCTACGGACTATACAGTCCATGGCATTCTCCAGGCCAGAGTACCGGAGTGGGTAGCCTTTCCCTTCTCCAGGGGATCTTCCCAACCCGGGGATCGAACCTGTGTCTCTTACGTCTCCTGCATTGGCAAGCGGGTTCTTTATCCTCCGCCCGGGATCTTCCCCACCCAGGAATCGAACCAGGGCCTCCTGCATTGCAGGCGGGTTCTTTGCCAGCTGAGCCGCCAGGGGAGCCCTTAAAAGATTTCCTTTGAGGGGTGTTAGCTCTACACCTCAGCCTTCAGCTCTCCGGGACCACGTCGGCGCCGAGAGACCTCAGTTAAGGGCGCACATGCCCTTCAGAGAAGCGGCCCACGACGCCGCGAGGTCCCTCCCAGCCCCGGGGCTGCTTGCTCTAAACGGCGCCCAATCGGTCCAGCGATGAGCGGTCAGACCCTGGGGTGAGAGCGCCCCCTGGCGGCGTCTGGCCGATCGGCTTCGACCTTCCCTCGGTACAAGGGGCGCGGGGGTCGGGGGAGAGGCTGGGGGGACCGGGGTACCGGGCAGCAAGGAGTCCGAGGGCAGAGCAGGGATGGGGCGCCGGGCAACAACGGGAGGGGATGACTCCGAGGGCCGGCCCCGCCCCCTTCCGGGGGACCCAGGCTTCCCAGCCCCCCAGGCCGGGCATCGGCGGGACAGGAAGACCCGCAGTCACACCCCAGACCAGCCCGGGAGGGCCGGGGACCTTCCGGCCACGCGTGCCCGGCCAGGAGGCAGGGCCGGGTTTCCTGAGGGCTCAGGGTGCATCTTCAACGTGCAGCCAGCTGATGGAAATGCCCGAGCCGGGGGTGCAGGGGAGGGCGGGGGGCTCGCCTGAACACACGGGTGGGTCCTGATGCCTTGGACCCCCGCGGCCCCCGTCCCCCGCCCACCCGGGGGCGTCTGCCCTTTCATCGGGGGTCACCTGGTGGACCGAGCGACCAGTGGGAGGGTCGGTCAAGAGGGTGGCCCGCCCGGCCCTCGAGGAGCACAGACCTCAGGCGGCATTCTTCCCCAAAACCAGGCTGTGGGCCCCCCCACCTCAAGGCAGCCCGCTCCGGGTCTAACAAAGGGCGGGGGAGGCTCCCTCGCGCTGGAGCCTCAGCCTCTGTTTCCATGGCAACCCCTCTTCCAGGACAAGGCGGAGACTCAGAATAACCCACAGACACCCCCTGGCGGAGGGCGCCGCCAGAGGGAGGGCCCAGGCCGTCGGGTGCAGAGGGGAAACTGAGGCCTGGAGAGGGTCCGCACCCTGCTCCACGACCCCCCGACTCACCCCCGCGTGGCCCCCGCAAAGCACTCATCACACCAGAGAGTCTGCGGGTGTGGACCCCGGACGGGATCACACAGCTGAATATGAGAGACAGCACGAGTGATGCGGCTTGATGGAAAATGTAAAAGGCTGAGAGGAGAAGTGATGCCAGGTGGGGGTCGGGGCCAGGACTCTGAGCCGCTTAGAGGCCACAGTTAAGGAACTGGCGCTCCTCCTGGGAATGATGGCAACCCATGGCGGGGCGCGGGTAGGGACGGAAGGAATAGAGAACCGGCGTGTTATTTAGGGTGAGGAGAAGGTGCTGGGCAGACAGGCTCGGCAGGGCTCGGGGGAGGCAGGCTAGAGGGGCCGCTGCGGAGGAGGTGGGGTTCTGGACTGTTCCAGGGTCCGCAAGCAGGACTCCGACAGCGCGGATGCTGGGGCTCACAGAGAAGCCCGGCGACTCCGGGTCCCCAACTAGACACCCCAGGGGGCCTGGGCGCCACCTCCCGTGCACCCCGTGATCCTCCTGAGGCTCACCGGGCCCTTCATCCCGGCCGCTGTGACTTCTGCAGCCAGCAGCCCCCCAAGCCCCTTCCCCCTTACATCTTGAACACCTGATCCACCGCCAGTGCCTGAGGACCCCTGATGACAGTATCCGCCTCAGCTCCCCTCGTCTGAAGGGGGGGACAGGAGGGTGGTCGTATTCCCCGGAGGAATACGAGGGGGCCGGGACAAGAAGGGGCTCCCCCAGGCAGACACAGACAGCCGGCGCCCCTGCAACGGCCTGTGGACACATAGTGTCTGAGGGGGCCAAGGAGTGCCTACGGAGACTCACGCCCAGGCATGGCTGAGGAAACTGAGGCCCAGGGAGGCGGGATGTCCTGGCCAAGGTCTCAGCTGGCCCAGGCTGGGCCCACCGTGCCGGGCGCCTGGGGGTCTCAGGAGCCCTCTGCTGCTGCTGCGTCCTCCAGGCCAAGTCCTGGCGCCCAGGCCCGGCCAGGCTCTCTGCAGGGATGGCCCAGGTTCAGCCCAGCGGCGTCAGCCCGCTGCCCAGCTCTCAGGCATAAATCCTCACGCGGCTGACAGCGTCCCGGGCCGGCACAGAGACCCGCTGTCCCCTTCCTGTCCCCGCCCTTCCTGCCAAGTTCCCCGGGGTCAGGGCAGCTGGGTGCGGAGGACAAGCACGTAACCTTGGGTGCAGCTGGACCGGACCAGCCTTGGGCTTCCGATCTGATAAATGGACCGAGGAGAGGATGAGGCGGGGCCCAGCGCTGACCTTTAGGGCTGAGGGAGAGCCGCTGAGGGCCAAGCCCTTGGGGGACCCTCGGGGGAACCCCCCTCTCAAGATCAGGCTGACGGGAACCTGGGGCCCATGTTTCAGGTTCTAGGGGGGCCGTGAAGCTCACAGACGGACCCCCGCCTGGGACCCCATCCCAGCGGTCCCTGCCCCTCCTGCAGCTTGGCTCAGCCTGGACAGCTGGGCAAACTCTGATCCGAACAGACGGAAAGGACCCCGCCTTCCTCTCCTGGGTGGGTGGCGGGGGGGCGGGGCGCGCAAAGATGTTTGTTTATTCACTCAACAAACATTACTTAGAGCCTGCTCTGTGCCTGCCTGCTGCTGAGAGCCGGGGAAACGGAGATGGTGTCTGTGGGGGTTTCTCCTGAGAGGGGCTGTGCCGAGGCCGCGGGGTGCAGAGCAGGACGCGCCCCTCTGTGTGTGGCGGGCAGGGCGGAGCCCGCAGGCCGAGGGGGTCCGCCGGGCACTCCTGACACGGGACAGAGGGGCTGGGGCGGCGGGAGCACCGGGGTGGGCTGAGAGCGGCGGCGGACGTGGAGCGTGCACGTGAATCCAGGGAGGACGAGGATGAGGAGTCGGGTGGGGGTGTGCACGGGACAGGGCTTGGTGGCAAGCGCCCCCTTCCAGCCCAGCCTCACAACCCCCCTCTCCCAAAGTGAGGCAGGGATGCGGAGGCTCAGGAAGGCCCGCCCCTCGTCGTCCATAGCTGTGCTTCCTGTGTGGCCTGCACAAAAATACTCAACCTCCCTGGACCTCAGTTTCTGCATCTGTAAAATGGGAGTGGTCACAGGAGGAGCTTCCCTGATAGCTCAGTTGGTAAAGAATCCGCCTGCAATGCAGGAGACCCAGATTCGGTTCCTGGGTCAGGAAGATCCCCCGGAGAAGGGATAGGCTACCCACTCCACTGTTCTTGGGCTTCCCTCGTAGTTCAGTTGGTAAAGAATCTGCCTGTAGTGCAGGAGAGCCGGGTTCAATTCCTGGGTCAGGAAGAGCCCCTGGAGAAGGAAATGGTAACCCTCTCTAGTACTCTTGCCTGGAAAATCCCATGGACAGAGGAGCCTGGTGGGGTACAGTCCATGGGGTTGCAAGGGTCGGACACGACTTAGCAACTAAACCACCACCAAGTATAAATTTATGCCCAAAAGTACATCTCTATATTTTGGGCTTCTCTTGTGGCTCAGCTGGTAAAGAATCTGCCTGCAATGTGGGAGACCTGGGTTTGATCCCTGGGTTGGGAAGATCCCACTCCAGCATTCTGGCCTGGAGAATTCCATGGACTGTATAGCCCATGGGGTCGCAACAAGTCAGACACGACTGAGCAACTTTCACTTTGAGTTTGGTGATGCAAGAAGGTGACACACGTTGTCCATCCATCTCTCTCAGAGGAGGCAGGGCTGAAACCCCCTCCCAACACCATCCCTGGGGACAGCCGGGCGAGGCATCTGAGAACGACTGGCTGAACACGGGGCTGCAGGTCAGGCAGCTGCCGGAGCCCAGGCACCAGACCAGACCCCCTACACACACACACACACACACACACACTCCACCCATTTCCCTCAAAGTGCAGATCCAGGCGATCGATTTATACAGCCATGCCTCGCTGGTGTCGTCCTTCCTCCTGGGAAGCGGGTCTCAAACACTGTGTGTGTGTGTCTGCGTGTGCACGTGTTTGTGCATGCATGTTTGTGTGTGCACGTGTGTCCCAGAGGCGCCTCTGGCAGTCTAGAGGAGCCTGTCAGTTTTTAAAACGCCAATTTAGATGGAAATTATAGTTCTCAGAACACTAAAAAGAAGCCTGTAATACGGCACAACGTGGGCCTGCTTCCTAGCGCCGTGAATAACACGATCGGGCTGCAGGTGGTGATTTTTTCAAAGTACTGATGAGCCCCGGCGCTATTCTTAGATACCCGAGAGGAGAGGGGAACACAGCTAATGCTACTGAGGTCTCCTGCCTGCGCTCCTACCGAAAGCAAACGCTCCGTTTCCAGTCGAGGTTAGTGACAAACAAAGCATGTCATCTTTGCACGTCTGTATCGCAGATGCCCCTGGTTTCTGCTCCACGACCCCGCCGGGCCCTCTGCCCAGGCCTGCCGGCGCAGGTCGGCACAGACTGTCCGCGGTCTGCGCCTGCGCGGCCGCCCGCAGCCCCCCGCGCCACCGCCAGGGGTCGCCGCGCACACGTCTTGGCCCAGAGAACGCACCCAGAGACCTCACCTCCAGGCTGGAGGCGCCTCCTGCGACTCAACTCCGCACACGCTATGCACCCCGAACTTCTGCTGTGCCCCCAACACCTCGCACCCCCGTGCCTTCCCGCGTGCTGGTCCCTTCGTCCCTAACGCCGGCCCCGCTACTGCAGCTGGGCTTTCAAAGCTCACCGGACGCTTCCTCCAGGCAGCCTTCCCTGATGCCGGTGTAACAGCTCCTCTGAGTGCTCACAGCCCACCCACCCCCCGCCGCTTCCTCATCATCGCAGTGACTGTCCCAACAGCCGTACCTATTTCTCTGTCCAATTCCCACCAGACTGGGACCTTCCAGGAGCTGGTTAGGGGAATGTGGTGATTTTTCTTTTAATAGACTACTTTTTTGGAACAGTTTTAGGTTCATGGAAATACTGCCTGGGAACTTCAGAGTGCCCACATCCGCCCTCCCTCCACACAGCTGCAGCCTCCTCAACCATCAGCACGCCCCACCACCGAGGGGTGTTTGTTACAACTGATGAGCCCATTTCACTGCTCTGTTAGTAACCGAAGTCCACACTTTATACTCCCGGTGGTGCCCGTCCTCTGGATTAGAAAACTGTATAATGACACGTGTCCTCCGTTATAATATCATAAAGAACAGTTTCACTCCCTTAAGCATCCTCCAGAATGCACCGGTTCACCCCTCCCTCCCTCCCTGCTAACTCTTAGCAACTACTCATCTTTTCAGTCTTCACAGTTTTGCTTTTTCCAGAATGTCACAGAGTGGTAATCAGTCTGTAGCCCTTTCAGATTGGCTTTTTTCACTGAGTCACAAGCACTGAAGGTTCCTCCCTGCCTGTCTTTTCATGACTTGATAGCTCATTTCGTTACAGTGCTGAATAATATCCCGTTGTCTGGACGCACCAGTTTATTTATCCACTATCCCGTTGTCTGGACGCACCAGTTTATTTATCCACTCACCTGCGGGAGGACATCTTGGTTGCTTCCTAGTTTTGAGCAGTATGAATAAAGCTGCTATAAATATCCATCTTTGCATTTTTTGTGTGCACACAAGTTTTCAGCTCAGCTGGGTAAATACCAAGGATGGTGACAGCTGACTTGTATGCTAAACAGTATTTTTAATTTTGAAAGAAACTGCCAGGCATCTTGAGGAGTAGCTGCACAATTCTGTGTTCTCAGAAGCAAGGAATGAGAAAGCCTGATCACCCACAAGCTCACCAGAATGGGGCGCCACCTGCATCAAGATCTCAGCCATCCTCCCAGGTGTGTGGTGATGCTTCCGCGTTTTGATCTGTAGTTCCCTGACGACGTACAATGTGGGGCATTGCTGGGAGCCAACACATGAGATCCCACCCATGACAAGGCCATGAGGGAGGAAACCTGACGGGCAAGGCGGATCAGGTTTTCAGGGGTTTTGAAAAGCTGCCCCCAGCGCTCACCTTAAAGATGATATCTGTCTTTCTGATGCCTGCCTCAATGGACTACTCCCTAATTTCTGTGACACAGGCAGAAGACCTTCCCCGATCTCTTCCCAAATAAGAATCAATTTAGAACTTTAATCAATAAGTTTCCCAGGTGGTGGTATTTTATGAGATTATCCAGGGTGAAACGAGTGTTTTAATTTAAACTCCTTTACTGGTAGTTTGTTAGCCAAATGCATTTATGCCCTTGGTACTAATATGCATGATTGTTTATAACATCCTAATCAAAAAATAGCATAAAGAACCTGATCATATAAAAGCCCTAATAGACATAGAGCCTTTTTGAGGGGTGAAGGAGTCCTATTAGAAAACACAAGAAAAATTATTCTAAAGGTGTTTATTGGGTTGACATTTGCTTGCTGTGTTTTGCTTGCTGTGTTTTTGCTTTTAATGTGCTAAGGTTGTGTTATAGAAACCATTGTTAATATAGTTAAAGATCTAGAGAAATAAGAACTTAGCCCTAGTGTGGTAACAATGAGATGGTTGCTAATTGTCAGCCAGGAGTGCTAGGCAGAAGCTGCCTCACTGAAGCCGCAGAGTCTGTGTGGGGTAAACTTCTTAGATAAACGCAACTGACAACTTCTGCAGAAGGACTAATTTTTGTGTTAACAAGGTTATACTTCTACTCTGCACTGTTGCCCTATGAGACTGCTACCTTTCAGTTAAGGTCACCATAGAAACAGAAAATGGGTTTACATTCACCGAACCTGCATAAAATGTTAATAGGCCCCAAGGCCAGAAGATAATGTACAAGACCCTCATAAACAAAGAAGTATGCAGAAAACACCCTGGTTTCGTGAAGAACAAGCTGATGTAATGTTAAACCATCTTCCCCTTAGAAAGGTACTAACTCAGGGTATAAAAGCCACGGTAAAAAATATAGCATTGCCAGACTCTGCCAGACCCTGCTGTAAACACCCCCGTCTGGTCTCTCTCCCTCTCTCCCTCTCTCCCTCTCTCCCTCTCTCCCTCTCTCCCTCTCTCTCTCTCTCTCTCGTCATCCTGAGACTTGGCCCTATCAAGGCTGGTCTCACGTGTCCTCTCTCTCTCTCGCCGACGCCGTTCATCCTGAGTGTATCCCCTGGATCCTGCCGAGGCTGGACCCCGGCAGGGCATCTTTGCACCTGCTTCCTTGCCATCTGTAGGTCTTCCCGGTGAAGTGTGTGTTCAAATCTTTCCATTTTTAAGTTAGGTTATTCATTTTCTTACTGTTGATTTCTGAGTTTTCTCTATTTTTAGAGAACTGTCCTTTTTCTGTGTATGTCTTCTGCCAGCGTTTTGTCCCTTGTCCTCTCGTTCTCTTGAGCCATGAGCTTTTGCAGTCAGGCACGCAGGAGTCCCTGTATGACCTTTGGCCAGGCCCACGCTCTCTCTGAGCCTCAGTTTCCACTTCTGTGGCACGGGAGCAGCAGCCCTCCCTCACAGGTCACAGCGGGATGAAAAGCAATCTTAGCGACGCAGAGCCCCAAGCACAGAGGCTGAACCCCTGCAGCGCCTCCAGATAGATGCTGGTGGAGCCCAGGCATGTCAGTTCTCTGGGCGGCGCCTTTGCCCCCAGTTTCTCCATTAAAGCACCTGGCTGTCAACAGTGGTCCCATCCATGGCAGGGCACGGCAGGGCAGCAAACCCGTCTGGCAGGAAGATGCCTGCGGGTGGGAATTCTTGGTCCCAGAGATACAGTAGATGAGCAGACCCCGGGAGACCTCAGCGTTGGGCCCGGGGACACACCTGCCGTTTAAGCGATGGGTGATCACTCTGCCGGGCGCTACCCAGGCCCACGTCCCTCAAGGACCACCCCTCACTCTGCATCCAGGCCTCCCCCATCTGACCTCCCGCAGACCTCCAGCCTCCACTAACACTACACACCCCCCTCCACCCGCACGGGGCCGTGGTCAGGGCCTCTCGTGTGTCCCCATGAGCCAGCACGGCACCCCCCCCCCCCCCCCCCCGCCACCAGAAACACCTTCCCCCACCCCACCTGTCCAAATCCATCTCTCTCCACAGCTTGTGGGCAGCGCTGCCGGGCTGGGCTGCAACCACGAGGGGGCACCGTTGCCCGGCTGACGTGCCTGGGATGTCCGGCCTGCTGGAAGGAGCCGCCTCCATCCCACCGGCTTGCAAAGCAGCAGGAAGGGAGAGCACTTACCTCACAAAATCCTGGAACCTCCAGGGCCCCATCCCATGCCCAGCGGACCTTCTGGGCTCAAACTGCACACCTCCTGAGACGGGGCGCTTACCACCTACAGGCAGGCTGTCACGGCTCTGCTGTGGCCGATTCTGCAGGAGCCATGACGTTCTGTGAGGTTAGATGAGGCCCCATCACTTCACGGCAAGTAGGTGGAGAAACAATGCCAACAGTGACAGACTATTTTCTTGGGCTCCAAAATCACTGCAGATGGTGACTGCAGCCAAGAAAGATGCTTGCTCCTTGGTGGAAAAGTTATGACCAACTTATTAAAAAGCAGAAACATCACTTTGCCAACAAAGGTCCGTCTAGTCAAAGCTATGGTTTTTCCAGTCGTCTTGTATGGATGTGACAGTTGGACTATAAAGAAAGCTGAGCGCCGAAGAGTTGATGCTTTTGAACTGTGGTGTTGGAGAGGACTCTTGAGAGTCCCCTGGACTGCAAGGAAATCAATCCAGCCCACCCTAAAGGAAATCAGTCCTGAGTGTTCATTGGAAGGACTGATGCTGAAGCTGAAACTCCAATACTTTGGCCATCTGATGCGAAGAACTGACTCATTGGAAAAGACCCTGATGCTGGGAGAGATTGAAGGCGGGAGGAGAAGGGGACGACAGAGGATGAGATGGTTGGATGGCATCACCGACTCAATGGACATGAGTGAGTAAACTCTGGGAGTTGGTGATGTACAGGGACCCTAGCGTGCTGCAGTCCATGGGGTCACAGAATCGGTCATGACCGAGCAACTGAACTGAATTGAATGAGGTCATGAGGGGCCACAGGGGCTACCAAATCAACATTTTAGAAGAACAACTTTACCTTGGGAAATTACATGGAGGAGGAAGCCTGGGGTTTCCAGAAAAGCTGAAAACCTCTAAGTTTGGGTGAAAACTCTCAACGTTTACATGTTGCTGCAAAGCTTTTCTAAAGATGGTGTCAGTCATGCCATGGAGCACGTGGGCCTTTGGCTCGCTGGGAGGGGCCCCAGTGTGGGGGAGCTGAGTGACTCGGACGAAGCAAGCCTGGGGCACCCACGAGGGGCGCTCAGACACAGTGCCTGCACAGGCGGACAGCACTGGACGCTGGACACTCAAGGCCAGGGGGGGGTGCTTCCCCGCTGGGCGACGCTCCCACACCAGGGCTGGGAGGAGGCTGTCATGCACCCGGACTCCATGGGGCAGGCATGACCAGAGGCTGTGTGTAGACGCCCCCACCGTGCCCTGTGTGTCTCCTTCCCCATCTGATTTTCGCTCTAACAAAGCTGCAAAGTATAGAGCTTTTCTGAGTTCTGTGGGTCATTCTAGCCAATTATTGACCTGGAAGGGAACACAGATTGAGCTAGCGGCTGATCTGAAGTGAGTGTGGTCCTTGGATATTGTAGCTGGTGTCTGAGGATGTGATGGCTAACTTATGTAACACCTTGACTGGATATTTGGCTAAACATTTTTTTCCCCGAGTGTACATGGGGGGGGGGGTTTCTGGAAGAAATGAGCATTTGAACAGGAAGGTGCAGAAAAGTCGCTTGCCCTCCTCACTGTGGATGGGCTTCATGCAGTCGGTTGAGGGTCTGAGCAGAACAACACGGCAGAGGAAGGGAGAAGTCAGCACTCCCTGCCGAACTGTCTGAGCTGAGACGCTGACATTCTGCCTCTCATGTGCCTGGTCCTCAGGCCTCCAGACCACGCCGCACCACCCCACCAGCCTTCCTGGGCTGCTAGGGTGCGGGCGGCAGGTGGGACTTGTCGGCTTCCGTAACTGTGCAAGCAATTCTTATTTTATCCATACGCACACACGCACACATAGATACTGTAGGTTCTGCTTCTCTAGGCTACTCTGACCGACACGCAAGGGCAGTGGTGAGGGGATTGCTCCCTCAAACTGTGCAATGTGCCAAACTTGGATTTGGACCAGAGGCTTTCCACTTGAGACAATTACTGGCTGGATACTTTGAGACCACTCTGTTGGCCCCATGTTGGGTTTTTCACTGACTCACGGGTAGTGGTCAATGGCCTGGCCCATACAGTCAGGCAGAGGGCAATGAACGCCTGGTCTACAATGCCGTTCAGTCGCTCAGTCGTGTCCAACTCTTTGTGACCCCATGGACTGCAGCACACCAGGCTTCCCTGTCCATCACCATCTCTGAGTTCACTCAAACCCATGTCCATTTTGTCAGTGATGCAATCCAACAATCTCATCTTCTGTCGTCCCCTTCTTCTCCTGCCTTCAATCTTTCCCAGCATCAGGGTCTTTTGAAATGAGTCAGCTCTTTGCATCAGGTGGCCAAAGTATTGGTGTCTCAGCTTCACCATCAATCCTTCCAATGAATATTCAGGACTGATCTCCTTCAGGATGGACTGGATTCATCTTCTTGCAGTCCAAGGGACTCTCAAGAGTCTTCTCCAACACCACAGTTCAAAAGCATCAATTCTTCAGTGCTCAGCTTTCTTTATGGTCCAACTCACATCTATACGTGACCACTGGAAAAAACAGCTTTGACGAGACGGACCTTTGTCGGCAAAGTAATGCCGTCTACTATAGAGATGGCCATACGGATGCCCTGTGGAAATCACTGTGAGGACTGGAGACGGTGTGTCCAGTTGCTCAGTCATGTCTGACTCTCTGTGACCCCCTGGACTGCAGCCCACCAGGCTCCTCTGTCCATGGGATTCTCCAGACAAGAATACTGGAGTGGGTTGCCATTTCCTTCTCCAAGGGATCTTCGCAAACCAGACATCAAACCTGTGTCTCCTGCACGGGCAGGCAGCTTCTTTACCGCTGGACCTGGGGAGCCCAGTGAGGGCTGCCTGAAAGTTGTTGCTGCTGTCCAGTCGGTAAGTCCTGTCCGACTCTCGGTGACCCCGCGGACTGCAGCGCGCCATGCCTCCCTGTCCTTCGCCATTTCCCAGTTTGCTCAGACTCGTGGCCACTGAGGTGACTCAGCCCAGTGGTAGACGCACATGTTCAAGATACTATAAGAGCCTGGGCACAGGAGACAGCGTGCCAGTCTGAACCACCCAATAGCGCTTCTTCAGACCAAGGCTCACACATCACGGCCACGGTGTCAACGACAGGCAGAGACCTGCTTCTTGGAATGCTGCTTAGATGGAGAGTTAGACTGGCATCCGAAATGCTGGCTGTCTAACAGGGTGTGGGGGAGATAAAGCCGTGAAGTGCCGGCTTTCAAGGTTTCCCGAGTATATGCTCAACACCAGGGGGACCAAGGCAGGTCCCTGCTAGACGGATTCCTCGGTTTTTCTAAGTGATGGAGCGATGGAGGGGGAGGCAGGGAATGCTGTTACGAACGCACAGTTCTTCCCACGGCGGGAGGACACTGCATGCTGTTATCTCAACCTTCTTTTTCTGTATCTAATGCCAGAAGCAAGGCTGCAACAGTGGCCTGATTCCTCAGCAAGAAACTAAGACTTTAAACCCTGCTGGCAGAATCCCAAAGGGCCTGACCGGCTGGGTGATGCCGGCAACGCCTCTGGCAAGAGCAAGGTGGACAGTGACTGCAGCCGTGTCGCCCGCTGGTAGAGACGAGCCCTGCCTCTGTCTGCGACCCTGAGGGACGGACGGAACCGGGGGAGGCGCCTGCTGGACGGCCACTGCTGCCTTTGGTCTAGACCAGCACCGTGGCCAAAGGCTATGTCCACTCCAGAGGTGAAGAATCAGGGTACAAACGGGAAGGGAGTCGCAGCCAAGGGGAGAGGAAGGATGGTTATGCAAGAGGGAAACGCAGTATTACGTCTGCCCAGCACCGCGTGACCATCTCAGGGGGCTTGAACAAGAGACGATGTCATCTCTCAGCTCCATCACAGCAGACGTCTGAAAGCGGGGAGCCAAGATCACGCCTACCTGTGGGGCCTGACAAGGTGGAAGGAGGCTGGGGACCCGGCGGACATGTGGTCACACAAGGCGATGCAGTGAGTGAGTCGCTAATGACAGCTGGGACCCCAGCCTCAGTCTCATTCTGCAGGTGACTCCCACCTACGCCCTGAGTCCAGTAGCCCTGGTGCCGCTGGCGAGGCTTTAATGCGGTGACAGCGGTCAGATACACGGGGACACTGAGCCACAGCTTCTGAAGGACGGAAGACACCAGTGGAAAATGGCTGGCCTGGGAGAGAAACTGGACTTGCCTAATCGTTAGCTGATTTCTCTGCTCAACAGTCCCACACACGTTCATTGTAAGGTGCGAACAGTGGTAGGTTAAGAGGTCAAAGAAGTAATACTACCCACGCGTGTGTATGTGAAGTCATGCCCGACTCTGTGCGACCCCATGGACTGTAGCCCGCCAGGCTCCTCTGTCCCTGGGAGTATCTGGACAAGAATCCTGGAGCGGGTTGCCATTTCCTTCTCCAGGGGATCTTCCTGACCCAGGGATCAAACCCACATCTCTTACATCTCCTGCATAAGCAGGTAGGTTCTTTACCACTAGCGTCACCTGGGAAGTCCCGAAACTATATATAGATGTCCAATTCCTGGGTGATGTCCAAGGTGACACGCCAGGTAAGGTCCACATTGGGAGAAGGGGAGGTGGGTAGTGGGAAACCGGGCATGAAGAGGAGGAGAGTCAGAAGTGAGCGTGTTCCCACTGCCATCCTTCCAACACCGAGAGGTGAGTGCCAGGCTGGGGACCTCGGACACTCACCAACATCATCCCAAACACTTCACAAAAGGAAGCAGGTTTTCTTTTATCACTTTTTTACTTTATAACCCTTTGGAACTATTTGAATATATATATTTTTGCAATATACATGTGCTACTTTTATAATTAAACAAAAACACAAAAATGATCTTAAAAAAAAAGTAAAGGGCTAATCACAGTGTAACATGAAACAGAATATCATCGTTGGGGACAGGTCACCCAGCTGAGTCCAAAGCTCCAACGTGGTCGCTGCTTCCAGTCTTGGGCGCCTTGTCCAGGCTCTGATCCTCCGACCCCTTCGACGGGGCACCAGTGATGGCCTGTAACTGCCCTCAAAGCTCCGTCCGGGGCCCAGGAGAGGCCAGAATGCGGGGAACGACGTCAGCAAAATTAATTTACAGGGTCGGAGGAAAGTGGCCACGGCGCCGGTCCCCCGCGCGGCCGGCGGGAGCGCGGAGGCGGGCGCGCGGCCGGGGCGCCGGACCAGCGGGGGACCCGGGCTCCACGCGCTGTCCACGGCGGGCGGTGCCTCACAGGGCGAAGGCGGTGAAGAAGATGTGCATCTTGGCCAGGAAGGTGGTGACGGAGCCCTGCCGCCAGAGCTTCATCTCCACGTCCAGCGCGAAGTCGCGCGGCTGGCGCACGGTGCGCTGCAGGAAGACCACGCCCGTGTAGGCGTTGAGGCGGCGCGTGCCGAAGTAGCCCTCCTCGTTGCCCTTGGTGATGGTCAGCGCGATGGTGTCGCCGGCGAGGGCGGGCACCGGGCTGATCCGGAAGATGTGCGCCGGCACCAGCAGCCCGGTCTGGAAGTTGAGCCGATAGTGCGTGATGCGCGCGGGCGCGTTCTGGCATTCCAGGAAGTCGTGGCACAGCGCGCGCTCGCATTTCCTGCGGGGCGCACGCGGGGGCGTCAGCGGAGGGGGCCCCTGCTCGCCGCTCCCACCCGACGCCCACCCAGCCTCCATCCGCAGCTCCGCTCCGCCTCGGCAGCCCACAGCAGCCTGAGCCGGGTCACCTGACCCCCGGACCTCAGCTTTCCCGTCTGCAGGATGGGTTAACAGCCGCGCGGTGTCACTGGCGGAAAGCGGTGGGTCAGGAAACAGGCGGCGCGCAGCACAGTGCGGGCAGCGTCTGGGAGCAGCTCTGCCTGCTCCCGCGCGCCTTCCTGTCTGCCTTCATCCTTACCTCCCTACCTCTAGTTTTCTCCTTCCTACATTATTTGCACGGATTCCCTGGCCATAGTGTTTCTATTGCTCTAATCGTTTTTCAGATTCCCTCTTCTCCCGCGATTGACTCTCCCTCTGAGCCGTTTCCTCCACTGACTTGGGATGGCCCGCCCTGTCCCTCTCCGAGTATCAGAGAGCTCCGAGTCACACCTGCTCCCCAGGAAGCCGGGGAACCCGGCCACACTACAGGGTGACGACCCAACCCCATGGGGCCCCCGGCTCAATTTCTAAGCTCAGTAATAAGCTGGACTCTTCTTGGCGCAATGAGACCGTGTCTCTTCCATCACTAAACCCCCGTCTTGAAGCTCAGTGCTTCCAGCATGGGCACCAGTTCTAGGGGATGCTCTGAGCAGAGTTCCCGAACGGGGGGGACCACAGCATGCAGGACAGGCCACGTCACGCCCTGTGTAAACTCAAGACGTGTTTTTGCTCATCACGTGCTCTCACGCTCCCTGGGGTTGGCGCTACCATCACCCGTGTTGCAGGCGGAGCAGCTGAGACCCAGAGAAGGGAGGCCACCGGCCACCCAGATACACCCAGCTAGACACCCCAAGCACGCCTGCACACCGCCCCGCCCCCAGCACTGCGTGCTAGCGAGCACAGGACAGGGTCAGCAGGGCAGCCGGGGAGTAAACCACAGGCGCGTACATGCCAGGAAGCGCCGCCCGAGGCGGGCTGTGCGGACAGACGCACAAGAGGCCGGCAGAGCAGAGAAAGCAAGCTCAGAACCACCGGGCACGTCTGCTGGCAGCGCCGCGTGGAGGAGACGCGCTGGATGCTCCGGCCAGCACTTTATGGAAACGTGTTTAGTAAGAAAATGGAAAGTGACGTCGCTTAGTCATGTCCGACTCTTTGCGACCCCGTGGACTGTAACCTATCAGCCTCCTCCGACCATGGGGTTCTCCAGGCAAGGATGCTGGAGTGGGTGGCCATTTCCTCCTCCAGGGGATCTTCCCGACCCAGGGATCAAACCCGGGTCTCCTGCATTGCAGGCAGACGCTTTACCATCTGAGCCACCAGGGAAGCCCTGTCTTCTTTAGTAAGAAGACAGGAAATACGGTCAAATGCCAAGAATCGTCCCGAGGGAATGTGGTCACCAGCCTGTGAGACGGCCCCCACGCCCCCCTCCCGCATTGGGTCACCTCCCAGGTGACACCTACCCACTCCCACCCACAGTGCTGGACTGTGTGGCCAGTGGCGGAAGTGATGATACGTCGGTTTTAAGAGTAGGTTGTGTCACAAAGGACCATCACCTGCCTTCTCAGTGACCGCGGGCTGGGGCGCTCAGGGCCCAGGTGGTGAGGGACCGGGGCCGCCCGCCCAGAGCCTCAAGTGGGCAGCGGAACCCTGAAGCCCCAGCAAGCCTCCAGTGGACGTGGCCCCACGAGGCCCAGAGCAGAAGCACCAGCTCAGCTGCTCCTGGATCACGACCCTCCAAACACCGTGGAGGATGATAGCTACTCGTCATACTTGTTAAGATGCTTCGTGTTGGGAAAAACTCGTTACACAGCAGAATATAAACATGTGTATGTGTTTGAGAGCGAGATGGAGGTTTTTTTATGTGTGTGAGTCCTTTCTTTCATTCTCTCTGCTCCAGACTTCTGCAAGGCGCTTTTTTCTGCACCACTTATGGTCAGTCAGACCACACGCCAGACAGAGGGGCCCGTGAAGACCAGGAGGCGGTGAAGGCAGGCGCCCCGCTCACCTGGCCTCTGCTCCAGGCAGTGCGGGACTGGCGCAGGGGGCGGGGTGCGGGGGACGACTCACGTTTCGGAGACTCGGACGTAGTTCGGAGGACAGTCGAAGCGCAGGCAGCGGAAGCCGCCCTGGATGTTATGGCAGGTCTCAGCCTCGGAGCAGTTGTGGGTGCCCAGCGCGCACTCGTCCAGGTCTGTGGGGAACAGAGGGCGGTGGGTGGGTTTATGGGGGCACTGGGGGCCTGGGTCTCGGAGCAGCTGGTCCTGTGGGCGCACAGCTCACACGCCCCCATCTCGTCCACTCTAGACGGCAGTTAGGGCCCCGAGCCTCTGTGGGGTTGGCATCGGGGAGGAAGGCTCGGGGGAGACAGTTTGAACAGAAACAGGTGTCCAGCCTGAAGAGCTTTCAAGAGCCAAAGTCACTGCAGCATCTGAGCTTAGAGATGCCCCTCTGGGTTCCGCCATCAGGCAGACACGGCCTCGGCTTCCAGAATGAAACCACACTCTAGGCACGTGAAGTCGTTATTCCCACCTGGCTGTTTACGGCAGGAGACATCCTCGCCTTTTACAGAATCCAGACTGGCTATTTTTTTTAAATTAATAATATTAAAATAGTAATAATAGTAAGAACTCTGCAGCCAGGAAGCCCCGGCCAGCCCTGGGGTTCCCCTCTGCAGGCTTCTCCCCGGGTAGGTCTCCCGCCTTCAGGACCACTCCCTGGGATCCCCGTCCTGCTCGCAAGGCAGGGCCTGGAGTGGAGTCCAAGCCTCCAAGACTCTCAGCTGGGTCAAGCAGCAGAAAGACCGCCACCTTTCTCATCCCAGGCGCGGACCTCAGTGAACATGGCCACCAGCGGCATCAGCTGTTCTGTGCTCACACGCTGGGTGTCGCGGCCCCGGGCACACGGCAAGCTGTGAAGGGCTTTCTGCACCTGCTCGGGGGCTGCCTGAGGCCCTGCCAGCATGGACCCCGCACTCACCCTTGCAGGACCTGCCGTTGGCCGTCATGGTGTAGCCGCGCTCTGGGCATGCGCACTGGTAGCTCCCTGGCACGTTGATGCAGCGGAAGGTGCAAAGGATGCCGGCGCCCTGGGCGCACTCGTCAATGTCTGCAGAGAGAGGGTCAGCCCTCAGGAACCCCGGGTCACCCCATCCCTGCCCCGGCCGGGTAGCCTGGGGGGCCTTCTTGCTGATGAGGACAACGAGGCTGAGAGAAGACAGAACTGCCTGTGGCCACACCGGACCCACACGTCGGGTCCTGCCCCCAGGGTCGCTCCGGGCTTGCTGCAGCCAGCGGAGGGCCCATCGGGTACCAGGCACAGCTGACCCCTGAACGACACGGGTGTGGACTGCGTGCGTCCACTTACCCAGGGAACTTTTTCAATAAATACGGTGCGATCCACCCTCGGGCCAGTCACCCATGTGGAACCGCGGATAGAGGGCGAGCTGTAAAGTTACACATGACCTCAGGGGAGGAGAGGCCCTGAGCCCTGCAGGGTCCAAGGTCAACTGGGTAACTTAACCCTTCACCCCACTGAGGTCACAACCATCATCTCTGCTTTGCAGGGAAGGCGCCTGAAGTCAGGCTTGGGAAGCACTTGTCCAGGTGCCAGGAAACCGCACGGCTGGGATGGGACCGCCGCTCCGACGCTGAGGCCTCTGTGTGCTGGTGTGTCCCCCCCGACCGCGGCGGGGACTCTCGAGCCTGACACTCAGGGGGAGGTGCCTCTGGAGGGGGGCCCTGGGTGGAGGAGGAGAGATACCTGTGCAGGTGTGCCCATCCTCGGCCAGCTGGTAGCCCTGCCGGCAGTAGCACTGGTAGGAGCCGTAGATGTTGGCGCACTCCTGGCTGCAGCGCTGGGCCTCACACTCGTTCACGTCTGCACACAGACCGGCCGGAGGTCACGGAGGCGCCCGCCCAGACCAGAGACGGGACCGAGGTCTCGCTCACGTGGAGCCTTCTCTGGACAGACCATCAGTTCCAGCCTCCCCTTGGGGCTGACGAACAACCCGGGGTCCAGAAAAAGGCGAGGGGTCAGCTGGGGACATGCAGCGAGGCAGGGGCGGGAATGATGGAGTCCTGGCCTGCTGCCTGGAGGAGGCAGCCACAGCGGCGCATAGATTCCCCCCGCGGGAACCAGGCGCTACCCTGGTTGAGGGTCCACGGCAGCTTGAACAGGTGGCTCTGAGGTGTCACCTAGGTGCTAACAGGGACCTGCCCTTGACCCCCTTTGTGGGGCTTAGGGAGAGCGAGGGCCGGTCTGCGGGAGACGGGGAGGGAGTGAGTGAAGGACAGTCAGGGGAGCACTGGCTGGACCCCAAGCTCCTTGCAGGAAGGGACTTGTCTCTCATTCATCCAGCTAAGACCTGCCGAGCTCTGAAAAGCGCTGGGTGTGTGCCGAGCTTGGAGACGTGGCCCCAAGCAAGATGGACAAACAGCTCCACCCCGTGGAGCCGATGAGGTATAGGAAGAGCAGAAGCCCTGGGCTGGGGTGGCCCTGCGCACGAGTTGGGGGCGCTGGGGTCAGAGCAGGGTGACCCGTGGTGGGGGTGACAGCGCACTGCCCTTGAGGCCACCGCCTGACCCGTGATCCTCACGGTCTCTCCGCATACACCGCTTTCACACGGAATGACGGAAGGCACAAATGCACGCATAAATGCCTGATCTCCCCTACCAGGCTCCGAGCCCACGCTGGTTCCATCCCCGAGTCTCTCCTCTGCAGCCCGAGAGAAGTGGGCTGAGGTGGGGAAGGGGGGTGGGTGAAGGCAGAATGGACCACCACAGGGCTGGGGTCGATGGTCTGCCCCTCACAGCTCTCTGCGCCCACCTGGCCAGACGGAGGGGCTCAAAGGGGACGGGAATACCAGCGAATGAACGGCAGCGACAGGGTCTGTTTTGGGAGCCCATCCGAGTGCCGTGCGACGGAGCCAGGCCTGGCGACGCTCGGCTGCCCCTGGGGCTGGACTTGTCCCAGGGAGGCCGGCTCTTTAGCCAGGCCAGGCAATCGGACAGAGGGGCCTGGCCTTCCTGGGGATCTCAGCAAACTCACCTCTCCAGGAGGGAAGTGAGGAGAACACCTCCGGGGGCGGTACTGGGAGAGCACCCTCCAGCTAGGAGGGGCTGGAGACCCCACAACCCCTTCACCCCGTCAACCTCAGAAACGTGTAAAACCCAGCAGGATTTATGCGTGATAAACATCTGGGTTGCTGGGAGCTGGAAAGCCGTGACTGGCTGCCTGGACAGCACGCGGCGGGTGGCATCACCGGGTGCCGTGCGGCTGCGGGCCTGTCCCCCGTCTCGCTCACTCGGCTCCCTACCCGGACCCCGGGCACCGCAGCGGTGACCGGAACCAGAGCCTGACAAGGGGCAGAAGCCAGGCTGCCCCTGCACGCAGGGCAACTCCCACCTCTGGGCGTGCAGACAGCACAGCCAGCCAGCCCCCGGCTCCGAGGCGGGGTTCCTGCAGGACGTGGCGGGCAGCTGAGGCCGGGGGCGCGGGGGGCCGGCCGGGGCGGGCGGGGGCCCTCGTACCTTCACAGTGCTTGCCGTCGGCCGCCAGCAGGAAGCCGGAGGCGCAGGAGCAGCGGTAGGAGCCCAGCGTGTTCTCGCACGTGTGCTGGCAGAGCCTCGTGGGCGACGTCCAGCACTCGTTCACGTCTGCGGGCAGCAGGTGCGCAGGGCCTCAGGGGGCACAGGGGCCTGGACGCCAGTCCCCACCCCCACCCCGGGCAGAGGAGGGACCCAGGGACCCCAAGGGGCGATCGGGAGGAGGGAAAAGGGCAGGAGACGGAGGGACACACGGCCGGACACAGCCAAAGGGCAAGAAACAGGGTGACAGGATCCGTGAGGGGAGCCTCAGCTGGGCAGACGCCCGGACATGGCCGGGCGGGCGGTCAGAGCAAGGCTGGCCGGGGCCTGGGGCAGGCACACACCGGGGGCCGTCCCGGCCACCAGCCCCACCTACCGATGCAGGCGCGGCCGAAGGCGTCCCGCTGGAAGCCAGGCTTGCAGTCGCAGCGGTAGGAGCCGGGGAGGTTGTGGCACACCTGGCCCTCGCCGCAGCGGTGCACGCCCGTCTCACACTCGTTCACGTCTGCAGGGGGAGGCCAGCGGGGCACGCTGAGGCCCGAGCTCCGCCCCCTGCAGGAGCCGCCACGCCCAGGGCCCCAGGAGGCGGAGGCTTGGGGGAGGGCGGACGCTGGGGTGGGGGGGGGGAGGGCGGACGCTGGGGGCGGAGGGGAGGGCGGAGGCTGGGTGGGGGGCGGGCCTCACCCACACACTTGGTCCCGTCCTGGCTGGCGTGGTAGCCGCGCCCACAGATCACCGGGTTCCGCTGGCACGTGTAGGAGCCCACCGTGTTGATGCAGCTGAAGCCGGGCCTACACGGCTCGGACAGAGACGTGCACTCGTTGATGTCTGCAGACGGGGTGCGGGTGACGGGGAGCCGGGTGCAGCCCCTCCCGGAGCCCCAGACCAGCCCAGGTCAGGGCCGGAAGGTCAGACCCCCCAGTGCCTGTCCCAGGACCCAAGACTTTCCCTCCCAGAAGCCAGGCGCAGTTGACCAGGTCAAAACAGATGTGATACACCTTCATCCAGCCCAGTCCCACAGATGGGGGAAACTGAGGCCAGGGGAGAAGCGACTCAGCCATGGTCAGACAGTCGGGGTTATAGGAGTTTCTGTCTGCAAAGGCCTCTGGGGCCCAGGCACTGACATTCACAGGGGGCATGGAGGCTGGGGGAGGGAAGGGCTGCCCAGGCCTCCCCGATCCCTAAAGCCCTCAGACCCCATCCCCCCAACCACCCCTCCCGAAGACCACCCCCACCCCCGTCCCGGGCTGGCAGACACAGCCGGGCAGGCCCCGCTCACCCACGCAGTTGCCCTCGGGGTCCTGCAGAAAGCCCTCCAGGCAGCGCTGCCGAGCCTGGCAGTAAAAGGAGCCCTTGGTGTTGTGGCACACGGCGCCGGCTTGGCAGTTGTGCGTGCCCAGCTCACACTCGTCCACGTCTGCCAGAGAGACCAGGCCGCACGTCAGGGGCTGGCGGGCACCCGCCCGCACATCCCCACACGACCCTGACGTTACAAAGGTCTCCCGCATCGCAGGGGGCTGCTGTGGCCCGCACAGCGGTGATGATGACGTCACCCCTCTCACCGCCCGGCACTCCGAGAAGTACTCAGCACACACGGGAACCCAGGGCGGGGGCCAAGACGACCCCAAACGAGGGAAACAGGCACGGGCACAGTTCGGCGCTGCTCCCGGGCCGCCAGGCCTGGGGCTTCCAAGGATGGAGCTGCCAGACCTGCGTGTCTCCACTGTCCCCACTTGCCGTGCGGCCCCAGCAGGTCACAGCCCACCCCCCTGGCCACTGCCCAGCACCCACAGTTTACAAAGCGCCGCCCTGTGCCCCCCACCCACCCCGCCCCCGCCCTGGCCGCAGCAGGCACGCCCTGGCCGCAGCAGGCACGGCGGGCTCTTTCCTCAGATGAGGAAGCCCAGGACGGAGCAGAAAGGCGACAGGCAGGGCTCGTGGCACAGCCGAGACTCCGTCGACCTCCTGATGGCAGACCCACCTCGTGCGTCTGTCTGTTGTCCATCCATCCACCCCCTCTGGTTTCCACAGCAGCCCTGTCTCTAGGGGTCCCATGCTGGGTTTGAGGACCCCCTCCAAGGACCCCTGGAAGCCTGAGACACAGCCTCTGCCCAGCCGCTCTGGTCTAAGGAGGCGGACCTGGGAGCAGAGGGCCAGGGGTGCGGGGCATCCAGGGAGGCAGGACCGCTCCCCAGTGCTCAGGGTTCTCTATAGGGGGCTCGCCATTGGTCTGCGTGTGCCCTGGGCATGCGTGGGTGTGCACAGGTGTGCAGCAAGGGGTCTGGGCTCCTCTCCTCTCATTCCACCCCTGCTGTGAGCCCAGCTCAGGGCCTGGCACAGAGTGTGGTCAGCCGCTTCCGAGCTCACGCCTGACCTGAGTGGCGTCCCATAGGAATTTTCTGGGTTTGCAACAGCGGAGGACTGCTCTGGGTGTCACCTCCTGGGTGACATCCTTCTGGACGTTTTCAGTTAAAAGTAAACTGCCACCCATCATGTGTGAAATAGACTCCCAAGTCTTCCCTACCTGGGCCTGCCAACCTGGCACCCGTCTTCCACAGGCAGTATGCCCTCAGCCAAGACTTCCCTTCTGCTCCTTGCACCAAGACCCCTCCTCCCCTCTCCCCTAAGGGCTGGCACAGGTGTTCCTGGCACCCTTCCCAGGGGCTCTGCATTCTGTAGGTCCCCTACAGTAGGGGCCTAGATGTCACCTCTACAGGGGGCAGGCCTGTTTGGACCCCCACCCAAAGCAAAACCCAGCCTTAGCCCTGCCATCCCGGTGTGCCTGTGAGCCCCCACCTCCCTCGTCAAGAGACCAGACACGGAAATACATCCCCACGGCACCCCCACCACCCAGAGCCCTGCCGGGCCCGTAAACGAAGCTGGGGAAGCAGCTGTTGAAATGGCTCAGTGGAACTTCTCTCTCTTCTGAGATTAGAATCTTCTGGTTAAAAAGGACAGAAATGACCCTTCTGTGGGAACGGAGGCATGGAGGAGAGTAACGTGACCCAGACACGTTTACCTCGCCCCTTCCCCCCGCCACCAGTTTGGAGGCCACCTCTGCCCCCAAACACCATCATCTGTGGGGTCTCTTAACTGGCAAGAAACCCTGAAGCTTGGAACTTTCAGGAGGGAGCAAGCTCTGGGCGGCCCAGGGGGCGGGGCTTAACAGGGCGCGGGGTGGGCGGGGCGGGGCAGGGCGCGGGGCGGGGCCTGCAGCCAGCCTTCCTCACCTATGCACTCGCCATCCTGGAGCCTGTAGCCCGGCTCGCAGGTCAGCGCCTTGTAGCAGTGGAAGGAGCCCACCGTGTTCACGCAGTGCTCGCGGCGGCTGCACGTGTGCAGGTCTGTCACGCACTCGTTGATGTCTGCGGGGAGGCAGGGCCAGGCCGTCAGGGGCTGCGGGGTGGTCCTGGGGACAGCGCCAGCCGACCGGCCCCGCCCTCCAGAGAGCAGCAGGCTCTGTGCCACCACCCATTCAACAAAGATTTATGGAGCACGTGCCTGGCGCCAGCAGCACTGTGCTTGGCCCCAGGGTACCTGGTGAACAAGACAGACAGGAGCCCTGCCATGGGGGACACAGAGGAGGAAGCCCAACAGATACACGTAAGAGGGAGGGTGGTCCGGAGTCTTACGGAGGAAACAGGGGGGTGGAGGAGCCCAGGAGTGTGGGGATGGGGGGCACGAAGGGTCATCGGGGCAGAGGGCACTTGAGCAATCATCTGAGGAGACACCAGGACAAGCCAAACACACATCCCAGGCAGAGGGGGCAGGCTCAGGGTAGGGTCCAGATGGTGCAGTGTGGGGAGAGGAGAGGAGCAGGAGACGCGGGGGGACGCGGGAGCCATCATAGGTTCCAGCAGAGGAGGGGAGCGGACTGGCTTGTCTGTAATAGGGGCCCCTGGCTGAGTGTGAACAGTCCAGGGATGAGGGGCTCACAGAATAGGAGATGAAGGGGCTGAGGCTGCCATCCGTGGAGGTGAGGACACGCAGTCAGGTTCCAAAAACTGTGTGAAGGTCAAATGGACAGATCTATGACGGATGAGATGACGGAGAGAGGAAAAAAGAAGCCAAGAGGTCTTGCCAAAGCTTCCTGGCCAAGCAGCTGGGCAGGTGAGGATGGGGCCGTCGAGGGGAGCAGGCTCACAGGGGAAGGCTGGGAGCCCTGGAGGTGACACTGCGTTTGAGGGTCAAGGGCCAGTCGGAGTCCTGTCTCGGAGTTCACAGAAGGGGTCTTAGTGAAGCCGAGAACTTGGGAGTGGTGGGTGCTGAGGTGACCTGGGGCACAGGACAGGCACAGCAGAGGCCAAGGACCGACTCCTGGCAGGAGCAGGTGGTGGGGAGACGCCAGGAACGGACAGAGAAGCAGCCCAGGGGAGGGCAGAGGGGACCAAGAGCGGTGATCAACGCAGACGTCCCGCAGGCGGGTGCTAAGTACCCGTGGAGGGCACCGCGTGCCCACCCCACCTGGCCGCGGAGGCGCAGCAGACCTTGCCGATTGATTCATTCCCCGGACACACCTCAACGAGCACCTCTTCTGTGCTAAGCCCAGGTGGCCTAGCCGTGTGGGGGCCACAGCCTCAGGCCCCAAGCTGGCAGGGGAGAGGGGACAGGCGGGTGGAGACACCAGGAAGGGAGGCGGCACGGTCTCGGGAGCACCACCTGCTCGGGGGCGGGAATGTCAGGGTCGCTCTGGGGGACACTGAGGTCAGAGCTGATCCCACAAGCAGGACGGGGGCAAGCTGGAGAGGAGGGGTACCGGGCTGTGGGGCAAGTGTGTGTTAGTCACTCCGCCGTGTCTGACTCTGAGACCCCACGGGCTGCAGCCCGCCAGGCTCCTCTGTCCACGGAATTGTCCAGGCAAGAATACTGGAATGGGTAGCCTTTCCCTTCTCCAGGGGATCTTCCCAACCCAGGGATCGAACCCAGGTCTCCCACATTGCAGGTGGATTCTTTATTTTCTGAGCCACCGGAAAAGAAATGCTCCCAAACTCCCAGGTGAGCCAACTGGTGTATAAGCCGAGCCAAGCCTGGTTGGGTGGGGATGAGGGAGAAGAAAAAGGGGTTCTGGACCCAAAGTTTCCAAGAAGGGCTTGGCTTGGCAAGATAGAGACTTCTGATTTACAGGCTGGAATGACACTTTCTCAGGACCCCAGAAACGTCATGGGTCAGGAGGCCCCCCAACCCCCACCCTGCTCCAGAGCCTGGGGGGAAGCATGTTGAGGGATGACAGCAGACACCGCTGACTGCAGGGCTCACTAGGGATCCGGTGATTGACAGGAGGGCCCCCAACCCCACTGGTCTGCGGGCTGTCGGAAACCGGGCCGTACAGAAGGTGCGCCGTGGGCAAGCAGGCGCCGCTCTGTTCCCCACTGGGCACCGTTCCCCATCGCTCGAGTTACTGCCTGAGCCATCCCCCTCCTCCCCATGGAAAACCTGTCCTTGGTGCCAAAAAGGGTGCAGACCACTGGCTTAGAGGAAAGCTCTTCCATGACCCTGAACACTCCTTCCCAGCTAAGGAACCAGGTCTCACAGAGGGGATGGGACTGGACCAAAGTCTCGCAGCCTGCACATGGCAACAGCAAGAACAGATCCCAAAGTGCCCAGCCCTTTCCTCACCCCGCAGGGTGGGCCACAGAGCCAGGGCTCCCATCTTCCCAAAGCCCGGCCCACCTGGAACATTCTTCCCCAAGGCCCACGACAGTCCTCAAAGGACAGGGCCCAACAGCCCAACAGAAAAGCACAGCAGGTTCCCCCACAGAGGTCACCAGCCTGTCAGAAGTCCTCTGGACTTGGCACCACTCAGTCCTGTCCCACTTTGGCTTACATACCTCCAGTGATGGGGAGCTCACTACCTACGCAGGATGCCTCAGTATAACACATTTGTTGAGTCATGACTATGACATCAAACTCTAGCAAACTCTTTACATGGACTCATCTAACCAGCACAATGACCCTTGGAGGTGTAGGCTATTTCTCTTTTCACAGGTGAAGAAACTTGAGTCTCAGAGGGATTAAATGACTGCTCTTGGGTCCTACAAATAGAAAGTGGTGGAGCCAGGGCTTGAACTCAGGCGGTCTGGCCGCAGAGTCTACACTCTTCACCCGGGCACCCATCTCCCAGCTCACCAGCCGAGGTTAACAGAACACGCCTGGAGCTTACAAATGCACCACAGAAAACACGTTTGTGGACAGACAAGTGATGCAAAGGATGAGTGTTCACAGACGAGATGAACACGTGTGTGGAACAAGGATGAAGAGGAGGCCGGGGTCCAGGCAGGATGACAAGGAGGGGAAGGCTGAGCGAACGAGCATAAACCTTGCTGAATGGAGGCACCTCTGCTCTTAACCCCAAAACCCGTTTTCCAGCCGCCCGGCAACCCCTTTGAGGACAAAGTCGTCTCTCCAAGCCACCAGGAAAACCTGCACACCGCATCCTGGGAGGGTGCTCGCAGGCCCATGGACCATCCTCCCAGACACACACAAGCAGGCTCCGCAGGGCTCATGTTGTGGCCGCGGCCGGGGCCGGGGGCAAACATGTCTGCAGTGGCCACGCGGCTGCCCAGCGGCGGCGGGTGAGACAGCGGACATGCCCAGGCTGGGCCTGGTCCCCAAGCGCAGAGACGACGGGGGCTGGGGGTCTGGGCGCAAGCCGTTCCCACCTCCACATGCTTCCTGCAGCTGCTCTTCTGCCCTGCATGCCCTTCTCACCTCCCGCGTCCCTGCCGTCCCCGGCGACCCGTGCCCGTGCCGCCTTCTCCAGGGAGGGTGTCCACACGCTGCCGCTGGAACGGCCTCCCCCTCGGCCTGTGCCCCTGCCACAGCATCTCCCAGTCTGCCCCTTGCCCCGCTACCCTGGGTCCCTCTCTGGTCAGGTCCATGATGTTTCCTGCGAGAAAACCTCAGATCCCCCCCTCCACCAGCCATGGGAGACCAGTTGCCCAGACACGAGGGCTCCACGGCTCAGGGTCACATAGCAAATGAACACCCAGCTGGGGTATCCAGAGCCAGACCATCCGGACCCCAGCTCCATCCATCTGCCTCGGAAGGGACTTTGGCCGCATCGGAGTGCAATCTCAGCAGCTGAGGTCACATGCTCACTGTGCCCTGCGTTCTGGCTATGTCACGCACATGTCACATAATCGCCAAAGGGGGAGCAGTGCCCTGAGCACCCCCTTCTCACAGATGATGAAACAGAGGCTCGAGAGGAAGCTCGAGACCCCAGAGATCCCAGGCGGTCCTGCTCTGAACCCCGGCCTCCCTGCCCCAAACCCCACACATCCTGTCCTGCTGCCCACGCGTCTCAATCCCTCTCTTCAGGGAGCCGCCAGGTCACACCCCGGCTCCAGTTCTGACCCAGGCCCATCCCTGGGGAGAGCAGCTTCCCAGGGGGTCAGTGGAGAAGCAGGACAGGACACGGAGCGTGGGGGTCGTGCTGAGCGCTCACATGCAAAGGTCGGGCCCTTTAGCACGTGGCTGCGGGCGTGGCGCGCGGCGTGGAGCAGAGCGGGGGCCGTGGCGGCGGGCGGGACTCCGGCTTACCCACGCACTTCCTGTGTGCGTTGAGGATAAAGCCCTCGGCACAGAGCACTGTGTGGTTGACACAGTAGAAGGATCCCAGGGTGTTCACACAGAACTGCCGCCGGTTACAATCGTGAGCGCCCAGCAGGCACTCGTCTTGGTCTAGTGATAAGTCGCGGGAGGAGAAACAGAAGGGCCATTAGAGAGGTGTGGCCTCCGGTGACAGATGGGGCCATCCACCAGCGGTCCCTCTGGGCTTGGGGCCCAAGTCTGAGTTTGTGTGGTCGAAGGATGAGGAAGAGGAGCCCTGGTAAGGACAGGTGGCCAGCTGAAGCTCAGAGACGGCAGACAGCTTGTCTGGGGTCACACAGCGGGCGGGACCAGAGGCTGTGCCCCACCCATGCTCCAGAGACACTCCACCTCCACGGGCGGCCAGGGCAGTCACAGATGCTGGGGGCTGCAAACTTGAGGCTTAGGGGGCCAGGCTGGGGACACCCACAGGAGCAGGGGCCGAGGGGGCTCCACTGCCTGCTCTGTCCAAAGGGGAATCGGGGCTGCGGGCTCTGACATCATAAAGACGGATATTACACAGACCCGAGAAAAACCTGAAATCTGGACACTTAAAAGCAACTCTCGAGCTGTCACTGTTGGTCACTCGGTGGGTGATTTTAAACTGGGTGGAGCCCGGCAGGACTCCCCTCCAGGGCAGGCTGCACCCACAGAACATCCTCTGCATGCACCCCCTGACCTGGACACCACAGCCTTCACTGCTGGGGGCCCTGCAGAGAGAAGCGGGGGCCTGGAGGGGCAGGGACACGGGCCCAGGAGAGACACAGGTCCTGGGAGACGGGGAGCAGAGCCAGCTCGGCCCCCACCATCTGAGAGAAAGGCTTGCCAGGCACCGCCGTCTGTGCACCCTGGGCAAGTCTCCTGCCCCTTCTGGGCATGTGGATGGTTTCCACCACACCAGAACGGTCTCGGGCAAGCGGCTGGAGGCAGGTTTTGGCTGTTGACAGGGATGGGGGTCTTTCCCAGATGGACATAACCCCCCAGGACCCCCGCCAGCGTCTCCTGAACGTGAACTAAAGCATCTCCGACACCATCGGCTCGCACTGTGCCCGCGCCGCCTCAGACACGGAGGGGCTCCAGGGGATGCTCACTGTGGGAGCCATGACCTGATGACCCCGTCTCACAGAGGGAGGGCCCAGCCCAGCCCACAGGGCAGACCCCTCGCCTTGGGGCCAGGCCCAGACTGAGCAGGCTCACAGGTAAGAAAGGGATGCGCTTTCAGACCCTTTCCAGCCCCATGTGAAGGCAGCGTCACCGACACCCACACGCCTCTGTGATGTCTGAGAGCAGGCCCCGCAGCTGCGGCTGCCCCCACCCCGGCCTTGCTCCCCACAGCGGCCAGCGGCAGGCACTGCCCACTGTCCTGGCTTCACCCATGGCTGGAAAAGGGGCTGTGGGCAAGAGGAGACGTGTTAGCCACTCGGTCGTGTCCAACTCTTTGCGACCCCATGGACTGTAGCCTGCCAGGCTCCTCTGTCCATGGGGATTCTCCAGGCAAGAATACTGGAGTGGGTTGCCATGCCCTCCTCCAGGGGATCTTCCCAACCCAGGACTCGAACCCAGGTCTCTTGCATTGCAGGCAGATTCTTTACCGTCTGAGCCACCAGCAGGGCTAACAGAAAGGTCCCACCGAGATACGGACTCAGATTGCTGGATTCAGAGTCCGGAGTGCTCACCATTACAGGGGCAAGGCGGTCACAAGCCAAGACAGGCCACTCATGCGGGGTGGCCCTCAAGGACACAGCCAGTCGGAGGTGGGTCCAGGGGGCCTCGGGCCCCTCCCCAGACCTACTGGGTTGGATCTCTGGGGCCAGGTGGCATTCTCGGGATCGGCGTGGTCCCAGGCCCCCAGGGGACCGGCTGCACGCTGAAGTTTGAGAAGGCGCGCTCCCGGGAGCAGGGGGGGGCTGCAGTCACCCCGCGTGCCCATCGGGGCTGCACGCACAGCCGGCCCGCGGGGTGGCAGCGCCTTCAGCCGCTCCCCGTGCCGCCGGCGGTCGCGGCAGCCGCACCTGCTCCCCGCTCTCGGCACAGCAGGGCTCAGCCCTGGACCACCTCCCCCGGCCGGGGCCGCTCAGGTGTGCGGGTGCGCGGCGGGGACTCACCTTCACAGGACACTCCGTCCGCCATGATGGCGTAGCCGGGCAGGCAGGAGCACATGGCGGCGTCCCCGACCACCCTGCAGAGCTGCTGGCAGGGCCCGTTGTCTGCCAGGAGAGGGACCGGGTTAGTCGCTCAGGCGTGTCTGACGCTTCACGACCCCGTGGACTGCAGCCCCGCCAGGCTCCTCTGTCCATGGGATTCTCCAGGCAAGAATACTGGAGTGGGTGACCATGCCCTCCTCCAGGGGATCTTCCCGACCCAGGGGTTGAGCCTGGGTCTCCTGCGCTGCAGGCAGACGCCTTACTGTCTGCCAGGGAACCCCACTCCTGACCCTTTCCACGAGGTCTCCCCTCCCTGTTCACACTCTGCTGGTGTCCGGGCTCTGCCACCACTCCCCACCCCTCCCTCACGTACCAGGGGATGCCAGGGAGAAGGAGACGGGGAGGGGGAAGGGAGGAGGGGAGGATGCAGAGCTTCCCGCGCGCGTCGCTGAACGCAGGCCGCAGGCTGCCCGGGCAAGTGCGGATTCTATGCTCTTGGTTTTACAGAAACTGAGGCTGAAGGCAGCTGACGGGCCGTCTGGGGGCCACACGTGCTCGTCCCAGGCCGTGTCCCCCACCTCACCTCTCAGAGCACAGACAGCGAGGTCAGCCAACTCCCCAAGCAGAAGCAGCCCTGGGCAGGGCCACCTTGCTCACGCCCAGCCCCGGAGGGCTCCCCGCCCACCCGTGGCCGGGTTTACCTTCACAGGTGTTGGGCTGCGGCACGGGCAGCGCGATGGTGTTGGGGGCTGCCTGGGGGGACTCAGGCCTCTGTGCAGACTCCTCGGCGGCCTCCGGCTTGGGGGCGCCACCATCTGTCACGGGCAGAGCAGACACGCGAGGGGGTCTCATGTCTGCAGTCAACCTCAGGTCCTTACAGAGGTCACTCGGGGCGTTCGAGTGGGGGTGGGGTCGTTTCACACACACCCTCCGCCCATCCCAAGGCAGAGGAAATGGAAGCTCAGAGAGGAACACATCTCAGGCAAAAAAGATCCATCTCACAGCTGATCAGAGTCGGGGGCAGGGAGGGGAAAGGGTCTCCAGACTCAGAGGACTCTACCCTGGAAGCTGGCAGGGAGAAAGTCCTCCTGGACCGGGTGCTGGGACCTGACCTCTGCGGGCCCAGTGCTGGGGACACAGTTTGGGGACATGCGGGCCTCTGTGGCCGGGGTCCTGGCCCTGAGCTTGAATCCAGAGCGGGGTGCTGGGGCTCCCCTGCAGACGGAGCCCCAGGAAGGAGCCGTCTGCCTGGGCTCACAAACCGATCGCTCGGGAGCCCTGGCAACTGTGGTTCCCACCCGTGCCTGGTGGGGGGGGGGGGGCGGGACTACAACCCCCACGCCAGGAGCCCCACGCCCTGCCGGCAGGGCCGCCCCGCCCCACCGCCGGGCCCTCACCTGGGCGGCAGGTGCGGCCGTCATCCTGCAGCAAGAAGCCAGGGAAGCAGGCGCAGCGGTAGGAGCCCACGGTGTTGATGCACAGATGCTGGCACAGCTCCCCCGGGAGCAGCAAGCACTCGTCCTGGTCGTCGCCTGGCAGGCTGTTGGGCAGCTCGGTCTCCGCGCCCAGCGACAGGGCCTCCCGGCTCGCCAACTCCGCCTCTGAAACTGGGGCAGGGGGTCCATGCTCCTAAGGAGAGCTAGGCTGGCCCCAGCGAGAGGCGGAGACCACACCACAAGCCTTCAGGAAATCTGATCAGGTCCTCCCCAGAACCTTCCATGTGCTCAGCTAGACAGCATGATGTAGGATGGAGGGGTGGGTGGGTGGATGGAGGAGTGGGTGGATAGGTGGGTGGATGGATGGATGGAGGAGTGGGTGGATGGGTGGGTAGATGGATGGAGGGGTGGGTAGATGGATGGAGGGGTGGGGGGATGGATGGAGGAGTGGGTGGATGGGTGGGTAGATGGATGGTGGGGTGGGTAGATGGATGGAGGGGTGGGTGGGTGGGTGGATGGAGGGGTGGGTGGGTGGATGGATGGAGGGGTGGGTGGGTGGATGGATGGAGGGGTGGGTGGGTGGGTGGAGGGGTGGGTGGGTGGATGGATGGAGGGGTGGGTGGATGGATGGAGGGGTGGGTGGATGAATGGATGGAGGGGTGGGTGGGTGGATGGAGGGGTGGGTGGATGAATGGAGGGGTGGGTGGGTGGGTGGGTGGATGGAGGGGTGGGTGGATGGATGGAGGGGTGGGTGGGTGGGTGGATGGAGGGGTGGGTGGGTGGAGGAGTGGGTGGATGGGTGGGTAGATGGATGGAGGGGTGGGGGGATGGATGGAGGAGTGGGTGGATGGGTGGGTGGATGGATGGAGGGGTGGGTGGGTGGATGGATGGAGGGGTGGGTGGATGGATGGAGGGGTGGGTGGATGAATGGATGGAGGGGTGGGTGGGTGGATGGAGGGGTGGGTGGGTGAATGGAGGGGTGGGTGGGTGGGTGGATGGAGGGGTGGGTGGATGGAGGGGTGGGTGGATGGATGGAGGGGTGGGTGGGTGGATGGAGGGGTGGGTGGGTGGATGGATGGAGGGATGGATGGATGGATGGAGGGGTGGGTGGGTAGACGGATGGATGGAGGGGTGGGTGGATGGATGGAGGGGTGGGTGGATGGATGGATGGAGGGGTGGGTGGATGGATGGAGCGGTGGGTGGGTGGATGGATGGAGGGATGGATGGATGGATGGAGGGGTGGGTGGGTAGACGGATGGATGGATGGATGGGTGGGTGGATGGAGGGGTGGGTGGATGGATGGAGGGGTAGGTAGATGGGTGGGTGGATGGGTAAGTGGATGAGCAGGCAGATGAATAGGTTGGTGGAGAGGTGAGTGTTTGTCCTGGTGGATGGATGGAGGGGTGGGTGGATGAAAGGATGAGGGAATGAGTGGTAGAAAGATGGACCAGAGGATTGGCGGGGGCTAGGTGAAACGGATGGGTGGATGGGGAGGAAGAAGCATGGACGTGTAGGTGAAAAAGCAAATTGGAGGGTGGGTGGATGGAGAGGGGAGGCAGATGGATGGTACGCAGTTGTGCAGAATGGATGGCTAAATAGAAAAGTGAATGAGACCACCATCTTGAAAATAATAGGAGTCTATCATGGGAAGCCACAGAAGAACTCTGTCCAGGGCAGACCTTGGGAAGGTGACCGAGGTCCCCACAGAAGGCCAGAGGGCGCCAGCCCTGTCGAGAAGCCCCAGCAGCTCTCGCCCATCGCCCACCGGCCCCCATGCCTGGCTTGGGGAGCAGCACCCACCTCTCCGTGGCACGGCCTCAGGCTCCGGAGGCCGGCGGACCTCGGGCACAATGAGGGGGTCTTCGCCCTCGCAGCAGGAAAGCATGACGTGGTTGCAGGGGTAGCCGAGGTTGGGGTTGGACTCGCACGACTGGCCCTCAGCCCGCACGCGCAGCCCCAGGCCGCAGCAGTCGCAGCATTGCTGGAGAGAAACGCACAGTCAGGGCCCAGCCTGCAGGCCTTCCCCAGGGCCTGAGAGCCCAAGCAACTCACTCCGGGCCCCCAGGCTCAGAGGGGGGGCTGATAAACGGGAGCGAATCCCCCTCCTGTTTCTTCTGCCCAGGACGTGTTCTCCAGGGACAGAAGTGCCATCTGTCCCCAGGCCCTGCGTCTGGCTCAGCTAGTGCAAGTGCTTTGTAATAATTCATAAATGACTTCTTATGAAAAGAACTACAAGCTAACCCCTGGTCACACCTGTTAACTGTCTCTATATTTACCAGCAGACTCCAATTCTATTCTGGCTACCTAAAAGACAGCACTTCCCATGGTCCCTTGAAGTTAGAGACAGCAGTCTCTGGGTGAAGTTTTCAGGAGAGCTCGTAACTGGGGTTAACTCAACTTGAAAATACATCTTTTTGCATTCCTATTTCCTCCTTTCTGGAACAGATGTGATGGCTGGAGCTCTAGCAGCTATCTTGTGTTGTGAGGTGACCTTAAAGATGGAAACTACAAGCTAAAAAGGATCAAGCAGAAATACAGACGCTTGGGTGCTCAGAGATATTTCTAGATTCACTGTGCCAGACTGCCTGCCTCCAAAATCAAAGCCTTTAATTTGTTTAAACTACGTTGGCAGACTGATTGCAGTAACAGCCCCAGTGGTTCACTCTTCACTGAGTCCTGTCTTTGCGGTGTGATAGTGCAGATCCTCCTGCTGAAAGAGAGGGTTCATTTCCCAGCCTCTTGCTTGTGCCTCATGACTTGATTCAGTCAACAAGAGGAGACAGAAGTGACGGAGTGCCCCTCTGAGCCCTGGCTGCAAAAGGCCTTGCACACCTGCATTCCCTGTGTTGGAGACCTGCCCAGCCACTACCTGAACAAGCCCAAGGTAGCCTGCTGGACGCTGGGACCACATGGAGCAGAGAAACACTGTCCCAGCGACAGCCATCCTAGATCTAGCCAGCAGAGCCACTGGCGGATAGCAGCCACAAACAGACCAAAAAAGAACAGAAAGCCCTGCGAGGGCAGGGAAAATTTTATGCTGTCCATTTCTGTGCTGTTAACGCGTGACACACGGCCCAGCACACACTGGAGTTCCATCAATGTTCCCGAATGAATGGGTCCATCGGTAACTGGCGCTGTTTCCTATGTAGGTGCAGGGCGCCCCCCACCCCGCCCCCAGGAGTGGGCCCCACGGCCCGCCCACTCCCTCCGCCCTCGAGGACCTGCGGGCTCAGGCCGCGAGCCCCGGGGCAGCTTGCCTTGTACAAGGAGACGCCGCAGGTGTCGTTGTCCTCGTCCCCGCAGGCCTCGCCCTCCTTGGCGCCCAACACGCCGGCCATGCAGCTCTTCTCCTTCAAGTAGGACACGCAGCAGTGCTTCTGGGCCGTCCTGCAACAGAGCCGCGCCTCAGCCCACCGAGCACCCCGCCCTCCCGGGACCCCGCTTCCCACCGGGGGACGCTCGGCTCAGGGACGAGAAGCCCGGCCGAGGTGCCCTGCGGGCGCCAGGCAGCTGCCACACGGCACATCCCCGCCCAGCGACACCAGCTCTGTTCTCAGCTTGACCAGGGTGACTCGGGCCTGGGCCCCCCGGGGCTCCGGGCTCGGTGTCCCTGACCAGCGGCGGGAGTCAGGGTCTCTGGTCCTGCCTCCAGTAACTGTAGGGCTGAGAGAGCCGATGGACCAGCACCCAAGACAAGGGGGATGAAAAAGCAGGCTTCAGCCTCGCTTGAGGAAGGTCATGTCCCAGCAAGGGCCATCCGGTGACAGAAACGGCTGCCTATGAAGCAGTGAGGTCCCCATCACAGGAGGAATGCAAGCAAGCAGTAGACCGCTAGGTTCAAGACTCATGAATACCGCTCGCCCTAACTCCTAGGCAGCCCGAAAGCAAAGGGACAAGGCTAGAATCTGAATGTTTCTAACAGAGGGCTTTCCAGGTGGCTCAGGGTTAAAGAACCCGCCTGCCAATGCAAGAGAGGTAAGAGACTCGGGTTCAACCCCTGGGTCGGGGAGATCCCCTGGAGGAGGGCACGGCAACCCACTCCAGTGTTCTTGCCTGGAGAATCCCATGGACAGAGGGGCGTGCTGGGCTACTGCAGGCCATGGGGTCGCACACAGTGGGACACGACTCAGCGACTCAGCACCCAGCAGACAGCAGGAAAGTGTGTGTGTTTGTCAGATGAGCAGGCAGATTCTCTACCATCTGAACCACCAGGACAGTAGGAAACGCGGCATCTAATCCAGGTCAATCTCCAATGAGCTGCGTGGCTCGGGGTGATTCGTATGCCCTCTCTGAACCTTATGTAGAAAGAGGAGCAGGCTGGATGAGATGGCGCGTCCCAGGAATAAAGAGGGGGTGAATGTCTGAGAGGACGTGCCCTGGGCCTGGCACAGGGAAGGCATGGGTAAAAAGGCTTCCTTTGCCAAGGACAACCGTCAGAAGAAGCGATCAAGGCTCAAGGCTGAGCAGGGCCCAGGAGCAGCACCTGGTGAGAAGCAGCCGGCTGTTCCCGGGTGATGACGGGCCCGTCACCTGCTCCCAGCTGCCCACTTCTCACCGGTCAGCTGCCAGTCTGCACGGTGGGCTGGCTCTCGGGGTGCCTGGAGCTCCCCACACTTGGAGAGCGGCCGGGCAGCCGCCTCTAGGCGCCTGCGGGCAGCTGATGTGGGTGCAGCGGGCTCCCGGGGCTGAGGACCGGGGTCGCGGGGCCGGCTCCCGTCCTACCTGCACACGTCTCCCTCGGCGCCGCTCTCGGGGATGTCCAGGCACTCGTCGTTGTCGATGGCCCACTGCTGCCCGGCCGCGCAGCACGTCTCGATCAGGTCCTTCGTGGACACTGTGGGCGGCAATGCGGGCAGAGTCAGCACCCGGAGGGGCCCGCAGGCACGGGAGGCTGCCGGCGCCCGACCAGATCCCTGTCCGTCGCTGGGCTGGGGCTTGCCCACCTGCTGCCCACGCTGGCCGCAGCCGGCCCGTAGCTCGCAAGCTGCCTGGGCGGGTAAGTCCAGCCCAGGCGAGCCAACCACCAGCCAGGCGGGGTCCACGGACCCACTCCATCCCCAAAGGCACAGCCCGGTGGAACCAGGAGCATCATCAGCTCCTTCCCTGGGCCCCGCCCTGGGCAGTTTCTCCAAACGAGCCACAATGCGCCCGAGAACCTCCAACCCAGACTGTGCCTCTGAGGGACCAGATAAGACGCCAACACGTGAGAAGGGGCGGCAGCACCATCGAGGAGCGTTCTCCAGGAGGATGCGGGGAGGACACGTGTGCCGGGAGGGCGGGAGGGGCTGGGGCTTGGGAGGAGGCCTTAAAGGCACAGACCTCAGGTTACAACATGGGTACCTTTTCCTACCTCAGAAGCAACATTCCCTGAATAACCAAGAACTCTGGACAAATACAACAGACTGTTGACAGGTTAGGAGGTGTTTTTGGAGCGTCTGCGCTGACAGAGTTGCTACTGAGAAATACAGTAACCTCCTAGAAATAAACGTGAAAGAAACCAACCCCCAAAGTAGAGGATCTGAGAAACCAGAAAAATGGGAAACAGCGGGGAACGCCAGGCACCGGCGGGAGCCCTGGTGCTCTGGGGGCAGGAGAGGTGACTGCAGCAGCCAGCCCAGACGGATACCTGGCCCTAGGACACAGTTAGACACGCCGGCGTCCCGGGCCCAGCGGCCCTGCTCCCCGTGGCTACGGCAGGACAGTCGTCATCGCCCAGACCCACATTCCACCTGCTCGAGGATGCTCCCTGCAGTGGGGCTTAGGGAAGCGGTGGGGAGGCAGCCTGAGTGCTCGTCACTGTGGGAGTCGTGAACAGAACATGCGGACGTCCTCCACGGAGGAGCCCACGGCTGGCAGAAACAGCAGATGGGATGTTTCCGGGACACGGTGCGCCTGGACACGCGACACACGGGAACAGGGCACTGAGCGGGAACAGGAGCTGGAAAGACTGCGTGAAAATTATCAAAGTACCCTGTGCATGAACACACAAACACAAAAACAAACCCAGACAGACGGAAGAGAACCGCTGCCCAGGGTGACAGGGAGGGAGAGCTGGCCAGGGGAAAGGGGACCAGTTCAGTTCAGGCGCGTCCGACTCTGCAACCCCATGGACAGCAGCACGCCAGGCCTCCCTGTCCATCACCAGCTCCCGGAGCCTGCTCAAACTCATGTTCATCGAGTCAGTGATAAATGGGAATAAATAAATAAGTAAATAAAACAAGAGAGAGTCTTGGTAAGATGACACGGAACCAGGAAATGAGGAAGGTAATTAACGCAACCCTTTGCCTCCCGGGTCTGAAAACAAACGACATTCGAAGGTAAAGCCCAACTTGGACGCCTACGTACGTGCTGAGGACAGCACGGCTTCAGAGAATCACTGTGTACCTGGGTCCACACCTTGGGGCCGCTGTGTACAGTCACCTCTCCTCCCTAAGACTCAGCATCCTGCTCTGTTACGGAGACCCACAGCGGCACAGCCGCCAAAGCCCAGAGGACCTCTAAATGTCCTGAGCGGTTCACGTAACGCAGCAGGGCAGAGGAAGACAGGCGGCAAGGCATGTCAGCAGCCTGCAAGGTTCTGGGAACAGAGAGCTCACTCAGAGCCATCTGCGTCACTGGCTTAGCGTGCATTTCAAGTCGCTGAGCTGTTCGGAGTTTCAATTTCCCTTCTGAAAGCAGGGGGAATAAGCTTCGACACCAACCTGAAGGCTGTCCTGCGGCACCAGGAGGAATGCGAAACATTCTTGGAAATCAGTGTCTACCAAAACAAGTAACAAACATCACATCCAGTGATGAAACATTAGACAGGTACCCCACTGCAGGCAGAAATATGACAAAAGTATCTACTGACACTCCTGTTTCACATTGAGGGATGCTAGCAGACACAATAAAGCAAGAAAATAAAAAAGAGGCAGCAGAAATATCAGCAAAGAAGACATGACTGTCATTCTCTGCAGATGTTATGGCTTCACTTCTCTAGAAAATCCAAAGGAATCAATGTTAACACAGTACTAACGCAAATACTAATTATTATTATTTGGTAGAAAAAAAATCAACACATACAAATTAGTGGCTTTACCATACACCAGCAATAATTAAAGAGAAAAGCTAAAAGAAAAGAAGCCCCACACTAAAAAGAGAGGAACCTGGAAATAAATCTATAGTAAACACACTAAATCCAGGTGAAGAAAAAAAATCGCCTAATAGGTAAGAGCCAACTCATTGGAAAAGACCTTGATGGAAGGCCAAGGGAGAAGCGGGGCAGAAGGGGATGAGACGGCTAGATAGCATCACCAACTCAATGGACATGAATCTGAGAAAATTCCAGGAGCAAGCGGAGGACAGAGGAGCCTGGCATGCTACAGCCCAGGGGTCGCAGAGAGTCGGACACGACTCGGTGACTGAACGACCACCCCAGCTGTAACAATCTACTGTGTTAGAATATACACTAGGCATTTAGAGGAAAAGACTAAATACCTTAAAGATGTCCATTTTCCTTTGCTTCATCTACAACCTCAGTGGAATCCCAGACTTCCAAAATAGTTTGTCATGAAATTTATCAAGTTGATTCTAAAATTCATTCCAAAGAGGACAGGTCTTAAGAACACCCAAGAAAATTCATGGAAAGAAATAAAGAGGAGCACGCCTTAAAGTTTTAATAATTAAAAAGACAATGAGATGGATGCAACAGAATAAAATTCAGAAACAGAAATATGTGTCTGTGGGAATTTAGTATACGATAAAGGTGGCGTTCACACCCAGTGGGGAAAGGATTGAATATCTGGTGTTGGTATCTACCCCACATCACACACAAAGATAAATTCCACATCTGTAAGGGTAGTATTCGAAGAAAACCTACGGAAATAACTTTAGGATAAACAGAGGCTTCTTCAGAAATAAAATCCACCAAATTAAACTGGACTCTTACCTCACACCATATACCAAAGCCAATTCAAAACAATTTACTCAAACCATACAACTCCTAGAAGAAACCACAGGGGAGAAAGATCCTTAACACTGGTCTTCGCAACAAATTTTTGGTAACGACACCAGAAGCGCAAGCAACCGCAGCCAAAATCAACGGGCTACGTCAAACTAAAAAGACTCTACAACAAAAGAAGCAATCAACAAAATGAAAAGACAGTCTGCGAAATGGGAGAAAACATTTGAAAACCAGATATGCGACAAGAGGGTTAACAAGAAATACATAAGGAGCTCATACAAGTCAACAGCAAACCAAAAATTATTTTAAAAATAGGCAAAGGACCAAAAGAGACAGTTTTCTGAAGACGTGACATGGACAAGAGGTAGGTGACAACGCGCTAACATCACCGTCATCAGAGAAACGTAGTCAAAGCCACGACGCGCTATCCCCGCACACCCGACAGGGCGGCTGTTACATCATCAAAACGCCGAGACAGGGGGTGTTGGTGAGGACGTGAGGAAAAGGGGGAACCTCCTACGCTGCCGGTGGGTGTGCAAGCGGGGGCAGCCACTGTGGGCGCAGGAGGGGCCGCCTCGAAAAAGGAAGAACACAGCTCTCATCTGTGCCACCTCTGGGCATTTGTCTGAAGGGAGCGGAAGCACGGACTCAGAGAGTCATGCATCCCCACGTTCACGGCAGCCTGCTTACAAGAGCCAAGACGCAGAGGCAACCTGAGTGTCCATCAGCGGGTGAATAAAGAACACACGACACCCACCCACCCCCACACCCACACCCACACACACATCACACACACACACACACCCACACCCACCCACACACACACATCCCCCACTCACACACACACACCGACACACACACACACACACACACACACCCCCACACCCACACACACACACCCACACCCACCCACCCACCCACACACACACACACACCGACACACACACACACATACCCAACCACCCACCCACACACCCACCCACCCACACCCACACACACACACACACACACACAGACACACACCCCCCCCACACACACACAGACACACACACACCCACACCCACACCCACACACCCCCACTCACACACACACACCGACACACACACACACACCCACCCACACCCCCCCCACACACACACACAGACACACACCCACACACCCACCCCCACTCACATACACACTCACACACACACACTGACACACACACACACACACACACACTCACACACACACACACACACACACCCCGACACACACATACCCAACCACCCACCCACACACCCACCCACCCACACACCCACCCCCCCCACACACACACACTCACACACACACACCGACACACACACACACACCCACCCACCCACACACACACACAGACACACACACGCACACACATACCCACTCACACACACACACACACCGACACACACACACGCACACACATACCCAACCACCCACCCACACACCCACCCACCCACACACCCACCCCCCCCACACACACACACTCACACACACACACCCACACCCACACACACACACACACCCACTCACACACACACACACGACACACACACCCACACACACACACACACACACACACACCGACACACACACACGCACACACATACCCAACCACCCACCCACACACCCACCCCCCACACACACACACCCACTCACACACACACACTGACACACACACACACACACACACACACACCCACACACCCAACCACCCACCCACACACCCACCCACCCACACACCCCCCCCACACACACACACACCCACCCCCACACACACACACACACCCACTCACACACACACACACACACACCGACACACACACACACACACACGCACCCACACACACACACAGGAGCATTACTCAGCCATAAACAAGAAGGACGTCCTACCACCTGCAGCGACGGGGCGGCCTTCCGAGCACTACACTACGTGAAGTACGTCAGACAGAGAAAGATAAATACTGTGGCATCACTTACACATGGAAGCTAAAAAAGCCAAACTCACAGAAATAGAGTAGAGCGGTCGCCAAGAACTGGGGTGGGGTGGTGAGGGGAGCAGTTGGAGGAACAGAGAGATGTTGGTCTAAGGACACAAGCTTCCAGTGATCAGACGAGTCAGTTCCAGGATCTAATGCATAGCATGGTGCCTGTAGTTACCAGCCGTGTTATACATTGAATGCTCCTATGAGAGAAGATCTGAAATGTTCTCAGCCCAAACAAGCACAAACATGGGAACTATACGAGCCGACGGGTGTGTTAACCAACCAACTAACAGTCATTTCACCACTTACGTGTGTATCAAAGCATCATATCGTACACCTTAAATCCACACAATATTATACAGCAATTATATCTCAATAATCAAACCAGTCCATCCTAAAGGAACTCAATCCTGAACATTCATTGGAAGGACTGACGCTGAAGCTGAAGCTCCAATACTTTGGCTACATGATGCAAAGAGCCGCTCATTGGCAAAGACCCTGAAACTGGGAAAGATTGAAGGTGGGAGGAGAAGGGAACGACAGAGGATGAGATGGTTGGATGGCATCACCGACTCGATGGACATGGGTTTGAGTAAGCTCCGGGAGATAGTGAAGGACAGGGAAGCCTGGCGTGCTGCGGTTCATGGGGTCACAAAGAGTTGGACACAACTACAGACTGAACAACAGTAAAATATCTTAATAAAGCTAGGGAAAAAAAGAAAATACAATCCACAGGCAAAAAGGAAAACCTTCATCCAAGCAACTGGATAAAAGGTGAAGTCACCTGGTGGTAAACACAGCCCCGATCTTATCACATGACTCACTTTCCCGTCTCCTCACAGCGCTTAGCATGGTGTGAAACCCTCCTGTTATTTACGAGCTTCCTTTTTCACTTGTCTGTCTCGTCCCCTCAGGGCAGCGACCTGAGTCTCTGTGGCCCCTGAGAGTGACACCACCATCCACACTCCATCCTCTCCCATCACACTCCAGGCACATGGGAGTCGCTTGAACACCTCTGGTGGTGGGGCGCTCACTCCACACAGACAGCTTGTCCCGGTCCACCCAGCTCAGCACACAATGTCCTTTCTTTCACTGGACTGAATTCTTGCTTCCTAAGCCTTCTCCAAGACGGCCTTAAAGATTAGCAGATTGCAACAGACCCCCGGGGCTCAGCCAGATGGCAGGAGACAGGCGCCGTGTCAGGGTAACACTAACGGCTGGAATGCACGCAGGTCCGGCCACGAGCCAGGCGGGAGTCAGGCACTTTGATCTCCACAGGCATTTATTACGGGTGGGAACCGCTGTCAGGCCCACTCGAGATCAGGCGGGGAGCCGGACGTCCCATGCCTCAATTTCCCCTCTCTGGCCTCAGCTTCTGCACTTGGGCGCCTGGGCGGCCTGATGCAGCCGATCCTGGAGGCCCTGTCTGCGAATCTCAGCGCCAGCCCAGGAGGAGGCTCTCTGCCCTGTGGACGGAGCGGGCTCCCTTTCTGACCCCCGCCCCCCTGCACCCCCCAGCAGACGCCAGGTCCCGGCCCACACTTGGCAGCCTTCCCACCATTCTCTCCTGGCCTTCCCCACGCTGGCTTCCCCCCTTTCTCACACAAAGGAACCCAGGGGCGTGACCCCCAAGGCCGGGAGGGCCACCCACTTGGAGCGGGTTGGGGATCAGCTTGGGGGCCCAGCCTGGGGCTGCCCGGCACCGTCCATGGCGCGGGAGCGGGAGGCAGGGCCGGCAAAGCCCACCAGGTGTGGACCCAGCTCCTCGTCCGGAGCCCAGCACCCCCAGGACCCCCGTCCCCCCGATCACCCCTCTGACGTCGCAGGCTTCATCTCTCTCGGGGTCTTTTTACACTCCTGGGCACGAAGCCCACAGAGTTCCAGCCGCAGGGCTCTTCCGTCCGTCCACGCCCTGGTTGCTGAGCTCATCCGGGCTCACTCCCGCACACACATGGCTGAGCGAGCACCCCAGGGCCCCCCCGGCACCCCCACGGCCAGGATCTGTCCAGTGACTGACTTTCCCCGGACCACCGCTCCCCGGGTCATCCCTGCGCCAGCCTCAGGACCCTCCTGGACTCCCCACCCCGTCCCTGCCCGCAGCGACCTCTGTTCTGCTTCCTGTCTTTGAATCTGTGGCCAGGAGAAGCTGGACACGCGGGCAGGTCCATGCGGTGCAAAGACACGAAGACACGGCCTCGAGGGAGCCGCCGTCACGGCCAGACACTGAGCTTCCCCTCGGGGACGCTCCAACCCCCGGACGAGCAGAGCGCCTGCTGAGGCGGTGACCGGGCAGCCGGCCAGGGCGGCCGCACTTCTGCCCCCACGGCTGATGCTGCAGTGGGTGGTACCCGCCTTGGGCCCTTCCGCCACCATCCAGCAAGTGCCCCATGCTCTACTCCCCTCACAAACACCCCGTAACAAAGCCATTACAGGAAAAGATCCTCTGGCTAGAAAATTCTCAGGCTGAAGATGCAGAGAGTCTTGAAAAACTCTGTCCCCAAAAGTGCCACAAGCGAGACACCAGAGACCAAGTGTGATAGGATTCTCCTTACACAGAGGATTCTCCTTACACAGAGGATTCTACTGCCAGAGACAGAAAGCAGAAGAGAGGTTACTGAGGGTGGGGGGGAAGGGGAGTCAGTGTTTCACGGGGACAGAGCTTCCGTTTGGGAAGAAGAGAACAGGCTCGGGAGCTGGACGATGGGGAGGGTGGTGATGGTTACATAACGCGGGGGACACAGCTAACGCCACTGATGCGTCCTTTATTTAAAATCAGTTACACGCCCAGTGCTACGCTGTATGTCGTTTACCACAACAGGAAGAAAGTAACGCACGGCCGCGTAAAAACCAAGAAGTGATGCAGTGCCTCCCCTCTGGGAAATCTAACAGCTCACGGGTCTACAGCGGGCACTCACGTGCAAGTCCCGGACACCAGCTGCCCCGCAGTGCGTGACAGCAAAGACGCAGACCCAGCCAACCCCGCCGATGGGGCAGCGATGGAACAGCTGGTGTCGTGACCGCCACATCGCACACGAGTGTCAAAAAGGACACGTTCGGTGTTAGATCTTCATGCAACTCTGTGGAGCAATTTCCCAATAAACGACAAAGAGCGAAGAAGATAGGCTTCACGCTGAGCGGTGTCTGGTATGTCACTGCTGACCTCTTCAAACCTGGAGGAGGAACCAGCGCCCCACTCCAACATTCCTGCCTGTCAAAATCCCGCTGACAGAGGAGCCTGGCGGGCTACAGTCCGTGAGATCGCAGAGAGTCGGGCACGGCTTAGCACGACTCTAAAGGGACATGGACACACATGGAGGGTTTGAGGAAGGCGTAAGAGTGCGTGCCCCCGCGAGGGGTCTGGCCCTGGCGGGGAGGCAGCACCCTGTCATTCACTGTTTGCCTCTTTTGTGCTTTTTATATGTTTTCCTTATCACAGGCAGGTATTGCCTATTGAAGAAAAGTGCTGTTATAAAAAAGACCCTGAGCTTCTGGGGACTGTAACCTCCTTTGATCACAGGAAATGGTGGGGGGAGGCTAGAACAATCCAGCCTGGAGGTCATGACCCCTCCAGAGGGTTCCCTCTCCCAGACATCAGAGCCCTAGAGAATGGTCACTTTGGAAATGCTGAGGAAAAATGTCCACCTGCGGGGTGATGGGCGGGCAGCCACCTCCACCAGCGCCCTGTTTGGACAGGATGTTTGTGGGGCCTGAGCAAACAGCACCGGGGGATGCTGCGGCTCCGATGCTCCGTGTTCTTGGGGGGAGGTCACCTGCAGGCCCTGGCTGTGCCTAAGGCCTTTTACAACGACTGAAGACCGACAGAGAAACAGGACCCTGAGCGCTCTCTTCCCGCCCCAGGATCCTGGACACGATGGCTGAGAACCAGCAGGAGTGGTTGGGCTGAGCCCAGCTGCCAGGCCCAGGCCATCAGCCCCTCAGAGATGCCTCCATCCCTCACCCAGGGCAGGACGGCCCCCAGCACCACCGACCCCCCACTGCACCCCTCACCGCCTAGCTTCGCTGTAAGGGTGCCCCCTGACTCCCTCCCCCGACCTGAGTCAGCACCCCGCCCACCGGCTGACTACCCCAGCCTGACCCGGGAGGTGCCCGGCCTCCCCGGCTGACCGGCTAGATATCTGGCCTGGTGGGCGCCAGCCTGCAGCCACGGCCCCTCCCTCCAGCCCTAGGAAGAGGGTCCTCTCCCCAGCCCCGTTTTAGAGGTGAGCAGACAGCAGTCCAACCGCACGCCCAGCCAGGGGCAGTCAGGCGGCCAGACAGCAAGTTCCCAAGGGACTCCAATAACTCAGGGCAGTGTGCAAAGACAGCTTGACCACGGGACAGAAAAGAGAGATCAGAAAAAACCTACTCACAGGCACCTGATCCTAAGGAAGCAGTGCAGTGGGGCGGGGGGTGGGCGTGGCGGGGAGACGGGCTTCTCAACACCCAGACTGGGGGCAACTGAACATCCATTTGAATCAAGACAGTAAACATACACAAGATAGAAAGGCCACAGATAAACCCACGCACCCAGGGGCACCTTATCTTTGACAAACGAGGCAAGAATAGACAATGGGGCAGACAGTCTCCTCAGTAAGTTAGTGCTGGGAAAACTGGACAGCTACGTGTAGAAGAATGAGATGAGAACAGTCCCTAACACCACACACGAAGATAAACTCAAAGTGGATTAAAGCCCTAAACGTAAGACCAGAAACTATAAAACTCTTAGAGGAAAACAGGCAGAACACTCTCTGACATAAATCACAGCAAGATCCTCTGTGACCCACCTCCTAGAGTAACGGAAATAAAAACAAAAATAAACAAGTGGGACCTACTTAAACTTAAAAGCTTTTGTACGGAAAAAGGAAGGAATTTTGACTCCTCCTCACGCCACCCAGAGAAACAAACAAAATACAATGTGGAAGGTGAAGTAACTTAAAAGATCCATAATGCAACAAAGGAAAATATTTTCATGACTCCAGGGTAGACAAAGATTTCTTGAAAAGGGCAAAAAAATACGTTACCATAAAAGTAAAGATCAATAAACTGTATTTCACTAAACCGAGAAGTCTTCATTCCTCAGAAGACAGCATCTGCAATGTGCCGACCAGAAAATGTCATCATGAGAGTGGAAAGAAAAGTCAGAGAATGAGATGAGGCATTTGTGACCCAGCTGAAGACGTATCCTCGGAACATCTCAAGAATTCCTAGACCCTGGCAAGACGCAGAAACTGATTTAGAAACGGGCAAAGAAGAACAAACCGCGCGACAGTAACACGAAAACGTGCTCAACACCATCAGACGCGAGGGAATGCAAATCAGAACCACCGCGAGACTCCAGCTACAAGGCCACCAGGATGGCGATGATGAAACAGGCAGAGCACGCCCAGCGTCGGCAGAGACGGGGGCAGCTGGAGCCCTGCTCGGGGCTGGCGGGGACAGAAACCGGTGACACTCTGGAAAACCGGCAGGGTCGGCCACGGCTCCGACGCAGCAACTCCTCTGCTGGGTGAACACCCTTCGGAAACACCCAGAATGTCCACAGCCATGGTCTCACCACAGCTGCTCGCCGGAAACAGCCCGAACCTCCATCCGCACCGGGACAAATCAATAAACTATGATTTATCCCTACAACGAGTAATGAAGAGCAGCGTTTTAAAATGAATTACTGCTACACACAGCAGTCTGGATGACTCTCAAACACACGGTCCTGAGCTCAAGAAGTTAAACGCAAGTGAAATCATATCATATGGTTCCCATTACACACAGTAAATTCAAGAACAGGCAGGAGTCATTGATGGTGGTAAGTCAGCCTTGTGGCTTCCACAGTGGGGGTGGGGCGGGGTGGGGAGCAGAATTGGCCGAGAAGGGGCACCGGGAAGATGCTGGAGCGCTCGAGACGTTTTGAGTCGCGATCTGGGTGGAGCTGCCTGGAACCTACTGAGCTTTTTTTGTGAAGATCCGTGTGCTTTACAGACGTAATACTTTATAAAACTTTATAGTAAGACATAAAAAAGTTTTAAGGGAGTACTATTAAATTAATCTAGATGAAAAGATGCTATAGACCCTCTACGGTATTCTTTAATAAAAGCTTTCAGAAAGAAGGAAATTCAAGAAATAAAACAACATGAACCAGAAAAGATCTCATCGTCCCTGATTAGACACCACTTTACCAAACGGACTGGAGGCGACACTGTGGGGACCCCTGGAGAAGCAGTAACACAGTAGCCCTCTACCAACTGTTAGGTGGAGGACCACAGCATGCAGCAACGTATCGAGAGACGTCTTTATTTCTCAGTTGCAACATGCTGTGCCAGACTGAACCGGTCCGTCACACACGCATGTGCACGTTGTAACTGAAACCAGAGAAAGAAGAACAAGCCCTGGACAATTACGGGACTGAGACTTCTTTCCCGAGCCCAGGCCGCTTGGAGGGTCTGTCCCAGCTGCCTGGTGGGGGCTGGGGTCGCAGGTGGCACTTGAGATGCTGGCTGCTGTGGCTGGCAGAGCCGCAGTTACTTGCAGGCTCTACAGTGGGTTTCGTTGACGTGGACGGGCCGTGTCAGGCTTCCGGCCAGTTCTGGGAAACTCTGGAAGGTGCTGGGGGGTGGTCGGATGATCAGCACAAGTCCTACCCTCCCAGCCTCCCAGGGAATAGGGGTGTGAGTCTGTCATGGGCATTTTAAACGGCCAGGGCTATTGGTACCCTCACTATCAATGAGAAGCCAACGCCACGGAAAAAGAGAAAAGCCGCCTGTGCCAAAGCAGGCTGCCCCGATCCGGGGCCGTGCAGACACTCCTGAGAGGCTCTGCTCTGTTCAAGAGGGGCGTGCAGCCCCGGCACCGCGGTCAGCAGATGCCACCCCAGAAAGGGCCAGCGGGCACACGGAACCTGCAGGAAAATGCTGACAAATGGAACGGGACCAGCCTCGTGTTCTGAGAAGATAACTTTCCCAGAAACAAGGACGGGACAAAGAGACCCAAGCACTTGGACGTTGGAGTGGACAGCGCACGCCCTAAGAATGAACGAGTAACCGGGAGATAAGTCTAGAAGCAGACCACTGCAAGCCTCTTTCTGACGCAGGGCACGTGACCGAGGCTGGACGCCCATGAGAGTGGCCTTCGTCTGGAAGGAGACCCAGGCTCGCCTCGGCCACCAGCCAGCCCACCCCCTGCCGAGGCTCCTGGTGGCTCCAGATGTGGGGGCACTCCTGCTGGGCTTGTAGAGGCTTCTGCAAACCCCCGTGCCCCAGCACAGGCCTGCAGCGTAATCACACTGCAGAAAAACCAAGACATCTGACACGGACTCCGTTCCTCCTTAGAAAGAACTGTGAACTTGCTCTTGTTCATTATGGCTTCAGAAACGGCCGCTACCCCAGACGATGCTTGGCTCAAACTAGAGTCTGATGGCATTCCGGTTCTTGGGATAGCTTTTCATTTTATAGACGAAACCTTGTAAACGGCATCATTGTATTTTTCTGTTCTTTCCAGATAGTTTAATTACCAGTTCATCATACATGCACACAGTTTAATAAGAGAAGATGTTTATCTATAAGGCAATTTGGGTTTTCCCCAGCCAGTATTTACTCTAAGAGAAATGTAAATATAATTTCAATTCCCATCTTAATAAAACTGACTTGTCAAAAACATTTTTTAAAAAAATCACATAAAAAACTGGACAAGTTTTTTTTCTGTTCTGAGGTGCAAACGGAAAGCGGGGCATCAGCAGAGTGATAAAAAGTCCTGCCTGGGGAGCGGGCACCCTGGGGTCTGTCCTCAGATGAGGCAGCGGGGTGGGGGTGGGGGGCGCATACTGGGCAAGGCTCTGGGGCTGCGAGGTTTCCAGAGTTCCCAAGTGGGATGCCACTGGGCCAGGCTGGGGTCCTTCCGGAACCAAGCTCCCAGGGACCCTGCCCGGCGACTTTCCGTTTCTCATAACCCACACACGCGGCCGACCCGACCTAGATCTTGGCCAGATCTCTTCCCCACCCCACCAGCTAACATCTCCATCCTTTGTCCCCGTCCCCGGCAGCCTGCAGTGTCTGGCGAACATTCAAAGTGAAGGGGCCCGGGAGAGACGGGTAAGACTCCCACCCCCACTGAGGACCCTAAACTGGACGTCACTGGGAGCGGAGCTGGGAAGTCAGAACCCTGCTCTGCCTCCCACGGGCTGAGCCACCACAGACAACACCCTCAGCCTCTCTGTTCCAGGATCCAAGCTTCGGGGGCCAGGCGGTGATGGACAAGGAATCACAGGACCTTCCCTGAGCGACCACCCACCACCCCCGAGGCCGCCTGCCTCACCAGGTGGGGCCAACTTGGCGGGAAAGAAACAGGCCGGCCGCTCCCCTCTCTGAGCGTCTCCATCTCTGGCCCAGGCCTCGCTCTGACTCCCACAGTTCCTCTACCCGCAGGCCGCCCTGGCCCACCGACCGGGGGCGCCGGTCTCAGGAAGCACATGCCACTCCCAGGGTGGGAGGCGGCGTCCAGCTGGCCCTGATGCCACCAAGCCTGCCAGCTAGCACCATGCGTCCCAGACCCACTGCCCGGCCTCCTCCCTGCAGACGGACCGGGTCCCCGCTCGGGCACAGCTGCCTCCGCCTAAGGTCACAGCCCCCCTCCAGGCCGGCGGTGGCCGCTCCCACTGCGGCGCCCTCACTCTGTAGCCCCCTCGGTCACCCTCTCCAGGAGCCTAGAGCCTGTTTTCTGGACTTGGGTTCCGCTGGGCCGGGCGTCGAAGCTTTGGGGACCCCACCCTCTGAGCTCGCTGTGAAGTCCGCCAGCCCCCTGCCAGCCTGTGTGTCCCAGACGTATAATTAGGGGCAGTTGGCGCTCTGTGAGTCTAAACCACGGCAGCAAGCTGGAGCCCACTGCATGCTGTGCTGGGGCCTTGATATACACTTACAGATCTGCAGACTTGATTCACAACTCCAGATCCGAGGCATCTCTTGGAAAATCTAAAGTGACAGGTCATGCCTCCTCATCCCCCCTCATTCTGCAGCATTCTGGAGCTGGGGACCGGGAGCCTCGATCTTCTGACCACGGGGAGAACCACCCCCCCAGGCCAGGTAGCTGGACGAACCCCAGGAGGCGCCAGCGGCGGTCGGTCGGCAAACATCCACTTCACCGTCCTCAGAGACCCTGAACGTGGACTTCACCTCCCTGTGCCTCAGGCGTCTCGGCTCTGACATGGGGACAACGGCCCCCCACGCCACAGGTGTCCCGGGCGGTAACACCCCGATCGATACACGTCCAGGGAGGACTGCAGCGTCTGCCACGGGACGCGCACGCGGCCCGACCGAGGCTGAAGGAGGGGACGCTCCCCGTTTCTGGGATGTGAGCCCCAGGGCCAGGCTGTGCTGCTGAAAGCGGGACCCCCCCGCCCCAGGATGGGGGCTGAGTCCGTGCAGCGCAGGGGCCAGCCCAGTGGGGAGTGCGGGGGCGGCCTCTACACATCTGGGGCGGCTGGAGGGACACGGGGGGCGGGAGCAGGCAGAAAGCCACTGAACGCCCCCAGCCATCCCTATGAGGCCCGGCCCCTTTGCCTCTTCGCCAGAGGGACAAGTCTTGGCCCCAGAAAAGGCCACATCTGTTCACTTAAGCAAAAACAAACCCGCAACCCATCGCCCAGAGAGCCAGGCCGTGGGGCAGGGAAAGAACGGGGCTCAGGCCACGGCACCTGCTCTGGGTGGGCGGTCATCCCCTCTCTCCTCCGGTCAGGGATCCTCGGTGGGGAGAGCTTACCCGCCCGTCTCACCAATGCCAACACTGAGGCTCAGAGAGGGTGCGTCCATCACCTGAGATCACACACCCAGAGCCTCAGAGGCAGGGTCCACACCCAGGGACTCGCCCTTGGAGGGTCAAGCTGGCTCGTGGCCAGCACAACTTGGCCCCCACGCCCTACTTCCCTGGGCGGAGACCCTGGAGCAGGCAGGGAGGGCCCAGTAGACCCCTGGTCCACGCACATCTGACCTCGGCCGGATGGAAGCTCCTCCTGGAGGCCCCAGGCGCTGGAGGACCCGGGGGCCCGAGGCTGCACAACCCCGGCCCCACCTGCAGGAGGCGCTGGAGGATGACGGGGCTGACACTCCCCGGGGGAAGCCCGCCGCCCCCACCCTCTGAGCTGCAGGTCACAGGGGCACCCGGGCTCTGGAAGGTTCGGGGCGCAGGAGGCCCAGGGGGCTTGGCTCAGCCTCGGGAGAGTCACTCGGTGGGTGAACGGGAAGCAGCCTGGAGCTCAGAGGGGCTGCCCTCCCAGTGGAGTGCCCGGGACACCGGCGTGACGGCAGCCTGCCACGCGGCAGACCCCCGCAGGCGACGCCGGCTTCCTCCCAGCTGAGAACGTGCTCTAGCAGGCACCCTCAGGACGCCCACCGTACGACGAGAAGCGGTTTGCCTGAAGTCACACAGCCCCCGGATCGTCCATCAGGAGGGACCCTGAGCCCAGGCCGGCGTCCTGCCCGGCGGGCAGCAGACGTGGAGAAAGTGGTGGCTGGGCCAGTTACACGCCTGGTCTCAGAGTCCCCGTGCGCGTCTCATCTTTCCCTGGGAGCCCTGTTTCCACGACGGGAACGAGCGTGTGGGGCGGAGGCAGCCGCCCTGGTGGGGGCCGTCCTGAAACAACCACTCCCAGAGCACCCACTCCCAGCAGCCACGCCCAGCCTGGGGCAGCAAGCCAGGCCGACCCGTGGTCTTGGGATCAGCAAGAAATGCCTAGGGTGCACCACAGAGTTTCCGCGGTCGCCCGCCACTCACACTATTGTGGCAACAGGCCACGCATTCATTCATTCCGTGACTGAGGCACGTCCCCCGCAGGAAGGACCGTCACCGGTTTGGTGAGATGGCAGAGGGATCACGCCGCACCCCACATGGGGCTGGCAGACGTGTGGGCAGACCTCCCGGGGGGCCCTCGGCCGAAGCAGGGGAGACAGGAGGTCGTGCGCACACCAGCGGTCCTGAGGGACACGTCCCTCCGGCCGAGGTGCAAGCATCCCCCAGCCCTGCGCAGCATTCCCCTAGACGCCCTTCAGCATCCGACACAGACCGGACGTGTTCTCACGGCTGGCTGTGGGCATCCCCTCCCACAGGGTGGAAGGCCCGGGAGGGGTGCCAACTTCGTTCACTTGTGATCTCAGCTGTCTCTCTGGCACCTAGAATTGTGCAGGAGGCACTCAGAACTATCTGCTGAGTCAGTAACCTGGGGAAACAGTTGTTCGCGTACACGGCAGGTGTGAGGACCGTCTGGTACCATCGGTGGAGGGGAGCCGGCAGGCGCCGGTCAGAAGCACACAGCCCACGGTCTCTCCAGCAGAGCCCAGGGCAGCCGGCCGGCACCTCCCTGGAGAAGAGCGTGCAAGCGGTCATCAAAACACAGGTGTGGCACATGCAAAGCAGCCCTCCTCCCAAGGGTCCAGACAGGAGACAAGCCCACAGCCCTTGGCAGGAGAAGGAACCACCAAACCGGGTTCTGCCCTCACCATGGAGCGGCTCTCAACCACAAAAAGTGCCAACCGCGGCGCCCACGACCCATGAGCCTGAAAGTGCTGTGCTGAGCGCAAGTCGGCAGCCCAGACAGCGGACCACACAGCCCCGTTTACAAAACCCCCAGAGCTGCCTGCGGTCAGGGCAGCGGTTCTGGGGACGGACACAGACGAGGGGACCCTGGTCATCTCGGGATGATGCTTCACGATCCGGGTGCTGGGCACGCGGGCGTTCACCTCTGAGACGTATCGCTGAGCTGCAAGCTCCCGAGGCTTCCCAGCGGGCGCGGTGGGAAGAGCCCGCCTACCGAGGCAGAGGAGGCAGGGACACAGGGGGACGCAGGTTCAGTCCCTGGGTCGGGAGGATGCCCTGGAGGAGCAAACGGCAGAGTCAGACACGCCCGAGTGACTGGGAGCACGCTTCCGAGAGGGTTTCCTGACTGTATCAGATAAACGGCTCACCAAGGGAAAAGACAGAACCCACGTGGACACGGACCCGGCAACTTCCCGCCAGAACAGGAGGACGTTCGCTGCGGCGATGCAGACAACTGAGCATCCGCCAGCAGGAACAATGAGTAACTGCAGCAACGGAAGAGAGCTGAGGTCCCCCCATGTGCCGACACAGAGAGCCCCAGGGGGGGCCGTCCACGGAGGAAAGCAGAGGACAGAAAGGTGCACATGTGACGCTGAATCTGTGAAAAACAGTGGGCACACCTGACACATGGTGCGTGGCAGACCGTGGCTCCCAGGCATGCTCCTAAGCCCTGGGGTCCCTGAGACCGAGCCACGGGATCAAGCCTACTCTCAGAAGAACACTGGTGGCCTCCTTTGTGCCCCTTCTCCTACGAGTACGCCGTGGAATCCTCCAGAAACCACGTGACACAGTGATGATGGCATCGCTTTGATGGCTAACGGGACGCGGACTTCCGCATTCAGGGCCGTCTAAACTCGAGAAGAGGTGCTCAATGTCACCAGCCTTCGGGGAAATGCCAATGAGTGAGACATCACCCAACACTTCAGCACATCCCATTCAAAAAGATAGACGGGGACTCTCTGCCTGGTGAGGGGTTAACACTGTGAGCTCCCAATGCAGGGGGCTGGGGTTCAATTCCCGGCTGGGGAACCAGGTCCCATACGCTACAACTAAGACCCAGCACAGCGAAAAGAAAAAAAAAACTAAATAAGTATTTCTTTAAAAATACAGACAACAAGCAGTGCTGGTGAAGACAGTGGGGCAGCCGCTGTGGGTTAGCAGTCTGGTGCTTCATCTGACAGTTACACACGGTTACGGGATGACTCATCAATACTACATTCCTGGGGACATTTCCCAAAGATGTGAAAACAGATGTCCACTCAAAGATACGTGATGAATACCAAGAGCAGTGGTACTCACGGGAGCTAAAAGGTGCCAACAGTGCTGACCGCCCGGCGAATGAATAAACGAAGACGTGGCCCATCCACACACTGGAATGTCGGCCGCGAGAAGGAATGCAGCCGATTCACGCTGCAACACAGAGGAGACTCCGAAGCGTCATGCTGAGTAGCTAACCGGGGACACTCCCCAGAGACCACGTGCTCCGTGACTCCACACCCAGGAACGTCCCGCACACGCAATCCACAGAAACGGGGACGAGACCGGAGTCTGCTGGCGGCTGGGAAGGGGAAGCCGGAGGCGGCTGCTACTGGTGTGGGCTTTCTCTCTGGGGTGGTGAGAATGTTCTAGATTTAGATTCCGATGATGTTTTCATGACCCTGACAAAACCTACTGGATTTGTACGCTTTAAATGGGAGGACTTAATGGTGCACGAACAATGTCTCATAAAGCTGTCTAGGAAGGAAGGGAGGGAGGGAGGCAGGAAGGAAGGAAACCGTTTTTCTAAAGCCAAGAAACCCCCCTCAGGCCAGCCCTCGGCCCCAGACCCTCACTCTGGGGAGCGGCTGTGAAATGCGCCCTTTTCCTCCAAGTGCCGTGGGCTCTGGGGCAGCCAAAGCCGGGACCCCCTCCTCCTGCCCCCGCTGCCCCATGGGAGCTGTGAGTCCACCCGTCGCCTGGGAGACGAGGGCCCCCTGCTCAGCTCTACCATGACCTCTAGAAAAGCACCTCCCATCCCCTCCACTCCCAGGACCCCAGTTCCTCTTCCAAGGGACAGAAGGACCACACAGACCCTCCCAAGGTCACCACACAGGACACCAGGCACCCCCTGCAGAGGACCCATCCATCCCCCAGCTGCCAACCGCGGCCGGGCCGGTGACAAAACCTAGGAGGACTGGCCCAGGACAATCCAGCTCTCCCCCTGCACCCCGACGGGCACGCAGCGCCTTCTCAGATCCCCCGGCGGCTGCCCCAGGACACAGGGACCTGGCGGGCCCACAGATGCCGACTTCCAACAAAAGCCAGGAAGCTCAAGTTCACGTGATGTCTTCTAAATGTGTGCAACAAGATTCGAGGGCTGACGAAGATGCTTTGCAGAAAGACGCTAACACGTGACACTGGCGTGCACCCTTAGCCCAACAGCAGACAGAGGAGAAGGAGGCAACCGAGGATGAGACGGCCGGTGGCAACGGCGACTCAACAGACAGGAGATTGAGCAAACTCCGGGAGATGGGGAAGGACGGGGAAGCCTGGTGTGCGCAGCCCAAGGGGTCACAAAGGCTTGGACATGACCGAGCGACTGAACAAAACAAAACACGGGGCAGGGCGGCCCCGGCTGCCCGGGGCCAGTGAGGAACCTGGGGCTCGGAAAGGCGCCAGCCCAGGCCTCAGGCCACGCGAGGAGCGAGGCGGAGCGTCACCCGGGGCCTCACGGTGGACGAGCAGGGACGGGGGTGGCCCGGGTCCCTGGTCTGCCCCTCGCGCGGCTCTCAGCGGCCCTGGGCCGGGGCTGAGGAACAGCAGGGTCACCTGGCCTGCCTGTAAGCTCGGCTTGGGGTTGGGGGGGACGCCCCCTCTCCAGGCTGCTCCAGGAGGGCCAGGCGCTCTAGCAGAGTACGTGGGTTCAGCTGTCCAGGTTCCAGCCTGGCTCCCTCGGGTCCCCTGGCCGTGCCTGGGGACCTCTCAGACCTCCCACATGCCCGGGCTGGAGCGACACACGGGAGGGGACGGTCTATGGCGATCGTCCAGGGACCAGGCAGAGGTTGGGCGGGTCTCTCTGCTGCCTGGACCCACAATCCAGTGACTCTTGGGGACCCCGGAGAACCTCAGACACTGAAGGCCCCATGTTCTGCCCCCTGCACCCAGAGGAAGCATTCCATGACCCAAGTAAGACTGTACCAGCTCCTGCCTCACGCCGGCAGGGACGCCCCCTGCCCCAGGGGAAAGGCCCCAGTCTTCGTGCTGCAGGTAACACAGCTGCCCTGGGCCCAGTCCCTGCCCCTCCCGGGCCTCTTCTCACCCCAGCCACAGCCTCATCCCAACCCAACCTCCCCTCCACCTGCAGGGCCTCTGCACCTCCTGTGGCCTCTGCCGAACGCACACTCTACTCCCCACCTGCCACCCAGTCAACAGCTCCTCCTGCTCAAATGGCCCTTCCTCCAGGAAGCCCTCCCTGATCTCCAGGGACGTCAGATCCCCCGGACAGGCTCACAGAGCACATCTGCTCCACTCCCACAACGCTCAGGTTTTCTCCTCCGCTAAACCTAACAGTCCCGGGGGCAGGGCCGCTCTGGGTTTTGGTGAACACTGTACATCTGGCATGCATCACAGCCCCCGGGTAGGCCAGGCACTGGAAGTGACTGTCGGGGTGAAGACGTGGAGAAACGGGGGGTGGGGTGGGCCCACCACTTCCTGCACATGTGTCGGTGGGGAAGTGGCCCTGATTCCTCCGCCGTGTTCCAAGGGGGCGGCTGTGATGATTGAAGGGGCCTCTGATCTAAGAGGGCTTACGACAGTGCAGGCACAGGCCATGAGCATGCTACGGCGTCTGAGCCATCTCAATGCCAAAGCTTCCCTATTAACCGGACGTCGAGCCGCTCACACACCCCTGCCCGGCAGAATCTGGGGGCGTGAAGCCCTGACAGGGGCGGGGGGCTCCTCCTCCCACAGGGTCCCGGGGCCGCAGGTTTTGCTGGGGTCCTTTTCCAGGAGGGGGGCTGCCTCTAGCAGGGCCACCCTGACCCCAGGCTCCCTCCCTTGCACTCAGGGGGGCGGGGTGGGGTGGTCCCCAGATCCCTCCATCCTGCCAGCCCAGCGGTAACAGCCCCCGAGTGACAGGAGACGTCAGAGCCCCTCTCCCCGCCAGGGAGTAGGGCATGTGGCTTCCATCAGGTTCCATCTGGACATGCCCAGAGGCGGCCGGGAACCCTGGCAAGGCTCAGAAACCTGCCTGAGCTGGGCCTGGGGCAATGGCTGGCACCACCTTCTCCAGGCCCGGGCTGCCTCGGCAACATGGCCAAGGGCCATTTCCGCCCCGTGACCCACCTCTCAGCAGGTCCCACGGGCAAGCAGGACCAAGCTACCAGCTCCCCAGTTTCACCCAGGGGCCCCTCCTTCCCTCGGGATCCCCCAGCCGCCCCCCACAACAGCAGCCAGAAGGTGCCGAGGCCCTGGCTGCCCCGGCGAGGCGCCATCGAACACTGACCCCTGCCCCCCAGGCCTCCCCCCCACGCTGAATGCACGGTGGTGACCACGGATAACTCCACGTGCCCGTCCACGCACGCCCTCTGCCCCTACCAGACCACACAGGGCAGAGGCTGTGCCCACCCAGCTTCACCAGCACGACCCCTGGTGCAGAGAGGCTGTTCCCTACTTGTCTGCTGTAGGAACTGAGTGGGCGGATCGAGAAACAAATGGTGAACAATCACCGGGAGCGTTTTTAATCACTCAGCAGGGCTGAGCCCCGCTTGGAGTTTGAATGAGTAGTTCATTTAACCCTCCGAACCCTCCCCGGCCCCCGACGAAGGGCCTTCCCTGCGCTTACAGATGGAGAAAGCGAGCCACAAAGCGGTGTCCGCCTGAGTTACGGGGCGGGAGAACTGGTAGGGGTCGGGGTCAGGAAAGGGGTTGGGGTCAGGGTGAGGAGGAGGCGGCGAGACGGATGGGGCGATGGGCGGCGGTCAGCTCTTGTTCACGCGGCCAGGGCCAGACTCCTGGGTCCCATGTCCGCCCCCCACTGTCCACACCTCCCTCCCCAGAGGAGCACGGAGAACAGCCTGTCCCCTGCCAGGACAACCCTCGAGTCGGGGGCCCCTACCCCCGGCCAACTGCATTAGCAGCCACACCCCAAGCCCGTCTGAGAAAGCCGGGGCAGAGGAAGAAACCTGGGGCTCCCGAGAACAAAGCAACCCTCTAGGACTCCAAGGCCCACAGCCGCAGAGAGGCCTCTGGCAGCGAGCAGAGGGGGTGCAGGGCCGTGTCTGTTTTGGAAACCCCAGAGGCTGCAGGCACAGACTCGGGAGCCAGGCCTGCGAGCCGCCTGCTCGGGCACACGTGGAGTTCATTACGCTCCCGCCTCCTGCAGGCCCGGGGGCCTGGGTGGGGAGGAGCCCCCAGAAGCCCGCTGCCCTGCTGGCAACCTGCCACCTCCCGCCGTGCGACCCACTTCCACGAGCCACACCTTTCCACTCTCGACCTGGTCAGCTGAAAATCAGAAGGAGCCCAGCGCCCAACTTGTGGGGGGATCGAGCCACAGATGGGCGGGCACTCGGTGAGGGCGAGCTCTGCACCCGTCCACTGGGAGCAGGATGGAGGGAAGGAGCCGTCGGGCCGGGGAGGTCTGCAGTCTCAGCCTTGGCACAGCGTGGACGCCCGGCAAGGACCACAGCTCTGGAGAGACGGGCCCCCCGTCCCCAGGAAACCCTCCTGGACCCCACCCTGGGGTGGCCTGCTCACAGCCCATGGACCAGGGTCAGCCGGGCCCATGCCTGCCTCCCCAGGGTCCCGCAGGGCCTGCCCACGGCTGACGCCCAATGAGGGTCTTCAGAGAGAACGACCCAGGATGGGACAGGACGTGGACGCCCTGCCGTGGAGAGAGGTCTTCAGGCAACAGGTCCCCAGGACTCCCTCAGAGGGGCGGGCCTCGGCCACAGACCACCCCCCCACCCTCCTCTCCAGCTGAGCACAGACCTGGGCCGGCACCAGGCCCCGAGGACGCCCTCCGCTGGCCGAGCGCCCCTGGGGGCGCCAGGGAAGCATCTTACCTTCTAGGCCGCCTCTCGGGACAGAGTGCACGGAGTTGGGGTCCTGCTCCTCCTCCAGCCGGGACCGGGGCCCGGCCGGCTGCTTGGGCGCTTCCTGGGTGGGCGGGGTGCGGGCTGCCTCCTGGGGATGTGTGGTCAGGGCGGCACGGGCACTGGGCTCCGTGGGGCCCGCGGGGGGGCCCTGCGTGCTCTCGGTCGGGAGGAGGTTGGGCACGCTGAACGTGGGAGGGGGCCCGGCGCTGCGGTGCGTGACCTGCACGTCGGGGATGAGGTTCTCTTCCACCCCGGCCCTGGCCTCGGCCCCCTCCTCCCGGACAGGGTGACCCGGGATCGGGCCTGCCGTGGGCCGTCCGTCCAGCCCCCGGGGGCCGCCTGCGGCCAGCTGCTCCCAGACAGCCGGTTCCTCCCTGTCCTCCTGCCCATCCTCCGTCACTCTCCTGGCTTTGGCCTGCACGGGGGCCGGGGGACCCAGGGCGGCGGCCGCCGTGGGCCTGGGGACGGCGGCCGTCCAGGGGGTGGCCTGGAGGGCCGAAGGCGGCTGACCCCCGCCTCCCAGAGCGGCCGGGCCCCCAGCGCCCGCCTGGAGCTCGCCCGCCAGGGCCTCCGCCTCGGCCACCTCCTGGTCGTAGCTGTAGGGGTCCTCGTAGTGCCGCTCAGGGTCCCCCTCCTCGGCGTCCGAGGCGTTTCCGGGGGCGGTGTCTCCATGGCAGTCGGGCAGCGGGTAGCAGATGAGCTCGCCGCCCGTGTCAGGGCAGTGGCAGGCCCGGCAAGGCGCCAGGCGGACGGTGTGGCCGGCGGCGTACTTGCGGCCGGAGCGGACGCAGCCCACCTGGCCGCACTGCGGGCAGCTGTCGGCCACCACCACGGCCTCGATGCAGTTGGGTGGCAGCTCCGGGCAGGGCATGAACTGGCAGCTGATCTTGCCACCACCTGGCGGGCAGGAGCACTCGGTGCTGCCGAAATCCACGAAGTAGGATTGGCCGGCGGGCACACGGCCGCGCACGAAGCCGCCCTGCAGGCAGTCGTAGTACTGGTAGCCCTCGCAGGCGCAGCCCCGCTGCACGCACGTGGCGCAGCAGGCCCCCGGCTCCAGCGTGTCCTCGATGCAGTTCTCCAGCGGGGGGCACTCGACGCCCGTGCAGTCCTGCCCTGGGGCTGCTGTGCCGCCGGGACTCAGGCCCAGGGCCAGGGCCAGGGCCAGGGCCAGCCAGGCTCCCATGGGCTCCCCGAGCCGTGCCATGCCCCGCAGCCGGCCACGTGCAGCCTCCGGACGGACTGTCCTCTCCCGCAAGGCCCTGGGGGGATCAGAAAGGACAGCAGTCAGTACCGCACGGTGGTGGGGAGAGGGGGACTCACGTGCACGTCCAGCACACACCTCCAGCACGGGGGCATGGCTGGGCAGCCCCACCGTCTCTGTTCACGCGCGCAACTCGCCCCACGTCCCCTCACACACACTCCCACCTGTCCCACCTGCACGGACAGGTCACCGCGGTTCTCACGCGGGTGATGTACGGGGTCGCCAGCACCCAACTCAGCGCCGCGGCCCCCACCCTCACCCCCTTCCTGACACGTCCCTGAGTGGGACCCTCTGCCCCCAGTCCCACGTGCGCGCACGCATACACACACGTCACACGTGTTCACTGGGCACACAGCTGCAGGCACGCGGGTGACGGGCAGGCAGAGGCCCCACCACAGTCCTCCAGGCGGTTATGAGCACCATCTCACCACAGCCTCGCCCATGAGCCGGGACACCACGGGCGGCCTTGCACACATGGTCCCAGGCATGTGCACACGCAGCACCCAGTTTACCTCCCCCCGAAATCCAGGCTGATCCCCAGCCACGCACCCACAGGCCTGGGGCGGCCAGCCAGAGGACACGGCCAGGTGGACGCGGGGCAGGAACCAGGCCCTCCCAGGTCTCACTCAGCAGCCAAGCCCCCCATCACTGCGGCCCTCAGACCCCAGGGCTCGGGAACAACTCCCAACAGACACCCCACGACTGCAAGCTTAGCTGCAGGGCAGCCTTCCGCCAACTTCCTCAGCAGACATTACCGCCGTTCGCAGAATTCGCCTTGCACGTACACTGTCCTGCACGCACACACACGCACGTGCGCACGCACACACACGCCAGTGCTGTCCATTCACGGGGCCCTGTGAACAGCGCCCCGCCGCTACCTGCCCCCCTCCACCCGCCTCTGCCCGCCGCCCTCTGCACCCACCCCTGCCCGCCCCCCTCCACCATCACAGCCCTGCCCGCCCCCTCCACCCACCCCTGCCCGCCCCTCTCCACCCGCTCTAGCGGCACACCCCCCTCCCCCACCAGCTACCCTGGAAGCCGCCTGCCGCCTCCCTCCCCCCATCCCTTTCTCCACAAAGCCAGTGTGCTCTGAGAGCAGCTGACCCCATGGCTTCCTGGCCAGCAAGGAGCGGCCTGGATTCCCCGTGGGAGCCGCCCCGACCTTCCCTCCAGGGCCCTCACGTGACCCCCACAGCCCCTCCTCAGCCTCCCCTACAAGCTACTCCAATGTCACCTTCTCAGGGGTCCTCACTCGTCCCCTCACCTCCATCCTCACAAAGGTCACTGGTCCCACGGCCCTGGGACCTGCCGCAACTCGGGGGTGCACACTCCTGGTCAGAGACAAGGGGTCCCCCTCCCCCACTCCCTGCCCCGAAGCTGTGCCATCAGTCACTGCTAAAGTTCTCCGATTTAGAAACACACAATGAAGTGACATCGCTAGTATTTTAAGTTTGCAAATTTCACACCTAAAAAATATAATTACATGGACTTCACTTTATTAAGTTTTTAACAGAGAAAGGAAACAGCCTTCATGCTGCCCACCTCCTGGCTGAGCTGGGGAGAACACAACAAAAGAATGTGGGAGAACATGAAAGAACACAGACCACGATGAGAGAACACAGGAGAACAGATGAGAGAACACGGGAGAACACCATGAGAGAACACGGGAGAACACCATGAGAGAACACGGGAGAACAGAAGAGAGAACACGGGAGAACACCATGAGAGAACATGGGAGAACAGATGAGAGAACATGGGAGAACACCATGAGAAAACACAGGAGAACAGATGAGAGAACACGGGAGAACACCATGAGAGAACATGGGAGAACACCATGAGAGAACATGGGAGAACAGATGAGAGAACATGGGAGAACACCATGAGAGAACACGGGAGAACAGATGAGAGAACACGGGAGAACAGATGAGAGAACACGGGAGAACACCATGAGAGAACACGGGAGAACAGATGAGAGAACACGGGAGAACACCATGAGAGAACATGGGAGAATACCATGAGAGAACACGGGAGAACAGATGAGAGAACACGGGAGAACAGATGAGACAACACGGGAGAACACCATGAGAGAACATGGGAGAACAGATGAGAGAACACGGGAGAACAGATGAGAGAACACGGGAGAACACCATGAGAGAACATGATGAGAGAACATCATGAGAGAACAAGGAAGAACATCATGAGAGAACACGGGAGAACACCATAAGAGAACACGGGAGAACAGATGAGAGAACACGGGAGAACACCATGAGAGAACACGGGAGAACAGATGAGAGAACACGGGAGAACACCATGAGAGAACATGATGAGAGAACATCATGAGAGAACAAGGAAGAACACCATGAGAGAACACAGGAGAACAGATGAGAGAACACGGGAGAACACCATGAGAGAACACAGGAGAACACCATGAGAGAACATGATGAGAGAACACCATGAGAGAACAAGGAAGAACACCATAAGAGAACACGGGAGAACAGATGAGAGAACACGGGAGAACAGATGAGAGAACATGGGAGAACACCATGAGAGAACATGGGAGAACAGATGAGAGAACACGGGAGAACACCATGAGAGAACATGGGAGAACACCATGAGAGAACATGGGAGAACAGAAGAGAGAACACAGGAGAACACCATGAGAGAACACGGGAGAACAGATGAGAGAACACAGGAGAACACCATGAGAGAACATGATGAGAGAACACCATGAGAGAACAAGGAAGAACACCATGAGAGAACACGGGAGAACAGATGAGAGAACACGGGAGAACACCATGAGAGAACACGGGAGAACACCATGAGAGAACACGGGAGAACAGATGAGAGAACACGGGAGAACACCATGAGAGAACACGGGAGAACAGATGAGAGAACACGGGAGAACACCATGAGAGAACACGGGAGAACACCATGAGAGAACAAGGGAGAACAGATGAGAGAACACAGGAGAACACCATGAGAGAACACAGGAGAACACCATGAGAGAACACGGGAGAACAGATGAGAGAACACGGGAGAACACCATGAGAGAACACGGGAGAACAGATGAGAGAACACGGGAGAACACCATGAGAGAACACGGGAGAACAGATGAGAGAACACGGGAGAACACCATGAGAGAACATGATGAGAGAACATCATGAGAGAACAAGGAAGAACACCATGAGAGAACACGGGAGAACAGATGAGAGAACAAGGGAGAACAGATGAGAGAACACGGGAGAACACCATGAGAGAACACAGGAGAACACCATGAGAGAACACAGGAGAACAGATGAGAGAACACGGGAGAACACCATGAGAGAACACGGGAGAACAGATGAGAGAACACGGGAGAACACCATGAGAGAACATGATGAGAGAACACCATGAGAGAACATGATGAGAGAACACCATGAGAGAACAAGGGAGAACACCATGAGAGAACAAGGAAGAACACCATGAGAGAACACGGGAGAACAGATGAGAGAACATGGGAGAACACCATGAGAGAACACGGGAGAACAGATGAGAGAACAAGGGAGAACAGATAAGAGAACACGGGAGAACACCATGAGAGAACACAGGAGAACACCATGAGAGAACAAGGGAAAACAGATGAGAGAACACGGGAGAACACCATGAGAGAACATGATGAGAGAACACCATGAGAGAACAAGGAAGAACACCATGAGAGAACACGGGAGAACGGATGAGAGAACATGGGAGAACACCATGAGAGAACACGGGAGAACAGATGAGAGAACAAGGGAGAACAGATGAGAGAACACGGGAGAACACCATGAGAGAACACAGGAGAACACCATGAGAGAACACAGGAGAACAGATGAGAGAACACGGGAGAACAGATGAAAGAACACGGGAGAACACCATGAGAGAACACGCGAGAACAGATGAGAGAACACGGGAGAACACCATGAGAGAACACGGGAGAACACCATGAGAGAACAAGGGAGAACAGATGAGAGAACACGGGAGAAGAGATGAGATAACATGATGAGAGAACACCATGAGAGAATAAGGAAGAACACCATGAGAGAACACGGGAGAACAGATGAGAGAACACGGGAGAACACCATGAGAGAACACAGGAGAACACCATGAGAGAACATGGGAGAACACCATGAGAGAACAAGGGAGAACAGATGAGAGAACACGGGAGAACACCATGAGAGAACATGATGAGAGAACACCATGAGAGAACAAGGAAGAACACCATGAGAGAACACGGGAGAACAGATGAGAGAACATGGGAGAACACCCATGAGAGAACACAGGAGAACACCATGAGAGAACACGGGAGAACAGATGAGAGAACATGGGAGAACACCATGAGAGAACACGGGAGAACAGATGAGAGAACACGGGAGAACACCATGAGAGAACACGGGAGAACAGATGAGAGAACACGGGAGAACACCATGAGAGAACATGGGAGAACACCATGAGAGAACAAGGGAGAACAGATGAGAGAACACGGGAGAACAGATGAGAGAACACGGGAGAACATCATGAGAGAACATGATGAGAGAACACCATGAGAGAACAAGGAAGAACACCATGAGAGAACATGGGAGAACAGATGAGAGAGCACGGGAGAACACCATGAGAGAACATGATGAGAGAACACCATGAGAGAACAAGGAAGAACACCATGAGAGAACACGGGAGAACAGATGAGAGAACATGGGAGAACACCATGAGAGAACACGGGAGAACACCATGAGAGAACACGGGAGAACAGATGAGAGAACACGGGAGAACACCATGAGAGAACATGATGAGAGAACACCATGAGAGAACAAGGAAGAACACCATGAGAGAACACGGGAGAACAGATGAGAGAACATGGGAGAACACCATGAGAGAACACGGGAGAACACCATGAGAGAACACGGGAGAACAGATGAGAGAACACGGGAGAACACCATGAGAGAACACGGGAGAACACCATGAGAGAACAAGGGAGAACAGATGAGAGAACATGGGAGAACACCATGAGAGAACACGGGAGAACACCATGAGAGAACACGGGAGAACACCATGAGAGAACATGATGAGAGAACACCATGAGAGAACACGGGAGAACAGATGAGAGAACACGGGAGAACACCATGAGAACATGATGAGAGAACACCATGAGAGAACAAGGAAGAACACCATGAGAGAACATGATGAGAGAACACCATGAGAGAACACGGGAGAACAGATGAGAGAACACGGGAGAACACCATGAGAACATGATGAGAGAACACCATGAGAGAACAAGGAAGAACACCATGAGAGAACAAGGAAGAACACCATGAGAGAACACGGGAGAACAGATGAGAGAACACGGGAGAACACCATGAGAGAACATGATGAGAGAACACCATGAGAGAACACGGAAGAACACCATGAGAGAACAAGGAAGAACACCATGAGAGAACACGGGAGAACAGATGAGAGAACACGGGAGAACACCATGAGAGAACATGATGAGAGAACACCATGAGAGAACAAGGAAGAACACCATGAGAGAACATGGGAGAACAGATGAGAGAACACGGGAGAACACCATGAGAGAACATGATGAGAGAACACCATGAGAAAACAAGGAAGAACACCATGAGAGAACACGGGAGAACAGATGAGAGAACATGGGAGAATACCATGAGAGCACACGGGAGAACAGATGAGAGAACACGGGAGAACACCATGAGAGAACATGATGAGAGAACACCATGAGAGAACAAGGAAGAACACCATGAGAGAACACGGGAGAACAGATGAGAGAACAAGGAAGAACACCATGAGAGAACACGGGAGAACAGATGAGAGAACATGGGAGAACACCATGAGAGAACATGATGAGAGAACACCATGAGAGAACAAGGAAGAACACCATGAGAGAACACGGGAGAACAGATGAGAGAACAAGGAAGAACACCATGAGCGAACACGGGAGAACAGATGAGAGAACATGGGAGAATACCATGAGAGAACACGGGAGAACAGATGAAAGAACACGGGAGAATACCATGAGAGCACACGGGAGAACAGATGAGAGAACACGGGAGAACACCATGAGAGAACATGATGAGAGAACACCATGAGAGAACAAGGAAGAACACCATGAGAGAACACGGGAGAACAGATGAGAGAACATGGGAGAATACCATCAGAGCACACGGGAGAACAGATGAGAGAACACGGGAGAACACCATGAGAGAACATGATGAGAGAACACCATGAGAGAACAAGGAAGAACACCATGAGAGAACACGGGAGAACAGATGAGAGAACAAGGAAGAACACCATGAGAGAACATGGGAGAACAGATGAGAGAACATGGGAGAATACCATGAGAGAACACGGGAGAACAGATGAGAGAACACGGGAGAACACCATAAGAGAACATGATGAGAGAACATCATGAGAGAACAAGGAAGAACACCATGAGAGAACACAGGAGAACAGATGAGAGAACACGGGAGAACACCATGAGAGAACACGGGAGAACACCATGAGGGAACACGGGAGAACAGATGAGAGAACACGGGAGAACAGATGAGAGAACATGGGAGAACACCATGCCTGCACAGGAGAACACGACGGTGGCTCACGGGCCCGTCCAGCGGGGCGGCGACAGAGCGGCTCGGCGGCCACACAGCTGGAGCAGCGGCCTGCCTCCGCGGCCAGTCAGCCAGGGCTGAGCGCACAGGCCCCCCAAGCTGGCGCCCTCCAGGACAGGCTGGTTCCGCCAGCGCTGTGGCCCCAATGTGGGAAGGCAGGAACTCTGGAGATTACTGAACGCCAGGCAGCCGTGGACAATGGAGACATAAATGAATGAAAGCCAGGAAATGGGACAGGAAGAGGCCGGGGCGGGGGAGAGGCTGTGTGGGCCAGGGAAGGCGAGCAAGGCTTCTCTGAGGAATTGACATTTGAGCGGAGGCCTGAGCCCCGTCCCTCTCCGGAGGCAAAGCTCGGCAGACGCAGAGACAGCAAGTGCAAAGGGCCTGAGGCAGGATCGGGGCGGGGGCGGGGGAGGGGATCCCCCCCACCCGCGGGGTCCACCCACCACGGTGGAGCCCAGCAACCAGGGGCAGGGTGCTAACGGCCAGTGAGCCCCGGAGCCTGGAAAGATCCAACGAGATGCTCGACTTAAAGCGTTCCTCTGCTGCAGCGCTGAGAGCAGGAAGCTGGGCAAATGATGGGCGGCGGGGAAGAGGACGGGGCGGGATCGGCTGACAGCCTGGGCTGGGGGTAAGGAGTCCAGGAGAAGCGGCGGTCTGGGCCCGAGCGTCTGGAAGGATGGATGGAGCTGGGGCCTCCTCAGGCAGGGAAGATCTAGGAGGAGGGCCATGGCCGTGCAGGGCAGACTGGGCCAGGCTGAGTTTGACAAGCCCAGAGACAGTCCAGGGGAGGGCGGGAAGGATGCAGCCAAGGACAGGCGCATGGCTGGGTGGGGCCAGAAGTGAGGGAGCCCCTGCCCGAGGGCTGACCCCCACGTCCCCTCAGGAGGGTGGAAGACCCCACAGCATGGACGCCCAAGATCCCCAGGACAAACCACAGAGATGGAGAGACAAAGGCAGCCCCTCCGGGTCAGAGACAGACCGGGCTGCAGGGAGCAGAGGGAGCTCCCCGTCCCCGTAGATGAGCACGCCGACCGGGAACCCACACGCGAGAGAGGCCTGGGAGGGCGCAATCTCTACACGGCTGGTTCTCGGATCCAAACGCGCTGTTCCAGGGGGTGCCCGCGGCTGTTCTCCCATGGCCCCTGCTGGACAGAGCCCCCTAAATGTCTGGCTTCTGCGGAGAGGTGCCCCCTTCCAACCTAAAAAGAGGAATCATGAGGGGAGGGGCTGAGAAAGGGTTCCTCACCTCCGGCAGCCAGAGAATGGGGGGACCCACGGAGAGCCTGTGGCCGACGGCACAGCGCCTGTGGCTGGGCTGGGGTCAGCAGGCGCCGGGCCCGAGGCAGGCGCTCATGAGCACCAGGCAGACGCAGGGTGAGGCTCCCCCAGGCTCTCCCGGCACCCGCAGACGAGCCAAGCTGGGCAACGCACGCACGGTGATGATCATAAGACTGCGACTGTCACAGAGTCAGCCGGCCTACGTGAGCCCCGGAGCAGGCACCGCGAAAGGGGCACTCGTGCGTGCAGGGTGGGCGCCGGGCTCTCCTGACCCGCGGGGTCCCCCCCCCGGATCTGCAGCCCGCGGCGATGGCCGGTGATGGGCGTCTGGGCATCCTCTCGGGGCCTCACGCTCCATCAGCAGACAGGGAAGGGAGGGAAGACGGGAGGTACCTTCGGCTGGGGGCATCCCGCCCCGCGGGCCCAGGACAGGCTCGGGGCAGCAGCGGGGAGGTGGGGTGGCCCGGGGCTGACCACAACTCTGCCAGGGAGGGGTTCTGATGCAGCCTCGGGGTCAGGGTCTCACAAGTGGGGAGTGGGCAGGGTGGGGCCGGGGCTCGCTCAGCAAGGCTCTCGGCCAAGGGTGTCCAGGGAGACGTGCCTACCATCCCACAGACCCACATCCACAGGGCGTCCGGGGAACGCAGGGCTGGTGATGCTGACCACACCCCCACTGCCCTCACTGCCCAGCTGCGAGCTCCTGTCTCTGCCACCCTCACTGCTACCCGCCCCCCAAACACAGACGCACGTTCCTCCATTCAGATGACCCCCACACCCATAAATGGACCACAGCGCACCCGTCCACAGAAGCCCCGGACTCTCACTCCCCGAGCTGGCAAGGCCAGCCAGATGCCCCCACGCGGGGCATCGACTCATCACCACTACCAAGCGTGGGGTCTAGCCTCATGTGACAGACAGTGAATCACAGATAAGGGAATTCTTCCTTTCTCCAGTTCGCTGAGCCTTCCGATTCTGACAAGAACAGGCTTGCTAGAGCGAGCCAATAAAAATACAAGACATGCAGTTACAGAGGAATTTCGGATAAACAAGGCATCATTGTTCGGGACTAAGTCAGTCCTGTGCGATATTTGGGAGATACTTATTCCATCCTTTCTCTGAAATTCCAACAGAACCGGGCATCCTACATCTTTACCAGGCAACCCCAGACGAGAACAAAGTCTCAGGTTGACGCTGGTGTGGCTTCAAAACTTTAAAAATATCTGTGGGGCATCTTTCTTTTAAACTCGAGGCAGACACAGCCAAACGCTGAGGCTCTCAAGCAGCTGGGGATGACAGAAGGGAAATAAACACTCAGGACCCGTGTGGACACACCAGTTACAGGCACGCAAGTCATCGGGGCCACCTGGCCTGCTGGCCGCCCCCTCACAGAGCAGCGCTGGCCCCAGCGTCCCCCAGAAGCCTGTCCAGACCACAGCCCGCTGCCCCTGAGTCCAAGCAAGGGGTGAGTGCCAACCAGTCACCCCACCATCCATCCACGGAGTGTGTTTGGAACCCACATGGTGCTTCTGAAATTAGTTGTTGTTATTAACACCGCAGTGTTACTAATTTACATAATTGATTTAATGTTACGACACATAAAATCAGAACATTTTACACTCAAGCTGGATTTCCAATTTCTCTAGGAAAACCTGAAGCTGGGCCTGACGGCGGGGCCTCAGTGGTCCACGGTAGGTCCACGCTCACTGTCCACTGACATCATGGGGCTCCTCCCGGCACCCCATCTCTATCCCCTGGAACCCTCCCGGGCCTCTCCTATCTACACACAGGCTCCTCCTCCCGGGGGAGGTGGGGGTCCCTGCTTCTTCCGGCCCAGAGCCTCTACCTGAACCGCCTAGTGTTCTGGGCTAGGAACTGTCTCTTCTCTAAGTGGAAGCTAGGGAATCGTGCCCACTCCAAGAAGTCCACTCCAAGGAGCCTCCAAACCTAGAGAGCATATTAAAAACCAGTGACGTCACTTTGCTGACAAAGGTCTGTATGGTCAAAGCTATGGTTTTTCCAGGAGTCAGGTACAGATGTGAGAGGTGGACCACAAAGATGGCTGAATGCTGAAGAACTGATGCTTTTGAACTGTGGTGTTGGAGAAGACTTGAGAGTCCTTGGACTGCAAGGAGATCCAACCAGTGCATGCCAAAGGACATCAGTCCTGAATATTCATTGGAAGGACTGATGCTGAAGCTGAAATTCCAATCCTTTGGGCATCTGATGCAAAGAGCCGACTCACTGGAAGAGACCCTGATGCTGGGAAAGACTGAGGGCAGGAGGAGAAGGGGACGACAGAGGGTGAGATGGTCGGATGGTGTCACCGACTCAAGGGACGTGAGTCTGAGGAAACTCCAGGAGACACTGAAGGACTGGGAGGCCTGGCGTGCTGGAGTCCACGGGGTTGCAAGGAGTCGGACACGGCTGAGCGACTGAACAGCAACCAAGGAGCCCGCTCCTACCCAGGCGGCCTGGAAGGTCAGTGGTGTGAGAATCCGACATCACCCGCGTAGCCACACGAGACGCACGAGCGTGGGAGGGGAGGCAGGAGTGACGCCCGGGCGCCTCCCAGAAGCGGAGCCTGAGGTGGGGTTCTGAGCACGGGGCTCACTGGAAGAACCCTGGGGAGAAGGGAAAAGGAGACACGAAGGCAATGGTGTCGTTTCGGCCCAAGTCTGACATCTGCCTGACCCCACGGGGAGCACCCGGGGCTCACCCCCGTCAGGCACATCGGAGGGTCATGGGCCGACGATGGTGGAGGGAGGACAGCGGAGATCACCTCCTGGGCCTGCGGACGGGGCGGCAACACCGTCGGCCAAGGCTGAGCGTCTGGAGAGGGTGCGGGTGTGAGCCAGGAGCAGGAGCAGCCTGGGCACCAGCGGGGGCCACAGACCCTGCTGCACACACACAGACACACACACGTGTGTGCGTACGCACAAGAGCAGGTCAGGGAGCCTAATCCAAGAGGCCACCCCCAGACCTGGCTTCAATTTCTATATAATTTGGGCCGGGATCACCCCAGGCTCAGGAAGGTAAGAAAGTAATGTCCTAAAATGTCAGCTTGACGGACACGAGTCTGAGCAAACTCCCGGAGACGGTGAAAGACAGGGAGGCCTGGCGTGCTGCGGTCCATGGGGTCGCAAAGAGTTGGACACGACTGAGCTACGGGACAACCACGTGTCCTGAAAAGAGTGTCTGCACACCGAAGTTCGCAGGAGCATTATTCACACTAGGCAAAAGCGAAAAGTAACCCAGGCATCCATCAACAGACAGATGGTTCCCTACACACAGCGGAGTATCATCCAGCCATAAAAGGGAAGTTCTGAAACCTGTGACAACACGGATTAACCTGGAGGACACTGCGCTCAGCGAACAAGTCAGACGCACGAACGAGGACGGCACGCCCCGCTCACGTGCGGTCCTCACGGAAGTCAGCTCCAGAGACGGAGGGCAAGCCGGGGGGTGCGGGGGGTGGGAGGGGCGCGTGTCTAAGGGGGAAGAGTGTCGGTTTGGGAAGATGAGAGGTTTTGGAGAGGATGGTGGGGACGGTCACACAACAGTGGGAATGGACTTACCGCTACTGAGGTGTCCATTCAAAAATGGCTCAGCGGGTCAGTTTTATGTGTCTTCTACAGTCAAAAGTAATAAAACATGTGCGCTACGGAGCCAAAGTGCAGAGTCAAGGAGCAGAGAGAGCGGAGGAAAAGAAGTGCTGCGCTGGAGACCCACAGGAAGCCAGGGTCCCCCCGAGACCTCCCCGTGGTAGTAAGCTTCCTGGCAGCCAGGGCCAAAAGGGAAATTGGAGGATGACCCGGTGCTCCTCGTCTGATAAGAGGAAGTCATCTAATTCCCTGCGAAAAATAAACGTGCTCTTGGCACAGGAAGTCAGGAGGGATTTTAGCTGTTGATCAGGTTCGTATTAACCTTTACTTCCTCAGCACCGACCGAATGCCCAGCACTGGCCTGAGAACTTCCAGCGTGTTGATCTTATTTAACCATGCTCGACAGATAAGGAAACGCGGGCCCACACGGGCCCACAGTGACACCAACAGGAAAAGGTGGCTCAGATATCGGAAGGCAGATCCGCCTGGCCAGGGAGCACAGCCTGGGTCCTCCACTTTGCAGGAATTCATTGCCCACCTGCCACCTGCCAGCCCCCACGACAGGTACTGGGATGCGGCCACGAACAAGAACCCCTCGTGTGGCCAACATCCTGGTGGACGGAAGAGACAAGTAGCGCGTGAGGCGGGAACAAGGAGGTTGTGAGGGATGACCCTGGCAAGACGGACCGCACGGGCCTCACCGAGAAGGCGACGCTAGGTTGTAAGGGATGACCCTGGCAAGACGGGGCCGCATGGGCCTCACCGAGAAGGCGACGCTTGGGCTGAGAGTCTCCTGGCACAAGTGCCAGTCTCCTGGCTAAGATGCGGGAGACGCGAGCCAGGAGGTGGTAACAGCCCTGTGGCCTGAGCCAGCTATGCTCCCTGTGGCCGGCATGCAGGGAAACAGAACAAAGGGAGAGGACGTGACGGGACCAGCAAGACGGAAAAGAGGTGGGGGTGTGAAAATTAAGGACGGAGAGAAGGTCAGAGAGGAGACCAGTCAGTCACCCGCGCCCAGGGCCCCAGGGAACGTGGCAAAGTGTCTTCGTGGACACTGTTCCAACAGGGTGGCGGGTCCCAGCACGTTAAGAAGTCGTCAGGAAGCCGGAGGAAGATTCCAGCCACAGGAAGCAGGGAGCCGGGTCAAGCTGTGTCCTCATCAAGGAGGGCGAGCAAGCACAGGGGCACGGCTAGACAGCCAGGCCCAGTGAGGCCGGTGGGTACCTGGGTGCTGGGCGGGGGTGGGCGAAGGGCCACGGAAGGAAGGGCTGTGCTCCGGGGCCAGAAGTGGCGGTGGTCACAGGAGCGTTTATTCACTTGCGTGCTGGCTTTCATGGACTTTTTGGTACGTTTTGGTATGTGTGTTTTTTCACAAGGAAAGAGACTTTTAAAAGAAAAGAGCCTATTATAACAGTCCAGAAAAAGGAAGCAGAGAGCCGTTGGCAGGAGAAATGGACCGAAGTGGACAGATATGAGAAATAGTCACAAATCACCCAAAGAAAAGTGATTAGGCCTGGCTTCCATCTTTAAAGGCCGATATTCCTTCCCTTTCTCATGGAAAGACATCTCAGTAATTGATGCCATCATCTGCAAAAAGACAAGTCTGGCCAGGGGAGAGTGGGCAAGGCTGAGGGCACAGGGGACTCGCTGACACCCTCAAGGTGGAGGGGGACTAGAGGGAGACTGCCGGGGACCCCGGGTCTCGGGCCAACCCGGGGTGCAACGTGCTGACGGCAGTGGGGCCCAGGTGGAAGGCACAATGGGGTCTGTGTGCTCACACTCATGGCCCTGGAGGCCCTCCACGGGTGAGCTTGTGCAAACACCGGGAAGAGCATCCTTCCAGTTTAACAGCCAGACTTTTTCCCCTCCCTTCCATCTCTTTGCTCATAAAGAGAAAAAAAAAAGTAAGTAAAATGATTAAAACCTCCTTAAATCCGGAGTGAGAGTTGAGCCTTCATATATAATCGCTAATCTCATTATCAACATAAGTAGGTGAAAAATGACAAAGATGAACACCCGTGACTTACAATCAACCCTCGAGAAAAGAAAATGCTGCTCTTGGCACAGGACGGAGCTGATATTTTCCTTCCCCAGGAGTCACGACTCTGGAGAGAGGAAACAAACTGGGCGGAGCGGTGAGAAACGGCCCTGCCCGCGGCCAAGGCTGAGCTCATCACCCTCCCCACCTGCGTCCCCACGCCCTCCACCCGGCCCCAGGCAGACAGACAGGCATCCAGCTTGCCCGTGGTCCTACCTGCCGAGGACTTCTTGCCCGACTGCCTCCCAGCTGCTAGAAATTCTGATGGCTCTCTACCACCCCCAGTCTCTTGGTTAATCCACCCATCTCCACCACAGAAGCAAAATGTGAGCAGAGCTGAGCACTCACTGGACATGGGACGGCTTCTCATCACCCATCGTACACTCACCCTCCTTCCAAGAAGGGCCCCTGGATTTCATTCCGGGGTCCACAGCACTCAACTGTCATGCCGACCAGTGCTTCTCATTCCTCTCGCAGCAATGCCTGACCCAGGGATGGACACCAGGCTGACTTGAGTCCATGAGGCCCAATTCAGGTGAGACACTGGGCAAACGGCTTCTCTTGTTTCCACCGTATTAGATATGAACTGATTTAACACTGAGGGTCCCTGAAGCCATCTTGTCATCAGATGGAGACTGTCTGAGGCTGGAGTCAACTCAAAAATAAAGAAAAGCCAAGATATAGAAAAAAGAGAAATAGAGTCACAGTGACAGCTGGTGAGCTCCTGGATCCAGCCATACCTGAAGCTAACCAATACGCTGAACTTTGCAATGTCATGAACCCATTTTGTTTAAGCTTTCCATCACTTGCAACCAAAAGTCTTAACAGATATATGGGCTTATATTAAAAAAAAAAAAAAAAAGAAAAAAACCTGATGCCTATCATTTTAGGGATCTCAGAGACTCTCTGGGACTAATGGAAGCAGGGTTGAATATCCCCGGCACAAGGATAAAGTGAAAACTCCTAAGGTTAGCTTTCAAAGTCCTTCACCGTCCAATTCCCACCTATCTTTCCTACTGCATTTCTCTCAGTCGCCCTCCACATATGTAATTTCCGCTAAATTCTAAGACTCTGGTTCCCAACCGCTCCTTTTGGCTCGTATCATTACCCCAAACAAATCATTACCCCAAACTCCCTCCTGAATGTCTGCACACCCAAATCTAACCTTAAGGCCAAGACCAAGGGCGGGTGGATGGATGAATGGATGCGTGGATGAAGGCGTAGATGGATGCATGAATCAATGGACGGATGAGTGGGTGGGCACCAGCTGGAAGGGGGATGAGGTGGACTAGCAGATGGGTAAGTGAATTGGCACGTGGATGGACAGCTGATGAAGAGATGAAAGCGTGTCTGATGGATGGTGGTCCGATCAGGGATGCTGGGTGAATGAATGGCAGATGAAAGACAGATGGATGTGAAGATGGATCAGTGGATGGAGGAGTAACCAGCCTGTGGATAAATGTCTGATGGATGGGCAAGTGGGTGGGTGGAGAGATGGGTGAGGAGATGCAGGCAATGTGGATGGGAGGGTGGGTTAACAGTGGGGGCATCACGGGGACGAGCGGCTGAAGGACAACGGGCTGGCTGGGCAGGGAACGGGTCAGCAGACAAGCGGATGCTTGGATGGCGGGTGGGCCAGCAGACCGTGAGCAAGTGAGGGGAGTTCTCGCTCCATCAGCGCTCCTCCCAGCCTCCGTGGGAGACCCAGAACGAGGCCCACGGCTCCCCTGCACTGCGGTGAACAGCGGGCAAAGCTCGGAGCGGGCGTCAGACTGGCTCACGTTCACAGCCCAGCGGAGCCACCTCCTGCCGTCTGACCACGGACCAGAGGCTCCAACTCTCTGAGCTTCCTTTTCCCCATCCATCCAGCGAGAAGAACATGTTACCCTCGCAGGGCGCTGTGGAATGAAATTTAAACATAGCTGCAGAGGCCAGCCCAAGGCCTGGTCCAGTCAGAGCTGACAATAATTCCCACTCTATTAAAAACTGTTCCAGCGCCTACAATAAGCATGGGGCCTTCTCCTCCCGTTTTATGAGACTAGGAAAAGTCCTGATACCAAAAGCAGACGTGGACACGACAAGAGCGAGGTACCGGCCAGCCTCACTTATGAATCCAGCTGCCAAGCTCTAAGTAAAATGTCAGAAAATTGAAGCCAGCAGCATGTTACAGGGCTAATAATACATCGTGTCCAAACAGGGTTTACCTCAGGAATGCAAGCGCCGTACAACGCTGAAAAATCAAGGCAATTCCCTGAAAGACAAATTCTATGTGATCCTTTCAATGGATGGTACTTAATCTTCAACATTTCGTGATTAAAAGCCCTGAGAGAAGTCAGCTGCCGCTGGTAAAGCGGATCATGTACTCGGTCCCTACCGGAGGGGTCCCTCCGTGCCAGGCACCGAGAATGGGTTCACCCATCACCCCACACACACAGAATAAACCGGCCTTTACAGGGATTTAATTCATCCCCTGTGCGCGTGTATGCCCAGTTACATATGACTCTATGTGACCCCACGGACTGCAGCCCTCCAGGCTCCTCCGTCCACGGGATTCTCCAGGCATGGATACTGGAGTGGGGTTATCATGCCCTCCTCCAGGGGATCTTCCCGACCCAGGGATCGAACCCACGTCTCCTGTGCCTCCTGCACGGCAGGCGGACTCTTCAGCCACTGAGCCACCTGGGAGCCCAGTGTCTCTCCCCTGAAAGGGACGCAAAGGTAGGAGATTGACTCTGGGGCCCGCCGTTCCTCCAGAGCCTCCCAAACCAGGCACGGGCCCTCCTCCAGGCCCTGGACTCCGGGGGTCCGTGCACGCTGAGAAACCGCTGGAGGAGGAGGGGGGAGTCCCCGAGCGGGGCCGGGAGCCAGTTCTCCCCCTACCTCTGGGCTCATGCAGACCGCCTCCGGCTCCCTGTTTTCCTTCTCCTTTGGATGCGACACATATCTACAAGGGAAGCTGAAAGACCAAGGGTCCCTCCACGAGAGACGCATGTCCATTACCTGCCGGTCCGTGTGAGCAGGAGTGTTGGGGCACAGGGGCGTGAGGGAAGAGCATCTGTGTGCACGTGAAATCTGAGTGAGTACGCGTGTGGGCAGGTGTGTGCTCCGAGGCACGTTTAAGCATGCAGGAGTACATGTGAGTGGGTGTGAGCCTGTGCACCCCTGCCCACTGGGCTCCCAGCTGCACTCGTGTGATCGGGGTGTCAGCTCCTACCGCACCCCGAGTCCTGTCTGACCTCAGCGCAGGCAGCTCTGCCCACATCGCCGCGCTCCAGGCTCCCGCGGTGCCCAGGGCAGGCTGGTTCTGCTACCACCTCCCCTCTACCCAGACGGGCCAGATGCTCACGGGGCCGAGGCGGGCAGGTTGCCTCCCTATGCTGGGAGCTGACCTCTCCCACAGATGTGCCAGAGGCAGGGACCCGGCTCTCCTGCTCAGCCCTGATGCTGCTGGTGGGCAGGAGAGTGGGGACGTGTGGCCGGGTTAATTTGACCAGCCCCAGCTCAGGATATGAGATGCGTCCTCAATGGGAGTGTCACCTACACTCATCCCAGAAGGGCCCCCAGCAACGGAGGAAAACTCACCTGATGTCACCTGGCAAGTCACTGGCTAAGTGGGAGGTCATACCGTAACCACCACCGGTGAGTGTCCACCCTTCACACAGAAGCCCCCTCTCCTGGGTCCTCCTCTGAGCCTCACGGAGGCCAGGGACGGACTCTGGGGTCGGGGGCGGGGGGCAGGGACACGGAGACAGAGAGGGGAGCAGCGGCAGGCAGACAGACAGACAGACAGACAGGGATGGGCAGGAAGTACGATGAAGCGGATGGGCAGGGGGCCAGCCCAGAAGACCCGGGCTCCTGGACCAACCTCCGAAGCATCAGCGTCCGGAAGGCAGGGCAGCCAGGGAGGCTCTGTGACCGTCTGGGGCCTCTGCCAGGCCAGCACCCCCGTTTATTTGCACGGCCCTGAAATTTAGAAACTTCTTACAGCTGTCCCCAAAGGGCCCCCAAGGCTGTCAGCCAACTCTGCTGGAGCAGAGATGGGCAGCAAGTAGGATCAAGCCCTGGACCCTGGAGGTCAGGGTTCAAATGTGAGCCCAGCTGCCCCGAGGCTGTGGGCGGCTCAGAGCATGTGATCCCAGAGCAGACCCGTTCCTATCTGCTCAGGAGTCCAATCACAACAGCCTCCCAGCAACAAGGGCAGACTCCAGAGGCCATATAAAGACCGCAGCACAGCACCAGGCAAACAAGAGGCGTTCAGTAAAGGACCTGCCTCAGCTCCTCTCAAGCTCACAGCTCCTCAGTCTGCCCATTGCTCTGGGCCCGCTGGCAGGCACACCCTTCTGGCCTGAGCAAACTCCTATTCAACCCTCAAGATCCAGCTCAGCACGCCCTCTGCCAGGAAATCTTTCCTGGGCGGTGACAGGTGCCTTTTTTGCCCACCTTGTGCCCTGTGCATGGAGTCCTGACCACGTGGAGTAAGGAAGGCTGGGCTGGAGGTCAGGACCCTGCAGCCTCACCCCCAGTGTCCAACTCCCCACTTTCCAGGCCCAGGCTGATGCATTGGCACCCAGGCCGGGCGGGGTCCGCACCCCAACCATCACCCAGCACCTCAGACCCTCTTCTCACACTGCAGGCCGTGCCTGGGCACCGGTGTCAGCAGAGCAGTTTGCAGATGAGGAAACCGAGGCCCTAGGAGGCGAGATGGCCTGAGGCCAGCAGGGTCTGCTCGAAGGCAAGACCTCCATGGCCGCAGGCAGGCATCCACACCTGGGCACGTGGGGGCTGCTGGCCCCCACCCTCTTGGCCATACAGAGGCTCTTGACACTCCCCGCCAACTACCACCGCCCCCCACACCCGGCAGACAGACACAGCACTTCCTCACCGACACTGACCCAGGTGGGGGCGCCCTGGCCGCCCACATTACGGCACCCCCCCCCGAAAAGCCAGGCTCCCCACCCTGGAGGAAGGAAATAACCTTTCCCCAAAGCAGGACTTTCTCTGCAATAATCTCCATATATGAGAAGACGGGCATTTTTGCAATGCTTCCAGACTCCAACAACCCCGAGGACAATAGTACAAAATGACGCAAGACTTGACCCCACAGGAGCCCCGGGAAGGGACCAGCCCGAAGGAAAGGAATCAGTGGTTCGTGCGTGCCACAGTACCCCATAACCCAGGGCCGGCCCGCCCGGGGCAGGACGCAAGGTGGACAGACCTGGCCCCCGCCCAGCCCTGGTCCTCACTTGCAGCCAGCCTCCCACCTACGCTCAGCCTGCTGCCCTGCCCTGTCGCCCGCCCAGGCCTCCCGCTGGCCGGCGGACCCCCGCCCCCAGTCCCACCCCTGTGCTGCCAGAGGGCCCCGCCGCTCCGCTCAGAAACGCCCGAGGCTGCCCACCCGCCACCCTCGGAGCAGGACTTAAGGTCCTCCCTGTCTGGTCCAGGGCGTGAGGCCAGCCTCACATCCCGCCTCCCCTCCAACTCATCCGAGAGGGACAAGTGTTCTCCCGTCCACCCGTCAACCTTCACAGACAGAGAAAGCATCGCCCCCTCCAGGAAGCCCTCCCTGACCAGGCCCAGACTCCCCGAGGCCCCGGGTTCCCCCCAGGACTGCTCTGACAGAAGCATTTCAGAGCTGCCTTCGTGGGTCCCTGGGGCCCTCAGGACGGCTACAGGAGGGGTCACGGGCCGGCCCACACCAGAGGCTGTCCTGAGTGCTGTGTGAGGAGGGGACTCAAGGTCCCTCATATCAAGGAACCCCGAGCCCAGCCAGCCTCTCCCGGCTGCTCCCACACAACCCCCACCCTGGGCTGCCAACCTTCCCGGGGGCAGGCTACGACCCCACTCCCAGCAGCCAGGGTCCCTGAAAATCCCAATCAGATTGGGATTTTGCCCTGATTTCTCATCGCAGCCAGGGTAAAACTGAAAGCCCTCCTGCATCCCCAGATCGGACCACCCCCGTGCTCACGGGGGTCCCTCCTCCAGCTGCCCCGGGTTATGTGTCCCTGCTGTGGCCCCTGCCCCGAGCCCCACTGGCCTCCGCTGATGTCCCACCTATGCAGCCCCACCCAGCCCGGTCCCGGGTGCACCCGGCCAGCTCGGGACTTCACAGTGAGCATCCGTCTGTCTCCCCGAGACAGCGGGCTCTCTGGGGGGCAGAGGAGCTGGTCCTGGCACTGCTTTCCCCAATGACAGCAACCAGGACCCGCTGGGTATCACTTCCTTCCTCCTTCCAACAACCCTAAGAGGTGGGTTATAACACCATTTGACAAGAGGGGATCCTGTCCCGGGAAGCATGGCCTGGTGGGATCTGAGCCTTGCGGGTCGCCAAGGCGGGGACTTCCCTGGGCCCAGCAGGCCCCCGTGGTCTGGACCTGCTGCTGAGCGCCAGCCCGGCTGGCAGGCAGACTGCGGACGCAGGCTGAGGATGGGGCGCTAAGCGCCATGGTGCCCACCCCAGAAGAGCCAGCAGTCAAATCTGGAGACGAAAACTCCTACAGGAAAAGGGGCAGAGAAAAGGGGGGCATTTTTTCTTTTGTCCAGTTGCCAAACTTTGCAAAACGTGACTTTGCTCGCATCTCATTTTAATTGCAGTGGAAACCTTTGTACACGGTGCCAGGAAGAAGTCAATCTGTTCGGTAAAGCAAGGAACTTAGAAACCGTCCCTAAACACTGAACTTAAAACTCACAAATGCTCACTCACCTACCAACGGCTCAGCTGCGTCTGACTCTAATGTGATGCTTAAACAGCGAACACAGTGGTATGGCTCAAAATCCAAAAATACAAGGCACACGGTGGGAGTGTCACCTGATCTTACACCCTGGTCCCCCACCTGCACACGCCCTCCAGGAAAAGCACAGGTAACTCACCCCAGGGCTTCCTCCCAGCGTTTGCCTACGAGCACATAAGCAAACGCGGATTCATAGCTCTTACTTGACACAAGAAACACTGCATTTTACACACTTCAGCACCTTCTTCTCTTCTCTCAACGCATCTCGAGGATCAGAGCCTTGTTTTTATAGCCGCATAGTATTCCGTCGGAAGGCTGCACCAACACCTATTTCACTAGCATGTATCACCCTGGATCTCAAAGGTCTGTCGACGGCCTTGTCTCCTCACCTACCCGGTAGCTTCTCAAAGGAGAGACCTGCCCTTGGACCCAGGCCCGGACAGGGCCTCCCGGCTCCTGCCAGCATCCTCTTGGTGGGGGCACACAGCCTCCAGATTGCGCCACCTGGAAGGCTGCCTTAAAATGGCAATTAGAGCTCGTGGCTCCCTGGATAAACACTTCCCTGCAGCTTTCCAAATCCCTGCCCTGCCCCTCCTCTGGCTCCAGCCTCCGCCCTCGAACACCAAGGCTCGCAGACCCCACCAAAGGCCATTTGCACCAGCTGCGCCCTCGCCTGCACGCTCCCACCTCAGCTCAGAGACCCCCCCTCCAAGGACCCTCTCCTCCCAGCCGATTGGGCTGCCGCCTGCAGCGCCTCACAGCAACTACCCCGTCTGAAGTCAACCCAATTCAATTCTGTTGCCCGAGTCACCCCACCTGGCAGGCTGGAGCTACATCCCAGGGCCAGGCCTTCAGGTTGGTGCGGGGGCAGGCGATGAGAGGTGGGACATCAGGGTGCAAGAAGCCAGAGAGGGGAGACAGCCAGCCACCTCCTGGGCAGTGGGCTGCAAGCTCCCCTCCCCAACACCCCATTTCAGGACCGTGGGCCCTGGAAAGCCGTCAGCCAGAACCCGCTTTACAGAAGAGAAGACACAGGGCCACGGAAGGGCGGGACAGGCCCTTGGCACCCTCCTCCATAGCAGGAACGGGGCCCTCGGGAGGTGCGGGGACAGGGCCGGGGCCGCCCTCCACCCCCAAGTCCCGCGTGCCGCCCACAGGGCCGGCCCTCAGTCAGCCAGTCAGCAAACGTCCAGGAGGCCACCCATCCCAGGCACACTTGGCTCGCAGGAGTTCAGTCGCATCCATGCGGCAGAAAGAGAGCAGAGAGTCATAGCAACCAGGCCTTAACGCAGCCACCACCCCGCCCCACGCCACCCAGGGAGAGGCCGCCAAGGAGTGGGAGCTGGGAGCCTGTCCCCAGGCCCGAGCCCCGCCCTGCAGAGCGTGCCCTGCTCCTCCAAGGCCGGCCAACGGTGGGGAAGGGAAAAAACTGCTCCCCGCCACGGCCGAGTGCAAGGCAGAACAGACACGGAATTCTGATGCCCGCAGGACACACCGCGGTCCTCGGGGGCCCTGCAGCCTTGGGGGACTCAGGGTCTTCGCCTGGCGGTCCCGGGGTCACAGTGACGGCAAGGCCATAGCAGGAAGCGTGTCCACCGGCCCAGGCCCGCGTGGGGTGGGCACTGCTGCTGCAAGGACACCCCAGTTTATACAGCCGATCGCGGGGCAGCTGCAAATGTGAAAGCGGCCAGCTGTGGACTATGGCCAAGTGGGCCCCAGCCCCGACTCCAGGGGCGGCAGGCGAGCCAAACTACCCAAGGACACCAACCCCCCGGCGACATGGGTCCCAAGCCTCCGGAACCCTGCGATTTCTCACAAGACGGAAATCCGGGCTTTTCTGTGAAGCTCACCGATCTGTAAATGCTGACAGCTAATTAAATTTTTAAAAATAATATTAACATGGTGAGCGCCAAACCAAACAGCCAGGGCCAGGCTCGGTGGGGGCTGGCAAGTCCGCGCCTCCTGTGTACGAGCCTCTGACTCCATCCACGCCCTGCCCACTGCCCTTCCCAAGGCTCTGGACCCGATGGGGGGTGGGCAGTCAATCCAGCAGTGGTTCCCAGGCCCTCCCTTCCTCCTGGGGGGGGGGGAGGGGGGGCAGGGATCTTCACCCCTGTTTGCACGTGGGGACGGAGACGCCCAGAGTCCCAGTCACTCAGCCACAGACTCGGGCCAGGCCCAGGCACCGGCTGGCTCCAGGAGGGCCCTGCAGCAGCACCTTGATCCGAGGGGCTCGGGGTGACGGCCAGCACCCAAACGCTCTTTCCGTTTTTCCAAGTCTGGCCGGTCACGGCGACACCTGCTGGCTCAGGCCAGCTTTGGACCAGCCCGAGTGGTGGGCACACACTGAGGTGGGACTGAGACCCTGTGACCGCAAAGGGCGAGCGGGCACCCCTGCCTGGAGAGTGGGCGGGAGGAGAGGATGGGGGGGCGGGTGAAGAGGAGGGGGAGGTCGGCAGGGTCAGTCACCCCGGCCTGCGCTCCGGGAGCCACCCAGGCTCCCTCACAAGGGACAAAGCCTCTGAGGGCTTGCCGGGGCCCCCACCGGGGTCAGGAGGGCATGAAGCAGGGTGCCCCCGAGGATGGGGTGGCCGGGGTCCCCGACGAGGAAGCTGTTGGTCTGTGCGGGCATTCATGGAGCGTGTGTGGGAGGGGGGATCTGCTGACCACCGCAGGTGAGCATGTGACGCACGGGAGAGGCGTGTGGGACAGACACCCGTGTGTGGCACACCCGCGTGCACGGCGGCGAGGCACACGCGCTTCACAGGCAGCGGGGTGGAGGCGGGCGCGCGTGTCCGGGGCCGCCCGTGTGCAAGGCACGTGTGGGTGAAGCCTGCGCGCACCCAAGAGACGGGAGAGAGTGCGAGGGGCCGGGCGTGCGCAGGGGGTCCGGGGCGGGCGTGCGCGGGAGCAGGGGAACTTGGGCCGCCCGCGGTGGAGAGACGCGCGGAGGAGGAGAGCGGTGCCGGCCGACCAGGGCCGTTCCCTCCGGGACGGGGATCGGGGGCGGGACCAGGCGGGGGAGCGCGGCAGAGGGGGAGCCGGGGGGCCCGGGGGCGCGGGCCGGGGTCCGCGTGCACTCACCGCGCTGCGCTCCGCTCGCCCGGCCGCCGCGCGTCCGCCCGTCCGTCCGTCCAGCCGTCGGCGAGTCGAGAGCTCGGGGAGCCCGGCGGCGGCGCGGGGCGGGCCGGAGGGCGGGCCGGGGGGCGGGCCGAGCGGGCGCCGGGCCCCGGGCCGCCCTGCCCCCTCCGCCTCCGGGGCGGGGTCTCGGCCGCGGCCGGGGAGGGGGCCGAGCGCGCGCCGCCGCGCCCCCGGGGCCGGACGTGGCCGCGCCGCGCGTGCGCTGGAGCCCCGAGCGCCCTGGGCGCGCCCCATCTCGGCGCGGAGTCCCCGCCCTGGCGCTGCAGCCCTCAGGGGCCTTTGGCCTGGCCACCTCGGCCAGCTGGGCCTCGGTGTCCCCGCCGGGAAGATGGGCCGGCCTCCCCGAGCACGTTGAGAGGGCCCGAGGGGCCTGGCCGCCTCTCACCGCTCCCTACCCGTCCTGGGGGCTCCCACACCACCCCTGGCCTGCCGGCCCCGGTCCCAGCCCCCAGCCCACACGGCTGCCTGTGGCCACTGTGTGACCTCAGCCAAGGCCCTTGACCTCTCTGAGCCGAGGCTTCTTGTCTCTTGAGCAGTCATATCCTGGGCTGTTGGTGGGGAGCCACGGAGAACCCCAATTTATGCCCTCCTGGCTGGGTGAGACAGGCAGTGAGCACTCCAAGCTGTCAGCTCAGAAGATTGAGTGCCCTGACGCTGACCCCCACAGCCGAGGCAGGGGGCATCGTCTGGCCCCCCACTCACTGGGATTGGCAGCCTTGGAGCCTGGTGAGAGGACCTACAGGGACAGGCTGCCTTCCCAAGACCTCCCAGGCCCTGTCTCCTGGCCAAGGGCTCAGAACCCCGTCCCAAAGCCCACTTAAGCAAAACCAGCCGCTGCCAGACACAAGGCAGCCCGGTGAAAGGGGCACTGGCCCCCAAACCCCCGACCCTGGAGGCCTAGACTCTGGCGCAGGGACCCACCCCCGGTCCCTCCCCACCACCAACTTAGGGCCCAGAGAGAGTCAGGGTCCCAGAACTCTGTCCTTCCATCGCTGTCTCTCTCTTCACTGTAAAATTTACAGAGCGTGAAATTTCACCATGGCAAGTACCATTCAGTGGCGACCAGACAGTCACAGCTTTCTCTCTCGTTATCTGCTAGCACACCCGTCTCCATCTCTCTTTGCTGCTGTGGGTCAGCGTCTCCCTGTGTCTCTGGGTGTCTACTGCAGATGACCCGGGCCTCCCAGGCTCTCTGGGGACGTCTCCCCCTCCCCACCGACCCTGTCTCTTCCTCTCTGTGTCTCCGCCTGTGTCTCTGTCTTCCTCTGTCCTTCTCGGTCTCCGCATCTCCTCTGACTCTGTCCTTCATCTCTGTGGCTCTCTCAGCCCAGCGACCTCTGAGAGCACCTTCCATCCCTGCCAGGAGACGTGTGGTCCAGCGGTCTCGCCGCCTCACATCTGAGCAGCAGCCGTGGGCCCTGCCCCCACCCCAGAGGCCTGCAGAGCCCAGATTGGGGTGAGGCACCCAAGGGCGAAGGCAGAGAGAAGGGAAGCCGACCCTGCCCAGGGTCGCCCAGCTGGGAGGGGGTGAAGCCAGAGAGTGCCAAGGGGCTCAGACAGGACCGGCTGCAGAGGAGCCAGAGCCGGATGGAGGGGCCAGATCTGTACTGAGAGCCTGGGGCCAGGCCGGTGGCTTCCCACATAACCCCGCCAGGCCATTTCTCTGCAGGCCCTTTTCCCCTGGAGCGTGTTCTCACCTGGGGCCTCTGCACTTGCTGTTCCCTCTGCCTGGAATGGCTTTCCCCCAGATCCCCATACAATGGGATGTCACTCCCCACCCCCACCCCCAGGGAGCCCTCCCTGAAACCCCAGCAGAGATAGCAACTGCCCCTTCCTTCGTCCCCCTCTGCCTGCTCTATTCCTCAGAGTTCCTGTCCCTGGATGCCTTTTTAAAGTCCGTTTATAAGTAACTCTAGGTAAGCTAGCCTGGTAAGGACTCCACCACCCACCGGCTGTGTGACCTTGGGCAAGTTGCTTGACCTCCCTGGGCCTTGATTGTCTCAACTGTCAAATGAGCCGAATGACATCAGGGCCAATCTCGTGGGATTTCTGAGGAGGATTAGAGTTGAAATCCAAGAGCACTTTGAACAGGGCTTGGCCCCAGGGGCGAGCTCAGTAAATATCTGGCGATCCACTGATCGGGTGAGTAGTGAATTGAATCCTTCCTTCTGCCGGCAGACAGCCGTGGAAGGCACTGGGCGGCTCTCTGCATTCCGATGCACTCTCTTTCCTCCCCAGGTGTCCAGGCCAGGAGGGGCGGCAGTGAGGTTGGGCCTCACCTTCCAACCCGCCCCCAAGGCCTGGCCAGCTTTCCAGAAGATAAAGCGGAGATACCTCCCTGTTATCTGAGCTGGAGATGAGCCAAGGCAGCCGGCCCCTCAGAGTCCTGCCAGGGCCGTTATCGCAAACAGTGCACATCACCCACCAGGAATCTGGGGCTCAGGGCCCGGCCAAGACAGGATTGGAGGAAGTTCTGGGCCGATAAGGCTGAGACAGAATGCTTGGAGTGCGCAGGGGGCTTACATCAGTGACCATCTCCCGGGCATCGAGGCGCCAGGGCTGGCGGGTGTGGGGGCTCACCTGAACCCCTCTGCCAGCCCCGGTGGGGCGGAGAAGGCCTCCTGAGCTTGCTGGGTCTATATCCTTGCTGCGTAGGCAGGAGGAGGTCCCGTGCCTCTCCTGGTGACTGAGAGACGAGAGTGCCCACAGTGATAACCTTAGACAACAGTCACGTAGGTTTGGACGCAGGGGGTCTGCAGCCGAAGGGTAGGTTTAAAGCCACGTCTGCCTGCGTGACGTCCGTGGTGGCTTCAGCCCTCTGCCCTCGATGGACTCGTCTGGAAAATAGTTCCTGCCCCATGGGATTGTTTTGAAGATGCCTACGGTGTGTCTGGCATGTGAATGAGCCTTCAATTAAGTGTCCGCTGTTACTAGCTGCACGCAGTCTGTGCCAGCTTGAGCCGGCCGCCATCCCCCTGCACCCCATGTGCCAGCAGCGCGGGGGCTGCTCACTCCCCCCAGGATCCACCTGCTGCTGCCTCTGGGGGTCACGGGGAGCCCACTCCTTTTCCCAAACCTGAGCTCTGCACTGGGCCGACTTTCTCAGCGCTCTGGCCTCACGTTCGCAGTGACTGGGCAGCACAGACACTGAAGAGTCCAGGCCCAGCCAGAATATTTCCTACAGACGGGAAAGATATTCACAGTGGACGGACAGTGATTTTCAGACAGAGGCCCTCCCCAGAGTGGCGCTGCCTGCCAGACTTCTGTCCGACAGACCCAGGGTGGCCCCACCCCTGGGAACTCAGCTCTAGGACAAAGCTGCTGTCTAGAATCACCCCACTCTGGAATGATTAAATCTGAGTCTCCGGAGGGTGCAGCCAGGTGTTAGGGTTGTTTTTTTTAAGTCCCAGTTGCCTGGAGGTGCTGCCAAGTGGGGGAAAACACAGGCTCCCTGTAGCCTTCTGGCAGAACTGTGTCCCTGCCGCCTGGAGCCCACCGTGCCTCACGCCAGGCCCTGGAATCCCCTGCTGAAACGGCGGCCGAGTCCCACGCTCTGCCCCTAGGAGTGGCCGCGGTGGACACACGCCAGTCCCAGGGGGTGGCCAAGGGCCGCTGCTGGCAGGTAGCTTGGACGGAGCTCAGGTCCAGGCTCAGAGTCAGGCCTGGAGGCCCACTCAAGCCCTCTCTGCTCTGGACTCCACCCGTCCCTCCAGCCCCTTTCCCGTCTGCGCTCCTTTCTGTGTCCCCAGCATCCTACTCGTCAGTCCAGTGAAAGCTGATCGTGCCCGGCCTCCGTGTGGCCCCACTCTTCTGGCTGCAGAAGGTCAAGAACCCTCTCCCCTTCCTGCTGGCTGAAGCAAGGGCCTGGGATTGGGCACAGAGCTGGAGCGGCCCCTTGTTCATCAGGGGACGTCACGCTGGGGTGGAAGCGTCCCTGAGCCTCGTGGGGTCACCGAACCTGGCCTGGCCCTTCACCTGCGAAAGAAGTGAGCTCTCACATACGCTGAGCCCTGGGTCTGTAGCCCGGACACCAGCGCAGTCCCTGTTCCCGGGCGTACTAAATGCCTTTGGGGCTTCAGCCAATCTGAACTGGGGCTTTACTGTTTGCACGCAAGAGCCTCAGCTGATAGCCTGGGTTTCACTGTGGCGGCATTACCTCCCAGCAGTGGCCAGGCCCACTCAAGACGCCGGATTAGGTAGCCATCAGGAATCTGTTTTTCATGATCTCCAAGGATGCTCTGCCTTAAGTGAAGGTGACACTGATTGGAATGAAAAATAAACTCTGTTTATTAATCTGTTAATCATATACTTTAATAGTTCAAACTGTGGTGTTGGAGAAGACTCTTGAGAGTCCCTTGGACAGCAAGGAGATCGAGCCAGTTCATCCTAAAAGAAATCAACCCTGAATATTCACTGGAAGGACTGATGTTGAAGCTGAAACTCCCAATACTTTGGTCACCTGATGTGAAGCACTGACGCATTTGAAAAGACCCTGGTGCTGGGAAAGACTGAAGGCAGGAGGAGAAGGGGACGACAGAGGATGAGGTGGTTGGATGGCATCACCGACTCGATGGACACGAGTCTGAGCAAGCTCTGGGAGCTGGTGAAGGACAGGGAGGCCTGGCGTGCTGCGGTCCACGTGGTCACAAGGAGTCAGACACGACCTAGGAGCTGAACAGCAGCGGCAGGACTTTAGCAGGAACCCTAGGCTGATTAGTTCATTTCATCCTCAAAGTCGTCTCTGAAGGACTAGCTGTCATCACCCCCGTTTCACAGACAAAGAAGCCGAGGCCTGATGGCACAGCTGAGGCCCCAGCCCGGCGCGGTCTGAGCGCAGCGTCCGCACGCTCTCCCTGCCCTCCCAGAGGCAGGAGGGGAGCACCCAGGAGTCAGGCAGTAGGTTCCCCACCCACGGGGCGTGAGCAGGGGCCGGGGGACCCCTTGGCAGAGTGGTTGGAGGCGCTGGATTGTGTGGAGTGGGCTGTGTGGAGAGAGGAGCTGGAGGAAGACTTCACAATCCTTCTCCCACTCTAGGATTTCTCTCCACTTTCCCAAGCCGTCTGCTGATTCCAGGAAAGCGGCCCGGCCTGACGCCTCCCATCTGGGAATGGCCAGACCCTACCTCCTGTGGCCTAGCTCGTTGGTGACTCACCCCCCGCCCATCCCTCTGTCTGCTCTGATGAAATTTCTGGCACTCCTGAAAAGTTCTGGTCACCCTAGACAAGACTTGGCCCAGTCTCCCCATCAGGCCAGCTTTCCTCGGAGGGGGAGAGGGAGGGAGCGGGCCAGGGGCGCTCTGCTCGGGGGGCTAGGACCTCCCTGGAGGGCTGGAAAGCTAGGTCTCAGCACCCCTTCCCTAATGGGGCAGCCCTGAGACGGGAGGCCTGCTCCCAGCAAGTCTCCTGTCTGCTCTGAGCCTCAGTTTTCCCATCTGTGAAATGGGAGACGCTGGTTCTGATTTTACTAAGTTAGGAAATGCATAGTAAAACACTCAACACTAGCAAATCTACCTTCACAAGAGAAACTCTCCCAACCCCTTTTGCTTTACATATACAAGTAGTTGCATGAATGAGTGTACGTATGTACACATACACGCATGCTAAGTCGCTTCAGTCATGTCCGACTCTGTGACCCTGTGGACTGTAGCCCCCACGGGCTCCTCTGTCCCGGGGATTCTCTAGGCAAGAATCCTGCAGTGGGTTGCCATTTCCTCCTCCAGGGATCTTCCCGACCCAGGGATCGAACTCGAGTTTCCTGTGTCTCCTGCATTGGCAGGCGGGTTCTTTATCACTAGGGACACCTGGGAAGCCAGTCCATATGTACGCCCACACTCAAATTCTAACACACACTTTCTGCTGTGGCCATTTCCTACATCAAAACATGTATCTACATAACTACAGTCAAGTTCAGTTCAGTTCAGTCACTCAGTCGTGTCTGACTCTGCGACCCCATGGACTGCAGCGCACCAGGCCTCCCTGTCCATCACCGACTCCCGGAGTTTACTCAAACTCATGCCCATCGAGTCAGTGTTGCCATCCAGCCACCTCATCCTCTGTCGTCCCCTTCTCCTCCTGCCCCCAATCCTTCCCAGCATCAGGGTCTTTTCCAATGAGTCAACTCTTCACATCAGGTGGCCAAAGTATTGGAGTTTCAGCTTCAGCATCAGTCCTTCCAATGAACACCCAGGACTGATCTCCTTTGGGATGGACTGGTTGGATCTCCTTGTAGTCCAAGCGACTCTCAAGAGTCTTCTCCAACACCACAGTTCAACAGCATCCATTTTTTGGCACTCAGCTTTCTTCACAGTCCAACTCTCACATCCATTCATGACCACTGGAAAAACCATAGCCTTGACCAGACGGACCTTTGTTGGCAAAGTAATGTCTCTGTTTTTTAATATGCTGTATAGGGTGGTCTTAATTTTCCTTCCAAGGAGTAAGCGTCTTTTAAGTTCATGGCTGCAGTCACCATCTGCAGTGATTTTGGAGCCCAGAAAAATAAAGTCTGACACTGCTTCCACTGTTTCCTCATGTATTTCCCATGAAGTGATGGGACCAGATGCCATGATCTTAGTTTTCTGAATGTTGAGCTTTAAGCCAACTTTTTCACTCTCCTCTCTCACTTTCATCAAGAGGCTTTTTAGTTCCTCTTCACTTTCTGCCCTAAGGGTGGTGTCATCTGCATATCTGAGGTTATTGAACTACAGTCAAGGGCCTCCCAGTATTCCGCTGTCTGCTGTATGCTGTAACCGCGGTTGATCTGATCCTCCATTCATCATTTCCAACGTTTTTATCATGAAAAATGATCTGAAGAATATCTTCAAACCTATACTTTGGGGCACTCGTCCACCATCCAGAAGTTGCAAGGGTGTGCAGACGTGTACATGCTTCTGATATATCCTGCCAAAGGATCCCCGGAAAGGCACACAGATTTCCTCCCCCCAGTCGCGTGAGGATGCTTGCTTCTCACCCAGTCGCCACGTCTGGGGACCACCCGTCTTCTGAGGTCCTAGACCCTCTGCCAGGCGAAGGCATTCTCCCACCGTCTGAAGTTGATCGGCTTTGTAAGTGATTGTGCGTCTTCTGAGAACTCCATGAACCTGTTCTTCATTCGCTTTCACCATCGAGGTGTTCATCTTAATAATTTTTGAGAGTTCTCTGTATAGTGGGAGTGCTGGCCGTTAGTCTGCCAAGTACCTGCTGCAGACACCTTTGTTTTAAGCTTGTTTCTTTTTTAACATGTAGAACTTGTCAAGTTTTTCTTTAACTTGTAAAGTTTGATGTAGAACAACTTTCCAGTGTTTTCCTTTGTGCTTCGGAAGGATTTCTCCCTTCTAAGCAGGACTAGCAAGCAACCTGTGCTTTCTTCCCGCTCTTTTTTCATTCATCCAGCCTTCATCCATTGTCACCCTCGTATCTAACCCCTCCGTCTCTGGCCGCCCTAGCCCACATCCCTGGTGGCTGGGCCCTCAGCACAATGACTTGTTGAGGGACAGGAATTTCCAGTAATTCCTTGAAGCCTCCCCTTCTGGGAACGTGGGAGGGAAAACACGTCTCTATTTAAATCATTAAGTTTGGCCTCTGAGGCTCCAAATAACCTCCAGTTACCCAGCAGGGCTCCACCCACCTGACCGGCCCGTGGGTACCGAGGAGTTCAGGGAGGTGATGCTCTCAGTGGCCCTGGGAATGCCTCACGCAGGATCACTCCAGCAAGACCCAGGATTCCCCCAGCAGAAAGTGGCTGAGGGCTCCCTCCTCCTGGCTGAAACTTTTGGGAACAATGGTAAAGATAGTAATTAAGATAGTCACAGGCTTCCCTGCTGGCTCAGTGATAAAGAATCCACCTACAAAGCAGGAGACGTGGATTCGATCCCTGGGTCGGGACGATTCCCTGGAGAAGGAAACGGCAGCCCGCTCCAGTATTCCTGCCTGGGAAATCTCATGGACAGAGGAGCCTGGTGGGCTACAGTCCATGGTGTTGCGGAGTCGGACACGACTTAGGGACTAAACAACAAGAAACACAGTCCACAGCTTCATGTAGCTTATGAACCTCTGATACAGCCACCTCTTTTGCGGCCTTCTCCACCACACGGCTGAGACTCAGACCTGAACTTGGATGCAAACCCGCCTCTCTCTTTCCCACCAGGAAGCTCGTGTGAGCTCTGTGCCCACCCCATCCGCACCCCGAGTTCCACGCCCTTGAGTCTAGGTCTCCCAGTCCACAGACACAGCCCAGCAGGCTCTGGGTTTCCTCTTCCAGCTCTGAGACCCCGGACCCCAGGTGGTTATAGCGATGCCGGGGGAAAGGGCCCAGAACACCCTTCCCTGAGTGGAGCAGACCAGATCCTCCTGTCCCAGCTGAATTCGAAAGAAGGAGCCAGAAACTGGGCTGTTAGGTGTGGAGAGCAACGTCTTCCTCACACAGGAAGGCGACTCCTTCCTGGGTCCCCGCTCTGCCCTCCGGTCCCTGCAGGCCTCTCTGCTACTCCTCGGTCAGAGCTCCAAGGAGCCTGTTCTCCAAGCTGACCGACCCCAACTCCTCTGGTACCCTGTGACCAACTCAGCCTGGCCCTCTCCCAGGGCTGGGCCAGAGGCTGTCTACATGGTCCAAAGAGAATTTTCACCTTCCACATTCCAACCTTTAGACCTCAGGTGATGTGACCCACGCTGGAGGTAGTTATTTAGGGTGACCATATTGAAGCACCAACACAGTGACCGCAGTGTCCCTCAGCTGCCCGGCTGACCATACAAAGCTGAGGAGTCCTCTCAAGCAAGGGTGGTGAGAGGAGAGGGTGGTGACAGGCCCAGGGGGCTGTCAGAAGAATGTGGTGTTTATTCGGAGAGCTATGAGGAACTGCCAGAGGATTTTAATGGGAGATCCTGAGAAGGTTGGGGCTTCCCTGGTGTCTCAGCAGTTAAAAGAATCCTCTTGCAATTCAGGGGATGCAGGAGACGTGGGTTCGAGCCCTGGGTTGGGCTGGGAGCTGGGGAGAGGGAGGGGTGGGGCGACTCCCGGGTTTCTGGTCCCAGAGGTGTCACTGATGAGCTGGGAGGGGTGCTGGTCCGTACTTTCTGCTGCAAGCCACAGAACACTTGACTCACAGGGGCCTGAAGCCAAAAAGAGGGGGAAAAAGGGAGGTAATGAATTCCATAATGGAACAATTTAGAGAGGAGGACTTCAGGCATCGCTGGATCCAGGTGCCCAAATGTCTCCAGGAACAAGTTTCTCCCCCTCGTCTCTCAGCTCTTCCCTCCTCTCCTCCACTTTCCACCCAAAGCATCTCTCCTGGTGACCAAAATTCCCAGAATTTCCAGCCCACAACCTTTCACGTCTAGACGAAATGAAGCAATAGTCCACTGGCCTTAAGGTTCTCTCCCGATGGAGGGGCTTAAGTCGGATGCTCAGCCCTGGACCAATCACTGCAGCCAGAGGAACAGGCTGTGGTGATTGGCTCAGGCCCCGATCATACTCTCCCAAAAGCCTGGGTGTGTGAGTGAGCCTCTCAATGGAAACTGGGGGCCGTTGCCAGATCCTGGAGAGGAATCCGTGAATGACCCTGACAGGGTGACTGCATTTGCATTCTTGTGTTTGAGCTTGATTTCTTCTGCATTCGATTCAGACGCTGTCAGATAATAGCACACATTTCTGAAACGTGTTCTCTGTAAAATCCCCCACAGCACACATTTCTGAAGCATGTTCTCTGTAAAATCCCCAACAGACACTTTGGGGACTTCATCGAACTCATCAGCAACTGGCTCTCAGCCAACGAAGCCCTGAGCCACCAGCCAGTGAGAGCGCAGAGATTCCTGCATCTCACATGGCCGCTGACTGCAGCTGGACTGGGTACCAGGAACCCCGGCAGCCCCGTGGAAACAAACGTGGGCCTGATAGGAATGCCGTCGCCTGCGGCTGGTGACTAATAATAAAACAAGCAGGTTACACCCATTGCAAAAATGTGAAGCCAGCAGGAGGGAATGTGACACGAGCCCAGTGGCTGATTCCCACTTTGTGAAAATACCAGAAGGGGGGGATTGTGGACGACGGGGTCTACCAGATCCAGAAAGCCTCTCCCAGGCCCCTGCCCGGTTGCAGCATCTCCCTGGGTTTCCTTAAATGCAGTGGCCAGCTCTGGGTACATCCCTAAGTGGTTATGTCGTTTGGGTTGTTTTTGAACTGGACCTAAACAGACACCCTGTAAACGTCCCTATTTGCATCAGTTAGCATGCGCATGTTAGTCCACAGCCGGTCTGCGCTTCCTTTCAGCGCTGTGTAATATTCCACCACCTCTGGGTGAGCACACAGGCTGAATCTGCTGTCTGGATGTTCCGGGCTGTGGTCTGGTTTCCCTGCTACGCGTGACAGGGCTCTGGCTGCTCCAGTGACATCTGTACTAGTCCTCCAAGGCCAGCGTCCAGCCCGGGTCACGGGGGTGCACGTTTGCAAGTCCACCAGCTCAAGCCAAACTGCTGTCTCCAAGTGTTTGCACCCACACAGGCTCCCGCCAGCTGCTGCCGGCGGCGGGGTCGCCGCATCCCCTCGCCGACCCTTGCTAACGCTGGCCCGTGTAGTAGGTGTGAAATGGTGTCTCAGCGTGGTTCTAATTTACATGTCCCTGGTCACTAATGAGGATGAGGATTCTGACATGTTTGCCAGGCGTCTGCATCTCCTCTTCAGTGAAGTTTCCGCTCAGGCCTTTCGCCCCCCGAAAATATTGTTTTCTTCTCCGCAATCACTGATTTGTAAAGCGCAGTCTGGCCACGTGACTCCCCGCCTTTAAGCCCTTCCACGGCTCCCTGGGGGCCCTGGAGCAAAGCCCACGCCCGAGGCCAGGCCGGCAAGGCTCTCGAGTGGTTGGGCTCTGATCGGCGTCTACCCTCAGTAGGAGCCGAGCGTGTCTCACTCTCCTCTCACAGTTTCCCCTCCTCTCTGCGCCTGTGGGGCTGTATCCACTTACTTGTCCACACCCTGCTCTCTGCAATCTCCCAGCTCCTGCTTGTGCTGTGACACCTGCCAGAAACACCCTCCCTCTCCCCACCGGCCCCACCTCCTTACCTGCTTGCTTCTTTCTCCGCCTTCGTGTCTCAGCTGAAACACCACTTCCTCCAGGGAGCCCTCCTGGCTTCCGCCCACCCCTACCCGGACGGTGGCGCCGCAGGGCCTGTCTCCAGGCACTGTTCTTGAGCCGTAACTGTCAACAGGCTCATGAGCCTTTGCCACTGAACAGCAGACTCCCCGAGGGTCAAGAGCATGACCCCTTTGCTCACAAGTGTATGCCTCCTAAGTGGGAACGTAGCTGCCCAGAAGCAGATCAGCAAAGCTCCGTGGAAGACTCAGACGGACAGAGGCAACTTGGGGAGCCTAAGGAGGCGGCGGCACTGACGGAGACCCGGGAGAGACCCCGGGCCGCCAGGCTGGAGAAGGGCCGGGCACTGGGCTGGGTTCCGGTTCTCCCGGACTAAGCTCTGCAGGCGCCCTCCTGTCTCCCGTGTCTCCCCGTCTCACAGAGGCTGTCCCGGCAATCCTGTCCTCACAGGTCACGCCGTGGGTGGCCAGCCCGAGGTCGGGCCCACAGCTTCAGTCTCGGAGGGCAGGCAGACCTGGGATCAGACAAAGAGGCCGTGTTCTGGGCTCTTTCAGCAGCTTGGCTGCAGCTGAGCAAAGCCACGTGCCAACACGTGGCGGGAGGGGCTGCTGGCGGGCAGCACCCCAGCCCCCCTCAGCCTCCAGGCCCCGCTGTCCGAGTCTCCTGTGGGCCCGAGGGCGCTGGAGGAGGCGTGCTCTCCACCTTGACTCATGCAGGGCTCATGCCCATGGCCTGCTGAGCGGACAGGGAACTAGAGAGCCTTGGAGATCGTGGTCAGAGGTCCTGGGATGCTGCTGGGAGGGGCAGAGGCTGGACTGCAAACCATTGCACTGCCCGGAGGCTCCCTGCTGGGGTCTCAACAGCCAGGGCGGGGGTGTCGTCCACTCAACCTCCCCTGGTCCTGCCCTGGGAAGACGGGGCACAGTGCCTTCCTTTTGGTTGATCAGAGGACGGGCAGGGGCAGCTTTCATCACCCGGCTGGCTGCACGGATTCTGGGGGAGGAGGGGGCCTCAGTCCCGATCACCACCTCACGTCCGGAAATCTGCCGAGCATCCACCCACGTCCCCTCTACCCACGTCCCCTCCACCCGCCTCCTGCCGGCTGGCAGAAAGCGTTCCACGAGAGCCTGGCTCAAGCCCCGGCCAGCTGCCCGCACGCTGTGTGATGTGGGGCCAGGGCCTCCCTCTCTGGGCCTCTGTTCTGTCTTGTCTCTGAAGCGTGGAGAAGGCAGGCAGGGGTCAGAAGGACGTGGTGCCTGTGGATAAGCCCCACGCCCACTAGGTTGGTCGGACGAAGACATAAGTCTGCAGTGTGGGCTGGAGGAGCCACAGCTGGAATCCTTGTCCGCCATGGGTGGGAGCTTCACGCAGTACGGTCATCTCAGAAACCATTTGGAAGAATTGGCTACAGCTGAGCACTTGAACTTGGATGACCCGAAACTCCCCTGCGGAGGAGGTGGGCGTGTGTCCGCCAGCGGCCGGACAAGACGGTCCCCACCAGCGCCGCCCTTGTTTCCCCAAACTGGAAGTCACTCGCATGCCCACCGCAGAGGGATGGATACGGGGGTCAGGGTGCGTCCGCACAGCTGCAGACGGTATCACGGTGAAAACAAACAGTTCCCAGACACGTGGGACAACATGGACATCACTCAGGAACGCGGCCCCAGAAGTCAGGCGCAAACACCACACAGAGAAGGCCCCTTTCACGAGGTTCGGGAACAGGCAAAAGTAATCTGTGCGGCTAGAAGCTGGGAGCGGGACCCTAAGGGTAGTCAGGACTGGGAGGTGGCACGGAGGGACTTCTGAAGGGTTCTTGGGTTCTGGATTTTTTTTTTTTTTTGGTCACACGCATGGCATGTGGGATCTTAGTTCCCCGACCAGGAGTTGAACCCGTGTCCCCTGTGTTGGAGGCACAGAGTCACAGCCAATGGACTGCCGGGGAAGTCCCTGGGTTCTGAATCTTAACCTGGGGGCCGGTTTCATGAGTCTGTGTGATTCATGAAAATCCAGCAAGCTCAGCCTGATGCGGGGGGGCGTAAGAAGTTACCCCAAGACAGGGTCGCGTGGGAGCTGGGATGTCCTCCCAGCTCTGTTTATGTGAGTTTTGATGAGGTCTCCAGAGGGTAGCGGAGTGGCCCAATGGCAGACCACACCCTGCCTTAGCCCTCAGCCCGTGCATAAGGTCATGGCAGCCCCAGGGGTCAGCCTTGCACACACGTGTGGCTTCTGGCTTCAGGGCTGCACCTGGCCCGTGTGTGTGTGCAGGGCCACCCCAGTGCTGCGGCGTGAGCCTCAGCCAGCAAGGGGCGGGATGGCTAGGCACACACCCGGCTTCCTCGGTGCCCACCGGGGCCGTTCTCAGGAGTGCCCCGCGCAGTCACTTCGGGGGCCCTGGCTGGTTGCGCCCCAGTTACCCCGGGGTGACTCGCGCCCCTGCTGGTGACTTTCCCCCTCCCCTCCCCCTCTGAGCTTTCTGGGTCACCCCTCCTGCCTGAATCCTTGCTCCAAGTCATCTTTTGTGTCCTTAGATGTGGAACCAAACAGCTGCCGGAGGGATTACCCTATCTGGGAATCTGGAGGCAGGCAGCCCCTCAGATCTAATCAGGAGACCGCATGTGCCCGGGGCTGAGTCACCGCCTTATCTGTGCCGTTTTTTGCTTTTTGAAAGCGGCTTTTGCAGAAACTAGTAACCAGGACCCAGAGTGAAGGACAAAGAGGCCCGCCGAAGCCCACGTTCTATGATAGATTCAGATTATGAATTTCTTGCATATTTTTCTTTCTTTCTTTTTATACTGGCCATGCTACTCGGCATGTGGGGTCTTCGTTCCCCGACCGGGAATTGAACTCAAGCCCTCGGCTGAGCGAGGGCAGAATCCTAGCCACTGGGCCCCCAGGGAAGTCCCAAACCCCACCTTCTAAAGAGAGCGGGAAAGCCGCAGCCCCACCATCTGCACAGGAGCACCCACCACGCATCCGAATTCGTAGTGGAGCGGGAGGATGGCGGGGCTGGGGGCTCAACAACCAGGGAGGGCTCTGCTGTTAGGACATAAGTCGCACTCCCCTCCCCAGAAGTCAAGGCAACCCCAAACCTGCCCCCAGAGCCGGATCTCCAGACCGTGTGGCCTGCCAGGACGCAGGCCTGTGACTCCCGGTTGGATCCCGGCAGCCCCAGGTCCCGGGCCCAGGTGTGCAGGGGAGAGGAGGGCAGAGAGCAGTCGCTGGTGCCCGCGATGGTCAGCGCTAGAAGGGGCCAGGCTCGGGCCGTCAGGTCAGCTCCCCACGCTGGAGGGACGCCTGACCCGGGGTCACCCTGCTGGGGCAGCATCGGAGAGGATGGGGAAGCTGCCCTTGGATCAGCGCTCTCCACAGATGGGGCCTCTCCCCAACAGTGCTTCTGGAAGGTTCTCACATGCCCACAAATGCAATGGCTGGGACGGAGGCCACGCCAGGGACCCTGACGGCAGCTCAGGGCAGCCCAGGGGGCTGCGGAGACGGCAGTGAGCGGGCGGCAGAGGCGGGCGCCGGCCTGCTCCCTGCAACCTCCGGCCTCCGCGGGCTGGACGCAGAGGAGGTGGGGACAGGCGGAGGCCGCCACACCCTCCCCACCCTGCCCCAGGCCACGTCCCACCCCGGAGGGCACACGATGGAGGAGGTTCGGTGTCCTGAACCCGCCTTCCTCAGCTGACCCCTCTGGGTTCTGCTGGAGGTGGGGATCAGGGAACAGCCGGCCAGCAGAGCCAGGATGGAAGGAAAAGGACTCACTGCCTTGTCCGCCCAGGAGTGCAGGCTGCTCGTTGAACCAGTGGCGGTGAATTAGGAAGCTGGGCCTCGTGAAGGAAGAGACCGGGGATTCGTGGGGCGCCAGGCTGCAGCTCAGCTGCAGGAGCCCCCCCATTAAACCCCCACATGCCCGGCAAACTGAGGAAGCCTCTGCCCGCTTGGTGACTGCTGGTGAGCACCATCCTCAGACAACAGGACCGCCACCCCAGGACCCCCAGGCTACACAGAGGGGCTCAGACCCCCAGACCCTGGGAGCAGCACCCCCAGCGATGGCCTGCCCTCGGTCCTGGAGCCCCGACGGGCTTAGACAGCTGAGCTGTGAGAGCGTGGCCGGGGCCGGGGCAGGGGAGGGGGCTGAGAAATGGAAGACCCCCAGCTAGGAGGAAGGACAAGCACAGGCCAGCCTCATCCAGAGACACGGACGCGAAGGTCCTGAACAAAGGTGAGCAAAGCAAACCCAGCCGCCTCCGCAGAGAGAAGCATCGCGTGTGAGCGTGTCCCAAGCAGGACCGCAAGCCTGGAGGGCAGGAGGACCCGTTACCGAGGCAACAGAGACGCGGGAGGCCATGCCGTCATCTCAGGGGGCGCGGAGAACAGGGCTTAACGAAGGCAATGTTCTCGCGCAGACTGGCTTTGAGAGTGACCAGACAAAGTGCGGGAATGTATCGATTCCACTGCAGCAGGTTGAAGGCAGAGCTGCTGGACAAGCCCACGCCAGTGTCTAGAGTCACCCCCAACCCCGATCGCCCTCCCAGACAGCAGCTCACTGGGCACCTCCCGGCCGGGTCCATCACCGTACGGACCTCCCAGAGCAGCGCTGGGTCCCCGGCAGGTGGGACCGAGTGCAGAGCCCGAGTCCCGCTGCAGCGCTGGGCGCCCCGGGGCTTTGGGAGCAGGTAGCACTGGCCCCGGCGCCAATGGGGAACTTCATGGCCACTGCCTTTAAATTGTAGTCATTTTATACGTAACACATAATTGTAGTAAAATACACATAAAGGTCCGTCTGGTCAAGGCTATGGTTATGCCAGTGGTCATGTATGGATGTGAGAGTTGGACTATAGAGAAGGCTGAGCGCCAAAGAGTTGATGCTTCTGAACTGTGGTGTTAGAGAAGACTCTTGAGAGTCCCTTGGACTGTAAGGAGATCCAACCAGTCCATCCTAAAGGAGATGGGTCCTGGGTGTTCATTGGAAGGACTGATGCTGAAGTTGAAACTCCAATACTTTGGCCACCTGATGTGAAGAGTTGACTCATTGGAAAAGACCCTGATGCTGGGAAGGATTGGGGGCAGGAAGAGAAGGGGATGACAGAGGATGAGAAGGCTGGATGGCATCATCGACTCAATGGACATGAGTTTGAGTAAACTCCGGGAGTTGGTGATGGGCAGGGAGGCCTGGTGTGCTGCAGTCCCTGGGGTCACAAAGAGCCGGACACGCCTGAGCGACTGAAAACAACACGCTGTGAAGAATACCGCTATAGACGTGGGTGTGCAGATATCTGCTGAACACCTCACTCTTAATCATGAAATGGAAATATTTTATGTCTGAACAAAAATGTGCACCGGCCAAGTGCAAGCATTTCGCTCAGAATCTGCATTTTTCATCCCACGGTTTGAGACCTTAGATCCGGATAAAAGCTGCATGCGGTCATGCAGAATGGACATGAGTCAGCTTCTATTGCTCCCAGCACTATAATCACGGTGCAGGAACTGGTTATTTCCAATCCACCGACCAAACACAGGAGTAGGTGCACGGCGGACAGCAGAGACCCCAAACGCACCTTATGTGTCCTGAGGGTGCAGAGCCGTCACCGACTTAACCCTCCAAACATGTGCTTGGAGCTGAGTCCTCAGGAGCCAGGGCAGCCGGATCGCAGGGAGTTCAGTTCAATTCCACGGATGACGTGATGCTTATGAAAAGGTGCGTCGTGAAAACACACACACCAGCGACCGTATCCACAGTGATGGTTTAACACAGGCAAGCACTTTATCCAGAACACTGCAGAATTTCTGGAGCACGGTGATCATAAAAAGCAGACTGCCTTTATGACTGATTCAACTCACGCACAGGCAAGGCCCCCATGTTGGCTGCGCCAGGGCGGGGGTGGGGGTGCTGTTCCTACCAGCCCACCACGTTCTGCATGGCTCTGGCAAGTCAGTAGCTCTGGAGAAAGAGTCCTGCTCGCCAGGCCTCGCCCCGGGACCACCGCTCAGGCCCTGTGGCTGTAGGCTTTCTCTGGGTTTGTTGGGTGCCCCTGCTGGACCACCGATTAGCAGGGTCTTCACCTTCTGTCCCACCTGGGGCAACTGCCGGGCCCCCGCTCCGAGTCGTGGCACGGCAGGGCGTGATCGAGGGGGAGCCTCGGAGGGGGAGACTTTTCTGGCTCTGCCCGCACCCCAGAAAGATGCTTGTCAGGCTCTCTCTGTCTCTCTCTGACCTCCCCAGCCCCGATGGCCTCAGCACACCGCTGAGGAGATGTGACCCGGCAGACAAGCCCCCCCGCCAGCCGGGATGCTGTGCCCAGCAGGCAGCCTGGACCAACCCGTGCCTGCTCTGCCAAACTGATGACCCCAATCCTGCACGCAGACGGGCGGGCCAGAAACCCTCCTGCACATAAAAGCCCTTTGTTCGGCTGCGTTCGCCCCTGGCCCCCCGTCTCGGCCTTCCCCACGGCCTGGGAGGAAGCAGGCTGCCTGCCCAGCGTCTGTTGACCCCTGCCAGGCCCTGTGCCGATCAGCCCTCGGAATAAGCTGCAGAAAATGCTGGAGAGGTCACGAACGTGGGCTTTGGTGTCACACCCAAGGGGGGCTGCTCCTCACGAGCACACACCAGCCACACAAGTCTGGGTTTGCTCCTGACCTCTCTGAGCCCCGCTGGTGGCTCAGACGGGAAAGAATCTACTCGCAATGTGGGAGCCCAGGGTTCCATCCCTGAGTTGGAAAGATCCCCTGGAGGAGGACACGGCAACCCACTCCAGCATTCTTGCCTGGAGAATCCCATGGACAGAGGAGCCTGGCAGGCTACAGTCCATGGGGTCGCAAAGAGTCGGACACGACTGAGCGAGTAACACTCTCCGAACCCCACTTCCTGGACAAAGGCACATTCTAACCCCCAGGACAGATCTGGCACGATGGGGGCCCCCCTGTCCCCACGTGCCTCCTGCTATGTCTCCAATCCCCCAGCCTGGACCCCGGGCCCTGGTGCTTGGGGACTCTCTGAGCCCCATGTCACCGCGTCCCTGGGCACGCCGAGCCAGCAGCATTCTCCCTGGCTCTCTGCGTCCTTACCTGGTGTGACGCTGACAGGTATATCACCCAGCGGGCCTCACTTTCCTCTCAGGACCCTTAACAAGGGTCACCAGATTTAGTATTGGTGGGAAGCAGAGCACAATGACCGCACACACGTGCCCACCGCGAGGATCCCTGCATTCCCAACCCCAGGAAGAGTCTGTCCTCGCCTGAGACCCCCGAGCTCAGGACCCACGTCAGGAAGAGGCACTGGCACCAGGCCCGCTGGGGGATCGCCCTGCTGGACGGCTGCCCGGATGCCCCTGGCCGCACTGCCAGCTTCCCCCCATTAGAGATTTTGACCTGGGTTCCACGGTGTTATCTCTGGAATGATGCCCTCCCCGTGGAGCCGGCTGGGCAGGAAGCTGTCCTCGGCGGGTGGGGGATGTCTCCCCGAGGCAGGCACAGCCCTGTCCCTACCTGGGCCGCTGGCCACCTTTCCTCCAGCTCAGCTTTCCCCGCCCCCGCCCCTGGACCCCATCTCCATCCAGCCAGGGATGGCCTGGCTGGAGCTCGAGTTAGGGAAACAGGGGCGCAGAAGAGTGGAGGGCTCTCCCCACATCTGTGATGCTCGGGCTGCAAAGTGGGGGGCTCTTCAGAGACCCCGGGGCGCCATGGAGGGAAGAGCTCTCTGTCTCAGCCTGGTGCTGCCCGGGTGGAGGAGGGGAGCTGGGGCATCAGGGGGCCAGGCTTCTCCAGCACCCCCGGGAGTGGAAGGAGGCTGCAGGAGGAAGGCCACCCCCGCCTGAGCCCACGGGCGTCTGTGGGGGCAGCCAGCGGCCCCTTTGGTCGCCCACAGGGACCCCGCCTGATCTGACTCCAGGGAACACTCCCCTCAGGTGGTGCCTTCGTCTACACACGACGTCCTAAACCATCCAGCCCTGGGGTTGCAGAGCCGAGCACTCTGGAGTCACGGTGTCAGAGAAAGGCTGGAGTCATCGGTGAGGGCAGAGGGGCTCAAGGTCAAGTTCAAGGGCAGTGCTGGGAGCCAGCCTCTCCCCAAGGGGGCTGCCTGTCCGGACTCCCGGGAGGCACCAGCTCTGAGGACAGCCGGGGCGGCTGTGTCTACAAGGGCGTGGGGGGCATGCCCCCACCAATCCTGAGCCTGCTTGCTGTGTCTGCGCGGGGCCCCCCTTTCCCAGCGGGCATCTCAGATGGCTGCAGGCTGGCCCCTGGAGCCATGGCCCTAGCCCCGGATACCTTGCCCCAGCCCCCTGGCCCTGCACCTGACTGCCAAGCCCGGCGGGACACCCCCTCCTCACTCCCAGCGGGTGACCCCCTCCCGCCCGGTCCATGTGTCCGGCCGCCACAGGGAGCTCCCGATTCAGCTCAGTTCCACGTGTCTTTTGGGGAAACATTTGCTCATAGCCTGCAGGCTCCCCTGGCTCCCCTTTCCAGCCCTCAGAGGTGGAGGACCATTGTCTGCTGTAGACCCTGGCCGGCAGCCGCTGGCGCTGGACAGGCAGGCAGGGCCCACTGTCCGTCCCGGGTCAGAGAGAGCTTGGCAGAGCTCTGCCCTCTCATTCCTGGGATGGACCCAAGTTCCCATGGGCAGAGCACCCATCATGGAACTGACCTGGCGGCTTCCAGGGTCCTGGGAGCTGGAGCCAGTGCGATCAGCACCCACGGCCGCATCCTCCAGCCTCCTGGACAGAGCAGTAGGCCCGAGGCGGCCAGGGGCTCAGGGCCCTGCCTGCCTGCCTGCCGGCCGCTGGGGAACACCAGGGCCAAGTTGCACACGTTGGGGGCATTCCTCCTCGGCTTTGTGGACGGGGAGCGGGGAGTCAGAGGGAGGAAGGGCCCTGCTCACCATCACACAGCTGGGACGAGGTCCAGGCGGGACTGGAACCAGGGCCTGGCCTCTGCAACACCCCTCAAGTCGGCCCCTCCCTGCCTGGGCCCTGCGCCTCCTCCCATCGGCAGGCGGGCCCCGCAGAGCCAGTGACCCTGGGGCCCCAGACGCAGCTACCGTCTCCCTGCTGGGTCGTGTTCGTCATCAAGCCCTGCAACCGGGCTCCTGGAGATGCCCCTGCCTCCCCGGCAGGGTCCTCCCCGGGATCCAACTGGCCTGGGACAAGCTCCCCTGGCCAGTGTTAATGACTCTCGCCCCCCTTCCTGAGGCCTTGTCTCTTTCTGGGGCGCGTGGTTCTTCCACAGCCTGGCAGCTGCTTCTCAGCCTAGGCCCAGCCGGGTCAGGACGGATGAGGGGCGAGGCACATCCCACTGACGGGTGTGCACACCCACCTGAGCATCTTCTTCCCTCAAAGGGCCTCTCAAATGCCACCGGGAGTATAACAGCCCGAGTGCCCCCTCCCCCGGCCCCCACCCCAACATCCCATCCTCCTCTCCCAGGCCCGGAGCCAGGCAGGCACGTGGAGACCAACCGCCCCATCCTCCTGATTTCCACGAGGAGGCCGGGGGAGAGTGCCCAGACTGCATCACTGACCACAGCGTCCGACTCGGTCAGCCAGGGGCTGTCCCAGGTCAAGGGGCCAGGGGAGCCAAGGGGCAGGCAGGGTGGGGCCGCCAGCGTGTGATGACCTGTGTCTCCTCCAAACAACAGCGAGGGACGGCAGCCAGGCGGGTGGGGACAGCTTGTTCTCACAGCCGGGCCCCGGGGACCTGAGTGGCCGCCCCGCAACCCCGCTGGACCTCACAGCTGCGGGGCCGCCCTGCCCCCAGCCCTGGCCTGGATGTCGAAATCCGCGCAGAGGCTGCTGGGATGTGGCGATATCCGTAGGTCCCCCACGTCTGCAGCGGAGGGGCCGGCAGGTGGCCTGTTTCTTACACTTTTGGGGGCAGCCGCTAGGCTAAAGGCAGGAGGAGGGGAAGGGACCGGTGGGAGGGTGGGGGTGTCTGTGGGCTCACGGCTTCCCTATACACACAGCGGCTCGGAGACGGGACTAACCTGCTTCACCGCAGACGTGGCGTCAGGATCAGGACGGCAACCCGCAGGAATGATGCTTTATAACCGTAAGGATCACGCATCGCATTTCTGGAGCCTTTGTCCAGGGCCAGGCATTGTTCTAAGGCCTTTGCATGGGACCCCCCAGCCAGGCTGAGATGTCCCCATTTCATGGGTGAAACGGACAGCCGAGGGCGGTTCGGTCAGGCACCCCGGGTCAAGCGACAGTGGGTGCCAACCTGCACCATCCACTTCTCTCTGTGGATGGAGCAGCTAAAGCTCAGCTCCTCCTGCGCCCGCTGGCGGCTCACCCGAGCCCCCCGGCTTGGCTGCCAGCCGCCCCTTGGAAGCTCCAGGTGGAAAAACAATTGTGGTGTTGGCCCGGGGCTGATGGCGGGGCCCGGGGCTGCTGGCGGGGCCCAGGGCTCCCCCTCCCTGCACCAGAGGTGCCAAGCAGCCTGCCGGGGAGCCCTGGGGAGGGCCTAGCCAGGGGGTGGGGGACGGGGCAATTTCTCAGGATTTGGGGGGTCAGGGGGCCCCCTCCCAGATGTGGGGTGGGGAGGGGGTCTCTAGGCTGGCCTGGCAAAGACCGCTCCCAGCCCATCTCCTGCAGCCCAGGGGCGCAGACCAGAACACAAATGCGGTGCTTCCGGAGGACCCACTGCCTGCCCGCAGGCCCTGTTCTGGGGCTGATGCAGGGGACGCAGACTCCCCCATCCCCACCCCCTTGCTGCCCGGCAGGGAAGCAGAAAGGGCCTGGTTGTTCCTTGCACCCTGGGAAGCCACCACTTGACGGACGAGGAAACCCAGGCTCCCAGAGGTGAAGCGACTTGCCACGGGCACGCGGGGACCCAAGTCAGGGGCCCTGGGCCCTGCGCCCGCTAGCCACGCCCTGGGCCCCGCAGTGTGCTGAGCACCCCCCACATGCTGGGCCCCTCACACCCCCACCGGACACTCCCGAGGACCCCGCAGGTGGGTGTCAGCTTTCCCACTCCCCGCCGCCGCAGCTCCGAATGGGCAGGGGCAGGGGCTTGTCTGGAGTCATCTCGCCAGGAAAGGCAACGCCAAGACCACCCCCCGGGCGCCCTGAAGGTGCGACGTCAGCCCACAAGCTTGCGTTCTCAGTTGCTCAGTCATGTCCGAGTCTGCGAACTGCTGGCCGGTAACCCGCCAGGCTCCTCCGTTCATGGGATTTTTCAGGCCAGAATACTGGAGTGGGTTGCCATTTCCTCCTCCAGGGATCTTCCCGACCCCGTGATGGAACCCGTATCTCCTGTGTCTCCTGCATGGCAGATGGATTCTTCACCCGCTGAGCTATCAGGGAAGACCCACTGTCTCTCCTAAACCTTTCCCTGAAACTCCCCGCATTTCGAGTCCTAGGAGGGAGTCCTCATGAGCCGGGCAGAGTGGGGTTAGGGCCCTGGCCAGCGGGCATCCCCCTCCTGTGCTGGGGACAGCTGGGGGGCTGGACCTCGGCCAACAGCATCCTTTTACAATGATACATTGTTTACCTAGCTCAAGCCACACACACATACACCCTCTGCAGATAATTTTGGTCTGTCCTTTTTAAGCAACAGCACAGTTATACTTAACTGCTCAAAAGGAAGTGAAGCCCACGCAGCATCTCCTCTGTGACCCTGCAGAAAAGCGACCAGGCCAGCCAGTCGAGTCCAGGCTACACCACAGCAGCGCACCTGGTGCCGATGGAAGCAGCGAGGGCTACTCGCGCCTACACAAAGGGCCCCAAACTGCGGCTTGGCTGTTGCTCCTCTTGTGTTTGCCTTTAGTGGTTATTCTGTCTCCTCTCCTGTCATTGCTGAGTCACTTCTAGAAGCACCCAGGCTCTGCTTGGAAAGCGACTGACAAGCTTGATGCCTCTTGCCAGTGAATGGACCATCGATGACTCTGCTGTGAGCAGGGCTTAACAACAAGAGGAATTCATGGCGGGAACAAGCGCCGTCGAGAACTCCTTGAGCTCTGGACGCTCTGGGGGCTCTAGGATGGAACTCGGGGATCTGACACCGCAAGGCTGCCAGCCTGGATGAAGTTTTGTGCCGAGTGCAGCAAGACTCCACTTCCTTGAGATGCTTTACCGCCACCTGCTGGAAAAGTATCCTGGCAAATACATCTACCCTGACGCCCCCGTGAACAGCACACATCACACACAGCTGTGCAGTGCGCAACTTACACAGCTGTCCATGACGACCCATCTCGATGCCACCAGGCTTCCTCGTCTCCATCATATTTTATCCTTTTCTCCCTCCATGTCATTCTCTAGGACTTTAGACAGGCTTTATTCTTGTGGTTGAAATCAGGCTGCTCTGTGACTTGTGAGACAAATTCCCTTCCCCTCCTGCCCCCAGATATAAAAGTCTAGGCAAGGACTCTGGTCCAGCCTGAGTCACACTGCATCACTGAACCTTCTCCGTGGTCAGAGGCAGGGGATGGGTGTCAGGATGGGCAAGGTCGTGCCAGGCAACACGCCATGTAAAACCTCAGCAGTGATTTATTTCTCCCTCACTCTGAACACCCACCCGTCTGCCCGGGAGGCTGTGCTCACCTGGGGCTTTCGGGGACCCAGACTGACAGATGCCACAGCTCAAAATATGTTCCTGCCATCGCTGCAGCAAGAGGGAGGCACTCAGAGCGTCGCCCACTGGCTGGGAAAGCGTCCCCAGGGAGACACGCAAGGCACTGAGCTCACGGTTCATGAAGCAAGTCCGTGGGCACGTCCAAGTGGAGGGGTGGAGAGGTGCACCCTCTAGGAGGATCTGCCCTTGGATCACGCTGTAATCTCGGGACAGCGGGGCTAGGTCGGGGGGCGGGCAGGGGACCGTGACTGTTACAGCCCGGGCTGGAGGGGTGGGAGCTCCTCTAGGAAGGGGAGGAGGGTGCCAGCCACTCTAAACACTCGTCGGGGGCCGCAGCCAAGAGGGAGCTGGGCCAGGCAGGGGTGTGTGAGCGGGGCACTGCACAGCCTCACCAGGTTCCGGGTGCGGCGGCAGCGGGAGCCCCAAGGGACCCCCAGGGACCAGCTCTCCGGGAATCAAGAGTCAGGCTCCAGCCCAGGCAAGAGAGCAGGAGTGGTCTGGCCTGGACTCCAGAGGGATGGGTTAGGCGGGGACCCTCTCTATTTGCTTGCCTTCTGGTTCTGGGATTGGCTGTGGGCAGGCCGGACTGTCAAGAATGACTTATCCGTCAGAGTTGAAGCTTCCACTGGACAGAGGCTACCGGCGCTCGGATTGGTCAAGGACCTGTCTCAGCTTCGAGGAGCTCTTGGGGAAGCCGGCACTGGTAGATGCCCACCACGTGCCAGGCTAGCGTGCCCCCCAGTCCTTCCACTAGGCACGCCCGTCTCAGCCGCGCAGATGAGAGCCTGGGGTCCAGGAACACATCACACAGCCGGCACCCCGTCCCAGGCCTCACCCCCCGCAGCATCGCGGGATTCCTGGGGCAGGAGCCACAGCCTTTGAAACGACGGCGGGTCCTCACGTGACTGAAGACCTCGGGAACCAGATGGGCGTCCGCCGGCCTGTGTTTTCGGCACATTCCTGAGCTCCGAGAGGAGAAATAAAAGTGTTCCCTTGTCTGCGAGCTGAAGAGACAGCAATATTGTGGAGTAACTAGGACCAGATGGGCTCCAGGAATTTCCAAAGGCCTCTCGGCGTATTAGACAAAATAGCCTCCCAGCCGCACACCATAACTCCGTCTGGCCGCCCGGGTATCGGTTACCGCGATGACCGGCGGGCTGTGAGCGCCCGGCTCGGGGTCCCAGCAGGGAAGGGGTCTCGGGTCGGGCCACCGCCCCCTCCTCCTGGCCCCTCGGGAGCACCCTCATGTGTGAGTCCTCCCCAGAGCTCCAAGGTCAGGGCACCCAACGGGAATCTCAGAAAGGGGTGGGACGCCCCTGAGCCACGGAGCTGGATGCCCGAGGCCCCCTCGCTAGCACCCCACCTGGGAGGGGAGGTCATGGGCACGGGGCACCCAAGGGTGGGCACTTCAGCACACGGGGTGCAGGCTCTGGGGGCGCGGGGGGCGTGTCCGGAGACCCACCCTCTCTGCACCCGTGTCCTCCTCCATGGACACAGTTTGCTGAGAATGAAGCCAGTGAACACACGCCTGTGCACGCCCCGCGTCGTAAACCCAGAAGCTGCACGGAGGCCACGAGACGATCTCGGATGCCCCGGCCCCGAGAACATCCCGCCTGGTGCCTTCCTGAAGGATGCCAATGCTAACTGAGAACGTGCCGACACCAGGGCATCGTCTGGGGGAGGAGATCGGGGCTCAGCATGGCGACGGCCTTACTCAAGGCCGCAGAGCTGGCAAAAAAGTCCAGTTCCAGCCACCGTGTCCACCACCTCCCGATGAGTCATCTCCCACGTGCAGCGAGGCCCCGTCTCTCTAGGTGTCCACTTCCCGTCTGTGCAGCAAGAGGCTGGGGAGCAGGCCAGGAGGGCAGCCCACACTCTCCCGCTGGACCCCAAGTCCGCCCTCAAGTGACCGGAGCGCATAGGCCAGGCCACTTCCGTTCCCTCACACGGGCCTCTGCAGAGGGAGGGCCAGCCTGCGGGCGGGGACGCATCTGCCCAGGGTCCCTCCGAGGCCAGTGGTGAAGCAGGTTCAGACCGAGGCTGGCCAGCCACAAAGCCCACGTCCTTCCTCCAGAGACCGTGCCCCTGCCGGCAGAGCTCAGGGCTCCCTCGTGCCCTGACAGCGTGCCTGGACCCTGGTGGCGACAGGTGTGTGGAGAGAAATGCCCAGGGGGGTGGCCAGGGCAAGACTCAGGACCCTCCGGCTCCCCATCGGAAAGCTGCCGTGGGCGGAAGCCAGGAGGCCGGGCTCTGGTCCCCAGCTGGCCACCAGGCTCCTTAACAGCCCCCCCGGGCGTCAGTTTCCAGGCTGACCACCAGCCCTGAGCTGGTGTCCCAGCGGGCCCTCCACAAAGAACAGCTCTGCCCCTCCTGCGCCCTGGTCATTCCAAGCCTTTGCCAGACGGTCTGGTTGCGGGGGGGGAGGGGGGCTCATTCCAGAGTCAGGCGGCCTCGGGTCCGTTCCCTGGCTTTTCCGTTGCCTGTGTGACCTTGGGCAAGTCACTTGACCACTCCGAGTCTCGACCCCGTCGTCCGTAAGGTGGTGACGCAGCTGCTGATGGGTAAGTAGTATGGAGTGTCTGGTCCAGGCTCGATACCGCTGTAAGCGCTCGACAAATACTGGCTGTTTGAGTTTTTGTGACAACCACCCCCATGTGGAGTATCATTCCCACTTTGCAGATGCGTACACTGAGGCAGAGAGGTAAAAGCCCCTAGCTAGCCAGGGGCGGAGGGCTGGGACTCGGGGCCTGGCCAGTGAGGGGCGGGCGCTCACGGCTTAACCGCTGCCCCCCTGCAGCCTGGCTGACGGTCCCGGGAAGGCACCGCTCCCGAGATGGCACCCAGCCTCCCCGCGGTGGCCCTGGGCTCGGGGCAGGGCGTCCCCAGCCGGGGCTGGCTGGGCTAAATGAAACCAGCTCGACGGCAGGCGGCCCTGGAGGAGCCGGGGAGGCATCAGGTCTCCTTCAGTTCTGCCCGGAGTCCCGCGAAGCTGAGGGGCCCTACCAGTGCCCCCGCCTGTGGCGGCAGGCTGGGCACGTCCCTTCCTGCCTCTGCCCCCTCCAGCCTCAGGCGTGGTGCCCTGTGCGGGCAGTGCTGCCCGAGAGCCCGCACCCGCCCCTAGCCGAGATCGGGGCTCTGAACTCTCTCTCGAGGACCTCCCAGGACTCACAGGCCTCCAGCCGGGCCGGCGCTGAGGTCTCGGGGACGACGGGGGCACGCGATCACGCGGCAGCTCCGTGGGGCTTGGCTCTGAGCTGGCTCCAGCGTCACCCTGGACAGCCCGCCCAGCCTCGCAAGTTCAGGACACAAGCCGCCAGGAGGGCTGAGGACGGAGGCTCCGAAGGCCCCGGGGGGCTCCCTGCGTGGTGGGCGTGGGGCCCGGGGGCCTGCCCACTCCCCAGCATGGGGCGTGGTAGGGGCAAGGGGTCCTCTTAGGTCAGATCTTCAGGACACTCTGGAGCCGCCTGCTGCAGAAATTCCCACCACCACCGGGCATCACGCTCGCCCACGTGGGCTCCTTTTTGCAGGAGCTTTTCCAAGCTTGCCAGGACCCCAGGTTCTCCTCCGAGCACGCGTTTGACCCCAGACCTCCCAGCCTGGCCCCATTCTGGCCCATCCAGTTGGCTGGGGCTTGGCACGTTCCCCTTGGGGTTTCGTAACTTGGGGGATCATTTGCAAAGAGCCCACATCCTAAGAACGGACCCCAAACACCTCACGGGAACCAGCCCGGACTCTCCTCCCTGCCCTGGAGCAGAGTCACCACCGTGGCTACGGACGGTCCCGAACATCCCCCAGGTGTTCAGTCCTGGGCCCACCCTCCGGGTGAGTACCGCGTCCTTCGAGGCCCATCTCACAGAGGAGGAAAGACTTGCAGATTCCGGAGCCAAGGCCCTGGTGGGAATCCTGCCCCTCCAGCTCCCAGTCTGCGCTCTGAGCAAGTAACCCCCCAACCCCCAACCGCACGCCTCCGCATCTACACCTGTAAACAGAGATGACGGCCTTGCCAGCCTGCATCCTCCTCACACCCAGCACAGGCCACGCCGGGACCCACCCACCACCCCGAGGTCTCCAGCTCTTGTTCTTGCCCCAGCACTGACCCTCGAGGGGCCACCCACTGCCCGCCCAGGCTGTGCCCCTGACGCGGGGGGCGCCCTGGCCGCTCTGCCAGGCTGAGGACAAGGTCCCGCTCCCCACCTGCCCCAACCCCTTTGCCCCCTCAGCCCATCCCCACATACGCTCCCTGCCTGGCACCTTCCCATCCCCACCCTCCGCCGCCCCTGAAATCCCTCTGTCTGGAGAGCAGCCCTGCTCACCCCTGCTAAATCAGAGGCAGCTGAGAACATGCTGTGGGATCTGGCAGGGCTGGGGTCAAGCCTGGCTCCACCACAAACTAGATGCGCAGCCTGGGGCAAACTCGCTGGGCCTCAGTTGCCTCATCTGTAGAGTGAGCACAGCAACCTTCCTTCTCCAGAGGATGCTGAGGACAGAATAAAATGCTAGCATTCGCCAGGCCGCTGCCCCGGGCCCCTTGCTGTGTGAACTTTCAGCCTTTATTTCCTCTGATCTTAGGAGGGACGGACTCCTCCTCTGAAGAACACACGGCAGCCGGGTTGCATCGGGAAGGGCCTTTATGGTTCTCTGGAACAGAGGCTCCGTGGACACAAGTCTGTCGCTGCCTGCCCCCTGGGGTCGCAGGCCCGTGTTGGAGGAGAAGGGGTGTCAGGTGCAGGGCCCGGGGGCCGGGGCGGGGCAGTGGGGCGTCCAAGTGTTTGTGACACTCGGTCATCTTGGGACCCGCCCTGCCCCCAGAGCAGAGGGAGTGTGAGGGAGGAGGAGGGAGAATTCAGGGCACCCCAAGTGGTGAGGAGCAGAGTCCCAGAGCGGGGTGATCAGGGACGGCCCACCTTCCCTCCCCCCACTCTGATCACTGAGAACACACCCAGGCCGTGGAGCGCTGGATGCCTCGCCCACCCCCGGCTTCCCGGGGGGTCCTGAGCATCCCCTTCAGAGCAGAGCTGGGGACAGGGTCAGGGCCCACCTGGGACCCCAGGCGCAGGGCAGGCCGGTGGAGGCTGCAGCCCGACCTGGGCCCCGCCCCAGCACCAGCCCCTACCAACTGCAGGCCAGGATGGAGACCCTCCGCTCGCCCCCAGCAACCCCAGCCTGGCGTCGCCAGCACCGCGTCCCCACCTGGGCCTCGGGGCCTGCGGGACCCCGCTGGGCCACCTGCTCTTTCACGGTCTCCTGGGCCTCGCTTTCCTCTGGCCTCCCGAGCTCAGGCCTGTCCTGTCCTTGAGCCCAGAGCTCGTCCCCTGCCCCCCACCCCGAGCCTGCCCTTCCCTCTGGACAAGCAAGATGTTGGTGGAACAGGCTCCCCCTCTCCACGAGCGGGGAGGGGCGCAGGGACAGCGGGTCCAGCCCTTCCTTTATTGATGGAGAAGCCAGATGGAAAGCCCACCTGCGCCTGCACGCCCTTCCCCGTGACCCCACATCCAGGACCCGGGCCCCTCCCTGCTGCCTGGGAGACCGGCTGAGCCCCTTGGACGTCCCAACCCTGGCGGGAGGGGGAGAGGGCGGAGAAGAGGCAGGAGGGAGGTCCTGCAAGCCTCCTCAGTCTGAAACGGCCGTGCTGTGTTGAAAACTAGAGCACCCCACCGTGGGGGGCACCCCCTGCACCCGGAGCCTCACCTGCCTCCTCCCTCCTGGGAGAACCGCCACCTCGCCAGGGTCTGCTCAGGCCGTGCCCCTGTGGGTCCTGCCAGGACTTGGGCCCTGCCTTCTGCCCCGTTCACAGAGGGGCCCGGAGCCCCCGACACCCGGGGGGCGGGGGGCGAGCGGAGCTGCGCGAGGCGCCCCTGCCCCTCGGCTGGAGGAGGTGACGTGCTGGGGGGCCGGTGGGTGGGCGGACGGGCAGCAGGCGGGCAGCCACCGAGAGGGCGGCGTGGTCAGGGCACCTCGGGGGGCAGCAGAGGCGAGTCTGAGTTCTGAGCCGAGACACTGGCGGACTCGGGCCCGATGAGCCCCAGGCTGTACAGATTAAGGATGGAGTCGGCGATGATGCGGGCCGTGCGCTTCTGGTAGCCGCCCGAGGTCACCATGAGGATGGGCAGCTGGCGGCCACGGACCATCCGGAACACCAGCTCGTCCCGCTTCACGACACCCTGGGGTGGGGGGACGGGGAAGGCGGGCTCAGGCAGGCCCAGACCCTCAGGGCGGCGGAGGTCCTGCTGTGGGTCGAACCCTGCTCCACGCTGCTGCTGCCCAGTCCCTCTGGCCTCAGGAGGAATGCCCACGCCGCCACGTTCCCCGGTCACTGCCGAGTCCCCAGAGCAGAGCCCGCCCCCGCCCCAGGGTCAGGACGCACCTGCGGGCTGATGGCCAGCCCCCCGAGGCGGTCCCCCTCGAGGATGTCCGTGCCTGCGTTGTACACCACCACATCGGGGCGGTGCTCCTGGAGCGCCTTCTCCAGGTTCCTCTCCACCTTCTGAAGGTACTCATCGTCCTCCGTGCCCCAGTCCAGCTCCACCTTCCGCCTGATGGCCTCTGGGGAGGGGGGAGACAGCGATGCCCCAAAGTGCAGACGGGAAACGGGGTTGGGGTGGTTGTCTCCCACCTGAGTCTAGCACTGCTCAGCCGCTCAGCCGCCCAAAACTAAGGTAAAAGAGCGTGAGAGCTGCAAGGGGCCCAAAGGACAGTGGGCGGCGGAGGGGTCACGGATGAAACACTGCCCTGGGGAGTCAGGGCCCCTCGCTGGGTGCCTGAGCTCACTGCCTCCGTGAGCACTCACCCGGAGACACAGATACCCCGTGTGCCCTCAGGTCCGAATCCGGTCCACTCGAGATTCAGTTCAGAAGCAGGTCCCTGGGGCCACAGAGTGGCTGAGTCACCCACAGCAGACCCGCAGGCACTTCCTGCATAAACGTCCCCTCCCCACAAGGTGGGCGGGTCCCCGTCTTCAAAGCTTCATCCAAGAGTCTCTGCCTTTTAATTGATGAGTTTAACCCGCTTGCATTTACTTAACAACTCTCATGTTTGAACTGATTTCTGCCATCTTATCTTGCATTTTCTACTTCTATATTTTTCTGTTTCTTTTTTCTCCTTCCCTGTTTTTGACCAGAGAGCTGCCCAGCGAGGAGAAAATCCTACTTTATTCCCCAGGTGGTCGCCCCAGTGGTGGGATTCACGGTGTGTTTATTGGGGTGGGGGTGGTTACGTGGTCTTCGGTGGGTCAAGCAACCCCTTTAGTCTGTCTCCTTGCCTGTGAAGTGGGGACAGCCTCCCCCTCCCTGGGACGCTGAGGATCAAGAAGTGAAGTGATGTCTGCAGGGCCCGGCACACGGGAGAAGCCCCGCAGACAGAGCCCGGTCCAGCGGGGCGTGCTGGGGTGGGGGCACTCACGCTTGGCGAAGCGGTCCCCGGGGTAGATGTGGCGGTTGTACACGTCCATGATGTACACGCGCTTGTCGCCCATGAAGTCACGCTCGTGCCCGTTGCCCTGGGGGGGCACACAGAAGCCGCTCATGGCAGGCCAGTGCCTGGGGCCAGGCCAGACCCCCCAGCACTCCCCAGGGAACACCCCTGTGCCTGGGCAGGGTGGGGTGGGGGCCCAGCCTGGGGCTCAGTGGTGCTCCTGGGGGCGGGGAACCCCACCACGTGGGGCCATGTGTCAGAGGCCGCCTGGGGAGGGGGGGCCCAGCCTGGGGCTCAGCGGTGCTCCTGGGGGCGGGGAACCCCACCATATGGGGCCATGTGTCAGAGGCCGCCTGGGAAGGGGGGCCCAGCCCTGCCGGGCACTCACCTGATGGGCGTCGAGGTCCACGATGGTGGCTTTGGAGATGCCCTCCACTCGGTCAAACAGGAACTGGCCAGGGCAGGAGAGGGGAGAGGCGATGACCCCCCAGGGCCAGAGGGCGCAGCCCCCCAGGGGCCCCGGGAGGTGATGGGTGCGCTGGGAGCACCTCCGTGCTTCTGGGAGACCCCAGGCCGCCAGGTCCATGTGGCTCAGAGGAGCCTGTGTGTCTCTGCGCGGGGACCCCCTCCCGGCTGCACCCGGAGCTCCGTCTTGCCATCTCTGCCTTCTTACAGGGCCTGGCCCTAAACCTGCCTCCTCAGGGAAGCCCTTCCTTCCCCTGCCCTCCCCTCCCACCAGGTCTCCTGGCATCTCCCTCTCCAAACGGCCAGGGTCTGCTGCCCCTCCTCCCCATCCCTTCCCAAGCTGTGTGCGGACAGGAGCCGCAGGGACCACGCGGACTCCCAGCCTGAGCCCAGACGCGGGTGCTGGTGGAGCGTTGGCTTCTGACAGCTGCAGAGGCCACGGCCAGCGCTGCCCCTTCGGGCTGTGCCCTCACCCTCCCCGGCCCCGTTCCCTGAGGGTGAAGGGGTGAGGCCCACAGACAGGGTTGGGCCCTCAGCAAATGCCCGCCGCTGTCGCCACCATCAAGATCATGATTCCTGCCTCCTCCCCACTCTCCTGGAGCAAAGCCCCGTCTCCTATCAATAATCTAGCGGCGTCCCCGGCCCCTGGAGAAGGCTGTCACCTCTGGACCGTCACAGGCAACACAGAAGAGCAGGTGTCACGTCTACGTTTGAGTCTCAGCCCAGCGGAGGGACCCAGGTGAGCTCTCTCCCATTCCGGACCTCGACTCCCTCCGCGACAACGCGGGGTGAGAACACCAGACTGGGGGGGATTCCAGGGAGGCTCTTGGAGGCCATCGCCCCCCACCCTGCCTGCCATGTGCACTTGGACGCACCTTGATGGCAAGTGTGATGTCCGCGTAGGCGCAGAAGCCCCCGCCCCGGTCGCTGGAGCAGTGGTGGAAGCCGCCGCCTGCGAGGACAGTCGTGGAGTGGGCAGGGCCAGGCAAGGGCACGCCCCGGGGGCACCCGGGGGCACCCTCCATCCTCTCAGGGACGGCTCTGGGCCTCCAGGCTGGCCAGGCAAACGGACGCTCCCGGGGCAGGTCACCGCCCCTGGGTCCCTGGGCCCCTGGGTTGGGGGGCAGCTCTGCCGTCCGGGCACCCGAGCTGCCGCCCCCAGGCCCCAGGCCCAGCCCCGGGGCACTCACCTACGTTGATGGCCCAGCCGCGGTCCACCGCCAGCTTCCCCGCCTCGGAGAACAAGCACAGTGTGAGGCAGGCAGGCACCCAATCCCTTCACCCGCTCATTCGCTGACTCACGGCCCCGTGAACACCGTTTGCAGCCAGCTCCCAGGTGGGGATGCGCTGTGAGGTGGGGTACAGGGGGCACCACCCCCCCACCCGGCAAACCCCCGACTGGCTGGCTGATGAGGCGTGCAGTGCAGTGTGTGCATGCTCAGTTGCGCCCGACTCTGTGACCCTGTGGACTGTAGCCCACCAGGCTCCTCTGTCCACAGGACTTCCCAGGCACGAATACTGGAGTGGGTTGCCATTCCCTCCTCCAGGGGATCTTCCCGACCCCAGGGATCGAACCCTCATCTCCTGTGGCTCCTGCATTGACAGGCGGATTCTTTACACTGAGCCACCTGCGAACTGTAAACTCCTGTGTAACTGTGGGGGGGAGCTGGAGGGAACCGAAGCTCCGCTCTCAGGCTTGTGCCTGAGCTGGCAAGGATTCTCACGTGGCTTTCCATGGGAAACAGACAAAATTTTGCTCATGGAAATACTGTTGCTTGGGAATTCCCTTGTGGTCTAGTGGCTAAGACTCTGTGCTCCTGATACAGGGGGGCTGGGTTTGATCCCTGGTTAGGGAACTAGATCCCACATGCCACAACTAAGACTCTATGCAGTCAAATAAATAAAAATAAATGTTTAAAAAAAAAATACTGTTGCTTTAGTCCTGAAATCTTGTAGGAACTCATCATTCTGGGGTGAGCAGGAATATTCTAATAAACTTTAAAAGTGCACAAATTTGCAAAGCTAAGAAGAAAACTCTAAGGGGTCAGCCAGTGTTGATCCAGGTCTGGGTTAGATCACTGTACATTTCAATCATTTCCACTTCTTTTCCTCACTGTCTGTGGCTAATTTTCATTGGAAGAACTGATGCTGAAGCTGAAACTCTGATACTTTGGCCAACTGATTCGAAGAGCTGACTCACTGGAAAAGCCCCTGATGCTGGGAAAGATTGAGGGCGGGAGAAGGGGACGACAGAGGATGCGATGGTTGGATGGCATTGCTGACTCAATGGACGTGAGTTTGAGTAAACTCCGGGAGTTGGTGATGGACAGGGAGGCCTGGCGTGCTGCAGTCCACGGGGTCGCAGAGAGTCGGACACGACTGAGCGACTGAACTGAGCTGACACACACGATGTGAAGCCCGGTTTTGCCTGGAGCGTTGGTGACGGCCACGCCCCGATGGGGGAGCGCCATCCACTGCTGAGGTCACAGGGGTTTGTTTCATCTGAAACGTGAGAAGCTCAGAGCCACAGTTTTAGGACACACTCTGGGTGGGGGGTGCGGCTGGTCAAGGACAGCTCTTACACACCAGCAAACACGGTAACGCTAACGGGGGTCTTGGGGGAGGAGCAGTGATTTCTATGGGAGAAGCTTGGGAAGAAAGAGTTCCTGCTGCTGCCTTGAAGAACATTTACGATTTTGCTCAACTACTCAGCGGGCGAGGCATTCTGGAGGGAGGACCCCAGGTGGGCAAAGGCCCAGGGAGGCAAGGAGCCGGGGCTGGGGGCTCCCGCCCCACCTACCATTATGGTTCCTCCTGTCTGGGTCCGCAGGGGCTTGAGCACCTTCCTCTGCACCAGGAAGTTGGGCAGGAAGATGACCGGCGGGATCTCTGTGATGGTGGCAACGGCAAAGGACCACTGCGGGGAGAGACGCAGGCTGTTGGGCCTCCCTCTGCCCAGCGGGCCCATGGGCAGAGATTCCCTCTGGACCAGCTTCGGGTGCCTGGGGGGCCGTGGGCAGGTGCGGCTCCTCAGGTGAGAAATGCCCGCCCCCCCCCCCCCCACCCCGGCACACACACCACGGCTGAACTTCAGGCTCAGCACAGAGATGCTCACGCAGGGTTCTCAAAGTGAAGTCAGCGCAAGGGCCTCCTGGTCCAAAGCCCTCGGCTGCCCTCTTGTGTCCAGAAGGAGAACTGCAGGGGATGACCGGTCACCACCGAGCCTAGCCAGAACCCACCTGGCCCGCACCCGGGGCAGCAAGGCCCCGCGGGGGCAGGGAGAGAGGGTAAGGAAGGAGGATGCTTCTTCACAAGGTCACAGCGAGTCATCGACAGAGTCGGGACTGGACGACTCCCCCAGCGCAGCAGGCCCCTTAACCCGCCAGGAGTCAGCCGTCCCTTCAAATGGGGCCGCATGCTCTCGTCCGTCCCCTGCTGCCGAGGCAGGAGGGCCTGGGGCACCCAGGTCAGGATACAGCCTCCCTACGACCTCCCGGGCCCTGGGCAAGTGTCCATGCACCCCGGCCCTGGACCTCTCCTGCCTGGCTGGGAACACCCGCCATCCAGACCCTGCTCTCCACCAACGCTAGGCAGAGCCCTGCAGGGCCCTGGCGCCTGGCGGATATTTCCCAAGAGCCTGGGGAGACACCAGGCCGAGACGGAGCTGGCCTGTCCTCACGGACACACAGCAGCCTGGGGGGAGGTGCTGACCTGCAATGTGACAGCTCTGCTGGGGGAGGGAGAACAGGGTCTGGTTGGGCAGCTGCAAGACGTGTGTGTGTGTGTGTGTGTGTGTGTGTGTGTGTATGTGTGTGTGTGTGTACGCGCGTGCGTGTGTGTGCAAGCGCATATGCACGTGTGTTCACGTGCATGCACATGTGAGTGAGCGGGGGCATATGTGTGCACGTGTGTGGGGGAGGCAGACCCAGAAATGGGAAGGCAGGGGCTCCACCTGTCTGTCACACCAACCCCAGTCCAGCAGCAACCCAGCATGTGGGAAGCGGGGAAGCGTTCCCTGGAAGGGAGCGACCAGCCCCCAAAGGAAAACATTGACCGCTGCCTCCCTCCCACTCCCAGCAAGCCAGCAGGGGACAGAAGGAAAGACGGTGAAGCCGCCGCCCCCGAAGGGAAATTAAGAAAGCAATTTCATTTACAATGACATCAAAAAGAATAAATTAACCAAACAGGTATAAGACTTGTACAGTGGAAACTACAAAATGCTGCTGAAAGAACTTAAAGATCCGAATAAGGGGAAAGACATCTGTGTCCGTGGGCTGGGAGACCTAACCTTGGGAAGATGGCGGTTCTCTCCTAATTCATCTACAGAGTCATAATCACTACCCAAATCCCAATTCTGCTTTTTGGTTTGTTGGTTTGTTTTGCAGAAGTGGAGACGCTCTCCTGTAACCCTGGGGGTCCCATTTCCTGGGGACTCCCGGAGGTGATCTGTGCACGGGGGTCTGTGTCTCTGCCCTCACAGACTCAGGGCACTGTGGTGGCGGCAATGAGGCCCAAGTTGCGCCCAGACTCCCTGGGGCTCCGGCCACAGTTTCCAGGACATCCTTGGCTTCCAGACCCCACACCTAATCTGAGCACAAGAAAGTCCTATTGTTCCAACTTCACAACAAACCCCGGGTCCTGCCATGTCGCTTCCAGCCTTGTCCGAGTGTCCAGGCTCCCTCACCAGGATCACGGCAACCACCCGCTTCCTCTTGGGCTCCTGATTTCGTCCTGATAGCCGGGTCTCATCTATTCCCATCACAGCTGCCAAGAAAGCTTTGGAAACCTAGGTCAGCTCATGCCCCCCTGCTTGAAAGGCTCCTGGGCTCCCACCTCCCTCAGAGCAAAGTCGCAGTGACCACAGGCCCTCAGTCCTGACCCTCATCACCTTCTGACCCCACCTCCTACCATCTCCCTTCCATTCCCTCCAATCCAGCGGTGTCACTGCTGCTGGGACACTCCTGCCTCAGGGCCTTTGCCCCTGCTCCTCCTGCTCGCTCAGAATGCCCTCCCCCAGATGCCAGCCCAGCCCCCTCTCCCACTCTCCCCTTTGGGAGGCTGAGCCCCCTCCCCCTCCAGGCCGGAGTCTCTACAACAGTCTTCCTCTGAAATGCCACAAGTATCACCTACTCACCACTCTTTGGTCTCAGCTCACACCTCACCTCCTCTGTGAGGCCCTCCTTGATTACTCAGACTCCATAAGCATACCTCTGTAGAGTGACCCTCCTTTTCCCTCTGTCACACTTGGTGCTCTGAAATGCTTTTGTACTGTTACTTCTTTATTTTCAGTCTTCTACCAGGAAATGCAAGTCCATGGCAGAAGGAAAACTTGCTTATTCTTTTTTTTTTTTTGGCACCCAGTACACAGTCAGAATTCCACATAGATGTGTTACATGACTGAATACTTCTTCACCTTAGTAGGTCATATGGACATCATCAAGTTTCTCCTCTTGCTCTGGCCACTAGGGAGCTCCAGATATGTAGCTCGGCTGTGGCCTCTAAGTTATGTTGGCACATCTGAACTCTCCTCCTGCCCTTGACGTCAGTTTTCTACTTGAGACTCTACCTGTGAATACTTGTTCATATTATCAAATAGCACATAGAAACCTGCCTTCGGGATGCTGGGGGGCCCAAGGCCAGGTATCAGTCAGCTGCACATGGTTCCCTGAAACGACCTCCAAACAGAAGCCCTGGAGCCCAGCCTCTGCCCGGCTTTCTCCAGGCGCTGGCTCCAGCCCAGCCCCTCTATGTCCTGGCCTCTCCCTGGCCCTACCCTCACCCTCTGGACTCTGGCCGGCATGTCCTCCTGGCCCCACCCCTGGGCTGTGGACTGTGACCACGCACGTCCCGGCCCCGGGAAACCAGGGCAGCCAAGCGCTGGGCTTCCTGCCAGAGCCTCGCACCGCTCGCTCTCCCAGGAGCCAGGTTTCACCATCTTCCTGGTAATCTTTCAGGAGCGCACGCTGCCACGGCTCCATCTAGAATTCTCACAGCTCGGGCTGGTGTGCAGGCGTAACCAGGAGCCCAGTGGCCTGTCTGGGGTCCCCGGGGGGCCTGCGGGACCTCCTGGGTGACCGTGAGCAGGTGTGGCCTCTTGCAGGCTTGTCCACCTGGGGGGGGGGCGGGGCCTGGTGACCTCAGGTGTCCACCCTGGCTCCAAGATGAGTGCTGCTGGGAGCCCATCGGTACGTGTCAGGGTCCCACGCTCCCGGGGGCAGAGAACCTGGGGCATCCTCGCCCCACCGTGTTCTGACGCCGCCCCCAGCCCCGCCTGCATTCCGCCCCGACAAAGGGGCCCAACAACGCCTCCGCCCTCAGAAGCACCGTGTGGCTCCTCTAGAAAGAGGTCGGCACAGGCAGCCTGCAGGCCGGACTCACACACCTTCCCATGAGTCGCTACATTAAGAAATCAGGAGCCGTCCCCCACTGATCTGGATTTCTCTTTGAAAGCCAGGCTCACGGAGGAGCTGGGTGGCAGCCACCGCCTGGGCGGGGCCAGCGCTCGGGTTCGCCCCATACCACCCACCACCCGCCTGACCACTGGTGCACGTTCCCAGCTGGGCCCTGGGGCGCAAAAACTAGCTTCCAGCGCAACAGTTTCCAACAAGTCTCTAGCAGGAGAAGCCCTCGAAACAGAATCTTCAACTTCAGCCCAATACAGGCCAAGGTGGAACAGATGTGGCTGGAGGAGGACAAGGAGCTGGGGTCCCCCACCCATCACCCCAGCAGGGGTCCTGGAGGCCTGTCCACAGAGCCCAGATGGCGAGTCACTGAGGCAGAAGCCCCAAACCCCGGCGCAGGTTCGACCCCCATCAAGGGGCCATCCGTGCTCTCATACTCCCAGGGGTGGGGGCTCACGACCCCCAGGAGCAGCCACGCGCATCCCTGGTGCCCGCCCTCCTAGGGCCCCTGGCTCCCGATGGGGACCGCAGACTCACGCCCCCCCCCCCCTGCACAGGGGCAGGAGCGGAGCCCCTCGAGACTGCGGCCCCTCCCCCGGCTGGCAGCCCCCAGGCCCCGTACCTTCAGCTCGTTGAGATAGCGCCTCGTGTGCACCACCAGCAGGTCCTCGTCCGAGGCCTCCCGTGCCTCCACCAGCATGCTGTCTGACAGCAGCTTCTCCTCTGAAACCACAAAGCGAGCACCCTGTACCCCTGCCGGCCTCCACCCAGCCCCCTCCCGCGGGCTCAGACAGGGCCCCAGGAGAAGGCGGCCCCTGCTGGCTCGTGGGTGGTCTCGGAACGGGCCACCCCTCAGGCCGGTGTGGAGAGCCGCCAGGCCCTCGGGCCAGGGCATGGGACGCTGGGCCCGGCGGTCCTGCTGTGCCCCAGGCCACTGAGAGCCAGGGAGCGAGCTCAGGCGTGGCTGGGCAACGTGCAGGGGCAGGAGGCACGGGGGTCATCAATGCTGCGTCTCAAGGTGAGAAAACTCTCCTGACAGATCTCCTCCACCTTGGGGTGACGCCACGGGGGTGTCGTGTGTGGGGGCCTCTCTTTTAACACTTGCCTGATCCTTGCTCCTCCCCCGTTTTCTAACCCCCTCACAAGCAGTGATCACTTTCACCGTCCGTCACAACAGTAAGCGGCCTGAGCTGGAATACACTGCTACTTTCAATGCATTTATTTTTTTTACCGTGACCTTCTATTTACGGCAAGTGAAACTGGCTTTTTCCATTGAGATGACATAATGTTCCCTTTTAAAACAGGCTTATTTAAGTTTTTTAAAATGAAGGCTAGATCGATAAAAACCTCTGACGTAAATAATGGAACAGGTGGTATGAGTTGCTGGCAAGGTCCCAAGAGTGGTTTGCCAACGACTGGTGTTTGAGAAACATCACGCTGTGTCGTCATCCCGCACACACACCACACAAAATTCCCTCCTTTCTGCAACAGAAGAAATGAGACAGAGGGGAGGAAGTGCTCTGTCTAGGGAACGGTGAGAACGGATCCGTGATGCCCTGGTCCTAGGGAAACTGAAGGACAGGTCAGAATCTACGGGACCTGTGCTAATGTGTCACTCTCAGAAACCGACCCTGCTAGAGACCAGCTTGCTATTGTTCAGTCACTAAGTCATGTCCGACTCCATGACCCCACGGACTACGGCCCACCAGGCTCCTCTGTCCACGGGACTTCCCAGGCAAGAATACTGGAGTGGGTTGCTATTTCCCCCTCCAGGGGATCTTCCCAGATCAGGGATCGAACCCGTGTCTCCAGCACTGGCAGGCAGATTCTTTACCACGGAGCCACCTGGGAAGACCCTAGACACCACATGGTTCTGTACATTTCCCACAAAGAGCTACATGGAGAGCAAGTATCCCCCCGCCGGGAACATTTCATGGCTCCCTATTGCCATCCCCCAAAGGACCAGCCCTGTTCCTGGCAGCACCCAAGGCCCTTCACCATGTGGCCCTGCCTCCTCTCTACCCACACCCTCATCAGAGACAGAAGTGAAGTCGGGAAGATGGTCAGCTCAGAGTGGTAGGGACAAGGCACCCTTCAGTTGCAACGCAGGGTGATGCACGAGCTCAGGGAGGGGCGATCTGCGGAGAGCCTCAGGCCCGCTGGAAGCAGAGAGGGAAGGACCTCATTCAGGGAGGCGAGGGAACTCCCTGGAGGTCCACTGGTTACAGCTGCGACCTTCCACCCCCAGGAGAGAACAGTCAGGGGGAGGCCAGCTGGCTCCGCCCCCCCCACCAGAGCTCTTCCCAGGGCTGCACACTTGTCCTCTTTTCTACATAATCTTTTTCTTTGAATAAGCACTCTGGTCGCTATTGCAGGTGGATAATCAATATCGCCTGCCAAATACAGAAGGTAACCAAAACTAAAAACAAACAAAAACAAAAACTGCAAAGGCAGCAGTGTCAGTAATCTCCAATGTGACTCCTGTCTGCAAGGTGCAGGGCCGGAGGCTCGCTCTAGATTTGTTAAAGAGGGAGATGGGCTTAGGTGTTAAAGGTGGGCTAGCCCCAGAATGAAACATCCCCCAGGGCGTAATCAAAGACATTGTGTGATGCAGAGATATTCAATGCTTTATCCTATTCCAGGTAACACTTCACGTAACCCTTCCTACTTCCCTCAGTTAAAGAACCCCCAATATAGGAAACTGGAATATCTTTTTTTTTTCACCAGTCTACTGTGATGGTTGAATTTTCATCCCTGGATTAGAAACCACGGTTGAAACAGTGCACTCCCCACAGCATCACCCTACTCAGGGCATGAGCCATAAATGGGATGAGGCCAGAGCTCTGAGGTTCAGACCTTTCTGGGCCCAGTTTCCTAGATTTTTCATCAGTGGGTTGGAGTAAAGGTGGTCCAGCTCCAGGATTCTTGGACTTTGTGGGGTATGGACAGTGCATGCCTCCAAACGTCAGCTTCCCTGGCTCCATGGCAACCAGCTTCCCTGCTACTGGGTCTCCAGGGGCAGAGACAGAGCTTAGGTCCCCAGGGAATGGGAGCCAGTGAAGGGGTGCTATGGGGTCAGGTGGAGCTCAGAGGTCTGTGTTGGAAAGATCCTCGTGACAGCTCGGGTGGAAGGCAGTCTGAGGGTTGGGACTGGAGTGGGGAGGGTCTGAAGCTTGCGCGAGGGAAAGGCAGCAGGGGGGCTGCAGGGGGCAGATGCAGGTCCCGGTGGGGCCTTCCATACCTTTCAGGAAGCTGATCACTTTGCCCCATTTTCCTGCGTCAAAGGGGTGCAGCTTCTCCAGGCCCAGGAAGGTTATGTTGTAACGCGGCGAGTACACGATGGGCCAGCGTGAGTCCGGCACATGCTGGTACAGCTGCGTTGGGTGTGGCCTTCGTGGGCACGGGGACAGACACGCACAGACAGGAACAGCCTCAGTGTGGGAGCAGCTGCACCCTGGCGCCAGCAGGCTCGGACCGAGCACACAGCCCTGACCCAGCATCACTAGCTCCCTCGGCGGCAGAAAAAGGGCCACAGCAACAACACTCAAATAGTGGCTCCTTACTGAGCTCCCTGAACCATTCGGCCCAATCCTGGCAGCAGCCCCGGGTGGGTGTAGGCACCACCATCCCACCAGTGGTTCAGAGAGGGGACCAGGGGCACCCCAAGGTCACCCGGGTCTGTGGAGCAGCCGATGTGGACCAGGTGTGTCTGGCTGTAAGCCTCAGCACCTCACCTCCACAGGACAACAATTACAACCAACAGCCGTGTGGCCTTAGGCCTGGCTTTCCTCGGCTGCAAAACGTGCCGCTGTCTGTCGGGAGGACTGAGATAACGCACTCGACAACTGAGCACAGAAAGCGCCCTATCCCTGACAAGCGAGGGGGACAGTTCCCAGAAGCAGCAGCTCGGGGCTCACGCAGGCTGCGGCCCAACCCGGGGCTACGGATGGGGTCACCTCGGCCAACCCGCAGCCAGGGATGGGGTCACCTCGGGCCCTCCGCGCCAGCTGACCCCCATCACACCTCCGCAGCCGCCGCACCGGGCACAGAGAGCCGGCCTGCCACCGCGGGGACCTCCGCTCTGCTGGGGGGCCCCGAGGACAGACGCCAAGCCGCGCACGTCGCGGGCCAGCGCCCCGCGCGCCGCAGATGAGTGGCGCAGGGCTGGCCGCGGCGCGCGGGGCGCTGACCCGGGCCAAGCGGCCCGAGCGCCCGCCGTACCTGGGCCCGCACCTGGCGGGCTCGCCCGGCAGCCCGCGCACCGGTGCGTCCGCCCGCGGGGACCCTGGGAACCCCCGCGGCCTGGCCGGCGCCCCGCCCGCGCCCCCGCCCCCGCCGCACTCACATCCCGGGGCCGGGCCCTCCCTGCGCCGCCGCCGCTCCGCGACCGGGCGGGGCGGAGCGCGGCCCCGCCCAGGACACGCCCCCGCCTCGGCCGCCTCCGCTGGGGGCGGAGCTCGGAAGGCTCGGCCCCGCCCCGCCCCCACTGGGGCCTGCGTCACAGAGGGTCGGAGTCCCGCGCCGAGCTCTCCGGCGGCGCGGACGGAGGCCACGCCCCCAACGCCCTTCAAGCTCCACGTCCCGCCTTCCGCAGGCAAACATCCAGTGAGATCTCTCCCTGATCGGAAGCCGCGCCCCTTAGGGGGAGGGCGCTCGGCGCAGAACTGGAACCGGCAGCAATCGCCCCGCCTTGGGGGCGGGGTCACGTTAGGCCCCGCCCCCGGCCTCCCGGCCTGTCTTCGCGGTCCCAAGGCCGGGAGATCTGGGAGCTAGGGACGCCCGGCTTCCGAGCGGACTCGGAGGCGGAGTGGCTGTGTGACCCCAACCCCAGCGGGGCGAGCGTCTGCGCTCTAGGGTCTGTGTTTCCACTAGCGAGGTGAGGTCGGGGCCGGGTGTTCTGGCCTTGACATTTCCGACCCAATGCGATGCATGACCTCTCTGCCTCGAGGTCCCCCACGCCCACTGCCCAGCCTCGTCCGACAGCTCTGACTTAAGACAAGCGCTCCGCACACAGCCCTTCATCCTCTCTGCGTCTCCGTGTCCTTATCAGTAGAACCAGACTGGTGATCCACTCTTCAGGGTACAGCTGTTTATCTGCACATCCACACCTCCTCCACCTCGGGAAGCCAGAACTAGCTGGGCGACAGCTGAGTGTCTTGGGGCTGCGCCCTGGGAGGAGGCCCCAACAATAGAGCCCCAGAGGATAGAGACAATGGGCTTCTCTGTCGGCCCAGTTGCCCCACCCAGCACACAGAAGCAGCTGACCCCAGGGCTGCCAGGCACAGGGCGGCTGGGATTCCTGCTGGCCTTGTGAAAGCGTAGGTGTGACGGGCCTGTAGGTTGGGGGTCCCCATGAAGGGGAAGGGCACAGACGTTTGAAAGGTATCCTCGTTCCTGTCACCTGATTGCATGATAGCACTGAACTCTCAGAGCTCCCCTAGTGGCTCAGATGGTAAACAGACTGCCTCTAACTCAGGAGACTTGGGTTTGATCCCTGGGTCGGGAAGCTTCCCTGGAGAAGGGAAAGGCTACCCACTCCAGTATTCTTGCCTGGAGAATCCCATGGACAGAGGAGTCTGACAGGCTACAGTCCAAGGGGTGGCAAAGAGTCGGACACGACTGAGCGACTAGCCCTTTTCACTTTCACTGGACTCTCACGACCTAATACTACCAGGGGGCTCCATCATCATCCCAAGTTTATCATGAGGTCGCTGAGGTTCAGATCTGGATTAAGTCCAGACTCAGTCACCAGCCTCCCGGCGCTGTGGCCTTGGGCAACTGGTCCCTCATTTCTTTGTCTCAAGATGAGTGATGCTTGCCCTTCCACCCTATGGAGAGATGGAGAGAATCCAAAGAGATAAGCGTGCTGAATATTATTAAAATATCACGGAGCATATGTTAGGCTCAATTCTAAAAGCTTTGTGCTCATTTGATTCTAGAGGCAAACCTAGGATTTGATCCATACAGCAAACCTAGGAGTCGAACTATGTTTATCCCTGTTTAACAGATGAGGAAACTGGGGGCACAGAATAAAGTACTTTGCCCAAAGACTGGGGATGAGGACAGATAACCTATAGCCACAAAGGGAAACAGTTAATATTTAATAATAACAAGGGGAAAAGTGCACACCGTGGTCCTGTGTCTTTGAGAGAGATGAGTTTCATCTCAGGGAGCTTGCTCTGTGGTTTGGAAAGTCATGTGGCAGAGCCTCTTGGTGAGAGAACAAAGGTCTGGGGCAGACCAGATTGGGACCTGAGGCCAAAAGAGCAGGCAAGAGGGTTTTCAGGTTGTGTCCTGTGTGGCTGATGAGCAAGGGGAGCCCTGGGGCTCAGGGACACTGTCGAACGTCCACGCTAGCCTGGACCACCTTCCCACACTACCACTTGCTGGAGAAATAAACTAAGTTATTTGTGCTGAGTGTTTGGGGGTCTCTTTTTACAGAATCCTAGTCTGTCCACCAAGACACCCTCGCAGGCAAGACCTAAGAGGTTTTGTCAGGTTGGCAGGGCCTTTGGAGAGCAGTGGGGATGTTTGGACACCCTGGGTGGAAGGAAACCATCGCTCCCGTCTCTGGACTCCTAGCAGCAGTTGGCTCCACCAGGGAGGACGGGCCCTGAGGGAAGTCACTCCACAGCCACAGCATCTCATTAGCCCACAGCTGGCTGGCCTGTCACTCGAGGGTCCCAGGGGGCTAGCAACAAACAGCACACATGCTCTTGGGGTGTTCTGCAGCTGCACGCATGGAGGGACACACACTCCACAGCCATAGGCGCACCCTTGCCACATCACACCCAGACACACACAAGCACCCAGGTGGGTGCAGGTGCGAAGCGGATACAAACACACTCACAGCGTGGTCCGCCGCGCCCCGCCCGCGGTCCACTAACCCTGGCCAATTCTTTGGTTCTCCCAGGACCGGTTTTGTGGATTGTCCCAGGAGGAAGGTGGCAAGCCCTACGGAGTGCCCCCGGGGACTCCTGACACTCCCTGGAATGGAGCGTCTTCTTCACCCTGGTGCCTCTGCCCCAGAAGGGGTCATTGCTGGAATACAGATCTTGAAAGAAGAGAGGCGGGAGGGAGAGAGGAGACACAGACATGAACGTGTCACGTGTTACTTCTAACATGCGGGAAACACAGATCTGTAAGCTCATAAACACCTATGGGAGTGTATTCACAGGTTCCCGGACTCCAGACCTGCTCCGGGGGACTATTAAGGGCTAGGTCCAGGGGCCACCAGCCTTCGGAGACCCCTTCAGCTCTCACTTAGAAAGTGGGCTTCGGTCCAGCTGGTTCACACCAGCAGAGCATCTGCTCAAAGCCCTCCCCATCTGCGCTCCTACAGTTTCAGAGGAGTGGCCCCTGCTCCTGCCATCTCACCTGGAGCCCCCCTCCAAGCTCACCTGCCCCATAGGAGCTGGCTTCACACCAGGAGAGCCGGCCAAGACCAGTATGGGGCTGCCTCTAGAGAGAGCTTCAGGCGCTCAGTGAAGTTACAGTTTCTGGCCTTTAAAGCCAGCAGCACTCCCAGCCCATCTCCCCCAGCCCATTTCCCCCAGCCCACCTCCCCCAGCTCTTTCCCTAAGGATGCGAAACAGGCCCAGAGAGGGAGGGCGTGGATTCTACGAGGGTTCTCATGGGCAACAGCAGTTCATCTCTCTCTCACACACACACACACACGCACAGAACCATCACACATTTGTCTGGAGTGCAGGAGATTTTTCAAGGTTTTCTTTTTCAATACGGAAAAACATGAAGAAAATGAAAAATGGCTTGGAATGCCACTGCAAAGATAATCCCAGTGGCATTTAAAAAATAAAGTTAATGTATGCACACATTTAGAAAATGTAAACAGTTCCCAAAAGATGATAAAAGAAGAACTAAAAGCTTCTCTACCGCAGTCCTTCTCCCGGGAGATGATTCCCTTTTTTGCATTTCCTTCCTGAGTACTTTGGTAAATCAGCATTTTTACTGATTAAAAGAGAACTGCTCTCTGCCCACTGTTCTGTACTTTGCGAGTGTTGCACCTGAAGGGCGTCTCTGAAGATCTCTCCAGACCAACACGTCCTCGGTCTCCACCTCTTTTTGAATGGCTGTGTTTTATTTCCATGGTAAGATTGCATTCTCTGTGCACGAGTGTTCGTTTCCTGTTTCTTTGCTGTTGCAAGCCCAGGCCGCATCTCCTTGGTGTACCTGCACGTGCGGTATTTCCATGGGGTCAGTTGGAAGTGGAAGCCCTCGGATGAAGAGCATGTACGCTTCAAGTCTGGCAGCGGTTGCCAAAATGCTCTTCAGAAAGGTGCCAGCAATTTACACTTTTATTGATGGTATAAGAGGGAGTCTGTCTCCTTACACTCTTACTAATTTTGCCGTTCTGAGGAGTGAGAAGTCATATGTCAGTGTTTTCTTAACAGCTTTATTGAGATGTAATTCACCTGCTAAACAATTCACCCATTTAAAGTGCACAATTTAATCATCTCAATATATTGAGTGTCATGCCACCATCCACATAATCAGTTTTAGAACATTTCATCACCACTCTCCCGCAAAAAAAAAAAAATCTGTAATCACTAACAGACACTGCTGCATTTCCTACTGCCCCCTAGCCCCAGGCAACCATTAATCCACTCTCTGCATCTATTGATTGGCCTATTCTGGACATTTTATAAAATCAAATGATGTAATATATAGACTTCCGTGTCTGATATTTCACTGAGTGTGATGTTTTCAAGGTTCACCCACGTCGTAGCAGGCCTCAGGACTTCAGTCCTTTAGGGACAGAATAACATTCCACGGTAGGAACAGAGCACGTTCTGTTTCTCCATTTATCAGATGATGGACACTTGGCTTGTTCCCATCCTTTGGGTTTGGGGAATACTGTTGCTATGCACATGAGGGCTCGAGTTTTCTGTGCACCTATGATTTCCTGTCGCATGAACTTGGCAAACTCCGGGAGCTGGTGAAGGACAGGGAGGCCTGATGTGCTGCAGTCCATGATGAGGTTGCACAGAGTCGGACACGGCTGAGCGACTAACGCTTTCACACAGTAAGACACCCGGCTGGTGCCACAGACTTGCTTGCTGTCAGAGCCCCCAGTGTCACCGGTGGCAGAGTTGCAATTGGGGTCAGAACCTTCCTGTTGATTTGAGTTCTATGTTAATCATGGATAGGTGGTCCATTGTCTGGCACATGTATTCCAAACAGATTTTTCTCGCTTGTCATTCATTTTTTTACTTCATTTACCATATTTGGTGACATTCAGGAATCAAATGTTTTTAACGCGTTACAGGCATTTTCCCCTTTAGGCTTATAACCAGCTTCGGCGGGGCTTCCCCACCATGATTATAAACTTATTCATAACTTCTTCAGGAACCTTCATGACTTTTCCTTCCCCTTCTTCCTCTATTGTCACTTCTATTTAAGACTCTGATCCGTGTGGGATTTACTCTGGTGCCAGGGGTAAACATCCAGCGGTCTTTCCAAATGCTGAAGTAATTATCTCAGCATCTCTAGGTGAAGAACCCTTCCTGTTGCTACCAGTGTGAAATGCCACTTTACCATAAATTACACGTTCCTGTGTGCCAAGCCCACTTCGGCACCCGCCAGCCCAAGGGTTCTCAATCCTGGCTGTGCAAGAGTCCCCTGGAGGCATTTAAGAAAATACAAAATTAAACACCGGTAAATTTGAAGGTTTTAGAAAGGAAGAAAACTCCAGTATCCAAGTGCCACCCTGATGGATCACAATCTCTGGAAATAGGGCCCAAGTATTGTCTTTTGCATGTTTGCTTTTTAGAAGCATTTTAGGGGAGTCTAACGTGAAGCCACTGACCTGTCGCGCTATTTCTTTCCCACCAGACTGTGTCTTCTTAGGACCGACCCCTGTCCCTGCTCTTCTTTTTTCAGGCTAATCATAGCTGTTATTCGCAGATGTATTTTTCCAGGTGAACTTTACTATCATTCTGTTGATTTAGGGAAGCGGGAAGCCTGTTACTCTAATTTGAGCCACACTGATCTAATCTTCATGACCCAGATAACCACAATGGTGTGATCACTCACCTAGAGCCAGATATCCTTGAATGTGAAGTCAAGTGGGCCTCAGGAAGCATCACTATGAACAAAGCTAGTGGAGGTGATGGAATTCCAGTTGAGCTATTCCAAATCCTAAAAGATGATGCTGTGAAAGTGCTGCACTCAATATGCCAGCAAATCTGGAAAACTCAGCAGTAGCCATGGGACTGGAAAAGGTCAGTTTTCCTTCCAATCCCAAAGAAAGGCAATGCCAAAGAATGCTCAAACTACCGCACAATTGCACTCATCTCACACGCTAGTAAAGTAATGCTCAAAATTCTCCAAGCCAGGCTTCAACAGTACGTGAACCGTGAACTTCTATATGTTCAAGCTGGATTTAAAAAAGGCAGAGGAACCAGAGATCAAATTGCCAATATCCATTGGATCAACAAAAAAGCAAGAGAGTTCCAGAAAAACATCTACTTCTGCTTTATTGACTATGCCGAAGCCTTTGACTGTGTGGATCACAACAAACCGTGGAAAATTCTGAAAGAGATGGGAATACCAGACCACCTGACCTGCCTCCTGAGAAATCTGTATGCAGGTCAAGAAGCATCTGCATACAGTTAGAACTGGATATGGAATGACAGACTGGTTCTAAATTGGGAAAGGAGTACATCAAGGCTGTATATTGTCACCCTGCTTATTTAACTTCTATGCAGAGTAAATCATGAGAAATGCCGGGCTGAATGAAGTACAAGCTGGAATCAAGATTGCCAGGAGAAATAATAACCACAGATAAGCAGATGACACCACCCTTATGGCAGAAAGTGAAGAAGAACTGAAGAGCCTCTTAATGAAAGTGAAAGAGGCGAGTGGAAAAAGTTGACTTAAAACTCAACATTCAGAAAACTAAGAACATGGCATCCGGTCCCATCACTTCATGGCAAATAGATGGGGAAACAGTGGAAACAGTGAGAGATTTTATATTTTGGGGGGCTCCAAAAACACTGCAGATGGTGACTGCAGCCATGAAATTAAAAGACACTTGCTCCTTGGAAGAAAAGTTATGACCAACCTAGACAGCATATTAAAAAGCAGAGGCATTACTTTGCTGACAAAGGTCTGTCTAGTCAAAACTATGGTTTTTCCAATAGTCATGTATGGATCTGAGAGTTGGACTATAAAGAAAGCTGAGCACTGAAGACTTGATGCTTTTGAACTGTGGTGTTGAAGACTCTTGGGAGTCCCTTGGACTGCAAGGAGATCCAACCAGTCAATCCTAAAGGAAATCAGTCCTGAACATTCATTGGAAGAACTGATGCTGAAGCTAAAACTCCATTACTTTGGCCACCTGATGCGAAGAACTGAATCATTTGAAAAGACCCTGATGCTGGGAAAGATTGAAGGCAAGAGGGGGGGATGACAGAGGGTGAGATGGTTGGATGGCATCACCAACTCGATGGACTTGAGTTTGAGCAAGCTGCAGGAGATGGTAATGGTCAGGGAGGCCTGGCATGCTGCAGTCCATGGGGTTGCAAAGAGTTGGACACGACTGAGCGACTGAACTGAACTGATCTAATCTTCAGCCGACAGATATTTACTGAGCATCTACTATGTGTCATGTAGAGGAGGAAGTGGCAAACCACTCCAGTATTCTTGTCTGGGAAATCCCACAGACAGAGAAGCCTGGTGGGCTGCAATCCGTGGAATTACAGAGTTGGATACGACAAACCCCTTGGGCATGATCATGCATGAAGATTCCCAAGAAAATGCTGAGTTTGTCACTCAGGCTGTGTCATCTTCCCAAGCCCGAACTGGATGCCAGCAGAAGGGGTGGGCATGACTTCATGGTAGGATTTCAAGGGGCTTTTTCCCCACTGAAATATTTCACACAGTTACGAATGTGGAGATAATTATACAAAAGAGCCCCAGGTCCGCATCCTCTGGCCTCAGTAACGATCAACCCGTGACTAACTTGTTTCAACTGTTTCTTTGGCTCCACTCTGAAGCAAATCCCAGGCAACATATCCTGACATTCATTTATTGCAATTAAAAGAGATAAGTCCCCTGATGCCTCTGGGAAGATACAGAAATGTGTTTCCTAACCAAGCAAAACTAAGTGCAACCCAAGTGTATAAATGAACATTGACCCCTGCTACATGAAAGTCATTTACTTCATGCTGGTCAGCTGCTCTTTCTATCACACTTGCCAAAGCAAGCCACGTGGTCAAGCCTGTCACCAGCAGGGACTAGCACTACCAAAGCATATGGATATTAGGAATCAAGAAAAAACGGGGCCATTATAACCCTTAATTGACCACAAGCTGCATCCTCGGCAGATGGGAGCATGATCTCCACGGCAACCAGCAGGGACCACTCCTGCTGCTCGGCTGGGACCCAGATGACACCTCAGTGGAGCCTGCTGACCTGCCCCCAACACACGAGGCAGCACCACAGTTAATCCCCCTGGGATGTCGGTGTATCCCGGGGTTAGGAAGACAGGACTCTTTGAATTGCCAACCTAGAGGAATGGGATCTGGAAATAGAAATTAAATTGAGGGATGAAAATTACAGATAATAGCATTTGCGTCCATAACAAATGAGAGAGTAATGGCCTTAGGTGGAGTGCAGGGTGGAGGCAGAGGGGGGCGGGGAACGCACTAGAATGCCATGAAGAAATGTCCAATGTTGGAGGGAAAAAAACCCTCCCACCTCCTTGGACTTGCCCATTTCTTGGTCAGCAGGGTCTTTAAATAGCAACCAGCATCACCCCCTCACTTTACAAGCCAGGAAGCAAAGCCCAGGGAGGGGAGATGCCTGGTCTGAGGTCCCTTGTTTGAGCTGCTTCAGGGGTGAGAACAGCCTGAGGGTCTCTGCTGCACTGGCTGCGCTGGGTTTGCGGCAAACACTCCAATTGCTTCTTAATTGGAGGCTCCTGCTTAATTATCCGCTTCCTGAGCAGCCTGTGCTCCTTGTCTGGAAATCTCAATCAACACCATCTCTAATTGGTGTGACCGCGCTCTGCTCATCTTTCTGCACTGGGATGTGCCTCCTGGTTTTGGGGGGCGGGGGTTAGGCAGGACGGCTGGGGAGGAGACGGGCAGGCAGGCAGCCCTTGGAGAGGGACCGCTGTTCTCTCCAGCTCCCCTGCTCCCGGGACTCGGGAGCGCTTGGCAACCTCACAGAGGGACAGGAACTGGGAACGGGCAGACTGCCCTCGATCCTGGGTTTGCACTGACTCCCCCCGTGTTCTTTTTTTTTTTTTTTTTTTTACTTTTTTGGCCGTACCCCGAGACATTCGGGCTCTTAGATCTCAGTTCCCGGATCAGGGATCAAACCTGTGCCCCTGCATTGCAACGCAGAGTCTTAAGCGCTGGATGGCCAGGAAAGTCCCTTCCTGTGTGTTTTCAAGCAGATCGCTCTTCCTCTCTGTGCCTCAGTGGCACTCAAGGTGTCCCCCAGGTTAGGGTTACCAGGTTTAGCCAATAAAAGTGCAAAATGCTCATTTACATTTGAATTTCAGTAAATAACAAAGACTCTTAAAGAAAGTGGAAGTGAAAGCGAAGTCGCTCAGTCCTGTCCAACTCTTTTCGACCCCATGGACTGTAGCCTACGAGGATCCTCCATCCATGGAATTTTCCAGGCAAGAGTACTGGAGTGGGTTGCCATTGCCTTCTCCAGGGGATCTTCCTGACCCAGGGATTGAACCTGGGTCTCCAGCATTGCAAGCAGCCTGAGCCACCAGGGACTAAAAAAAATTTGCTGTTTATGTGAAATTCAAATTTAACTAGGCATCTTTTATTTATCTGAGTGCTCTACCGCACATGGAAAATTCTATTCCATTCTGCTGTATGGAGGCGGCCGGATGCAGCACTCAGAGCAGAGACTGGGGGTAAATGCTGGTCTGAGTGTAAAGCCCATTTACCCGGCATCCATTCCTGTGTAATCTTGGGCAAGTCACTTCACTTCTCTGAGCCTCAAGTTTCTGAATTATAAAATGGACATGTCTGATTGGTTCTCTCTCAGGATTGACGTCAGCATAAATGAAAGGACATTAATTAAAATCCCCTTATAGACTGAAAAATGTGCTGCAATCTTGAACATTTATTAAGAAACTACTCCTACAATTTATAAAAGAAAATAAAAGTAGCTACTGTATGTAACACACTCTACCAAATATGAGAAACGGAGATAACAGTGCAACTGGGAAGATATTTGTGTAAGAAAAGGAAAATCGGAGACTATCTATTTTTCCATAGAATCCTTCCATAAAGGGAAATTCCATCGTGAATGTGAATTATGACTGCCATGAACTGATAAGGAATTAGATGATTTAGGAAAAAAATAATCTGTGCAGTCTTGGGAAAGAGTTATACCTGGGCTTGATTCCAGAAAGAGCAAGAATAAATCCTTGGATACACTGGGCTTTCAGATGCACCTTTGGGACGGGATCTGACTAATTCAAGGTGATCGAGCTAATCAGTTTGGGTGGAATTTCTCTCATCTTTCCTGTGGGCCTTGGAGGTGCCCCTGCTGTGAGGGAAGAGACTAATTCCCACCTTTCAGAAGCCTAGACTGAGCGGGTGTAGGTCAGGGGAATTGCCTACCCAGCACCCCCTGGTGTTAAAAGGACCCATCTTGGCCACCCGGAGTATGGGAGAAAATAGTTGCAAATTACATAGTGGTAAGTTGGGCCTAAAGAAGGCTGAGTGCAAAGAATTCCCCGGTTTAGGACTTCCCAGGTGGCGCAGTGGTAAAGAATTCGCCTGCTGATGCAGGACACCCAAGAGATGCAGGTTCAATCCCTGTGTCGGCAAGATCCCCTGGAGGAGGAAATGGCAGCCCACTCCAGTATTCTTGCCTGGGAAATCCCATGAACGGAGGAGCCGGACAGGCTACCGTACATGGGGTCACAAAGAGTCGGAAACAATCGAGCAACTGAGCACACACTAACCAGTCTAACCAGCTGGGGTGTTCCTGACTGAAGACCCCTTGCAAGAATGGACATGTAGAACCGTCAGTGGGGACACCAGCACCGGGCCATCCTGACCGGGGCTCAAAGCCAGGCCTAGCTGTGTGTGTTGGCAGAGGAGTGTATGTGGTACTCACACCAAGAACGCCCGGCGCGGTGGGCGTGATCTGGGGACGACGGCTCAACACGAGGTTAGGAACCCAAGCCTTAAACAGCGTGGGACAGCGCTGTGGCCAGGACACGGGCCTGGGGGCCCCACAGAAACTCAGGGGCAGAAGAAATCCCAACCAAATCGCACCCTGTGAGAGGCTGGATCCAGCTCTCTTTCAAGCGTTCCTTTGAATTGCTGGATTAATTCTTCACCATCTTCCAAAAAGTCATGCTTACCTAGCATGTGCAGACTCAAGTCAGTTTCAGTTTGAGAAAGTAGACGGGGACTTTATTTCCTCCCCCTAGTTACTAAACAAAGCACAAGTTACCCTTAGTTTTGTTGTTCAGTTGTATTTTCAATGCATTTTTCTCCCGTTTAGTCACAGTCCCCACCTGAGGCTTCTTTTCTCCTTTTCTGGTTTGCTCCGAGATCTGCAAAAGCATGGGCATGATTATTGGGATAAGGTTTAACGATCTCTCACTTACAGGGGAAAGGGGAAACTAGGTCAGATGCGCTGAAGATAATTAATTCCAATTTGTTTCTCAACCTCCGCATCCATCCAGGACTGCCAAGCTGATCATTTGTCAACACTCCCAGATTCCTTCTAATCGTGGGCCAGTTTTCCAGGAAGCCTTGGTCGTGCTGGAAATTTGTGCAGGGGGAGGGAAACTCGAGACTGGGGGCTCGCAGAGAGGTGATGCCCTCTAAGGGTCCTGTCTATATTGTCTGTGTATTAGAACTCCCTTTTTTCATGTTTTTATTTTGTTTTTTTAACAATTTATTTTTTTAATAAATTATTATTTTTTAATTTTTACAATGCTGTCTTGGTTTCTGCCATACAACAATGCAGATCAGCCATAATTATACATCCATCCCTTGTCTCTTGATTTTCCCACCCCTCCCCTCACCCCACCCCTCTAGGTCATCACAGAGGGCCAGACTGGGCCCCCGTGTTACACGCGACTTCTCACCAGCCCTCCATTTTACACACGATAGTTTCTCCATTCCTCTCCCGCTTCCCCGACTGTGTCCACAAATCCATTCTCTGCATCTGCACCTCCTTCCTTCTTTGCAAATAGGTTCATCAGTGCCATTTTTCTAGATTCCATATATATGTGCTAATAGATTAATACCATATGTGTTTTCCTCTTTCTGACTTACTTCACTCTGTATAACAGGCTCTAGATTCATCCACCTTACTAAAAGTGACTCAAATTCATTCTTTTTATGGCTGAGTAATATTCCATTGTGTATATATATATATAGGTACCACATCTTCTTTATCCATTTATCTGCCGATAGACATCTAGGTTGCTTCCTTGCCCTGGTTATTGCAAATAGTGCTGCAGTGAAATTGGGGTATGTGTGTCTTTTATAATTGTGGCTTTCTCAGGGTATATGCCCAGTAGGGGGGTTGCTGGGTCACATAGGACCTCTTTTTTATTTACTGTCCCTCAATACTCACTCTTTCTTTTATAGAATCCTTTGAATTGACTGGGATAAAAACTTGGGTGCTAAAACCAGAGAAAATAACAAGCTTAAATCAGCTGGAGTTTTATTTCTCCCTCTCATAAAAGTCAGTGTGGGTGATAAAGGACCGGTAATGAGTGTACAGATCTCTCTTCAGGACACTGCTTTCAGGCGTTTTCTGTATATTCCCAGAAGTGGAATTGCTGGGACGTGTCAATTCTATGTCTAACTTGTTGAGCACCCACCATCTTGCTGTTGGTAGCAGCTGCACTGTTTTGAAAATGTTTTCTATTTATAATGAAAACTCTTAGGGTTTATTCTCCTAATAAGTTTCCAATATGCCATGTAGCCATGGTCACTGTAGGTATCATGCTGTATGTTACATCCCTAGTAGCCATTTCTCATACAATTAGAAGTTTGTATCTTTTGACCACCTTCCTCCAATTTCACCCTCATGATAACCTGAAGTAACCACAAATCTGTTCACTTTTTCTGGTTTTGTTTTGCTGTACATTCCATGGGTAAATGAGATCATACGGTGTTTATCTTTCTCCGACATTTCACCTAGCATCATGCCCTCAAGGTCCATCTATGTTGTAAAAAATGGCAGGATTTCCTCTTTTAAATGGGTAAACAATCTTCCATTGTGGGATATATATATATACCGCTTCTGTGCTATGCTCAGTCATGTCCGACTCTTTGTGACCCCATGGACTGTAGCCGCCAGGCTCCTCTGTCCATGGGATTTCCCAAGCAAGAATACTGGAGCGGGTTGCCATTTCCTCCTCCAGGGGATCTTCCTGGCCCAGGGATCTCAAATCTGCACTGACAGGTGAATTCTTTACCACTGTGCCACCTGGAAAGTATATATATACCATATTTTCCCTACCCATTCATCCATGGATGGACACCTAAGTTGCCTTCATTTCTTGGCTATTGGAAATAGTGCTGCTATGAATGTGGGGGTGCAGATATATTTTCAAGTAAGTGTTTTCATTTCTTTTGGACATATTCCCAGAGGAGGAATTACTGGACCATATGGTAGTTCTATTTTTTAATTTTTTTTAGAAACCTCCATACTGTTCTCCATATTGGCTGCACCAGTTTGCACTCCCACCAACAATACACAAGGGTTGTCTTTTCTCCATATCCTGGCCAATGCTTCTCAGTTCTTGTCTTTTAATGATGGCCATCCTAACAGGTGTGAGGTGGTACCTTACTGTGGTTTTGCTTTGCATTTCCCTAATGAATAGTAATGATAAGCATTTTTCATATATTTACTGGCCATTGGTATATCTTCTTTGGAAAAATGTCTATTCAGATCTTTTCCCCCCTTTTAAGTTGGATTATTTGGGGGTAGCTTGCTATTTTGTTGAATGAGTTCTTTATGTATTTTGGATATTGCTTTTTTGAGTCTAGCTTCATTCATTCAACATCATGCCCATAGGACTTTTTTTCACCTTCATGTTTGGTGCTAGTTTGTTCTGTTTTACTGCTGATTGGTACTCACTATGGATATACTACAATTTGGTTATGAGTCCTACTCTAATGGGTATTTAGGTTACTGAAGCTTGTCTGAAGCTTGTATGTAAACCTGTGAATATTTGCTTATGAGATTTTCTGTGTGTGTGGACATATCGCTTTAACTAGATAAATACCTAGCTGAACTGCTTGGTGACAGAGTTTGTTTCACTTTATAAGAATCTGTTGAACAAATCTCAGAAGCCATTGTGCCCTTTCAAACTCCCACTGGCGAAGTTTGAGCGTCCCACTGATCCACAGCCCCGAGAGCATTTGGGATTGTCACTCGTTGTTTCAGCTGTTCTGGTGGGTGGCAGTGCTGTCTCATTGTGGTGTTATCTCGTATTTCTCTGATGACTGATGACAGTGGGCACTTTTTCATGTACTTAGTGGTCATTTGTATATCTTTTATGAAATGTATTTTCATTTTTACCTACTTTTTCTTTATTGGACTCTGTCTTTTCAGTATTATTTTGTTGCATTGTTTTCCTGGTCTGCATATTCCAGAAAAATTACCTTGTCAGAAGTAAGTTTTCTGATATCTTCTGTCAGTTTCATCTTGCTGATTTTTTTTTTCACTTTTAAAGACAGCTTTAAGACGTACAACAAACTGCACATTTTTAAAGTGCAAAATTTAATAAAAGTTGACATAGCTACACCATGAAAACCGAGAGTACAATCAAGGCACTTGATTGTATCCATCAATCCATCACCTCAAAGGTTTCCTGATGCCCCTTTGTGATTCCTTCTTCTGCTGATCTCCTTTCTGTTACTGGATATGAGTTTGCAATGTCTACCTTTTTGTATGCATTTATCATATCTGTTATCCTTTTTGTGTTTGACTAACTTCAATCAGCATCAGTTTAGTTCAGTCACTCAGTCATGTTCGGCTCTTTGCGACCCCATGGACTGCAGCACACCAGGCCTCCCTGTCCATCACCAACTCCCGGAGCTTGCTCAAACTCAGGTCCATTGAGTCAGTGATGCCATCCAGTCTTCTCATCCTCGTCGTCCCCTTCTCTTCCTGCCCTCAATCTTTCCCAGCATAAGGGTCTTTTCCAATGAATCAACTCCTCACATTAGGTGGCCAAAGTATTGGAGTTTCAGCTTCAGCATCAATCCTTCCAATGAACACACAGGACTGATCTCCTTCAGGATGGACTGGTTGGACCTCCTTGCAGTCCAAGGGACTCTCAAGAGTCTCCTCCAACACCACAGTTCAAAAGCATCAATTCTTTGGCACTTAGCTTTCTTTATAGTCTAACTTTCACATCCGTACATGACCACTGGAAAAACCATAGCCTTGACTAGACGGACCTTTGTCTCTGTTTTTTAATATGCTGTCTAGGTTGGTCATAACTTTTCTTCCAAAGAGAAAGCAATCAGCATAGGTTTTTTTTTTTTAGAGATTCTTCTCACCCTGGAGCATCAAGAGCTCGCTCGGAACCCCGCCCACTCGGAGCTGCTTCCGACCCCGCCCACTCGGAGCTCCCTCAGAGCCCCGCCCACTCGGATCCCCCTCAGACTCCCTCAGACTCCCTCAGACTCCCGCCCACTCAGATCCCTGAGACCCTCCCTCACTCTGCGCTTCCCCTGAACCCCGCCCACTCGGACCCCCCTGTGACTCCCTCGGACCCTTCCTCACTCGGAGCTACTTCAGAACCCCGCCCACTCGGACCCCCCTCAGACTCCCTCAGACTCCCTCTTCCCTCGGAGCTCCCTCAGAGCCCCGCCCACTCAGACTCCCTCAGACCCTCCCTCACTCTGCGCTTCCCCTGAACCCCGCCCACTCGGACCCCCCTGTGACTCCCTCAGACTCTCCCTCACTCTGAGCTCCCTCAGACCCTCCCTCACGCAGCGCTCCCTCTCGTCTGCCTCCCTCCTCACTCAGCATTGCTAGTTTTAAATCCATCCACGTTTCTGTAGGGATCACTACCCAGTTCATTGTCAACACATATCCCTTGTATGGATGTACCACAGTTGCTTTTAGTCACCCCCCTGTTGGCGGACATTTGGGTTGTTTTCCGTGCGGAACTAGATCAGCCTGAGCCACCGTGAACATGTGGATCCACTTCTTTGTGAGATACAGCCTTCCACTTCTCTGGGTAAGTACCTGGGAGTGAGATGGCTGGGTAATATCCCAGGTATACGTTTCACTTCTTTAAAAATGCCGAGCTGATTTCCAAAGTGGTTGTACCATTTCACCTTCCCACCAGTTTGGGATGAGGATTCAAATTACAACACATTCTCATCGCCATTCAGTTTGATCCATCTTTTTCATTCTAGCCTTTGTAATAGCTTTGTAAAGGTATCTCACTGTGAAAATATTTGCAAGTATTTTCTCCAAACCTGTGGCTGTCTTTTCATTGTCTTACCAGTGTCTCCAACAAGCAGAAATTTAAAATTTTGACCAAGTCCAGTTTATCTGCTTGTTTTCTTGTATGGTTTTGCTACTTGGAAATTTCTGCCTGCCCCAAGGTCTTATAGGTATTCTCCCGTGTTTTCTTCTAGAAGATTTATGGTTCCTGCTGTATCTCAAATTATTTTTTATGTTTTTGTGCACTACTCATTAAAAAAAGCTTGTGTTTCCCATTAAATTACTTTAGCATCTTTGCCAAAATTCAGTTGACCATGTACGTTTTGTATCATAAATCTGCGTGTCTATTCTTAAATGTCAGTACCATGAAAGCTTGTTTACTTTATGAGTCTTGAAATTAAAAAGTGTACATCTTCCAACTTTGTCCTTTTTCAAAATCATTTTGGCTCTCCTGATGCAGGGAAAGATTGAAGGCAGGAGGAGAAGGGGACGGCAGAGGATGAGATGGTTGGATGGCATCACCGACTCAATGGACATGAGTCTGGGTAAACTCTGGGAGTTGGTGATGGCCAGGGAGGCCTGGTGTGCTTCAGTCCACGGGGTCGCAAAGAGTCGGACACGAATGAGCGACTGAACTGAACTGAGACCCTTTTCATTTTCATATAAATTTGAGGATCAGCTTGTCAGTTTCTACTAAACAGCCTGCTGAGTTTTTTCTTGGATTTGTGTTTAATTATAGGTGCCTTTGGGGATGATGGACATCTTACAGATTTTTAACCCTCCAGTCCATTAAAACAGTGTACCCATCCATCTGTTTAAATCTTTTAAAATTTCTCTTAATGGTGTTTTATACTTTTTGATATAGAAATCTTGCATCCATTTTATTAGCTTCTAAATATTAATATGTGATGTTCTTATGGTATTACAAATGATATCCTTTTATATATTTTTTCTTGTTGCTAGTATATGTAAACTCAGGTTTTGTATATTGATCTTGTATTCTCTGTAAAGGAGCAAAATTTGCCAACGCCAAATGTATTACTATCTCTCTGGCGTGCAGATTATTTTGAGTTGAAAATAAAGGCCCCAAAGACTCTGGAAGAATCTTTGACATTCCCCTAACTGCGTAAAGGGCTTCCCTGGTGGTACTAGTGGAAAAAAACCTGCCTGCCTATGCAGGAGGTGTGGGTTCGATCCCTGGGTCAGGAAGATCCCCTGGAGAAGGGAATGGCAACCCACTCCAATATTCTTGCCTGGAGAATCCCATGGACGGAGGAGCCTGGTGGGCTACAGACCATGGGGCTGCGAAGAGTCAGACATGTCTGAGTGACTGAACACACACACACACACAACTGTCTAAAAGAACATAGATAAGGTCCTGTTACAGGAAGGGAGCTGTCACCACAGAGAACTACAGATAACGTGACCTAGGTAGGTAGGAAGGAGGAACGCAGCAAAGTCTGTTGGTTCAAGTTCCTCTCAGTGTCGCATTGTCTCTACTGATCGAGCAATCACTTGTTTACCAGGCATTTGTTTTTTCATCGTCTCTGTGAATTGCATTCCTGCCCTTTGAGGTCCCAGACCTAGTACTACCTCCAGCATGCTCTCTGTGTTTTGCTGAAGGTGATATTTAAGGTGAGGCTTTTAGCCGTGTCACTAAATCACTCCGCTTTCCTGGGTCTCTCCCATGTATACATATTATTAAACTTTTGTTTGATTTTCTCCTGTTAATCCATCTCAATTCAATTTAATGCTTAGACCAACCAGAAGAACCTAGAAGGGCAGAGGAAAATTTCTTCCTCCCTAACACCTACAACCTTGCTAAATTCACTTAGTTTTTTGCAGATTTTGCTTTTTATGATTCTCTGGGTTGTCTGTATGCAGAATGGTGTTGCCTGCAAATAGAAACAGCTGTATTTCTTCCTTCCAATACATATTCTTTTTTCTCTTATTTGCTGCACTGGCTAGAACATCCAATAGAATGTTGAATCAACGTGGTGAGATTAGACATCCTTGCCTCGTGGCTGATGTGAAGAAAAGTTTTCCATGTTTCATTATTAAGCAGTTCAGTAACTATGTGTATTTAATAGATGCAGTTTATTAGTTTTCTCCCTATTTCATTGATAACTGTTATCAAGAGTGGGTGTTGGATGTCCTTAACTGCCTTTTCTGCCTTAATGAGATGGTCATATGATTTTTGCCTTTTACCTCCTTAATGTGATGATATTTACTGATTGTTTTTTGTATTCATTTACTTGTTTGGCTGCACCAAATCTTAGTTGTGGCATGTAGGATCTAGTTCCCTGACCAGGGATTAAACCTGAGCCCCCTGCTTTGGTATCATGGAGTCTTAGCCAGTGGACCACCAGAGAAGTCCCTGATTGAGTTTTGGATGCTGAACCAATCTCACATTCCTGGGACAAGTTTTCTTGGTCATAATGTGGTATATTTTTATATATTACTGGATTCTCTTTTCCAATATTTTGTTAAGATTTTTGTGTTTTCTCTGCTTGTATAGCTTTGTCAGAGTTTGGTATCAGAGTTATATCAGCCCATTAAAAGGAGTAGAGAAGCATGTTCATTTCCTCTATATTCCTCTATATTCTGGAAGAGAAGGTGTAAATTTGCATTATTTCTTCTATAAATGTGTGCTAGACTGTCCCCAGAGAAGCCATCTTGACCTGGATTTTTCCTTGTGGGAACGTTTTTTATTGCAAATATTTTTTTTAAGTTAAGGGATCATTCAGATTTTTTTAATGTCTTTTTTGTATCCCTTTCACTGAGTTGTGATTCTCAGGGAATTTGTTACTTTCATGTAGGTTGTCAAATTTATTAGCTTAAAGTTGTTTGTAATATTGAATATTTTAACACCTCCTTCAGTAGACAAAAAATAATTGAAACATCAGTAAGGATATAGAATATTCAAGCAACACTATCAACAAACTGTTCTAGCTAATATTTAAGGACTATTACACTGAACTCTTGCAGAATACATATCCCTTTCAAGTAGTCATGAAATATACATGGCACATAGTCCACATGCTGGGCCATAAAATAACTCTCAAAGTGTGAAAGTGGCTCAGTCATGTCCAACTCTTTGCAACCCCATGGACTTTCCAGGCCAGAATGCTGGAGTGGGTAGCCATTCCTTTCTCCAGGGGATCTTCCCAACCCAGGGATAGAACCTAGGTCTCCATCGTTGCTGGTGGATTCTTTAACAGCTTAGCCACCAGGGAAGATAAGTTATTTTTGACAACTATTAGAATGGATACTATTTTTAAAAATGCAGAAAATAGCAAGTGTTGGCAAGGATGTAGAGAAATTGGAGCTCTTGTGCATTGTTGGTGGGAAGGTAAAATGGTGCAGCCACTGTGGAAATCAGTATGACACTTTCTCAAAAAATTGAACATAGAATTACCATATGATGCAGCAATTCCACTTTTGCATATACATCCAAACAACTGAATGCAGGGTCTTAAGAGATATTTTTACAAATATGTGCACAGTAGTACTATTCACAATAGCTAAAACTGTAGAAGCAACCAAGGTGTCCATCAACAGATGATGGACAAACAACCTGTGGTCTCTGCAGAAAACAGAATACTCAGCCTTAAAAGGAAGGAAATTCTGATGCATGTGACAACATTGCTGAACCTTGAGGACATTATGCTCAGTGACATAGTGAGCTTGTGAAACTTGCTTGCAATAGTGAAACTTGTCACAAAAAAGACAAGTACTGCATGATTCCACCTACATGTGGCACCTAGAATGGTCAGATTCATAGAGATAGAATGTAGACAGGTAGTTGCCAGGGGCTCAAGGAGAGAGGAACGGAGAGCTAGTATTTACTGGGGTCATACTTTCAGTCTAATAAGATGAAAGGAGTTCTGGAGACAATGGTAGTGATAGTTGCACAACAATGTGAATACTGAATGCAGTGAACTAGGCACTTAAAGATGGTTAAGATGATGATATCTGTTATGTGTATTTACCACATTATTATTTATTTTTTTAATTAGGGAGTTACCCAGTGGTTCAGTGATTTAAGGCTTTGCCTTCCAGTGCAGGAGGCAGGTTTCATCCCCGGTTGGGGAAATAAGGTCCCACATGCCATGGGGTGCAGTCAAAAAAATTTTTTTAATTAAAAAGAAAATTAAAAAACTATCCAGGAAATCTCAAAAATCTTTTAAATCAAACCACTACTCAAGTGACTCAGTGGATAAAGAATTTTCCTGCCAATGCAGGAGACTCAGATTTGATCCCTGGGCCGAGAGGACCCTCTGGAGAAGGGAATGGTAGCCCACTCCAGTATTCCTGCCTGGGAAATCCTATGGACAGAGGAGCCTGGTGGTCTACAATTCATGGAGTCACAAGCGTAGGACTTGGCTGACTACGCACTCAAAAAACAAAACAAGGGAAGTTTCAAAATATTTTGAATTGAGTGGGAGTGAAAACCCAGCATGTCAGAGTTTGTGGGTCGTCCAGAACCAGTGCTTGGAGTGACTTCGTAGATTAAGTTTTATTTGCCAACTTGACTGGGTCTGAGGGCGCCCAGACATTTGGTCAGTGTTCTGGGTGTGTCTGTGAAGACATCTGTGGGTGGGGTTAATGTCTGAATCAGTAGACTGAGTACACTGAATTGCCCTCCCGAATATAGTCTAATTAACTGAAGACCCAAGTGGGAAAAAAAAGCTTGAGTAAGAGGGAATTTTGTGACTTGAGTGCTTAGCTGGGACTTGGGCCCTTTCCTGCCCTTGGGCTGGAACTTGCCCCTTTGGTTCTCCCAGCTCTCCGACCTTCAAACTTGGACTGGACCACAGCATCGGCCCTTCTGAGTCTCTGGCTTGCAGACCGCAGATGTTGGGATTTGCAAGCCTCCTTAACTGTGTGAATTATTCCTTATAATAAATCTCTTGAAATGTACATACATTTTTATGTACACACACATGTGCACATTCTGTTCTGGTTCTCTGGATGACCCTTATTAATACAATCTAAGCAGTTGTATCAGGAGAGAATGAAGGTCCATAATCAGTTCTCTCAGGACAGGACGGAAGTCGAGGTTACTTGACCCAGGCCCATCAGCCAGGGCGGGTGTGCAGACAGCCAGGTCGGGTTGGAGTCGAGTCTTCACCCTCAAGCTAAGCTGTGTCTTGGTGTCCCCTCCTGCCATGGGCCTATGTCCAGCGTGCAGAGGATGGACAGGGAGAGAGGGTGGCAGGGTTTAGTCCGAGGGATGGGAGGAAGCTGTGGGCAGGTAGATCCTGGGTTGACATGGGGCAGAGGAACAGGCAGCTGACTCAGGTGGTGATGAATCCTTCGTCCCTGGAGGTGCTACGGCTTGTCTCTGCTTACAGGTGAAACCTATCAATCACGTTCGAACTGGAATTTCATGGCCACTCTTTAAGAAACTACTGTGTTCTGCCTAATCAATCATGTCGCTTTAGAAAATGATTATTATTCATAATTTTCTGGCCATTGGTCTAAAGACCATTAAGATATTTTAAGCAGGAACATGATCCATTTCCCTGTCTGGAAAGAAATAATTACTATATATAAAATAAACAACAAGGTCTTTCTGTAAAGCACAGAGAACTATATTCAATATCTTATAGAACCTATAATCGAAAAGAATCTGAACACATATATATATATATATATATATATATATATAAATCTATGTATATATATCTGAGTCTCTTTGTGTACACCTAAAACATTTTCAACTGTACTTCAAAAAATAAATAAGGTCAGCTTTTTTGCTTTTTTTAAAGAAATAAACCAACAAGCAAAATGCTGTAGCCCTTGGGTGTGTGGAGGGTTCTAACCTCCCCTCATCCCAGCCCCCAAACACGGGAACATGCTCTGGGGCCAGGGTCTTGGAGGCTCTGTGGGATCTCGGGCACCCCGCTCTGCCTGTGTGGGTCAGTGTCCCCGCGTGTAAGATGGGAACAGTCATTAAAGCCTGCATGTGCTGGGCCTCCTGAAAACGCTCTCCCAAGTGCTCTGCCCTGTGCTTTGATGTTTAGTGAGGATGGAAAGATCACAGTTGACAACGGCATCTGGAAAGTTAACTGCTGCCTGGGAGGAAAAGACCTTGATTTCAGAAGCCCAAGTTTCTTAGGATGTCATCTCTTCAGCATCCAAATGCAGCCCATTTTTTGCTGAAAGACACACACAGTTCTGTGATAGGCAATCATCTCATCCCACTTCTGGGAGCAGAAACTGGCTTTGGAGAACAGCAGAGCACTTCACAGCAGCTCCTTTAAAATCTTTTTTAATGACTAATATCCTCTTTTCTGTGTGTCCATGAGCTGACCTGAGCAAAAACAAATTGAAGCTGATTAGTGTGGAAGAGAGAATGCATATGGTTCCAGTTCCTGTTCACGTGGACATCTCACAGAGTGAGAATGCAAACAGGAAAAGAATTCTCATTAAAATATATATATATATACCATTGGGAATATCTTTAGCCCTGACCTGGGCGTCAGAAGAACTGAGTTTTAAGTCCTGTTCTACCAACCAAGCAGTCATGTGCCTTTTCACAAGCCACTAGTCTTGCTTGGTTTTCAGATCTGTGAAACTGGGTTGATTTTACTTGTCTAGTACTAGGAACACTGTCTGCTCTAATATTGGTCTTTGACCCGGGACTCTTACAAGGGCTCTTAAATCCCTTGGAATTTTCTGGGCGATAGGCATGTCTTTTTTGTTGTTGTTATGTTTTGGCTGCACCGAACTACGTGTGGGATCTTAGTTCCCTGACCAGCAATATCGAGCCTGGGCCGCCACTGTTGGGAGCATGGAGTCTTAACCACTGGACTCCAGGGAGGTTCCTTTCTAAATTTTTTAAAAAATTTAAACAAACAAAAAAAATTTTTTTTTTGTAATTTTAGGCGTGTCTTTTGTTATAGTGAGGCGCTACTTGGTGGGCTCCCGGATCGCTTCAAAGTGGGGGCTGGTCTCCAGAAAGACCAAGTCAGGATTAGAAGATTGTTCAGCCTCAGCCCCTAACCTCTGGGAAGGGGAAAGAGGGGCTGCAGATTCAGTTAATGGTTAATCATGCCTACAGGATGAGGCCTGCATAAAAATCCCCAAAGTACGGTGACATGTAGACGAGTTCTGGTTCCCCATCCTGGAAGCTTTCTGAACCTCCTCCTTTCAGGTTTTTGTTGCGGCGTCCTCACACAGGCATGACCAATCACATCACTGACCATTGGTCAGTCATTCACCCTCCAGCCCGTCTCCCCTCCCCGAAATCAGTCCCCTCCCCTCCCAGCTTGGTCCCCCCGGTAACCAGCCCCATCCTTAGATGCTTGCCCAAGTCACCTCATCAACAAAAGGCCTGTGGAAGTGGAAAGGGGCTTGTTATCAATAACAGGATGCCTATTTGATCTTTATGGCTCTGAGGCTGAAGTTAAGAGACCAGATATGATAACAAACGATATTCTTACTGCTCTCACGTCCCAGGAAATTCCAAGGGTTTTGGAAGCTTTGAGCCAGAAACTGTGGCTGAAAACTGGTTGTATATGAGAAATATATTTTCATCATCTGAATGGTCAATGAGTGCTCTGTCACTCAGCCGTGTCTGACTCTCTGTGGCCTCATGGACTGTAGCCCACCAGGCTCCTCTGTCCTGGGGATTTCCCAGGCAAGAATACTGGAGTGGGTTGCCATTTCCTCCTCCAGGAGATCCTCCTGACTCAGGGGTCATCAGACTCCCATCTCTTGCATCTCCTGCCTTGGCAGGTGGATTCTTCACCACTCGCACCACCTGGGAAAACCCCTTATAAGTCACAGTTAGTCAGTCAGTCAGTCACTTCAGTCGCTCAGTCATGTCTGACTCTTTGCAACCCGATGAATCGCAGCACGCCAGGCCTCCCTGTCCATCACAAACTTCTGGAGTTTACTCAAACTCAAGTCCATCGAGTTGGTGATGCCATCTAGCCATCTCATCCTCTGTCATCCCCTTCTCCTCCTGCGCCCAATCACTCGCAGCTAAACAGTTCGACACAGCATTTCATCCATCTCTGTATCCCAAGTCAGTCATCAGAGAGGCTTGTCCCGAGGTTCTCAACAAGTCGAATGAATAGGCAATCCACTGACTTTGTCATTGTTTTTCTTTTGAAAGGATGCTGTCTGCACCAACAGATGTCTCAAGCTAATCTTTCATATGGTTACAAGAGCTTAAAATGATGTTCTTGACATAGTGTTTCCTCCAAACTATTACACTCATGTAAAATTAGGCAAAAGTCAAGAGCATCCATACTGTAAAGTTTCACTATAAATTTAATACAGGTGTCAAAAAATACTTCAAAAATTTAAAACAAAAGGTAAAAATTCCCTAGGTTACCACCCTACCACAAAAATCATTAGTGTTTTGGTATATTCTCTTTTTCAGTAAGTTCTTTTTTGACTGCATTTTTAGAAGTTAGATTTTTAGAATATATTAGGCTCTTAGAATTTAAGGAGATGTAGAAAAATACACATAATAATAAAATAAGCACCTATTGTCTCCAAAGTCATAATCAACAATCATGCATGTTTATTTAATTTTTTAAATTAAATAATTTATTTATTTCAATTAAATAAATAAACTGTTATAAAGTTGGCTCTGACTACTATCATTACTTGGGTGGGAATCAACGAGCTCAAATGAGTCAGGTCTAAAGGAAATCAACCCTGGATATTCATTGGAAGGAGTGTTGCTGAAGCTGAAGCTCCAATACTTGGGCCACCTGATGGGAAGAGCTGACTCATTGGAAAAGACCCTGATGCTGGGAAAGACTGAGAGCAGGAGGAGAAGGGGATGACAGAGGATGAGATGGTTGGATGGCATCACCGACTCAACGGACATGAGTCTGAGCAAACTCAGGGAGATAGTGAAGGACAGGGAAGCCTGGCGTGCTGCGGTCCGTGGGGTCGCAGAGGGTCAGACACGGCTGAGCCACTGAACTACAGTAGCAACAACACAGCTGCTCTGATCGCCGTCGTGACTTGGGTGGGAATCCTTCCTGCATAAACACAAGGCTCTGTCTGTCAGCCCGGTTCCGCCTTTGCCTGCTCTCTGCTTAACCTGTGGGACTGGAAGCTTCCAAGCTACTGCCCACCCCCTTGTTTCTGCATTTGGAGGTTGTAAGGGAGGAGAGAGAAAGAAGCTGTCCCCTTTCTGCACCAGCTCTGCAGGTTGGTGGTGCTTTCAGCTGTGGCAGGAGAAGGACCTTAGGCCCCCGAGTTCATGGTTGAGCGCAGGGCTTCTGGCAGGTGAGCGGTGGCTTTGCATTCTTGGCGTCGGTCCAGGGGCAGAGATAGCCTCCTGATGTCTGAGTACTATTTCCTATTGTTCATCCCCTTCAACACACTTGAAAGCAATTATTTGCATTAAATATCTTTCTCCTCAATACAGCTAGAACAACTTCTATTTTCCTGACCAGGCATGGATGGGTACAATGCTATTGATTGGCATGTTTGTAAAATTTATACATAAACAGCATCAAGCTGTACATAACACTCCACATTTCCTTTTTTTTAATAACATTATTTATGAATTATGCAGATGCAGAAAAGTGTTCAGTTTCACAAAAGGGTGCAAAGTGAACACTCCTGGGACTGTCAGTCAGGTGAAGAAAAAAAGAACATTCCTGAGAGCAGAAAGCCGCAGTGTTCCCTGACCACGCGCCTGCTCCATACAATGCCGTGATGTGATCTCAAGTTGTCAATCTGTAGGTCTGGGTCATCCTTTTTAACTGTTGTACAGTATTTTATCCCAAGAGTGAAGTTAGAGACACTTCCAATTTATTTATATTCACAAAAAAAGTCTTGCAATAAATATCCTTCTTCACATCTGCTTGTACACGTGAGACTTTCTCTGTAGCCATTTCGTCTCACTTGGGTCACAACCTATAAGTGGCATGAGAGATGAATGTAAGGGATTTCAACCAAAATTGTGTGTGTGTGTGTGTGTGTGTGTGTGTGTGTGTAGCAGAGTTTTATTAAAGTATAAAAAGGACAGGGAAAACTTCTGGCATAGACATCAGAAGGGGGACATAGAGTGCCTCGGATTTCAACCATACTTTTTTTTACAGCTTTATCGAGATATAGTTTGCATGTCGTAAAATCTGATGGATTTACAGTTCAATGTTTTGTGGTATTTCGGAGTTGTGCAGCCAACACCATGCTCTAATTTTATTTTATTTAGTTAGTTTTTGGCCACGCAGTGTGGCGTGTGTGACCTTAGTTCCCCAACCAAGGATCAAACCGGTGTCCCTTGTGTTGGGAGTGCAGAATCTTAACCACTGGACCTCCAGGAAGTCTCAGGTGTGTGTTAGTCACTCAGTCGTGGCCTACTCTTTGTGACGCCGTGAGCTATAGTCCCCCAGGCTTCTCTGTCTGTGGATTTCTCCAAGCAAGACTACGGGAGTGGTTTGCCATTTCCTTCTCCAGGGCATCTTCCCAACCCAGGGGTTGAACCGGGGTCTCCTGCATTTCAGGCAGATTCTTTACTGTCTGAGCCACCGGGGGAGCCCAGGGAAGTCCCAAACCACCCTCTAATTTTAGAACAGTCTCAGAACCCCTCAAACAAACCTTAGGATCATTAGCAACCATTCTGCATTTCTGCTCTCCATCCACGCCCCCATTGCCAGGCAACCACTAACTTATGTTTCTGCTTCTGTAAATTCTGGACATTTCGCATAAATGGGATCATATGATATGTGGCATTTTGTGACTTTCACTGACCACGATGCTTTCAAGGGTCATTCATGTTGTAGCATGTGTAGACACTCACTTCCTTTTTGTTGTCAAATAGTGCTCCATCGTATGTCAGACCACACTCACTTATCCACTCTTCAGCTGATGGACAATTGGCTTGTTTCCCCTTTTTGGTTACTGTGAATAATTTTATGGATGTCTGTATACAAGTGTTTGTGTAGAGGAATGTTTCCATTTCTTTTTGGGTATATACTTAGGAGAAGAATTGTTGGATCGTAGGCAGCTCATTGGAAAAGATGCTGATGCTGGGAAAGATTGACGGCAAAAGAAGGGGGCGGTGGAGGATGAGACAGTTATATAGCACCATCAACTCAATGGACGTGCGTTTGAGAAAACTCCAGGGGATAGTGAAGGACGGGAAAGCCTGGCGTGCTGCAGTCCGTGGGGTCACAAAGCGTTGGACACGACTGAGTGGCTGAACAACAACGGGGGCTTCCCTGGCAGCTCAGCTGGTAAAGAACTGCCTGCAATGCGGAGACCTGGGTTCAATCACTGGGTTGGGAAGATCCTCTGAGAAGGGAAAAGCTACCCAGTCCAGTATTCTGGCCTGGAGAACTCCATGGACTGTATAGTGCATGGGGTCACAAAGAATCTGACACGACAGAGTGACTTTCACTTTCAACAATAGGGCAGCTCTGTGTTTAATTTTTCAGGAACTGCCAGGCTATTTTCCAGAGTGTCCGCACCATTTTGCATTCCCATCAGCACTGAGTGAAGGTCCTTTGGGGGCCCAATGAGGCCTCCAGAATTGATACAAACATCATTTTAAAGGAAAGACATTCAACAGTCACAGTTGCAGGAAGAGCCTTTTCAGAGCTTCCTTTATTTGATTAAGGTAGAAACTTCTGGAGTGATGATGCCATAAACCTCCTCTCTCGGGCTGCAAAGAAGAGAATGGAAGATCCTTGTACCTGCTTGTGTGTTGTGCCAAGTCGCTTCAGTCGTGTCCGACTCTTTGCGACCCTATGGACTGTAGCCCGCCAGGCTCCTCTGTCCGTGAGATTTCCCGGGCAAGACTAGACTACTGGAGTGGGCTGCCATGCCCGCCTCCATCCCTTCCCAACCCAGGGATCGAACCTCATCTCCTGCACTGGCAGGTGGGTACTTTACCACTAGCACCACCTGCTTAAACAAACATCACAAGCTTTCTTATTTCCCATTGGCTCCTCTGTAAACCCATTTGTTATTCCATAGAAGCATTTTCCCGTATCCTTCTCTCCTATTAAGTCTTCAGCTATTTAGAGATTATGTTTTCCTGTGAACTTCCAGTACCTATAAAAGTCTATCTTTTTTCCTGCTAATCTGCCCCCATTACTGAACCTAACATAGCAGGGGAAAGTTTTTCCTCCCCTGTGGTCCCAGTTCCCACATCCTCGCCAACACTTGTTATGTCTCTTTTTTGGTTATCACGGCCATCCCAGTTGACGTGAAATGCTATCTGTTGTGGTTTTGATTGACATTTCCCTGGTGACTAATAACACTGGACATCTTCCATTGGCTGTCTGTAAGTCTTCTTCAGAAAAATACCTATTCACGCCCTTTGCTCATTTTAAAAATTGGGTTATTTGGCTTTTTTTTATCATTGAGTTGTTACACAAGAACTTTTGAAAGAATGAAATATAGGGAAAAAGGCTTAGAACTATGTCTGGCACATATTAAACACCCAAATGATGAAATATGAAACAGAAGATATCAGAATGGTCACCTGCAGGAAGGTAAATACTGTTTCATGAAACTTTCGTTTCCCTCACACAAAGTGTTGTGAAATGGGTTGCATGTGATTGTGTTGTTTTGTTTTTTAGCTGCACTGAGCAGCCTGTGGAATAGTAGCGCCCTGAGCAGGGATCGAACCCATGCCCCCTGCAGTGGGCGTGCGGAGCCCTAACCACTGCACCACCAGGGAAGTTTCTGACTTGTGTTTCTCATGCTGTGGGTCGCACTCAGAAAAGTTCAGATTCTATTAGCAGGTGCAGCCTGTTATACACAGGATGGATAGACAACAACGCCCTCCTGTGTAGCACAGGAACTGTATTTGATGTCCTGTAACACAGCATAATGGAAAAGAGTATGTAAAAGGCTACGCATAGTCATAACTGAGTCACCTTGCTGTACATCAGAAACTAACACAACATTGTAAATCAACTATGCTTCGAAATTTTTTTAATTGAGAAAAAAACTTCAAATCTCATATTCTAAGGCACATACTTATGAGATGAATTGCTAGGTCTTGAACTATGTCTGTGTTCAAGTTTACTAATTACAGATCCAAGATCCCTCCCCACCATTCTGAAATCAGAAACAAACCCCCAAAACCGCTAAAATCACTTTCCCCATGAGTTCTCGTCAAAGTCCTTTGCAGGGAAAACCGACATACTTGTGTTTAGACTGTTGAAAGTCTTCTGCCCATTCAGTGTGAATATTGATGATTTATTTAAGAACAGTCATAGTGTTGACAGTAGGTGCTGTTCCTGAATTCACTGGGAGTGGTGTTGTAAAAATGGGTTTCTGCACCTTTTACTTTTCAAACTAAATGAAAAACAATAAATTCTGAAACAGGGGCTTCCCTGTTGGCTCAGTGGTAAAGAACCCGCCTGCCAGTGCAAGAGACACGGGACTGGTTCCCGGTCCAGGAAGGTCCCACATGTGTCCGAGCAGCTAAGCCCGTATGCCACTGCTACTGAGCCTGTGCTCTAGAACCCAGGGGTTGCAACTGCTGAAACCCTTGCACCCTATAGCTCGTGCTCTGCATCAGGAGAGAAGACACCACAATGAGAAGCCTTCCTGCTGCAACTAGAGAGTAGCCCCCCTCTGGCCACAACTAGAGAAAAGCCCACACAGTAACAAAGACCAGCACAGCCAAAAATAAATAAATGAATAAAAATTATTTTTTAAAATGCTGAAACATATCTGATTTCAGATTTTCAATAAGGACTTGCAGACGTATGTACTGAAAGTCTCCAATTGGCTGAAGCAATTTATACCTCCACCAGCAGTGCAAGAGACTTCATTTCCTCTGTCTTTGCTCAGACTTGATAGAGTCAGACTTTAAAAGTTTGACTGATCTGATCAGTGAGAGAAGACAGCTCATTCCTTTTTTATTTTGCCTTTCCCTGCATTCAAGGGATGGGCAGATCTTTTTCCGTGCATTGATCACTGGGACTTTCTCTCCTGGGAATTCTCTGTTTGTATGCTTATCTTCTCAGTACGATTTCTTTAGCTCTCCACAAACTGACTCTAACACCATATTCAAGTAGTTCTAATTTTCAGCTGATAGAGAAGTTGAATTTATTCTCACAAACTTCTCTTTTTGCTCTGAGATAAAAATGGTAGGAGAGAAAGTAAGAAGTCTAAAGTAAAGATGATTTCTGTCAGGTCAGGCCATCCCCAAATATGCCTTAATGGCACACTGGTTATTTTGAGTTAAAATTACTTAGGGCTTTGCTGGTGGCTCAGATGGTAAAGAATCTGCCTGCAATGCAGGAGACCCAGGTTTGACCCCTGGGTCAGGAAGATCCCCTGGAGAAGGAGTGGATACCCACTGTAGTATTCTTGTCTGGAGAATTCCATGGACTGAGGAGCTTGGATGGCTACAGTCTTTAGGGTCACAAAGAGTCAGACACAACTGAGAGACTCACATTTGAGATAGATGTTAATACAAGAGGAAACCAGTGACCCTCCTCTCTGCCTTCCGGAAAGCAGGAACTCAATCTCTCCTGTAAAAGGGTCACTGCCTGCATCTGGAGGTGGAAAGAATCCTTATTGCCAGAAACGGGATCTATGGCGGAGAGTCTATATAAACAAACCTGTTACTTCTTTAATTTACCACCCCAAGGCCAAACTCTAGAGTTCCCAAAGCTTCACTTCCTTTTTCCTGTCAATTCCTCTCAAATTTATTGTTTCTTTGTCTAAAAAAATATACAAGCTGCTTGCTTTGGCCACCTCTTAGGTCCCATTACTACAAAACCTCTATGAGCACAAATTAAAATGTATTCCTTTTTCTCCTATTTATGTGTCTTATGTCCATTTGATTATTAGCTCAGCCACAGGAACTCAATGGAGGAAGGGGGAAATTTCTCCTTCCCAACAGACACTGCCTTTCCCAGCCCTACAGAAAGCATTCTGGGCCCACAGAGTAAAGATGGGAGCAAAGAGCCGCAACCCCCACCCCTGCCAGCTACTTAAACTCTGAGTTCATCAAAGTTCCTAATGGATGCAAAACCTAAATTATTCACTGAAGTCACGTTATGACTTAAAGGACAGTACGATTGGACACATTCTAATGTGCACCTTCGTGTTGTAAATATTGTGATGTTGTCAGCAGTTTAGGGACTTCCTGTGGGTCCAGTGGTTAAGACTCCGCATTTCCACTGCAGGGGGCGTGGGCTGGATCCCTGGTCGTGAAACTAAAATCCCACACGCCCCAGGCCAAGAATTACAAAAACAAAACAAAAAACAAAAAGAACCCTCAGAACAGTTTAGCTAAAGTTGCCTGGCTGTTCTCCGAAATGATAAGTGCCCTGCTGCATGGGCCGGGAGGGAGAGAGCAGCTTCACACAGGAAGCCATCCTTGCTCTGACAGGCCTCTCGGCTGGCAGGAGGGCAGACAACCTGAGGCCTGCCGCAGAACTGTGGCTTCTTCGCTTCAGTGAATATATGGAAAGTCATGGGAAAACCTAAAGTTCCTCTTGATCACTGCATTGGCGAGTGTGTGGGTGAAATGTAAGTTTCCTAATGTATTTTGTTGACGGGGTGTGGATTTTTATTTATGTGTAATGTAAAGCTTATTGGGATGACAGTAGGGGGTGGTGGGGACTGCGGCAAACTGGGGAGTTGAAAATCCTCCTTTCAAAAGATGTTGGTCACTTGTTTCTGGCAGGTCATCACCCTGGGGAAAGATGAGTCCCATGATGCCAGTCCTTCTGATTTTTTTTTTTTAAACTTCTAATGTTTTGAAAGAAATTATAAAGCTAGATTCTATGTTAAAAAAACCAAAATCTGATTGTTCAATATTGGGAAACGATTCAAAGGAAAGAAATCTGGGTAGGGCTTTCTGAGGAAGAGGAACGTCCTCCTTGTGTCCTAAGGCCACATGTCTCATCAATGGAATCTCTGTGCCTTGGAGACCACGAGGAACTCCATGTTATCAATGAAGGGGTAACCAGTTACCTTCCCAGGGCCACGCAGCCAGCAGGGAGCAGGGACGGCCTCTGACCAGCATTTGCACAGGCCTCAGAGTAAGCTGTGCCCGAGGCTGGGCTGAGGGCTGCCCACAGCATGGAGGTGCACTGTCTAGAGAGATCCTGAAGACAGTAACGAGATGGACTGAAGTTTGTCTGGTTTCCATAACCACCGTGCACAGGCAATGTTAATGTCAATGATAAAATACACACCGTATGTTTATAAATCATCACACAGGGATGAAATACACAAATGCCTGAAAGCCCCTGTAGGCTTAAGTTCTAAAGAATTACTGTGGCTACTGTTAAGGGTTTTTTAAAATTCCTTTTTTGTTGTTGTTGTGGTGGTGGTGGTAAAGTTCATCATCTTAATGATTTTTAAAAATAATTTTCTTTATGTGTGTTTGGCTATGAGAGTCCTCCTTGCTTCTCGGGCTTGTCTGTAGTTGCCGTGAGCAGGGGCTGCTCTAGTTGTGGTGTGCAGGCTTCTAATTGTGGTGGCTCCTCTCGTTGCAGAGCACAGGCTCTAAGGCATGCGGGCTTCAGTAGTTGCGGCTCCCGGACTCTAGAGCCTAGGCTCAATAGTGAGCTGGCTTAGATGCCCCGCGGCGTGTGGGATGGTCCCAGATCAGGGGTGGAACCTGTGTCTCCTGCATTGGCAGGTGGGATGCTCACCACTGAGTCACCGGGGGAGCCCCCCAAATGGCACATTTCTTTTTAATTGCATTCTTATTTAGTAAATGAACCCATACACCCTGATGTTATTTCTTACTGCAATAGGCAGGTAGGTAAGTATGTTTTTAAAAAATATACTAATACAATTAAAAAGAATAATCTATCACCTTTCCCTTTGGGGCTACAATATTTAATTTTTAATAAAAAATATTTTAAATTAAAAATAAAAAAATAATTTTGTCTTATAAAGGAGTGTTAGAAAAACATGTTTGTCCCTAAGAGGTTGAAATAGCCCAGTGTGTCCAGACTGGAGGAGAGGGCCTGAGAGGTGGATGGAGGAGAGGATGCTGTGTGGGAAGCAGGTGCTCTGGGGGCCTGAAGATCACAGAGAGTTTAGACTCTTCTGCCAAAGGCATCTGGGGGCTCTGGGGGGTGGAGGCCAGGCAGGCGTGTACTGTGATCTGTGTCGACCACTCTGGTACCAGCGTCCGCTGCCTGGTGGTGGGCAGGGCCCATCTGGGAAGCCAGGGTTAGGACATACTCTCCTCCAGTATTTTTCAAAGTTATTTATTTGACTGTGCAGAATCTTCCACCTGTGTTGTGGCATGCAAGATCTCAGTTGTGGCATGTGGCATCTAGTTCCCTGATCAAGGATTGAACCCAGGGCCCCTACATTGGGAGCACGTGTCTTGGCCAGCGGCCCACCAGGGAAGTCCCCCCTCCTCCAGTTTTTGGTCGCCTGGTGAGGTCAAGACCCCCTGTGTGTCCCTCCGGGGTTGTTGGTGTCAGGCCTGGCGGTGGGATAACACGCGTGCCAGTGCTTCTGAGGCGCCTGACGGTGTTGTGCTTCAGTCAGCCTATCCTGCCTCCACTGTCCCATAGTGAGGTCTTTGGGGAAGAAGAGAGTAGTGGGGTGAGGATGAGGGCTCTGGTGGTCCAGGGGCAGAGAACTGGCCTGGGCATCCCCTGATCCTGCCAGGGGATGGACGTGGCAAGTGTGAGAAAACCGTCCCTCGTGAGCATAAATGCACAAATCAAAACTAGATCCTGTGAGCAGGCAGCATGTCTGAGCATTGGTAAAAAGCACCAGTTTCTGTAAATAAATGGTGCCATTTTCTTGAAGTTTTAGAAAGCATTTTGCCAGGGTTGAAGCTGTTCCATTGCTCCGAACCTTTTTCTTATTTTTTATTTCCCTAAATGCTGAGGTTTCCAGCTCAGAGACGGTGCTGAAGGCCCACAGTGGGGACCCCCCTCCCTTGTCCCCAATCCTCAGAGACTGTGACCAGAAGCTAGCTGTGGCCTCATGCCGCAGGAAGACTGCTGCTGCTGGGCGGGTCCCGCAGAAGGATGGCATGGGGGTGGGCAGGCGTGAGTGAGGGTGCTCTAAAGAAGAACCGTTATCCCAAGAGGAACAGGGAACCTGCAGATTAAAAGCTGATTTCAGCCCATTGCAACATGTGAACCTTACCTGGATCCTGATTCTGAAAGTACAAATTGTGGGGAAAAAAAAGAAAGCTATGACAGTTGGAAGCTTGAACTCCGATTGGATATTTTATGACTGAGGAATTAGTGGTCGTTTTTTAGATGTGGTGATAGCTTTGTGGGTATCGTGAAAGGGTTCTTACCTTTCAGCGATACGCACACTGAAATACAAATGAAATGGTAAGATGTCTCGGATATGTTTCAAAATGAGATGGCTGGGGGCTGGAGTTGGCTGCAGAAGGAGCAAGGCTGGCCACGCCATGGTCGTGGGGGTGGATGGTCCCGCCGGGGGCGTCATTATGCTATTCTAGCAACTACTGTGAATGCTTGATTTTCTCCACTGCACCATTTAAAAAACATGTCTGTTGCAAAAAGGTGGGAGATAGATTCTAATATGACAACGTGCCAATAGAAGCAGGTTCCTTGCCTTTGAAATCCCCTCTCGACTTATGGTCAGTCCTGGAGAAAAGTCCTTGTCGGTCGGGACTTGGTCCTCTGCCCAGGAACAGACAGCGCCGGCCTTGGGCTCCGGAAACAGTGTCTCCTGGTAGATTCAAGGCATCCTATTGCTTCACTGTATTTATTTTCTGGCTACTATTTGAGCAACTGATACTGCCTTCCTATTTACAGAACTGACAAAGTCTCCTTCTTAAATAAATGTGAGGCTTTGATTTGAAGACAAATAGGAAATACCAGTATGAGTGGTCCTCAGGTCTGCAAATTTTTTCTGAGTGGTAGGAGACGACAGGCATGGCACATAGGGATAGAGGTCATTGTCCTATCTCATTTTCTTTATCAGGCAGACACATGTGGGGTCCCTTCCTTCCACGGGGCTCTCTGTGCCTGGGGCAACGTGGCCTGCTCAGGCCAGGCCCCCTGTCCCCCTGAAACTCAGATTAAGCACTTGATACCCAGAGAAGGCGCCCAGAGGCCGGGGGAGGACACAGACCACACTCAGAGGGCAGGTGTCGCTTATAGCCTGGGACCCAGACACTGCTCCTCACCAGGGTCATGGGCACCTGGGCGGGGGTGGGGTGGGGTGGGCTAAGGACAAAAGAAAGAGCGAAGGGAAATGTTCTGTCCCTCATTTTCTTGCTTCCTGTTGGTTGGTTTCCTCAGAGGAAATTTCCTGATTGCCTTAAAGTAAGCATATGAGTGGTCAACAAGCTGTGTCTACCCAGATCATTTTGTTAGGCCTGTTTGTATGCTTGCTTTTCTGTTGGCATAATTAAAACTTTTTTTCTTTTTAGGTAGTTGTAGATTCACATGCAATTTTTTTTTTTTTTTTTAGTGTTTATTTACGTATTTGGCTGTGCTGGGTCTTAGTTGTGTCATGTGGGAAAAGTTCCCTGACCAGGGATGGAACCCAGGTCCCCTGCATTGGAAGCCTGGAGTCTTAGCCACTAGACCACCGGGAAAGTCCCTCCCATGCAGTTTTAAGACACAGACAGAGACATGTTTGAGATAGAGAGATCCTGTGCACCCTCTTCCCAGTTCCCCCCATCAGTGACTTCTTGCAAAACTATAGGACACACAGGGAAACTCTTTCAATATCTTGTAATAATTTATAATGGACAAGAATTTGAAAAAAAGAATCATTTTGCTATATACCTGAAACTAAGACAACATTGTATCAATAAATCAAGTATATGTCAATTACTTGACATATACAGGACATACTGTAACCAGGATTTACCCTGCAGTGCAGGAGACCCAGCTACAATTCCTGGGTTGGGAAGATCCCCTGGAGATGGGATGGCTACCCACTCCAGTATTCTTGCTTTGAGAATGCCATGGACAGAGGAGCCTGGCAGGCTACAATCCATGGGGTCGCAGAGTCAGACACAACTGAACGACTAACATGTTCACTTTTTCACAATCAAGACACATTTCCATCCCCACAAAGAGGTCATATTTTAGAGCCACATCACCACCTACCCCTCCCCTGTCTGGCTCTCGCCCGTCAAGTACTCACCTGTTGTCCAGTTCTATAATTTTGCCATTTTTAAGAATGTTATACGAATGGAATTGTGCTGTATGTAACTTTTTGTGATTGGCTTTTTTCTACTCAGCATAATTTCCTTTGAATTCAAGTTACTGAGTGTATCAGCTGTGTTTTCCTTTGTTGCCAAGTAGCATTTCATGGTGTTGATGGACCCAGTCTGTTAACCATCACCCATGGAAGGACTTCTATGCTGTTTTCAGTGTTGGGTTGTTCTGAATAAAGCTGCTTTGAACATTGTATGTATGGGCTTTTGTGAAAACTAAGCTTTCTTTTCCTGGGATAAATGTCCAAGATAAATTACATTCACTTACAGTCAAGATGTTTTATCTACAAATTGACATTACTGATTTCTCCTCAATAATCAGAAGATCTGGAAAGGTGGGGTCATAGGGATTCATGCTTCCCATGGGCCAGATGGGCTTAAGATCCCTGATGGCCCACTGAGTCCCTTGTATTTACTTACCTGCTGGGCAAGGCTCCTGGTTTGCCAATTTAAGTGGGCAGATTGGAACATGACGAGTTATATCATGAATTTCAAATGTATACACACATGTATTTGCTTATATATGCATAAAATCTGTCTGGAAGCATACCCAAGCAGAAACACTGCCTGCCTCTGGGAAGGGAACAGGGTGAGGGGGAGTGAGGGGGGAGTCACTTTTACTGTGAGCTCTTTCCAGCCTTTAAGCTTAAACCATCCGTTATTTACTAAAAAACGAATCAATAAAATATGCAAACAAGAACACTAAGAATCCCCCACAGTTACCCACTCTGGGGCTGGTTTTTTTTCATACAACTCTTATTTCTTTACACAAGAGAACCCACTGGAATTTCCCCTCCCAGAGCCCTTGGCTCCACGCAGGGAAGAGCCCAGCTCACAGAGATCTCTGGTCTGGGGCCTTTAGGCCTTGAGTGAAAGTGAAAGTGAAGTTGCTCAGTCATGTCCAGCTCTTTGTGACCCCATGGACTGTAGCCTGCCAGGCTCCTCCATGCATGGGATTCTCAGGCAAGAATACTGGAGTGGGTTGCCATGTCCTTCTCTAGGGGAGCTTCTGGACCCAGGGATCGAAGCTGAGTCTTCCACACTGCAGGCAGACTCTACCATCTGAGCTGCCAGGAAAGGCTTTGAGGTTGATTCCCAAACATCCCTCTTTACTGTCTCAAAGCTGGACGGCCCCTCAGGGGCAGACTTCGGCCATCAGGGCCTCTCTGAGACCCAGTGAGATGTCTTTGCCCAACACAGGGGCCACCTCCTCCTAGAAGCCTTTCCCAGCAGGACTGAAGTTCAGCCTCTCCCTCCACCCTCAGACAGGGTCATCAAGGGGCCTGAAAAGTGAAAGTGTTAGTTGCTCATTCCTGTCTGACTCTTTTGCTATCCCATGGACTATAGCCCTCCAAGCTCCTCTGTTCATGGGATTCTCCAGGCAAGAATACTGTAGCCGTTTCCGTACCCTCCTCCAGGGGATCAAGGGGCCTCCCGGTTACAATTCAGGGCACACTTCCTGGACCCTTCACACACGGGGCCCCTGGGCACTTGCTCCGCCCTTTCCTGACCTCCCACTAGGCTGGGGCCTCCGGGCAGCAGCGGATTAACATCTTAAGCTACCGGGAGTAGGGGACCTGCTGAGCCCTCTCCTCCAGTAAATCAGGACAAAGAAAACTACAAACCCGGAGCCCAACCTGTAGATTGAATTGAAGATCTAAGACTTCTGCGCCCAGAATTCACTGATGCTGCGCAGCTCCCTCTCTCGCTGTTGAGGGCAGAGGAGCGGTAGGGTGTGCTCTGGCGGTGCTGGCGCCCTAAATCTGCCCTTTGAGTAACCTCCCCATGGTTTCCGGAAGAGAGCGGGTGCAGCGCAGAGAACAGGGCTTTGGGGTCTGAGAGCCTCGGCGCTGTCCTTCGTGGCTGAGCGGCCTTCAGGCCAATTCACCTTGTTTCTTCTCGAGAACTGGGGATCACAGTGCTTCCCTGGGTGTGGGGGGGTGCGGGGGTAGAAGGGTCCAGGACTTCAGCAGGTGGCTTACATTTGCGGAACTGGGCGCCTCTTCTTAGATGCCCGGGCCAGGACGCGTACGCATTCCGGATTTCCTGGGAGCCTGTTCCGTCGCGTGTTGATGGGGGTCTCCCTCGATCGAGCTCGAGGTCTCAGGAGCCTGGCCGACTTGTTTGTCGGACCCTGGCCAGGCTCACTGGCCAGAGGCGCTGCACGGGGCCCAGTGAATGGCTGCGGGTGGCAGAGAGGAGTTTGAACCAGGGGTCCGAACGTGGAGGCCAGGAAACCGTGTAGGGCTTCCCACGCGGTCGAGGGGTGTCCTGCAGGCCGGCGCCGCATCTTTTCTCCCTGTCCACGGTGACTCGGGCGCACTCCCCATCCCACTCACCCACCCGCCGCGGGGCCCCGGGCGCGCGCCCCAGCCCCTCGCTCCGCCCCGCAGGGCCCGGGGCTGGGGGTGGGAGCCCGGCCCCTTCAGTTCCCGCGCTCAGGTCGCGCCGGGGCCCAGGAAGTGGCCCCGGGCCGCGGCCCTCGCCCCGCCCCTCTCCCTCCCGCGCTTATCACCTGCCGGCCGGGCGCGCGCGGCCGGGGACGGAGGGCGCGAGGGGAGCGCGCGGGCCGCGGGCACCGGGTCGCGGGAGGTGAAGCCGGCGAGGATGGCGGCTGGGGGCCGGGAGCTGCGGCCGCTGCTGCTCCTGCTCTCCGGGCTGCTGGCGCTGGGTCCCGGCGCGCGGGCGGCCAAGCTCAACATCCCCAAGGTGCTGCTGCCTTTCACGCGGGCAACGCGCGTGAACTTCACGCTGGAGGCCTCGGAGGGCTGCTACCGCTGGTGAGGCGCGGCCCGGCGCCGGGCCGGGGCGGGAGGCGGGCCTTGCACACGGGCGGTCGAGCGGGCGCGCTGCAGGTGCGCGGGCGCGGGGAGATGGCCGCGGCCCCGGGCAGGTCCAGTGGGGCCTGCGGCGCGCGGCCTCCGGGCCGGGCCGGCGCCGGGAGGCGGGGAGCCGCGCGCCCCCCGCAGGCCCGCGCAGCAGGTGCGCCGGCGCGCGCTCTCGGGCCCTGGGTTGGCGGCCGATAGGCCAATGCCCGGGCTACTGGCCGCTTGTGAGCCGGCGGCGTGCGCGCCGGTCGCCGCCACTGCGCATGGCGCCGCCCGGGCCTCGGCGCGCTCGGGCAGGAGGGGGCCTGCGGGGCGCGGGGGTGCGGTCAGGAGCCCAGCGGTCTGCTGGACTCGCGGAGGGCGTCTGGCGGGTGCGGCTGAGGGCCTTCGAAGGCCTGTCGGTTCCGGGCTTCCGTAGGGCCCCTCTGCTGGGGGAGAGGGTCGCACCGGAGAGCTGCTGGGCCCGGGATGCGCGTCCACGTGGTCGCACTCCTTTCTCGTTCAGGCTCCGGGAGGGGTAGTCGGCGCTCTGCAGAACCCTGGGTTAGGGACGCAGGCAGCTTGCTGGAGTTTGTCTGGTGATTCTTGCCTGGCGCCGGACTGGTGTGGGAACCTGGCTTGTGGGGAAGCGGGAAGATGTGCGTGGGAGTTGAGTCAGCAGTGCAGCGTCTTGGGAAGGAATGTAAGCCTTTGATGAGAGATCTTTCGGACAAACCCTTGGTTTTTAACACATGATACAACTACATTGGAGAAACAAATGGCCACACAGTCCAGTATTCTTGCCTGGAGAATGCCATGGATCGAGGAGCCTGGTGGGTTACAGTCCATGGGGTCACAGTCAGACAGGACTGTCCGACTAACACTTAACGCCTATGTTACAGATGAAAGATGCAAAAGAATGGTTGGTGATTTACCCCAGGTCGCCCGCAGAGCAGGGTTGGCCTGGATTCCTAGCTTCCTGGGGGCTCAGGAATTCTGCACCTTGTGGGGAGTGTGATCTGGGAACCCCAGGAGCTAATGAGACTAGGGGTACGCCTCACCCCAACGTTGCTGGGTGATGCGGTCCAGCCGCTGCATCCCTCAACGAGGAAGAAGAAGGAGGAGAAGAAGGAGAAGAAGGCGGCCTGAAGGGGCCTCCACTCACAGCAGGTTCATTCCTAGCAGGGTGCTGAGTGCTGGGTGTGGCCGAGGCCCTACCACACCTCCCTGCCACCTTGCCGGAGATGAAAGGGAGGGTGCCGCCCACACGCTACACCCTTGCTCCTTCCTTCGGTTGCTTGTTTCCAGGCTAGACAGTGTACCAGGTGTGATCGCACTGCAGAGTCCAGCATGTGTTAAGTCTGTGCGGACAGTTGTCCATGCACATCCAGAGACCGTGGTGCTGGTCCTCTGACTGCTTTCTCCTGAGTCACTTCAGTCGTCTCCGACTCTTTGCAACCCAATGGACTGACTGTAGTGCACCAGGCTCCTCTGTCCATGGCATTCTCCAGGCAACACTGCTCAAGTGGGTTGCCAAACCCTCTTCCAGGGGATCTTCCCAACCCAGGGCTTGAACCAGCACCTCTTGCATCTCCTGCATTGCAGGCAGATTCTTTACCCACTGAGCCCTGTGCATGCACTACTAGTACCTATTGTTTTCTGAAGGTCCCCTCCTGAAATGACAGTCCAGGTTAGCCAAATGCATTTTCGGGCTAGTGCACCTGGTGGGTTGTGTTTCTGGCTTGGTATCAGAGGCTGATCTTTGCTCTAACTTTTCTACATCCTGTCCAGGGCCCTGACTGGTGCTGGGGGATCAGCTGTCAGTCCAGACTTTTCCTGAGACTGTGCTCATTCTCTAGCTGAAGTTGTCTCTTCTCTTGATACGGGGCCAAGGAAAACGAAGCCGACTGTTACAAACAGCTGGCTTCAGATGAATCCCCTTGGATGTCCTTGTGTCCTACTTCCTGAGATTCTAGAGCTGTGTTTTTTGTTTGTGAAGTAACAACTGTTCCCCCCCCCCCAACTACTTTTTTCTTTGGAAAACTAATGGATTTTAATTTGCTTATCTAGCATCTTAGGAGGAAGGGGGAAAAAAAAACCATTCTAATCTCTGATGCATCAGAGGAGTGCTAAGTACCTTATAACTTGTTTTGAATTTGATCCATAGTTTTTATTGCAAATGTGTAACTGCTTAAATGTCTTGGAGGTGTTTGGTGCCGTGACTTCTCCATTAACGTCACAGGAAAATCTTCTGGAAATGTTTATTTTTGGTCCGCTCTTCCTAGTCCAGTCAGGTGTTGTTTTAGTTTTTGAAGAGCCTCTTCTGGAACTTTAAGAGTGGGTGTGCAGGCAGGCTTTCTATCTGCCTCCTTCTTTGCCCACGGAGGTCACTGTGAAGTCTGTGAGGTGGTGAACAGAGCACGTGACCCCCCCGGACCCTGGGGGAGTTTTTGCTCATCTTTGGATTTTTGGCCCGGCTCCCGGTTTACTGGATCGTTGCCCACCTGCGCCAGGGGCTTCAAGTTTACTTTTCCTGTTTCTTGATTTTATAGCATCAAATACTCAGGCAATTTTAAGGCGAGGAGAACTATAGAGAGCATCAAGTCAAAACTGTTCGCATGTCAGTGCGAGTCTCAGGAGGGAGGTGCTCTGGGGGACTGAGTGATGGTCTCCGTCGAGCGAGAGCCCACGGAGGGGGACGGGGGCAGGGAACGGCGCCTTCTGACCCACCCTCTTTGGGGATTTGCAGCCTCTGACTAGTTGGCCAGACCTGACTGAACCCCTCCCGTCATACCAGCACTGCTGGTTTTGTGACAAGTTCCTGATTCTTTTTTGATATTTCATGTTATTGCTTGGGTGCACGCTCAGTTGGAGAGCTGTGTCCAGCTGCTTATGGCCCCATGGACTGTAGCCCACCAGGCTCCTCTGTCCATGGGATTTCCCAGGCAAGAGTACTGGAGTGGGTTGCTGGGCTGGTGACCCGGGCCTGGCTGTGCCCCCCACCACCCGGCCCACGGGTCCTGGTTCCCCCATGGGTGCTCGGGTCCCCCCTTGCAGACCCACAGAAGGAGGTGACCGAGTGTGTCTACCGAGTGGACCTGCTTCCCGGGTGGTTTCCTTCCTGCTTCCCTTGCCTGTCCCTGACCCTCACCCCACTCTGCTCTCATGGTGACGTCCGAGGTGACTTCCGCCCTGTCGGCTCTGACTCGTTTGTGTGTGTGTGAGTGTGTGTGTGTGTGTGTTGGGGGGACGGTTAGCTGGTGGGTGGAGGGGGGCTGTGTCTTCCTCTGCCCCCACCCACCTCTTCTTTGCACAACCATCACTTCTCCTTTTCCCACCCCTGACCTCCCCGTCCTTGGGTTCCCGTGTCCGGTTAGACACCCTGAAGATAATTTTCATTTCTGGTGCCAACATATTGTTTCTATTTTTCTTTTTAAACAAAAAATTGGTAAAATACAGATATCATTAAAGTGACCATCTTTGTGTCCAGATCAGTGAGATCAAGTACATTCACGTTGCTGTGGGGCCATCTCCACCATCATCTCCAGAACTTTTTCATCTTCCCAAACTGAGACTCAGTCCCTGTCCACTAACCCTCCTCCCTGCCTCCAGCCCCAACATCCAGATTCTAGTCTCCTTAACACCCTGTGATAGCAGCATGTTTCCTTCTTCACCCCGTCCCTGGAAGTAGCAACATTGTTCTGACTCATTTTTGTTTTTATGGTTACTTCAGATGGATGGCAAATGATATGGGCTTTCTGTCTATGCTAGTGATACACAGTTTCCTCTTTAAATACTTTTTCTGGACTTCCCCGGTGGTCCAGTGGTTAAGACTTGCACTTTCATTGCAGGAGTGTAGGCTACAGTTAGATCCCTGGTTGGGGAACCAAGAGCCCACATGCCTCAGGGCTTGGCCTAAAGGGCGTGGTACTTTAAGACTTTTTAAAGTACCTTTTCAAGAAAGAAGAATCAAAGTTTTTTTTTTTTTTAAAGTAGGCAAATGATGCAAGGGTAACCTGGATGTAAGTGGTTATAGAAAGAGAGGGGCTGGGAACTGGGGAAGGTGCAAGGGTCCAGGCAGTCGCCGCGGTGGGTGGGTGGCCAGACACCCAGGTCCAAAGGCAGGGGCTTGAATACCGCAGGTGGGGTTGGCAGAGGCAGCCAAAGAGCAGAACCAGTTTTTCTGCTAATTCCTTTGCCTATTTTGCGTGTTACTCCCCACTCAATCCTGAAAACAAAACACCTCAAGAGTGACCACCCACTGCACAAATAGGGAACTTGGCAGAGCCAAGTTCAAAGCCAGGTCACAGGACTCCCCTGGAGGTCCAGTGCTTAAGACTTTGCTTTCCAGTGCAGGGGGTGTGGGTTTGATCCCTGTCAGGGAGCTAGGATCCCACATGCCTTGTGGCCAAAAAAGCCCCAAAACATAAAACAGAAGTAATATTGTAACAAATTCAATACAAACTGGGAAAAAAAAAAAAAAAAAGATCCCCTTAAAAAAACAAAAGACAAGTCACAGACTCTTCAGTCCTGGGATGCCCAGGAAATGTGCCAGGCCTTCTCATCAATGGCTTCTTACCCAGGTCCTTCAGTAGGGTTTTCAGAACGTGGACGGCACGCTGAGAAGCAGTATTAAGGTTGTGAGTGGGGTTGGGGCAACTGAGGACGTGGAGTCGTTTTTCACTGAGGTCTGTCAGCCTGGACGCTCCTGTGGGCGGCTGCAGGTAGAGGGGGTTAGCTGGCTCTGTTTTGCACAATCTCGGTGCATTTATCACAAGAGGGGAGGGTGGGGTCCCGGCCAGGGGTCTAAGACCAGCGTCACTGAGGTGTTTCTAGGGGTGTGTCCCTGAGTAAGTTACTTCCCATCCATGCTGTTGTTTCTGTGGGTATCATATGGGAGTTTCAGTAGGATTGTTGGGGGTCAAATAAAATATTTGTACTGTGTTTTGTTCTGTGCCTGACACATAATAAGCACATAGTAAGTGACATTTGTTTTTCTTTTTTAAAAAATATAGTGCCAATAGTTTGAATGAAATGAGACAACATGTCTTGAAGAATTCATTCAGAGGGTTTCACTTGGCTAGACTCTCCTGAGCTGCCTGCATGTGACAGGAAACTCAAACCACAATAGTTTAAAGAAAGTTTAAGTAAACTGAAGTTGTGTAAAGTTTAAATAAGCTCTGTTTTGGCAGAGTTTGTTTCAGGCTGCACGCAGGGCTCGGTGAGGTGAGCAGAGCCTGGTCTCAGGTCCTGGGCCTGGACCTCTGCCCGGGGCTCCTTAGGGTAATTAGACAGCAGCTCCAGGCCTGCAAACCCCATCAGGGCTGGGGGGGGCACACCCCGCGAGCCCGGGGCTCACACTGCTGACTGACCAGGCCTCCCAGCGTCCCAGGAGCTCATGGAATGAGGGTGGAGAAGAGCAGCACCCCCAGAAAAGCTGGGTGCCATTACTGAGGAGGGGGCAGAGGCTGGGCAGCCAAAACCCAGCATGGGTCCCCTGCAGGAGTGGCACCCACGCGTGCACATTTACGCATCTCTGTGTGTCTGTCTGTTGGGGGCGGGGACGGTATGTACACCCTGGGTTTGCTCCGCTGGGGCCCTTGACGGGAGCTGCTGTGATCTGGCGGGGGGAGGGGGTTGTCTTGCTGGAATGTGGGTGAGTATTCTAGAGGAAAGGAAGCAATGCTGCCACAGGCTGCCAGCCCTGCATCCCAGGCTCCCCCAGATGTGGGGTACCCCACCTTCCGTGCAGGACGTGGGGGAGGGTCCTCAGAACACCTTGCTTCCTTCCAGTCCACTTAGGACATTTGGTAAAATTAAGTTTCTAGTCACAAACCTTCTCATAAAGAAAACTGCAAGCCCGTGTTGCCTCACTTGTAAATTCTGTGAAACATTTAAGAGGAAATAGTACAAATCCTTTATAAACTCCTTCAGGAAAGAGAGAAAGAACAGTCATTTCCTAGCTTGTTTTTATGAGGCCAACATTACATTGATTGCAAACCAGGCACAAATATTACAAGAAAAAGAAATTCACAGACCCAGAGTTCAAGATTCCTTAACAAAATAGCAAATCAAATCCAGAGAAATGTAAAAAGGGTAATGTATTATGACCAACTGGGGCGGTTCCCAGGAACGCAAGGTTGGTTTAATATTAACCAATCAGTGTAATTGCTTGACTAACAAAAAACAATTCTTCTATCAACCAAATGAAAAAGAAAAGTCATATAACGGTCTCAATATGCGCAGAGCATTCAAGAGTCACTTATGATAGAATGTGCGGCAAATTTGGAGCAAAAGCGAATTCATGACAAAATGAAATGAAGGTGTTTGTTTCTCAGTTGTGTCCAGATCTTTGCGACCCCGTGGACTGTAACCCACCAGGCTCCTCTCTCCTTAGAACTGTCCAGGCAAGAATACTGGAGTGAGTTGCCATTCCCTTCTCCAGGGGATCTTCCTGACCCAGGGATTGAACTCGGGTCTCCTGCAGTGCAGGCAGATTCTTTACCACCCGAGCCACCAGGGAAGCCTGTTGACCCATTAAAGGGCATCTGTAAAAACTGGCACCAGGGTCTTGCCTGCGTGCAACAGGGACAAGAAAAGAGCACGCCGTGGACTCTGTCTTTATACTCGGTCTCCGAGGGAGTCTGATGGGGAGCAGGGCCCCGCCAGCCGGGCTCAGGGTCAGGCTTCACTCCGGGAAGCCGATGGGCAGGTCCGGCATCAGTGATCACAATCCAGAAGGACCCCTGTTCTCTTTCTTCCTTTAAAAATCAAAAGTTCTTGTGGTTGGAATCTCACCAAATGCCTCAGGGCCGCAAGCCCTTCATCTGGACACCTGCTCCTGGTTCCTGAGTTTGAGAGCTTTCTATGTGCGAGGCCCTGTGATAAGATGTCTGTCATCCTATCTAATCCACCCCAACCCTTTGCAGCAGGTATCATTTTTCTTCCCATTGTACCGATGCAGAAACTGAGGCCCAGAGAGGTTGAGTTGTTTGTTCAAGGTCACACAACTGGTGTGTGGCCGCACCCTGCTGTCCTAGGCCTTCACCTTCTCAGCAGAGAACAGGGCCATCTCGCCAGCACCGCCTGTGCCAGGGGCCTGGGGAGGGCCTTCCAGCTCCTCCTGCAGGCCTTGGGGCGAGTGCGTGAGCAGGGAGGGTGGGCAGGCCTGCTGACTGCCGGCTGAGATGCCCGGAACGACAGATGGACAGGCTGAAGCGGCTCTCACCCTTTCTGAGCAGTAGCATCAGTTCATTTAAACTGGGGGCAGGGCCTTCCCTGGTGGTCCAGTGGTTAAGAATCCGCCTTCCCATGCAGGGGGCGTGGGTTTGATTACCTGGTTCAAGAACAAAGATGCTACGTGCCACGGGTCAGCTAAGTCTGTGGGCCGCAGCTGGAGAAAAGCCCGCACCCTGCCACAGAGGACCAGCGCAGCCAGTATAAAATAAACAGAAACTTTAAAGTAATTAAAACAGCAAACAGAAAAACTGGGGGCAGAGGAAGTCTCTTGTGCAGAAAAGCCACTGAGCCTGAACCTGCTTCTTTGGCAAACATGAGGCTGTACCCAAATGACCTGGCTGTTGGGGCCAGTTCCCGCGTGGGCATCGCAGCCTTCCACCCCACGTGGACCCTGTCTTCTCTGTCGAGCGCCCAGCCGTCTCTGAGCCTGCAGGGGTCAGGCCGGGGAAGCCGCTGCGGCCCTCGTGCCGTCTTTCCCTCTTTCCCTGCATTCCTCGCCTGGGTCCTCCCCAATTAGCATGGGCACAGTCTGGTTGTCAGCACTCCCGCCAGCCTTGTGGAGGCCACTCGCTCCGTCCTTGCCTTAGATACCCTGGAGATGGAGGCTGATGGACAGACCCCGCCCCTCACAGCTGCCCCAGGAATGCACGCTGGTATTTCCTCCCCAAAACTGCAGCCACCCAGCCACTGGTGCAGGTTGCCTCTTTGGTGTCATGCCTGTGCTAGAACTTACTGTTTCCTTCAAAATGACTACCTTTGTGAACATTGGAGATGCTGGTCGGTATTAACATCTAGGAACTCATACATTTGCTACATTTGTTTTTCCTGAAACAGTAAAGATGAATGTGTGCTAATTAAAAGACATAAAGACTCAATCTAAAAGCAGTTCATCTGTGCCTCGCTGCTCTATGGCGCTGTGTGTTTCTGGGGAAAGCATCGGGTAATGTGAGGACTGTCTGATCTGGGGTCACACAGACATAGCTACAAACACTGGCCCTGTCACTCATGGCTGTGTGGCTTGGGGGAAATTACTCAACCTCTCTGAATCTCAGTTTGGCTTTATCCACACATGTCTGCTGGAGGGTTAAGTAATCTGATGGATTGAAGGATTTAGCTCTGGGCTTAACACAGGGTAGACAATTCCTTTCATTATCTTCTATGCCCTCCCTATATTGGTCAGGTTCTCCAGAGACCCAAAATTAATAGGAGATAAATATGTGGCTTCCCAGATAGTGCTAGTGGTAAAGACTCCACCTGCCAAGGCAGGAGACGTAGAGACGTGGGTTCAGTCACTGGGTCGGGAACATCCCCTGGAGGAGGGCACGGCAACCCACTCCAGTATTCTTGCCTGGAGAATCTCATGATGGAGGAGCCTGTGGGCTACAGTCCACGGGGCCACAGAGAGTTGGACATGACCGAAGTGACTTGGCATAGACGAGTGCGGGCTTTTTGTTCTAGTCAGGCCTCAACTGAGTGGCTGCGGCCCACCCACACTGGGGAGGGTAATTTCTTTTACTGGTCTACTGGTTTAAGTGCTCATCTCATCCCCAAACACCCTCAGACACACCCAGAATAATCTCTGACCCAGTAGCTGGGCACCTCATGTCCCAGCCAGACCGACACATAAAATGAGCCACCGCACGCCCCCAGCACACTTCTGTTTTTTAAAAGAACCGTGTCTGGATATCTCTGCATTTGCCGCACGCAAAGGGCTCCTGCCTGTCATCCCCTCTTATCTCCACTCTCTCTGCCTACCTCAGGCTGCAGGGTGATTAACTGTCGTGTCTGTGAGGGATGACCCATCCTCCCTCCGTGGAGGAGGTGATTCTTCTCTTGCCAGGTCCCAGAGGCAGAAGCTTTCCAGAACTGTGCACACATGGTCAGCTCTTCCCTTCCCAGCCCAGGAGGGAGCCAGCCTCCTCTGTGGGCAGCTCTTGGGCTGACCCAGAGCTCTGAGATGCAGACACAGCACTTCTGAGGGATTGAGACATGATTCTAATGGCAGGAAACATCCACATTTGGACTGGACCCCTGTATCCTGACCCTGGCCCTCGGAGAGGCCCTAAACCGGCCCCTCTTCCCCACAGTTCACTCCGGGGGCTGTGGAGGCTCAGATGGTAAAGAATCCGCCTGCAATGTGGGAGACCTGGGTTGGACCCCCGAGTGGGGAAGATCTCCTGGAGGAGGAAATGGCAACCCCCTCGAGGATTCTTGCCTGGAGAATCCCATGGATAGAGGAACCTGGCGGGCTACAGTCCATGGGGTCACAAAGGGTCACGACTGAGCCATTAACACTTTCACGTCAACACTTTACTCCTCCGTAAAATGAGGGCACAGCACCTCGTTAAGTTACATCTAACGTTGCCGGGGAAATACTGTTATTTAGAAGTTAGGGTAATCCAGAAAAGAACCGAGAATAGCACAGTGAACACCATATTCCTAGGGTCAGAATCAGGCATTGTTAACAGCTTGTGTTTTTGTCTACAGTTTGGCTTTTTTCCGGTAAGGAGACGTTACGGGTAGAGCTGCAGCCCCCTTTGCTGCCCTCCTAGTTCTCACCCCCACACAGTCCTCACTCCGAATTTGGGTTCCAGGGGTCCCTTTCCCTTTTGAATCCCTGAGAGCACCTTCCAAAGTGCTTTTTCCACTGACTCACACGGGGACAGGGACACCCGACACCAGGCCCCTGCTGGGCTCTCTGCTCTTAAAGGCACAGCTGGAGCACAGGGGCCTCCAAGCACCCTCCAAGGGAATGGGGAATAGCCCTCTGCGGGGGACAGAAACACCCCTCCAGCCCATCTTAAACCCTCCAGGTGGTTGGGAAGAGCCCGCCAGCTTCAGAAGTGGGGCCCTAGCGCAGGGTGAGAGGGGGCGGTGGTGGGGGGTGCGCTTCCAGCCTCCCTGCTCCCTGTGAGGGTGGCCGTGGCTCCCTTGCCCTGAGCTCCGCTGTGCGGGAGCCCCGTCTGCTGGCTGGACCCTGCTGCAGTCCTGGGGGGAGGCCAGCTGCTCAGGCTGCCCTGTGTTATCTCAAGGCTGCACTTACTGCCCTTGTACCCACCCTAAGTGTGAAGAGGAGGGGCTTCTTTAAGAGCTACTGGGAGCACTCAGCCCAGGCTGGGACTGGACGCCATCCCCAGGGCTCCCCTCCCCCTGAAGGCCTGCCCCGGGGCCACTCACTGTGTCCGGAATGCAGGGGCCCCGGATCATAAGGATGTTTGGGGTGAAATAATACGTGTCATTAAAATTAAGACCATCCAGTGATCAAACTCTCACCCCTGCAGTGGAAGAGCAGAGTCTTAACCACTGGGCCACCAGGGAAGTCCCTACCTATTGCTTTTTAATAAGGCAATGAAGACATTTTAGATGTGATTTGCTGTGTATTTCTATTGGACAGGGCAGCTTCAGGCTGTCCATCTACCTAGCAGAGCCCCGCAGCCCTGGAGGCCCTGGATGAGGGGTGGGGTGCTCCCGGTCAGTCTTCGGGGCTGCAGGCATCTCAGGGGCCACCCATGGAGGGCCTGGGCGTGGGAGGAGGACTTCTGGGACTTAAATGAGGGCAGCCTCCTCTTTTCTGCATTGATTTCTTTACTGGGAGAGTGAGATTAATTCACTGCCCTGAGGGAGTGAGAAAAGAGCTTGTCATCCCTGTTCTTGAGGAGCCTGAGATTCGGGGTTGGGGAGGGATTTATAGCCTAGATTCCTGGTTCCCAGGGGCCATCGAACAAGGTACACCACATTGTTTCTCAAAGTTAGAAGCAGAAAACGATGAACTGTCTTATTTTTTTTTAAACAAACTCTTAAAAAGAGCAGTTTTAGGTTTATTAAAAAAACTGAGCCCAAATTACAGCAATTTCCTGTATATACCCCTCCCCCACAGCATTTGCCACCATCAATATCCCCCACCAGATGGTGCATTTGTTTCGATTGATGAACCTGCGTGTGTGTGTGTGTGTGTGTGTGTGTGTGTGTGCGCGACCCCATGAACTGCAGCCCACCAGGCTCCATGGCCCTTGGACTTTCCCAGGCAAGATACTGGAGTGGGTATCCATGCCCTCCTCTAGGGGATCTTCCTGACTCAGGGATCAAACCCAGGTCTCTTGCAATGCAGGCAGATTCCTTACCACTAGCACCACTTGGGAAGCTGTACATACATGGATACCTTATTATAATAAAAGTCTGTGTATTATGTTACTGTTCACAGTTGGCATTGATTCTTTTGTAGCCAGCAAATGTGTCGTGACTTGTATCATTAGAGTGTCATACAGAATAGTTTTACTGTCCTAAAAATTCTCTGTGCTCACCCTATTCATCCCCCACTCCCCTTGTCATTGAAATTTTTTTTAGAAATTTGAAACAATTTTAGGTTTACAGGACAGTTGCAAAGATAATACAGAGAGTTCCTCTGTACCTTCACCCAGCTTCCCCGACAGTTACCATCCTTCAAGACCAGGAATGTTGAGAAAAGGGAAACAGTAGCACTGGTACTTGAGTTAACTAAACTCTAGATGGCTTGGGTTGCGCCAGGGTACCCACTGAGCTTCCTTCTTTGCCCTCCAATCCAAGCCTGCGCCCTCCGTCACATCTGTCTCCTTGGTCTCTCAGATCTGATCTATGTGTGTTTTCTGTTCTTGTTTCTACCTCAGGTTTTTTTTTCCAAAGTGAAGTGTAGTTGATGTACAGTGTTGTGTTAACTTCCACGTCAGTTTTGTGTGTCTGTGTGTACGTGTGGGGAGGTCTGATGCCCTTGCAAATCATCTTGGAACAGCAGAGCCTCTGCATTCTGTGGTGTGGGGCAAGGCTGCGCCCAGGGCCTGCTCACCCCTCCCTGTCTGGGCTCGATCTGTGCTATCTCCATTGATCCTTGAAATGCACTCTTCTCAGGGGACGTCTCTCAGTGCGGGGACCACAGATGCATTTCCCTGGGGACTGAGACGTTCGTTTCCCTCAGCCCCGCTGCCGTTCATTCTCAGAGGAGGGGTGTTGCTGCGTCCCGCTGTGTGCTGGGTGTTCACTGTCTGAGCATCCGAGCTGAGCTTGGACAGGCTCGCATCGACTTGGAGATGTCTGTTGGGTGTATTTCACACCATTGCCTTTTCACAGCAGACTGTACAAGTTTCCTTCTGAGGAACCCAGGACACTGAGGCTCCAGGCAGTGAAAGCCCAGGGCGGGGGCGGCAGCCCTGACTCGGGAGTGCCCACTCCCTGCTGGGCGCCACGCTGCACGCAGCCCTTGGGGCCACGGGTGCCCTTCCCTGGGGCCTCCCCGCCTGGAGCACTCCGAGGGCAGCCCTGACTGCTCTGAGAAGTGGGAATCAGAGTAGAATGCTCACCTGCTCAGGGTGGCCCAGGGGCTGGTCATCATCCTCAGAGTAAATCTTAGCTCCTTCCTGTGGCCTCCAGTGCCTGCTTGCCCTCTGCACCCCGTGTCCCTGAGCTCAGCACCCCATCTCCTCGACCTTAGCACCCCCATCTTGCTCACCTCAGCACCTTGACCTCAGCATCGATCTCCTCGACCTCGCGAGCGGCCCGTGCTCACCGGCACTGCAGTGTCCACTCCGCTCCTCCCCACTCTCCACATCTCACTCCCCTGGAAACTGCTGTTACCCCAGGTCTCAGATGAGAAACCTCACGCTAACCCCGGGGGCCTGCTCGTCACGCTGTCCCTTCGGTCGGTTACTCCAAGACCCAAGTCTCCGCGGGAAGTCACGGATTCTGCAGATCCGTCCGTTTGAACGTTTCCCTGCCCTTCTGCCGCCTTCACGTAACCTTGGCCCTGCGTGCGCTGGGCTGTTGGGCCTGGTCTCACGGTTCCGGTTGGCGGGCTCTGGGTCTGCAGGGCTTCTTGGGGACGAGGTGACCGTCTGGGAAGCTGCCGTGAGCCCGGCCCAGCCTGGAGATCTGCGGGTACCTGGCCTGTCCGCCTCCCTGGGGGCTGAAGGCGCTTTCCCCACTGATAGTTATTTCCAGTTCCAGGGGATTGTCCTGTCAGGACTGCTGAACGTAGGGGTGTTTCCACGTGTCCCGGCTCCTGTGGGATGAGCTCAGGGTAGGCGGAGCCTGTTCCCAGCAGAGGGGCTCCGGCTCCGCCTCCCAGCTCGCCCCGAGTCTGAAGCTGGCTGAAGCTGGCGGAGCAGCCTCGGGTCGCAGCCCTGCCTCTCCAGCGGCTCCAGGGAGCGCGCTCTCATCTTTCTGCTGCAGGTCGTCGACCCGGCCGGAGGTGGCCAGTATCGAGCCGCTGGGCCTGGACGAGCAGCAGTGCTCCCGGAGGGCGGTGGTGCAGGCCCGCCTGTCCCAGCCCGCCCGCCTGACCAGCATCATCTTCGCGGAGGACATCAGTAAGGGCTTCCGGGCCCCGTGTGGCCCTGGCGGCGATGGGGGAGGCGGGGACATCCTACTGAGACCTCGGGCCACTGGGGCTGTGGAGCCCGTGGTTGGGCACACTTTCTCTTCTCTTGTTGGGTCACAGGACGCCTGCAGAGTGGGTGGGAGGGTCTCCAAGCAAGCAGCACCCAGCCCGGCCCCTCCCGCCAGCGCTGTGTTCCACTTTCCCTCCCGTGGAGGGGGGCTTCCATTTCTAAGTTGTTATTTGTTACCAAAATAACCCTTAATGGACGTTGATTCAAAATGAAGAGATTTGTGCAACGTTCACTTCCCCATGTTTAATTTACCATATTATGGTCATAAGGGGCTTCCCAGGTGGCGCTAGTGGTAAAGAACCTGCCCTCCACTGCAGGAGACGTTAAGAGTTCGATCCCTGAGTCGGGAAGATCCCCTGGAGAAGGAAATGGCAACCCACTCCAGGATTCTTGCCTGGAGAATCCCATGGACAGAGGAGCCTGGCAGGCTACAGTCTATGGGGTCACACAGAGTGCTCAGAAAACAACGAATTTTCCATTGTGCTTCCCCCCCACCTAAGATGGCATGAAAAATTTCCCATTTTATTGTAGGATTATTTTTAATGGCTGAGTAACTAGCATTCCACATACTGGCTATTCAGATTGTTTTCCAACGTCTGTTTCAGTGTTATATAAGAAAATCATGTTACACAAGAGAACAATTTTGGGTTCTTTCGGGTTATTTCCCGCCAAGGATAGAGTCTCAGCTTTACTGGGTCACAGCCTATGTAAATATTTTTAAGACTTTTGATAATGAGGCTGAATGAGTTTCTCAGAAATTTAAGCGTGTACAAGTAGTTTTATATGATGCCTGGAGAACAGTCAGAATGATTTTTTATCACAAGCTGTTATTTTTTTACTCTAGAGGATTCTCCAGGTAATGCCATTTATGTATCTTATTGATGGAGCAAGTAAAAAAATCTGTGTGGATGTGCACACACTCTTTTATACTAGAGTGAGAAGGACATGGCAAACCCACGCCAGTATCCTTGCCTGGAGAATCCCATGGACAGAGGAGCCCGGTGGGCTACAGTCCATGGGGTCACAGAGAGTCGGACACGACTGAAGCGACTTAGCACGTGGTTGACAGTGTTACGCAGAAACAGTGTAAACACACGCAAATGCACAAGCTCTGGGTGTAGTTCCTGATCTCAGGGCAGGGACAAGCGTTCAGGGTGCTAACTCGTCATATCAGAATCCTTGTAGGGGAGCTCAGTGGTCACAGCCTGAACAAAACCAGGAAGTCTAGGAACTGTTTTGCCATGGCGTTGAAAGATCATGTGTTTGCTCGTTTATTCTGGGCGGTGCTGGGCCTTGGTGGCGGCACGGGCCTTTTTTTCCAGTGCTCTGCTCCCAGCGTTTCAGCGCAGTGGCTTCTCCATGGTGCAGCAGGGCTCCAGGGCGCGTGAGCTCAGCACCTGTGGCTCCTGGGATCTTCCCGGACCAGGGATCGAACTCATGTCTCCTGCATTGGCAGGCGGATTCTTGACCACTGAGCCGCCGGGGAAGCCCGTTGCCGCAGCTTTAAATGCTGGTGTCCAGGGTGGAAAAGTACAAGACAGACAACCAACGTGCCCGCAGAGCCCTTGCTTCCTGGATGTCTGGGCCGACTCTCAGGCCCAATGAGACTCCAAAGGGTGACTTGGTTCTTCCAGTCCTGTTTTTTCGGGGCCGTTGGTCACCCCCAGTCTGCCAAAGCCTGAGACCACCCACCCTGCGAGGCGCTGGAGGGGGTGTGGGCCCCCCACTGCCTGACCATGCCCTCCCGCCTACAGCCACCGGCCAGGTCCTGCGTTGCGACGCCATCGTGGACCTCATCCATGGCATTCAGATCGTCTCCACCACCCGCGAGCTCTACCTGGAGGACGCCCCGCTGGAGCTGAAGATCCAGGCCCTGGACTCGGAAGGTGAGGCCCCTAGGCTGTCTGCCCTCCCCTTGCCCGCCGCCCGCTCTCCCCCTGGGGGGGCTGCTCTGGCCAGAAGGGTGATGCGCCGCAGGTTGGGATCACGTCTGAGTGGACACCGGGCCCCTGCAGGCAGCAAGGCCGCGGCCACGACTCCACAGGGCCTGGCCCTGTGGCTGCAGGGACCCCAGGGGTACAGCGTGTCTTTGGGAAGCCGACAGCATTGTCTGGGCAGCAGTGGGAGCTGAGAGCGGCTCGCAGGGTCAGTGCCGTGACCAGCAGAGGCCTTGAGGGCTGGGCTTGGCTTCCTGGTCCGGAGTGCAGACTGAGTATGTGTGTGTGTGTGCGTGTGTGTGTGTGTGTGTTTTGTGGGTGGTGCATCTATGCTGTCAGTCCCATGCACCGTCTTTCCGTTTGTAATAGAGCGTTGACTTGTTTGGGCTGGGATTCTTCTCACAACGTCTGTTTTGCTGGGTGGCAGGCTGCCCAGGCTGTAGCCCGACCTCTTCGTCAGGGAACAAAGGGAATATTTGTAGGTAGAGGTTTTGTTGAAGAAAGTAGGTCAGGCTCAAAGACATCTTTTCAACAAAGGAGCTTCTAAAACTTGCAGTCTAAGTCAAGTCTCACCTTGTCTTTGAAATCTCCCCTGATCGCTCTAGCCCCTGCTTTTAGAAACACTTTTCCAGATCGGGGTTTCTTGGGCTCGTGGGGTTGACATTTGGGGCAGATACACCTTTGCGGTGGGGGCTGCCCAGGACACGCATGGCAGGCTGGTCAGCAACGTCCCTGGTCTCTGCCCTGGATGCCAGGGGTACCCCCCGAGCTGTGACAACCAAAACTCTCTCCCAGCCATCGCCAAATATCCTTTGGGGTCAGAGTCCTGTTTTGGAGTGTCTCGCAGCTATCTTTCCTCTCTGCATAATTCATCTGGTGAGCTGCCCAGCATCTCTGAACTGCCCTCTGATCGGCGAGACTGACATAGAGATGCTCAGCTCATTGTGAGGACCGACCTGGTGAGCAGACGTGAAGGGTCCCACCCTGGCTGGCGTGCAGTGGGCGCTCAGTCCACTAGGCGTCAGTGGAGTGGGCTCGGCCTCTGGAGTTCCGCCAGATACTGGGGTGCAGCCGGGCTGGGAAGCATCTCAGGCTGGGGGTCCATATGTAGGTCAGGTCGCATGTGCACCCCAGCACACACTGTCTGTAATCACATGGGGGGCAAAGTGTGACGGGACAGGATGGGGGAGCAACCCCAGCGGGCTCAGAGGCGGGACGTGGAGATCACACAGGTCAGGAGAGTTTCTTAGAAGCTGCGATGCTTGAGCCTTGAGAGGTGAAGGCTCTGCCAGGCGGGGACCCTGTTTCATCCTTGAGGCTGAGATTGGAGAGGCCATACTGCTGTCTCCTGCTACTGAGTTTTTTCTGGGCGCTGGGTTCCGCGCCAGGGTCTGGGGTCTGTTTTTTTGGCCTGAGGCCGCCTGCAGGGTGCCTGTTTGGGTTCATGATTTTCTGATCTTTCCCAGCCTGCATGTACCTGGTGCCCGGGCAGCGCTGGGCAGCTCTGGTTCCCTAGACGCCCCCCACTCCCATCCTGACATCCCGGTTCTGCTCAGAGCACCTCCCATCCCCTTCTGGATCTCTGCTCTCAGAGTCCCAGCCCCTCTGGTCACAGCCCCCACACCCCCGCCTTCCTGTGATATCCTGTCCTCGGGGGCTCCTGGGGTGGGGTGAGTCCCTTCCCTGTGAAACCCCCCAGCGCTTCCTGGCCTGGCCTTGGGTTGCAGGCACTTTCACTCTGCCTCTGGGCAGGGTTGGGATCACTCCATTCCCTGTTTGACATTGGACTCTGGTCCAGCAAACATTCGTTAGTGTTTGCTTACTGTTTTCCAGCTGCTTCCTGGGACCAGGGCCGGGGGCGTGGTGCCAGCTCCAGAGACCGGGTCCTGGCATTTCTTCATTACTGTGAGCACTTGGCACACAGTAGGGCTAATAGATACTTTTGAAACAGACAAGCCCCCAAGCCTGCAAGCTCCTGCTGACCGTGGGGTCCTGCAGCCTCTTTGCTGGGAGGCGCCCTTGCTCACTGTCCCCTCTGAGAAGTCGCGCTGAGACCATTTGCTGTCTCCTGTGGCTTCATCCCGTCTCCCAGACGTCAAGGCCAGCTTCACGCAGGGCCGTGTGCGCCACAGGGCCCTGGGCCTGATTTAACGCCTCACTGCTGCCGTCTTGAGATTTTGACGCATTTCTTTTTGCTCTTGTGTGTGGTGAGAGGGGTCCGCTGGGACGTGGAGCCTCGGGGACTTGCGATCCTGCTTCCCTGCCCCCTCCCTGCCCCCGGGGTTCTCTGCCACCTGCACCCCATCCCCTGGTGTCGTGGGTCCTGCCGGGCCTCTCCCTCGTGGCCCTTGCCCCGTGACGACGGCCGCCTTCCATCCCCCTGGGCTGGGCGCGTGCACGCCGCTGTGTGTCGGGTGCAGCACAGCCAAGGCCTTTCCTGTCCCAGGACCGCCCGGCCCAGCGGCTGCGTTTTGGCTAGAGTGAGCCTCTCTGCGGGCCTCACCCGGCTTCCGAGCGCATCTGGGCACAGGCTTCAGAGGTTTAGCCTGGGGGTCGGGGGCCGGGAAGGAGAGATGCTGACCCCATTTCCCCGGGGCCTGCTCAGCCGGGACGCAGCGTGTCGGTTCAGCAGCTGGCAGGGGCAGACCCCGGTAGCGGGCATGTCTGTGTGTAGCCTGAGTTGCAGGGCAGGGACTCTGGGTGCCCTGAGAGTCTGCACTCATGTTGGGGTATCTGTGCCCTTCGGGGGAGCGCCCCCTCATCTGGCCCTGTGTCTGGGGCTGTCTCTGCCTCCTTCCAACCTGCCCAAGCCTGACTTGCCTCCTGGTGCCTCCCCTCTGGGATGAGGGCCCCGAGCGGCCCAGGGCCTGCACACCAGGTGCTGACCAGTGGAATGGGGCAAGGTCAAAATCACCTGAGGAAAAGGTGACCCTAGCTCTGGGCAGGTCAGGCCTCTGAGCCCCCGTTTTCATCTCCCACCCTGTTTCTGAGCACTGTCCTTACCCTGAGAAGGTGTTTACCGAGGGTTTCAGACCCTGCTTGGGTCATGCTCCTCCAGAAAGCATCGCCTAGTCACGTGCTGGGCTCCGCCTGTTCTCACGTCTGGTCCAAGGCGTGCCGACAGCAGTCAGGACTTCAGAGTGGAGGCCAGCTGTGCGCGGCCCATCTCCTCCACCCGGGACCCGGGGTCTCGGCATCTCAGGGAGGAGACAGGATGGGCAGGTGAAGCCAGGTGGCCGGGGTTCCTCTCCCAGCACGGGGAGGGGATGGGGGGCTGGACTCACAGTCTGAGGAGCCACTGTCTAGACTGTAAAGCGCTTACCCACTTGAGGGGTGATGGGTGCACAGGCGGGACAGGCAGCAGGAAGGACAGAGTGTGTCCCTGGGAGGCCTGGGCTCAGGAGGCGCAGCCCCACTCAATCACGTGACCCCGATCCCTTACGCCTCGGTTTCCCCTCTAGAAGGGAGGCTGGAGAGGGTGCCCCCTCCCCCATGGGGGGTGGTGCCGAGTCCACGGCCCCTCCCCTTGGCCCCGGGGGGTTAACTCGGTGCACCCCCCCACCCCGCTCCGCTCCTGCAGGAAACACGTTCAGCACGCTGGCCGGGCTGGTCTTTGACTGGACGATCGTGAAGGACACGGAGGCGGACGGCTACTCAGACACCCACAATGCGCTCCGGTAAGGGGCGCCTGCCTTTGAAGGGAGGCGGGAGGGAGGGAGGGTTGGGGGCTTTCACCCTCATCGTCACTGTTAGCGCCCCGTCAGCGAGGAGCCCAGGACGGCCCCCTGGCTGCCCTGGGGCTGACCACGTGTTCAGCTCGCAGAGCCATGCAGGGGCCTTGTCCCGGGGTGTGTTCCGGGGGCCGCTGTCGAGGGCGCTGGGCTGTCCAGCTGCAGCAGAGAAAGCTCATCCTGGTAACCGCAGCTGTCACGGGGCACCGGGGAGGGGTGGGGAGGGGCCCCTGGGTGGGGTGAGTGGGTAACGGTTCTGGCTGGGAGGTCCCTCCAGCAGTGACAGCCTCCAGGCACGGGAGGCCGCCTGTCCCAGCACCAGGTGGGGCAGGAGGCAGGGGGCCAGTACTGCAGACAGACGAACGCCTTGTGAGATGGACTCGCTCCCCGTCGTGACTTGGCCAGTCCTCCCGACAGTGTGTGGCTTATGTTCCCCTGTCCGCTCGCCTCAGATTGGTAAGGGCTGGAGCTGGACTTGAACTGTTCTGGCCTGTGTGAATCCTCACCGTGCCACGTGGCGGCCACTGGCCCCACCCTGGCCGTTCACACTTACACCAGGGAAGATGGGGGGTTCTGGTCCCCGATGCACTGACCCCATCAGGTGCTCGTTAGCTGTGTGGCCGGCGTTGCCCACACTGGACAGGGCGGACAGAGCGTTTCCATCGGCAGAAGGTTCTGCTGGCCGGCACTGGTGTGCTCCCGGAGTCTGGGCTAATATCCCCCGGTAGGAGGTGGCTCAGTGGTAAAGAACCCGCCTGCCAACACAGGAGACGCGTAGACGTGGGTTCAATCCCTGGGTCGGGAAGCTCCCCTGGAGGAGGAAATGGCAACCCACTACACTAGTCTCACCTGGGAAATCCCATGGCCCGAGGAGCCTGGTGGGCTGCAGTCCGTGGGGTCACAAAGAGTTGGACACGGCTGAGCGACTAAATAACAACAACAAAATGCTGCATTGCGTTGTGCTGTACTAAATACGATTTTGGGGGGAGGGAGACTTACTTTTTAAAGATTTGCACCCATTTTCAGCCTACAGAGAAGTTGCAAGTACAATACAGGAAGTGGATTCCCCGAACCATTTGAGGGCACGCAGCCAGCCTGGTGGCTGTGACCCCCGATTATTTTAGCGTGCATTTACCACCTCTTAGGACATTTTCCTGCGTATCGACGAGATAGTCATCACAGTTAGGGAATTAACACTGATGCCTGCAATCACCAGACCTCGTTTAAGTTTTGCCAATTTACCCCATTTGTAGCAAAACACGCAGCCCAGGGCCCCCTGCCTCAAGTTGTCCTGTCTCTCCTTGTCTCTGTCAACCTGGAGACTTGGTCCAGTCTCTTGGTCCTTCTTTGACTCCCCGGATTGGGACTCGTGAAGATTGTAGTCTAGATATTTTGTAGAATTTTCCCTACTCCTGGAGAAGGAAATGGTAACCCACTCCAGTATTCTTGCCTGGGGAATCCCATGGATGGAGGAGCCTGGTAGGCTACAGTCCACGGAATCACAAAGAGTCAGACACAACTGAGCGACTTCACTCACTCACTCACTCCCCCAGTCCAGGTTTATCTGACGTCCTTTCTGATCAGACCCAGAGCTCTGCATCTTTGCAGGAACATCACCAGAGGCGAGATTCCGCATTCTCACTGCATCTTATCATAAAGCTGCACTGACTTTGTTCTCTGTCATCCCTCGGGGAGGGTGGTGTCTGCCAGGTGCCCTACTCTGAAGTTGCTTTCTACCCCCCTGCAATTAATAACATTTTAACGGGGAGTTATGAGTGTGACCTCTTATTTACACTTTCAAAAGTCCAGCTCAGGGCTCCGGGAAGCACTGGGGCACAGCTCACGGCCATTTCCACAGCGGACACCCTCACACCCTGACACCCGTGTAAGCCAGTTGCCCTCCGGGCTCAGAGCTCTTTGGGGGCTGGGCCGTCAGCCTCCATCTCCTGAATGAGCTCTGGAGCTCCCGCTGTCTTGTAAGCCCAGAGTGCGGGCTGTGGGTCAGAGAGACCTGGCGCCCAGGGCTGGCCTTGTCGTGTCCTGCTTGTGGCCGTTGCCGAGGACTGTGACCCCCTGAGCGCCAGCGTCCTCCAGCAGATGGAGGCGTCACCGTGCCCACCTCCAGGGGTGCCGGGTGGGGAGCACGTTGACGGGACGGGAGCCCGTCTCCAGGCCCGGCACACACTAGGTGCCTGCCCACCCCCCCCACCAGCCCTGCTTCCTGCCCTGACAGCGGCCCCGAGCTTCCAAGCACTGGACGTGAGCCGAGTGGTGACCCAAGAGTGCTAAGAGTTGGAACCGGAGTGTCCTGGACTTTTACTCAACTCAGCATGCGATTATTTACAATAGCTAGGGCATAGAAGCAACCTAGATGTCCATCGACAGAGGAATGGATAGGGAAGTTGTGGTACATACACCCAAGGGAATATTACTCAGCTGTAGAAAGAAACGCATTTGAGTCAGTTCTAATGAGGTGGATAAACCTAGAGCCTATTATACAGAGTGAAGTAAGTCAGAAAGAGAAAGACAAATACCATCTATTAACACATATATACATGGAATCTAGAAAGACGGTACTGATGATCCTACATGTAGGGCAGAAAAGGAGACAAGCATAAAGGACAGGCTTGTGAGCAGAGGGAGAGAAGAGGAGGGCGGGATGATTTGAGAGAATAGCAGTGAAACATGCACAGATGTACCTGGTGGCTCAGACTGTACAGAATCTGCCTGCAATGCAGGAGACCCGGCTTCCATCCCTGGGTCGGGAAGATCCCCTGGATAAGGACACAGCAATCCACTCCAGTTTTCTTTGGCTTCCCAGGTGGAGCTAGAGGCAAAGAACACGCCTGCCAGTGCAGGAGATGTAAGAGACGCGGGTTCCATCCCTGGGTGGGGAAGATCCCCTGGAGAAGGAGATGACAACCCCCTCCAGTATTCTTGCCTGGAGAATCCCATGAACAGAGGCGCCTGGTGGGCTACAGTCCATAGAGGCACAGAGAGTCACAGAAACGATACTACTGAAGTGACTTAGCATATACATTACCCTATGTGTAATAGATAGGCACTGGGAGTATGATGTAAGATGCAGGGAACCCAAATCTGGCGTTCTGTGACAACCTAGAGGGGTGTGGTGGGGAGGGAGATGGGAGGGGGGTTCAAGAGAGAGGGGGCGTATGTATAGCTACGGCTGATTCATGTGGATGTATGGCGAAAACCATCACAATGTTGTTAAGTAATTATCCTCTAAAAAATAAAAAATGATAAATAAAGAAGAACCAAAGCTTTTCTGTATGCAAAGAAAAAAATTTCAGCATGCAATACCTCGTGAAATGAGGAAATGAATCACCGCAGTGCTCGGCAGATCTTGGGGAGAATGAACATGTCTGACTGCTCTCCTTCGGGCGGAACGGGGGGCTTATTTATAGATCTCAGGCTGTCAGGAAAGACTCAGGCCGGCCCCGCTCACCAGCCTGCTCTCTGGGGGTCCCACCCCATCCCGAATTCTCCTTCCCTTCTTCCCACAGCCTAACCGCAGGATTAGGGTAGGATGCAATGTGATCCCTTGTTCTGACACTTGAGGGGTCATCACTGAACCATTTCCCATATGCAGGAGCTGGCCAGGGAGAGGAGACTGGGGCTAGTGGTGAGCCCTGGCTGGGCCTCTGGTCCTGGGGCTTACCTTTCACGCCCGTGAGACCAAAGCTTTTCATAAAGTTGACTGAGTGAGTGAAAGTCGCTCAGTCATGTCCAACTCTTTGCAGCTCCATGGACTGTAGCCCACCAGGCTCCTCTGTCCATGGGATTCTCCAGGCAAGAACACTGTGGGGGGGTGGGTTGCCATCTCCTCCTCCAGGGGATCTTCCTGACCCAGGGGTCAAACCCAGGTCTCCTGCATTGCAGGAAGTTTCTTTACCACATGAGCCGCCAGGGAAGCCCTCAGCTAAGCGGGCAGTCCTCAAATTTCAGTGGCACCTTTGATCACAATCACAGCTGGAGGTTTATAAAATGCAGGTTCCCAGGCTCCGTGCAGACCAAGGGCCGGGCCAGGGCCTGAAAGCCTGGGTGTTTCCGGGGGACGCTGGAAGTTCTGAGGCAGGACGTTCTGGGGACGGTTTTCTAGGCAACACCCACTGGGTCATTTCTGTGGTCATTTCCCTTTTCCAGCATCCTGACATTCCTGGAGTCCACCTACATCCCCCCCTCGTACATCTCAGAGATGGAGAAGGCGGCCAAGCAGGGCGACACGGTCCTGGTGTCCGGGCTGAAGACGGGCAGCTCCAAGCTCAAGGCGCGCATCCAGGAGGCCGTGTACAAGGTGGGCGCGGGCGGGCCCTGGGCTCCGGGGCGGGATCTGGACGCACGGGCCCCCGGCGCGTCTGCTAGCAGAGAGGAGGTGCCGTGCGGGGGCCAGGGTCTGCTGTGAGCCGTGCTTGGGAGCAGGTGGCCGGGGAGCCAGCGCCGCCAGCGCTGCACTCCCAAGGCGGTTCCTCCACTTCACCCTGGGCCCGGGCCTTGAGCCCCCAAGGCCCCAGCCACTGGCTGCTTTCCAGAAAGATCAGCTCCGGGGTGCGCTGCCTCCTGCTGTGCGCTGGGGGTGGTAGCTGGTTAAGAACTTTCTCAGCTGGTTCTGGTCCCGTGGAACCTGAGGGCCCGTGTCTGGGCACCAGAGCCGGGCGTGGAGACGTGTCGTCCGGTAGCAGCGACAAAGTCAGGGCCCCGGAGACGGGTGCTCCTCCCCTGCTGTAAGAGCAGGTGGGCTCGACAGGCTGGGGTGTGCCGCCCCCGCCCCAGCCCCCAGAGCTCTCTGGGGGCCCCTCTGGGCAGGCCGACCGGCCCCTTTCCCAGGAAGGCTGGGCGTGGCAATCTGCTGACTGTGCAGTGCCCTGGGGTGGGGTCCTGCCAGGAACGGTCTCTCCAACAGTGACAGTCCTGTGGGACCCAGGAGCTCAGCACCCCCACCTCAGCCCCAGCATGCGGTGATCTGGCGTGTTTCCTGCGTGGTAGCTACAAAGCCGGGTGGAGACATGAGAACTGGGGCTCCGGGGGCGGGTCTGAGCTCCGGGGCATGGCCGAGCGAGGCTCCGCTGGCGGGAATGAGTTCAGTGGGCGATGCGTCTCTGTCCCATCACATCTGGGCATCCTCTTTCTTCCTTCCTTCTTCTTTCCTTCCTTCCTTCCTGCTATTTTGGTCCCACCACATGGCTTGCGGGATCTTAGTTCCCTAACCAGGGATTGAACCCATGCCCTCGACAGCCAAACTGCTAAGTCCTAACCCACTGGGCCACCAGAGAATTCCCTGGGCACTTTCCATGGGCCGCGCCTGCTCTGGGCCCCAGGTGGGTGTTTCTGCACAGCCGGGCCCTTCAGGGATGTCCGCCAGTCCCCACAGCCCCTCTGGTCTTTTTCCCACAACTGCATTGTGTTGATTTCTCGCTGTGCTGGCTCTCACTGCTGTGTGGGATTTTCTCTAGCTGCAGAGATCAGGGGCTACTGTCTGGTCTTTAAGATCAGATGTTTTGGGGGCTCATCTCTCAGGTGCTGGTCTTAAAAGGCGGGGTGCCTGATGTGACATACAAACCCTTCCCTCCTCAGGGAGAAGCCCCGGGTTTGGGTTCCCCGTGAATGTGGTCTCTGCGAGGGGTGAGGTTTGTGATGAGACTGTCCCAGGATCCTAGTCGCTTTGATGTGGTTTCCCTGCTGTTTGTCCCATGTGAAGGGGTTGCTCTGCCAGCTTTTCGGGTTTTTTTAGAGGAAATTGTTGCATATGTAGCTGTAGACACAGCGTCTCCGTAGGAGGTGGTGAGCGCAGGGTCTTCCTGTGTCATCACCTGGAGTGGGAACCTTAACTTCCTATTCAGTGAGGACACCTGTAATATGTCAGCTGGTTCAGTAGCAAATCCAAAGAGATCTACAGACAGGTGCAGAACTGGCCCGCATCCAGGGATGACCACCGCTCGTCCTCCAGGGAACACATCTGCGTTTCTGTGGACAAGGACCCCTTGCTTTGCCCTCCATTTCCCCCAACTCGTGGGGTGATGAACAGCTCCAGGACAGTGGAAGGTGCAGGCCCCATGGAGTTTGATCATCCGGGGGCGCCCCGGGCTCCATACGGGTGATCTGCCCCCGAGTCCAGCCTGTCATGATGCTTCCCGAGGAGGGAGTCTGGGTGGGGATGAGGGTGGGCTGGCGGGGGTGGCCTGAACGGGGGGCGCTTGTCAGAGCGCAGCTGTTCCTCCTCAGGCTTGCCTGCGGGCGCCCCACCTCCCCGGCCTCTGGGGCTCTTGTGTGGAGCCCCCGAGCCCCTGTCTCCGTAGACGTCACTCCTGGCTCCTCGTACTTCCGGGTCAGTTTAAAACTGACCTGCAGGCTGCCCGCTGGGAAGTGCTGTGCTCGCTGGATTTTGGCAGTGACCTCTGGACGCCTGCCCCTCTGCCACAGGGCTCCCTGGGGTCTGGGGCGTCCCGAGGTGTTGCCCTGGGTTCTCAGCCTCCCCTGCCTTCAGTGAGCAGACTGAAGAGCCCTAGAGGTTCTGTCTCTTGCCCACACCGACCCCGACTCGGGCTCACCTCCCCTTCCCTCTCTTCCTCACGCTAGAACGTCCACCCCGCGGAGGTCAGGCTGCTGATCTTGGAGAACATCCTTCTGAACCCGGCTTACGACGTGTACCTCTTGGTGGGGACATCCATCCGCTACAGGGTGCAGAAGATCAGGCAAGGGAAAATTACAGGTGGGTCCCCTGCTCAGCGCCGCAACCAGGCAGCCTTTTTATCGCTGTGAGATAGGCGTGACGTGGAACTTGCCGTTTTAACTATTTTTCAAGGGTGCATTTTGGTGATGTTGATTACATTTATCAATACATTGTTGTATAGCCATCGCCACCATCACCTCCAGAACTTCCTCGTCTTCCCAAACTGAAGCTCTGAGCCCGTTAAGCACTAACTCCCTAGCCCCCTTCTCCAGCCCCTGACAAGCGCCCTTGTACTCTCTATCTCTATGAATCTGAGTGCTCTCGGGACCTCACCTAAGTGGAATCATGTAGCATCTGTCTTTTTGTGGCCGGCTTACCTCACCGAGCATCCTCCAGGCCCATCCGCATTGCAGCAGGTGTCACATGTCCCTCCTCAAGGCTGAGTACTCGTCTACTGTCTGTACGGACCACATTTTGGACAGTCATCCTTTGACGGACACTTGGTTTCTTCTGCTTCTTGGCTATTATAAATAGTGCCTCTGTGAGCAGAGGTGAACAAATATCTCCTTGAGATCCTGCGTTTGATCCTTAGGGGCTCATATCCCTTTGTTTGAAGAGTGTCAGATGCCACGAGCTTCTGCCGGACTGGGTTTTGTTCCTGGTCTGGCACTGAGGTCCGGCGGCCTGGACGAGGCACTGCCCCGCTTTAGGGCTCAGGGTCTCTGCCGGGGCCCTCGTGGCCTTTCTGCCTGTGTCGAGGGCACGAAGGATGAATGCATGTGGATTTGTGCCGGAAACGCTAAAGCGCTGTGTACGTGTCATGGATTCTTGGTGGTGAGTGTTCTTAATGTATCACCAAGCCTGCTAAGAATCATTGTCATCAAAATCATTATCTTGTCTAGTACACACACGTTTCGTGGTCAGAGCCCAGGGCGTCCAGGCTCGTGGGTACGGTCTGCGAGGTGTGTCCGGGCAGGCCCCTCCCCCGGTTGCTGGCGTCCTGTCTGTGAGGCAGGGCAGCAGGTAAGAAGCCTGTAGCTGCTCCAACGTCGGAGCAGCCTGGGCCTGTTCCACAGCCGGGTCTGCAGATCAGGGCTGGGGGTCTGGTCCGTCATTGCCGTGTGGCAGGCTCTGCAGTCCTGGGGAGGCCTCGGAGCGAGGACGGCCTCCCCTGCCTCGGGGTCCAGCTCTCTGTCACTCAGGGTGCCCTGCGGAAGGGCACGAGCCTGGGGGTCCTGGGCATCCTCGAGCACTGGGCGCTTAATGTCTGGCTCTTCTGCGTGTGTCAATGTGGAGGCGAGGTGTGTACAAAGCTGGGTGCGGTCCTGGCCAGAGGCTGGCGTGCACCCCAGATTTAGGACCCGGGTGTGGCCTCCTGAGACTCTTGAAGGGGAGATGGCTCAGGGGTGGAGTTCTCAGGATCCTGCCCCTGAGTCCTCAAGGTGAACGCGGTGGAAACAGGTTGAAAGGCCAGAGGGCACCTGGGGGGTTCTTGACAATACCGCCTCCCCCCGAGCACTGTCGAGAAGCGCCTTGTGACCAGATGGAGGCGGTCTGGACGTGTCTGACCGCGGTGAGCGTTTCCTGGGCATTGTGCTTTTCACGTTATGACCCGACAACGCTGTGACGTGGGTTTCAATACTACCCTGTTTTATGGATGAGGCACAGATGCCTGATAATTGCAAAGCTGTCAGTCCTTTGGCTATAATACCATGCCTGCAGGATTGAGGCGTCCCGGCCCTCGGGGAGCGCGAGAACGGCTCTCTGGCCTCCCAGGGCAGGTTGGGTGGCCTCTTTGCAGGGGTGGATGAGGGTGTAGAGGTGCGCCCCCACCAGGGATGTTGGGGGAGATTTAATAAAGCGGACTCCACAGCTTACCCTTCAGTGTCTGACGGATAGCGCATCCCAAGACACCCAGAGGACTTTTGGGCTTGGTCACTGACCTCCGGTAGAAATCAAAGAATGGAACCCAGGAAAGTTAGCCCCGGAGGGGAAGTAGTTAAGCTGCCTCCCTTGCATCTGTAGGGTAATGAGATGGAAAATGCCTCTAAAAATAAATACACCTGCATGATTGATGGCACCAGGCGCGGGGCTGGCATGCCTTCCAGACAGATGCTTGGGGAGAACAGACTGGGGAGGAGCCAGCACTGGGCCACTGTGAACAAGACATCTGGGTGGAAATGCATTGCCCATTTTTTTTTTGGATGGGTTGTTTTTAATTGACACAGAGTTCACATTGCTGTCATTTTTAACGGACTGCCAGGCAGGAAAGTCAGGGGGACAGCGTCGTGACAGGGGACCTGGATTTCAGAGAGCCCCTGTTTTGTATGACGTCCCTCAGAAGGCTCAGAGAATGACACCCAGAGAGCAGTTACCCCAAATTCGTTCTTCACGTTTTCTTTCAGTCTTTCTTCCTCAAAATATAATGTTCCTTCTTTTCTGTCCTACTTTCATTTCCCGATGTCTGCCAGCCTTTCGTTAAGTGACAATTAAGTGACAGTGTTAGTCGCTCAGTCACGTCCAACTCTTTGCAACCCCACGCGATATGTGCTCTGTCCATGGGGTTCTCCTGGTGAGAATCCTGGAGTGGCTAGCCATTCCCTTCTCTGCTGAGTGCTGGCTTGCTTTCTCACGAGCCTGTTTGTTTATGGAACCCCTGCTCTGTCTGTGGGCACTGTTGGGGGAGACTGCAGCGGTCGGGGGGCGGCCCAGGGCCCACCCACCTGGAGCTCCAGTGACAGCCTGCAGTGGGGCAGGTGAAGGGGGCGAGGGGCCTGGCAGAGGGGTGTCTGTGACGCCCTGCTTGGTCCTCAGTGCATGATGCTGGTGTCGCAGGCTCGCCTGGCGCAGTAACCAAATTATGAGAACAAGACGTGGGGAGGACGTGCTGGCTGAGGAACGGGGCGTCTAAGGAGACCTCAGTGACAGGAATGCTGGAAATTCCTGGGGTAAATCGGGCTGAGGTTGAAAGATGGGTGGGTATGGAGCAGGGGTTCCTGAGTCCAAGACGCAGCTATTAAAGGACCCAGTGCACCCTGAGCTGTGGCTGCCCGGAGCGAGTGTACGCTAGGCTGCCTGCAGGGCTGGGCTCAGAGACAGGGCTGTGTGCTTCTCCTAGTCCTGGGCTCGGACCCACCTCCCCAGGAGCTCTGTGGTCATCCCTACACGGGGTGGGGGTGTGGGTTCTGGAGATCAGAAGCACCTCTGGAGGATCAGCCAGGGTTGAGAGCGGTCAGAGACCGGCTGCCCTCCTGCCCACGGAAGGGCAGCCTTGGGGCTGGCCCCATGCCCTTGGCGGTGGTAGCTGGGCCGGGCTGTGGCTCAGGAGCAACTTCCTCTGTCTGTGGACAGACAGGCACCTTTCATGTCCGCAAAGCCTTCCCTGCTCAGTGCCTCTGACAAGTAGCGAGGTCCTGCGATACAGGAGGTGCTGAAGAGGTTCAGCAGACAAGCCCCTCATGTTCGTTGTCCTAGGGCGTTGTAAATAGGGTTACATCTTGTTGTGCAAGATCCTTCCAGAGTCAGCTCATTTCCCAAAAAGGGCCTTTTTCATTTGGAGGACCTGAAACAAGGGAGGAAACTAGTGGTTCTAAAGTAGCACCGAGCGATTTTGCTCAGTGGGCAGTGTCGCGTTATTCTTTTGTTGTGACGTTTCCTCGATGCGGGGCTTCCCTGGTGGCTCGGCGGTAAAGAATCCGCCTGCTGATGCAGGTGACACAGGTTTGATCCCTGGATTGGGAAGATCTCCTGAAGAAGGAAATGACACCCCACTCCAGTATTCTTGCCTGGGAAATCCCATGGAGAGAGGAGCCTGGCAGGCTGTAGTGTATGGGGTCACAAAAGAGGCGGACACAGCTGAGTGACTGAACACAGCAACAGCCCTCCATGCACTGCAGCTGGGGTCTGATCCCTGGGTGCATCACTTGCAAGCGTCTCAGCCACCGCTCGGCCGCGTGGAGCGGAAGTGGGCCACGTGGAGCGGAAGTGGGCCGGGTGGACCGGAAGTGGGCCGTGTGGAGCGGAAGGGCTTCTCCGTTCCAGGCGTGTCAGAATCCCCTGCAGGGCCTGTGCTGGTCCCTCCCCTGCAGTCTCCTCCCTGCCCCGCCCCCCGCTCCTCCCCGCTCCCTGAGTTTGGTTCCGCTAACCTGGGCTGGGGCCAATTATTTGCAGCTTCCCAGGTGACGCTGATGGTCCAGGGAACACACTTTGAGAACCCTCTGCTCCAGGGCAAATTCCTGGGGACTTATTGGAAGACACAACCGGTACCCCAGTGCAGGAGATGGGCCCCTCCCCTTTCAGAATTTCTGGGAGTTCTGGAGGATGTTCTGGTTGAAACACCTCTCGATCCTTGTCTTGGGCGCCTTCCGGGGCAGCCCCCACCTGGGACGCGGTGGTGAGCAGGGAAGCTGACCGTGGGCCCTCTCTGGAGGGCTGGAGCGGGGCCTCGCACGCAGGCTGTGTGCGTGGGCTCTCTGATATGAAGTCCTAGAGGCGGGGTAGAGGACGTGTCCGATGGGTCCTGCTCGCTGTGGTCTGCATCCCAGGTCTGCTGCCCGCCGCTGAGGGGCCCCTAGCAAGCTTCCGGTCTTGATCTCTGCAGGTCCCCCAGTGCTCACGTGAGGGTTCCAGGGGCCATAGGATGAAACAGGGTGAGGCGCACATGAAACCCCAGCGCAGTGACCCCACTTCTTGGTCAGTCTGAAAGTGCTGGTGGGCACTCCCTGCAGGACTCAGAAGGTTAGACCCGAGGTCATGGGTTTGTAGAACCCATAATTTCCCAGCGAAATTGTTTTCCTTCTTGGCCCAGATTGGGTGAGTTCTCTGTCACGATGCGACACAGAGAACACCAGTGGATGGTCAGGACAGCAACAGAGAGAATTCTTTGCAAATTATAGACCCATCTCTTGAAACCCAACGGGGCACCCCAGACCAGCATCTCTTTGCAGACCCCCGGAAGATGGCCAGGTCCAGTGAGCCCTGCCCTCATTGCAGAAGCAGCGTCACTTACTTCTGTGGCAAGGAGAAAAGGCTCTGATGTTGGTATCCTGCCAGACACTGGCAGTTTGAGTCAGAGGCTGTGCTTAATTAAAAAAAAAAAAAAAAAGCTGCTCATGGCATCCACAGAAAACTGATTACCTCTGAAAATTCATGGAGAGTGTCAGCTTTGTCCACAGGCATGGAGAATACTATTAAAATTTAAAGTGTTGAAAAGAATTAGACAAAAAATAATCAAGCAACTGTACTGACAGCAGGTCCAGGGATTGCAGTGGTGGGGGTGTGGGGGGGAGTGACATTGACTTTTAACATTTCCTGTCTTGGTTCTCTCTGCCTGCTTTGCTCTTCCCTGTTTCTGGGTGGCCAGAACTCTCAATGCCCTCCGACCAGTACGAGCTACAGCTTCTGAACAACGTCTGGGACCCAGAGGGAGCCCCGGGCCGGCCTGTGGCGGTCTTGGCCCAGGACACGTCAACGGTCACCGCCGTGCAGCTGGGACAGAGTAGCCTGGTCCTCGGCCACAAGAGTATCCTTTTCCCGGATGGCGCGCCCGCACCTGTGTGACCTGCACAGACGTACTGTTCGGAAGTCAAGTCACTTTTCTCCCTGAAACCTTGGTGAGGCTAAAAATAGCCCTGTTTTCCCTCAAGGTCTGAAAAACAAAAAGGACCAAAATAGCACAGTGTCTGAGCAGAATGGCTCACCTCGGTGCAGGACTCCTTGGAGAGGCTCTGAGATGGAGGCGGTGGCTGGGGCTGAGCCCCCCTCCCCGCCTCTGGAACTGTCTCTGGTCTCATCCGAGGGGCCTGGCCTAGGCTGTTCCCACGCCAGCGTGTGGGTTGTCATGTGTCCCAGACTTGCTCACGTGGCCCAGGTGGTCTCCAGGGTCCCTGTTGAGGCCCCCTTTTGAGTGGAGGGAGTGCCCTACGGCCACTGACCCTGGAAAAGACCTGTGTTCTGCAGAGCCTCAGGCAGGGGCCCTTCCATCCTTGCTCCTGCCTGCGTGATGTTGATAATGAGGGAGCCGCAGGAGCCAAACCACAGCCTGCCAGCCGGTTCATTGCGCCTTAATTCAAAATCCAGGCATCCGCATGCAGGGGGCATCCCGGTTACCCAACAGCACGATCTACGTGGTGGAGCCCGGGTACCTAGGTGAGTGTGCGCGTCCTGGGTTGTCTGGGATTCCAGGAGGTAAGGAGTCAGGTAAAAGCAACAGCCCCCCAGACAATGGCCTCACTTGGGCCAGATCTGCCGGCTGGGAGGCCTGGGCCATCAGCTCCCACCCTGACCCCCAGTCCTTCCCCTGTCTGTGTACAGGACAAGCGGAGGGAGGGTGGGCCAAAGTCCAGCCAGTAACCTGCTCTTCAAGGAGGGAAGCAGGACAGAGTCGAGTGGGGAGGGCTCTGTCTCCTGGCTTTATACCTGGGCTCTGCCCAGACCACATCATGGCTTCGGATGTGGGAGAGATGTCTTAGAGGGAAGGAGGGGAGGGCTGGAGGCCTAGAGAGGAGGGGAGGAATTCTGAGCCACAGGATCCAGAGGGGCATAGCCAGGACCCAGGAGCTGCCCAGGGGTAGTATTCAGAGTGTAGACCCACTGTGCACCCAGAATGTAGACCTACTGTGCACTCAGGATGCAGACCTACTGTGCATTCAAAGTGTAAAGATACTATGGATTCAGCGTGCAGACTCACTGTGTACTCAAGATTGTAGCCCTACTGTGCACCCAGAGTGTAGACTACTGTGGATTCAGAATGCAGACTCACTGCGAAATTAGAGTGTAAACATACTATGGATTCAGAGTGCAGACTCACTGTGGATTCAAAGTGCAGACCTACTGTGCACCCAGAGTGTAGACCTACTGTGCATTCAGAGTGCAGACTCTATGTGGATTCAGAGTGCAGACTCACTGTGGGTCAGAGCTGGGCCCACCGTGGATAGGGTCAAGTTTGAATGGGCCCTGAAGCCACCAGGAGCGAATGTTCAGGTTTGGTCCAGGGGCTTGTGAGGGCAGCTCGGGTTCTGAGCGCTCAGGCCTGCTGTGGGCAGTAGATCTGCCAATCACGGGCGCTGGTCCTTCCCTGGGAGGCGAGCAGGGGCCTGGTTTACCCTCTTCCTGAGCCACAGGGCCCTGTGACCCCAGTGCTGAGGCTCTGTGCCCCTGCCTCTTCCACAGGGTTCACGGTCCACCCGGGTGGCAGGTGGGTGCTCGAGACCGGCCGCCCATATGAAATCACCATCGAAGTGCTGGACAAGTCTGGTAACAAGGTCTACCTGTCGGATGTGAGTCCGCCTCAGGCCTGGTGGGGGTGTAGGGGTACATCTCCTGGAGCAGGTCCCTGAAGAGCCTCCTCAAATCACTGGGCCCCCCCAGCAGGCGGGCTGAGTTGGGGTGCTTCTTACAGTACTGCTGGATCCCTGGGAAACCCTGTCATGGGGAACCTTGGGCATCTCAGGGCCCTGTGAGCCTGTGAGTCTGCACCCTAAGGCCGCACTCCCATCAGTTGGAGCAGGGAGAGGAGGCCGCAGGCAGCAGGGTCACAGAGGCAGTGATGGTGGCGGGGGTGGCGTCTCCCATCTTCCCTCCTGCTCCCTCCTTGTTAGTCCAGGGACCTCACCACTGAGAATCCTTCCTTTCCGACCCTACAGCGGCTCAGGGCCAGAGATGCCTTTGAACTGTCCAGAGGCCCCTCGACTAAGGCCAAGCCTAGTAGCTTCCTGGTTCTGGAAAGAGCTTCACACAAACGGGCAGACAGACAGGCATCTTGGCCGCATTTGTTCCTTTGTGAGCAATTCTCAGGATCCTGAGAATATCCAGACCTTCCTCGTGGGGTCTAAAGTTTCTCTTCAGCCTTTTGGTAGAAGCCACCGGCTTCTTTGTGTTACTAGACTCGTTCCATCACTGTTTTGGGGGGAAGTTAGCGCTAAGGGATTCCGTTGTCGTTCTTTGTATTTGTTGGTTTCCTTGTTGGGACCACGGGGTCTGAGCACCAACTGTGGCTTCTCGCTCCTGAGCGTCGGCTCATCAGGTAACACATGGAGGACACCCTGGGAGGGGCTGAGGCTCGGGGCTCAGAGCGCAGATGCCTGGCTTCGTGCAGCTCATCAGGCTGGCCCAGCTACTCTTTGGGGGCCACGTGGCTTCTTTCCCGCATCCTGACTTCTCTGAGTTGTCCCGGAATCCCCTCTCACCAGCCTGCGTTGCCTTCCAGAACATCCGCATTGAAACTGCGCTCCCTGTGGAGTTCTTTGAGGCGCTGGCTTCTTCCCAGAATGGGTCGTACCATCACGTCAGGGCGACAAAGAGGGGCCAGACCGTCATCGAGGCGGCCCTCACCTCTGTGGTGGACCAGGCAAGTTGGCCTCTCCCTGGGCCACCCCGGGCCTCTGCAGGCAGAATTGTCACCCAGGGTGGACACGAGCTGGAGGAGTTGGGGCCCCGAGAGTTCAGTGCTGTCCCGGGTGCCGTGGGAGTCCCTCCCGTTCTAGGCTCCCAGGGGCATCAGGGTAGGGGTCCCTCCCGCTCTAGACTCCCAGGGGCATCAGGGTGGGGACTTTGGCCTTTCCCTGTCCCCTGTCCTCTGTCCCTGCAGTGGACTAGAGCCCCTCTTCCTCTGCCCCTTGCTGGCTCCTGAAAAAGCGAGCCCTCACCTCTGGGACCGGGTTTAGCAACCCTTGTCGGGAGCAGTGTTCGGTCCGTGTGTCCAGCTGTGCACTAACTGGGACCCATGAGTGTTTCTTTGGCTGTTTTGGGTCCTTCAGAGTTTTAAAATTCCCACCTGTTTTTGAAAGGCCGGTCGGTTTCGGTGGGAGCAGATTCTACTGATTGGAAGCTTGGTGTAGGGCTTCTCATCTCCCTACTACACCTCTCCTGGGCCTGGCAGAGGCCGCTATGGCCTGGGGACCAGGCAGAGACTCCTACCGAAGCGGCCACTTCTGCTCTGGGGGCTCTGGGCAAGTGGCTTTCATGTCTCATGCCTCGGTTTCCCCATCCGTAAAGTGGGGATAACCACGACCATCCCGGCAGGAGTGCCATGAGGATACAGTCAAGCAGTGCTGACTTGAGTGGCGGTTGAAGAGCCACCGAAAGCCGTCTCCATGGAGACAAAGAAGGCTGCAGGGAACCCGGCGTCTTCCTTCCCACTCCCCCACAGTCTGAGGGGAGGGGCGGGGTCTGGTTGTCATGTTGGTGTGTGTGTCTCCCTCGCCCCCTTGCAGGATGGAGGGGTCCACACATTACGGGTGCCTGTGTGGAACCAGCAGGAGGTAGAAATCCACAGCCCCATCACCCTTCATCCGAGCATCTTGACGTTTCCATGGCAACCAAAGGCAGGCGCTTATCAGTACACGATAAAGGTAACTGGGAGGCCCCGTCTGGGTGACTTTCTTTGGGTGTTTCCATGTGTTGGGGCTTGAACTCCATTCCGTTTGTGTTAAATTACCGTCTATTGGTTGAAAGAATTTGAAATCAAAGTCTTTATGCTTTCTGTATCTTCCAAGGTTTTTAATCATAGCAGGGTATTTTGGCAATTAGGAAAAAACCTTGAAAAATAGAAAAGAAATCACGAGTTAAAAAGTCCTGATCATGGATTTAACTTTCACATGTGGTTTTTATTTTTCGTAAAAATAATTGCTTTCTGGAAGCAGTGTAAATATCTTTAGAGAAAACCTTGGAACTGGCAGGGGAGACGTCTCCAACTCCCTCGCATGTCTGGTGTTCTTGGTGTCTGAAGGTCACGTGTCCCCCCAGCGTTAGTGGCAGGGCCCAGGGCCTTTTGGGGCTGGGGTTCGTGGGGGCCACCCTCCATCCACCCCGCTGTCTGCCTGCAGTGAGGACAGGTGTCCTGCGTGTGCTCTGGGACCCGCTGTCTCTTCCCTCAGCTGTGTCACCTTCCCGGCCCCTGATGCAGAGGCCACTGGGCTGTCCTTGACTTCACGGCAGATGGCTGGAGTGGGCAGAGTGTGTGCAGGAGGGACAGGGGCTCTGGGTCACAACTCTGTGGCTGGGGTCTTCCCGCTGCAGCCTGAGCTCAGGAGGTGCCCCTGGGTCCTAGGGCCACTGTCGGGGGCGTGTGCATACACGCGTGTGCCAGTCAGAGGTCCGTGGAATATGAGGACCAGAAAGAGACAGGGCGGGGAGAGCAAGGGGTGCGGGCAGAGGCAGCCGGACGTTGGCTGATGCCTTGTGTCTCCACACAGTGACGCAGTGCCAACGCGTGTGAGCAGGGGTGTGAGAGAGAGAGAGGGATGGCGGGGCGGGGCAGGTGGGCTGACCGGTAATGCCTTCCCTCCCCAGGCCCACGGCGGCAGCGGGAACTTCAGCTGGTCCTCGTCGAGCTCTGTGGTGGCCACGGTCACTGTCAAGGGCGTGATGACCACAGGCAGCGACACGGGGGTCAGCGTGATCCAGGCACATGACGTGCAGAACCCGCTGCATTTCGGCGAGATGAAGGTGAGGCCTGGGTCAGGGCGGTCACAGGGCGGCTCGGGGAGTGATCGGAGCTGCCGTCTTAACCAGCCTCAGGCTTAGTTCAGAAACCTTGGCTGGGATTGTGGTGAGGGGGGTCGGGGGTCAGGTCCAGCCTGGCCCTGAGCTCATGGACAGACCCGGGAGACAGCCATCCCATCCCACACTGGGCAGGGGTGGGACTGCCGGGATTCTGAAGGGAGGCCAGAGGATTCAGAAACACGAGATACTCAAAGGAGTCCTTCTAGAAGGCCCTCCGACCCGAAGGCTAGGACTCTGCATCAGAAAGGCCGCTGGGTGCTGGGTTGTAAATTCATAGGGAGAGGAAGCCCCCAGACCCCAAGAGACCAGCCTGCTCCTTTCCTCTGGTTGCTGTTCAGATCCGAGTCAGGAGTCCCCACCACGGGGACCCTACACCTGGCGTCCATCCCAAGTGACGTGGGACCAACTCAGTGACGGCCGAAGGCGGGCGTGACCCCCTGCGGCCGAGCCCTGGACAGCCCCACCGGGTGGCCTCCTGACCCCAGTGCATTCCTGACTGCCTGACCCTGATCTCAGCTGCTTTTATCACTCCATTTAGGGCCAAAATGGAAGTTCTATACATAGCGTGTCCAGTCCCAACCTTCTACATTATTTGGGACGGTAACGCACAGGTTGTCCTCCTCTTTTTATTTCCGTTCACACACACCTACCTAAGGATCCGTCTAAGTCTCACGTGCGCGCTAAGTCATTTCTATCATGTCCGACTCTGTGCGACCCCATGAACTGTAGCCCACCAGACTCCTCTGTCCATGAGATTCTCCAGGCAAGAATACTGGAGTGGGTTGCTGTGCCCTCCTCCAGGGGATCTTCCCAACTCAGGGGTCAAACCTGTTTCTCTTGTGTCTCCTGCACTGGCAGGCGGGTTCTTCACCACTAGCGCCTCCTGGGAGGCCCAGACTCTCATGTAAGGAGGGTTGTAACCGAAACAGCCTAGCTGTAGCGGATGCTCCAAGTGTCTGGATGATCTGTGAGCAGCAAGACCCTCCTGTGGCCGCAGGCCGATTCATCTCAGAGAATGTGCCCCGCCCACCTGCCGCGGAGCCCAGAGCCTGCACACCGCCCGCAGTGTCTGTATGATCGGAGCCTGGCCTCGGGGCTGCGTGCCTGGCCCAGACTCACCCTGCTGCAGCCGGGCAGGCTCTCAACCCCACAGCAGGCTCCTTATTGGGCAGAGACACTGGTGACCTTCTTGACAGGGAGGCTGGGAGGATGGGGAGAACTCGTGCGGTTCTTGGAACAGAGCCTGGCGTCTGGGCAGTTTTTTTCGGTGTTGATGCCGGTGACGCCTCTCACCCTGTACTCCCCTCTTCTTTACCTCCCCCCGACGTGCTCAGCTGTATGTGTCTCAGGGCCTTTGCACAGACCGTCTCTTTAGCCAGACTGGGTCTGGCCATCTCTGACACGCTCCCAGGTCAAGCTCATGTGTCACCTTCCCAGGGAAACCTTGTCTGCATCTCTGCCCAGAACGTCTCTCTGCCCCCTGCACGAAGCATCGTGTCGCCCCAGCTCAGGCTTCTCACTAGTGGGTCCTGAGTGCCCCCACGCAGGAATCAGAGCTGAGCAGCACTCTCCCTCCTCTGTGTAGCCGGCTGACCGTACCCCCCAACCCCGTCCTGCAGGTGTACGTGATCGAGCCCAGCGGCATGGAGTTCGCCCCGTGCCCCGTGGAGGCCCGCGTGGGCCAGAGCCTGGAGCTGCCCCTCAGGATCTATGGCCTCATGCCGGGCGGGGCTGACGACGTGGTCACCCTGAGCGACTGCTCCCACTTCGACTTGGTGGTGGAGGTGGAGAACCAGGGCGTGTTCCAGCCACTCCCAGGTAACGCAGCGCTGTGAGCGGCCGCCGACTGGCGGGGTCACCGCCGATGACCTGGGTTCTCAGAGTGGGTTGCCCAGATTCCTGTCAGGAGCTGAGCCAGCGGAGGGGTCACAACCTGAGAAATGGCGTTTGTCCCCTGTCCAGCCCCCGCTACAGTCTGCTCTGCACCTTTCTGACGTGTGGCCTGTGTGTCGCTCGGCTTTCTGAGCCTCAGTTTCCACGCCTCTAAAATGGGCGTCATCCTAAGTAGACTCTCATGTCGTGGTGCCCTTCACGGTACGTGGAATGTGGCGGGCAGACATCCGTAGGGGTTCTGATGAGCGACAAAATCGTAACACCTTTGTGACCCAGCGGTCTGCCCCCCTGCAGGGCTGGGTGGTGAAGTCGGTGGTGATGCTGGTGGTGGTGTCATTCCTGCCGGGTGTGCTGCGTGCACTTGGCATGCATGACCTCACCAGGCGTCAGAGCCGCTGTGGGAGCGGGGCTGTGGTCAGGCCACGAGTTGGACAGAGAGACCGCGGCCGTGTCACTGCCCAGGGTCCCCCGAGGGCCCAAAGCCAGGTCCTCAGGATGGAATGCGAGGCTGGGTGTGTGCAGCACTCACCCAGAGCCTTAGTGCCCCTGGAAACGGGGCCTCCCTGAGGTGTCGGCTCAGGAGTCCCCTAGGGTTGCAGGTGATGCAAACCATGCCTGAGGGTGAATATACCCCAGGCAGGGTGAGAGGGGTGGGGAGCAGTGATTGTGGGCACGCCTGTGGGCCGTGTGCACACACAGTGACCTGAGGTTGCAGAACCTGTCAAACCCTGCATCACTGGGGCTTTGGGGTACACTGACCTCAAAGTGGCCAGAACTGGGGGCCACTGCTGGTTTCTGAGCAGAGGAGTGACCACTGGATCCTGGCAGGGTTTAGGAAACTTGGCAGTCAGAGGTGTTTGTAGGCTCGTCTGTGGGGCCACCGTGGTTGTGGTCATTCACAGAGCTGTTTGAAGGCAAAGCTGCTCGGATGTCATGGAACATCCCGGGACATCACCGTGTTCACATACTCCCCCGTAGCTGCAGTTGCATCTTCTCAGGCTGTCCAGGGGAAACCAGGCCTTACGGGTTCTGTGTCTTCAGATAAGCCACTGTTTAACGGGGAGGCAGACATCAGCACGGCCTTCCCAGGTGGTTCAGCAGCTCAGGATCTGGTTGCCAACGCGGGAGGCACAGGAGACCTGCGTTCGACCCCTGAGTCAGGAAGATCCCCTGGAGGAGGAAACGGCGACCCACTCCAGTACTCTTGCCTGGAGAATCCCATGGACAGAGGAGCCTGGTGGGCTGCCGTCCACGAGGTCACAAACAGCTGGACGACTGAGCAACTGAACAGCAACAAAGCGTCAGCACAGAAGGAAGAGGCCCGTCCTCCCGACGGCAGGAGAGGTGCCCGCTGCCCCGTCCCTCCCCCACGCGTCCTGGAGGGGCGTCCACGGGCTGCAGCCATGAGCTCCGGGGGACCGAGGAGAAAGGACAGGGTTGGGGTCCACGGTCCTGGTCCCAGCGCTGCCTCTGTCAGAATTGCCGACGGGCTCTCCTGCAGATCTGCGCACCTCACCCTGTGCACATCCGCCTTAGGGGGAAAAGAACCTAAAGAAATACGGACCTGTAGTTACGTGTGTGTGAAGGCGTCCAGGATGAAGCGCACCGATGCTTGAGGCTCACTTTTAGACGCATAACCTGTGGGACGGACTGTTGGGTGGGAAGGGGGTAGGTAGACAGGCAGCCAGAGGAGCAGAAACGAATGTTTGCTGTGGGATCTAAGAGGTGGGGTGTGCAGCTTCACCTCATCATCCTTTCTAAATGTTTTGGGGAAAAAACCGTAAAATACCACCAGAGTGGCTTTTTTTCAAACAGGTGGAAAATACTGCGGATTGGCGGGGGATGTCACGCAGCCGCTGGTGGCAGTGTGAGTCAACACAGCCATTTAGGGATGGTTGGCGAAAGTGATGACGATGAGTATAGACGCTCCCAGGCAGTAAGGACCAGAGAAGAAATCCTGCTGTCTGTGGCCTGCCGATAGAAATGCTGAAAGGCATCCCCAGAGGAATGCCCACATGCTCTTGGCAGCTCAGTGCGTCCTCATGGCCCCGCACGGCCAGCGGCAAGTTAGATGGGTTAAATGCCAGCCCCAGGTGGGATGTGGTCCTGGAAGGCAGTGTCTCAGCAGTCTAATATCAACAAGATACACTGCGTTAGCAAAACAGAGGAAGAAAACCGCGTCATTATCTCAATGGAGGCAGAGAAATCAGTGGACAAATCTCAAAACCTCTTTATGATAAAATCAGCCTACAAACTGGAAATAGAAGGAAACTCCATGAACTTAATAAAAGCCCTATATGAAAACCCACAGCTGACATCAGACTCTGTGGTAAATGGCTGAAAACCTTTACCCTAAGATCCGGAACAAGATAAGGTTGCCTGCTGTCACCACTTCAACGTGATAGTGGAAGTCCTAGCCAGAGCTATTAGGCAAGAAAAGGAAATGAAAGATACCCAAATTGCAAGGAAGATATAAGTGTATCCGTTTGCAAATGATACAGTCTTAATATGTGAAAATCCTAAAGATTCCACCAAAAAAACCTCTCAGGAGTAAAATAAATATGGAAAAATAGTATTTGTGTGGAATCCCAAAGATCCAGAATCGCCAAAGTGATGCTGAAAAAAGAACAAACTTCGAGAGCTCATTCTTCCCATTTTCAGGACTTATTACAGGTTGCTGTTGATTACTCGCTGAGTCGTGTCCAACTCTTTGTGATCCTGTGGACTGTAGCCCGCCAGGCTCCTTTTTCTATGGGATTTCCCAGGCAAGAACCCTGGAGTGGGTTGTCATTTCCTTCTCCAGGGGATCTTCCCGACCCAGGGATCAAACCCATGTCTCCTGCTTGGCGGGTGGATTCTTTACCACTGAGCCACCTGGGAAAGTCCTTATTATACGTTATAGTAATTGAATCAGAGTGGCGGCTGCACACACTCAGAGGCCGGGGAAATAGAACAGAGAGCCCAGAAAATACTCTGAGTGATTCCACCAGTACTGAGCGGGAGAGAGCCGGTTGCCAAGGACTTCTGCCCGCAGTTCCCTTTGAGTTCCAAGGGCAGCAGGATCCGGCTCTGCTCTTAGAAGTCTGTGAGCAGTGGTTTTCCTCTGGGGAGGGGCATGGGGAGGTGCAGGTCATGCTGGTACTTGATCCAGGGCCTAGAAACAGGGCGTGTTCAGTCTGCGGGGAGAAATGGTGAGCTGTATGCTTATGATGTGTGTATGTTTTTTGGTATGAGAATTATACTTGAAAATGGTACATTAAAAAAATTAGATTCATATCAAGCCCTGTGTGAAAGAGGGCGTCAGCCCGTCGGGTCTCCCGTGACAGAGGCGCGTGCTCGCTGACCTCTGCTGCTCCCGTTGCAGGCAGGCTGCGGCCGGGGCCTGACCACTGCAGCGGCGTCACGGTGAGGGCGGAGGCCCAGGGCTACACCGCACTGCTAGTCAGCTACAGGCATGGCCACGTGCACCTGAGCGCCCGCGTCACCATCGCCGCCTACCTGCCCCTCAAGGTGAGCCCCGGGCCCCGCCTCCGCTCCCCTCCGGATGGGCCCCCCTCCACCTGACACCAGGTGAGCGTCAGCATCTGGGTCCCCTGTGCACACGCGTGCAGAAGGCATGAAGTGTGTTCCTGCTCAGGGCACGCTGCCTTTGCTGTGACACCAACTCCCGAGTCTGAATCCAGGTCCCGCACCAACTCTGCAACTTTGGTTTCATTTCTCAGGGCCTCAGTTTCCTTGCCTGTAAAATGGGGCTAACATAGCACCTGCCTTAGTGAGGAGGAGGGTTTGAGCAAAACGAATGGGCTGAGAACTGTGCCCAGGAGGCAGCAAGTGCTCCGTAGGGTTAGTAGTTGACATGTGGGCAAGAAAGGCCTGGCCCTTCTCCCAGGTGGGGTCATGCTGCCTCACGCAGACCCGAGCAGGCCTGTTGGTTTAGAGTATGTTTCCCTCTCCTCCTGCTCCACTAGAAGCAAGCTCAGGGACATTAGAAACCGTCATCTCTGAAGCCCTAGCCCTGGGCAGTGTCTGATGCAGGGCAGACAACGGCCAAGGGTTGTTCTGGATTTCCTGTTGAGATGTAATCGACAGATAATGCTGTGTTAGTTTCATTCGTGATGCACAGTGACTTGATACTTGTCTGTACCGTGAAACGATCACCATGAATCTAGTCAACGCCCATCACCACACACAGTTACGTGTGGTTTCTTTTTTTTTGCCTGTTCCTCTGTCCTCAAAAGGTACTAGGCTCTACATCCTGTCCTGCACCTTGCTCCTTTACTTGAAAAACAAAGAAGATAACTTGCAGACCTCTTCACATACACATGGGAAGGCCTTTGCTTGATATTTGGTCATAAAGATAGACCACAGTTTACTACCCTGCTGATGGGTGTTTGGGCTGTTCCCACGCTTTCCCCTCTTAAAAAATAATGCTGCAGTTGTAGTTCTGTGCCTGCAGTTAGCATATTCCTGGAGCCCTATCTTCCGAGTCCATTCCTAGAGCGAATACTGCTCGGACAAGGGATAAATAGGCCTGTGATTTTAGCAGACACTGTGATTTTAGCAGACATTGCTGAATTTCCCTCTGTTGGGGTTGTGCCATTTTCCTATCTTCCCCAGCAGAATATGAGAACACATTTCTCAATAATACTGTGTTTGAAACTTGCTGAGAGAGTAGATCTTAAAAGTTCTTCTCATCACGAGAAAAAAACATTTGTAACTTTGTGTGGTGACAGCTGTTGACTAGACATACTGTGGTGATCATCTATGCAAATATCAAATCGCTATCCTGTACTAATGAAGCTCATATAATGTTATATGTCAATTATATCTCAAAAAACAGCTTCCTTTTATAAAAGAGTATGTGTTTAGGACTTCCCTGGTGGTCCGGTGGCTGAGACTCTGTGCTCCCAATGCAGGGCATCGATCCCTGGATTCGACCCCTGGTCGGAGAACTAAATCCCACGAGTCAGAGCTAAAGACCCCACGTGCTGCAGCCAAGACCTGGCACAGCTGAAAAATAAAAAAATAAAGTGCGTGTGTTGCCACAGACTCATCAGCAGTGTGTGTACTCAGACTTTTGATTTTTGCTGATGAGACGGCAGAGAAATAGTATCCAGGGTAGCTGTAATTTGCTCTTCTTAAAATATTTTACTTTTTTCTACATGGTTTTTCATTTCTCACGTGGTTGAGATCACACTACAGATATGCGAGGAAAACAGACATGCCCTTCCTTTCATGGAGCCCGTGGGCCGGGAGGGAGACGAACACGCGAACAGATCCTCCCTGGCAGGGCCGTGAGCACCACACACAGCAAAGACCAGAGAGCGAGCCCCGGCCCGGCAGGCCTGCTCCTCGCGGAGACACGCCGACTCTTCTGCTTTCTCCTGCAGGCTGTGGACCCCTCCTCTGTTGCCTTGGTGACCCTTGGCTCCTCGAAGGAGATGCTCTTTGAGGGTGGTCCCAGACCCTGGGTCCTGGAGCCTTCCAAGTTCTTCCGCAATGTCACCTCAGAGGACGCGGACAGCATCAGTCTGGCTCTCTTTGGGCCCCCTGCCTCCCGGAATTACCAGCAACACTGGATCCTCGTGACTTGCCAGGTCTTGGGTGAACAGGTGAGAAGGCAGCCACCCCCAGGCCTACCTTGTCCAGAGGAGGGATGGAAAGTCATGTCCCCGAGTACCCTGCTGTGCCTCCCGTCCTCATTTTGTCTAATCCTCAAGATAGCCCTAAGACACAGCTGCGGTGGTCGCACCCATTCCACAGGCAGGCAGACTGAGGATCAGGGCCGTGGGGTGGCTGAGTGAACACCAGGGGCGCCAAGCAGGGGGCAGGACCCTGATACGTACTGGCTAGTCCTGCAAAGCTGCATGGCATCCCCTGACCCTCCTCTTGGAGCAGGCCCAGTTCTGTTCTGTTTGTAGGGACCCCCGCCGGAAGGTCTGTCCATCTCCCATGCACGTATCACTAGGCTGTTTTAAGCTCTTGGGATGGGTTATCACCGCCGTCCCCATTCTGCAGAACAGCACCCCAAGTCCAGGGGCTCCCAGTGGAGTGGGGACTCAGAGCCTGGGTGTGCGATGCGTCTTCTGCCCCATCAGGTCATCGCCCTGACGGTGGGGAACAAGCCCAGCGTCACCAACCCCTTCCCGGCGCTGGAGCCCGCCGTGGTGAAGTTCGTGTGCGCGCCGCCCTCCCGGCTCACGCTGACGCCCGTCTACGCCAGCCCCCAGCTGGACCTGTCCTGCCCGCTGCTGCAGCAGAACAAGCAGGTGGTGAGTGGCCTCCGAGGGCCGGGCGACGCCGGTGCTGACCCTCCCTCGTCAGCACACCCGTTCTGCCTGGCGGGCGCTTGTCTGGCGGTGCCATGGGGTGCCCGGGACCCGTGCTGTGGCAGTGTCAGGAGAAAGGGAACCTCTCCAATGCCAGACTCTGCTGCCGCTCTCATCCCCTGTGGCAAGAGCAATGTGTGAAAGTCCAGGTTCTGGGAAGGCCTGGCCTGCTGGGTCCACTGTGAAGCTGGAGCTGGGGGGCAGTTCAGGGCGGGAGGCCCAGCCCCGATCTGACTCGCGTGCGTCCGCCTCCTTTGAGTGACATGGGGTGACAGCGGCCTCTGGGGTTACTAAGGGCATAACGGGAACTGCACACACATAGGCGCTCAGAGGGTGGCTTAGGCGTCTCACCTTGCTCCCTGCTTCTGTCCTGCTGTGGCTTCCTCTGCGCCCGAGTGAGAGCTAGACTCACACCTCTGCCTCCTGAGGCCCACAGGCCGCGGGACCGCCCGTCACCTTCCCCGCCCCACCGCCGTCCCCTCTCGGACCTGGGGGGGCCCGTGGTCTGGCTTGCTGTTCCCTGACTGGAGTGGTCTCCTTCTGAATGCCCAGGCCCTCTCCTGCCTCCCTCAGCTCTTCACTCACACGTTACCTTCTGGGAGGGCCTTCCTCAGCCTTAGACCCCTTCTAATGTGTGTCCCCAGGCTTCCCTGTTGGCTCAGTGGTAAAGAATCTGCCTGCAATGCAGGAGCTGTAGGAGATGCAGATTCGATCCCTGGGTCGGGAAGATCCCCTGGAGAAGGATATGGCAACCCACTCCAATATTCTTGCCTGAAGAATCCCATGGACAGATGGGCCTGGTGGACTTCAGTCCATGGGGTCGCAGTGACAGAGCATCTAAACAATGGTGACAAGGGCCTCTCCAGTATTTCCTCCTCTGGTTTGCTCTCCCCCCACCCCTGCCCCCAGGCACCTGACATCCTAATGCTGTAGAATTTGCCCGAAGGCAGATGTCAGAGATAGCCTGGGTTTGGTTCTAGACACACCAGAACAGCTTGAGTATTGTGATAAAATGAGTCACGTGAGCTTCTTGGTTCTCCGGTGTATTTAAAAGCTATGTTTATATTATCCTGGAGTCTATCAAGTGTGCGGTAGTGTTACAGCTAAAGAAAACCACGAACAGACCTTAATTTTAAAAGTACTTTATTGCTAAACAACGCTGACCACCATCTAAGCTTTCAGAAGTGAGTTGTGGTAGTAATTTCAAAGGCCCCTGATCACAGATGCCCTAACAGACACAGACAGTAGTGATGAAAAAGCCTGAAGCACTGGGAGAATTACCAAAACATGACCTGGAGACGCAGAGTGAACAGATGCTGCTGGAAAACTGGCCCTGACCTCCAAGCCCCTGACCTGTGAACACAGGTTCCGCGAGGCTCGTCTCCCTCTCTGTGGTTCTTGAGCGGGGCCCAGCTCGGGCTGGGCGGTGGGGGACAGCGGCGCGGTGTTGGCGGGGACCCCCACCCCTCCAGGCTCGTGTCCCTGCCACCATCTGCTCTTAGCTCTGCAGACTCACGTGCCTGGGGACCCCGAACCCAGGCATGGAGGGCGGGGCTGGGAGGGGTCAGGCGTGAAGAGCGGATGCCCCTCCAAAAGCCCGCTCGCTCCGGCTCTTGCCCCCCGTCACTCTGGGCTGGCCGACCGTCTCAGTTTCAGAGGATAAGATAATCAGATCCCCGGGCGTCCGTCCTGTCTGTAAGCACTGGCCGCTCGCCGAGTGGGCTGTGTCTGGCCGTCGGTCAGCAGTGACCTCGGGGTCGGCCCAGTCTCATCTCTTGGCTGAAAGATGGCGACGGGGCAGCGAGCACGGCTCTGCGTGGGCTTTTGCGTGTCGTGAGTCTTGCTGAACAGAGAACTGCCCTGAGATCCCGCCCCCCTGGGACTGCAGAGTCCGCAGCCCAGCAGACAGGGCCGCTGTGATTTGTGGCCTCGCAGGGACCTGAGGATGAGAGATCCCTGCACTGAATGCCGGTACAGTGTCCGTTTCGCTTTATGCCCCTCCGGAGCCAGAGGCCGCCCAGGACGCGTTTGCAGAGTAAATCACTGGTGACACCAGGCGCTGAAATGGGGCTAACCTGTCACAGTGATGAACTGGGGCCGCACTCCAGCCTGGTCCCGGGCTCCCGAGCGGGGCATCAGCCAGGAGTGCTGAGCTAGGGCACAGATGGAGCAGCTGCCCGACTCCTGCACGGAGGGACGAGGCTGCACAGCGTCCAGGGAGGCCCCCGGGCTTTACACTCAGACCAGACGGTCCACCCCAGAACCTGTGTGACCCTGGGCGAGGGACTCAGCATCTCTGAGCCGCCTCGGCCTCCCAGTTTGTGAATTTGGGGCTGCTGTTGCCTTCACAGGACCAGGGAGCTTGCAAGCATGCTTGACACATGGCCCCCAGCCTTGGCACTGCCGATGCTTCGGGCCAGATCCTCCCTTCTTGGGGGAACTATCCTGTGTGCTATGCAGCACCCTGACCTCTACCTCCTGGATGCCAGTAGCGCCCCCTACAGTCGTGATGACCAAAATGTTTTCAGACATCGCCAAGGCCCCCAGTCGAGGAGCATGGGCTGGGATTGGACGCCAGGTTGTGTAGGACTGTCAAGGGCACCTTGACAGCAGCCGTAGCAAGCATCCCTTAGCGAGTCACCCCCAGAAGCTCCCAGGACCCCCGTGAGCCCACCAGGTGCACCGTGTGTCAGGGACGGCCTGCCCAGCCCAGGGTGTGGCCGCGTGGGTGACCTCGGCTTCTTGCAGGTTCCCGTCTCCAGCCACCGCAACCCGCTACTGGACCTGGCCGCCTACGACCAGCAGGGCCGCAGGTTCGACAACTTCAGCTCGCTGAGCATCCATTGGGAGTCCAGCAGGCTGTCGCTGGCCAGCATCGAGCCCGCCCCGCCCCTGCAGCTGGTGTCCCGGGACGACGGGAACGGCCAGAAGAAGCTGCACGGTGAGCGGCGGCCCCGACCGCAGCACCAGGCACAGAGAGGGGCGGGCAGCTGCGGGCGGGGGGCCGGGACCCCCTCTGTCCAGGACTGATGCCCGGGGAGCATCAGGACTCTCCTTTAGTCCTCACACGTCTGTGAGGGAGGAATGGACTCTGGGAGGGAGGTGAGGAGCAGCTCAGGGCACATGGCGGCTGGGCTCAAAGCCCAGCTTGTGCACGGACCAGACTGGCACCCAGACCCGGCTGCTCCGCGCTCCGAGACCCCTGACGCTGCCGTTGGAGACCCTGAGCCGTCCCCTCCAGCTCCTCTAAGCCACTCTGGGAAGCTTGTGGGGCCCCTTAACTCTTAGAGGTGCACACGGTGCGCCCCGTTCCCCTAATTTCAGGGCGGTGGGAGACTTCAAGCTACACACCAGCTAGTGGGAAGGCGGGGCTGCGTCATAGGCGGGAGCTGGGCCCAGATCTGACGCGGCGTCCCTCTCGCTCTCAGGCCTGCAGGCCATTTCGGTTCACCAGGCCTCGGGCACCACGGCCATCTCTGCCACCGCCACTGGCTACCAGCAGCCGCACCTGGACATGGCCAGCGTGAAGCAGCCGGTACCGATCAGGGCTCCCGGGGCGGGCCGTCCTCCTGCGTCCCCCACGCTCTGCCCACTGTTCCCGGGGTCCTGAGGCTGGCCCACTGACCAGGGCGCCTCCTCGCCAGCCCCCATGCCTCAGTCTCCCCTCCTGCACTCCCTGCAGGCTGGTGACGGGGGGCCCAGCTGAAAGGCAGCTCGCCAATCTAGACTCTCCCCTGCCGCCCAGCTCAGAGCCCCTGCCGAGCGTGCCCGGGGGGTTCAGCCCTGTCTCTTTGAGCCCACAGCCCCCACTGCCTGGAACGCCACCCCACTTCTCTGGGGACATGGGGGTCATCCACCCCGCAGCCTGGCAGGTCGGGGGGCGGCTGATTTGACAGCACTAGGGGAGGCCTCACAGGGATGCGGCTCAAAGCTCGATGGCTGTTGCTGGGCTTGTGTCCCCGATACAGCGAGGTCCCCGGTGTGACGCCAGCGCCTGGGGCTGCTCTTCCGTGGGGGGCGCCCGCGGGCCCGTCTGGCTCTCGGTCCCCCTGGATCTGACCGCATGACCTTGCCCCTTCAGCACGAGCCCCTCACGCCTGTGTCGGCCTCCATCGAACTCATGCTGGTGGAGGACGTGAGGGTCAGCCCGGAAGAGCTGACCATCTACAACCACCCAGACGTGCAGGTTCGGCTGCCCCATCCCCACCCCGCCGCCCCCTGTCGCGACCCCCGGGGACCCCTCACCTCTGACACCAGCCCGGCCCCTCCGCAGGCGGAGCTGCATGTCCGAGAAGGCTCCGGCTACTTCTTCCTCAACACCAGCAGCGCTGATGTGGTCAAGGTGGCCTACCAGGAGGCCCGGGGCATCGCCACGGTGAGTGTGCGCCCTGCCTGCCTCTGTGCGTCGGCCGGCGGGTCGCGTTGGTCACGGCACAGGGTCTTCAGATTTTCCCAGGGGTCACTGCGGACACCCTCGAGCTGCCTTTGTGGTCCACACTGTCTCCGCAAACTACCCATGCTGTTAGCTACCTAACGGTTTCCTTTCAGTCGGCCTTTCAGGTAGGATGGAGCTATTATTACATAAGCGACAACCGGAAGGACTGTTGCCTTGATGGACACATCGGCTTTTTCTGTTTCTCCATGTTCCTTCCCTGACCCCCCACCCAGCTATGCCCGCAGAAGATCTGAGCCTTCCACTCTGATCAGTGCTTTAGTTCAAGTTTTCTCTTTCTCCATATTGCTCTGTAGGCTGGATGATGATCGTGATGATTATTATTTGGCAATCATTTGTACTCAGCCATTCTCTCCTTGTGGGGCATTTGGGTTGTTTAATTTTTTTATTTTATTTTAAAATAAGTCACACTATGGGGCTTCCTTGGCAGTCCAGTGGTTAAGACCCCATGCTTCCAATGCAGGGGGCACAGGTTCAGTCCTTGTCAGGGGACTGAGACCCTGCATGCCACGTGGTGAAGCCAAAAAATAAAAAAAATACAAGGTCTTCCTATGGCTATGACAAAAAGTAAAGGCAGACCAACCCAGCGTCCTAACTGTCTGTGTATCAGCACAGCGAGTTATCATATGGTCATGAAAACTGAACTGTGTTTAAAAGGAAACCCTCGGGGCGGAGTGTGTCAAACCCTCGATGTGAGTTGTGACCACAACCCTGTGTGGTATCCTGGCGTCGCAGCTCTGCTGTGAGCTTTGGGCCACTCGGAGCCTAAGACCTGCGTTCCCCTGGTGGAGGCTGGTTGCCAGGTGTTGAAGGAATTTTACAGTCATCCCAGCGCCAAGCAAGACTTTGTCCCGGACTCGAGAGAGGCCGGGCATTTGGTGCTTGACCCGGTGGGGATTGAGGCGGGTTCACCCGCAGTCTTGCCGTCTGCACTTGCTTTTGGCACTGCCTGTCTGTGCGGGGGAGCCCTCGCCACTGGCAAGAGCATGAAACACGCATTCCAGGGAAGGCTGCCATCAGACTTAGCCTTCACAGAGACCTGGTCCCACCAACTCCTTTCAGAAACACAGCCGGGTGCCTTTGCCTGGATACCTCGCTCTCTCAGCTGAAACCCTGCAGGTCCCTTTCTCTGACTTTCTGCATCTGGTGACTGTCTTGATGCAAGGGTCACAGCGTCAGTTGCTTCGGAAGTGGAACAGGTGTAGAGTAAGTGAGGCAGGTGAGCGGGATGCAAGGACCACACTGGGAAGGGCTGGGCTAACCGACACCATATGCTCAGCTGCAGTGTTGGAGGATATTAGGGCATGGTGGGGACTGCGGCAAAGTAGGGAGCAGAGACTGTGGCTCAGCGATAGCTGTGACCTCTCAGCGACCTTTAGTGTTTTTAGTAGCAGCTTTATTGAGGTGTAATTCACATACCATATGGTTCACCCACTTAAAGTCACAATTCAGTGGGTTTTAGTATATTCATAGATAAATGCAACATCACCAAAGTCAGTTTTAGAGTATTTTATCACCTCAAAAAAAAAAAACCCATCATAATCACCTCTCTGTTCTTCCACACACATACACACATGAACGTGTGTTGGATTTTTAAATGTATTTGTACTTTTGTTGGCGCAGTTGGGCTTTCTCTAGTTGTGGCAACTGGGGGCTACTCTCCGGTTGCAGTGCGTGAGCGTCTCCTCTCAGTGGCTTCTCTTGTTGCAGAGCACAGGCTCGCGGGCGTGCGGGCTCAGGAGCCGCCTTCCTGGCCCTGGAGCGCGGGCTCAGTAGTTGTGTACACAAGCTTCATTGCCCCTCGGCGTGTTGAATCTTCCCAAGTCAGGGATCGAACCCATGTCCCCTGTATTGGCAGATGGATTCTTAACCGCTGACCACCAAGGAAGTCCAGTATATTGGATTTTGTCCAATATTTTTTCTGTGTTCCTTGAAATCATCGTGTGGGTTTTTTTTTTTATTCTGTTGATATGATGTGTTACATTAATTAGCTTTCAGATGTTAAACCAACCTTGCATTCTGGAATAAATGCTACTTGATCATGATATGTAATTCTTTTTATGCATAACTAGATGCAGTTTGCTGGTATTTAATTGAGAGTATGTTCATATTCCCAAGAGATACCGGTTTGTGGTTTTCTGTGTGCCTTTGGTTTGGGTATCAGGATGTCAGCCTCATGGAATGACTTGGAAGTGTTCCCTGTTCTAATTTTTGGAAGAGTCTGTGTAGGATTGGTAACAACTACTCTTGAATATTTGGTAGAATTAACCAGTGAAGCCACGTTGTCATGGGCTTTGCTCATGGGTAGTTTTTTATAGGAATTCAATCTCTTCACCTTTTATTGGTCTGTTCAGATTGTTTCTTTTTGAGTCAGTTTTGGTAGCATGCGAGTTTCTAGGAGGATCCATTTTTTTTGTTACATTGTTTTTCTGACATTTTCTTACCTTCCCCCAGTGGGCAATGGTGGTCTTTAGCTCTCTTGTGGAGCTAAAGTATAACATACCTGTTTTTCTCAGAGGCAGAATCACGGATGTCAGGGCCTCTTAGGTTTATTGCCGTAAATCAGAGCAAGAAAAAGCTATCCCTTGGCGCCTGTGGACAAGCGTATGTTGTTATAGGGAGTCTGGGCACAGCTGGATGCCTGAGATCATAGGAAGCTCCCCCGAGGCATTGTTATTCCTTTCTTCCAAGAAAGGATAATCCCCTGGCCATTCCTCTTCCATGTAAACCAGTGGTCACCAGCAGATCCCTCCCACTGAACAGAAAACCTCAAATTGTAAATGATTCCAACTGCCTGAAATATGCCTTGCTTTGCTTTATCTCTGGAGATTAAAAATAACTCCCCTGTTATCTAGAAGAGGGGCATGTCCAGTTCAGAAAAATGTGTGTGGTGCCAGCAAAACTTGGACTGCTTTTTACTCACACTTAACCTCGCACCACACATTTTGAGCAAGTCCTGAGGGCAGCCCAGTGGCCAGAGAGAGACTTTTCCTCCAGGAACAAGAGCCTCTAAGGGTCTGTGATGGACTAGGTAGGCTACTGCTGCAGATACTGAGCTCCCTGTCCAGGGAGGCATTCAAACCGAAGCTGGCACGCTTGTCTGAAAGACTCAAGACGGGATTACAGCGTCAGAGTCAAGTCTTCCCAGAACCACGAACCCCTGCTCGCTCCTGCAGTGTCCTATGATGTACGGTCCCTGTGGGCAGCAGACTTTAGGCTTGTCCCTGCTGAGGCAAGCATGATGTCCCCCGTTTATAGATGGTCCCAAAGAGCTCGAGCTGGAGCGACAGCAAGGAGTCCCTTGAACTGCAAGATCAAACCAGTCAATCTTAAAGGAGATCAACCCCGAACACTCACTGGAAGTACTGAGGCTGAAGCTGAAGTTCCATTGCTTTGGCCACTTGATGTGAACAGCCGACTCATTGGGAAAAAACCCTGATGCTGGGAAAGAGTGAAGGCAGGAGGAGAAGAGGGCGACAGAGGATGAGGTGGTCGGATGTTATCACCGATGCAATGGCCACGAGCTTGGGCAAACCCCGAGAGACGGTGGGGGACAGGCACGCCTGGCGTGCTGCAGTCCATGGGGTCGCAAGAGTCAGACGTGACTTGGTGAATGAACAACGACAAAAGAGCTGGAGCAGTTCTCTCTCCGCGTGGTGGACGCGCCTTCGCCCACGTCTCACCTCCCGTGGCTCTTGCTGAGAGGGGCTGACCCCTGCCGCAGATATGACCCCGTGACCTGTCTAGTACCGTGTGTGGGGCGTGCCAGCAGTGCCCATGAGGCAGGCCCCGCCAGGATTGTGTTTGCCCAGAAGGTGTCCCGGAGGGTCCTCGGCCCCCGGGGTCTCTGATTTCCCCGACCTCGGCCTGCACAGACGCCCCTGCGGCTCCAGATGCAATCGGACGCTGGTTCCTTTGCCTCCTCCGCCAAGGGCACGAGGGATTTTTCACGGAGTGTTGACAGCCGATGACAGGTCCTCGCGGCATCTCAGAGCGCTCCCTTCTGAAGGACATTTACACGTCTCTGCGGCATCTTCCAGCTGCTAATTAGCAACATTCTCATTTCCCTTAATCACAGAGACAAGGAAGCCCACAACAGTTCTTCAATTAGCTCAGAGGAAATGTATCTTTCTTTCACTATCGAGGCCCATTCAGAGGCAAGAATGGCTCGTGGGTGCGTGTTGGCTTCTGCGCGTCTGCGGACGGGGGCCTAGTGCGGGTGCCCCTGGGCTACTGTGGGGCGATGGTGCCCTCACGATGCTCCCAGGGCTGCAGAGGCTCCCACGGCCCCAGACCCTCTGCCAGCCGTCTCTGTGTCCTGCTCGGCTGGCTTACGCATGGGAGGGTTTACCTGTTTTAAACTCAGGGTTTCTTCTCATCACCTCTTCACATTTCACATGCTCCCTCCTTGCAGAAGCCATGTAGTAAGTCCAAGGGCGGCGGGAATGAGCCTAGCACTCAGGCCTTTCATTAAGGCAGTCACTGCAAAGGCGGGTCCCCGTCATGCGCCAGCCCGCTGCAGGCTCGGGGGACTCAGCAGTGAGCCGCCAACCAGGGCCCCTGCTCTTAGGAGCCGACCCCTCCCTGGGTCCTGAGCTGCGGGCTGGTGTCCGTGATGCTGCACCTCTGAGGAGGTGCTTCGGCGCGGGGCGGGGTGTCCTTCCCTGAGACAGGGTGGGTGGTAGGCGGCAGCTGTGTGGCATGAACTCAGGTGTGTCCCACCTTTTTCTGGAGGAGGGACAGTGGGCAGAGGACCCAGTCCCCAACCTGGCCCTGTAGGAAGCCTCGGGGCTGGGCGGGGCCCCTTGGATGGCGTTTCTCATCTCAGTGTGACCCTGGCCACCCCCCACCAGCCTTGAGGGTGTCCGTGTCTGCAGGGGGCACAGTCCTCACCTCCGGCATGGGCCTGGCCGCCATGAAACATTGCTGGGCACACACAGAAGACAGAAGCTGATGGCACCAGTGACATTCAAAGATATCCACAGGGCCCTTGCTCGTCTACAGTTGCTGCTTGTCAAGGGACAAGCGTGACGTGTGACGGGCCTGGGAAGTGAGGAGCCGTGAGGACACATCCGCACCTCGGGGCCTGGCGGGTGCGGGCAGACGTCCGGAGCAGAGCTGCCCCTGGCTCCACGGCAGCGTCTTAACGAGCAGTGACGTGTCCTCAGCTCCAGAGCTGACAGGGCTTCCTCTGGGCTCTCGGGGGGCAATGTCACCCCTGAGGAAGGAGAATTGGTTCTGGGGGTGGATTCGGTCACTTCCCCTCCTGCACATGCATCCCCCCCACACGTCCATCAAGCAGCAAGTGGGTCTGGAGCCTGGAGAAGCAGGTGGTGACGCGTGAGCAGTGGGGGTGGGACAGGACCACCCGCCAGCGTTGCCGCCTCGCCTCCCCCAGAGCCGTTTGTCTCCAGAGTGGCGGGCGGGCTCACGCGTGGGGCACCGTTCCCCATCGGGTGAGCTGGGAGGGCTGATGTGTGGGCGGCCTGTGGGCCATGCGGCCCCTCTGTGGGCGCCGTCCTCTGCCCTATCACCCAGGAGGTGTCTGGACCGGCAGCTGCTGGGAAATCAAGTGGGAGAGAAACCGATTTCCTCATCGTCATTTATATCTTTGTTTAAAACGTGCAAAATGGCTCGTTTGAAGGAGATACAGAAACGCCTCCCCTGCATGCCCACCCCCGCCTCGAGGGTCTCTCCCCGTGGGTGCAGCGAGCCATCATTTCTCTGCCTCCTGAGTGACGTGCCGCTCCCGACGGCGGTGACGTTTGCAGGGGGATCAGGTCGGAGTCCTCGTGTCTCCCTGGGATGTTTAAGTGGGTTTTCTTTGGGGGACATGTTATCAGCCAGGTGAATCGTCCACCACAGAACTGGAGACCCATGGCCCTGACCACCTCCTGTCTTCAGCGTATTTGATGTCAGGCTGGCTCGGTTGTTGTTCGGGGTGCCAGGGGGGTTTCCATGTAGGGATTTTTATTGAGTGACCTGGGTCCTTACGTGAAGCACCCTGAGAATCCCTCATCTGTGCTTGTGCCCCTGAGCCCCGAGCCCAGCGCTGCAGGCAGTTAGCCCGGCCTTGTCCGGCCCAGCCCCCTGCCCGACAGCTCCCTTCTGGCTGCTGGTGGCGTCCGGCTCTCGGGAGTGGCCGAGCGTGGGAGAAGGCGCCCTGAAATGATGGCTCGGGCACTGTGCTCCCTCCCCAGCGCCGCCCCTCTGAGGCTGGGTTCCTACCCTGGGTGGGCCTGTCTCTTTGTATGTCCGCTGAGGGGTGTGGACTAGAGTCAGTGCTTCCCAGATAGATGAGGGGCCCTGGGGTTTGCAGACTTCTTTCTGAATCCTGGTCTCGATGAAGCCAGGACGGAAGCCGAGCTGGTGGAAGCGACGGTCTCCGTACGTTAATCAGTGCCTCGCAGCGGTGACCCCAGATCTCAGCGCACATACACTGCGGGGCTAGGCCGGACTCGAAGCTCGGCGCTGAGGCGGCAGTAGGTGCCACCGCAGCCTTGGGGCGGATACACAGAAGGTCTGCCTGCTGGCCAGGGGGTGGCAGAGCTGCCCCAGGAGAAGTGAGCAGAGGGGCGAAGGTGCCCACCTGGGCCGGGGGGACTTGGCCAGAGAGGGACCTCCGGACGGGGCTGAGGCTGAGAGGGAACCAGCAGGTGGACGCGGGGGAAGAGCCCAGATTTCAGGGCTGGACCGTGCAGCCCCGAGGGGCAGGCGGGGCCAGCCTGCCGGAGGGTGACGCCCATGGGGGAACGCGGTTTGCGGTGACATCAGAGCCCTGGGCAGGGGCCAGATATGCCAGGGTCTCGTAGAACATAAAACTCACTCTAGGTAGCCTTTGAAGGCTTTTAACCTATTTGGTTGTCTCCTGACTTTTTTTCCCCCCACATGTTCCTGATATTAAAACTGCAGCTTTGCCAACACGGAGCCGTTCGCTATACCCAGCCCTACCCCCAGTGAACATAGGTCACAAGCTGCAGGCAGCAAAGCCGGACCAGGTGGAGGTGGGAGGCCGTCACAGGCCCACCCACTGGCTCCGCGACGTGCCTCCCCCTGCCCAGCCCCAGACACCCACCTGAGGTGCCCGTCTAAGCAGTACAACAAATCACTGCACGTGCATCTGCCGCGTGAGAAAGTGGTGATGATGCAGGCTGTCTGGGCAGAGGTTCTTCTGAAAGCGGCATCCCTGGAAGGAAGTAGAGAGAGAAGAAGGCTTAGAGAGGGTCTTGGCAAGGAGAGCCAAAGACAGGAGCTTGGAATACAGGGGCTCAGATGGGTTCATTCACTCTGAACATTTTATTCAGGCTCTACGTCAAATATGGGGAACGTGTGGCAAAGTGTGAGTCGCTCGGTCACGTCTGACTCTTCGCCACCCCGTGGACTGCAGCCTGCCAGGCACCTCTGTCCATGGGATTCTTCAGGCGAGAATACTGGAGTGGGTTGCTATTTCCTGCTCCAGGGGATCTTCCTGACCCAGGGGTCGAACGTGGGTCTCCCACATTGCAGGCAGATTCTTCACCGTCTGAGCCTCCAGGGGAGCCCTCAAACGCAGCAGAGGTAGAGATGAATGTGCAGATGGGTGAGATTCGAGGAGCTCACGGTGAAGAAAGACGGGGTGGCCTCTGTGGCCCTTTCCCAGGTTCTGAGAGTCTGTGGGTCCAGATTAGGATTCCTCAGCGAGGGCCTCATGGGGAAAGCAGCTGCCTCGCACCCTACCAGCATCAGAGGAGACCCCACAGGATGGCCCTGTCTGATGGGAGCTGCAGCAGGTGGCCTGGACCAGCAATATAGGATCCTGGCTGTGAATCCTCTGTCCGCCGAGCTCTGACCACCCCACCTTGGAGCAGCTTCCATTTCTTCTCTGTAATTTGTGCCAAGTTGCAAGAAGTGCTCCTTGAAATCTATCCCGGCACTAACATGTCACACCCCAAGCCCGTCGCCCGGCTGGCAGTGGGGGCTCACGACGCGGGGTGGGCGGGGCCAGCTTTGGGTTAGGGTTTTCCGAGCGGGCGATGGGCCGCTGCCCTGAGCGGCCGTGTGAGCGCACCCCACCCCCGCCTTGCAGGTGCACCCTCTGCTCCCCGGCACCGCCACCGTCATGATTCACGACCTGTGCTTGGCCTTCCCCGCCCCCGCGAAGGCTGACGTCTACGTCTCGGACATTCAGGAGCTGTACATCCGCGTGGTGGACAAGGTCAGTGTCAGCCTCCTCGTACGCTCCCTCTCTTTAGCCACACAGGAGCCGGGAGCACGGTGGGGCTGTGGGGGGCGCTTTCCTCGCATCTCCCCTCCCCTTGCAGCGCCGCCTCACCTGGCATCCTGGGCTCAGCGCAGGGCGGCCTCTGGGGGGGATCCATCTTCATCTCGGTCGACACCCGTGTAACCTGGCTGTAAATCCCCCTGGAAGGTGTCCTCACGTCGGCCCCGGCCTGGGGATTCCTAGCCTCAGGCTGCTGCAGGTGACTAGCCAGCCAGGGCATGAATTTTCTCCCCCGTCTGTACTTTTTGGCTTCTTGGAAATTCAGTGGCAGATGAATAAAGTGCACTGACGCCGAGTGCTTCTGCAAAATGAATGCATAATAGACCTAGACTTTTCTTTAACATGAAGACAGATTTTATGTAACTCAAATACATGAGGTGGCTGCAGCGGTTTCCAGAGGAATGCTGTCAGGGTCCTGTCTGCCCGAGGGAGAAAAGGGCTGGCTATTAAAGGCAGCATTCACGCAGTTTGGACTCCTTCAGAGTCAAGGTTCTCTGAGCCTCGGATATGCCCTCTCTGATCTCGTTTCCGTGGGTGAGTTGCTTCTAGACTTGTGTTCTTTCACTGAGCACTTCTGACTCATGTTTCCCAAAGTTTTCACCGCGTGCTGCCAGGTGTGAACTGCGGAGTGATTATTAACCCCCACTGTATGCCTGTTGCTATGCTAAGCTGTGGATCAGCTCTCTAACTCGGGCCTTAGTTCTGTGCTGAAGCAGAGCTGATTTACAGTGGTGTTAGCTTCAGGTGCATAGCACCGTGATTCCACTTTATTATATGTGTGTATACACACACACACACACATGTGCTGTGTTTAGTCGCTTCATTTCAGCTCAGGTCAGTCGCTCAATTGTGTTCGACTCTTTGTGACCCCGTGGACTGCAGCACGCCAGGCCTCCCTGTCCATTGCTAACTCCCAGAGTTTACTCAAACTCATGTCTATTGAGTCGGTGATGCAACCATCTCATCCTCTGTCGTCCCCTTCTCCTGCCTTCAATCTTTCCCAGCATCAGGGTCTTTTCTAATGAGTCAGCTCTTTGCATCAGGTGGCCAAAGTATTGGAGTTTCCGCTTCAGTATCAGTCCTTCCATTGAATATTCAGGACTGATTTCCTTTAGGATGGACTGATTGGATCTCCTTGCAGTCCAAAGGACTCACAAGAGTCTTCTCCAACACCACAGTTCAAAAGCATCAATTCTTTGGCACTGAGCTTTCTTTATAGTCCAACTCTCACATCTGTACATGACCACTGGAAAAACCATAGCTTTGACTAGATGGACCTTTGTCAGCAAAGTAATGTCTCTGCTTTTTAATATGCTGTCTAGGTTGGTCATAGCTTTTCTTAATCGCTTCAGTTGTGTCCTACTCTTTGTGACCCCATGGACTGTAGCCCACCAGGCTCCTCTGTCCGTGGAATTCTCCAGGCAAGAATACTGGAGTGGGTTGCCGTGCCCTCCTCCAGGGGATCTTCCCGACCCAGGGATCAAACCCAGGTCTCCCTCATTGAAGGTGATTCTTTACTGTCTGAGCCACCACAGAAGTCGAAGAATACTGGAGTGGGTAGTTTTTCTAGGGGATCTTCCCAACCCAGGAATCATACCGGGGTATCCTGCATTGCAGGCAGATTCTTTACCAGCTGAGCTACCAGGGAAGCCCATGTATTTATTTGTTTCCATTATAGGTTATTATAAGATGTTGAAGACAGTCCCTGTGCTATTGGTAGATCGTTGTTGTTTATCTACTTTATATGTAGTCATGTGTATCTGTTGATCTCATCTTCATTTATCCCTCTCCCAGATGTTAGTTCTCTCAGAGTGGGTTGTGAGCTTTATGCCACATTTATGCTTCAGGCAAAGCATCTGAGTGTCCCACTGAGGCCCGCTGAACACAGAGAGCGTGTCCGCAGCCTCCGCTTGTTGGCAGGCTGATAGTCGGGAGGGCGCCGTGGGCCCCTGGGTGTGAGCTCGGCGATGCTTTGCAGAGAGCTGTAGGGCGCCAGAGGTGGAGGCTTGGTCGTTCGGAGGCCATCCCGAGTCTTCCCCACGATGCAGGTGGAGATCGGGAAGACAGTCACGGCGCATGTCCGCGTGCTGGACTTCCACAAGAAGCCTTTCCTGGCCAAGTACTTGGCCTTCATGGACCTGAAACTCCGGGCAGCCTCCCAGATCGTCACGTTGGTGTGAGTGCTCGTGGGGTCGGGGGTCGGAGGCCACCTGGGGGGCAGCGGCAACGGGCCTGCCCCGGGGAGAGGTCCCAGCCCCTCCCTCTGCCCCAGGGCCCTCGATGAGGCCCCGGACGACTACACCGCCTCCTTCCGCGTCCACGGCGTGGCCATTGGCCAGACCAGCCTCACCGCGACCGTGACCGACAAGGCCGGACAGAGAATCAGCTCAGCCCCACAGCAGATCGAGGTAGAGCTGTTCCTCCTCACGCCTCGGGGGCCGGCCTGTCCCCTGGGGCAGGTCAGCGCCCTGGGGTGGGGGTGGGGGAGGGGTATGCTGTTTTTTGTGATCGTCTGGGACTTTTAGGGGCAGCCCAGGTAGCCCTGGGAAAGGGAAAGTGTTAGTCACTCAGCTGTGTCTGACTCTGCAACTAACCCCCTGGACTGTAGCCCGCCAGGCTCCTCTGTCCATGAAATTCTCCAGGCAGTAATATGAGAGTGGGAAACCATTCCCTTCTCAGGGGCTCTTCCTGACCCAGGGATGGAACCTGGGTCTCCCGCATCGCAGGCGAATTCTTTACCATTTGAGCCAGCCAGGAAGGCCCCACGTGGAGAGGCCATATGAAACCGCTCTCCAGCGTCCTCTGTTTAAAAGAGGGCCTTTCCTGGTCCCGGGGGTCTGGGAGCCCAGGAGTGAGGGGGCTGGGTTCCCTCACTCTGTCTGGGATGTAGTGGGCCTGGTGTGGCTCAGAGGAGGGGAGTGACTTGTCACAGATGGGGAAGTGGCTGGGGGGTGAGCAGGTGGGTCTGGACTCCAGTGTAGAAGCAGACACTGATGGTTGGGACCCTGGAGGTAGCAGGCTCTTCGCGGGAGCCCCTGCTCACTAGAGCAGCCGTTCTGGGTGAGGGAACTCCGGGCTGGTGTTGGGCTGAGACAGGAGCCCACGGCCATCAGGGCCGGGAAGTCGTGTCTGAGTTTATCCTCTGGGGGCAGCACTGAGCTGCCCCTGCCACGTCCTCTGTGGGCTCAGCCTCACGGGCTGGGGAGCTTCGTGCCGGCGGGTGTGGGTGGTGCTTCAGGATGGCGGTGCGCCCTTCTCCTCCGGGTGAGAAGGCAGTCCTATGTGCCTGTACTCAGGGCCGCCCTACTGAGACCATGCCTCACGCACATGTCACCCCTGGGCTGACTGGCACGTCTTCGGGCAAAGCGGGGATTGTGGGGTTGTAGGAGGTGGAGTTGGGGGCTTTGCCCTGCTGCAGAGACAGGGCCTCCTCGTCCTGCCCCCCCCCCCCCCCCCCCGAGTCCTCCTTTCCTCATCTGGAAAATACTGAGGCCATGGGGGTAGAGAACTATTCTAGATGATTATTCAGTAGAAATCTGGAAACTGTGCAAGAGTCAGCCTTCCAAAGGGGAGCTGGGGAACCTCGAAGGCAGCGGGTTGGAAACCTGGATGTGCGCCAGATTGTCATGGGGACTTGCTGAAACACACAGCAGAACCCACCTCTGATGGGCAGGTCCCGGGCGGGCCGGGGAGCGGGCGTTTCTGCCGACCCCACCAGAGCGGAACACGCCCCTGGGAACCCGGGACCCCACGCCCTGCCTGCCTTCAGAGGCAGGAGTCTGCACCGTGTTCCCGCGTCCCTGGAGTTAAAGGGCGACCGCGCCCAGAACACAATGGCCTCTTTCCCTGTTGTGTCTCCACGCCCAGGTCTTCCCCCCGTTCAGGCTGATCCCCAGGAAGGTGACGCTGATTATTGGGGCCACGATGCAGGTGGGAGTTGAAGGCTACGCCCTCCCCCCACCACCACCTGGGGCTTCCGAGCGGGCTGTGGGGGAAGTTCCGGGGTGTGGGCACCCGGGGGGGCTGGCTCATGGGCCCTGCTGCCTACCCACTCCAGATCACCTCCGAGGGCGGCCCCCAGCCCCAGTCCAACATCCTCTTCTCCATGAGCAACGAGAGCGTGGCGCTGGTGAGCGGCGCAGGGCTGGTGCGGGGCCTCGCGGTGGGCCGTGGCGCCGTGTCGGGGGTCGTGCAGGCCGTGGACGCAGAGACGGGCAAGCTGGTCGTTGTGTCGCAGGTAACGGCGGGGTCACAGCAGAGGCGCCCTCCACGTCCGCCCTCTAGGGCAGGGGTGCTCCACTCCCCAGACGGCTGGCGGGGCGCGGAGCCATGGCAGGGAGGTTCCCCATCTGCTGGTGTGGGCTCTGCTCCTGAGGACCACCCCTCTCCCAGGGTCTTGCTTCTGCCCTCGGAGCCGGAAACACCTGCCTGTCAGCTTCCCCCCTCACCAGGGAGACCTACTCTTGCACCCCTACGGTCGCCCTTCTCCAGACCAAGGGTCCCTGAGAGTGAAGCTTGCTTGGTTATGTTCGACTCTTTGTGACCCCATGAACTATACAGTCCATGGAGTTCTCCAGGCCAGAATACTGGCGTGGGTAGGCTTTCCCTTCTCCAGGGATCTTCCCAACCCAGGGATCAAACCCAGCTCTCCCGCATTGCAGGCGGATTCTTTACCAGCTGAGCCACAAGGAAAACCCAAGAACACTGGAGTGGGTAGCTTATCCCTTCTCCAGGGCATCTTCCCAACCCAGGGATCGAACCGGGGTCTCCTGCATTGCAGGCGGATTCTTTACCAGCTGAGCGACTGCTCCTTAAGGCTTGGGGCCCCAAGCCCTCCCTCCCCGGGGACGTTCAGTGCAGGGTGATGGCAGCGGTTGAGACAGCATACCCTGTTTCCTGTGCCTCCGTGCGTGCTCTCGGGACCCTCTGCTCTGCCTGGGCACGGCTCACCCACGGCCACCCACGGCTGTTCTAGGCCTGAGCTGGTGCTGCCCACGTCAGAGCCCTCCCGCTTTTAGTCCGTTCATTCCCAGCGGGGCTTGCAGACGTTCTCACCGGAGAGCTGGGATGCCATGGGCACTGATGTGCTGCGGGGGTTATGGTGTGGTTTTTAGAGGCGCATGCTGGCTTGGCTGCCGTGATCCAGGGTAACTGGGCACCCATAGTATTTCAGACCGGGATTGATATTTGCAGGAGAAGAAAACCTGGGTTATCCACTAGGATCTTGGCTCAGCTAGAGGTTAAACTATCTCCAGGCCTCCTCGCTGGAGTGGGGGACATTTCCCAGCAGCTTTTCTGGGTCGGCGGAGATGCTGGAGGCCAAGTCAGGGGGACCTCACCCAGGAGGGCCCCTCATCCCCCCACCCCCCACCTCACACCTTGCTCTGGCCCCAAGCAGGTGGTAGCGGGCGTCTCAGTCTGCCATTTTCCTCCTTTCCTGGGTGGGCACTTCTGTGGGCCTCTGGGAAGGACAGAGCAGAGCGTGTCCCCTCCTGGGAAGAGCTCAAGGTGCCTGGTTCTGCCCCATGTCCGTGGCTCCTTGCAGGAGCAGCGACTGGGTGGTCCGACCATGCTGGAGCCCCAGCTCTAAGAGAGCGCTTCCTTTCAGGTGATGTGACTCTGGACAGAAACTGAGTCCCTGACAGTGGTCCAGGAGCGCTGCTGAGTTCAGAGCATCTGAGCACTCAGCTCTGGGACCCCCCGGAGGGGGTGGGACTGACCTTGACCCGACCCTGAGTTCACTGACTCACGCCTTTCCCAGCAGTTCCAGTGTCTCTCCAAGTATCCTGGTCAGACGGCAAAGTCCTTTTGAATCACAGGGTGGATACTCCAAGTCTATCAATTTCATAAAAACAAGGAAGTACCAGGCGTGTTGAGAGTAAAATTAAGCACCAGGGAGGGCCTACTTCGTTCCTCTCTAAAGAAAGGGTTGCGGCCTCAGAATGGGGAGTTTCGGGGAGGGACCCATTATTGGCACGTAGCCCCTGAGCCCTGCCAGCCTGAGCCCCGAAGCCCTCTTCCCAGGATCTCGTAGAGGTGGAGGTGCTGCTGCTCCAGGCTGTGAGGATCCGCGCGCCCATCACAAGGATGAGGACAGGGACCCAGGTGAGGCTCCATCACAGGGATGAGGGCGGGGACCCAGGTGAGGTTCCATCACAGGGATGAGGGCGGGGAGCCAGGTGAGGCTCCATCACAGGGATGAGGGTGGGGACCCAGGTGAGGCTCCATCACAGGGATGAGGACGGGGACCCAGGTGAGGCTCCATCATAGGGATGAGGGCGGGGACCCAGGTGAGATTCCATCACAGGGATGAGGATGGGGAGACACGTGAGGTTCCTTAAGGGATGAGGGCGGGGACCCAGGTGAGGTTCCATCACAGGGATGAGGACAGGGAGCCAGGTGAGGTTCCCATCACAAGGATGAGGACGGGGACCCAGGTGAGGTTCCCATCACAGGGATGAGGGCGGGGACCCAGGTGAGGTTCCATCACAGGGATGAGGACGGGGACCCAGGTGAGGTTCCCATCACAGGGATGAGGGCGGGGACCCAGGTGAGGCTCCATCACAGGAATGAGGGCGGGGACCCAGGTGAGGTCCCATCACAGAGATGAGGATGGGGACCCAGGTGAGGTTCCCATCACAGGGATGAGGGCGGGGAGCCAGGTGAGGCTCCATCACAGGGATGAGGATGGGGACCCAGGTGAGGCAGAACCTCTCCAGCCCCTCCTGTCTGTCCTTGGAGCAGCCTCTGGCAGGAGTCAGGCTCTGGGAGCTGGTTCAGGATGAGCCTGGGGGAGCTGCTCCCAGGACGCTGTTTCCTCTGCTGGGACGATTCTGGGACGATTCTGCAGCCCCTCGACCTGCTGGCCTCTGTTTTCCCTCTGGGTCCAGCTTCACTCCCCGTCTCTCCTGCTGTGTCTCCCCCGTGCGCCAGCTCCCCAGCGTGTGGCGCCTACCCCTGCAGTCCCGCGGGGGTGACGCCCCGTCTTCACCAGCCTGTCGCCTTCCCGCACCTAGAACAGCACCTGGCACCTCCCAGGAGCTGGTGTTCGGATGGCATGCACCCTTCTCGGTGCTTCGTATGTCGTAGTCCACGTGGCGTGCATTGCAGCCCCCCCCGGCTGGCTCTGGGGTCATCTCCGCGTCACAGATGAGGTGCACATGTGGCAGGCTTAGGGCGTCTGCTGATGCCACAGCCAGTGAACACTGGAGCTGGCGCTGACCCGCAGCCGCACTCAGCTCCATCCCGGCCTCTTGCTGCGTTGCTCCACGTTTATTTGCCCTTGGATCAGCACTTGGCAAATCCAGTGTAGGAGGCCGAGTCCACCGCTCGTGAGCAGGGGCCCCCACTAGCCTGAGAGAGATGGGAACAGGGTGAGCTGGCCTGCCAGGGGGGCTGCAGGCCCCTCAGAGTTCTAGGCAGTCAGTCAGGAACGGGGTCCCTTGGCCCTGGAAGGCCGGGTGGGGAGGGGCTGGCGCTGTGCTGTGCCGGCCGCGGATTCGGGAGGACTTGATCGAGGCCCCCCTCTTGCCCTCAGGAGACAGGGCGGCAGCGGGCCCTGGGGGACAGTGCAGGCTGTGTCTCATGGTGTCTGGGGGCTCCGGCCACAGGACATGGGTGGTCATGGGCCTGGGTTCTCCCCGCAGATGCCCGTTTATGTCACCGGGATCACCAACAACCAGAACCCTTTCTCCTTCGGCAACGCCGTGCCAGGCCTGACCTTCCACTGGTCTGTCACCAAGCGAGACGTCCTGGATGTCCGGGGGCGGCATCACGAGGTACTCACCGGCTCCCCAAAGACCCCACTCTCCATCCCAGATGACAGCCTGTCACGCCCTCGTGAGGCTTCCTTGTCTGCAACCACGCTGTCCCTCCCCGGGGTCCTTCCCCCGTCCAGCTCTTCGTGTGCCTCCAGCTCCCCTCTTGTGGGTCCCAGGACAGGCTGCAGCCTTTTCATCTTACGCTCCTTCTTGCTGACCAGCCGCACCGCCCAGGGGCTTGGAGGCAACCTGCAGGTGGAAGCAGCAAAAGTGACAGCTGGGTGGGACAGTCACACAGGTCCCAGGATGCCAGGGGTCCTGGTTGGGGGTCCCCAGTGTATAGCTTCTGACCCCCTTTCTAGGATGTCACCTGCCGCTGGCAGCCCTGGAGTTTTCTCCAGGTGTATCCCAGGGCCCTAGCCCGTCCCCTTAGGCTCCCTAGGGGGTGCCTGGCCCCTTCCCAGGTCTATGCTGGAGAGACACGCTGCCCCGTGTGTGAGCTGAGGCCCGTGTGTGGGGAGGCGGACATGCCTGGGTGACCCAGCCAGTGGGCTGTGCAGCGGGCCCGGGTGACCCGGTCAGTGGCCTGTGCCGTGGGCCCTGGTGACGCAGTCAGCGGGCTGTGCAGCGGGCCCAGGTGACCCGGTCAGCGGGCTGTGCAGCGGGCCCGGGTGACCCGGTCAGCGGGCTGTGCCGTGGGCCCGGGTGACCCAGTCAGTGGGCTGTGCAGCGGGCCCGGGTGACCCGGCCAGTGGGCTGTGCAGTGGGCACTGGCTCTGTGACTCCAGGCAGTGACCCCAGGTGGGCCTCGGTCACACGGGTCCTGAGTGTGGCTGCTTCCCGGGGTCTCTCCTTGTCTCATTTGTGGACACTGGGGGCCTGGAGAGGGGATCAGACAGGGGATGGGGTCTCTTAGAGGCTGCCTGAAGCTCATATAGTGCAAGACCAGTACCCCCCGCCCCCGACCCCATGGGACCAGATCCTGTCCCCAGACCATCCCCACGGTACCTGGGTGCGTGACTTCTTCACAAGTACCCCATAATGAGGGCTCCATGGGCAGCACCCCAAGCCTGGCGCCGTCTGGGTGATCTGCCCCGAGCCCTGCAGCCAAGGCCCTGAGAAGTCCTGCGTGAGGACGCTGGTGGGGCCCTCCTCTCCCGCGGGCCCTGGGAATAGCATAAATTGCAGCGTGGGGTGCCCCACGTGCGTGCCGGAGTTGGCAGGCCCCCACCGGGGCGAGAGGGCAGGGGGGTGACAGCAGGCGGGCGGCTTGGGTGTCTGGGGCGCCTGCCCCGTGGGGGAGCCGGGCCCAGGCCCCCTCGGGACGTCCAGTGTGTGTTGCAGGCATCGCTCCGGCTGCCGTCACAGTACAACTTCGCCATGAACGTGCTCGGCCGGGCGAAGGGCCGCACTGGGCTGAGGGTGGTGGTCAAGGCCCTGGACCCCACCGCTGGGCAGCTGCTGGGCCTCGCCAAAGAGCTCTCTGATGAGATCCAGATCCAGGTGAGGGGCGGGCGGGCAGGGGCCGCTGTCAGCGGGGGAGTGCCGGCCAGTCCAGGGCCCTGCTCCCCTGGGGCGTGTGGGCACACGTGGGGGGAGCGGGGGCTGGGGGCCTACCCTGGGGGGCACTTGGCCTGTGGGGAGCTGTGGTGAGGCTGGCGGGGGCTGAGCTGGGACTCCGAGGTGCCGTGGGAGCCCAGGGCTGGGGCGACCCAGGGCTTCGTGGAGGGGAGGCGTTTGGGGCTGGGAGGGCCTGGCAGGGGCGGGGGGCGGGGACTCGGCCCGTGCAGAGCCTGGAGGTCTGCCGTAGCTCGATGTGCTTCCAGAGTAGGAACTGACTCTGAGCTCGGAGTGAGGTGCCTTCTGGGGGAAAGAGGCTGGAAAATCTGAGCCGGGCATGCATCTAATCGCCTGTATTTCACAAGCGCTCGTGGAGGACGAGACGCAGGCAGACGCGCGCCCCCCACTTCCTGGGCCGGGTCCCACAAAGCCTGTGGGGCGGGGGGTCCCAGGGAACAGGCATTGGAGGGTCCCAGAAGGCTTCAAGGGCTGTGTCCTAGGAGACAGGGTGTGACCCCATCGTTCACAGATGGGACCCGAGCCTCAGGACGGAGGCGGCCTGCTCGGGGCCCCTCGAGGGGGCAGCGGCAGGACGGCGCTGTCCACCCAGGCCTGGCCCACAGCGCTCTCCCGCTCCCCTGCCCTGAGCGTGTTTAGTTAGGGACCCTCTCCTGCTCACGTGAGACTCACTGGTGTCCTGACCTTGTGCGTGAGTGCTCAGCCGTGTCTGACTTTGCAGTCCTATGGACTGTACCCGCCGGGCTCCTCTGTCCGTGGGATTTTCCAGACAAGAACACTGGAGTGGGTTGCCATTTCCTCCTTCAGGGAATCTTCCCGACCCAGGGATCGAACCCAGGTCTCCTGCGTTGCAGGCAGATTCTTTATCCCTTGAGCCATCCAGGAAGCCCTTAAGTGTAATGTCTGGGTCCCCCTAAATTGCAAAGAAAGATTGAAAGCGACTCCTAGATACATGAGGAAAGACACAGGTTCAAACCCCCTCTTCAAGAGGAAACAAGCCATTTCTAGGTCAGGCACACGCCCCACACGGGATGAAGAAGCGCATTTCAGAGAGATGCGTGTCTGCCCAACCCCGCCCCAACTCCTGCCTGCGTGTGCGTACACAGACTCACACACACACAGACTCACACACACACACACACACACACACACACAGAGATACAGAGACACACAGACTCACACACACAGAATCACACAGACTCACACAAATACAGAGACACACAGACTCACACACACACAGACACACAGATACAGAGACACACAGACTCACACACACATAGACTCACACACACACAGATACAGAGACACACAGACTCACACACACACACACACACACACACACACACACACAGAGACTCACACACACACGTTCCTCCCAGCTGAAAGTAAAGCGCAGCGAATTCTGACCCCGTCCTGGAATTAGAGACAGGGCTTCGCATCTTCTGAATTCTGTGACCTCAGTCGGGTCATTTAGCATCTCCGCGTCTTGGTTTCCCTGGCTGACAGCAGGTAACTTTCGAGCGCATCGGAAACTCAGATGCTGGATCCAGCCCACAGAGGTGTTTTATTTGGCTCACTCAGTGCTTCGAAACAGTCTTTTATTTGTTGCCAACGTTGAAAAATAGGAAGATTTTGTCTAAAAGCCCAGTGTGCGGCTCGTCCTGGAGACGTGGAGTGACGCCACCAGCCAAAGCGGCAGCAGATGAGACAGCCTCTCACTGACGGAGCTGAGCCCCCAGGGCACAGCCCCCAGGCCCCCTCGTCGCCCTGACCCCGCGGCCGTTCTCCGTGCTGCCGGCTCTGGCGCCCCTCGGCAGGTCACGGGGCAGGAGAGGAAGGCCCCCCCCCCCCCCGTGCCTTCGGCTCTGCGTCTGTCGGGGGGACTGCAGGGGTTACCTGCCTGGGAGCGGCGGGAGGGGCCTGTCTGGGCGTGCGCTTGCTGTGTGATGCTCAACCAGTGAGGCAGCTTCGCTCTGGGAGCCGTCAGCTCGCGGACGGGCTCACCTGGGTCCAGAGCCCAGTGCAGCCCCCAAGGCCCCGTGTAGGGAGCCCCACCCCTCCATAGTGTCCCCCGTGTCCCAGCTCCAGGAGGCGAGCGCGCCAAGGATTCTTCCCTCGGGGCCCTGTTTACTGATGAGGAAGGCGCACCTGAGTGTGTGGTCAGAGCAGCAGCTGGGAGGCAGGGGACGTAGGCCAGTTTCCTCTTCAGAAATCACCCGTTTGGTTTTAGACACAGGCCCTCGGAGCGCCCAGCTGGCCTGATCGTATCAGAAGGCAGCGGGGAGCCCCAAAGTGTGCTCAGCACCCAGGCTCAGGGTCAAGGGGCCAGCAGCCCGCGGGTCCTCAGAGAGAGGGCCTTAGAAGGGCGTGGGCGCAGTGGGCTGCGTGCAGACAGCCGTCTGGAGTCCTCGGGGGAGGGCTGCCTCGTGGGCTTGGGGCTGCCGGGGAGGGGCAGGATCAGATCCCCCCGACATCGTCAGGTGTATCAGCCACTGGCCGGAGGTCACCAGGCACCCTGTCCCGGTTCTGTGCGGATTCGGCAGGAGCCTGGCAGGCAGAGAGGGTGCCTGGGGGGTGGTTCTGGGAGAGGCCGATGTGGAGAGCATGTCTGGCTGGGGGAAGGAGAATTCAGACAGAGCCTCCCCAGCCTGGCAGCGTCGCCAAGCAGGACCCCGGGCCTCACTGCTGCATGTGCCGCCTTCCACACACACACCCTGAGAGCTCGCGCCCCCGACCCCGTGAAGAGCCCCGGGGGCCTCCCCACCGCGCCTGCTGCTCCCGACCAGCGCGCCCTCGGGCTCTTCACGCTCGGCGTTCACCGCCCCCCCCCACCAGCTCCTGGCGGCGCTGGCCCCAGGGTCTCTCGGCCCACGCGAGGCACGCTGACCCTGCACATGGTTCCGGGGACCACAGGAGAACGGAACTCCCCCTCTCCCCCAGGTGTTTGAAAAGCTGCGGCTGCTGAGCCCTGAAATAGAAGCGGAACACGTGCTCATGTCACCAAACTCATTCATCAAGCTCCAGACAAACAGGTACGTGACTCAGCGCGGCTCCCATCCACCGGCTCGTTTGTCAAAGTCAGCAGGAGCCGTGCGTGCCGAGGGCCAGCCGCAGTGCCCTGCCGTCCCCCTCCTCCTCCCGGCCACGGGGACGACCCCTGCTCGTCTGCAGCCTCTCCCCGTGGGCCCTTCTCCTCCTCCCCGCGGCCCAGAACTTCTCATGCTTTCTACACAAATCCCCTTCTTCAAAGGGGGGCAAGTGCCAGCTTGGAGGGGTTCAGTCTCTCGAATGCCCCGTGTCTTTAAGACTTGCCACTCAGTGTGGTCTGGGAATTGGGACATCAGCTGGTGGGTGGGGCACGTGAAAAATGCCCTTCTTGGGTGGTAGAGACGCCTGTGAACGCTGAGCAGCAGGTTCTGAAGCCTGTGGGCACACCAGGCCCCTGCCCTGTGTTCTGAGGCACTGCTTTGGGTAGCGATGCCTCGTGTGTGAACTGAAGTTGCAAAGTCGGGAACTGCAAGGACATTGGAGAAACACACCACACACACACACCACACACACACACACACACACACACGGTGGGCACACAGCCAGAAGTGTCAGCGCCCGACTCCAAGCTGGACTCCGGATCCAAGACGGATGACAGCGCTGCCCTCGAGGAGTCTGGTGGGTGGGGGAGAGGGGAGTGTCATGTGAGAAGGGTTGTAATGGTCTGGAGCCACAGCCCAAAGGAGCGCCTTCCGTGCCAGGATTCTGGGGAGGCACGGCCCCTGTGGACAGGCAGGAGTCGGGTCTCAGAGGGTGTGTGGGAGTCCTGCAGGTTAAGAGGAGGGCGTCGGCGGAGGGGACAGGAATTTGAGGCAGAAGCGGTGACATTTGCTTAAGGAGTCGTCTGCAGAGGCTTTGTGGGGCTGCGACACAGAGGGTGCCGGGGGCGGGGGGGGGGCCCTGGGAGCTTTTCCTTCCTTCCTTTCCTTGTAGCATCATGAATATGTAAAAGAGCAAAGGAGACCGCGTCATTTGCCTTCTCTCTGGTGCACATTATCGGTCGTTTCCCGCACCGCATTCTTATTATAGCAGTGGCCCGTTGTTATCTGGTTATTGGCCTTTGGAAATAGCACAGGGCCGGGCCCTTGCTCCCGTTTCACAGCTGAGTAAGCCGAGGCCGGGAGAGGGGACTGGTGTGTCTGAAGACGCACAGTTGCTGGTGGGCTGTTGCGACTGCCTTTGGGTCCCATCCGGCTCAGAGCCCGCAGGCTTCTCATGTCGGTGGCGTCCCTCATCGCAGAGCGCAGGCTCTCGGCTTCAGCAGTTGCCGCTCACAGGCTGTAGGGCGCAAGCTTAGTAGTCGTGATGCATGAGCTTAGCTGGTCCATGCACGTGGAATCTCCCCAGACCAGGATAGAGCTCATGTCCCCTGCACTGGCAGGGAGATTTTTATCTACTGAGCCACCAGGAAAGCCTTTACGTGGAAGGCTTTTTTGACTGCAAGCGTCCGTGCAGCTCATGAGACCCTCAGCTCCCACACGCTTCCCGCAGACTGGCCACGGAGGGTGCTGCTCTACTGGGAACCCTTGGCTTTCCAAATGAGGTTTCCCATCGGTGGCCAGTGAGCCGCAGCAGGCTGCGCGTGGGGACCTGGTGCGTGGTGATGCCAGAACTGAGCTTCTTTTTCTCCTGTGAGCAGCGGGACTCCTGAACCCCAGGCCCCTCTTCCTGACCATCTTACTGCTGTTGAAGGCGAACATGAGTGTGTTTTGCTTTCCCAAGGGATGGCGCCGCCTCTCTGAGCTACCATGTCCTGGATGGGCCGGAGAAGGTTCCCGTTGTGCATGTTGACGAGAAGGGCTTCCTGGCATCAGGGTCCGTGATCGGGACGTCCATGGTCGAAGTGACTGCCCAGGAAGCTTTCGGGGCCAACCAGACCGTCATTGTTGCTGTCAAGGTAGGATCTCGTCTGCCTCCGTTTTGGAATAATAAAAGCGGAAGTACTGTATTCCCTTTGCAGGTGTGCAAGTAAATATAGTCACCTTCTAGCCAAGAAATTGTAAGAAACTATTAAAGGTCCTAGGTGAGACTATAAAGAAAGCTGAGCACCAAAGAACTGATGCTTTTGAACTGTGGTGCTGGAGAAGACTCTTGAGAGTCCCTTGGACTGCAAGGAGATCCAAGCAGTCAACCCTACAGGAGATCAGCCTTGAATACTCATTGGAAGGACTGATGCTGAAGCTCCAATACTTTGGTCACATGATGCAAAGAGCTGACTCACTGGAAAAGACCCTGGTGCTGGGAGAGATTGAGGGTGGGAGGAGAAGGGGATGCCAGAGGTTGAGGTGGTTGGATGGCATCACCGACTCAATGGACATGGGTTTGAGCAAGCTCTGGGAGATGGTGAAGGGCAGGGAAGCATGGCGTGCTGCAGTCCATGGGGTCACAGAGTCGGACGTGACTGAGCGACTGAACGACAGTAGGTGAAAAGCTGCAGCATCTCCTGGGTGTCAGAGCAAAGATGCCTGGAAATGATTGATGGCAGTGAGCTGCTTTCCTAGCTGAGTAACTGTGGCCCAGGGCCGTCCGAGCTTGCGGGACTGGTAACCCTGTGTCCTGACCGGCCAGCAGAGCCTGGATCAGCAGACACCTAAGCGTGATGAACTCAGCATGTGCTGTGTCCTGACCCAGAAAGCCCTGGGTTACAGACAGCTCTGGGAGGGTGAGGAGGCCCGTCTCACAGGCGAGGCAGGCGAGTCGCCGAGCGCTGCCCGGCAGCTGGGAGTCAGGCTCTGGGCTCCATCCCGGGTTGGTGCCCTCGGGTGCCCCCCGCCCCCAGTGTGCCCGTGCCCCCTGCCGCCCTGTGCTCCTCAAGACAGGAATGTTCTCCTGGGCGGCCCCCGGATCGGGTCCCAGGGTTTGTCCTGAACGGAATTCTCTCTGCACATCTCATCACAACCACAATGTAATCCTCGCTGACAGAGCAAATGCATGTCCTCTTGCATATTAATATTTAGACTCTGCTTGGGTCCTGGGCCTCTTTCCTTATTAGTATCTTTTTGTTTCAAGATGGGCATCTGGCAGGGAACCCTCAACCCTAGTTTCTGAGTAAGCGAAAGTGACTGCCGACCCGTCCCGTGTCACCAGATGGCACTGAGTGCCACCTGTGCGCCCATCCCTGGAAACGGGGGCTTTGGGGGGCTGGCTCTCTGGCCACGATGGGTGTTACTGGAGACAGAGAACCAAGGCAGTTCTCTAAGGAGCTTGGGTCCCGGGCTCCCGAAAGCCGTCGTCCCTTCCTTCCCCGTCCCCCCTTTCCCTGGAGCACCTCTAGGCGCCTCTGCAGCATGCAGTGCCCCCCAGATACTCCGCCGTCCGAGCAGACATGGTTTCTACTTTAAATGCCTGGAGAGCCAGGTCCTCCCACGTGGCCCAGCATTCAAGGCCCAGGGGATATTTTTGCAACATGAATAATGATCTAATTTTTCACAGTCATGGACTCTGACTCTTGTGGGTTAGATTTCCTCGGAATGAGGCCAGCCACCGCGGGGAGGAGGAGGGCCAGCATCTGGGCTGGGACACTCTCTCCATGACCCCAAGTCGGTCTAGCCCCCAGGCGTCCTGAGCTGGGAGCAGCTGGAGCGGGCACCCGTCCTCTGGAGGGGGCTCTCTGGGGAGGCGTCCCTGGCGCAGTTGTCACCGCACCTGCTTGCTGTCCCCAGGTGTCCCCTGTTTCCTACCTGAGGATCTCCATGAGCCCCGCCTTGCACACCCGGAACAAGGAGGCTCTGGCGGCCCTGCCCCTGGGAGTGACCGTGACCTTCACCGTCCACTTCCACGACAACTCTGGAGACGTCTTCCACGCTCACAACTCCATCCTCAACTTTGCAACTAACAGGTAGGCAGTGGGCCCCTCCGCGTTCCCCACGTGGAGTCACATCTCCATCAGATCCAGATCTGACTCACACAGATGACTGATGACCCTGCAGAGAGGCCAGCGCTGCTGAAGGATGAGTTCATCACTCATGGTTCCCAAGAGCAGGGAGTTCACCCCACTCTCAGGACCCCGGGAGGAGCCCTGGGCTCCGCCAGGCAGCGGGACTGAGGGGCCACTGCCGAGAGCCTTGATTATCCTGAGACGGAAAGTCGTTCGGCAGGGACGTCCCCTAATGCCCAGGAAGCAGAACCCAGAGGTTGGGGCTTGTGGCTAGAGGTTTGTACCAAGATTTTGTGGAAGCTGGAGGCACAGACAACCCTGGCCCTGCAGTCTGGAGCGCGGCACTTGCTGCTTTCTTTACAAAAGCCGATCGGAGAAGGCGCACGCCTTCCGACGCTCAGGTGTCGGTGAGGACGGAGTCCGGCGGTCACTGACCTCTGCTGTGTGCAGGCCCGCCTACGTGCCATCTCGCTGACTCCTCAATGATGCCCATTTGTAGAGGCCCAGAGAGGTCAAGCCACTTGTCTCAGGCCACACAGCCAGAGAGTAGGGTTTGAATACCAGGTCCCGTTTGCGCTGCAAGGGTAGTTCTTTTCGGCTGACACTTCGGGACTAGAACTGCAGCCTCAGGCCGAATATAAGGGAGAGGGGAGTGGTCTCCAGGAAACAGAACCGTGGCCCCAGGCTAGGCCTGCCGGCCTGTGAGCCCACTGGAGCAGCAGTTTTCAAAGTGTGGTCCCCACACGGCAGCATCACACTGCCTGGGAGCCCTTAATGCACGCTCTCAGGGCACCTGGTGGAACAAGGCCTTCGGGTGATTGTCAGGGCTGAGGATCACCGTCCCAGGGGATGTAGGCCAAGCCAGGAGGAGCTGAGAGGGGCCTCAGACCCGGAAGGAGGCAGCAGGGCTCCAGAGCCTCCTCTCCAGCCACAGCAGGTCGTGAGCAGGGGCTGGTGCGCACTGCAGCCCGCGGGCCCTGGAGCAGACGTGTGCCCCGCGCAGACGGGCCTTTCCGTGGCTGGGACATCCGTCTCCACAAGAGCGGTCAGGGCTTGGGAGGTGGGCGCGTGGGGAGGGAGGCCTTGGAGCAGGGGCTGTCGTTCCCTGAGCGCCCACGTGTGCCCCACGCCTGGGCTGACCTTAGTTCTTTCCAGCTGCTGACCGGGTTTGCTGCTCACATCAAGCCTGTGATGTGGGTTCATGGTCAGCCCCACTCAGCAGAGGAGAAAGCAGGTGGGCGGGGGCGATGCCCTTGTCCCAGTTACTCGGTTGAGAGCCGCCTGTACCCCCAGAGTGTCCTGGTTCCCTGCTCGGGCGGGCTGGGAGCACAGCTTCATCACCTGCTCTGGGCCTCGGCCTCCCCATGGGACGTGGGGGTGCTGAAGCTGGCCGTCCTGTCTGGGCCGTGGGTGGTGGGGGCGTCCGGCTGGTACAGCCTGCAGGCCCCTCACCTAGAACAGCTGCTCCGTGACCCTGAGCCAGGCGGCATCAGGGCGCAGTGGGCAGGCGCGGGGGCCCAGCCGGGGCCCTCCCTGGGAGCTGGGGCTGCTCCCGAGACTGACAGCCACGTCTCCCGTGCTGCAGGGACGAGTTCGTGCAGATCGGGAAGGGCGTCGCCAACAACACTTGCGTGATCCGCACGGTCAGCGTGGGTCTGACGCTGCTCCGGGCGTGGGACGCGGCGCACGGCGGCCTCTCCGACTTCGTCCCGCTGCCCGTCCTGCAGGCCATCTCCCCCGACCTGTCCGGGGCGGTGGTGGTGGGGGACGTCCTCTGTCTGGCCACGGTTCTGGTCAGCCCGGAAGGTACGAGGGGGTCCGGCCGAGGGAGGCGTGTCTTGGGTTGGGAGGTGGGAAGGGCTGCTCTGACCCCGGGGCCAGTGTGCACGTGGAGCTTGGTGAGGTTCTGGAGCGGGCATCGGAAAACCGCTATCCCGACCAGGGCCAGCCAGCGGCCTCTCTCTGCACTGCGCTGTAACTGGTGCTCGGCCACACCCGCCAGCTCCCCGTGTCAGTGGCCGCTCTCATCTGTGTGCTGAGTGGCAGCGTCAGAGACAGGCATGTCCAGCCCAAATACTTACTGCCTGGCCTTTTGCAGGGACCTGGTGGCTCAGAGGGTAAAGAATCAGCCTGCAATGCAGAGACGTGGGTTCCATCCCTGGGTGGGGAAGATCCCCTGGAGGAGGGCATGGCCGCCCACTCCAGTGTTCTTGCCTGGAGAGTCCCAAGGGCAGAGGAGCCTGGCGGGCTACGGGCCAGGGGGTTGCAAAAGAGTCGATAGGACTTAGCGACTAAGTAACGATAACAACAAACTCATTTTAAAATGAAGTTACACACTGCCTTTAAGGAAAAGCAAATATTATTTGCCGCAAATAGAAGGTGGTTGTTGAATGTTCTCCTCGTGTTTATTATATAACGAGGTTGGCTTTTCACTAAGGACCGCCGTCTATGACAGCGCAGAGTCTGCCACCTGCTTTGTTTGTGTAAAGAGGACTGCATGGCAGGGTGGCTGAGTGGGGGCGATGCTGGGGCTGGCACGCAGCGAGCCAGCCCTGGAGGACCAGCGCCCGGGTCACCCCAGAATGGGATATGACCGTGAGGTTCCCCGGGCGGAGGCATTGGGCAGGGGCCCTGGCCACTCAGGGAGCAGGTGGCCGTGGCCAAGAGTCAGGGGAGGGGCGGGGGGCTTGGGCCAGTGGGGATGCTGCCCGGCGACCCAGATGAGACGGGAACAGCTGGAGTGTGAGGCGTGGGAAAGATGGTCACGCGCAGTTTCCCTTCCTAGGAGTCGCCGGGACCTGGAGCTCGTCAGCCAGCAGCGTCCTCCACGTCGACCCCAAGACAGGCGTGGCCCTGGCCCGGCAGGCAGGCTCCGTGACCGTCTACTATGAGGTTGCCGGGCACCTGAGGACCTACAAGGAGGTGGGCTTCGGGCACACGTATTTGACCCCCTGGGGGTGGAGAGCTCGGCTTGCCTGCTGACTGCTTCTCTTCTCCATGTGAGAAGCTCCAGCGCCCCGCAAGGCAGTTGGCTGGGGGTCACGAGCCTGGTAGGAGGGGCAGGCCCCTCCTCGCAGGCCACCGCCCCCGTCCACAGTGGTGAGAGGACAGAGGTAGCCTCTTGGGGGCATCCCCGCGCCCACGCCGCCTCCACAGAGCCCTGTGGGCAGGACTGTCTGCGTGGGCATCCCCTGGGGTGTGGCGGCCGTGGGCGGCCTCGTGCAGTGATTTGGCATCACCGGCAAAGCCAGCCTCCCCCAGCGAGTCACCTTTCAAGTCTCTGTGGAGGCGAACAAGACCGCTCTCTCTCCTGTCTATCTCCAGCCGAGAATGAATCAATGAGCGGAGTCTGGCTGCGTTCCACGCGTCTCATTTTCCGAGCAGCGTGTGCTCCGTGGAACCCAGCAGTGTCACCTAATAGCGGGCGTGTTCAGCACAGCTGCTGGGGCGAGTTAGTGCAGACCGAGGCACCGTGTGACCGACGGAGCGGCACCTCCCACCCCGAGAAGCCCGGGAGGGCAGCCGGACAGGCGTGGGAGAGGGGGGCTGGCAGAGCAGGGCGCCACCCGGCAAGCGCAGGCAGGCTTTGAGAGCCAGCTCTGGGGCCGGAACTCAGGGTGTGGAGCAGCGGAGGCTGGCTTTGCAATCGGATCACAGTTTGGTTCAGCTCAGTCGCTTAGTCGTTTCTGTGACCCCGTGGACTGCAGCATGCCAGGCCCCCCTGTCCATCACAGCACGTGTTCAATTCCAGGTAGCTCCTAGCGTGGTCAGGTGTGCTGGCTCGGGGGCCAGGCTGTGTGGGTTCAAATCCCACCTGGTCACGGAGAGGCGATGTGACCTCGGGCTCTCTGTGCCTCGATTTTCTTACTGGCAAAATGGGGCTGACGTTGTTGTGTGGAATGAATGAGTCGTTCACGGGTGCGAAGCCCTTAGGATGATACTTGGTGCATCACTTATGCTTCACAGATATGAGCTGCTGCTGTTCGGGGTAAGGATGTTGTAACTTAGGCCAGATGCAGCAGGGATTCATCAGAGAATTTTTTTAAGGCCAAGAGTGATGTTGATCAGAGGTGCGTTTGGAAAGATTGCCGGCTGCCCGGCCGAGTCCAGGAGCCCGAGGGGGAGGGGGCAGTGAGGCCTGGCGCCCGTGGGTGAGGCAGACTGAGGGTTTGGAGGCGCTCAGGAGGGATGGTCATCGGAGCTCAGTGACCACTCGGGAGGAGGAAGCCCTGGGAGTGAGTGTCCAGGTCTGGCCTGGGCAATGAGAGGGGAGCGGAGAGGGCGCAGGGAGGCAGGGCGGAGCTGGGGGCGGGTGACGGGGGTTTGAGGTGGTTGTGGCTCCTCCAGGCGGGCTGGGGACCACACAGCTGGGCGGCTCTGTCAGGAGCTCCAGGGCTGAACGCTGGAGACGGCAAAGGCTGGGGGCTTGGGGGGTCTGCAGCCCTAGAGGCGGCGGGACCACATAGGGCCTCCCGGAGCGGCAGCCAAGTGGAGCCGGGCCTGGGGCCTCTCCCCGGGGCGGGGGCGGAGGCGTTGAGGGGAGGAGTGAACGGAGAAAGCCCACCCCACAAAATGCCCGTGTGAGCCTGCAGTTTGGTCAGGCTGGTTCATCTTGAATAAATGGCACTGAAGTAAAATATAGGTCCTTGTCTCTTCGCTGAAAGATTAATTAACCGGGCTGACGTACGGAGAAGCGGTCGTAGCTGTCAGGGGAGCCAGAGTCCCCGGTCCGCCCCGACCGCCGCGTGATTTCAGGCCTGACGTTGACCCTGCCCCGTGCGGGGAGAGGCAGCTGGCTCCGTGGGGGCGTCCAGCCAGGCTGGGGTCTAGCCCAGCTGTGCCCCACGCAAGCAAACCACATGGCCACAGAGCCTCGGTCTTGCCCCCTGGACCGTGGAAAGGGCAGTACCTGATCCCAGGTGCTCAGTGACTTGCCCGGGCTTCCTCCCCAGATCGTGGTCAGCCTGCCTCAGAGAATCGTGGCCCGGTACGCCCGCCCCGTCCAGAGCAGCTTCCAGGAGGTCTCGGCCTCCAAAGTGATGGTCACCGTGGGAGACCGGAGCTCCAACCTGAGAGGTAGGGAGTGAGGGCTAGGAGGCCCGGGGGCCCTGCCGGGCTGGGGAGCAGGCCCTTCAGGTGGGATTCCGTGCCCTTCCTGCCCAGACTTGCCTCCCCCACTCTTGGGAGGGCATTTAACCCCCGCTGGCCCACTCCTCCCAGCTCTTTAGAAATTCGAGTCCTCCACAGGCAGAGGCAGTGAGGGACGTTTCTGAAGGCCCAGTGCTGAAACACTGCCTGTTTCTGGGCTCGGCGATGCAGTGTCAGCCCTGGGCACCCAACTGGAGAAAGCCTCACCCTGCTACCACACAGCCCTGAAAAGCTGGCCTTGCAGGCCTCACCGCTCTTTCTGATTTCCGTAATTCTCCCAAGTCCTGCGTGGAATAGTCAACCTCCTCCCCTGCCCACGACAGCCCTGGACACAGCAGCTGCCAGAAATCAGTGCGTCCGCGTGCTGTGCTTAACCACTCAGCCGCGGCCAGCTCCTTGCAGCCCCATGGACAGGGTACCAATGGGGAACCGGTGTCCAGGGATGAACTGCCATTTCCCGTGGTGGCTCAGTGGTAAAGAACCTGCCTATCAATGCAGGAGACGCAGGACCTGAGTGTTCGATCCCTGGGTCCGAAAGATCCCCTGGAGGAGGGCATGGCAACCCACTCCAGTGTTCTTGCCTGGAGAGTCCCATGGACAGAGGAGCCTGGGGGACTACCGTCTGGGGGGTCACAGAGTCAGACACACACGCCGGCTGTGAGGAGCAGATGACATGCGTGAGCGGGCCAGACCCAGCTGCCCAGCCTCTGGACGCTCTCTAGATGCAGGCTCTGAACGAGCGCTGACATGGCCCGTTCCCTTAGCCTTTATAAGCTGCGGTCAAGAGGGCTGTGGGCGCGGGTCTGGTTCTCGGAGCAGCCGGCCCCTGCGTGGTCTGCTCTGGCGTCCTGTGCTGGGCTCCGCGGGCGGGGACTGAGGCGGGGGCCTGGGTGCGGCGCCCCTCACCGCCTGCCCTCCCCCCCGTCTGCAGGCGAGTGCTCCCCCGGCCAGGTGGCAGGCATCGCGGCCCTGCGCCCAGAAGCCCTCCTCTCCTGCCAGCTGCAGTTCAAGCAGGACGTCTTCGACTTCCCGGCACGAGAGGTCTTCACCGCGGAGCCCGAGTTTGACGCCGCCCTGGGTGAGCCTGCGGGTCTGGAGGCTGCATGCTGGGTGTGCCCGCGCTGTGTCGGGCTCACGACGGCCGTCTGTCTGGGGCGGGCCCCGTACCTGTCAGGAGCCTGACCTGGGGATGGATGTGGTTGTCCTGGCCTCCGGGTCATGGCGACCTCTGGGAGGGTTCGCGTTCCTATGCCAGGCGCCGGCCTCCCCTAGCAGCTGCCTCCACCCGGGGCGAGGACCTGCTTCTGAGCTGAGAAACCTGGTCCAAGGCCTTTCCTGCTCTTTGCAGCTCAGAGCTTGGAGGCTGCTCCGCTCAAGACTTGGGAAGGAAGGTGGTGCCCTGCGCCGCCGGCCTGATGAGGCTCAGGATGGGGGGCGCTCCGCCAAGGCAGGGCCCTTACTCACTCTCAGAGTCCCGGGTGTCTCTGGAGTGTAGCTGCTCTGCAGACCTGCTGACCGGAGCCAGGGAGCTGGCGGCCGGCCCCACGGGCTGGCCCTGAGAGGAGGGACACCCTCACAGGGAGCCGGGACAGCTCAGAACATTCCCCTGACGAGCCTGCGCGGTGCCCAGCTCGAGTCAGAGCTGCCGCGAGCGTCTCCGTGGACAGGCGTGCCGCGCGTTGCCCAGCTCTCTCTGAGTCCGCGCGGCCCGGCGCCACCTGCCGAGTTTGGCTGTAGCCGGAGGCAGACCCTCCTCTGCCCGTTCCGTGTCTGTCCCTCTGGCTGCTGTCTGGGGTCCGGGCCGCGCCTGCAGGCATACTGCGTGCAGGACCGAGCTGGGGCTTAGCTCCGAGTAGGCCCTCGGCTGTCCCGGGCCCTGTGGATCGGCCAGCACAGCCCCACACGGGGTCGATGTTCCCCCCACTGAAGGACACAGAGTCAGCCAGGAGGCCACCTCGCCTGGGAGCTCCCCGCTGGTGAAGGAAAGGAAGGGGCTGGCCTCGAGGCGCCTGGCTGGCAGGAACTCGGCGGGGAGACCCCATCCCAGGCGCCCTTGTTCCCAGCTCACAGAGCCTCCCCAGGTGCCCTCAGCACTGTTCATTCAGCCCAGCTACCTGCTGTGGGCCAGGCGTGGACCCCAAATAGTCCCAGCCAGGCCACCATAGAACCTCCTACAGCACCCGGGGTGTCGGCTATAGAGGAGTCAGCCCTGCTGGTTGTGGGGCCAGCGTTGGGTCGTGGTGTCAGACCCCATGGGCTGCAGAGGCCAGGCCTCCCTGTCCATCACCATCTCCCAGAGTTCACCCAGAATCCTGTCCACTGAGTCGGTGATGCCCTCCAGCCACCTCCTCCTCTGTCTCCCCTTCCCTCACCCCTGCTCTGAGCTAGCCTGGTGGGGCCCCAAGATTCAGAGATGGACCTGGTGTTCCTGCCCCAGGGGAGTCCGTGAACAGAGGACTCCAGGACACTTGGGAGCTCTGGGCCCAGAAAGGGGGCCCAGGGTGGGCGGGGACACTGAAGAGGGACTTCCCAGGAGGCCCCTGGAGGAGGGCGTGCCTCACCTGGGCTCCAAGGGATGCATAGGAGTCCTCCAGGGAGAAGGAGCGGCGGCAGGGCCTGGGTGGGGAGGCACCGGGCGGAACAGTGCCCCTGTCTCCACAGGCCGGTCCCTGGGGGCCTGGGTGGGGAGGCACCAGGGGAACGGTGCCCCTGTCTGGGTGGGGAAGGCACCGGGGGAACGGCGCCCCTGTCTGGTTAGGGAGGCACCGGTGGAACGGGCCCCTGTCTCCACAGGCCTGTCCCTGGGGGCCTGGGTGGGAAGGCACTGGGGGAACGGCGCCCCTGTCTGGTTGGGGAGGCACCGGCGGAACGGCGCACCTGTCTCCGCAGGCCGGTATGTCTGCTCGGTGACGATGCTCCGGCTGACGGACCAGCAGCTGAAGCACCTGAGCCTGAAGAGGACGGCGCTGCTGGTGACAGCGTCCCTCCCGGGCAGCCCCGCCCCTGCAGAGCAGGCCGGGGCCGAGGTGCCCTTCAGCCCGGGGCTTTACGCCGACCAGGCCGAGATTCTCCTGAGCAACCACTACACCAGCTCGGAGGTGAAGGTCTTTGGCGCCATGGAGGTTCTGGAGCACCTGGAGGTGAGCGGTGAGCAGGGGGAAGCCAAGGCCTCCGGAAGGACCCGGAGGCGGGGAGGAGCAGCTGCAGCCGTGAAGTCCTGGGCTGCCTCTCTCTGAAATGAGGGCCGAGTTAGACACTCTTGACCATTCTTTTTCCCAGAGCAGAGTCACTGTCTCTCGTTGTTCAGTCGCTCAGTTGTGTCCGACTCTGTGACCCCATGGGCTGCAGAGGCCAGGCCTCCCTGTCCATCACCATCTCCCAGAGTTCACCCAGAATCCTGTCCACTGAGTCGGTGATGCCTTCCAGCCACCTCCTCCTCTGTCTCCCCTTCTCCTCCTGCCTCTGTCTTTCCGGGCACCAGGGTCTTTTCCAGTGCTGTCTGTCAGCCCGTATGATTGTGTGAAGGGTCGTGGCTGCTCCTGTCCCCCGCAGTGCGCGCTCAGCAAACGTGTCACATGTTCACGAATGAGCTCAGTGCGGGACACGTGGTGGCCGAGAGCAGGGCGAGAAGCTCTGAGCCCTCACCTGTCACAGACCCTGCTCACCTGCGGGCAGCAGGTCCCCAGCTGTGGGCCTGGGCCACGCCGGGTGCTGAAGGGGGTTCCGGGGCCCGGCAGGGTGGGAGGAGCCCGGGGCGCCATGTGCGGGGCTCGCCGGGTCTCCTGGGCCTGCTCTCGGCAGCCTTGGCTCCAGAGTGAGACAAGGATGAATTGGCTGCTGACAGGGGAGGGTCTGCTGGGCCCTGGGCTGGGCTGCTGGCATCTGACAGCCCATTGACAAGAGCTCCGGCTGGCCCCTCGGGAAGCGGAGTTTGGGGATCACTCACATAGCGCAGCATTATTTAAAAGGAGCTGTTGATTAGAATTCCATGATACTGATTTGTTCTTTTAAAAAACATGCAGCCTAGACCGCGTGCTCCTCTGACTTCGAGGGTTGCGCGCCTGTCAGCTGGGTATGCCCAGGTACCAGGGCCGCACGAGTGTCAGGAAGTAGGGGTGCGCCCCTCAGCCCTGGGGCCCCCCCCGGTGGTGCAGTGGTGAGCCCACCTGCCAATGCAGGATGCAAGAGATGCAGGTTCCATCCCTGGGTCGGGAAGATCCGCTGGAGGAGGACATGGCAACCCACTCCAGTATTCTCGCCTGGAGAATCCCATGGACAGAGGAGCCTGGTGGGCTACGGTCCACGGGGTCGTGGAGAGTTGGACACGACTGAGCCGGCTTTCACATCCTCAGCCCTGACGTCTCTCCCAGGTGAAGTCGGGGTCCCCGGCCGTGCTGGCCTTCGTGAAGGAGAAGTCTCTGGGGCTGCCGAGCTTCGTCACCTACACAGTCGGCATCTCGGACCCCGCGGCCGGCAGCCAGGGGCCTCTGTCCACCGCCCTGACCTTCTCCAGCCCCAGCACTAACCAGGCTGTCACCATCCCAGTCACCGTGGCCTTCGTGATGGACCGCCGAGGCCCGGGTGCTCGTGAGTTATGGAGCAGGGCCCCGGGGGGAGGGCGGTCAGCATGGTCCAGCCAGGAGCAGCACCCGGGAGTCTGGGGGGAGGAGCAGAAGCCCACGTGCCCCGCAGTGAGTGAACGAGCCACGGTCAGGCGGGCTTTGCTCCCCTCGCCCCCATCTGCTCTCACAGGCAGCCGGAGGGGCTCTCATAAAATGTGACTAGCTTATACCGCTTGAGCACGGCCGTGGCTTTCGGGGCATGCCCCTGAAGGGGTGGAAGCTGAGCCTCCCTGCTCCAGGAGGCAGGGTCGTGGGCCCAGGGCAGGTGGGCTCTAGAAACCAGAGATGGCCAGGGGCGGGCCCCGGGCTGACTGGGCTCTGACCCAGCCCCTCACCTGCTGAGCATGGGCACAGCTCTCGGGCTCTGCGGGCACTTTGGTGACCGTGTCCCTGGACTGCAGATGGCGCCGGGCTCTTCCAGCACGTCCTGGACTCCTACCAGGCCATGTTCTTCACGCTCTTCGCCCTGTTGGCCGGGACGGCGGTCATGATCATAGGTGAGCTGGGCCCGCCGTGTCCCCCCGTCCGTCTGCCCCGCTCTCCCTGCACCCACTGTAATAGCCGCTCGTGTCTCTCTCAGCCTACCATGCGATCTGCGCGCCCCGGGAGCCCTCCACCACGCCAGCCCTCTCCCCAAGAGCCAGCCCTCAGCACAGCCCCCACTGTGAGTAGCCACCCTGCGGAGCGGTCTGGAGGTGGGGGACCCCGGGTCTCATGAGGCCCGGCCCTGGGCGTGAGTTGTGAGCCCCAGGGGGCAGGTCTGAGTGCTGGGGGGGACGTCGGTCCTGGGCAAGGAGAACTTTCCCCGGGGCAGACTGGGCAAGATGGAGGGGCTGGGGCCAGGGACTGTGGGTCTGCCGCTGTGCCCAAGAGGCTGGTTCCCGCCTGCTGGCGCCGCTTCCTAGGGCTCTCAGCGCGGGGTGGATGGGCTGACTCAGAGGTGAGGGTTTGGGCGGTCCCAAGGAGATAATGCTCAGAGAAGAACTGCATGACTCACTCCTCTTCATAATCCTGCTGTCTCTGCGATCCTGAGGCCCCGCGAGTGGCGTCCCCGGGGCTGTGCAGTCTACAACCTGCACCGCTGTACATGGCGGCCCTGTGTCTCCCGATTCCCTTTCAAGGGTTCCCTCCTCTACACAGAGAATCCTTGAGGGGGTGTCTACTAACCTGCACGGGGGCATGGCCTGGCTTCACGGGGCCTGTGAGCTTCTTGGAAGAGGACACAGCGTGTGTATATCTATACACAGTCTGTGTATAGATGCGTGTGGCTGGGTAACAAGACCGTCCATGTGTCCTGGGCTCTAGAATCACAGCCCTCGTCCAGGCTGCCTCTCGGGCCTGTGACGGCCAGGGGAGGCCGTGGACCGCTCAGCAGCTCGCCTCCCTGTGTCGACACGGATCACGGCACACGCCTCCCTGCTTCACGGGAGCCGTGGCGGGGGCTTCACCTTGCCTCCCGAGCACTGCAGACCCTTCCACCCACACATGTGGGAGTCTGTTCCTGCAGCCATCAATGCCCAGAGGGACAGGCCCCTTTCCCCGAGTGCCCCCGGATGGAACGCGGCCTTGGGATCCTGAGTCTCTGCCCGGCAGGCTGTGCTCTCTGGGAGGTCAGGGTTGTGGCCCAGGCCTCTGCCTGTGCCGCTTGGGAGGCCCCTGTGGACCCCGCCTACTGGCCTGGGAGCCTGGGCCTCTTCCTGACCATCATCTGGCGCAGGCCTGTGGGGTCTGGGGGCGTCGAGGTCTCCCTTCCGCTGACCACGTCTCTCTTCCTGCCTAGATTTTGCTGCCTCGTCACCAACACCTTTCAACGCACTGCCTCCTGCCCGCCGAACCAGCCCCGCCTCGGGGCTGTGGAGCCCTTCCTACCCGTCCCACTAGGCAGCAGGCCGAGGCCCCGGGCCCCCACCGCCCCCGGGACAGGCCTGCCGGGTCCAGCCTGGAGCGAGCCCCAGCCCCAGCCGCCATCGCCGCCGCCCCCTGCCTGGAACTGGAGCCTAGGCTGTGCCCAGGAGCTCAATCTCACGTGTAGGAATTTGTTTGTTTGGCGGTGGGGGTGGGGGGTTGCTTTTATTGTTTTGTTTTACTCAAAAGTCTTGCCGAGGTGAAGACTTTGGCTCCCTCCTCGACCTGTCGTCCGGGGCTTCTCGAAGCACACGCGGCTTCTATTTTGGAGTCTCCAGAATCACACCGTTCTCAGGACCCAGAGCAGGTGGCAGTCTGTGGGCCAAGGGTCTGTAGATGCTGTCACAGCCGTGTTCTCAGGGAAAGGGCTCTGTCAGTGATGTTTCTGATTTGCGTGAGCTCTTTTCTCTCTGGAAACCCGACTTTCCCCTCTGTCCAGCTCCTGCTGGGAAATGACTGGAGCGAATGGATGCGAGTGACCGGGCCACCCCAGGGCAACACGAGGAGCCTCAGGGCTGGGCCAAGGCGCCCAGATCAGCCTTGGGGACTCCTGAACTCCCGGAGCTGGGAGGCTCGCCTCCTGCCCTCACCGAGGGCCGCTGTGAACGGACAGTCTCCTCTGTGGTTCTTTGTTTTCCCTGGTGGTGAACTGGGCCTCCGCCCCGGGGGACAGCCCGTCCTGCCTGTCCCGGCTTCCCTATCAGCGCGGGGGCCTCAGAGTCGTAATCAGGGAGACGTCCTTGACCTGGAGCCAGGCACCGCCCGTGTGCTCAGCCCCCTGCCCCCGCACAGACCCGTGTTCTCCGCCCCTCCTCCTGTTCCAAGCGCCTCGCGGATCTGAGCCTCCGCTGCCCTGCCGGACGGCCTCCCTCAAGGCAGCTCCCCAGATGGGCCAGGGAGGAGGCAGCTCGGAAAACAGCCTCCCGCCCAGCCCTCATTCATGCAGCAGCTGAGACCTCTAGGACGCGGCCCTACCGTGGCCGGGGAGCCGGGCTGCCCCCAGGAAGCCCCAGAGCCCGGCACGCATGGGCCCCGCCGTGGGGCCTCCATCTTTGACCCTGAGCCGGATGCCCGAGTCTGCCTCAGTCCTTCGGGGCTGGACCACGCAATTTATTTTTTTAAAGCTAGAGACAGGAAGAATTGTGCCTTGGCGTATTACTTGAGCTCAAACTGACAACTTGGATGTAAATAGGCGCATTTCTACTTGGTTTATTTAATAAAACTCAGTTTAATTTCTTAACACGAGTGTGATTATTGCCGGAATCCCATGCGTCCTGCCGGGAGCCGACCCAGGCCTGGTGATGCTGCTTCCTGTTGTGTGAATATGGGGAGTGGGTCTGTTCCATGGGCCTCTCGTCTCTGGCTGCACCCCCAGGCCTCCCTCCCCTCTGAGGGATGTCTGTGACCATCACCAGCCCCACTGCCCCACCCTGGCTGGTCCAGGCTCGAGGATGGGAACAGACCTGGTTCTAGTATGTCTCCAGAATCTGGTCCACAGGAACACCTAGAACACATTTAACTGATACCACATGCCCCTGGTGGCTCAGACGGTAAAGAGTGTGCCTGCAGTGTGGGAGACCCAGAACAGAGGAGAGTGGAGAATCTCCGCTAGGGACACTGTCCAGAGAATCCATGGACAGAGGAGTTGGTGGGCTCCAGTCTATGGGGTTGCAAGGAGTTGGACACAATTGAGTGACTAACACACAGATATGCACATGTGCTCAGCTCAGGGCCTGCCTGGCACGCAGCACTCAATACAAGTCAGCACGGCCCTCAGGCACGCCCCCTCAGTGACGCAAGACGGCTGCCAGGATCCAGGCATCACATCACGAAACAGCTCCCACCTTACCTGTTGGCCAGAGTCGGCTTCCATGGTCCTTCCCAGGCCCTGGAGGTGAGGGCCACGGATGATTGTTCCTTCAGGAAACAATCACGGGTGGTATTCCTTCAGGGTTGAGTGGAGGTCGGGATGTCGACCCCCTCAACTTCTTTCAGATGAAAATGGAAAGGTGTCAGGGTCTGCCCAGCTGGTCTCCCCCCTGATCACTGTGTCTGCCTCTCTCTGCTCATCTCTGGTACTCTGACCCCTGACAGAGCTGGACGACACCCGGGCCTATGGCCGAGAGGTCTGGGCTTTCTTCTCCCCAGACGTCACCATCATCTTAAAGCACATGCTACTGGAAACAGCCAGACCTGGCTGGAGGCGAGGGCGTTGACAAAACCCGGTGACTTGCTTCCATTTTCTGTTCCCAAACTAACCAAGCAACTTTCACTCTCTAAAGGGTGCCAAAAAATGCTTTTAGCACCATTTCATGCTAAAAATATAGTATTGCATATAGGTTTTTCCCCCACCTCTAGAATTCCTAAGTTTGGCCAAAAAAATAACTTTCTCTCTGTCTCCTCCTGTTCTTGTGTGTCTGTGTGTGTTGGGGGCAGGGAGGGGGCCCTATTGGACTTGTTATATCTCAAGGTCTGAGACAGCAGCTCTGAGACAGACCACAGCCTGGGCGTCCAGGTGGGTGGGAAAGGCACGGACGGAGTTCAGAGATGGGGTGGCCGAGGTGCAGGCCCCCTGTCGGCGGTGGAAGGGGACGCGTGTTCCCCCATCTGCAGAGCGGCCTTCCTGACATCTGGCTGCCTCCCTACCCACCAGCCCGCGGTGGCACCAGGTCACAGGTGGTGCGTGGGCTGCAGTTTATCCCAGCCCTCCACCTCCCCGCACCTCCCCGGAGGCTGGGTGCGTGTCCCCCCGTTCCCATGGATGTCACGTGACTTGCTCTGGCCAGCGGAATGTGGGTGGAAGTGACCACGTGTCCATTCAGAGCCTGGGCTTAAAGGGGCCTCGCCAGGTTCCCCTCACCCTCCACGTGCTTCTGCTGTTGACAGAATCGCAAGGGGGCCCAGGGCACCTGAGAGGATCTGAGACAAGCGTCCGCATCCCCGACCGCCTGGCCGTGGGCGTGAGTAACGGCGGTCACAAACACACCGGCGTTGCGACGGTTTGTCAGGCGGCGTTGCTGCAGCCGAAGGTGACTGATACAAAGCGAGGCATGAATTCCCCTCTGGCTGAAACCTGTGCGGCAGCTTCCTGCCACTTGTCTCAGAGGCTGGGTGACCTGGCTGCGGCCTGGGGACCCCTCCCCTCCAGCCTGTTCTCTTCTGGGCTCTGCCCAGAGCCTGACGGGGCTTCCTGGTGGCCTGGACAGGAGCGGGAAGCGCGCCCCGTGTCAGCGCCCCGACCAGGCACTCAGGCACGTGCCGTGGAGGCTAATCACGCAGCGCCCTCCTACCCGAGCTCTGGTCTCCCCCTCCTCAGGCTTCTGTTCTTATCTCGTCACCCCAGTGGGCCAGGTGGCCACGAGGAGCAAGAGGGGTCGTGGGGACACAGAGCCCCCGCGGCTGGCTGGGACGGCCACGCGAGCTGCTGCCCTCCAGTCTCCTGAACAAAGCGAGTCGTGAGCCTGAATCTAGAATCGAGGCTCAGGGATGGGCTCCCTCGGCTGGGCCACTGCAGAGTCACCACGTGAGAGGAGGGGTCAAGAGTCAAGGTCATTAACAGAACAATCTCGGATTGTCCTTTTTCTTCTTGTTCAACTCCCTTATTGTGCAGACGGGGAAACTGAGATCCAGGGGCAGGAAGGGACGAGCGGGGGCCGCCCCTGAGGAGTAAGCAGGCCCTTCTCCTGGCGGTCGAGGTCCCCCTTCCTCCACCTGGAGCAGCGACCCAGGACACGCGGACTCGTCAGTGGACGGCGGGGGCCTTTCCCCCACGACGAACTCTCAAGGAGCCCGTCTGCAGCCCCAATTTTAACAGCACATGGGTGGGCGATCTCAGGTAAACAGAGAGACGGGAAGAAAACAGAGCCAGAACCGTGGGCTTGGGGATTGTCTGTTGTCTTGTTGGGGTTATCTTGGTTGTAAGTAGCGCACATAAACTTGCGTGGGGAGGGCTTCATTAGCAGACTCGTCAGGTGACCACTGTCACGTGGGGAGCATTTACTGAAAGCAAATACAGACAGTTATAAGCACCAGGGAGGTGGCAGCCCGTTTTCCCATTGCTCCGTGGTTCCTGGGTACCAGCGCCCCGGGGTAGAGGTGCACCCCCCATGGGACCTTCTCCATGGAGCGGGGCGCGTCGGGAGGCCACGGGCAGCAGCCCAGAGCCTGAGGGACAGGCCCGACCTCCGCTGAGCGCCTGCCTCTGCCGCTCACCAGCAGGCGGCCACGACCTTGAGGACGTCCTGTCACCCCTCGAGCCTCGGCGTCCCCGTCTGCAAAGTGGCAGTGGTCACACGGCCTCCTCCTCCGTGGGCGCGCTGTGTGGATGGCATGAGCCTCCGCGTCAAACCGCAGCCTGCTGGTGAGCAAGCACGTGGCGCTCAGCAACTGCGAGCAGCGCTTCCTCCTCCTCCCTGGGGTTGGAGGCAACCGCCCTCGCCCTCCTGGGGGCCGTGAAACCCTCCCCCCGGCGTCCCTGCTGCCGCTCACCAGGCCAGCAGAACCAAATCACGGGCAGGTGCCCGCCCACAAACAGCGGGACGGCCCACACGTGGCCCCGAGAGTGCGGGGCTGAGGGTGGATGGCCGCGCCCGCCAGACTCACCTGCCAGGTGGGAGCAGAGCCCAGCGGGGCCCGTTCTCCTGGTTTTCTAGAAAGTCCAGATCAGGGGAGGTAAAACCTTCCAGCTTATACATGTTGGTAATAAAATTAAAGTTTCAAAAATATATTTTTTAGAGAAACCAAGTTCTGCTCTCAGGCCACCAGCTTTCATTCTCGGAGTTTCTTCATAAATGGTGAACAGTCTGGCATGTGCATGCCCCCAGCGCCGTCTTGGGTCCGTGGCAGACATCGCTAATCCATCCCAGAACTCTCTCTCTTGCTCGGGCAGGACTCTGCCTCGGACTGCCTACAGTCCAGCATTCCAGCAGCCACGGCCAGTTAGCTGGTATCAGTGGAGGTGAGGAGTCCCACCTTGCCCACTAACCTACTCCCAAGCCGCTCATTTCAGAGGCAGGAAAGGACTAGTTTTAGCTCACCCAAAACCGGACGTGAAAGGATCAGCTTTTCTTTGGCAGCTGACAAAGATAGAAGGACTGGATAAAGGATGTTTTGTGTGCTGGAGTGTCTTTTTTTTTTTTTTTTTCCTTCAAAAGTATAGGTTTGGGACCGAAGCATCTTAAAATGCAGAAGATGTACACCCCGCTTCCTGCCCCTACTGCCCACCAGGTCCAGGTTGAGGGCATTGATGGGCAGAGGCAGGGTGTTTGTGTAAATGTAATACTTTATTTTCAGGAACCACTGAGACATTCGCCCCCCTGTCGGGGAGGGGAACAGGAGCTCATGGTCTAAATCAAAGGAAAATGATCAAGGCGCCCAAGTTGGAGGCAGACTCCTGTCGGCTGTCAAGCCAGTCATTTTGTTCCCTAAGCCGGGAGGGGTGAGCTGCTGTTTCCACCTCCAGGAGATGCTGGCAGCCTTTGTCAACGCCCTGCTTCCCCAGGAGCTGGCAGGGTGGGAGTCGGAGGGATGAGTCAGACAAGGCTTCTCTCTGGAGGGGCAGGGGAAGACCCGGCAAGGCTCAGAGCTGCTCCTGTGGGTGGGGCATGCTGAGCCTTGGCGGAGGGACGCGGCTGGGTTGGCGGAGGCTCCCAGGAGGAGGGGAGTCAGAACGAGGCGTGGGACATCGTCAGAGGGGTTGGTATGAGCCCCAGGTCAGAAACTGCTTTTGGAAAAGGAAATGGCAACCCACTCCATTGTTCTTGCCTGGAGAATTCCGTGAACAGAGGAGCCTGGTGGGCTACAGTCCGTGGGGTCACAAGGAGTCTGGACATGACTGGGTGGCCGGGCGTATCAGAAACTCCCAGCCTCCTCTGGGGGCAGTGTTGAGCAGTGGGAAGGAGCGCGCTGTGGCCTGGCTTCATGTCCTCACCCATCTGGGACAGTTACGGCCTATTGTTCTGGGTATAAAAAGCTCTTGGCCCCCAAAGTAGGGGATGCAGGGGAGTGCTGCTTTGGGGTGATGGGTCAGTGCGTTCAAACAAGGCCTCCTGTCTCTCCCAGGCCTGTGGCATTCCCCGGGGCGTGCGTGGCTGCGCTGAGATGCTCTGAACTCAGGACACCTTGGAGAGAAGTCAGCAAAGTCAATTCTTCCCAATCGAGCTGGACTCTTACTTTTTCAGGTTTCTCACTTTTCAAATGACAAGATGGACAAAACCCACTTTCAGTGCAATTTCACATAATTTCAGATTCTGAGTAGGTTATTTCATATGACAGTTTAAACCTATTACAGCAAGTCCTGGTATAAGATAATCTAATTATGGGCCAATCCTCATTGTATTTCCACCTGTAAAGCATTTAATATGTTCGATGTCCTATTCATAAAAGTACACCTTTAAACGAAGGATGAGAACCTGCAGATGTCACCGTGGAAAGCCTGGGGGAGGACGGAGGTTCATCGAGATGCTCTGAGGGAGCTCTGAAAGAGCTGTGAGCCCCCCGAGTGCGGTGGGGGCCTGTGCCCCGTGTGGCAGGGGCCCGAGTGGGCGTGTCGTGGCCAGCGGCCGCTCGGAGGGGCATCCTGGGGGTCGCTGTGTGTGTGAGCGGAGGCAGGATGACTGCTCTGTCCAAGGAGAGTGGACGGGATGTGTTTGGGGGAAACACGTGCCCTCACTTCACCTCTGCCCCTTGGCCCTTTAGCCAGGCTCCCCCCAGGCATCCGGTCCTGACTGTCCAGCCAGGCCCTTCCCCTCCCTGGGCCTCAGTGTGCCCCTCAGCTCTGATCAGATGCCCCAGCTCCAAAAGCCTGTGGGTCCAGGAAGGGAGCAGACCCAAGGCCGGGACCCTGCCTGCCCGCCTGCCCGCCGCAGCCGCGTCTGTGGGAAGCGCAGCTGCCACCCCGGGGCCACCCTGCTCTTGGCAGGCGGGAGATGGAACAGGGGCCACAGCTGGGTGGGGGCGCTGGGCGGCCAGCGGGCCGGCTCCTCCACCAACCACGGCCTGATTTAGCCGGCACACCCGGCAAGGCCCTGAAGGGCAGCCTAGGCGCCCCGCGTTCCCGCCCGATTCAGAACACCTGGGCCGCCTCGGCTCCTCCCACGCCAGCTGGGGCGATGCTCCCGGCAGCCTGGACTGACCGGCCAGCCCGCCCTGCTGTTCTTCTCGTCTCCCTTGTCTGCCGGCCTGACTCCCCACTCCAGGGCAGAGCTCCCCTCTCTTCTGCAGTTTCCCTTCTTCCTCTTCTCCGCCTGCACCCCTCCTCCCCCTCCTCCTCCCCACCCCCCAGCGTCCCCCCACTTCCCATCCTTCTCCTCTTCCTCCCCATCCTTCTCCTGCAACACCCTACGGCCTCGCTGCTCAGACTCTGATCCTCAGATGGACAGCGTGGGTGCCCCCGGGAGCCTGTTAGAAAATGCAGACTCTCAGGCCGCACCCCAGCCCTGCTGCGTCAGGGCCTGAAGTTCACAGGACCCCGGGGGACTCGTGTGCACGGCCCTAATTACAGAGTCATCAGAGTTCATTAAAGGGGCAGAGACCGCCACAGCACCTGTAGACCCTCTGCTGATTGCTGACTCTGCTTTCTTCCCAAGGGTTTTTTAAAATTTTATTTTATGTTGGCGTAGAGTTGATTTACAGCGTTGTGTTGGCTTCAGGTGTCCGGCGAAGAGATCCAGTTACACACATACCCTCTCTTTTTGGGATTCTTTTTTCCATGTAGAGTATTGCAGAGCGTTGAGTAGAGTTCCCTGGATTAAATGTTAATGCCAAACTCCTAAATTGGCAAGGGTCGCCAACAGGAGGGAACAGCCCTTGCAAAGATGAGCAGAGAGAGAACCAGGAGGCGGGGGGTGAGGGTGTGTCTGTGTATCGTGTTGAGCAGACAGTGGCGGTTCCAGTGAAGGACATCGCAGCGGTCAGGAGGCGGCTGAGGTGGCGAGGCTCAGACAGGGCTTCTGCGGGTCTGCTGTAAACATTTAACCCAGTGAAGTTGAAGGCTGGACCAGGCCTCCGTTTTCTGCGAGCGGGCTCTGAAGTCAGGAAACCTGGGTCCAGATCCTGGCTCCGCGTCTCATGTGCTGTTTCACTGTGAGCAAGCCGATGAAACCCTCTAGCCTCAGCTTCCTTACCCCGGAAATGGAGGCCACAGCGGTGCTTCCGTCGCTTGAGCCGATGTGAGGTTATATGGGGGAATCCGTGGGAAGTACTGGGAAGCGTTCCTGGCGTGTCAGGAGCCCAAGGCCGGGTGGTCCACTGCTTTGAGCCTCAGCTTCCTCGGCAGCGGTGAGGACCACCCTCTCCTGCAGGGGTGCTTGTAAATATTCAACAGCCGACAGACAGGCATGTGCCTGGCCCTCTGCCCGGCAGGCTTGGCTTTCTCTCGTGGAGCTGGCGTTGCAGTGGGGGAGACAGAGAACGCATAAACAGCACGGTTGCAGAGAGAGTGCCAAGTACCCCGAGAAACACCAGGCAAGGCGGGCGGAGACAGGATGATGGCGGAGGGGGCCCAGCCTCCGTTCAGCGGTCGGAGAAGGCTTTCCCACGGCATCGTCTGAGTTGAGATCTCAGAGCCGAGGGATCGGCAGAGATGGAGCAGGAGGAGCAGTCCGGCCGAAGGGGCAGCACGTGCAGAGGCCCTGGGGTGGGCACGCCCGGGCCTGACCGTGGAACGGAGCAGGGGCAGCGTGGCTGGGGTGCGGCCCCAGGCTTTAGCGAACAGAAATGCAGGGCGCCCAGTTAGAGATCTCAACAGCAAGACTTGTTGGTGTTGTTCAGTTGCTCAGTCGTGTCTGACTCTGTGGGACCCCATGGACTGCAGCACGCCAGGCCCCCCTGTCCTTCACTATGTCCTGGAGCTTGCTCAGACTCACGCCCGTCGAGTCGGCGATGCCATCCAACCTTCTCATCCTGTCGCCCCCTTCTCCTCCCGCCTCCTTCGGTCTTTCCCGGCATCAGGGTCTTTTCCAGTGAGTCAGCTCTTCACATCAGGTGGCCAAAGTATTGGAGCTTCAGCATCAGCCCTTCCAATGAATATTCAAGATTGATTTCCTTTAGGACTGACTGGTTTGGTTAAATAGATTTTTTAATATAAGCATATTCCAAATGTTGCATAAGTCATTTGTTGTTATCTGAAATTCCAGTTTTACTGGGAACCTCTATTTTATCTGGCAGTCCTACGCTCAGGGGGAGGAGCTGGGGGGTGATTCATCAGCCTGATGGAGGCTTGGCCAGCCTGGGGAGGTGGTTGGATTTCTTTCTAAGGATCACGGTTAACAGGCCTGAGGCCTCCAACCTCGATGCTAGTCCAGGTACTAAAACGGGTGGGCCTTGCTGCTCCGTGGGGTAGGTATCTCTCAGGGACCCCGGAACAAGAGGCTGGAGTCACTGGCTGTATGAAGAATTCTCCAAAAGATGACTCATCTCAAGTCACAGACAAGATCCTGGGCTGCATCCCTCACAGAAACGACAGGGAGGGGAGGCGGTCGGGGTAGTAGGAGTGATGTTAAAATTAGAACCACTGTGTTCTCCTAATTACCAATGCAGTCGGCGCCTAGGAATCTGTAATGGGCCTTCTGGAAGGGGGCGTCCACCATGTGTGTATTCACGAGGAACCGGGAGAGGGTCTCAGGGGACGCTGTGTGCCCTGTAGGGGCTGGGTGTGCGCGCCGCTCTGCAGCTGACGGCGTGAATCCATGATGTCAGGCCTGCTCTGCTCCCTGTGGGCCTCGGGGGATGGATGGAGGGAGAGTCAGCCACAGGAGAGACGCCCAGAGGCTTCATCTGGGTCCCTCACGCGGGCTCTGCGTGCTTGCTGGGCTCGGTGCTTGCTGAATGAATGAGTGAAAGAAACAAAGAATGAATGAATGAGGCTGCTTTGGCCACCCCCTCCTTCTCGCGGCTGGGCTATTTTAAGCCTCTCACTAGGTCCTGTGTGGGTGCCTCCACTCCACGTCACAGCAAGCAGATTAACAGGCACCCACATTCCCCATTAAATAGAATTTATATATAACTACACGGCAATAAGTGGAGATGTCCTGGACTAGGTGACTGAGGTTCTGTTCTGTGGACACTTAATTGAACATTTATTCATCTTGACACATTAGTATGTCTTTCCCCCCGTCCTCCGCCCCCCTCCACCCCCATCTGCAAAACACTGCTGAGCCCTCGACAGCCTCCCGGCTACCGACGCTCTGCCCCGTGGCCAAGCAGGCGGCCTTGTCTCGGGGCCTGCGTCTCCCCAGCCTGTCTGTAAGGGGGGCGGTGGATGCAGTGATCACCGGGCACGTCCTCCACGTGGAGGCTTGTCAGAGCCCTCCCGCCTCCTTCAGAGACGGGGGTGAGAGTCCCTCATGGGCGCCAGCGTCAGCAGCTGTTCTTACGCCCATTTTACAGGCGAGAAGGCAGAGGCTGGGAGGTGAGGACAGCCCTGCGGGGTCCTGGTCCGCCTGAGGAGGTGTGGACCGCAGCGCATCACACATGCCGGGGTCAGGTCCGTTTCCCTTCAGCCCTGACTGTGTGAAGGAGACACTGACGGGTCTTCAACGCCCCGCTGTGTGTGTGCCTGTCGTTTCAGGACTCCTGTCCACGGGACTTCCAGGCAAAATACTGGAGCGGGTTGCCACTTCCTGCTCCAGGGGATCTCCCGACCCAGAGATTGGATTCACGTCTCCTGCATCCCCTGGCAGATGGTGTCTTTACCGCTGGGCCACCTGGGAAGCCCAGGCCTCTGCAGTGAAAAGACCAAATCCTACCACGAGACCACCAGAGAACTCCCCTGAAAATATTTTTGTTTAAAACAGTAAAGAAAAAAATTAAATATATGTTTCGTGTATACCCAGTAACAGCAAAATTCATGATGGCAGCATTTAATAAATTTTTTTATTGAAGTATAGTTGATTTGCAGTGTTTTTTGTTAATTTCTTCTTTATAGCAAAATGTTCCAGTTATACGTACATATATATTCTTTCTCATATTCTTTCCCATTACGAGTCATCACAGGATGTTGCCTATGGCTCCCTGTGCTAGGCAGTGGGACCTTGTTTATCCGTGCTGTGTCTAGCAGTTTGCCTCTGCTAATCCCAGACTCCCAATCCCCCCTCTCTGCCCTCCATCCACACGTCTGTTCTCTGCGTCTGATTCTGTTCCATAGATAGGTTCACGTGTGTTGTATTTTAAATTCCGCATTTGCTGAGTGATGTCATATGGTACTTGTCTTTCTCTTGTCTGATTTGCTTTGCTTCGTATGATAATCTCTAGGGCATCATTTCATTGTTTGGTGGTTGAGTAATATTCGGTTGTATGTGTGTGTGTATATATACATAATCACATCTTCTTTATCCATTCCATGGGCACTCAGGTCGTTTCCATTTCCTGGCTGTTGTAAATAGCACAGCTATGAACATAGGGGTGCATATGTATGTATCTTTTCAAACTATAGTTTCTTTTCTGGATACATGTCTAGGATTGGGATGGCTGGATTATATGGCAACTCTGTGTTTAGTTTTTGAGGAACCTCCGTGCTGTTTTCCGTAGTGGCTCTTCCCACGGACAGTGTAGCGTTTATTACTTGCAGACTTTTTAATGGTGGCCATCGTGCAGGCAGCATCTGAATGGCTGAATGGAGGGTTCTGTGGGGTTGGGCTGCAACCAGCATGCCGTGTGCTATCCGGCCGCTAAGCTGTGTCTGGCTCTTTGCGGCCCCGTGGACCGTAGGACGCCAGGCTCCACTGTCCTTCACTGTCTCCCAGTTTGCTCAGATTCATGTCCATGGAGTTGGTGATGGTCATCCAACCATCTCATCCTCTGTTGCGTCTCCTCAGACGAATCAGTCCACCTCTCTGGGCCTTCCCATTCTTGGTAACGATTGCTAGTGCAGACAAGGTCCAGTGCTAAGGATCTAGCGCTAAAGACTCCTTTTCTGATAGTTTTCCCCTTCTATGAAGGGCAGGTCAACCTCTTCCACAATACGTCCAGCAGACAGTGGACCAGAGGCATGTGGAGGAGCAGGCCCACGTCCTGCTATTTGGCTCTGTGCACTTAGGCGCCAGGAGCCCAGCCCTGGGGGTGAGAGACGCGGTGAAGGGCTTCAGTTCTGTGGCAGTTTTGTGCGGGTGCCCTGAGTCACGGAAAGGAGCAAAGTTGTAGGACCAGCTACCTGCTCCTACAAACTGAGACGGCTGAGGAAAGAGGATCCGCCCTGATTTGCAGAAACAAGGTGATTGACAAGGTGACTGTAACCACCAAGCAGCTTTATTAGAAGAACCGCAAATTGCTCCCCAGCTACTGAGAAAGAGCGGGGCTTGACGGCCGTCTCTGAGGATTAGCAGGTGCAGCATCCGGACAGGCGAGGTGGCTGCGAGGTGGTCAGCAGAGACTCCAGTCCCCGGGCGCTCCTGAGACACCTCAACTCTCGCAAACACGTGCTCCTGGGCCTCTTGAGAATCCTCTTTGAGTCTCTGCCCTTTTTATTGCTTTTTGGCCATGCCATACATCATGGAGGATCTTACTTCCTGGACCAGGGATCAAACCCACACCCCCTGCAGTGGAAGCTTGGAGTCTTACCCACTGAGCCACCGGGTAAGCCCCCCAACCCGAGTCTCTGCCTTTTGATAGGAGAATGGAAGACATTAGCCTTTATTGTACTGTTGGTTTGCTTAGACTTACTTGGCCATCTTATTTTAATTCATCATGATTTCACTGTGTTACATTTTTAAACTGATCAAATTACCTATTTCATTTCTCCCCCCTCAACTGTTTTGAAAATTATGCCTTCTGTGTCTGTCTGCCTAGTGAATAACTGTATATTTTTAACACGCATACTTGGTTTTCTAATCGTGTTTATTGTTTACCAGTGTCTCTGCTCCAGCTTGATCTTTGTGAATGCTGATAAATCCCTGAGGCGGGGATTAGGGAGATGGGGAGGGGCCGCACGAGGTCATGTGCATCGACCCTGTGACAGGCACTGTCTCTGTTTCCACGTATGACCTTTATTTATCCTCAGAGCAGCCTGGAAAGCAGGGTTAGTCTTTCCATTCACGGATGAGTTAAGTGAAGTTCAAGAGCTGAAAATGGTGGTTCAGCGCTTATCAGCAAGTGGGTGGCCAAGCAGGATTTCTAAGTCCTGGCTCTTTCTGCCATTTTTTGTCTGTCTGTCTGTACGGTTCACCACTTGTCTGTACTTCCTCAACAAAGAGCCAGTGAGCTGGGGTGTGAAGACAGAGTCAGACGTGAGTGTGTGCAGGGGAGAGAGGGGAGAGCTCTCCCCACGGTTGCCTGGTGCCTGCTTCTTGTCAGTGGGTTCGGGGTGTCTGGGAGCCCCACAGAGCCCTGGGGGACCCGACTTCCTGCCTGCGTGCTCTGGGGAGGACCGCTTGCTGATTTGGGGTGGGGGCTGCCTCTCTCTGTCACTCATTCATCAGATGCTTCCTGAGCCCTTCTGGGTGGCAGTTCCTGGGAGGGGGGGGGGCAGTTCTGGGAGCAGAAGGAATCCAGGCGAGGTGAGAGAGAGCTGCACAGAGGAAATAGGATACCTGGAGATTCTTTGTTCCTTATTAATATGGCCACATTTTGAAAAGGTAATACATGCATGGGAGACAATATCTGAACTTTACAAAAGGCTATAGACTCAGTCTTCCCTCCCCTAGGATGTTGTCGTTATATAAAAGGTAAAATGTACACGAGGAGGTATAAAAAGTCCAGCGGTGCCCACTTTGGCATTATCTGGAGCGCATCCTTCTGGAAAGTCTCTACAAATTCAAGTGCATGATCCCGCATGCTCCTGCGTGTTTTGGCGCTGCTCGGAGAAACCCACACCTACTGTTCTGTGTCTGACCCTCATCACTTCCTTTTTCCTGAAGGTTGCCCTTGTTGGTCCATAGAGAACAACCTTGGTTGAGGCCACAGATATTCCGTGAAAGGGACTTTCCACAATATATCGTGAGTGGGTTTATTGTGGGATAAACTCCTGAGTTTGGAATTGCCGGGTCAAGGGTGTGTGTGCGTGAGAGTGGAGGAGGGTTCGCCGCCACCCCCCACCCTGTCTTCAGAGGGGTGTGTACTCCGAGGAGCTTGTGCCGCTGTCAGTCCAGCCGTGACAGGCTTAGAGCTTGTCGTCCCAGAGCTCCATCACACGAAGGCCGTCTTTTAAGGGACTCCTAGGTGGGCTGCAGGCTGAGCCTGGAGAAGCTGGTTACCCATCTCCCAGCCGCCTACCCGCATCGCCCCGCTTCAGATAAGACACGGGAAGAGCGGTCAGACTCCTTAATTGAAGCCATGCTAGCAGATATGGTGGAGTGTTTTCCTTTTTAATAGCTTCTGTGAGACATAATTAACATACTACACAATTCTCCCTTTTAAAGTGTACGAGTCACAGAGTTTTCCAATCAATTTTGGAACATTTTCATGAGCCCATAAAGAAATCTCGATCCACCCACTATTACCACCACCCCCAGCTGCCACGAGTCTGTTTCCTCCCTGTCGGTAGATGTCTCTGTTCTGGGCCTTTCGTGTAAGTGGAAGCCTGCAATAGCGGTCTTTTGTGACTGACTTCTACTTAGCATCATGTTTTCAGGGTCCGTCCATGTAGCAGGTGTCAGTATTGTATTCTTTTTTTATTAACAAGTAAATATTCACTGTGTGGACAGACCACTTTGTATCGATCAATTGATGGGCATTTATTTCCATGATTTTGCTCAACGCTGTTATGACATCTGTGTACAAGTTTTTGTGAGGATATGTGTTTTCTATTCTCTTGACTATATATCTAGGAACAGAATTTCTGGATCATCTAAGTGCTTAAAGGTTTGAGGAACTGCCAGGCTATTTCCCAAAGCAGCTGTACTATTTTAGACTCCCCCCAGCTATGTATGAGCGTCCACTTTCTCCACATCCTTGCCAACGCTTGTTATTTTCTGTACTTTTAATTTTGGCTAGCCTAGTAAGGGTGAAGTGGTATGTCAGCTTGGTTTCGATTTGCATTTCCCTGATCACGAATGATGTCAAGCATCTTTTCAAGTGCTTATTTTATTTTTTTGAGAAATGTCAATTTGATTTTTGCCCATTTTACATTGGGTTGTCTTTTTAAATTGTTGGGTTATAAAAGTTACTTATTCTAGAAACAAAGGTCTCATCAAATGTATGACTCACAAAAATTTCCTCCTGTTCAGAGGGCTGTCATTTCCATTCCTTGACTGATGTCCTTTGAAGAATTGGCAGGTGGCAGCTTAACCACTGTGCCACCTAGGAAGCCCTCTGGATGGTTCTGCTTTTATATACAAGTCATTATGATTTTGATTTGCATGTCCCTAGCAACTAATGAGCAATGGCAGCCCACTCCAGTCCTCTTGCCTGGAAAATCCCGTGGATGGAGGAGCCTGGTGGGCTGCAGTCCATGGGGTCGCTGAGAGTCAGACACGGCTGAAGCGACTTAGCAGCCGCAGCAACAACTAATGAAGCTGAGCATCTTTTTGTGTGCTATTTGCCATTAACATATCTTCTTTGGTAAAATGTCTGTTCAAATCTTTTGCCCATTTTTAATTGGGTTGTTTGTCTTATTATTAAGTGGTAAGCATTCTTCATACAGTCTACTCACAGGCTCTTTGTTGAACGTACATTTGGTAAATATTTGTTCCCATACTTCTTTTCTTTAAGTGTCTTTTTTTTTTTTAAGTAGAGGATTTCCTCTTCAAAGGAAACTACAGGTGGAAGAAGTCTTGAAGAGTCCGCGGCGGCGGGCTCTGTGGTGCCAGGCGAGTGAGACGCAGCTCCCCGGATTACAGGAGGGGGTCCCCTGACTCCAGGTCAGGGAAGGTGGCGTGCTAACCAACACCCCCCCACCCAGGGCTGTGCCTGGGAGCCAGGCCCTGGGGGCCGGGCCCCTCACCGCGACCTGATGCACGTCTACCAGGGCGCGGGGCCCTTCGCCTGGCGTGTGGGCTCCTAGCTCCCTGACCAGGGGTCAGACCCGGTGCTCCTGCAGGGGAGGCGAGGAGTCCTCTCACTGCTGAACCCCAGGAAATTGCCATTGGCGCCTTAAAAAAAAATTTTTTTTTTTTTACAATGTTGCGTTCGTCTCTGCCACAGAACCACCTGGATCAGCCACAACTACACACGTCCCCCTTCCCCCTGAGCCTCCCCACCGCCCCCATCCCACACTCCGGGTCATCACAGAGCCCCAGACTGGGCTCACTGCGGGGTCCAGCACGTTCCCGCCAGCTCCCCGCCCCACACACGCCGGCGCACGGATGCTGACGCTACCTCCCCATGGTCCACCCGCCCCCTCCCCCAGAGCCCACAAGTCGGGTCTACGTCTCTGCCTCTGCTCCTGCCCTGCAGATGGGCTCATCAACACCGCTTCTCTAGAAATCATATGCATGCATGAACGTACTCTGTCTGTCCTTCTCTTTCTTACTTACTTCACTCGGTGTAACAGGCTCTAGGTTCATTCCCCTCACCAGAACTGACTCAGATTTGTTCTTTTTATGGTTCAGTAATATTCCATTGCATATAGGCAATTCAGTACCAGGAAAACAAACAGTCTACTCAGAAAGTGGGCAAAAGACCTCAACAGAGTCTTTTGAAGACCAAGTTGTTTCTTTTCTTTTTTTTTTTTAATCATGATGAAGTCCAATTTACTGATTTTTTTTCTTTTAGAATTCATGCTTTTGGTGTCATACTTAAGAAATCTTGGCCAAACTTAAGGCCATTAAGACTTTCTCCTGTGGTTTTCTCCCTAGAAGTTTTGTATGTTTAATTCTCACATTTAGGTTTATGCTCTATTCCCAGTTAATTTTTATAGATGCTGTCAAGGGTAAGTTTTCGGTTTTTTTTTTTGCATGTGGCTATCCATTGTGTCAGCAGTATTTGTTGAAAGACTAGCCTTTCTCTTATTAGACTGTCTTGGTATCTTTGTTAAAATCAATTGACCACATGTGTGGGGGTCTATTTTCACACTCTTTTCTCTTCTGTTGAGATTTTTGTCTAGCTTTACACCAGGACCACTTGGTCTGATTACTCTTGCTTTATAATAAATCTCTAACTCATGTAGTGTGCACCCTCTGACTTTGTTTTATTTTGGGCAATTTGAATGGGGCAGCTTTTGTCAGATGAGACTTTACTTCCTTGAATACCAGAGGAACCCAGCCATTGTGATGATTAAAAAAGCCCCCCACCAAATTTCCAAATGTGGTGATTGGGGGCAGTACCACTCTCCTCCAAGAGAATCTCTTCCTCAAAGGGAGAGGAATCAGATTAGCATCAGGAGCATCCAATGATCGAGGAAAATGGTAGAAACCCTTCCAAATTCTGAGGAAATTGATTTTAACCTAGAATTCTATACCCAGAAAAACTGTCAATTGAGTGTGAGGGCAAAATATATCATTTCAGACACCCAAGGACTCTGAGACCTTCCCACAGGCTGTCTCTGGGAGAATTGCTAGAGGATATTCACAGCAAAATACAAAATGAATCCAAGAAAGAGAATTCATAAAATCCAAGAAAGCATGGACCCAATCCAGGAGGGAAATGCCAAGAAATCGCCGACGATAGCCACATAGCAGGCCAAGGAGGCAGCAGGCCAAATTATAACGGTGAGTCAGAGAGCTCTCAGGAGGGTTTTTAAGGAGAAAATGAAGATTCTACAACAAAGGGTGATATTTAAAAGATAGATGGTCTCACTGAGAAGCTGAATGTGGATAATAATAGTAAAAGTTATTAGATGATTATAACATGCCTCCCCTTCCCCTCTCTCCTCCAAACTTTTGTAACCTCTATTTTCTTTAGAGTGCCTAGTAATATGTTTTTTTTTTCCCTGCCCCTTGGCCTTGTATTCAGGTAATGATAACACTGGAAAAGTTTGTCACTGGTTTTTCAGGTTTAGAATCTCTCCACACACAAAGCAAGGGGATGCTCACTAGGGTGACAGCGGGTCGGGAGAGCGGCAGATGAGGCTGGCGCGGGAGGCATCCCGGCCGAGCTCTCAGGACCGGCGCCAGGCCTGGGTGGCAGGAGGGCCGGCCGGCAGGCCCATCCCAGCAGAGGCCTCGGCAAGCCCCGTCAGCGGCTCTGGAGCTGGGACCTCCCTGCCGAGCTGGCCGAGTTTGGACAAAGGCGCGGGGCTCTCGTGCCCCTGCGTGGACCAGTCACGGCCTGGCCTCAGGGAAGCAGGGGAACCTTGGGCGCGGTCCGCAGAGTCCGCGGGTACAGAGCACTTTCCGAAGAGGGACAGTGCTGGGGGCTGTCAGGCGCCGCCACGCCTGGCGGGTGGGGGGGTGAGAGCCCCATCCTGAAGCGGGGTCCTGTCGGCCGCCGCAGCGCCCACTGCACAGGTCTCCTTTGCTGTCCCCTGCGGGGATCCAGACGAGAGGCCGAGTCTGAACGGGACGACCTGTGAGTGTGTTCACTGCTTCGTCTTGCAGGAGTGTGTTAAATAGCGCCCTGGGTTACCTCTCTCTCCACCATCTGCCACCTTGCCCATCAATGCTCGGACATCATCAGCTTGCGTGGGGAGCTGTGAAGGACGGCTGCGTGGCTAAGAGTCCAGAGGGAGGTCAGTCAGCTCACTGCATCTGGGGCCTCAGGGGCAGGCAGCGTGGAGACAGAAACATGGGGTCAGCTTCAACCCAGGACCGCTGCAAGCGGGGTGGGGGGCGGGGTGGGGAGAGGCATGTGGGGGTTGGCCGGGGGGCGGGGGAAGCTGCTCCTCACCCCCCATCAGCTTCCCCCCACGACCCTCACTCAGGTGCCCCAGGATTTCCCCCTGGATTTCCTTCATTCCCAAACTGGCAGAGACTCCATGTGTGTGACCCGAGGCTGAGGTCTCCCTAATAATTCACAAGACACCAAGGTCATATACCTTTTGGGAAGGCTCCTGGTCTCTTTACAAAGGGAGAAAATAGTAGAGCTGGCTTGCAAAGATGTTGGTATATTTTCAAAATATAAACTGAAACAATAAACACATTTTACACACACAAGTGGGATGTAATTTTGCCCTAGAGAAAATAATCACAGGATTTATAAAAAGAGTATTAATTTCTAGAACATCACAAGTAGCCCAGGAAAAGCACTTGGTGAGTTTGAGGACCTCGAATCCGCTCCCCCTGCCATCCTCTCTTTCACAGGCCAAGCCCAGGGACCACCCAAGGAGGCCTGAGGGCCCTGGAGGGCCAGGGGTCTCTCTAGGCGGGGCCCATCATCTCCTGGAGGTAAAGGGGAATCAACAAATGTGGGTGTGGGATACCAAGTCTTATCAAAGCCGGTGTGATGCCAGCCTTAACAGAGAGACACTATACCATCAAAATGTATATTATTACAAGGTTTTTAGAAACTCAGGAGATGTAGCCAAAGCTTTACCCAGAGGCAAATTTATAACATTTGCCAGAAAACAAATCAGTGGAAAGAACTGAACTCTCCAAGAAGACAGGAAAAGAACAAGGTTAGTCCTAAGGAAATTTAGAGCATGAAAAGGATAAAAGCTTATTAAAAGTCAAGAAATAGAAAATACTATCTCTGGGCACCCTGAGGCTCAGAGACAAAAGGAACTGCTGGAAGGCTCCGGAGCACCGTAGAGCTGGGTCTTGGGACCGCAGGCCCGTCCCAACAGACCCGGGGTGTGAAGGAAGGTCCCGCCCGGGCCTTGGGAGTTGGTCCACAGCCACATTGTGAGGCCTCAGGGTGGCCAGCCACCTAGAACCGTCTAGGAAAAAGGACGGCCTAGGAAACCTGTCCCGCTGCGGGAACAAAGCGAACCCCGCGTTTTTATCACACTTGGGGGAAACGCCAGAGCGCTTCTGAGCTCCTTATTTTGCTATTCACAGCCCAGTCGTCGGCTGATAATCTGTAGGAACGTCTGTGTTGCCGAATTTCCGGGTGAGATTAGCATCTCGGAGCGACCGAGGCAGCTGCGAGGAGGCGCCAGTCGCACCCCGGCGGCGGCGGGCTCGGGCGCGGGGCGCGGGGCCGGCAGGCGGCGCCCTGCCTCCGCCGCCACCGCCGCCTCCCGCCCGCTCCTCCCGCGCCGGCCGCCAGGCTCGGGCTCCCGCTCCGCCCGCGCCGCAGCCGGCACTTTGCAAACTCCTCGCCCGCCCGCGGCGGCCGCAGCTCCGCGCCCTGTCCGCCCCGGTGCGGCCGCGGGGCCGCGGGCGGCGCGGAGGCGCCCGGGGCGGGCGCGGGCGGAGGCGGGAGCCGGGCGCCGAGGCGGGGCCGCGCCGGGCCCCGCGCGCCGCGCCCCCCGGGCCGAGCCCCGCGCCGCGCCGCGCCGCGCAGAGCCGCCGTCCCCGCCGCGCAGCCACGGCCGCGCCGCCGCCGCCCCGCCGCCCGCGCGCCTGAGGCGGGCACCATGGCGAGCGCCGCCGAGCCCCCCGGCCAGGCGGCCGAGTACCTGCAGGAGCTGACCCGGATCGTCGCGGCGCAGCAAGAGCTGCTGGCGCGCCGGCGGCGGCGCATCGAGGAGCTGGAGCGCCAAGTGGCGCGGCTGAGCCGCGAGAACGCCGGCCTGCTGGAGCGGCACCGGCGACACCTGGCCGCGTGCGCCCACCGCCCCGACCCCGGCCCCGGCCCGCAGCCGCTCGGCGCCATCCCGGAGCTCGGCGGCCGCCGCGACAAGTAAGCGGGGACCGGGGGCGGCGGGCGTGTCGGGGGCGCGCGAACTTCTTGGGGGCCCCCCGCGCCCCTCAGGGCTCGGCGTGGAGGGTGCCCGGCCGGCGGGCACCTCGGGGTACCCCCGGCGGGGTCGCGGCCCGCCCTGGGACGCGGTCTCTGCGGGACTGAGCTCCCCGGGAAACGGGCTCCGGGGCGCTGTCCGGCGCTCCCGCGCGCCCGGCTCTCCGCGGACGGCCGGCTCGGGACTCGGGCTCCAGCGACCCGGGAGCTTGCATGCGGGTTGGCCTCGCCACAGAGGGCTGTCCGGGCGCAGCCGGGGCTCTGGGTGGCAAGTCCGGAACCCCTGACCCGGAGACCCCAGACCCGGGGCGCGGGGGCGCAGCAGGCGCAGATCCCGCCCTCGAACGGGCCTGGGTCCCTCTCAGGTCGCTTCCCTCGGGGAGGGACTGTCTGCTGCCTCCAGCCCGGGACGCGCGGAGCCCTCCTCCCTCGGGACGCCTCCGTCTCTTCCTCCGGGGCTTCGGGTTAATACCCGCCTGCCTGGCCCTGGGATTACCCGGGGCTATTTCGGAGCGAGGATTAAGCCGGAGACGGCATGGGGCAGGACTGCCCGGCCGCGCTGGCCCCGGCGTCCCTGCCTCGCGTTTGCCTCCCGCGGGTCCGAAGTCGTGTGCTCGCCCCGCTCCGCCCAAGTCCCTGGGCGAGGCAGGGAGCGCGGGGCTCGGGGGCGCTGGGGCTGGGGGTTCCTGCGTGCTTTGCGCCCTAAACCCTCTGTCGCCGTGTCTTTGGCCTGGCCCACACACCACGGACTGGGGGCAGAGGAGAAACTGTGTGCATGGGTTTTGGGGTAAGGGGTGAAATACGCAGCTTCAGGGAAGGTTTCCTGGGAGGTTAGGGGTGGGCAGAAATGCTGGGGGACAAGTTACCCCCACTCCAAAATCCTTTGGGGGAGGGGCTCCTGATTCCCAGGCGTCCAGGTGTGGCTGTCTGGTCCTGTGGTCATCCGAGACCCCGTGTCCCCCTGCCCCGGGCCGGCTGTGCAGGCTGCGGTCACGGGACAGAGAAGCCTCCCTGCTGGCCGACTTCCTGGGCGGTGCTCCTGGCTCTAGTGGGCCCTGGAGGAGGAGGGGCGCCTGGGTGGGCCAGGGCGCGGGTGAGCCCGGAGGCTCTGGTGGCAAACTTCTGTTTGTGTGCTGGGAGGGCAGAGGCAGGATGGAACAGCTCTCAGCCGGCATCACTAGCGAGGGAAGAGACTCCCGCGCCGCCTCCGGATCTCTGCCCCTGGCTCTCCGGTATCTCTGAGAACCCTCTGTCCCTCGGTCTCTGCGTGGTGACCTGGTGCTGGCTGCAGGGCCTGAGCGCTGACCCCCGGCAGGGAGTCACGGAAGAGCCGGGGCCGAGGAAGTCGTCAGCGGCCCGGCAGGCAGGGCGCCGGGGCCACGCGGCCCGCTTGCCGGCTCAGGGTTGGCAGGTGCCTCGCGGCAGCGTCCAAGGACTCCTCCTTCCCCCTCAGAGTCACTTCTGGCGACCAGGTGTGGCCGGAGGAAGCTGGAAGCCTGCTTGGGGACCCACCCCCCAGTGCTGGTGCGGGCGGCGGGCTTGGAGGGCGCTGGGGTGCGCTGAGGCGGGGCTTGGCTCACGCGTCCCCAGCGTGGCTTCAGAGCCTGTGGTCGCATCTTTTTCGAGAGAGACAGTGGCAACAGGAGTTCTGGGTGGAGGGGAGCGTCTCAGGCTGGAAGGTGCACTCAGGGGCCTGGGGGTCGTGCTGAGAAGCAGATGCTGACCGTGGGTCTGGGGGCTGGGGGCTGGAGGGCCTGAGGGTCTCACAAACTCCCGGGGGTGGGGGTGCTGCAGCTTTGGGGCCACACGTGGGGAGTAAGGAGCCAGCCTGGGAGGCTCGAGCGTGTTGACAGGACTGGGGCCTGCTACCCCGTGTGTTTCCCCAGCCTTTGAGCAGAGAGGGCGCCCGAGCCCCCCTCCCTCCACGGGGCCCTTGCCCTGGGCTGGTGGCACATACGTGCCTTCTCCCTTCTGGTGGGGGTTCCGGCCCCTGCGGTGTGGGGGGAGTGAGCTGTGGGCTGCTTTTCCAGCCCAGATTTGAGGGGCCCCTGCCCATCCGTGGAGAGAGGTGATTTATGCCTAAGCAGCAAGGGGGTAACCAACCCCCTGAGAGCAACTGGCTTTTATTCAGCGCCTACTGTATGCGGGGCCATTGGTGATGTGCTGGAGACCCAAAACGGAGCGCGGAGAAGGCAGGCAGGGGATGCGCCGCGCGGGCGGGCGGCCGGGCCCCAGGGGCTGTGAGACAGGTCTCCTCTCTTAGCTTCGGGGTGTTTGATGCACGGAAACAGGGCTGACACAGCTGCTGCCTGGGCTCTTTCTGAGGATAAAGAGAAGATAAAGGGGGTGTGGGAAACGTACACAGTAGGTGCCTAATGCATGGCACACTCTTTCCTTGTCAGGCAGGTTCTCATTTCGGGGGGCCAGGTGAGCTCAGGTCGCAGGGTGAGACCTCGGGGGGATGAGGAGACGGCCCAGAAGGTGGGGCGGGGTGGGGGTCAGCTCTCTGGGGTGGAGACCAGGAGGTCTGTACCTGGCTGGCCCGAGCCGACGGGCAGCACGAGTCCAGACCGCTGAGGCTGCTTCCTGCTGGGGGACCCGCTCCACTTTCCGCAGCGCTAGTACCCCACCGTCTCCCAGTCCCTGCCCCCCAGCTGCAGACCGGGGCCCCTGAGGTTGAGGGTCCGTGAGCAGGCAGGCTCGGCTGGGCCTGGCTTGAGTCAGCCACCCCTGGCCCCTTGGCCGCTGGACAGGGTGCCCCCCTGCCTGGCAGGTGCAGCGTCCTGCTGGGGAATGTGCAGATGGAGTCCGCCGGACGGGCTCACACTGGACGCCACTCGTCTCTGGACCGCCTCCCCCAGGCAGTCCTCGGGGGAGTTCCTGGGCCTGGGGGAAACCTTTCCGCCCAAAGACCTTTAACCCCTTTCTCAGGAAGTCCTCTTTCCGTCACGGCTGAAGGTTGCCACCATGAGTCTGTCAGCTTTGGGGAAAACAGGGTAACAACGGGAAAGGAATAGGATGCCTTGGGTTACATTGGGTGTTTCACTGCTTTTCTGTGTGACATCAGAATTCACATCAGTGTTTAGTCAGCTCCATCCTAATGTTTCTAGAACCGGCCTCTTCCAACCCTCCAGGAATTCGGGCTCATGATAGATGCTCAGTAGATCCTGCTGAACACGGGGGGCTTGATTAGGATCCGTGTGTTCGCCATTAGAAAGTCAGCGTGGGCTTCAGCAGGCACAGCTGTGCCGGTGAGCACGCAGACCCAGACGCGTGGGAAGCAGGTGTGTGCGTTGCTGCTGCGTCCACGAGGGCGCCCTACGTGCCCGCCCTGCTCTGGGTGTTTGCGTTTACCAGCTCCTGTCGTGGGCCCGGCGCTCCCACGAGGCGGGGACGGTGGCCTCTCCCGTTTTACGGGTGTAGAGACTGATGCTCAGAGAGGTCCCGGGACCGGCTCTGGCCCTCCCGCCTGTCCAATGTGGAGCCAGGAGGGGTGGACCCTGCTCTCGCCCCTCTGCCTGCACCTGCCCTTCTTGCTCCCGGTGATCAGACATCCTCCCGTCGGTCCTGCGTGACTCCCAGCCCGCACCGCTGGAGGAGGCCCAGCATGCAGGGTGCTTGTCCCGCCTCCTGGGCCCTTGACACCAGGCCGGGTCCTCAGCATCGCCCAAGGCTGCCGTGTGGAGGGGCCCAGGGTGGCACGGGGATGCTGCCTCCCAGCCTCTGCTCCTGAGTTTCCGGCAGAAGTCAGCCTCAGCCTGACGAGGCTGGGAGGCCCAGTGGAGCCGCCTCTCTCAGCGCCTGCCCTCGAGGGCTGTCAGCTCACCGGAGAGGACGTTTCTCTGGAGCTGTGAGCTGGTGACTCACTCCGGGGGAGGTTTCCAGCGGCGTTCAGTCTCTGCTGACTTCCCAAACAGGCGCGCCTCTGGTCTGTGCTGACATTAACCATGACAAGGGTGCATCGGTTTCGGGGGAGAGGGAAGGGGTGATGCTCGAGGGTGACCGGTGATGAGGGGTGGGCTGGAGGCGGGGACTCAAGTACCTTATGGGGAGGGTCCTGGCTGGGAGCCTCCGAGAGCACATTTATCTTCAGAGCAGCCGGGGAACCCCAGGCCCGGGTCGCAGGGTCGGATCTGCAAGGGTGGAGGGGGTGGCCAGGGGAGGTACCGGGCTCCCGTTCTTGGTCAATGATGCTCTTGTTCTCCCAGCCGAGTAGCCGGTGCCGGGGAGGACGTCCCCCGCCCGGGAACGGGCTGCTCTGTGCCTGCAGGGCCTCGGTCCGGCTGAAGAACACGTGTTCACGTCCCAGGGAGCGGGGCGAGCCGTTCTTTCTCAGGCAGATGGTCGAGTCCGCAGAAACAAGGAGATGCTTCTCTGACGCGTCTCCCGGGCGTCCGACACGCTGAGCCAGTGATTCTGTTACAACCTGGAGGATAAGTCCTGAGATAAATCTGGTTCAGGCCTCTGAGCCTGCGGAGGTCTCAGGGCTGTGCCTGTGAGGTTTGCACTCAGGAGTTTGGGGTCAGGGGCAGTTTCGGTCAGCTGCGTGGCTGTTTGTCAGCTGCTTTGTCGATAACATTGTTTTGACAGCTGATCTCATTTTTTTTTTTTTTTTCGGTTCCCTGCTCTCTGCTTTTGTCAGAAAAAGCCAAGCTTTGCCCGACTTGGGGAGGGCACCGTTCTGAGCGAGTCAGGGTGTCAGCTGTGTAATTGGCCACAGAATAGCAGGAGCCAAGCGTCGGGCAGGCCCTGGGAGGGGGCCGTGCGCTGACCTCACTGACACGGAGCAAAAGCTACAGAGGAGGTCGCGAGGCAGCCGAGGCCACACTTGTGGCCGGGAAATTCAGGGGGCCTTGAATCTTCTGCCGTGTACTCGCCCCCGCCACCACTGTGCAGACGCAGGTCAGGCTGCAGCGGAAACTGCCCTGACTTCAGAGCAAGCTTCCCAGAGTGACAGCCTTGCTGGGAATCCCCAAGGCCGTGGGCCTGCGGTGTCCGAATCCTGCTCTCCCAGGAGTGCTGTGCTGGCGGGTGATACCACGCCGGTTATTACGGACGCTGGGTGCTTATGCTTTACTGAGTAAAGAGCCGCAGCCTTGACGTTTTTAAGCACCTGCCGCATCCACATTTCCAGCTTCATAGGGGCCCTCTGGGCGGCCCCGTGATGACGCCTGAGCTGCTAAGCCCTGCTTGGGTCTGCAGGCGCCCGTCAGCCTCGGCACCTCCCAGCGGGAGGACGGATGGAGTAAGGCAGGCTTTGCCCCGGGTGCCCCAGGCCAGTGGGCTGGGGAGGCGGCTCTGCTCCAGGTGGCGGGATTGCGGGGCGCCTGGCGCTGCAGGACAGCAGGGACGCTGGCACGGGGGAGGGACGGGGTACCCAGAGAGCCCTTGAGGGTTGCTTTATTGTGAAATTTCCAAACCTATGGAAACGTCGAAAGGACTGAACCAGGCAGAATACCACCCCCCGCCGCCCGCCGCCGATTCTCCAGTGACGGCTTTGTAGTTGGTTCAGGACATGCCTGTCCGTGTGGGAGGGTGTGTGGAACCAGTCTGAGGCGGGGGCCGGGCCGGGCCCCGCAGACTCACTATCTCCTTGTCCCCCCGACTGCTGCTGCTGACTCAGCCCTGCCCGGTCCTCGGTCTCCAGCAGCGCCTCCCCCACGGCCTCCACGGGGGCAGGGACAGAGACCCCGGCCGGGGTGGGAGAGGGGCTGAGTGGCGCGGAGGCAGACTCGGGCGTCAGCCTCTGAAGGCTTCCTGGAGGAGGTGGCGTTTGAGGCCGGGCTTGCAGAGCGAGAGGGAGGAGGATGGCCTCTCAGCAGCAGACAGCACGCGTGGGGGCGCCGAGACAGGAAGTGGGCGCACGGCCTGTTTGGGGCTGGGCGTGCTGCCAGTGGTCGTGCCAGGCCTGGGAGTGGGGACAGTGTGCCAGGCAAGGCCCGGGTGGGTACAGACCACCCAGGGTGCTTCCTTAGAACTGACGTCAGCCTTGTGGGGTCGGGAACAAGGCTGCTCACCCTCAACCGAGCTGTGCTTTGCCTGAGCCTCGCTGTGAGACGCTCAGCTTTCCCTGGAGGAAGTGAGGTTCACGGAGGAACAGGCAGCGATGCTGTGCTCTGGGCACCTAAACTCCGGAGCGCTTTGACGACGGTCAAGCCCCGGTTATAACGAAGCCTTTCCCGGTGCTCCGGTGCTGTGACCCGTGTGGGCTACCGTCACCCCATTTTGCAGATGTGAACGCTGAGGCTCAGAGAGGTTGCCCGCGCGCGCCAGGGGCAGAGGCGGAATTCGCATCCGGGCCTGTCTCCTCTAGATCCTGGGCAGTGCTGCGCCAGACCTGTTCGCTGTGTGGTGTCCGTGTTCGGGGAGGTGTTTGGGCTGATTCTGGCTGTGCGTGGTCAGCGTGCCCAGGCTTTTGGCTCTAGGAGCCGGGACTGCCTCCAGCACCGCCGTCCATCCTGGGACAGCCTTGCCTTTTCCCTTTGAGTGTGGGGTTTGGCCTCTGCCGCGCTGTGGTCTCCTTGGGGAAGTTACTGTGCCACCAGGAGCCCGAGGCCCCCACTGGTGGGGTGGTGGCGGGCACACGGTGCTGGGTGCAGGGGAGGGATTCTGGAGCTGTCGGGCGCCAGCTGGGCCGGTGGGCCGCCTTGACCTGGTGCAGTTCCCCAAGCACACGGTGAGGCTGCGCCGGCCTGCTGCTGAGGCCTCGCCAGCGTGCTGACCCTCGGAACGCGCTGGGCACGCGGTCCTTTGTGCCCCAGCCCGGCTCTGCCCCTGTCTTGTTGGCTGGAGGGGCCTGTTTGCTCTGCGCGGACAGTGTCAGACCACACGGGCCCTGAGGCCCCTGGGCGGCCCTCTGCCTCCCGGGGGACCGGGCAGAAGACGGGGCTCCTGCAGACCGCGTCCTGGCGGCAGACCTGGCTCTCGCGGTCGGCTGTGCCTGTCGGCTGTCCAGCGGGGCGGGGCTGGCACGAGGTGCCCTGTGAAACGCCAGCGTCCTCCTGGATGGCCTCAGCCCCTGGCACCAGGGCCCTTGGGGGTGAGGGTGTGAGATCCAGGCCTCAGGGCTCCCTGACAGCCTGAGGAGGACTGTGAGTGGGCGGGTGGCCCGTGAGGTCAGCCCGGGTGAGACCCGCCGCTCCTCCTGCTCCCCTGGAAGGTGAGGGCACTCTCTCGGGGCCCTGGCACTGCTGTCCCTGGTGGGGACAGTGGTCACCGGGTCTCCCTTTGGGGTTGCCTGAGGGGACAGTGTACCTGGCGTGGTCCAGGTGCCGTGAGGAGACCGGTGTGTCTGCAGCAGCGGGACCCAGAGGACAGTGAGTGGGTGGGGGGGGGGGAAGCTGCAGGCGGTGGGTGGGCAGGAGCGGCAGCTGCGGAGGCCCTAAGGGGCTCTGGGAGGAGACGCTGGGCATCCCCGGAGGGCGCCTCTGGGGGAGGGCGCTGGACAGGGCGCCTGGCTCCTGGAGGGGGACCAGTGAGCAGGGGCTGCAGGAGATGCTGTAGCACTGGGGGTCCTGCAGGCGTGCCGGGACGTGTGGGTCTCGGACAAAAGGAACAAGCCCCATCCTGTCTAACCCCCAACAGCTGCCTGTCCAGGCAGAAGGGAGAGCACATTGCTTAACCAGAAAGTGAAGGTCCGTCTAGTTAAAGCTCTGGTTTTCCCAGAAGTCATGTATGGGCAAGAGAGTTGGACCATAAACAAGGCTGAGCACCAAAGAGCTGATGCTTTTGAACTGTGGTGTCGGAGAAGACTCTTCAGAGTCCCTCAGACTGCAAGGAGATCCAACCAGTCAATACAAAGGAAATCAACCTTGAATATTCATTGGAAGGACTGATGCTGAAGCTGAAGCTCTGGTACTTTGGCCACTTGATGTAAAGAACTGATCCTTGGAAAAGACGCTGATGCTGGGAAAGATTGAGGGCAGGAGGAGAAGGAGACGACAGAGGATGAGATGGTCGGATGGCATCACCGACTCGATGGACATGAGTTTGCATGAGCTCCGGGAGTTGGTGAAGGACGGGGAGGCCTGGCGTGCCGCGGTTCATGGGGCCGCAAACAGTCCAACACGTCTTAGTGACTGAACAAGGAGCCCAAACGTTGGCCTTTGTTGCCTGCGGTGTCCCTGGACTGGTGAGAGAGCGGGGCCAGCTGACCCCCTGGACCTGCCTCCAGCACCCCTCACTCACTCCTCCGGAGAAGCAGCCCGAGCTGGGACGTCTGCCTCCCCTGGGGCGGCTGCCTGGGGGTGGATGTTCATCAGTACATGTTGAATGAATGAATGACTGAGTCAGTGAATGAATGAGTGTTCCAGTTATCTGTGGCCGAGTAAGAGATTGCTCTAAAATCTAGAGGCTTAAGGCCAGCCCCCATCCTTAGAGCAGAGGCGCTGCAGGGCGGGGCTGGCTGGGTCTTCTCCTCCCTGTGTGGTCACGGGAGTTACTCATGGTGTTCAAATAGTGGGCGCAGTAGTCTGGAGCATCCAGAACACCTTCCTCGGGGATCTGGGAACCAGTGGAGACACCCGGAAAGCTGGCCCTGTGAACCAGAGTGTCCACCCCTGGCCTCTCCAGCTTGGCGGTCTGGAGACCCCAGAGTCGGGGTTCTGAGGCTCAGAGGGAGGCTGGGAATGCCATTCTGAGGCTTCTTGTGGCTCGTCCTTGGGGATCCCACGAGGTCACTTCTGCCACCTGCTATTGGTCAAGCAGATCCCAAGGCCAGTTTCAAGCGGGAGGGGACGGGACACCCCCTCGCTGGGAGGAAGAGCAGAGTTGCAGCCCTCTCTACCCCTGCATTCAGGTGCCCAGGGCCCACGCTGTCACTTCCCCGCAGGCCGAGAGGGCCACTCTCTGTGTGGGCTCTGGCGCCGTCCGGCCCCTGACAGGTCTGTGGTGCCAGGCGTCTGAAGGGCGTTGTCCAGCTGTGGCCCAGCAGGAGCCGGGCCCCTGGGCTCAGAGTGCGTCCCAGGCCAGCCAGACCAGATCCCCGCCCGCCACGCCGGGAACCTGCCCACTCCCGTCTGCACCCCCTCACTCTGAGCTATATTTTTAACTCCGCCATATGGCGGAGCCGCCAAAACACCCAGGGAGGTGGGTTGGGGGGGGCTGATTCTGGAGGAAATGATCACGGCTGATGCGCTTGTGATAACTGCGGTAATTAAGAGCACACCCCAGCTCCACCGCTCCCCCGGGCTCGCGGGCGCCCTGAGCAGCCTCGCTCCTGCTGGAGAGGGGGCCACCGGCCTACGGGGACAGGACCCTCACGTGCTGGGGGCCGCTGTTGCGGGGGTGTGCGGAGCCCCTGCCTGCCTCTCAGGGAGCCCGAGGAGCACGGCCCTCCTCTCACTCCGTTCCTCCCCCATCCCGGGACATCTTGGCCCAGACAGCACTTCCCTGCAGGCTCCCTCGCTCACAGACCTGCCCCCGGTGGGGGGTGGGGGGTGGCCGCCGGCACTGCCCTCTGCTGCTCACCCCGACGTGTGCAGTTTTCACGCTCCGTGCCTTCGCTCACGCGGGTCCCTCTGCCTGGACGCGTTTCGTTCCTGCTCCTGGAGACCCCTTGTGTCCCGTAGGGGCCGGCTACCGTCTTGGAACTCTTCATGGCTCTGATCCACGTTAGACTGGGCCTTGTCTTCTGCCTGTGCTGCCGCCCTGGGTCCCCTGGGGCGTCCCATCTGACAGACGGTGCCCTCCTGGGAGCCCTGCCTCTCCCCTCCATCGGGCAGGCCGCGCCAGATCCTGGCTCCCTTCAGATGCCCGCCCAGCAAATCACTCATGTTTCAGATGAGATGTTTTAAATGAGGGCCTTCCCAGGGGCTCAGTGGTAAAGCCTCTCCTGCCAGTGTAGGAGATAGGGATTTGATCCCTGGTTGGGGAGATCCTCTGGAGAAGGAAATGGCAACCCACTCCGGTATTTTTGCTGGGATAATACCATGAACAGAGGAGCCTGGCGGCTACAGTCCACAGGGTCGCAAAGAGTCAGACATGACTGAGCAACTAAACAAGAAAAGAACGTTTGCAGTAAGTCCACAGTTGACCCGTGAACACGTCCAGGGGCTCCGGAATGGAGTGTGTGCACCCCAGGGGCGGTCAGGACCACCCTTGGAGGTACGGGGGCTTCTGTTTCCACGGAGCCTTGAATTTCGTCCTCAGGGTCTTTTTTGGACAAGCTTTTGTGACACGTGTGACGTTCCTGCCCACGTGCCCACACATGATGAGTAAATACACGCAGACGCGGTTATCGTGTGGCCACTCTCTCTCCAGGCAGGGAGGTCTCAGCCAAGCCTAGCGCCTGGCATCTTCACCTGCAGCTGGACGTTCCCGCTCGTCTCCTGGCGTCGGCGGCTCTCCTGGCACGCGGTCTCTGCTGGTCGGTGGGCTGAGTGCCTGCCGTGTGCTCCCTGGCCCCTTCTTTATCTGTGTGGCCCCCCCTTACAGACGAGGAAACGGAGGCTCAGAGCGGTGGAGCATCTTTCCCGGGGCTGCGTGGCTAGGAAGTGGCAGGGCCAGAAGGACCAAGCCCGTGTCTGTGGTCCTGAGAGCCGCCTCTGGCTCTGCCCGGGGGCTGGGCAGTGGCGGCGATGGGAGGGTGGTCCTGGGGCAGCGGGCTGGTCAAGGCCCGCGAAGGCCCTTCCTGCGGGGAGGGCTCAGGGAGCCACTTCTCTCTCGTCCCCGGAGAGCTGAGAGCTCCGGGCCAGGAAGAGAGGGTGAGGGTGGATCTTCAGGGTAGTGCCGAGCAGGACCGGCATCCGTGGGGCGCGGCCTTCTCACGAAAAAGCCTGCCGACGCTGGTCCGTGAGGGAGAGGGCAGCTGGGGAGGAGCTGCTTCATGACCGTCCCCCCGGACTGTCATTCACCAGATGCCGACAGCCCCGTGCCCTGAGCTGCAGGAGACCGGGGCTGGGGTGGAGGAGGAGAGGCTGCCTTTGTTCTGTCCTCACCTTGGCCTGGCTCCTCTGCGTGAACTGTTTTGAGTCCAGAGGGGCTGTCTTTCCCTCTCTGCTGAACCCACACTCCAGGTTCCATCCAGCAAGAGTTTCAGAGACTTGCTATGTGCAGATGTGTGCAGGGTGGGGGGTTAGGGGCGCAGGGGGGTGCCTCGTTGCCTCTGGGGGGCAGGTGCCCCCTCTGCCCCATGCAGGGCGTGGGGGAGGTGTCAGGAGCGGGCAGAACCAGCCCCAGGCGGGCGCGTATCGCCCTGGCATAGCCCTCGGGGCTCTGCGTGTCCCTCTAGGAAGGCTTGGTTTTTGACGTCCCTCAAGGTGACAGCTTCAGCCAGGGCTCACCGGTTTTCTCCCTGAATAGCTCTCCTCTGCTTTCGTTTGATTGAAGCAGACTGCCCTCCCAGCTCGCAAGCTCGTGGGGACCTCTCTGTACATCCAACTGGAGCTCCTAAGCCCCTGATTTAATGAGAGGGACCCCAGGTGGGGTCTGGACCACCCGGGGCCCGCAGGCTCAGCCCAGCCTGGCCACAGTGCAGGCGGAGCTTGGCTCTCTGTCCGTGAAAGGCCGGCCTTGGTGCAGTCAGACCCACGCTGCGCTGGGGCACTCCTCACAGTGGAGACATCTCCAGGGCAGGGGCGTCTAAGGCTGCTCCATCCCATGAGGGGGTCAGGGGCCGGGGGCCCGCTTATGCCCCAGCTTGCCCAGTGCTGTTTGATTAAAACAAATTGCTGAGCTGGGAGCCCGCAGGTCTGGGTTTGGGTCCTGGCTCTATCCTAGCAGGCTGGCAAGTTTCCTCGCCTGGAAAAGTGGGCATGAGGAGAGAGAGAGGCCTTCTCGTAGGACAGAGCCGGTCAGCACAGCACGGGCGAGGGGGAGCGCTCCTTCCACAGGAGTTCTCAGTCCTTATTATTTGGCAGGTTGTGGGGAAGATGGTAAAGGGGGTCTTGGAGTTGGAAAGGGGGTGATCCCTTGGCCTGGATGGGGACGATGTGTGACCCAAATAGCTGCCTCGCAGTATCTGCTTTCTCTTTATTAAAACTTCTCATTTTTGGTGTGTTTTTGTGTTTTAATATGGCCACAACGCCAGGGAGAATAAAGAATACCTTTCGCAGCCTCCCAGATAGTTAGGTATGGCTGTGTGACTGCTCTGGCCAGTAAGTGGTAAGCAGAAGTGTGCAGTTTCCAGGAAGTGTCTTTAAAAGGAAGAGGTGGGTCCTTTTCTTATTTCTTCTCCCTCCTATTGGCTGGAATGAGAAAGTGATGGCTGGAGTACTGGCAGCCATTTCGGATTATGAGGATAACGGTTGCCCTGTAGGGATGGCAGGGCCAGTGAGCTGGAAGGGGCCAGGGCCCCTGACACTGGGGGAGAACAGCCCCATACGGCCTGGATTACTCACCTCCAGACTCTTACGTGAGCCACGAGGGCTGGTTACTTCTTACAGTGTGAGATGCAGAGGTGGTGGGTCAGGCAAGCGCCCCTGGACTGTGACCCTCAGGGGATGGTGTGTGTCTTGTGACAGATGGGGCATCGCCTGGGCTGCCGGCAGAAGAGGCAGAGACAGGGACAGACAGAGGGACAGACAGGGAGGCAGGCCGTCTCCTCTCCCCCGTGTGTTGAATTTGCCAAAGACTCATCATTTATTCATTCATATAACTAGCACTTGCCAAGCCTCGTGAGTGCCAGCCTCTACACGTGGGGGACGCTGGAGCAGAGAGGCTAGGGTCAGGGGGATGCAGGGGACGCAGGGGGTCAGCCCCGCCAGGGGGACGCAGATCTGATGGGAGGTGGAGCGGGGAGGATGCTGGGAAGAGGAGGGGTGCTGTGTACCGTCAGAAGATGCCTTTCACTCGTGTTGAAGGTGCTGTATCTGCAGTTTGATGTTGAGACTAATGAGATTCGTTATAGGGATCGGGTGAAAGCAAGACTGGCCCTGGCCTGGGGTCACAGACAGCGTGTGTCTTTAAATTTGCCTCCAGCTCTACCTACACCCCCCAGCACCCCAGGTGTCCCCACCCACGCGTGCCCCCTGCCTCCTGGCTCCTTGAGTCTCTCCACAGCAAACCAGGGGCCCGCGGATGATTCTGCCCTGGTTCGGAAGCAGTTTGCGTTCGGAGAGAGGAACCGTGACAGGCAGGCGGGTGGGGGCGGGGCACAGGGCCGAACAGAGGCCTGGAGGGCAGAAGAGGTTGCGGGGCGGCCGCTCCACGAAGGCGAGCTTGGACCCAGGCTTATGGAGTCCCCCTGACCGCCTGGGCCCGCATCGCCGGCTCAGCAGCTGGGCTGGGAGCTTTGGGCTATTTATATCCACTCAGCAAATCTTCTGATCTCAAGGATCCTTTCCAAAGCCTGCATCGTGCTGGCCTCTTGCACGCTGACCGGCAGCTCGGGGACGCGGGCCGAATGCAGAGCAGGGCCGGCCTGGAGGGGCCGAATGCGGAGCAGGGCCGGCCTGGAGGGCCTCCTCATCCACCCCAACGCGGGCTCTGAGTGCTCGGCCCGTGCCGCTGGCTGCTGAGCCCCGGGCCTGGGTCTCTGCGGCGGGCAGTTGTTTCTCTGTCCTTAGGGCGAGGGGAGGCTGGCAGGGACAGGTATTACTTGTGTACCTACTATGTACAAAAAGTACTTTTCTCCGCCCCCCCCCCCCCGAAAGGAAAGTGAAAGTTGCTCAGTCGTGTCCAACACTTTGTGACCCCATGGACTATACAGCCCATGGAATTCTCCAGGCCAGAATACTAGAGTGGGTGGCCATTCCCTTCTCCAGGGGATCTTCCCAACCCAGGGATTGAACCCAGGTCTCCCGCATTGCAGGAGGAATCTTTACCAGCTGAGCCACAAGGAAAGCCCAAGAATGCTGGAGTGGGTAGCCTATCCCTTCTCCAGTGGATCTTCCTGACGCAGGAATCAAACTGGGATCTCCTGGATTGCAGGCAGATTCTTTACCAGCTGAGCTATCAGGGAAGCCCTTTCTCCCTGAAGGAAGTTGTTTATCTTTAAAAAAAAAAATCGTGGTAAATGTACATAACATAAAACCTACATTTTAACCATTTTTAAGTGTGCATTTCAGCGGCAGTAAGACATTCACATTGTGTAACCATCCCCACCATCACCTCCAGACCGTTCTTCCCAAACGGAAGCTCCGTCCCCAGTAAACAACTCCCCTTCCCACCCCCCGTCCCTGGTCTCCCACCGTCTACTTTCTGTCTCTGGGAGCCCGACTCCCCTAGGGAGCTCGTGTAAGTGGAGTCACACAGACTGTGTCCCACGTGGCTGGCTCATTTCACTGAATGTAGCGTCCTCCAGGTCTGTCTGTGCTGTGGCAGCGGTCAGAACGTCCTTTAAGGCTGAATAGCGTCCTGTTGTCGGCGTGGACCCCACTCTGTCCGTCCATCCATCCGTCGGGGTCCTGGGGTTGCTTCCTCCCCTTGGCCGCCGCGATGACGCGGCCGTGGACGCAGGCTGCACGCGTCTCTCTGAGGCCCTGCTTCCCCGGCAGTGCTGGGCCGTGCGCTGACGTGGACTCTCAGACCCAGGAGCTCAGCCCCACAGCACTGGCGGGGGAGGTGCTGGGGTCTCTAGCCCGGGGGGATGGCGGAGCAGCCCAACGCCCCCCACCACGGGCAGCTCTGAGCCCCAGCGGCGTGTGGCTGGTCCCGCCCTGCCTTTCCGGGACCCCGAGACGCCAGCACTCACCAGCCCGTCCTGCACCTTGCTCCTTCTCAGCACAGCCTGTCGCGGGCGTGTGCGGGTCGCCTGCTGGTTCCCCCCGTCGCTCTGTCTTAAAGCCCCCAGGGCCAGCACACACGAGGCCCTTGGGAAGTGTTCCCGAGTGACCCACGGTGCGTGGCTGAGCGTTTTCTCCCTTCCCTGCTGGATCTGGACAGCCCGACCCCACCCGCGCCGTCGAGGGGCACAGACCCACCCACCGCAGAAGGCGCCCCGTCCCGGAGCCCACGGCTGCCTGGCCCCGCCCTCAGGCTGACGGTGACGGAGGGCTATCCGCCGCTCCGCTTATCCGCTCACTTCTCAGGGCTCTCGCAGCCCGGAGTCGGGGCTGCTGTGTGGGTTCGGAGCTTCTCGGGGGCAGCGACCCCGCTGGGGGTGCAGGTGTGCCCCCAGGGGCCCGGGACGCACACAGCCTCCGTCTCCTAACCCGGCCTCCACGCAGGCCTCAGCAGGCATGTTCGTAAACACACCTGGGGCATTAATCACTGCCGCCGCCAAGCTCCATCTCTTCACCTCTTCTCCGGCCCTGTGTCCCTCCTTCTCCGGCCCTGGCGTCCCTGGGTCTCCGTCCCTGGGTCTTCCCTCGGCGTGCAGAACACACAGGGTCCCGTTGGCCTGTCCCTTTGCCACCAGCAACCGCCACGGCTGGTGGGGTGGGGGCCATGGCCGGCCTTCTCTGGAGAGGGGCCTTGCCAGATGGGGTCCTCACCTAGAGGCCCCCAGCCCTCACTTCCCCCCAACTCTAGTGACCCACGGTGGGACCACAGAAGCTGGTGGTCCCGCCCCAGGGCAGGACGTCTCTGGTGCATCCCCGCTCCAGATGCCAGGGGCTGGGCAGACACCCAGGCCCCACTCAGCCCAACAGCGAGGGCGAGTCCCCAGAAGGCGGGGCTGTGTCTGCACGCCCGGACGGGCATCGTCGCCCCCTCACGGTGTTTGTCCGCCCCTGCTGCCCCTCCCAGCTCTCCAGCTCTTTGGAGGGACGGCCTCTGGTGGGTGAGTGGGCACTGAGAGCAGGAGGGGTGAGGGGCGTGGGGTCTAAGGGTGCCCGCCACGCTCAGCAGCCCGCCCCCGGGGACTGGGCCGGGCCACTCCCGAGGCTTCTGCATCCACCACACGCTCCGAGCCTCCATGGGCCGTGTCTGTTTCCATGCCCACGTCACCCACCTGGAGGACCCCGGGGTCAAGGTCAGGGTTGGCCTCTGGGTCATCCCAGTCTCTGCGTCCTCGGCCCCGGCTCAGTGCCTGGCATAGGACAGGGGCGTGAGCTGGACGTCGGGCCAGGGGCCCTTGTGGGCCAGGTAGATGCCCGCCGGGAACACTGGTTCTCAGGCTGCCTGGGATGCCGGCGCTTGGGACAGTCCTGTTAGCAATGTTCCCAGGAACCAGGGCTTTCAGCCTCCTTTGCCACCAGCACTGTGTTCTGACCGGAAATAGTCACTCGGCGCAAAGTCAGAGCGCAGGTCTTGCCTCTTACCGGAAGTCAGCGCGGGTGTCACGGGGACAGGCGCCCGTTGGTGATTAATAGCAGATTTTACTCACCACCCCGTGTGGATCGGAGTTTCTCCATCACTGCACAGGCTCCCTCCAGGACTGCCCCCCGCCCCAAAATGTCAGCCTGGGGTCAGGCAGCTCCGTGCTTTTCTGCCGGCTTCCAGGTAGCAGTCAGTGTCAGGCCAGAGAACATGGTTAACACGCATCACACGAATGAGGGCTCCTGGCTTGAGGACTGCAACGTTCCTGCCCTCCGCCCTCCCCTCTCCCTTCCTCCCCTCTCCCCGCCCCTGCTGGGGTCCTCCAGGCCTAGGGGGCCCAAAAGTCCACCGGGTCTGAGATCCAGCACCTGGTCTCGCCTCTGGCTGTCGGAACGCCTTGCCTTCTCCCTGCCAACGCGACTCTTCTCTAATTAGTCATATTTTGAAAGCAGATCTGCTTAATTGCAAGCAGTCCTAAATATTGGTGTATAAATAAAGTCATTAATAACCGTATATGCGAGGAGTCCTCCCACCGAGTGCCGCAGCAGCTGGGCCCTTGGATGATCCCTTGGGCGGCCCCAGCGGGGGGGGTGGTGTCCTGCCGGCCGCCTGCTGGCGTCGATCAATGACCAGAGGTGGCGGCAGGTAGGGGAGAGTGATGGGCGGGAGGACTCTAAGTTCTGGAGGAGGTGATTCCAAAGCGCGGAGTTTTGAACGGCGTCTCCTGACATCAACTTAACATCCGCTCAACAGTTACAGCTGAAACCCCGCGGCCATCCTCACCCGAGCCGGGGGGACCACGGCGCTGCCGAGCCCCGAGTGTGGAACGCAGATGATGACGTGTGTCGAGCGCACGGGGCGGGCTTCACTGATCGCCTGCTGGGTGCCCCGTCACAGTCCAGCGGCAGCATCTCGGGCCAGCGCCTGCGTGGCCGAGGGCAGTGAAGGGGAGGCAGAGAGCTCGGTGGGGACGGGGGGTGGAGATGGCCAAGCGCCCAGGTTTGGGGGCTCTTGTGAGCAAAGGCCCAAGGCTCACACATGGGCTGGAGGCGCGGCTTGGAACCCGGGAAGACCCCCTGGGTTTCTGGCAGTGGGTAGTGGTGCCCGACTCCGTGATCGGGCCGCGGGGCGGGGTGCGATTCCCGGGGTGGGTGACTGGGCCATGCTTCAGTTCCCCTGCTGGCTGTGCCTCGTGCTGGCTGGAGCCCCCCACCCTGTCCTCGTCTCTGGATCCTGCGTTTTTTTTTAAACTTAAAAATAAAATAGTTTTTTAAAAGAGTATTTTGGGTTTTTCAGGAAAATTTAGCATTCAGTGTGAGACCTCTCATGCACCCCTTTAGCTTCTTCCCCTGTGATTAACGTCCGCACTAGTGGGCTGCGGTCGTCACAGCTGGTGAGCTGGTGCTGGTACGTTATTAGGGAAAGTCCGGTTTACCGAGTGCTCTCTCTCGGGGGTGTGCGTTCCGGGGGTCTGGACACGTGTGTGCAGACACGGACGCCCTGACACCGTGTCGTGCAGACTAGCGTCACCGCCCTTACGCCCCCAGGCCTCCCCCTGTTCGCCCCGCGCCGTCCCGCAGCCCCTGGCCGCCTCTGACCTCTCCACTGTCTCACAGGCTCGCCTTGTCCAGAATGTCACAGAGCGCGGTCACACAGTGCGCCGTGGCCTCTTCGCATTGGCTCCTCCCGCTTGTTGCCTCTGTGGCTTTTCATGGCTTGAGAGCTCATTTCTGTTTGGTGCTGAGTAACATTCCGTGATCTGGATGGACCACGCTGTATGTACCCATCCATTCACCGAAGGACGTCTTGGTTAGCGTCCCCGTTTCACAGCGGAGAACGCTGGGCCCAGAGGGGTGATGGAACTCGCCTGTGAATACGCAGCGGAGCCCCGGGGCCAGAGCAGGGGGGGAGCGGGGGCCGGGGCCTTGGGGGGGCCTCCTGGGCTCCCGCAGCGCCTCTGCTCTTCTGACGCCTTCGCAGTGGGCGCCGTGCACTTGGCTCCTCTCTGCTGCCCCAGCCACCTGACGGGCCTCACCCCGCATCCCCCTGGGTTTCGTTCCCGGTCCATGCTCTGGCTCCCCGGCGTGGCCCAGTCCCCCGGGGGCAGGGCCCTGCTGGGGGTGCCCCCGTTTAACGGCCCTCCAAGCTCGGCCTCCAGTAGCCCTTGCTGGAATCTACCAGCCCCCACAGCGAGCAGGCGCCAGGCTGTACGGACCCAGCGCAGAGATAGGCCGTGGCGACCCCCAGGCAGCCATCTCCCCAGACAGGAGGCTCTCGATGCTTCAAGAATAGACTTGCTTGAGAGTATCATTACATTTATCGCCCGGCGTGCACTTGCATCTTGCATTTCAGAAATCGAACTCTGACTTTTTCTTATCTAATATTCGATGGATGTAATTTTCATGATAATGGAGTTGAATTTCATTTTCTCTCAAGCCGCACTGAAGTGCGTTTTACCGTCAAGTATCTCTGACACGCCCTTTGACCCTGCTGCACAGGAGCTCTTCCCACCCCCTGCTGGTGGCACGGGCCGCCTGTGGCCGCCCTGCAAGCTGAGTGGGCTGCAGCAGCATCCGAGGCTTTCCGGGGCTGAGGGGTCACTGCCGGGGAGGAGCCGGGGCCCCCGGGGGTGCCACGCCCTTTCTCTGGGCGCCCCTGCAGTCTCCGTGAGGCCTGACATCTCTTCCACTCCCGTCGTCCGGTCCCTTTGCCGAGTGCTTTGACCTTCTGTGACTCAGCGTCCACGTCTCTGTAATGGGGACGTAATGGCGCCTACCCCTTAGGGCCACCAACCCCGCTCACGTGGGTTGGTGTTTATGAAGCCCCTAGCGTAGCATCTGCTCTACAGTGAGTGCGGGGCTTCCTCTGTGCTGCTGCCTCTGGGCTTGTTAAACTACACCGTCTGAGGCCGGAAACCCCCCATTCGGGGGACTTTGAGGTCTCAGGCCCAAGCGCCCAAGGGAAGGTCTCTTGGTGTTTTGTTTTTTTTAAAAACAGGCTTTTTTCTGATGTGTACCATTTGTCAAGCCTTTATCGAATTTGTTACAATATTTAATAAAAATTTTTATATTTGTTTTTTGTACATTTCTTTCTTTATATATCCTGGAGAAGGAAATGGCCACCCACCCCAGTACTCTTGCCTGGAAAATCCTATGGACGGGGGAGCCTGGTAGGAGACAGTCCATGGGGTTGCAGAGTCCGACGGGACTGAGCGACGTCGCTTTCTTTATATTTATGTTCTTATGTTTATAAATTGCTTCTGTTTAAGTTTTGACTTTCTGGCCACAAGGCCTGTGGGATCCCCGACCAGGGAGAGAACCCGCACCCCTCGCAGTGGGATCATGGCGTCCACCTCCGGGCCACCAGGGAGGTCCCACCACGTGATACTTTTGTCGAACCTGCCGCCTGGCCTCTCATTCTGAGGTCCAGGGCTTATTCCTCAGCCCCCGGAGCAGGAGAGGCCGCCTTGGTTCAGCCACTTGATTCAGGAATCGTTTGCAGTCCTTATCAGGACCTTTGCCTTCCTCTCCCAGGCTCCAGCTCATTCAATCTTCCGGATGCTGGTGCGTAAACCCTGCAGTTTCCTTCCTCTGGGTCCCACCCGTGACCGTCAACTTCTCCAGGGTTTCCCCCTGCATCTTTCAGACTGAGAACCACAGCAGCTTTGGTTCCTGCAAGCCTGGGTTCTTTCAGCAAACTTCATTCATTCAAGAAATATTTATTGAGCACCAGCTGAGTGTGCCAGGCATCATCCAGGTGCCGCACGGTTATGACACAGCACGAAACCAGAAAATCCTTGTCCGAACAGGCTCAGACCGCAGTGGGGAGAAGCAGAGAAATTGAGATGAAGCTGGACGGCGTTAGAGAGGGGCTGTGGAGGGGGACGCAGGAGCAGCAGAGAGAGCTGGGGGCGGGGGTGGGATGTTGTTGGGATTTTAGACCAACAGGAAGTGAGGGGGTGAGCTGAGTGCTTCCTGGGGAGAGCGGGCCAGGCACAGGGCAAGCCGGTGCAAAGGCCCTGAGGCAGGCGTGATGGAGGAACCCCGAGGAGGCCCGTGGGGCTGCAGGCGGGGGGAATGGGGGGTCAGGACAGATGAGGGTCAGGACAGATGGGGGTCAGGACAGACGGAGGGTCCATGGGGGCTGGTAGGACTCGGGCTTTTACCCCAGGGATGGGGGAGCCATGGGCGTTTCTGAGCAGAGGAAGGACATGGTCTCGCTGTAGGACCACTCTGGATGCTGCAGGCAGTCAGGCCCGAGGGGGTGAGGGCGGGGGCCACTGCGGTGGTGCATCGAGCCGTGACGGGGGCTGGTGTGGGCGGCATCTCGTCTGTGGTTGGTGCAAACCCGGGGACCTGGTTTTTCTTTGTTGCTGTTTGCCGTGTCCCCTGTACGTTCATCACGAGCTCCAGAAAGGCCGAGAAGGAGGTGTCCTCCCGTACCTTGTTCGTGCCCACATGGAGCCAGGCTCTAAAGCAGCAGCCAAGGCGGTGGGCGGGCCGCTCATCCACAGCAAAACGGAGTCTTGGAACCCGGACAGAGGGAGGCGACGCTGCAGGAGGGCCTCCCCGGACAGAGGGAGATGCCCAGGGAATGTCAGCCATGCTCGGCGGCTGGAGCTGGAGCTCCCCAAGGGCGCGAAAGGGTTCTGAGGATACAGGGCTCTGTGCACCGTGTTCCCATTGGGAGCAATCCCCGGAGGAGGGCGTGGTGAGGACTGTCTTCAAGGGTGCCGGCCCCCAGCAGAGAACGGGTGGCCCTTCCAAGGGGGGTCCAGGAGCAAATTTTCTATGTATGTGTGTGTGTATATACACATATTCTTTCCCATTATGTTTTATTACACATTACTGACCACGGTTCCCTCTGCTGTGCAGTACACCTTATTGTTTTTCCATTCCACATACAAATCCTGATCCCTGCTAACCCCAGCCTCCACTCCACCCTGCTGTGGGGGTGCTCTCCCCTGCTCCCCAAGCCCCCTGCCCTCATGGGGGAGAGAGATGTCTCATGGCATCTCATGACCCCCCTCATGGGGTGCTCATGTCTTGGGGAGACCTCACCCTGTCACCCCTCACGAGTGTCTCTGATTCTCTCCAACACATGCATCACGGTTTCATGGGTTCCACTTGGATGGAAGGTTTGCTGACAAAAAGTTGAAACTATAAAAAGTTTGGGAGCCTCTGCCATCCAAGATCCGTCCCAGCAGGTAGACCGCCCTGAGTCAGGGTGACCCAGACCAACCGCCCGGCTGACAACAACCGCTCCGTGGAAGACGGTGACCACGCCCCCGCCACCTTCCGGGCCAGACCGCAGAAACCGGGTGACCACCCCCTCGAACCAGCCGGGCTCACCAGACGAGGGGTCAGCCCCTCAGACGAGGACCCTGCTAGCCAGGTCGCAGCCCCTCTTTTGTACCCGCTGGCCGGCCAGAGCCTCTGAGACCCTCAGCGTGTGAGAGGCAGCTGCGGGGTGAGGACTCCGCAGACTTCCGGCGGGAGCAGAGGCCGTCTGGAGGTGGTGGTGATGGGCTCTCAGCGGGGTGAACACTCGTGACGCCCCGAGCGCGACACTTGCAGACGGCCACGGTGGTCAGCTCCACGTGACGTGTGTTGTTGCTATTTAGTCGCTCAGTCGTGTCCAACTCGTGAGACCCCATGGACTGCATTTCGCCAGGCTCCTCTGTCCAGGGGATTCTCCAGGCAGTAACATGGGAGTGGGTTGCCATTTCCTCCTCCAGGGGATCTTCCTGACCCAGGGATCAAACCCACGTCTCCTGCATCGGCAGGTGGGTTCTTTACCACTGCACCACCTGAGAAGTATGTTATGAGTATCTTACCACAGTGAAGTGTGTGTGTGTGTGTGTGTGTGTGTAAAACAAGCCTCACGGGGCAGGGACAGCCGGGTGTCACCGGGAGCCCCAGGCCCAGCGGGGGGCCAGGCACCTGGGCGCCCCAGAAACACCCGTGGATGAAAAGCATGAAGCGGCGCTGGTTGCAGCCGGCCTTGGTCCCCGCCAGCCACCTGGGGCCGTTACTCACTTGGTGGAGCCTGGCCTGCGAAGTGTGGACGACGGCTGGTCACGCAAAGCTGGCAGCGGGAGACGCGGTGACCTTTCTGGTGCGGGTCCTGGCTGTGGGGCAGGTGGGTGCCCGGGACCCCCTCACCGGGCGAGAGACCCCGGGGCTCGCCCGGAGCACAGGCGGAGGGCCAGGCTGGCCTCTGGGCGCTGGGCCGCGGGGCCCCCTCCACACCCGCTGTCGTGACCCAGCCTCCTAACTGACCCTGTGGCCAGGAAGTCTGGGTGACTGAGCTCCAATAGAGGGGAGGGGAGTGAGGGGAGGGGAGTGGGGTAGGTGTGCCTCGCGTAGGCGCTGGGCCCACCGGGAGCTCCGCCCCAGCAGTGATGGGGATGGTGGGAGGGGGAACCCCTTCTGGGTCAGCGAGGCCTCGAAACTGCCCTGCATGTACACGGGGAGCTGGCCCGTGCTGGGGGGGAGCGTGGGAGAAAACACGGGGAGGAGCCCCCGCCAGGCCGGGGCACACAGGTACTGAATCTGCTTCCTGACCCGCATCCGCATCACACTGGACCACGCCCACGTCACGTCCTCCGGCAGGGGACACGACCGCTGCGGCGTCCAGCGTGGGAGAGAGAGGCCAGCTGAGCCCGAGGGCTGCCGCGCCAGCCGACGACGGGGCGAAGGCCCCCTGACGTCCGGGCCCCGCAGGCAGGCTGTCCGCAGCCAGCTTCCGAGCGACGGCCTCGCCTCGGAGCGTCTTCCTGGAGCGACCCCTCCCCCTGGCTGTCGTTCCCGGCTCCCGAGGGGGCAGAGGCTGCTGGACTCACCGCCCTCGTCTCCCTGCCCCGCGACTCCCAGCGGCATCCGCGCTGGCGGAACCGTGGCTGGGCAGGTGTGCTGGGCCAGGAGACGGCGGGGGTCGAGGCCGCTCAGCAGAAGTTCCAAGGACAGATCCGACCGTCCGGCAGGTCCACCCGCTGCAGGCCTCGTCTCCTCCGCCCAGAACAAGCCCCCGCCCCCGGCCAGCTCACCCCGTATAAGTGCCCGGGTTTGTAGCCCTCCGCTCCTGGGGAGGTGGCTGAGCGGAGCGGGCAGTAGAGAGCAGCGGGGTTCCAGTCCACCTCGCCCGTGCCCCCACTGTGAGACCCCTGGAGCCCCCGTGTCCCCACCGTGAGACCCGTGGCCCAGCGGCCAGAGGCCGGCCTGGCCCTCTGCCTGTGCTCAGGGCGCGCCCAGCGTCTCTCGCCCGGTGAGGGGGTCCCGGGCACCCACCTGCCCCACAGCCAGGACCCGCACCGGAAAGGTCACCGCGTCTCCCGCTGCCAGCTTTGCGTGACCAGCCGTCGCCCATGCGTTGCGGGCCAGGCTCCACCAAGTGAGTAACGGCCCCAGGTGGCCGGCGGGGACCAAGGCCGGCTGGAACCAGCGCCGCTTCATGCTTTTCATCCACGGGTGTTTCTGGGGCGCCCAGGTGCCTGGCCCCCCGCTGGGCCTGGGGCTCCCGGTGACATCTGGCTGTCCCTGCCCCGTGAGGCTTGTTTTACACACACACACACACACACACACACACACACACACACACACACACACACACACACACACACACACACACACACACTTCACTGTGGTAAGATACTCATAACATACTTCTCAGGTGGTGCAGTGGTAAAGAACCCACCTGCCGATGCAGGAGACGTGGGTTCGATCCCTGGGTCGGGAAGATCCCCTGGAGGAGGAAATGGCAACCCACTCCCATGTTACTGCCTGGAGAATCCCCTGGACAGAGGAGCCTGGCGGAATGCAGTCCATGGGGTCGCACGAGTTGGACACGACTGAGCGACTAAATAGCAACAACACACGTCACGTGGAGCTGACCGCCGCGGCCGTCTGCAAGTGTCGCGCTTGGGGCGTCACGCGTGTTCACCCCGATGAGAGCCCATCACCACCACCTCCAGACGGCCTCTGCTCCCGCCGGAAGTCTGCGGAGTCCTCACCCCGCAGCTGCCTCTCACACGCTGAGGGTCTCAGAGGCTGTGGCCGGCCAGCGGGTACAAAAGAGGGGCTGCAACCTGGCTAGCAGGGTCCTCGTCCGATGGGCTGACCCCTCGTCTGGTGAGCCCGGCTGGTTCGAGGGGGTGGTCACCCGGTTTCTGCAGTCTGGCCCGGGAGGTAGGGGGTGGGGGGTGGGGCGGTCACCGTCCTCCACGGAGCGGTTGTTGTCAGCAGGGCGGTTGGTCTGGGCCACCCTGACTCAGGGCGGTCTGCCCGTTGGACCGGATCTCAGACGGCTGAGGCTTTCAGGCTTATTTTTATAGCTTTAACTTTTCTCAGCAAAACCTTCGGTCCAAATGAAACCCATGAAACTGTGATGCATGTGTCGGAGAGAATCCAAGACGCTCGTGAGGGGTAACAGGGTGAGGTCTCCCCAAGACAGCCCCCCATGAGGACAGGGGGCTCGGGGAGCAGGGGAGAGCACCCCCACAGCAGGAAGCATCTCGTGTACTGGAGTGTCGGGGGCTGGTGGCGGGTGTGAAGCAGCCTCTGGCTGCCCTGGGGTCTCCAGACCATGCCCTCGGCCCTGAACAAGCAGAACAGCCTTCAGAACCTGCCGGGGGTGTTTTGTTGCTCCCACAAGAACAGCCCTCCCCAAAGCTCCAGGATTCTTGAGATTCAGCCAGCAGAGGAGGGGGGCGGCATGGCTGCGTCCAGTAGAGGCCAGAAGCCCCAGGTGCAGAGAGCCGGCCTGGGAGCGCTGCCCCTTCCGGTGGCTCTCAGCCCCAGCCCAGGCCTTGCATATATTTTTTTATTAACTTATTTATTTTAATTGGAGGCTAATTACTTTACAGTATTTTAGTGGTTTTTCCCATACATTAACACGAATCAGCCACGGGTGTACATGTGTCCCGCATCCTGAAGCCCCCTCCCACCTCCCTCCCCTTCCCACCCCTCAGGGTCGTCCCAGTGCACCAGCCCTGAGCACCCCATCTCATGCATCGAACCTATAAAGCTCCTAGAGGAAAACAGAGGCAAAACGCTCTCTGACATAAATCACAGCAGGATCCTCTATGACCCACCTCCCTGAGTAATGGAAATAAAAGCAAAAATAAACGAATGGGACCTAATTAAACTTAAAAGCTGCATCTTCAGCGGAGGCAGCGGGCCTGTTCTCCCGGCAGCTGGCGGCTCTCCTGTGCCCGAGGGCCCAGTGAGAACAGGGTTCAAGACCCGCGCCCCTGGGGGCAGTCCCCACCCTGCACGCACCCCCCACCCCACGTCGGCTACTGCCCCGTCCCTTCACATGACAAGCGCTCCGCTGAGCCCGAGTGGCAGTGAGCGGTCAGTCATCTGCTCGGCCATTTGTCACCAGCACTAGGGGCTTGTTCCTCGGCTGCCCGGGCCGCCTGGGGCCCTGGCTCCGCGTCCGCAGGTAGGACAGCCAGCCGACTCGCAGCCTGAGGACCGCTGGGCTCGAGGTCGGCAGACAGAATCCGAGGAGAATGCCCCCACATCTTGCTGTCGTGTTTTAACCTCCGAGTGCCCCATCTGCCCACCCCGACCTCCACGACCAGCTCAGATGCCTGGGAGACCCTGGAAAGAGGCCCAGCCCCAGAGGGTGTCTCCCCAGAGAGGCTCCTCCAGGCCCATCTCGGGGCGGGGGGTTCTTGGTCTGGTGTGGGGTGCACAGACCCGCCGGTGAGCAGGGCTGTTTCCCAGGGGGCCTGGGCTCTCCCGTCCTCTGAGCCCATGGAGGAGGGTGCCTGCAGGCCCTTGAGTGGCCAGCACCGTCCGACGGGGCTGACCATGTGACCTCACCCCAAGCTGGGAGGGTGCGGTCACCCTCTCTGACCCCAGCGTGGGGGGGAGAGCAGGGCCCCAGTGCCTCCCCGGAGAGCCCCCCAGTGAGGGAGGGGCCAGGCAGCCCAGCTCTGCTTCTCCTGGGGACCCCCTCTGAGCCCTCCTCCGGGTCTCTGATGCCACGGAGGCACCTGGTGGATATCCTGAAATTCAAACGCACGGACACACAAGACTGGCGCGTTTCACTGGACCCCGGGGCCCTGCCCCAGGCCGGGGGGCTCAGAGCCCCTGCTTTCCACGCGGAGCCCCCTCCTCCCTCTGGCCCCAGAGGCTGGGCAGCAGTGCCCGTCTCGGCGTGGCGGCCGGCACACTCCGCACATCTCAGGGTAAAGCCCGTGACGAACGGCCACGGGAAGGGAGAGCGAGCTGTCAGCTTTCGTGGGGAGAAGCCACGAGGCCCAGAATGACAGGATGGGTTTCTCATTGGCTGTAAACTCTGGAGAATCGAGGAGCAATGGTCTGTTCTGTGTTGCGTCTAGCACAGCCAGAGCTGCCTGGTGCCGGGCCCTGGACGCCTGGGTCTCGGCACCAGGCGCCACTGGGCAGCTTGGCTCCGTCCTCGCCGTTGCTGCAGACCTAACCTGCCCGGGATGTTTTTTTTTCTTTTCTTTTTCCCAGACCAGCCCCCAGAAGGGATGACATGGAGGTGCTCCAGTAACCCCTGCTGTCCGGCCATAAGGATGTATCTGTGTCGGCAGCAACGGGACAAGATAATAAGGAGGGGAAGTAAATTTAGAGAAAGTTCCTACCCCTCTTCCAGGAACTGGGCTGGGCTCCTGGGGAGGCAAGGTCCGTGGGCTTCCTCCGCCTGCTGGGGGGTGGGCAGGGGTGGGCCCGCGGGGCGTGAGACCCTGCGTCCTACCACCCAGTTTGGAGGTGGAGGACAGGGTCACTCTGCTGGAGCAGGGCCGGGCACCCGCCCCCCGCCCAGGGGCCCCACAGCTCCGGGGGCAGCAGAGAAGCCGGCCCCGGGCAGGGACACGTGAGAAGTCCCCGGAGCTGGGCGGGGCTGGGGAGGCCTGCGGCCGTGCGCGTGGTTCTGGGAGAGCGGGTTGGGGTCTTCGGGGGGCCTGGGGAAGGCGTGCGCAGCGGTGGGGGTGGCTGGCACGCGGAGGGACGGCACTGCGCGTGGGTGGGCAGTTGGGGGCGCACAGGGCGTGGGGCCAGAGGGAAGGAGGGGCCTGGGGGGAGGCGGCCCGCGGGCTGGGCCGGTCCCCCTGGGGGGGCGTGGCCCTGAGATGCCTCGGCTCGGGGGAGGTGGGCCGGTGTGCGCGTAGGAAGACCGCACACGAGCACGTGCGCGCGCGCACACATGTAAGCAATCGTGCCGAAGTTTTAAGGCATAAAATTAAACATGAGTCTTCGGGAGCTAGAGGAAGCTTGTGTTTTGTAAAAATTCCATTCAGATCCCAAGAGTCACATTGAGAGCATCCGTTTCCTGCTGCTCAACACTCCCCCCCACCCCCAGACAATCAACTAGCGCCTCCCCGCCCCCCACGCCCGCCCCCGCGCGGAACAGGCGGCACGCTTACCCCGTCTGACCCCGGCACCGCAGCCGGGGTGCCTGCCCTAGAATCACCCCGACTTTACAGGGGAGCCACAGAGAGGCCGGGCGCCGGCCCGGGGCCACACAGCTCCCTAGCGGCGGCCGGGGTTTGAAGCCAGCCGAGCGCCCCAGAGCCCTCCCCTGGGGAGCCCGGAATCTGCCATCTCAGTTTCCCAAGTGAAGAGCCGGAGCTGCAGGATGAGCAGGCAGGCTGCTGCGGGCCTGAGTTTCCCGGGGAGCCGAGAGCCCTTCAGGGAAGCAGGGAAGGCAGCTTGGGGGCCGGCCGGCCGGGTGGGACAGACCCCTCGCCCTGCGACATGCCCGTCCGGCCCGCCTGGGGGCCAGCGCTGGGAGGCCGGTGGGCGCGGGGGCGTGCAGCAGGGGGTGAGGGGCCCCCGGGCTGGCCCTCCGGGGACCTGAATCCTGGTCAGCCCCGGGGGACCGCGCAGGAGGGCGGGACCCCCAGGGCCTTGGTGAGGTGGAGCCGGTCCACCAGGCGCTCCGCCCGCCCCCGCCAGAGGGCCGGTGCCCGGGCAGCGAGGGGGCCGGGCTGGCCCGCCCTCCCGCCCCCAGGGCCTTGGGGGCGCGCCTTGTCTCCGTCTCCCCGCTGCCCCGCGTGGCCGTGATGGCAGTCCCCCTGGTGGGTCTGAGTGAGAGCTCAGGAGTGTCAGCAGGTGCCTCCGGGGGTCCCCAGGGGCCACCAGGGCTGGGGCCCAACGCGTGGGGTGGGGGGCGGGGCGGGCCTGCTCTCCAGGTGTGTTTCCTGGAACCCCTGCAGCCAGGTCACCCGGGGAGGTTCTGAGACACAGGTTCCCAGGCCCCCACCCCAGACCTGCAGAGTCTGGGACTCTGCCCTGGAATCTGCATTGTCCACGAACATCCCAGGTGATGCTTTTGTTTTTATCGAGATGAAACATACATCGGATAGAAGTTACAGCTGTGACCGTTTTTAAGTATAGAGGTCTGCAGCCTAAGCACGCTCACCACCATCCATCTGTAGGACTTGGCGCCTTCCCAAACTCTGTCCCCATTCGGCACCACCTGCCCGCCCCCAGCCCCTGGCGACTGGGCTCTCTGTGTGGGTTAGACCGCTCTGGACACCTCACATAAGTGGGGTCACCTACGGTCTTTGTCCCTTGTGTCTGGTTTACCTCACTTACCATGCCGTCCTCAGGGTGCATCCCCGTCGTCCTGTGGGCCAGCCCCTGCTTCCTTGTCAAGGCTGTGTAATATTCCATCACGTGACTAGCCCACACTTTGTTCACCCCCGCTGCAGGAGTCAGGAGGAGCTGAAGTTTGGGAAGCGTGGGAGTTGAAGGCGATGAATGAACGCGTCCCGGTTCACACTGTCCTCCTTGGGCTGACCTGTCAGCGGTGGGGAGGACGGGGTATCTCCTTGAGCCTTTGTGTCTCATATCATCCAGTCGTGTGATGTGTGCGCCCGACCCAAGCTGGTTTTGTGGAGACGCTAGGCAAGGTGCATTTTTTTTTTGAGTATAATTGCTCTCCAGTGTTGTGTTGGTTTTCGCCATACCAAGCGATCAGCTATGTGTGTACATATATCCCCTCCCTCTCAGACCTCCCTCCCAGGGCTTACTGTAAGCCAGCTACTGTTATGTGTATTTCACACATATGAACCCAAGCTTCAGGTCCGTGCCATAAATACTATTTCTCTTCTCGACACATGAAGAAAGCAGGGCACAGAGAGGTGGAGCCACTTGCCCGAAGTCACACAGCCAGGATGTGGGGGATCCAGAGTCATCTAGAGGCAGCGGCTGAGCCGGCCCGGGTGAGGCTCCAGAGAAACCGACTTTCTAGCTGAGAGCTGAGCTGTGCGTAAGAGAAGTCGGGGTGGATTTGGGAGCAGCATTCCAACAGGGAGGGAACAGCCCGTGCTGTGCAAAGGCCCTGGGGCAGGGCCCAGCTTGGTGAGCTTGAGGGGAGAACGAACGCCTGAGTAAATGAGCTCCCCTTGTGAGGTCCTCCCTGGCGGAGCCCCTGCTGAACGGTCTATGTCTGTGATGTTGGTGCCACTGATGATGGTCAACACGTCAGAAAAGTCAGTCTCTGCTCACTGCTGTCATCATGTATGCTGTGTATACGTCAAGGAGCGTACAGTCCCGATGCCATGTTGTGATGCTCAGATCTTGGCAAACCGAAATAATACTCTAGCCTCAGAAATCAGCAGCAACTTGTCTAAGGGCTGTTTGGGGCAAGGCGGGGGGGGGGGGGGGTTGATCTCAGAATCAACACCTCTCTGCACAATACCGTGTTGGCTGCGTGACAGTGTGTGTGCCAGCCCTGCCGACGAACGTCGCAGTTACTTGTTTTATGATTTGTACCTGTGCTTTCAATGTGCCAGGCACCAGGCTGAGCTCTTAGAGTTAAGAGAGAAAAACAGACATTCTTAGGAAGTTTTCAGACTGAAAAGAACTTGTCCTCGGCACCACAAGGGGAAAAGTGCAACGGGCTGCGTTTAGCCTGAGCGGCCTGGGAGAGCTTGCTGGGGAAGTCATATGTACGCTGAGGTCTAAGGAAGGACAGATACTGAGTGGAGGGAACAGTGTTCCAGGCAGAAGGAACAGCATGCACGAAGGCCCTGAGGCATACATATGTTCACTTGTTTGGAGAACTCAGAGGACAGGGAGTTTGGAATGTGGAGGGCTGGGGTGAGAGGACAAGCTGGGAAGGGAGGGACGCACCGGGACAGACTGTGAGGCAGCTTGCAGGCCCTACAAAGGGGTTCTGTAATGTTTTAAATCAGATTAAAAAAAAAATATTAAGGCAAGCTTTGCACACCATAGTAAGCTTTTGGCTTTTCAAAATTCCAAGGTCTATTGCAATATGAAATCAGTGAAAGTCATCGCTGAATTCTTTTTTTTGTTTTAATGTTTATTTTTATTTATGTACTTGGCTCTGAAGGTCTCACTTGCGGCATGTGGGATCTAGCTCCTTGACCAGGGAGCGAACCCAGGTCGCCTGCATTGGGAGTGCGAAGTCTTAACCACTGGACCACCAGGGACGTCCCCGTTGCTATAATGCATGCCTGCTTCTCACCAAGCATTTCACGCACGTGGCCCTACATTCTGACACCCGCACCCAGGTCATCATTGCTACCCACGTCCCGTTGACACAGGGAGGCTTTGCAGGCGTGTGACTTGGCCAGGGTCATGCAGGTGGTCTCAGGGTTTGGGCCTGTGTGGCCCCCCGGAGCCTGCAGAGAGAAGTGTCTGCAGAGGGGGAGGCTGGTTGGGGGCCCGGCCATGGAGCAGCACGTCTCGGCCCTGCACAGGATGGCCGTCTGCAGAGCCTGCCTACTCTCTGCTCTGTCATCCCCTGTCTGCTAAATGAGGATCTTTAGTGAACTTGAAGCTTCTGGCAAGATCTTATGACAATGTGTTCCTGTGAGCCGCGCGAAGCCAAAGCAACCTCGAACTTCTTAGCAAGTGTCATCAAAACATCAGCTTCTTCCCAGACGATGGGCCCTGGGATGCTCGGTGGGGCTGTGAGCAGTGAAGACTGACTTTTCAGTTCATTTATTAGCGGGAGCCAGGCTGCCTGGGGCTGCTGGGTGCCTAATCACAGCTCTTGCTGCCGAGTCCCCAGAGTGAGGTCAGCACCGACGGCAGGAGGATGTGGGGGCTCCTGCCGGAGGGGGCGGCTGGTGGGGGGCTGTGCAGGGGCCAGGAGGGTCAGGATGGACCCCTGACCCCAGCAGCCACCCCGGCCTCGGTGGGGGCCCTGCCCGACCTGCACTGTTGGAGGATTACCTCGTCTTAGCCATCTAGTGCGCTGAGCGCTCTCAGCGGCTGTCTCCCCGCCACCTTATTCATCAGCTTGCCTGGGTGCCCTCCCCTGGAATAGCCCAGAGTCTGACCCGTCCCCACCCCTGCCTGGGCCACGCCCCCGCCGGCCTCCTAAGTGGTCTCCTGGCTTGGCCCCCAGCCACAGAGACCCGGGTTGGCCCTCATCCCACGGTGCCCACCTCACCCAGGTCCCTGGGCACGGGCCCTGCACCTACTGTCCCCGTCGCCCCCACCCTCGTCCTCTGCCTGCCCTCCGCTGTGCTCCCGTCCCCCACGGCGGTGTGAGCTCCAAGCGGGCGGGAATCCCCGTTTGGGTCTCTGACGTCGCCCCGAGACTAGAACGAGCCCCCATATGCAGTAGGCGCTCAGGAATTAGGTGCTGCAGGAATGAACGGTGGTCTGAGTATGGTTTGATCATTTTGCACGTGAGTAATTTGAGGCATTGAGAGATTCAGTAACTAACTCGCGGCCACATTGGGTCCTAGATGGCAAATGGTTTGGGATTGAAACCCGGGCACACTGGTTTCAGAATCTGCATTCTTAATTTCTAACTTACCATGCCTGTCCAATTTTAAAAGTGATGAATTAACACATCACCTAGCCTTTCCAGATTCTTCGGGTATCCTGTGCTTTAGATCATCAAGCCTTGCTTCTTTTTGGTTCTCTGTCCTACCTCCATTCATTTGCACGTGCTGTTCCCTCTGGCTGGGATGCCCGTTCATTTAGAGAACTCCTATTCATTCTTCAGAACCCAAGCTAAGTCGCTCCTCCCCTGGACAGAGTTCATTTCTGTCTCATCCTTCCTTTTATTGCCCTGTGGATGTTCCTTCATCAGAGCCCCAAGAAGCCACATACTTACATGTCCCTCTGAATCCCCTTTCTGAGTCTGTCAGTGGCGGGGACTGTGTATTATTTTCTTTGTCTTCCCAGCCTGTCTCACACGTGTTAGAAGCCTAATAAATATTTGCTAAATGTGTGACTGGAAGTGTTTCTGGCGCTTGCAGCCTGCTGAGTGAATATATGCATATCGAATCCTATTTGATGAACTCTGATTTTCACTCTGCCCGTATGTTCCAAGGAGAGAAAGATGGGTTCAAATTGTCACAATCTAATAAAATCCTATCTAGTGATAATTCTCCATGCCATTCATTTAGAAGGAAGTGCTCCTGGTAAAACACTGCGCTGTTTTTGGCATGCGAAACACACACATCGAATATTACTCAATGTAGAATTACATCAAATCCCCAGGATCAAAAGATACTGCGTGAACCACAAAGTGAATTGGTCAGAAGCAGAGTCTATTTGTTGTTATTGTTTAGTTGCTAAGTCATATCCGACTCTTCGCGACCCCATGGACTGCAGCACGCCAGGCCTCCCTGTCCCTCACACCCAGAGTTTGCTTAAACTCATGTCCATTGAGGCAGTGATGCCATCCAACCATCTCATCCTCTGTCATCCCCTTCTTCTCCTGCCCTCAGTCTTTCCCAGCACCAGGGTCTTTTCCAATGAGTTAGTTCTTCGTATCAGGTGGCCAAAGTATTAGAGTTTCAGCTTCAACATCAGTCCTTCCAGTGAATATTCAGGACTGATTTCCTTTAGGATGGCCTGGTTGGATCTCCTTGCAGTCCACGGGACTCTCAAGAGTCTTCTGCAGCACCACAGTTCAGAAGCATCAATTCCTTGGTGCTCAGCCTTCTTTATGGTCCAGCTCTCATGACCGTACACGACCACTGGGAAAACCACGGCCTTGGGACTGTACAGTCAGAGCCCACTTGATTCTGTCCATGGGCAGTGACCGTCTTGTGGCCCTAGGTGAACTCCCGTCTGTGTGGTGGTGTTAGCCAAGGTCCTAGGTATGGACTGAGGGAAGCAAAGCTGTTTCTATCGTGTGAGATTTGGCCTTTGGATAACTTCCTGCTTGTTTTCCTGGGAACCAGACAAATGCAGTCTGTCTCCCGTGTCGCTAGGCAGCGTCGCTTGAGACAGAATGTCTCCTGGCTGGTCGCTGCATCTGCGCAGGTTGGGGCCCCGGACACCTGGCGGGTCACCAGGCTTGAGCGTGGCGAGCCTCACGGCTCTTCAGCCGGCTCTGCCCCTCGGGAGGCTGGACGCTTTGCCGGTGGAGCTGTCAGTGGAGATCCTGGGTCCCCGTGGGGCACGAAGGTTTCAAACCAGGGCAGCCCACACACCTGCCCGGCGTGCGTTTCCTCTCTTTGCACCTGGGTGGTCCCCGATATGGGGGTGTGGTGAAGACAGCCCCCGGGTGGCTGAGCAGAGGAGGACCCCCACTGTACGCCGTGCCTCCATCCCAAGTCGTTTTCCGTGGACGGTGGCCTAAGACCGTCGTGTGGTTCTGAACGCGGAGTGAACCCTAAGCCGTACTCTGGTGGGCGTCGAAGAAGCTGCTCTCGTGTTTGCCGAACACGGGAGTGAAGAGTAAGGGAATGGTGCTGATGGCGACACTTGGGGGTCTCGATGGAAAAGCGGCTGGTCTGAGTGAGGTCAGGAGGCCGAAGCCCCCACGCTGGGTGCAAGTCCCCTTGCCCCGCGGCCCCTGGGAGGGCAGGCATCCTGGCCGCGCTGAGCCCCGGCCCTGGACCTGCTGAAGACCCTTCTGAGGGTCCCTTCCGCTGCCCTGCCTGGCCCGCTGCCTGGATGTCGCGAGCATCCTTCTTCCTGCCGGACCTGGAAGCCAGGGCACGGCCCGTCTGCTCCCTCCCTCTGGCTGAGCAGGCTGTGCGGGGGACTCCCAGCCTAGGCGGGGAGTCAGAGATGCTCGGTCTTTTTTTTTTAAGGTTGATTTCTCTCTACTTTTGGCCGTTCTGGGTCTTCATTGCTGTGTGCAGGCTTTCTCTAATTGTGTTGAGCGGGGGCTACCCTTCCCTGTGGTGCGTGGGCTTCTCATTGTGGTGACATCTCTTGTTGTGGAGCACAGCTCCAGGCTCGAGGGCTGAGCTGCCTCGTGGCCCGTGAGATCCTCTCGCCCCAGGGACGGAACCGCGTCCCCTGCGTTGACAGGCGGGTTCCTACCACTGGATGGCCGCAGGGAAGGCTCGGGGGTTCTAGTCCTAAGGGTCCCCGTCGCCCCCTCTTATTCCACGTCACCCTGGAAGGCACCACTTCCGACCTTCCCCCCAGTTACACCTCGCGACGGCCTCAGGAGGCTCCTTATGGTCTCCGTGTCTCAGATAAAGAACTAGAGGTTCAGAGAGGTTGCGTAACTTGCTCAAGGTTGCCCAGCAGCTCCGTGGCTGGGTGAGGACTCGGCCCCACCACACAGCCTCGGAGCCCAGCTCTGAAACCACCGCGGGGTTGGCCTCCCCCTCCCTCCCAAAGCTAATTAACGTCCTGGGATTCTGAATCAGCTCCCCTCAGTAGGTGGCTCCAGGCGGTGAATTTCTAGGGCACAAGATGTCCTTCTCCTTCTCTCCTTCTGCCGGAGTCTGTGAACTCAGAAAATGCCGAAATGGGCCAGGTGTGAAGTCTGGACTGGGGCCCAAAAATTAATAAGCTTTTCCTCCTCCCTCTAATGCCTTTGTTTTGACTTCCGTCGCAGACGGCCGCTGTCTCCCTGGTGTCCCCGGCGTACCTCTCATGGGCAGAAGCTTGGACTCCGGGATCTGGTGTGACGGCCGGGGAAGGCGCAGGGCGGGCGGGGCGGGAGGCGGTTTCCTGCCCCCTCTCCGCGGGCAGGGATGGACCGCCCACCTCTCCTGTCCATTGTCCATCCCCAGCTTCCTGTCACCCAGCAGCTAAGCCAGCCCCGAGGAGCACGGCTGTCCTTCACTATCTCCCTGAGTTCGCTCAAACTCATGTCCGTTAAATTGGTGATGCCATCCAACCATCTCATCCTCTGAGGCCGCCTTCCCCTCCTGCCCTCCGTCTTTCCCAGCATCGGGGTCGTTTCCAATGAGTTGGCTCTTTGCATCTGGTGGCCAAAGTATTGGAGCTTCAGCTTCAGTGTCAGTCCTTCCAGTGAAGAAACTGGAGACATTGGAACCGTCCAAGTTCTACACCGCCAGTGGGAATGCAAATGCAAAATAGCATGGCAGTGCCTCAAAAAATTAAGCACAGAATTACCATATGACCCAGCAATTCCACTTCTGGGCATGAACCCAGAGTAATTGAAACCAGGCTCTTGAACAGATATCTGTATGCAGAAGGTGGAAGCAACCCGAGAGTCCAGTAACAGATGAACAGATAAAGTGTCGTCTCTATGGGCAGTGGAATATTATGCAGCCGTAAAAACGAAGGCTGTTCTGACACTTGCTATGACATGGGTGAGCCTTGAGGACATCACGCTGAGTGAAATAAGCCAGACGCAAATAGACAAATACTGGCCAGATTCATAGAGACAAAAAGTAGGTGGTGGGTGCCGGGGGCTGGGAGTTAGTGTTGAATGGGGAAGCTTCAGTTTGGGAAGATGAAAAGGTTCTGGAGATGGTGGTGGGGCTGTTTCACATGGCCTGGATGTGCTTAATGCCCCTGAACGGCCCTCTTAAAGATGGTGTATTTCATGTTAGGCATCTCTGGCTCAGACAGTAAAGAATCCGCCTGCAATGTGGGAGACCTGGCTTCGATCCCTGGGTTGGGAAGATCCCCTGGAGGAGGGCATGGCAACCCACTCCACTATTCTGGCCTGGAGAATCCCACGGATGGAGGAGCCTGGCGGGCTACAGTCCATAGGGTCGCAGAGAGTCAAACATGACTCACGCTTGGGCTTTTCATCACATTAAATAGACAGTGCTCCTGGGGTTGCAGGGGTGTGAGCGAGGCTGGCTGCCCCTCCTCCCGGCTGCTGCTCTGCTCTGGGGGCTCCTGTCTGTGATGGGGGCGGAAGGGGTGGGAGTAGGTCTGGGCTTGTCTCTGGAACACGTTAAGTTGCCCAGTTAGGCAGCTGCAGGGCCCTGAGGCCCTTTGTGACTCTCATCACCGTGGGTGCCTGGCCCCCCCTTCCAGGCCGTGAATCTCGGGCGAAACACCCCGTCCACGGCCGAGATTCACAGTGCGGGAGCCCCTCTGATTCAGTCCCCGGGCTGCAGCGGCCTCGGTCAGAGCGTCAGAGCGTCTGTTCCCAGAAGCCCCGGGAGCACGCCCTCTGTGAGCTTGGCAGGGTGGGGGGGTCCCAGACCCAGTGCCGGGTGGGGAATGGGGCGCAGGGCAGCCGGTGGGCTGCAGGGGGGTAAGCTCTGCTGCTTACAGGGGGGCCTCCCCATGCGCCTCGCGGAGACGCTGTGGTGCCTGCGGGAGGGGTCTGCCGCTCCTCTGCCCTTTCTGTGGCTCCTCCCGCAGGGTCTTGGGCCCAGTAACCTCTGGCTGAGCCGGAGGGGCCTGCAGAGAGGCAGTGGGCAGGCAACCTGGGCCCTGCGTCCACCCCAGGAACCGTGGGCGGGCAGGTAGGCAGGCGTGACCCTCTGGGCGCTGCCCTGAAGTGACTCCACTGGGCTCGGCCCATGAGGCCTGACACAGCCCTTGGGGGGCAGGAGAGCCACCCCACCCCACCGGCCTCCCTGGCCCCTGCTGGAGGCCTTCCTGTGGCCTCAGAGACAGACGCGGTGGGTGCTCCTGGCGGCCTGCTCCCCAGCCTCCCTGCCGCCCGCGTCTCTCCCGCACGGGGTGAGCTGCTTCCGACGCTGGTTTGAGAAGCAAGCCTTCCCAAGCTGGCAGCTATTAATAGTAACAGGAGCTTGGCAGCCAAGCCCCATCCGTGCGGATCGGGATGAAGGGACGTGTGCGGGGCGGGTGGCCAGGCACCAGCGTGGCTGATTCAGCCATGGGCCCAGGACACGGGCGTCCAGGGGGGCTGCGCCCTTCACAGCTGGGCAGAAGGTCCTATTAAGGTTGGACATATCTGGCTCTGCTTTGCGGGGAACTGCTCCAGGACAATTTAAAAAACCAGAGGAGTGAGTCAGTTCTTGCCTTCAGGATGTCCCTTGCTTTGCAGAAAGTAGACTTCACTATTAATTAGTCACTCAATTCAGTAATTATCAGGCTGTCTGCCTCCCTGGGCGCCCAGATGTTGGTGAGAGGCCTTCTCTGGTCCTAGCCCGTGTGTCCAGCCTTGACATCTGTGGCTTTCAAAAGACGGGGCCCCGAAGCTGAGTGGCGCCGTCCCTGGGGACTGGCCGCCCCGGCCCAGGCCCCAGCTGGCTGGTTCTCTCTCTGCAGACACCTTCACATCCTGAAGGCGCCTTCCTCGACCGCCTTGGGCAACGTCAGCTTGGCTGACGCACTCTAGGAGCAGCCGCGGGGCCTGGCTGAGACGCGCGGTGACCTGCAGGCGGAGTCTCACCGCCGTGCTCCCTGGAGGGACCGTGCTTTCCGGGGCCCGCGTGGCTGACCGTCCCCCGGCCGGGCAGGCCTGAGAAGGGCCTGGGCCTTGGACGAGCATCGGTGCTGCTGCAGAGCAGAAAGCGCGAGGGTTCGGCAGGGGCTGCCTGTCTTGAATTATTTAACATCTTAATGAGTCCATTTCTCACGTCCTCCCTTGTGCTCCCCCAGGACCCCGCCGGGCAGGCGGCGGTGAGGCTGTGATGAATATTAATGAGCATTCTGCTCTGCGCGTGTCTGCCTCATGCGCCTTCCCGGCAGGGTGGGACCTCCCCGATGGCCACGGGGCTGTCCCGGCTGGGCCACCAGGGCCGCAGAGATGGTCCCAGTGTTGGGGGGGGCGTCCCTGGGTTGACGTCACAGTGAGGAGCTTCGGGGGCGCTCCTGCACCCGCACAGAGCCGGCGCCGTGACCGCCTGCCTGGTGGCCCGAGCCTGCCGCCCTCGGCTTCGTCTTGCTAGTGAACTTGGAAGCAGACTTTGGGGGGCCCGGCATGAGCTGGGTGGCGGCCCGCGGTGGTTCTTGGTTCCCCGGGGAGCCTTGGGGCGCTTCACGCTAGTGTTTGGGGGTGATGTGGTGTGGCGTGGTTTTCAAGGCCTCTCCTGCTGCCGAATGGATTGTAGGAGAGTTCAGTAGGTCCCCCATGGCTGGGACGTGGCCGGTGCACCTTCCGTTTGGGTGGTGAGCAAGCAAGCGTGCTGCTGCTTCCAGAAACCTCGGCCCCTGCCCCACCCCGCATGAGACGGCCACTCCGTTCCAGCTCCTTCCTGCCCCTGGTTCCCGGAGGGAGACCCGCTCAGCGTGGCCTGCAGCCAGGCTGTCTGGCGTGCGTGGCGCTTAATTTGGGAGCTTCTTGCTCTTTTCGGGCAGGCGATAGTGTTTTTTTTTACGTTTGAAGTGTGAATACTAGTAAATATGAAATTCTTTTTTCCAGAATAAATGTGTTTCAGTTTAACACATGAGCCATGTAAAGGAAAATAACTACGTAAGTAACAGCGAGCAGGCGCGGGAATGGGGGAAGCGCTGTAGCGGGGCGAGCTGGGGCGGCTCAGACCCGGGTCCCGGCTGCCTGTCCCGCGTGGAGGTGACCCTGCAACCTGCAGGCGTTCACTCTGTCCGGCTGGAGCAAAGGGAAAAGCTCTAAGGACACAATAAAGAGCCTCTGCAGGTACCTGTGACTCGGGCTTCCCTCTGCCCCGACACGAGCTCACGCCGTCTGGGGAGCTGAATGGTTTGCTGTGTCCCTCGCTGCGGACCGTTCTAGGTCAGGGAACCCAGGCTCACAGGAGGGAAGGTCAGGAACTTGGGTTAGGGGCAGGCGTGAAGGGAGCTAAGCGTGTGCAGTGTGCTGGGGGACTGCGCCCTGATTCCCCGAGACGCCCCCATCCCCCGGACCCACTCTGCTCGCTCGCCTTCAGCCGGCTCCGTGCCCGGGTGGAGGCGGTGATGCCCTCCGTCCCCAGCTCCTGTTGGGTCGCCCGTGAGAGGCTGGTACCCAGGGTCAGTGGGAGGATGGAGAAAGGCTGGGGCGCCGGTGCTCGGGGCCCCTCCCTGCTGGGCCAGTGGGCTAGGCCCAGGTCCCTCCACCCGCGGCTGAGCAGCTTGCCGTCTTTGCCAGCCCCGGGAGCTTCCGCGTCTCCGGGGGGCTCCCCTCACCCTGCCCGCAGCAGCAGCCCCTTCCTGAAGCTCAGCAGGGTCTTCTGTTCTCTGCCGGGTAGGGAGCCCTCAATGTGTGTGACCTTGCACTTCTCACGGAGGTCACGTGGGGGGAGTGGTGTGGGGGACCATCATTTTACCGCAGCCTCTTTAGTGGCTTCAGAATTTGCGTCATCATATCACATCCATGATACTGTTCACGTATCGTAATCACGTCTGGATGTGAGAGTTGGACCATAAAGAAGGCTGAGCGCCGAAGAATTGATGCTTTTGAACTGTGGTGTTGGAGAAGACTCTTGAGAGTCCCTTGGACTGCAAGGAGATCAAATCAATCAATCCTAACGGAAATCAGTCCTGAATATTCATTGGAAGGACTGATGCTGACACTGAAGCTCCAGTACTTTGGCCATCTGATGTGAAGAGCCAACTCATTGGAAAAGACCCTGGTCCTGGGAAAGACTGGGGGCAGGAGGAGAAGGGGACGACAGAGGATGAGATGGTTGGATGGATATGAGTTTGAGCAAACTCTGAGAGATGGTGAAGGACAGGGTAGCCTGGCGTGTTGCAGCCCATGGGGTCGCAAAGAGGTGGACACGGCTGAACTGGTGTGGCCCCAGCCGTTCCAGGCACCGTCCCCTGGCCCCAGCGTCAGGAACATTGATGAGCTGTGAGGAACACAGGCTCTGGCTTCGAGAACTGAGACCAGCAGGGTGGTTAGGGGGACCCATTATGCTGGAGCCTCGAGGGCGCTTGTCCTGTGAGGTCTGCCAGCAGGCCCTGCCCTGGCGCCCCCGGGCTTGAAGTCACGAGATGTTCTTGGAGCCCTGGCAGAGGCGGCTCCCCCAGCTGTGACACTGGCCGTCAGGGCCCTCTGAGCCCCTAGAGTCGTGGCGTCGGTTAACATGACGTGACGACGGGGAGGCGAGTGCGTGGCCCGCCGGGACGAGACGCAGAGGCCGCACCCGCCATCTCCGCACGCCGTCCACACCTCCGCGAGTCGGTGCTGAGGGTGTTCTGTAATATCTCGGCGTTTCATCACCCGCGTCGCCTTGCCGCCCTGCCCCAGCCCCCGAGACACATGTATGAGTGTCCTCATCTCACGTGCAGACTGCCCGCCGCCACTCAGGACTCGGAAGCTGTTCAGACTTGGACTCTTTGTCAAACAAAAGCCGTGTCGTCGCTGTCCCTTGCTTTTCCGAGAGGGTGATCGTCGTGACGAACGGGATGCTGGCCGGTGGGATCCTTGCCCCCTGCGGGTCCCTGGAGCAGAGGCCCCAGCGGTTTCCCTGCTGTGCGCTGATTCTCGTCTCGGGCTTTCCTGGTGGCTCAGATGGTAGAGAATCCGCCTGCGATGCAGGAGACGCGGGTTCTATCCCTGGTCGGGAAGATCCCCTGGAGAAGGGGATGGCTGCCCACTCCGGTGTTTTTGCCTGGAGAATCCCATGGACAGAGCAGGGTCCATGGGGTCGCAGAGAGCTGGGCACGGCTAAGTGACTAACACCTTGTTTGTCGCTAATTGAATCGCTGTGTCCTTGATTTCACGGGGCAGCCAGGACGTGGCAAGTTCATGATGGCGGCTGGTTTCTTCTGGGGCCTCTGCTTCCTCCTTCCCCCACTTCGTGTCTCCGTGCCCTGAGCATCCCTCTAGGACCATCTCCTGGTAGCGTGGCCGTGCCACCTGCCCTGCGGGTACAGGGGAGGCAGTGGGGAGTCAGGAGTCCCCTGCACCCTGCCTCCCCCAGCCGAGGGGCGCCCAGCGGGCATGTGCAGCTCGGCGCATTCAGCAGGCGCTCACACCCATCCCACGCCCTCGGGCACGTCCCAGGGGCCACTCTGAGCCGGGCGGTCTCGCGGCATGGAGCATCCATTCCCTTACTCCCTCCATCACCCAGTGCTTCCTCCAAGTCCAGGTCTGTCTCAGAGCACGGGACGGAATCTCCCCTTTAGTTTAGAGTCGTTAGAGGATGTCGGGGGCGTTGCAGCAACTGGGGGTCCGGAGGATCCAGTTGCCTGGCCGGGACAGCACCCTGCGGAGCCCTGGCGTCTGCACCCGGGGACACTGCTCCGCTGGACCCCGGCCGAGGCTGCCCCCCGCCCTGCCGGCCGTGGCTCAGTGGGCTTCCCTGCAGGGCAGGAAGTGAAGCCCCACGGCGGCGTTGCTGCACTTGCTCCCGACGCCCCGAGACGGGAGCAGGCAGGAGTCGCGGGCCGGCAGCGGGAGGGGGATGCGGCGGCCGTCCAGCCCCGCCCCCGTGAGGGTGACCGCTGTCCTGGGTCCTGTGTCTGACCCTCAACACGCTTTGCTTTAGTACGTGATCCGTGCCAAAGAGCTTGTTTCGTTTTGCTGGTTTTAAAGCATTGTCTTAAGCTACGCCTGCACAGAGGGAAGGCCCATCTCCGTGGCACGCTCGCTGAGTGTTCTTTTAATTAATTAATTAATTAATTACTATTTGGGGCTGGAAGGAGCCTTCATCACTGGGCTTGGGCGTTCTGTAGTTGTGGCAGTGGGATCTGTTTGCCAGTTGCAGTGGGGGGCGCCTCACTGCGGGGGCTTCTCTTGTTTCGCAGCGCGGGCTCTCGAGCGTGTGGTCTTTGGGAAGTCGGGGCTCTGGGCTTGCTTGCTCTGAGGCAGTGGAGTCTTCTCAGACCAGGATCAAACCTGTGCGCCCTGCGCTAACAGGGCATTCCTATCCTCTGCTCCACCAGGGAAGGCCCACGCCCACCGAGTCTTTATGTTCATGTTGCAAGCTGAAGACGATTGCTTCTTGGCAGGAAAGCTATGACAAACCTAGACAGTGTGTTAAACAGCAGAGGCATTGCTTTGCCAACAAAGGTCCGTCTGGTCAAGGCCACGGTCTTCCCAGTGGTCACGTCTGGTGGTGAGAGCTGGCCCGTAAAGAAGACACAGTGTCAACGAATTGATGCCTTTGAACTGTGATGCTGGAGAAGACTCTTGAGAGTCCCTTGGACAGTCGTCTTAGAGGAAATCAACCCTGAATACTCATGGGAAGGACCGATGCTGAAGCTGAGGCTCCAATCCTTCGGCCACCTGATGTGAGGAACTGACTCACTGGAAAAGACCCTGATGCTGGGAAAGACTGAGGGCGGGAGGAGAAGGGGACGACAGAGGATGAGATGGCTGGATGGCATCACCGATGCAATGGACAGGAACTTGGGCAAACTTCAGGAGATGCTGAGCGACAGAGAGGCCTGGCATACTGCAGTCCATGGGACGGCAAAGAGTCAGACATGACTGGGTGACTGAACAGAACAACACGCACGTGTCTACCACAGACGTGAAGGTAACAACACCCCCAGCGCCCCGGAATCCTCCCTGGCGGCCCCATCCAGCCAAGAGCCCAGCCCCATTGCTGCCCTGCCCTGCCCCGGAGTAGACGAGCCGTGGGAGTTTCATGTTGCATCAGTGGAGTCGACAGTGTACGTGTCCTGAGTCTGGCTTCTCTCGTCCAACACCGTGTGAGAGGCACATGTTTTTGTGTGTGATTGGGTGCACACTGCTTCACTTTCACTGCCGTTGGGTATTCTGTGACGTCAGGGCACATGTGTACACGTCTGTACTCAGGACTGGGGTTGCAAAGGGCATGCTTTCAGAGAATCAAATTTTCAGACAGCATTGTGCTTCCCCGCCGAGGAAGAAGGAAAGATCCTGTCTCACGTCTGACTTTCGCCACTTGTTGGGTGCACAGCGGGGCCTTCTCATGATTTCTGTTTGCATTTTCCTGTCCATCAGAAGTTTGCCAGCTTCCAGACTTTGCTTCTGGTGAAATGTCTCTACAGGCCATTTGCTAATTTTTATCTAATTGTCTCTTTTTGTTACTGAGCCTTGGGAGGTTCTAAACAATATACGCTATGGATGCGAGTTTGTTGTGAGATTAATGTATGTGACTGTCTCCGACTCTGTGCTTTAAATATAGTGTTATGGTGACAGAATGTCTTAATTTCAGTAAAATTCAATGCGTGTCTTTATATAATCTTGATACATCCCCTTTACTGGTGACACACCTTTTTTCATACCACCTGCGTTTTGTATGTTTTGAAGCACGTCTCAGGCTGCGTGCTTACATGGCGTGTCTGTGGTGGAGATCCACTCCCCTGGCAAGACCCCCACAGTCTAACAGGAGGGGATAGATGTGGAGTCCATCAATGACATCCCTGAGTGAAAAGGGGGTGATGGGGAAAACCCTTAGGACATTGGGCGTCTAGAGGAGGGTCCCCCAAATCATTGTGGGGAAACATGGATGGCTTCCTGGAGGAGGTGACATGTTGGGCAAAGGGGAGGGCAAGAGGGGTCCCTCAGCAGAGGGCAGAAAGGTCTGGAAAGCCCTCCCCATCTCCCAGGTCGCCCCAGCCCTCTGCAGGCAGCCCCCGGACGACTCAGGGTTGCCGCCCTGGGCCCGAGTGTGACCTGGGATTTTTGGGGTGTCCTAACAAGGGCCAAGCTCTGTGCCTGCAGCTCGCAGCCTCTGGGTTGGGAAGGGGGTGGGACTCCCAGGTACCCAGCCCTTACTCTGCGCCCAGAAGGGGACCCCGAGAGAGAGAGGGGGGCATCCACGCTCACATCAGAGCCAGTGGAGCGTCCGTGAGAGGAGACAGGCTGTGTAGACACTTTCGAGGATAAAATGAAACGAGAAAGACGGGATGATGGAAAGAGAGAGGGAGGGAAGGACAAGTTACCCAGCACAGAACCGTGGTTTCTGTAGAGCTGTGTCCTCTTCAGGAAACGTGGGCTAAAAGCTTCAGGCGTGAAGTATCATGATCCTGGTGTTTTTGTTTTTTTTTAGCAAGAAAAGTATATAAATAAGTATTCAACTCAGTTTTCACGGTATCAGTTTGAACCGTGAAATTGCTAGCTCAGAGGTCAAAATGGTCACATGTCAGCATTTTCTGAGCTCTTTTTAATTGGTCTCTCTGTTTGAAAATTTTTGTAATATGATGATAGGAGAAAAAAGAGAATCCCACCTCAAAATTAAAAAAAAACAACAACAAACTCAAAGAACATAATGAAAATTTTGCATAATTGCTTCATGCTATAAAGCAGCTTAAGAACTCTCAGTTGGAAAGCTCAAAAATTAGAAGATGAAAAAAAATAATCAGGATGAGATGAAAAGGGAGATTGAAGACCTAAGGAAAAGAATTGAAGATCAAAGCAGTGTATTTAAGGGGCAGATAAATAAGTCAGGAGCAGTGAGGAACAGAAGAGGCACTGCTGAAATGGAGGAAGTGTCAAGAAGGAAGACGAGATAAGCGGAGTGCGTGCAGCTGGAAGTGGGGAGGGAAGGAAGAGGAAGCATCAGAAGAGAGTCGGCAGCACAGAGGAAGCTCTTGTGATGCTCAGAGCAGAGCTGACGTTCCTCACGCTCAGACAGAAGAGGTGCCCTGTGAGGCTGCTTCTACCAGAGAAGTGAAGACATTCCTGAGGTCCGATGAGCCCACAATGTCCTGGAAACATTTCATCAAATCCTCAACGCCAAGATGCGTCCACATCAGACCAAAGGAAGACGCGCCCGGCATCCTTGCAGAAAGGGCGTGTCAGCTACAAGGACAGAAACACGAAGCTCACCTCACCTCTGCTGCCTCGGTGCCAGAGAGGAGCGGAGAGGGGTCCACACGGTTCTGAGCTGGGGGTAAAGGCTGTGGCCCTGGAGAACAACGTACACACTCAGCCTCACTCTTGTTTGTATATAAATGCAGCAGGCAGACTTTCTGAAAGATGGACACACAAGAGAAGGGCATTCAGTCTGCAGGTGATTCAGAATGAAGAAACCAGAGAGGAGATGCTGTTAAAAATTAAAAGACCAGTATTGAACATTTGATCCATCTATTTACAAAATGAATGGGGAATCCAGTTTGAGTAGAATGTGCACTAGATAACCTGGATGATGTAAAAATAACAGTGGAGCTCACGAAAGTCAGGGGAAGAGGGATGGGCCGGTCTGTGGACGTCCTCACCTTTCATCTGGAGTGTGCGGTGCCCCCAGCTCACCGTGCCACATCGCCCTCCTGCCCTTTATTCTCCTCTGCAATCCCAGCAGCTCCACAACGCAGGTACTCTGTCCTGTCCACTGCTTTATCTCCACTGCCTCCGAAAAGCACTTGGCATATAGGTTGCTGGAAGGATGGGTGAATGGGTGAATGGGTGTGTAAGTGGGTGGGTAGATGGATGGGTGGATGAGTGATTAGATGGATGGATGGATGGGTGGGTGGGTGGGTGGGTGAATGGATAGATGGGTGGATGGGTGGATGGATGGATGGGTGAATGGATCGATGGGAGAATGGATCAATGGGTGAATGGATGGATGAGTAGGCAGATGGGTGAGCAGATGAATGGGTGTATAAGTGGGTGAATGGATGCATGGTAGATGAGTGATTGGATGGATGAATGAATGGATAGATGAGTGAATGGTTGGGTGGGTGGGCAGATGGGTGAATAGATTAATGGGTGTGTACATGGGTGAATGGATGGATGAGTAGGTAGGTGGGTGGATGGATGGATGAATGGATGAGTAGGTGGGTGGATGGGTGGATGAATTGATGAGTGGGTGGGTGGATGGACAGATGGGTGGATGAATGGATAAGTGGGTGGGTGGGTGGGTGGATGGATGGGTGGATGGGTGGATGAATGGATGAGTAGGTGGGTAGATGGGTGGATGAATGGATGAGTGGGTGGGTGGATGGACAGCTGGGTGGATGAGTGAGTGGGTGGGTGGATGGGTGGATGGATGGGTGGATGAATGGATGAGTAGGTGGGTGGATGGATGGATGGGTGGATGGATGGATGAGTAGGTTGGGTGGGTGGATGGATGGATGGATGGGTGGGTGGATGAATGAATGAGTAGGTGGGTGGATGGGTGGATGAGTAGGTGGGTGGATGGGTGGATGAATGGATGACTGGGTGGGTGGATGAATGGATGAGTAGGTTGGGTGGGTGGATGAATGGATGAGTGGGTGGATGGACGGATGGGTGGATGGATGGGTGAGTGGGTGGATGGACGGATGGGTGGACGGATGGGGTGGCCGGGGGGCGTCTCCTGTCTGAGGAGGAGGCGTGGTTGAGCCGTGTGGCAGCAGTGCTATAGACTCTTAGGCCTTGGCGCAGTCGAGTGTTTCTGGTCCTGTCTGGGGTTCTGCTGGGCTGAGTGGCTGAACGAGTCTGCCGATTCTCATGCGGAGGAGAATTTGTGGCACAGAATAGTCCCTCGTGTTGCAGGGTGGCTTGATTTTGAGGTGGACGCTGTGTCACCTTATTGCTCTGGTCTTACCGTTCAGGGTGGGAGTGACCCCACTCCACCCTGGGAAGTACAAGCAGGAAGACGTTTTCTGGGCAAAGCCCGTGACTTGGGTGGAAGCGGGAGAGTGTGCCGCACACAGGAGCCTGAGAAGGGTCAGGAGCTCCTGCCGCGTGTTCCAGCCCTGGGGGCTACCACGCCGACGCGTCACACGCAGTCCTCACATACTTCCTGAAAGCCAAGCATCCCTGTCCCCGTTTTGAAGATCAGAAAACTGAGGCTTGGTAAGCAACCCCCCACCCAGCTTCCAGCGTCAGGGCGAGCTTCCTCAGCTCTCTGAGCCCCAGTTTCGTCAACAGTACAGCAAGGATGAGAATGGCTCCTGCCTGGCAGGCTTGGGGTGGGGGAACGCGAGGAATCGTGAGAATATTCCTGCAAGGCTCTGCAGATGTCCAGCCTGGGGTGATGCTGCTCCTCTCGGTTCTGACTCGGGATTGCCCTGGAGCTGGTGGGCTCGGCTGCTGGTCCTGATGCCGGGATCCTTTCTGCCGCGGTCGCTCTGACAGCCAAGCTGCCAGCCAAGGGTTTTCTGTATCACTGTCACCCCGGAGGCCGCAGGAGATGCAGGAGGCGGCGCCCACTCCCTGCGACCCTACCTGGGCTCTGTGGGGACTGTAATCTCCCCTGACCAGCAGGGGCTCATCACTGTGCCTCCTTCTGGGGGAAAATGCCTTCCTCCTCACTTCTGAGTCTGGACGATACCCGCCCGGAACAGGTTCCACTCGTGCGTGGGGGTTGGGGGAGTGGGCACCTCTCTGAGCGGGAGCCGGGGTTCACCGTCCATGAGGATGGGACATGGACCAGAGGACCGGGGTGGAAGGCTGAGCATGGGGCGGCGGACGCCCCCCAGGAGCTCCTATAGACGCCCACCTGCATCCCTGCCTGTTCCTGCGTGAATTCCCGACATCTGGCGCGTGGTGGGTGCAGAGTGGATAAGACCGGATGGAAGCAGGGGGCACGGGAGGGTTGATGTTTGGATTTGGGGCCGTGTGACCAGGGTCAGCCCTCTGCTAAGAGGAGCCCCTGCCTGTCGGTTTCCTAGACTCCTTGGTTATTCAGTAAACGTGTTCCTGGACTTGTAGGTAGGCTGCATGATCAGCCCGCTCCCCGGCATCACCCTGACTCACGTAGCCATGGCACACGCACGCTTGCCGCTGCCGCTAGCGACTCTGTGCGTTCTCGGGGTGACCGACCCTGACGCCCCTGTGTGAGGGGTGCTCTCTCTGTCCCGGGCGCTCCATTCACAGCCCTGTCTCCTGGCCGCCTGGAGGGTGAACGTCTCCAGATAGGATCGGGGCCTCTGCAGTTCGTGAGGGTCCCAGCTAGGAATTTGTCCGGTGCGTGTTGGCACGGGGATGCCGGGGAGGCCGAGACCCCCCTCCCAGAGAGGAGTGGCAGGGTCGATGGGCAGAGGGCTGAGCTGGTAAGGAAGCCGGCGGGACTGGTGCAGCACCCGGGGAGCCCTTACTGCCGTGGCCTGAAGGGCGTGTGTGCAGCGGTGGGCGTTCGTGATCCTGCGTGTGTGCGCGTGCACGTGTGGTGTGAGAGGAACCCGGTGACACACGGCAGCTCCGAGACGAAGGGGCAGCACGGTCATCGTTTCTGATCTGGGGGGTCCAGAGCACCGTCAGCGTCGGGGACTCCCGCCAGTCTGTTTCCTGTGTGGACCTTTCACAGGTGAAACCACGTGGGCAACTGCTGGCTGGTGGTAACGGGGTGGGGCTTGTGTCCCGAGAATCCCATCAGGCCAGTACCCCACTGTATCCGTATCTGCCTCTTCTTGGTGGGAGGCTTGGCGGTAGGGAGTCCTGTTCAGCCACGAAGAAGGACATCACGTCCTGACAGCGGGAAGAGGCTGGGGAGCCTCACGCTGAGCGAGATGAGTGGGGGAGAAAGACGGTCCCATCGACGTGGAGAGTGTTTAAGACGCCAGAGACTGATAGCTGCCAGGGGCTGAGGGTGGGAAGGGAGAGGTGCTGGCTGGCGGGCGCTCACTTTCCTTTCTGAGATGAGTGTGTCCTGGGGTCTCGCGTGCCGCACGGGGACCATCCACGTGCGCTCAGTCGTGTCCGCCGCTTCGCGACCCCGTGGACTGCAGCCCGCCAGGCTCCTCTGTCAGTGGGATTTCCCAGGCAAGGACGCTGGAGTGGGTGGCCATTTCCTTTGATCTGTCTGATTGCAATGTTTCGCAATGTACGTTTCTCAGATCGTCGCGAGCACGCTCAGTAGCGTGGATCTGGCCTGTCGAGGCTCACCCAGTAGAGCCGGGTGGAGGGTCCTGCACGGCCGCTTCTGCTGTCCGCTCCAGTCACCTGTAGGGAGGAGGGTCTGGTGGGGGGACTTGGACCCTGCACCGTGGGAAGGAGGCCCTTGGGGGCCGTGGTCAGCCCGGCAGCCTCGGCCGCGGGGGCTGCTGTCCCGGAGGCGGCGTCCCTCTAATCCAGCAGGCCCCCCGGGGCAGCGCGTGGGAGTCCCGATGGCCACCGCAGGCTTTGATAAAGGACGCCTGCGTGACCCGAGCAGTCACGCGAGACCACCCCAAGGGCGGTCTGACCGCTGACCGCGGAGCTGGCCTCTGCGGTGGCGGCAGGGACCCAAGAGGCCGGCCGGCAAGCAGGTGGCGAAGGACGTGGGAAGCGCGGGCGCCCACCCGGGTCCTCACGGCGCCCCGAGCCGCCGGGGCAGGCCCCTGAGCGCCAGGCCTCTGTGGCTTCCACAGCGGCGTGGGCTTTGGGGCCCACCTGCGGGGTGTAGGATGCCGGCCCAGCCAGCCTGGGGGGCCGGGCTCGGGGGGGGCCGTCGCTCTGCAGAGGTTGTGCGAGGCCCCCACCCCCGATGTCCCCTGTAACGAAGTCGGGGTGCTTGCCGCACGCTTCAGGATGAGGGTTGACACATACCGTGTTTTCTGAGTCCTGACAGCCAGTGAGGGGGTGGCAGGGAGACAGCCCGAGTCTGAGCCCCACGTCCGCCCTCAAACTCCTCCAACAAGCCCCGTCAGGTCTTCCGCCCCTCTGAGAAGGGGCAGGCGCCACCTCCTCCAGGAAGTCCTCTCGCTCCTCAGCGCCCGTCTGCCCCGCAGCTCTGGCGACACGGGGCTGCTCTCAGCCTCCCCCAGCGCCACCAGCAGGCCGCACGGGGCTGCTGAACGCGCGGATGAGCAGATGCACTGTTCTAATGTCAATATGAGACAGTTAGATGGCATCACCGACTCAGTGGGCATGAGTCTGAGCAAGCTCCGGGCATTGGTGATGGACAGGGAGGCCCGGCGTGCTGCGGTCCATGGGGTCGCAAAGAGTCAGACACCGTTGAGCGGCTGAACAACAGCAACACATACATGATTTTATTATCAACGCAAGACAGAAACACACAGAAAGTTTGGAAAATCCAGGCTAAAAAAAAACCCCGGCCGAGTGCCTACACGAGCCCTGCCGTCATCAACGTGTCCCCTTCTAGAACGTTCTTCCGTCAGCGTGCTGTTTTCTTACCTAGCAGCAGAAACTGGGGTTCTGCTTTTCTTCAGAATGGTGACGCCCCCCCTCGGAGGGCACGGGACCTAAGCCTTCACGTTCCTCATGTCACAGTGTTTTGGGGGGCTGGGGTGGGAGCCAGAATCCAGGACCACGGTCTGTGCCGGGTCCCACTCCGAGCGTCCACCCGCCATCCCCACTGTCGGCACACAGGCCCAGAGTCACAGAACAGGGCTCCCCGTGGCTGCAGAAAGTTCCATCAGGCCAGCACTGTGTGGGCGCTGGGCCCCCCTCATGCCGGATGCTGGATTCGCCTCTGACTCTGGCCAAGTGCCTCCTTGCCCCCGCCTGCCCCAACGGGCGCGTCCTCGGGCTGGGCCTCCGCGGGGCCCACGTGGGGCTGAGCCGTGGCCGTGGCCGCACAGAGCCCCCCCGGGGAAATGTGATCGGATGCCAAGGCTCAGGCCTCGGAATTGCCGATTAAACGTTTTGTGTTTACAAGGAGGCAGGGCTTATGCTTCGGGGGGAAGCGAAGCCCACAGAACGGCTGTAACAGGCAGGAGAAGCAGCGAGTAAATTAACGTTTAATGTTCAGATAAGCTGGCTGACCGCGGGGCAGAATCACAGAGGTCCTCTGTGGCGGGGTCAGCGGAAATTGTTAGAATCAGGGAAACTGGCAGGCCACTTGGCTCGCTGTGTTCTGGGCGGGCTTGGCCTGCTCCGCTCTGCTTTCCCTGGGAAAGGGTTGTCATCTCGGTGGTTTCAGACGTGCTGCTCGGACTAGAAGCGCTTCTGGAGGACGGGGCAGAGTCCATGCGGCAGGGAGGCCGGGCAGTGGGGGCGGGAGGCTGTGGGCTCCGGCTCTGCTCCCAGGCCTGCGAGCTTGGGCAGGTCCCTCGGGCTGACAGGGGCTCGCTCCCACCCACCTCACGGCCAGCCTTGTGCTGAATCTTAGGGACTGCGCTGAGGTGGAACTGAGGTGGACTCCGCAGCACAGCGCGAGGCTGCCTTTGAAGCGCCTGCCGTCCCAGCCTGCAATCCGAGACGTCCAGCCCGGGCAGCCCTGCAGGTCCAGGTGGGGGTGCCCTGGGGACGGGGGCCCCATCTGCAGCAGCCCTAGGGACCCCCGCCCCCGCTGACCCGTGTGTCTCTGCCTGAGATGAGCCCCTGATTCTGGGCTGGGTCTCCTGCCGTCTGTCACCCCTCTGGACTGCTCCTGTGGACGTGCACGTTCTCTGGATGGAAGATGGCAGCAAGGAGACCTGGGGGGCTGCTCACAACCCCCCACCCCTGCACCCGCCCCCCACCATTGACTAGGAGGCGGAGCTGAGTGACAGGAGGCCAGGAGCACAGGCTGATTTGGGGGGCAGGGAGGAGGACTCGGCCGGGGACCCACACTCTGCGACCTCTGTACTTCACCCCATGTGATGCCAGCCCCCGTGGGGCTGCGTGGCCTGGGCCGCACCACGGCTGGGGCATCGGCTGGCGGGCATCAAGGCTCGGGGTGACCCGGGGCGGAGGCTGGGGCCCCCTGGTGTCTCCGCCGCTCCCCTCTCGCTGACGATGCTGGTGTCATCTCAGGGTCTGGCGGGGGCTGTCGACTGTCAGAGCCGCTCCGTGTGGCGTGGGCGTCCCTGGAGCCTGGTGGCCGGGCTCCCACTGTGAGTGGCCAGGGACAGAGAGACAGACAGACAGAGAGATGGCCCTGGCAGCGCGTCCGCCCCCACCTCGAGGTGCGGAAGGTGCAGAAGAGCGTCTCCACTGCAGGCTCCCCTCGTTGCCCTCTCGTAACCACACGCATCTCCTTCTGCCCCCGTCACGTCACCCCTGGCGACCACCCATCTGTCTCCATCTCTGTAACTCTGTCACTTAAGAATGTGATATAAACTGAAGCAGACTGCACATAACCTCTTGGGACTGGCTCTCTCCACGCTGGCTTGTGGCCTTGGGATCCATCCAAGCGGCGTTCCCTCTTGGGCAGCGTTCTGTGTTGTGGACGGCCCAGGATCTGTTTAACCGCCAACCATGGAAGGCCATCTGGGTTGTTCCTAGTTTTTGGTTTTTACAATAAAACTGCGGTACATGTTTCTGTAAAGATTTTTGTGCGGACAGGTTTTCATTTCCTGGGATAAATGCCCCAGTGCGTGATTGCCGGTTCGCGTGGTAATTGTATCTTTAGTTTTATCAGAAACCACCGCCAGCGTCTTCTCTGGAGCGGCTGCACCGCCGTCCTGCGTTCCCAGTGAATTCTCCCGGCGTTTGGCGTTGCGCTAATCTTGACGTTCAGCTTCACCATGGGCGTGCGGTGGAACTCCCTGGTTTTCCCCTGTTTCCCTAATGGCTGGTGACGTTGAATGTTTTCATGGGCTGGTCTGTGCCGCCTGTCTGTCTGATTAGGCGAAGTGTCCGTGTCTTTTGTCCGTTTTCCAGCTGGGCTGGTGGTTTTGTCCGGGTGAGCTGTGCGCACTCTTTCAATAATCTGGATAAATTTAGCCGCCACTCCTTTGTCGGGAGTGTGGTTTGCAAATACTCATCCCCGTCGAGAGCTTGTCTTTTCAGCGTCTTTGTAGCGCCTTTCATGAGGCAAAAATGTTACGCTCCCTGAGTTCCAGCTTATTTCCTTTATGGTTGTACTTTCAGTGTCAAGGGAGAGGCTTGCCGGTTCTAGGCGTTGGTTTTCTCCTCGTGGTTTGGGTTTCCGTTTTTTATTTTTTGCACGTCAGCCCATGATGGGTGCAGGGTTCATTCCTGCATGAGGCGTGAGGTTCGGGTCGTGAACCGTGGGCTCAGTTGTCCCCCAAGAAGAGCGCGCTTCTTCCAGCGTCTCGACGGCAGCCTGTACAGAGCAAGTTCTCCCCACATGTCTGCAGTGGCTTTTGTTCTTACTGCGAAGGACTGTTAAAATGCAAGCTGCTATTAAACAGGAATGGTGATAGGAATTGCCGTTATTATGTCTTGGGCTCTGGGGCGGCTGGCGGTTTGTGTATGGTGCCCGTGTTTGCCGGAAGGGCCCCTTTCCTGCCGATTAGAAATGGACGGTCGTCACAGACAGCTGGTCTCCTGCCTGAGCACGCTCGTGTTTGGTTTGGTTTGGTTTTAATCCTTCGACGGGGAGGTCAGAGCCCGTCTGGCTCATGACGGGGGCGGGGTGGAGCCGTCCACGGGCCTCCAAGTGGCCTGTGACGCAGCAGCGGATGGACCCGTTCCCGGGCATTGCTGGAGCTGCGCGGCTGCTGCTCTGGGAAACGCGTTTCCTGGGGCTGAGCCTGCGAGCGGGCGGCAGAGAGCTGAGGACAGATATGCGGGCGCCTCTGCGGTCGAGAGAGGGCGCCGGCAGCTGCGTGCAGGGGTCGAGTGCCCGCGGGCTGCCGCCAGAGGCTGATGAGAGGGTTGCTGGCATCAGTCTCGGATGTGGATGTTCCTGCAGCTCCCACCCCTTTCTAAGGGGCGTTCGGGGCTGGAGGGCGGGGACGCCGTTCCTGCCGGCTGGCCCGGAGGGACTGCGCGCTGCTGCCCTGCCTCACTCCTGGGATCCCGGGCCCCCGACCTTCAGGCTGGGGCGGCTGCGAGTCACTCGGTGCCAGGCCCCGTGCTCCGGGGCAACGGCCCATGGGCAGGGCCCCCCACCCCTGCCAGGAGCTGTCATGAAAGTGACTGGCGGCTGGAAGTTTACTGCCCGGAAGCACATTGTTTTTTTCTCTTCTCAAAGATATGTTATCAATTTTGGGAAGGTGGTGAGTGCAAGCGGATGGTGAAACCCCAGAGGAGGACTGGGCCAGGCGACCTCAGGAACCTTCCAGCCCCGGCGTCCAAGCTGCGGCGGTTTAACATAAGAGAGGAGAAATATAACAAGGGGGCTGAATGAGTGCGCTGTCTGGGAGGGAGGGAAGACTGCCCTGCCCTTCTGGACCCTCTGTCCCCGGGCGCAGCTGCTGTCCTGACGCAGTGGCTGAGGCCGGGCTGGAGGGAGCATCGCACGCCGTGCAGAGCATCGGCCGGCGCCCGCCTGCGGAGGTCAACTCTGGTGCCGTCCGACCTGAGCTCTGCCATGTCCCAGCTCTCAGAGAACCGACGGCTCATCCCCAGACACTCACGCTTGTCTGAAGACACCTGAGACCGCTCGGCCGGGCTCATCGGCGGGTCCTCCCCGTGCGGCAGGAGCTCCGACCCAAACCACCCACCCACTTCCGAACCACAGAGTAGGCGCGTCTGTTAAACACGCATGTTGCGTGCTCCGTTGCTTCAGTAGTGTCCGACTCTTTGCAGCCCCGTGAACCGCAGCCCGCCAGGCTCCTCTGTCCATGGGGTTCTCCAGGCAAGAATACTGCAGTGGGTCGCCACGCCATGCCCTCCTCCAGGGGATCTTCCCCACCAGGGGTCGAACCTGCGTCTCCTGTGTCTCCCGCGTTGGCAGGCGGGTTCTTTGCCACTGAGCCAGCCGGGAAGCCCTTTCCGCAGATTATCCCAGCCCCCCCAAGTGAGTTCTTCGCGGGTGTGACATTTTCAGCAGTTGTAAACCCCCTTTCTAGTCAGACTTTTCATTTCTGGTGAGGACTGTATTCACACAGATTCTGTCCCTGTTCCTTGATCACAATTCATGGCCTAAGAAAAGACCTCTACCAAACTCAAGCTCTGGGGTTGTCACTGTTTCCATCCCCAGCAGGCATGGTGCCGACGCTCCAGGGGTGGCGGAGAATCCACACGCAAAGAGGATGTGAGTTCAGGCCCAGCTCAGGGCAGCGTGGCCGGGGAGCAGATTTCTTGAGGCGGCGATGTTTGATCGGATCTGGGGTGAAGTGGGGAGCAGGACACGTGAGGTTCTGGCAAAGGCCCCGAGTCAGGGCTGTGCTGGCTGCACCCGAGGTCCCGCGGGGGGAACAGCCGACCACAGCGTCAGAGAGAAGGACGGGAGTCTGCGGGTGGGGGCGGGAGCGGGAGGCTCAGAGAGGGGGCGTGGGATGGAGGAGGTCGGGGGGAAAGGGGACTGCCCGTCCTCCGCTGGGGCCAGAGTCCACGGTGGGGCACACAGGCACACCTCCGCGTTTGCACTGTGTGTGTGAACTTTGTTGTAAGCGACAGGAAGGCCAGTTTAAGCAGATGCTCCGGAAAAGCTGGGAGAGAGGAGAGGATTCAGGCTTTGGTTCATGGGGTTGAATTCCAGGGAAAGCCTGGCTTCAGGTGAGGCTTAACCCCGGTGTCAGACACACTCGTCAGCCCGGGGTGTCTGCCTGCCTTGGCTCACTGCCACCACGCACGTGGCTTCTCCCCCGCGTCCACTCTGCTTGTAAGCGCCTACTGCGTGCCACGCGCCGTGCTCAGTTCTGAGCGTGCAAACGTGTGCCAAAGCTGGGCCGTGGGGCCGACTGGTGTAGTGTGATTCACGTGCACCCTCGGGGTGGGCGTTGGGCCCGGTCCCGACCTGGGGCCTCTCTGAGCCTCCCGTCTTCACTGCGGTACCTGTGGGGCTCACGGCGTGCCTGTGAGCTCCCGGCCAGCGCCCTGCTGCAGAGTCAGGCCTCCGGAAAGGGAGGCTCCTCTCCTTCAGAGAGAAGGGAGGAGTGGGGGGCGCAGGAAACGGAGGGCGAACTTGACCCCCTGATCCAACGACTCCCAGCAGTGGCCTCTTTCTTTTTAATGTAAGATTGATTTATTTGGCTGAGCTGGGTCTTTGTCGCTGCCCCTGTGTCTCGCTGCGGTGAGCAGGGGCTCTGCTCTTCTTGTGGAATGCAGGCTGTAGGGCCCGCGGGCGTCAGTAATTTTAGTGGGGCATAGTTGCTCCTTGGCTCGTGGAATCTTCCCGGACTGGGGATCGAACCTGCGTCTCCTGTACTGGCAGTCGGATTCGTTACCACTGGACCACAGGGAAGCCCAGCAATGCCTTCTTGAAGTCACATTTAAGGACACAGTTGTAACATTCTTATTTAAAGACGCTCATATTCTCAAAACTTGCTCATGAGCTGAAATTGCACCATGGGGTGAACTTCTTCCCAGAAACAGTTCACCTGGGGCCTTGCTCTCCAGCCTGAGGTGGGCCCCGGGGGGTTGCCTGCTGCTCGGGGTCTGGCCGCCCATGTCCCCTGGAGGCCGCCTGCCTGCTGAGGCAGCTGTGGAACCTTTCAGAGAAGCTGTGATTGCTCCCTGGTGTTGTTTGGGGTGAGGAGGCGAGCCCCAAACCTTCTCCCCTGGCTCTGACGGGACTGGTGATCATCTGCTTTAAATCCTGCTGAGGGTGTCCGACGGCTCACGCGGTTTACGCAGGATGTTGGCAAAGCCACCTGCCCCGCTCCCCTCTGAAGGGCGCACCCCATGGGGCCGGTCCACTGGGGCAGGCGTCCTCGTGGCTCGGGGCTGACCAGGGAGGCTTGGTTTTCAACCCGTGCTGATTCCATGGGAGGTGGAAGCCCTTTTGCTGAAGCAGGAGACAGAACTCTCCAAGCGTCGGGGAGGGCTGAGAGCCCACGGCTGTGCCGACCACGCAGAGCTCTGGAGGGGGAGGTCCTCGGAGCCCCCAGGAGGCCCCAGGCTCTCTCCAGCCCAGAGAAGGGCTTGCAGGCCCACCGTTCCGGGCTCTGACCTCCCCCAGGAGATGGGGCACCCTCTGTCCCACTGGGTGAGGCTGCCCTGGGTCTGGTCTGCGGGCCCGAGACCCCGGGCAGACTTGGACGCTGAGGTCGCCCCTGCCCTGAGCGTGGTCCTGGCCAGGAGGAAGGGCTGCCAGACCCAGGGCTCCTGGCCCCACTGTGCTGGTGGAGGGCGTGCAGGGACACGAAGCCCAGCTCCCCCATGTCCTCAGGCACGTGACATGTCCGGAGGCCTTGAGACAATTCCCCCCAAGGGGCCCGCTGAGAGAGTGTGGGTTCTTGTTTCAAGGTGACTGATTCGGAGCTGGCACGTATGCGGAATTCTCAAGTCCTTGGAAGTTCTCCAGTCTTTGTGAACACTGTGTAATTCCTTCCAGACTCCTCTTGAGGAAAAAAAAAAATTAAAAATGCCAGGAAGTTGGTTTCAGTTCAGTTCAGTTCAGTCACTCAGGCGTGTCCGACTCTTTGTGACTCCATGGACTGCAGCACGCCAGGCCTCCCTGCCATCACCAACTCCCAGAGTTTACTCAGACTCATGCCCATTGAGTTGGTGATGCCATCCAGCCATCTCATCCTCTGTCATCCCCTTCTCCTCCTGCCCTCAATCTTTCCCAGCATCGGGGTCTTTTCCCATGAGTCAGTTCTTCTTATCAGGTGACCAAAGTATTGGAGCTTCAGCATCAGTCCTTCCGATGAATAATCAGGGCTGATCTCCTTTAGAATGGACTGGTTGGATCTCCTTGCAGTTCAAGGGACTCTCAAGAGTCTCCTCCAACACCACAGCTCAAAAGCATCAATTCTTCGGTGCTCAGCTTTCTTTATGGTCCAACGCTCACATCCATACGTGACTCCTGGAGAAACCACAGCTTTGACTAGATGAACCTTTGCTGGCAAAGTCACATCTCTGCTTTTTACTGTGCTGTCTAGGTTGGTCATAATTTTTCTTCCAAGGAGCAAGTTGGGTTACTGCTGGCCTTTCAAGGAAGTTGTTTGGGTTTTCTTTCCCCTCCTTCTAGAAGTTACAAGGCGGTGGGGTTTCTCCCTGGTGCCGTTTGCCTGCAGTGTGGTGGGAAAGCATGCAGGGTGTCTGGGTCACAGGCAACCTCCCCGAGGAATGGGGGGCAGGCTTTATCGCCCCTGCTCATATGAATAGATCTGGAGGCGGGGGATCGGGAGCACACATCGTCCTCCCTGGGGCAGGCCTGGAGCCACCACGTGCCGCAGTGTGACCTCGGGCAGGTCACTGAGCTCGTCTGTACAAAGGGGACGGTGGCGGTGGCCACCCCCCACCACCACTGCTGAGAGTTGTGTGAGCAAAGGACGAGACACCTGATAGAGACCTCAGGTCAGAACACGCAGCCGTCACCCCGCCCCGTGAGCGCTCATCTCAGTGATTTCTGCTGCTCTGGACAACCCCCGGTCCCTGTCTCCCGGTAACCCGCTCCTTGGGACTCGGGTGCTCTTCCTGGAGAGTTTCACCCAGCACTTCTCCACTCCAGATCCTGCCGGGCTCCCTGTGACCTGGACCTCGGTCCTCACCTCTTTTCTTCATTCAGCAGCTGTCCACGGAAGACAGACCTACCGCGTGTGGCCCTGCCCGCCCCGCCCCGGCCCCCACCACCTGGGCTGGCTGGAGACAGAGACCGCCCCCCTGTCCTCAGCCGGGGAGGAGAGAAGAAGAACGTGTTAGGCTTTCTTTTTCACAGTGTGACTTGGAGGGGAGGGTGAGTCCTCCCACGGACAGGCGAGGAAGTGTGGACGAGTGGCAGCCCCTGCCTCGGGTTCTGGGTGAGTAAACACGTGTCCAGGAGGTGACTGCCCTCCCGTCTCCTCCCAGAAACCTCACTGGCTGTCCCCCTGACCCTTCAGCATGTGCCCCGTTGGGGACCCTCGTCCCCCTGTCCAGGAGCCGGGCCCTGAGAGGCCCTTCTGGGCTTTGCTGACGTCCACCCCAGGACCAGCGGCATGCTGGCCTTTGCACATGCTTCCTGTGAAATGACCTGGGGGAACAGACAGAAACATACGCGTGATGCAGGAGCTATTTTACCTGCAAAACACAGTCTGCTGTCCGCCAGCCAGCCACGAGGAGTTCCTTGTGGTGGTGTCTGACTCCTTGTGACCCCGTGGACTGAAGCCGGGCCTCCCTGCCCATCACCAGCTCCTGGAGTTTACTCAGACTCATGTCCATCGAGTCGGTGATGCCATCCAACCGTCTCATCCCGTCGCCCCCTTCTCCTCTGGCTCTTGAGGAGTTTCCTGGATGTGCTTTGATGGGGAGGAACAGTCAGATCTCAGCATCCTGACTTCTCCCAGTGGCTGAAGGGACCTTGGAGACGGTCATGTCGCTGGCTCTGCCTGATTCCCTGCCCCGGGACAGCTGTGCCAAGTCTGAGGGCAGCCCTGCCAGCCACTCCTCACCAGCTGGGGGTCCCCACCAGACACACTCTGGCTTCCCCCTGGAATTCCAGGTCTCACTGACAAGGACCCACCCTCCCGCCATCCCTGGAGCCGGACGGGGTGACTGTGGGAAAGAGTTTTCGGGAGACGAGCGAGGCCGGATGTGTGAGGCTGAACTCGATGCCGCTACAGATGCAACGCTTGTGGAGGGTCCGATGGAGTCTGCTTGGACACCTAATTCTCATTTTCAGCACATCCTCCCTTTCTGAAGATCATCTGTCTGAAGGAGTTCATAATTCTCACCAAAGGGACAGCAGAAGCATTTAATGTGCGCAAGGCTTTGATTGGAACATTTATAAGGTTCCGGTTCGCTGCCTTCAGCCTGATCCAGGGCTATCGATTGTTTTGCCACAAATATCTTTTATAGCTGAACGTTTAAACAGAGGGAAACCTCTCAGGCTCCTCGCCACTGGAGTGGGAAGCCGGCTGACCGTGCAGGTCCACACGCTGGCCCCGGGGGTGCCCAGGGCCAGCCTCGGCGGTCAGGACGGCCTGGCTGGGCGACTGGCACGTGCCCTTCCCGCTGGTGGCATCCTGACTCCATGCTCACGTGCTCTCGCTGGGAGATGGACGCTCTTAGGGGAAGATTTTAACAAGGGCATTGCAGAGAGCCATCTGGGCTCATTAGACTTGAGTCTCCCGTTAGGACGCGAGGAGGGGAAGAGCGTTCTCGTACGCCTCGCTTCTTTGTTCAGAAACCCTGGCCTCCCCACCGGTCTCACCTTGACCTGGGCCTGCCCGCTGCCCTGCCGCACGCCCCGCCCGACCCCAGTGCCTCTCTGCGTCCTTCACACACCGCATCCCCGTAGCCCGGCTCAGCCTCCCACTGAAGGAACACATTATTCCCTGACCACTAGTTTCCCGGACATGTGTTTACCCCATGTCTGCTGTGCACAGATACCCTGCTCGGCTTCAAGAATTCAGTAGCAAGGGAGGGTAACTTCCCCTCCTTTGGGGGTTCATCCAGGGCCTGAGGAGCCCTGAAGGCAGAGCGGGCATTATCTAGGCCACTCAGAGGCTGAGGGGAGGGGGACCCCCTTTTTAAAAAAAAATTATGTGTATGTATTTTTGGCTGTGCCAGATCTTCACTGCCATCCAGGCTCATTTCCTCTGATTTGGGGGGGCGGGGGCTTGCTCGCCTGCTGTGGATCACGGCTCTGAGGCACTCAGGCTCCGTGGTTGCTTCTCCTGGGCTCCATAGTCGCGTCTCCTGGGCCCTGGAGCAGGCTTCGCAGCTGTGGCTCATGGGCTTAGTTACTCTGCAGCGTGTGGGGTCTTCCCAGGCCAGGGGCTGAGTCCCACGTCTCCTGCATCGGCAGGCGGATGCTTTGCCACTGAGCCACCAGGTCGCCAGCGGGAGCTCGGGGTGGGGACTGTGGTCCTTCTGCCCATTGACTCAGGACCAAACCCTGCCCCTCCCCACGCAGCGCCTGCCTTCCCGGGCTGGACTTGAGTCTCAGTCCTGCTGAGAGCTGTGTGACTCGGGCCAGGGGCTTCCCCTCGTGAAGGCTCGGTCCTCTCCTCCGTGAAGTGGGCTGGGAGTGGGGGGCTGTGCACATCCCAGCTCTCAATGCTTTGAGGACATCTAGGTGGACACGTGTCAGTTCAGTTCAGTTCAGTCACTCAGGCGTGTCTGACTCTTTGCGACCCCATGGACTGCAGCACGCCAGGCCTCCCTGTCCATCACCAACTCCCGGAGTTTATCCAAAGTCCTGTCCATTGAGTCGGTGATGCCATCCAACCACCTCATCCTCTGTTGTCCCCTTCTCCTCCCACCTTCAATCTTTCCCAGCGTCAGGGTCTTTTCTAAAGCGTCAACTCTTCGCCTCAGGTGGCCAAAGTATTGGAGCTTCAGCTTCAGCATCAGTCCTTCCAATGAATATTCAGGACTGATCTCGCTTAGGATGGACTGGTTGGATCTCCTTGCAATCCAAGGGGCTCTCAAGAGCCTTCTCCACACCACGGTTCGGAAGCATTGATTCTCCGGGTGTGTGTAATGCACCTGAAACGATGCTGTTGTGATCTGTGTTCAGTGGGCCTGCGCTGCTGTTTTCGGTTATAATCATTATTACTCCTTTTGCACTAAGCTGATGATCTGTGGAGGCAGTGGAGGCTCGTGGATAAGGTCACAGGCTTTGCCATTAAACGTGGGAGTCGGGTAACTGCCAGCTCCTCCACTTGCCTGCTGTGTGACCTTGGGCAAGTCGCTTAACCTCTCTGAGCTGCAGTTTGTTATCCACAAAATGGGGAGGCTAATTTTAAGAGAGCCTCCCGATACGCGCTTGCGTGTGTTGGTGTAAGAAGGCTGCACGCGTAAGCCTGCTCGCCCTGGCTGTGCTGGGAGGCGCGGTGGGACCGGGCGGACGGGGTGTGAGAGGCAGAGTGTGAGCTTGCCCTGCGCACGCCCCCGCCCTCGTTTTTTGCTCCAAGGAGCGTGTTCCTTTTGCAGGTACAGCGAAGCAGCCCTGGCCAGCGGAAATGTTAAATGAAATAAGTGTACTGCCTTCTTCCCAGGGCGCAGCGAGGATTAAATGAGTCAAGTGATCAGAGTAGGGCCTGGGATGGGGTAAGTGCTGAGGAAATATTAGTTGCTGTAACGGTAATAATAATTATTATTTTGAGCAGCTCTGCAAAATCATGCACATCGGTCGTGTCACTGAGAGACGTGCCGTCCTCTCTAGTACTGGGGGCCTGGGGTCCCCCGGGATGCTGAGAGTCACCTGTTCCTGGTTGGAGGTGGTCCGGAGAGATCACCGGCTCCTGTGAATGGTCCCCACGCCCCCACCTGGTGCTGCCCGTCTGGGGGCTCCTCTGCACAAGGGTGGGAAAGGCAGGTGTGCCCCTTTAGACTGATGCCTCAGATGCCCCCAGGAGCCCGACAAGCCCTGAAGGGCAGACGGGGTGTCTGCATGGAGACCGAGTCAGGTCCAAGCCCTGGTGCCCACAGCTGTGACTTCTAACTCTCCTCCAGCCCTGGCCAGTTGGAGGGCAGGGGCCCAGAGGTGGGGGGGCGGCGGCTCTGGAGGGCTGGGGGCTTCTCGTGGGCTTCTCTGTTTCTGGCAGCAGGGATCCCAAGCACTGGCCCGAGGAGAAGCAAGACGATGTGATTTTATTTTAAGATGCAGAAGCCCTTGAAAGAGGCACGTCAGCAGTTCTGAGAATGGGTCTCTGTAGATGTCGTTTGTCTAACAAGTGTCGAAATCATCAGAAACGGGGAAGAAACTGCAAATGAGGGTGGGCAGAGATAGCCTGGAAGCAGACGCCTTGCGGGACTTGTCTCAAGCTTATGACAACGCCCTTGGGCTTGGGATTCTTGAAGAGTGGGAGCAAGGAAGTGGGAAACGGGTGGATGGGGAGCGGGGGCCTAAAGCGTAGAAACGTATATAGCGCGGGTGGTGCTTTTTAAGAAAAAGAACCCAGGATTGAGGGTGTCAGATCTAAGATGGGGCCAAACAAGTGAGTGCCCTGGATTTGAGCAGCCGTTGCATGCCAGGAGAGCTGCCCCTGGGGGAGCCAAAGCCGGGGTTTCAGCAAGAAGAGCTTTGTCTGCGTGTCCGCCTGCGCCCCCTGGGCCGTGTGACCTTGACCCGGCCACCTCCTGTCTGTGGACCCGCAGAGAGCGCATCTGAGGGCCCCACACACGCCCATGGGGAAGACGAGACCGAGGACCTCCTCCCCAGGGAGAGATGGAGGCCGCGTGGCTGTTTGAAGACTCCAGGTTGGCGCCGTAACATATTTAAATGCTGTTTTGACTCACGCTCCTATTAAGCTACTTAATAGCCACCTAATGGGTCCCGTATTTTTATTCTTGTTTTGAAGCTAATTGCATATCATGGGAAGATACCAGAAATGTTGTAAACCCTCCCATCAGTCCAGAGTGGCCCCCCTGTCCATCGGTGGTACTGCACCTGCTCCCACCACGACCTCTGCTGCTCTGGCCTGGACTGCGTGTGTGCCCGTGTGCGTGTGGGTGCGTGTGTGGGGGGGGAGTGGGGGACATCAACGCTGCTTGGGTTTCTCCTTCTTCTCGCCTTAATTTGTGCTGAACACACACACACACACACACACATACTCACACATACGAACACACGCGCGCACACAAACACACTCACGCACACACACTCACACACACTCACGCACATACACTCACACACGCACTCACACACACAATCATGCGCACACACACGCACACACACTCACAGACACACACACACTCACACACACACACACTCTCACACACATTCATGCAAACACACACACACACACGCACACACGCACACACACACTCACACACACACACTCGCACACACACTCACACGTGCGTGCACACATGCACTCACACACTCATGCACACACACACTCATGCACACACACTAACACTCACACACATACAGACACACAAGTGCGCACACAGTCACATGCGCACTCACACTCACACACACACTCACGCACACACACGCACACACACACTCATGCACACACACACTCACACTCACGCACACACACACTCATGCACACACACTCACACGTGTGCGCACACACACACACTCATACACACACACTCACATATACGCACACACACACACTCACGCACACACATGCACTCACACAGACTCACGTGCACACACACACACTCATATGTGTGCGCACACACACGCACTCACACACACTCATACACACACACACTAATACACACACTCATACACACACACGCACACACACACACCCCAGCCTCAGTACCCAAGCTGGTGCCTTGGTTTGATGGCTGTGCTCCTAGCTCCTCTGTGGCTCACCGCCATCCAGATCAGAGTCAGCTTCAGATCCGGCTTGACCCAGGGGCTCAAGTTATGACCTCAGGAATTAGCTTAACTCTGTTCTCTGGGCAGTGAGCTGCATGTAGTGGCCCTGGCAGTCCCCGCAGAGGGGAGAGAGCGTCTCCCCCACAATAGTTCTTTTTTATTTTATTTTTTGGCCACACCAAGTGGCCTGTGGGAACCTAGTTCCCCAACCAGGGGTGGAACCTGTGCCCCCTGCTGGAAGCACACACGCAAACAAGCGTGTGGTCTTCACCGGTGGGCCGCCAGGAAGTCCCTCTTCCTCAGTAGCTGTGTTCTAAGTCCTGGCGTGGGTCTGCTGGACCCAGGTCACACGCTCATCCTCAGACAGGTTACTGAAGCAAAGGCGGCGAGCTCTGTTGACTGGAGAGATCTGGAGCGTGTGCTCACCTTGTGGTTATTCTGGTATTACAGAGCGTGAACTTCGCCTAAACCACGTGGACTAGGAGAGGCCGGGTGCCGGGGTGCGGGCCTTCAAAATAAAACAAAAGAGGTATCCCTGGCATCAGCTGAGGAGGCGGAGGGCAGGCAGGAAACGTCGCCCCGTGTCCCCCACCCCACCCCGGGCAGCAGACACCCTGGGATCTGAGGGACGCGGTCGCCCCACACCGAGTGGAAAACCCACTCAGAACCCTGAGGACCAGACTTGCATCCGGGCCCCGGGGCCTGGCGCCGAGAGGGGATGGGGACAGGGCCTGAGGTCGGCAGAGGCTGTCCTGCCAGGGCTGCTGGCCTGGCGCGCTGAGGTGCCCGGGGGCTGGGTCGGCGTGGAGTCCGGACACGGACAGGAGTGAGCGCCTCCGGGGGTCCTCCGGGGAGCTTGTTGGAAACACAGCATCTCGGGGCCCACCCCAGACCTCCTGTATCTCAGGTGAGCTTTACCAGGCCTCCAGGCGATCGATGTGCACTGCTGGTCTGCAGACTCATCTCTTGGGACATCTCTGGTGGCCCAGCGGTTAACGACCGCCCTGCAGGGCGGGCCGCGGGGGTTCCGTCCTTGGCCGGGGCACCAGGGTTGCACATGCTGAGGGGCAACTAAGCCCGTGTGCGCACTGAAATGAACGATCCCGAGCTCCGCAGCTAAGACCCGACACAGCCAAATACACAAATATTAAAAAAAACGGAAACCTCGTTCTTGTCTCGGCCTCCCCATTCAGGGGTGACGGGCCTGAGGTCTTCTGGAGTGCAGTGTGACCAGGTGTGTGAAGGAGCCTTAAACATATCCATGTTGTGTGATGGAGCCAGTATCGCTACTCCAGAGACGTTACTGAACAGAGTCACCAGAGGCAGGACAAAGGATGCTCTACCCCCAAGATCATAAGAAACTGTCATGAACAATTGCACACCAGTAAATCAAACCTAGAAGAAATGGACAAATTCCTAGAAACACACAACCTACCTTTGTGGGTTCAAGAAGAAATAGAAAGCTTGAACAGGATGACAATAAATATGGAGGCTGAAACAGTTGAATCAGTAACCAGATACCTCCCAACAAAGAAACCCCAGGACCAGATGTCTTTGCGAGTGAAATCTACCAAACATTTAGAGAAGAGTTGCTATCAATCATTACTTAAACTCTTCCAAAAACAGAAGCAACACTTTTTGAAGTACTTTCACAAAGCCAGCATTACTCTGATACTAAAGCCAGACAAAAAAACAATTAGAAATCAAGCCACCATAGGATCCGGCAATCCCAGTTCTGAGTATGTACACAACAGAACTGAAGTCAGGGTCTCAAGGCGGTATCTCCACCCCCATGCTCACTGAAGCAATGTTCACAGTGGCCAAGACACAGAAGCAAGACACAGTCCACTGACTGATAAATGGGTAGAGGAAGCATGGTACATACGGGCAACGGACTACTCGTCAGCCTTCAAAAAGGAAATCCTGTCATGTCACAGCATCAATAAACCTGGAGGGTGTGATGCACGGTGGAATGTCAGAACAAATTCTACATAATGACACTTACATGAGGAACCTACAGTAGCCAGACTCCGGCTTCCCTGGTGGGTCAGTGGTAAAGAATCCGCCTGCCAATGCAGGAGAAACAGATTCGATTCCTGGTCCGAGAAGATCCCACAAGCCGCGGAGCAGCTAAGCCCGCGCGCCGCGACTCCTAAACCTCTGCTCTGGAGCCGGAGAGCCACAGCTGCTGAGCCCACGTGCTGCCGCTCCAGAAGCCTGCGCGCCCTGGAACCCATGCTCCACAGCAAGAGAGGCCGCCGCGGTGAGAAGCCCGCACGCCACAGCTGGAGAGGAGCCCCTGCGCGCCATGACTCGAGAAAGCTGGTGCGGTGAGACCCAGGCCCAGATAAATACAGAGATTAGTGTAAAAGAATAAAATAGACTCATGGGCGAGAGTAAGGGGAGTGGTGGTCGCCAGGGGCTGGGGAGAGGGGGAGATGGAGAGGCGATGGCTGGAGGGGACGAGGCTTCAGTCATGCATGAAGAGTGCGTTCCAGAGGTCTGCCCAGCCTGAGACCTGTAGACAGTAATGCCACGCTGTATACCTGGAACCTGGCTAAGAGGGTGCGTCTGTTAAGTGCTCGTATCACAAAAAGACAATAAAGAGGGTGGAGGAAACTTCGGAGGTGATGGATGTCTTTGTGATGATGGTTTTACAGACGGATTGTTGTTCAGTTGCTCAGTTGTGTCCGACTCTGCGACACCGCAGACCGCAGCACGCCAGGCCTCACCAGCTCCCAGTTTGCTCATACTCATGTCCGTTGAGTCGGTGATGCCATCCAACCATCTCATCCTCTGTCGTCCCCTTCTCCTCTTGCCCTCAATCTTTCCCAGAAATCAAGATCTCTTCCAGTGAGTTGAATCTTCGCATTAGGTGGTCAAAGTTTTGAAGCTTCAGCTTCAGCATCAGTCCTTCCAGTGGATATTCAGGGTTAATTTCTTCAGGATTGATTGGTTTTATCTCCTTGCAGTCCAAGGGACTCTCAAGAGTCTTCTCTAGCACCACAGTTCAAAGGCATCAATTCTTTGGTGCTCAGCCTTCTTCATGGTCCAACTCTCACATCCGTTCGTGACTACTGGAAAAACCGTAGCTTTGTCTATGTGGATCTTTGTCGCAAAGTAATGTCTCTGCTTTTAATCTTATCTCCATAGTCATTGTCGTATACATTAAATACATACACCTTTTTCTATGTCAATTATACCTCAATATGATAGTTAAAAAAGAAAGAGAGAAGATGAAAAGGAAACTGACTTGGTCTCAGGAGCTGTAGGCCTCATGAACAAGGCCACGGGGACATGTTCATAATTCACATTAAGTGAGCAAAGCTGGCACGGAACGATATAAACTGCATCATTTTAACTATATGAAAATAATGTAAAAAACAGTCTAGAAATAAGCATGCAAATATATTACAGTACCTCCAGGTGGTAGGATTACAGATGATTTTTACTTATGTTAAGCTGTTCTGTATTTCTTTCACATAAGAAAACAATGACTGATGATTTCAGAATCTGAATTTGTATCAATCACAGTGATTAGTTGCAGATGACAGAATTCACTCTTTCTGATTTGAGCAGAGGGGGGACTTATTCCTGGGTGTCAGAACTCAGATTCTAGGACTAGCAGGGGACCCCACCGCCAGGGAGAACTTGGCCCGGGCCGTCGTTTAGCCCCTTCTGACCCTGTTATCGTGGAAACCCTACTGTCCGTAATGCCCAGGGCCAGACGCCCCTTGTTCTCTGCCAGCCAGGACCCCATCCCTCCACCAGCCTGTATTGTTCACTTCCACTCCTTAAATCTCGTACAGACATCTGTCCAGAGGAACTTAAGCCACCAGCCGAACCCTAGCTGCAAGGGTGTCTGGGAAATGCAGGCTTCAGTTTTCCAGAGGCTAACGTACCCAGGGCAGGGAAGCAGCGGGTGGTACACATGTGGAATGAGTCGGTCTGCTGGACCCACCACTGGAGTGAAACCAGAGGCCAGACTATCGCTTGTAGCCTTGACCTTGTGAGGTCCACCCGGCGGCGCAGTTACCCGTGGCGGGGTCATGAGGACCGCGGGTCTCTCTCAGCCCAGACAGCTCGGGCTGCAGAGCCCCTCAGCCCAGCCTCTCGCCGCAGCTGCCAGCCCCTCTGTGCATGGGGTCCTCTCCTGGGGCTGGCGCCACCTTGCGCCCGTGTGGCAGGCTGAGATGTGGAGACTTGCTGTCCCCCGGGAGCAGACTCAGCAGGACCCCAGCAATTGTCCCCCCTGGGTGGGGACTCTTCACCGGCACCCAGGGCTCCCTGGTGGACCGATCTCTGTTGCCCACAGTGGGGGCTTCCACGGGGGGAGGCAGGTCGATCACGGCCACAATTAACCACCTTCTGCTGCTCTTCTCCCTTCCCTGCCCGCTAGCCTTCAGCTCCCAAGCCAACTTCTGGGGCCAGAAGAATCCTCATCTCCAGGTGTGTCTTCAGCATCCCAGTCTAAGGCATCTCTGACCTGCCTTAGGCGCACACACGTGACGCCTCATCCCGGCTCTGGATGACCTGCTGGGGAGTCCCCTGGGGGTGGCTTAAGGGGTCTAAGACCACTTCTGTGACCTCGCCTCCGTGCGTGCCAGTTTGGGCAGTCATCCCCTCCCTGGACCCCATGCCCGTGGGCAGGCAATCAGAGGGCTCTGGGGTGCTCCCGCCGTCTGCTGCCCAGTCCACACGGGCGCTGCAATCACACGCACACGGGCATCATCCGCCCAGTGGCCACCCCCTCTCTGCCCCTTGTCCCTCTGGCGGGCATTGCTCCTTGTCCTAGACTGGCAGTGGTGTGCCGTGGGGTTCAAGGGTATCCTTTGAACGCGCCGTCCTTTGTGTCAATGTGATGTTGCTGGGCGTGGCTGTTAGCGCGTGAGGCTTGGGCCAGCTGCATCGTGGCTCCTCACAGAGCAGGCTGGAGCACGCTTGCTGGGCCCCGGGCAGGGGACGCCCTGTCTTCTGTGGACGTCGCCTTTCCCTCTGCACGTGGCAGGGAGCTCCCGGCAGTTTACTGACCAGCTCCTTGGACTGGGCATCAGGCTTCCTCACCAGCCACGCTTTGGGCTTCCTGAGAACGGCTTGAAGGGTCTCCAGCCGACAGAGGGCTGCTCTGAGGAACCCGGGGCAGGCAGAGCGCGCAGGGGCCGTTCCCGTCGTCAGCCGGGGTCTGGGTGGTGTGGCCGCGCTGCTGATGCCCACTTGGAAGCGAGTCCTGCATCCTTCCGGACGGGGCAGCTGCGGCCTGGGAACCGCCTGCCGTCTTATCGCGTCCACTAGGAGTGAGTGACAGGCGGGGTACCCAGGCGCCTCGGCCGCGGACAGAGGATCTGACTGTTTGAGAAGCGAACCGGGGCTCCGGTCCCCTCAGGGCTGCTCCCGCGGCTCTAGGCGCTCAGGAAGGTCCAAGGATTTTGGAAGCTTCAAGCCGGCAATGCCGGTGAAGACCAGTTGCAAATAAGAAATGTATTTTTTGTAACAGGGGCAGGGCAGGTGGTGGATCATCAAAAAAGCAAGAGAGTTAAAAAAAAAATCTATTTCTGTTTTATTGAATATGCCAAAGCTTTTAACTGTGTGGATGACAATAAACTGTGGAAAATTCAGAAGGAGATGGGAATATCAGACCACCTGACCTGCCTCCTGAGAAATCTGTATGCAGGTCAGGAAGCAACAGTTAGAACCAGACATGGAACAACAGACTGGTTCTGAATAGGGAAAGGAGTACTTCAAGGCTGTATATTGTCACCCTGCTTATTTAACTTATATGCAGAGCACATCATGAGAAACGCTGGGCTGGAGGAAGCACAAGCTGGAATCAAGATTGCTGGGAGAAATATCAATAACCTCAGATATGCAGATGACACCACCATTATGGCAGAAAGTGAAGAGGAACTAAAGAGCCTCTTGATGAAAGTGAAAGAGGAGAGTGAGAAAGTTGGCTTAAAACTCAACATTCAGAAAACTAATCATGGCAAATAGATGGGCAAACAGTGGAAACAGTAGCTGACTTTATTTTCTGGGCTCCTAAATCACTGCAGATGGTGACTGCAGGCATGAAATTAAAAGACGCTTACTCCTTGTAAGGAAAGTTACGACCAACCTAGATAGCATATTAAAAAGCAGAGACATTATTTTGCCAACAAAGTTCCATCTAGTCAAAGCTATGGTTTTTCCAGTGGTCATGTATGGATGTGAGAGTTGGACTATAAAGAAAGCTGAGCGCCGAAGAATTGATGCTTTTGAACTGTGGTGTTGGAGAAGACTCTTGAGAGTCCCTTGGATTGCAAGGAGATCCAACCAGTCCATCCTAAAGGAAATCAGTCCTGAATATTCATTGAAAGGACTGATGCTGAAGCTGAAACTCCAATAGTTTGGCCACCTGATGTGAAGAGCTGACTGATTAGAAAAGACCCTGATGATGGTAAAGATTGAGGGCAGGAGGAGAAGGGGACGACAGAGGATGAGCTGGTTGGATGGACGTGCGTTTGAGTAAACTCCGAGAGTTGGTGATGGACAGGGAGGCCTGGCGTGCTGCAGTTCCTGGGGTCGCAGAGAGTTGGACACGACTGAGCGACTGAACTGAAGATGCAGGCGGCAGGGCAGCAGGCACAGTAATCGGAGACGTTCCCGCGGACCATTTGGCAGTTAGAAGCCGGCCAGCGGCTGGGCAATGAGCGGGCCCTCGCGGGGGAGAGGGTGGTGTGAGGCAGACGGCGGCCTTCTCCCCGGGGCCCTCGGCCTCTGGGACCCTCCGCCCCTCGTTGGGCGCAGCTGGGACGTGCCGACCCCTCCGGGCTGCTGGAGCGGTCTGGGACAACCCGCCTCAGGGCCCGGCCGGGGGTTTGGTGCAGGACGGCCTGAGGAAGGGGTGTGTCGGCTTTGGTGGTGCCCGAGGTTTGCCGGAACGTGGCAGGCATCGCGCTCGGACACTGCCCTGTGCCGGCCAGCCGGCCGTCAGTGAGGTTGCAAGTCCCCCAGGACGGCATCGTCAGCGGCGCCGCAGAGGGCAGGGGCGCAGGCTGGTGTCCTGAGGCCAGCAGAGCTGCCTCGGCACAAGAAGCTGCCCCCTGGCTTCCGTGCCCGGGAGGCCGGGCAGCCTGTCTGCGCGATGGCTGAAAAGGCCTTGGCCAAGAGGAAAGTCATCTGACTTTGGGCTGAGTGTGTTTGTCTTGCTCAGGCGCACTGGCAGTGAAATCCGATTTGTGATGCTCGGGGATTAGAATCCCCAGGGGGCTTGCTGGCAGCCCTGGGCTCCCGCAGACCCAGGAAGCCCACCGGCCTCTTGAGCTCTGAGCTGTGTGCGGTTTAATCCCAACGTCCCTTTCCCGTGGTTTATAGAGCGGAAGGCATTGCTGTTGATGGATGCCTGGGCATTTCTCAGTCTCCATGAAAGTTCAAGTGCGCGTGATACGATCTAATTGTCCGGTTTCTTGACATTCAGGCTTGTCTCCTTTGTAAAGCGGTGGAATTGATTTCTGGGTACTGGGAAATAGAGCTGGGAGTGAGGAGACACGCCGCAAATACCAAGTAAGGGCCGCAAGGCGGGCGCCACGCCCACATGCGTTCGTTCGCCAGTGGTCGGGGCTGCAGCCTCACAGATTTCTGGAACCATAGCCCACCCCCCAACTCTAGGCTTGGTCCCCGCCTCCTACAAAAACAATTCCAGTCAAAGTGATGGCATGATGGGGGCGGGATAGGAGCCCCAAAGTATTCAGGGGTGGCCCTGGGGCTGGGCCGGGGCAGTCTGCGAGGCTGGAGCGGGGGTCCTGGGTGGCGGGACCCCCGGGCCCCACGTCCAGGGTGCTCGTGTGGGTCCCCTGCTCCGAAGTCCGCATTCTGAGTGTCTGCTCTCTCCCGTTGCAGGTCAGAAGGAGAAAGCTCCCGCAGCATCAGGTGCGTGTCGTCAGCCTCTGTCTGTGCGTCTGTCCGTCTGTCCTGGGCAGGCGGCATCGGTGAAACCATGTGCTTCTCCGTCTCTCTGACACGGTCTGGGGGGTTCGAAGCCCTGCCCGGCGCCGAGGCACCGTGGCCGCGGTGTGCTGGCTCTGCGTCCTGGGGTGAGAGGGCCCGTTTACTGCCGGGGCTTTCCTGGTCCCAGCGTGACCTTCTCAGAGGCCCCCTGGCCCGCTGGTGGCTCCTTCCCACCGGGGCTCGTGGTGGCCGGGTTCGCCTGGGCTGTGACCTGCATAGGACCAGCAGCTTCTCAGCTCAGACAGCCCCTGGGGCAGGCTGGTGCATGGGGCCAGTCTCTGGGGAGTCTGGAGGGCCGGGCCCCCGCCGGGGCTGGGGAGCGGAGTTCCGGGCTTGAGATGGGATGGGAGACAGTGGCTGGTGGTGAGCGTGGGGCGAGGAGGAGACACAGAGGTGATTAAGAGCCACAGGTCCCCAGGCCCACGCGTGCGGCTGGGACTCAGGTGCCTTCCCGTGACAAGTGGGTAGAAGAGGTGCTCACGGGGCTGCAGCTGGGGGTGTCGGGCAGGGCGGGGTCCTCAGGGCAGAGCCAGAGGCGGAGGTGAAGGTGCCTGCGTCCTGGGGAGGCTCCCTGGAGTCAGAAGCCCCTGCGCTGGGCTACGGCTTAGCCCAGGAGGTGCTGGCGGGGTCCTCAGCCCGGGAGACAGAGCGGGGTCGCAAAGGGGGCTGGGGCTGATGGCCCCGAGGCAGGTGGGAAGCAGAGGCACCCTCAAGGGGCCTGAACAGAGCGTCACGCGAGGAAGAAGGATGGGTCACCCCAGGCCTGAGGGGCTGGAGGCGATGCCCTGGGAGACTGTCTGGGAGATGCAGGCGGCCTGGTTGGGTGTTCTGGGACCTCCCGGTGTCCGTGAGAGCCGCCTGCAGCTCTGAGAGGGGTGTTCACCGGCTGCTGGTGAGGAGGAGGCCCGGGGTGCTGTCCGCAAACAGAGCAGGCACCAGAGAGCCTGGATGTCACGTGACATTTCGGGTAAGGAAGTCAGATAGAAGAATATAAGGATTTCCTCCTTATAGCATTTGCATAAAAAAGCCAGGGCGGGAGACATAGGCAGCTAGTGGGATGACCCCTCAGGAGGTGGGGCAGGGCGCAGGGCAGGCAGGGAAGGGAGGCTGCCGGCCTCCTCTGAGTCCTGGTGCAGCTGCTGGGCTGTGGGCTGGACCCGTGGATGACCTCTCCAGAAAGCTCATTAAAAATCGAGCACCTTCGGCAGGGAGTGACGGTCCCGGCAGTGGGGGTGTGCAGAGACGTCGGAAGCGGATTGGCAAAGAGAGGGGAGAATGGGGTCCCACCAGCCCCACCAGCGGTATGGGATCTGAGAACCCCCCCTGCCCCCGTCTGGCACACTCACCCAGAAGGTGCTGCAGCTGAGATGGGGTGCACGGCGATCCCCAAGAGACCTGTGGGTTCTTCTGGTTCCCCGTGAGCGGGGCTGGGGCCTGAAGAGCTCAAGAGCCAGTCTCCCCCTCCACCTCCAGCCTCAGCACGCCATGGAGGGGTGGGGGTCAGGAAAGTGGGGTTTGAAGGCTGTGGTGCTGGCAGCAAGCCCGCGGGAGGAGGGTTGTCCATGCCGGGGAGGTGGGGGCGCTCGTGTGAGGACCCAGAGCCACATGGCTTGGCTGCCTGGTGGGAACAGGAACGGCGTTGGCACACGGGGGGCGGTGTGCGGAGTGAGCATATGTTCCCAGCTCCAGCCAGACGGTTCTCGGCAGGACGCCTGGAGCGGAGGAGCTGGGCGGGGAGGAGCTCGGATGGGCATGCGGGCAGAGAAGGCTGCGTTTCAGCTCTTCTGTGAGGACCCCAGCCTGGTGGCTCCAGTCTGCGTGGTTCTGTGCACTCCTGGCTCGTGGGTGGAAGGCGTCAGGACGTGAAGCTGCCGGGTTCCGTCCTGGACCAGGCTCCATCCCGCGTCTCGTCCCGGGGCTCTCAACGTGGGCTTCAGGCCTCTGCCACGCGCCACAGCCGGTGCTGTCTGGCGTGGGCAGAGCACACACACACGGCCCTCCACTTGCTGAGGCCCGGCGACCCCCGGACCACTCAGCTCTGGCTCGCGATGGGCCCTCTGATCTCCCCGTGCTCCAGGCCTGCCCCGCAGGACGGCTGCAGAGCTGGGTGTCCCGGGAGGTGCGGGCTGGGCTGCCTGCTGTCAGTGCTCCCAGACCCTCGGGCGGCCTCCTCGCAGCCCCGCTTCCCCACCAGAAGGAGTGCTCTGAAACCTGGACCCCCTGCTGCTTGCTCCACGATGCCTGCCACCCTCCAGCACCCCAGCACCTCCCACCTGTGCGACCTGGTTTTCCCCTAAGCCCCCTGGAGCTGCTCCCGCAGTGCGGCGCCCCTGCCTTCTGAGTGGGACCGCTGACTCCTTGCCCGCCTTCCGGCCTGTGGGTGTGATTTGCGCTGTTTCCTCCACCCTCTCCCCGGGGCGAACCTCTGCCCTCTCAGAGTCCCCCACAAGCTGTCGCTGCCCTGAAGCTTTGCGGGGGGCCGAGGCTGACGTGCTGCCCTCCCCTCCTCCCCGTGAAGCTGAAAGCTCAGCCTCTGCCCCAGTGCCGAGTCGAATCTCGGAGACAAGGGTTTGGGGAGAAGGAGAACGGAACAGCTCCGTTGCTTTGCCCAGCACGGGGGGACACAGTGGGCTCCTGCCCTCGGAAACTGTATGTCCCTGCCTGGGAGGGTCGGGTGAGAAGTTTTATGGCGATGGTTCAGGAGCGGGGCTGCCGCTAAGATGAGGGAGTGTGCAGGGCCGACACGCCTTTAACCTGGCCCCAGGGGGGCCCTTGATGAACTCCTGTGGTTCCTCTAATGGGACCTCGGGTGGTCTTCTCTGGTTTGGAGAATGCTGGCACCTTCCACTGCTTGGGCTTTAGTTCTGTGAAGAGCTCAGAGAGATCGGTACGTGGGACAAACCAGGACCCCGCTCCAAGGCTGCACGGCCGTTCCTGCCTGCCCGTCCCCGTCCCCGTCCCTGCCTCCCCTGCTGGCGGCTGTCTGAGCTGCCCTTGGGAACTCAGGGAAGGTCGTGGAGGCTGCGCAGAGAGGCCTGTGCCCAGGATGCCCACCGGGTCCTGCTCGGGCCTCATACTTGCCTTCCCTGCCTGCCGTGCGCACTTTTCATATCCAGGTTCTTGTTGCTCTGTGTCCCAGCGGCGTGAGCCCCTGTCTTACTCACTCGGGCAGAGTCAGGGGCCCAGGATGAGGCCGTGGGCAACTCCAGGTGGGGCCAGCACCCCCCAGGCACACAGCGGGTCCCACAGACCTTAGTGGAATGAATTTGCCTCGGTATCACCTGGAGACGCAGCACATCTTGCATAGAACAGGGAAAAACTGTTCTGTTGGACTCGGGACCCATAAATATTTTTAGACCGTGAATGTGGAGGAAAAAGAAAAGTGGCCCATTCAGCTTGCTCAGTGACAAATCCTTCTCGTCCCCACATCCACAGCAAACCCTCACTACAGAGAGTGGGCAGAAGGGGCTGCCTTTGATGTCTGGGTTTCGTTAGCCTGGCTGCGTGAGGTGTTGATGGATGCTGTGAGCTCTTTGCTAAATGTTAAGGAACTGTATCCGGGGAGAACCCCTGTTCCCACCCTCCTTGGGGCCCGTTTAGACGCAGACCCTCGGAGGCACCGCCTTTCTGCTTGGATGTCTCAGTCTCGGGAGCAGCCAGCAACTATTTTACCAAGAGAAGCCTGTTTGAGAACTTGCGTGCGCTTCTTTTCCCCGAGGCGAAACATTTACAAGATCAGACGTGTTCATTTTGCACAAATGAAATGACTCATTTTTGACCATTTTGCAAACGTAGGACTTTGCTCCTCGTGCCTGGGGAGCCTGTGTCTGCTTTTCGCTGCATTCCAGGGGAAGCTCCCGAGGGCCGGACTTGGAAACTTTTAATGATTTATTTAGGCTGAAGAAGGAGAGATTTGCAGAGTGTAGAGTTTGGAAAGATGAAGGGTTGCATGGAGCGCCCAGGAGGGCTGATACTGTGTTTAAGATGCAAAGGCTTTCTGCAGGGTAAAGCGTTATCGTTTCTCTCCCTGGCTCTCATCAACCCCTTGAAGTGAACTTACACTCACTGGCAGGAATTAACTATGATACCATTTCACGAGTGTTCACTGTGGGTCAGGGTCTCACCACATCTGAACTGAGCTCACCCCGCGTGTGAATTGTTAGCCTCATTTTGTATATCTAGGAACTTGTTGTTTTATCCGAGTTATCTAATTCGTTAAAGTACAGTTGCTCCTGGTACTCTTATAATCCTTTTTATTTTTCTACAATGAGTAATAACGTCCCCATGTTTACTTCTGTTGGAATAATTTGCCTCCTCGTTTTTTCTTAGTCAGTTTAGCTCACAGTCTGGTAAATGGCTTATCTTCCCAAAGCTCCGGCTTTGGGTTTTGTTGATTTTCTCTGTTGTTTTGCTGTCTGCTCTAATCTTCATTGTGAGCGTCCTTCAGTAGCTTCGGGTTTAATTTGTTCTTGTGTTTCTAGTTTTCTAAGTTGCACAGAGTTAGGTTATTTATTTGTGATCGTGTCATTTCTCAGATGGGTATGTCCTCTTTCGTTTTCCTCCATCTCTAAGTAGTTTCTCATTTCCCTTGTGATATCTTCTTTGACAGGTTCTTTTAAGTGAGTTCTGTACTTTCCACAGATTTGTGAATTTCCCACTTTTCCTTTGTTACGGATTTCTAACTTCATGCCGTTGTGCCTGGAGAAGATGCTCTGTATATCTACCTTTCAAAGTCTACTGAGTCTTAAATTGGTCTCTAACACGCGGTCTGCCCCGTGACGGCCTCCTGTGTTGGTTGGTGGGGTCGCATGTGTCTCAGAGTTAGTTGGCTTATTGTGTTGTTCACGTTCCCCCTTCCTAGGTTCTGTCTGGGTGTCCTATCCATCCCTGAGATGGGGCATGAAGGCTCCAACTATTACGTAGAACCAACTATTTCTCCCTCAGTTCTGTCCATTTTTCCTTCCTATATTTTGATGGTCTGTTGTAGGAGAATAAGTGTTTGTAGTTTCATCTTCTAGCTGTTCTGAATGTACAGTGTCTTTTTTGTCTCTTGTAACCTTTTCTGATTTGAGATCTATTTGGGGCTTCCCAGGTGTGCTAGTGGTAAAGAATCCCTCTGCCAGTGCAAGAGGCTCAAGAGATGGGAGTTTGATCCCTGAGTCAGGAAGTTTCCCAGGGATAGGAGATGGCACCCCACTCCAGCGTCCTTGCATGGAAGATTCCATGGGCAAAGGAGCCGAGCAGTCTACAGTCCATGGGGCTGCAGAGTCAGACGTGACTGACCACATCCTAATGCAAGTTTCACGTCTGGCATTAGTACAACCGCCCGGCTCTCCTGTGGTGATGTGTGCACGGACTATCTTTTTCTGTCCTTTCATGTTTGGCGTTTCTGTGTCTTTGGAACTAGAATGAGACATTTGTATCCTTTCTGCCAATTAGTATTCTGTTTGGAAATTTTAATCCACTTACATTTAAAATCAGTACTGCTAAGGAAAGCTTACTGCTTTTATTTTACTGTCCGCTTTCTATTTGCTTTATGGCGCCTTTGTCCCTCTTTTCCAGCTTGGCCGTCTTCTTTTGCTTTTAGCTGACTTTTTTGTAGTGAACCATTTTAATGCCTTCCTCATTTCCCTTTGTGTACTTTCTTTGACTCTTTTCTTTCTGCTTACCACGGGATTACATTTAACATCCTAAAGTTATATTACTGTAATGCCAATTTACACCAACTTAGCTGTATCAAAGTATAGAAACTCTTTTTCTGTACAGCTCTGACCCCATTCGCTCTCAGCTACTGATGTCCCGGAATTACGTCTTTATGCCCTGTGTGTGCAAACACAGGCTAACAGTTGTTTGGGTTTTTGTTCAGTACTTTAGTCTCTTAAGTAGAAAAGAAAAAGTGGACCTGCAAAGTGCAGTTGCAGTAGTACCAGCTTTTCTAATTATCTGTGAGTTTACGTTCGCCAGAGATCTTTATTTCATCACAGTTCCGGCATCCTTCATTTCAACCTGAAGGAAACCCCTCATTGCAGGCAGGTCTGGTGGTAAAGAACTTGTTCAGCTTTGGCTTCTCTGGGAAGGTCTTAATTTCTCCCTCAGTTTTGAAGGACAGTTTTACCAGATATAGGATTCTTGGTTGGCAGCTTTTTTGAATACATCAGCCCGTGCCTCAGAGGTTTCTGATGAGAAATCTCCCGACATCACTGGTGAAAATATGATGAAAGCTATCTTCCTTACAGCTCTATAGATGCTAATAGTGTACCTCCAGCCCAGGCCAGATCTCCTCTATGTGGTTTTTCATAGACATCACTTCCTGGAGCCAGTAGTTCTTAGAGTTGATAATAAACAGATCCCCATCTATTCTATTCTAACTGTTTCCTCTGTGTGGGTTAGTTGGATTGTGAAGGAGAAATCCTAGAATCTTGCCTCAACCTCCCAGGTTTCAAATACTGCATATTTGACATGGTACCAATAAAGATACTTGTCATGTCTTATCATTTCCTTATAGGGTCATGATGCCAGCTGAGTTGTAGTATTAGAGACCAGACTTTTAAGGAGAAAGAATTTAATATTTTAAGTGTAGATGTTATGAGGTCTGTAAAAGTTAAAAATTATTACAGATTTTCAGTCTAGAAACGAGAAGTCCCCTGAATTATCCTAGTTTTCATTTTGACTGAAGTAAATATCAGCCCCTAATAACTCACATAAACAACTGTTTGGTCCTTTTCATTGTGGTTGTTTTTAAGAGTAAAGACGTCTTGAGACCAGTTAGTGAGACGATCATTGTGGCTCATCCCCAGCTGTAATTGGTCCATTTCTTGCTCTGACCGCAAAAGGCGCTGCTGTGATTATTTGCAGAAAACTGACAGAGGTCCCTGCTGGGCCCAAGTTTTCCCTTCTTACAACCAGGATGCTCCCTCTGGTGGCCTGACAACCTTGGCCCCCCAGCTGGCCTGTTTTTCCCTTTTTACCCCCATTTTGTTTCGTTTTCTTTATTCTCTACTCTTTAAATTTTTCCTTTGTTCTTTTTCTCTTAAATTGTTTTCTTGTGTTTTTAGTATAGTTAGTATAGCTAAAATTGTTGGTATAGTTAGTGTGAAAGTGAAAGTCGCTCGGTCATGTCTGACTCTCTGCCACCCCCTGGACTATACAGCCCATGGGATTCTCCAGGCCAGGACACTGGCGTGGGTAGCCTTTCCCTTCTCCAGGGGATCTTCCCAACCCAGGGATCAAACCCAGGTCTCCCGCACTGCAGGGGGATTCCTCACCAGCTGTGTCCGTAAGCAGAGTTAGCATTGCTAGTATCACTAGTTAGCATTGCTGACATTTTAGTAGAGTCAGTGTGATTTGTAAGCGTAGTGAGTGTCATCAGCCAGAATAGTCAGCAGGTGACCACGGCACACGGCCTCGCTGAGGCCTCCCTGCCGACAAGGAGGCGCCTGTGGACTCTTCCAGGCTCCTCAGGATCACTGGCCCGTGTAGCTTCACCAAGGTGACCCTGGCCCAGCTGGCCGTCAAGGTCCTTCAGGAAAATCAGTAGAGCTCCTCTGCCTCCAGGCACTTTTCCGTGAAGGCCATGGAGTGAAGCTCTTATATTACCAAAGTCCATAAAGTTATCTGTGGGGGCTGACTGGGGGAGACCCGTTGGGCCGTTCGCAGGACGGACAGGCCTGGGGCACGTCGGGAGCTGATCTCCACCTGCAGGACGGCCAGGAAGGGATCGGGTCAGGGCCCTGAAGCCAGGAAGCCTCCTCTCTGACGTGACAGCTGCAGGCTTGGCCTCGGCAGGAGGTTCAGAGGCTGTAAGCTGAACCACTACTTCTGCAGCCCCCCATACGCTGCCCTGGAACTCTTCCTGGGCCAGAACTGCGGCAGCCCCTTGGTGCAGGCGTGGAGCCTGGGACCGTGGCCACTAGGTCCCTGCCCCCCGGCGGGGAGGACTTCGTGGAGCTGCGGCAGTGGGCACTGTGTTGGCAGCACTGTATTCCTTGTCCTTTGAGCATGAGAACCTCTTGGCGAAAATGATGATTGTTGACCCCAGGGACAGAGGGCCTTAGAAGACGTCCCGAGGAATCCATGGGTCAGCTCAGGCCGTACCTGAACCACCCTGGGACAGCAAGGAGCCCCAGGCACAGAGGTGATGAGGACCACGGGTGCTGAAGGGGACGACATCCAGGATTCAGAGTGACGGCCGCGGGTCTGGTCTCAGCTCCAGGAAGCCCAGCGTGCAGGGCCACCCGTGACTGGCAGGGTTCCCTTCCGCTGACCTCAGCAGCTGTGAAGTCTAGCCTCACCCAGGCCGTGAGGTTCAGCCAAAGGTCTCTGGGCAGAGGAGCCTCTCGTCCCCACGTGGCGGCCTGAGGGGCGCCAGGAGCCAGGGCAGTGAGCCTGCCAGCCCGCCCAGCCTAAAACCGTGCTGGTGGGCGAGGGGGAGGGTTTTCACCAAGGTCTTGGTCCTTCCTCATCGTGACATGGACCAGATGCTCCAGAAGGCTGCCTCACAGATGCTCTGTCCGCATCCTCCCCGCCCGGAGGTGGGGCTGGGTCCTGGAGTGACATGGTGCTTGGCGTTCATCAGAACAACATGATGGAATGACAACTGAAAAGAATTATCAGGCAACTCCCAGCAGCCACCAATGTGGTTCTGCCGGGAAAAGCCAGCAGCCGCACGCAGGGTGGAAATGTGGAAATCGTGCATCACCATCTTGCACCAATATATCCCCGTTTCCTGAAGGACCGAGGGGAGCTTCTGCCCTGAGTCTGTGTTCATTATGACACAGAGGTTCGTTATAGGATAGCAAAGCCCCATGAACCAGCCAGTGTGAGAAGTCAGAAAAGCGGGGGGGTGGGGGGTGATCCCCCAAAGAGGCTCGGCCTTTGCAGCTGGCTTTTCTGACTGTCATGCCGGAGTCGGGCCTTTTCCGATTTCCCCATCAGGGAGGGCCCCCGATGCGTGAATTTGACCACAGGAAACAGCAGGCACAGGGCTGGAGAAAGCTGGGTGTCGGGCACACGCAGGGCAGAAGTGGGGAGCTGGGCAGGCCTGGCCCCCTTGATGCAGGACCACCCCCCAGTGGTGGGCTGTGCTTGGCGCCTCCAGACTCTCGCCCCCCAGCTCAGGGCCTGGGAGTGGCGGCTCTGATGCCGGAGGCTCAGGGCCCTCCTGAGACCGTCTCCTCCGGTCCCGTGAGCCCCGGGCCTGGGCTGGGCCACCCTCATTAATGCAAGCTCAGTCTCACAGGGAAGGCTGCGGGTTTTTCCTAAAGAGGAGGTAGGCGTGAGCCCGGAGAAACACCGCTGCCTGCCACTGGAGAGGACACATCTGGCCACAGCTGCCCATGGAGTCGGCAGGGCGGGGGGAGCCTCAGTCCCTTAGGGGTCCCCACCAGCAATTTGCCAGCAAAACTCAACAGCAGCCAGAAGCCCAGGGTATTTAGCTGGTTCCTGAGTAATGAATTGCTTAATGCGGTCTGTCTGGTCCACATGACAGTCTCATAAAATAGGACCTCAGGGTAGAGAGGGTGGGGTGGTGGGAGGGAACATTAGAAGGGGTGGGCTGAGGGGTCCCCGTGGCTCCCAGTAGCCTTGTCCACTTCCCCGAGCACTGGATACCAGCCCTTAGCTGGTCACACAGCCGTCCAGAACTGCAGAGTTCCCATCTCTGCAGCGAGACTGGCCGTGCGAAGCTCCCTTCCTTCAGGACAGGAAGGGAGGAGATCGCTAGAGCCTCTAGAATGTGTCCTAGGAGAGAGAAGCTGGCTCCCGCTGCTTCTCCCTTGGCCATGCCCCTGGGAGCATGAGCTCCGAGGCTGGCTCCCGTCCTGCCCCCGTGTAGACGCGGCGCTCCTCGGGGATGACGGGGCATCAGGGAGAGGCGTTTCCGGGACCAGCCCTGGACTGTCTGCCTCCAGACCCAGTGGGAAGGATGGGAACTTCATTTGCCTCTCAGCTATGGGGCTCTGTTACAACCTCTGAGCCTTATCCTAGCCCAAACGGCAGTCCTCAGGGGGCATTTCTCGTTCCCTTGGGTCCAGCCGCCCTCAGGACCCTGGCTCTCTCGACGTTTCCAGCCCTCACTCCCGTGGGTGACAGCCAGGCTCAGCTCCAGCCCACTCTCCCCTCTGGGTGCTTCTCTGGAAATCTACAGCAGGAAGATAGATGCTCCCGACTGAAGGAGTCAGGAGCTGATGTCTTCCGGGGGCACCACCCCCGCCCCTTTCCCAGAGATGTAGGTTGTTTTGAAATATGCTGCACTGACTCTTTCCCGACTAATCGCTGCAGATTCTAATTAAATAACTCAGGGAACAGGCCGTCTCACGCCTGGTGTAACTTGATTATTGCTGGAAAGATGAGTTCGGAAATGACAACTTCCCTGCTAGGCTGACAAGAATGAAAGCTTCATTTGAAAAACCAACCAAATTCCATGCACGGTATGAAAGCGGAGGCTAGAACTTGGTCGAGCCTTGGGCTGAGCTGTCCGTGGGGAGACGGGTCTGTAGGGCCTCCTGGGTGTCCAGTCCTCCTTAGTTCCTTGTGTGCCCTCCGGTCACGGCCTGTGATTTTAGAGGAGAGGACCCCTAACATGCATCAGCCAACTGATCGTGCATGCTCAGCTGCTTTCATCGTGCCCAGGTCTTTGCGACCCCGTGGACTGTAGCCCGCCAGGCTCCTGTGTCCAGGGGATTCTCCAGGCAAGAATACTGGAGTGGGCTGCCATTCCCTTCTCCAGGGGATCTTCCCAACCCAGGGATCAGACCTGCGTCTCCTACATCTCCTGCATTGCAGACAGATTCTTTACCACTGAGCCACCAGGGAAGCCCATACGTTAGTCAACAGATTGAAGACGTGGTGAAAAAAAAACTGTAGTTGATTTGTTCACTTGTTTAAGTGATTGCAAAGTGTCATCTCAGGCTGGCTTAAAATAGGATGTATTCATAGAAAGCTTGCCTGAGCACCTGCTGTGGACTTGGTCCCAGATCGGGGCTCGGGGGACTGTGAGGAGGAGAGAGCCTGGGTGTCTGTCCATGAGAGACAGAATAACGCCAGGTGAGGAGGCCAGGAGGTGGGGGGCTTTGAGGCAAAGTAGGGACACGTCTGGTGGGGGAGGTGTGCTAGGGTCTGGGGTGACCTTGAAGCATCACCGCAGTGTGATCTGGGAGGACAGGGAAGGGTGTGGGTGTGCTCGGTGGAACAGCTTGCACGGCGGCTCAGAGGTGTGGGGAGTGGGAGATGTGACCTCGTCCCTGTCGCAGGCCTCCGTCCCCCTTCCTCTGTGACGACGGGGATGGTGGTGAGAGCGGCTTAGTGAGCCCCCCGGGTCCTGTCAGGACACTGAGGCCCAGAGAGGGCGTTGGCCGCCCGAGGTCACACAGCAGGGAGCCTGCTCTAGTCCAGGCCACACAGTTAGGGTCTTTACGGCTGGCTCTGTGTTGGTGGCAGGGGTGCAGGCTTGGAATGGACGTTGAAAGCAGTCTGATCCCGGTGCTCCACTGGATGCTGAGTCGCCCTCAGGAAGCACCCCTCAGCGCCCGTGTGCACGCCCCCAGGATGGGGCTCATTGCTGACCCTGAGAGCCAGCTGGGCCTCCCGGGGATTTGGCCTAGGATGGCCCAGGGGAGCCTTGGGGCAGCCACAGGCCGCCCCAGGCGCTCTGTCCCCTGCTGAGCAGCTCTGGTCCCCTAACCGTCCCCATCAGGGGGCCCGATGGAGGTGGCGGCTGTGAAGGCAGGCGGGCCGCATTGCTGAGGAAGCGGTGGGCAGGGTGCAGGTACATGCCGGTGGTCAGGTGGTCACTCCGCAAACACTGGTCCAGGCCCGGGAGTGTGGCCACGCTGGGCGGGGCCTGGGTGTCCAGCAGTGAATACAGCACAGCCCGTTGCTGCAGTGCTCAGAGACACGGGCCCCCCGGCCCCCACCCTGCTCCCCCAGAATAACAGCACTGAGGCTGCAGCTGTGAGTCCCAGAGGAGGGTGAGGGGAGGCCAGCATGGGCACTGGCCCTGAGCTGGACGGCCTGGGCTCTGTGGTCGGGGGGTCACGTCGCTGCTCCATGCCTGTTCGCGGCCTGCAGAAAGGGGTGATCATACTCGTACCCGTCCCCCCACCCAGATTTCCGAGAGTCGGCTCTGGCCTCTGGGGCGTGGACGACGGCCTCTGCGGCGTGGACGATGGCGTCTAAGGCATGGACGACGGCCTCTGCGGCGTGGACGATGGCGTCTGGCAGTGGGTCAAGCTGCTGCTCCCCTCACAGCAGGCTGTGCCCATCCGAAGGAGGAGAAGCCCGAGGCTGAGAGGAGTCATGAGACCCGCTCGGGCTTACCGATCCTTAGGCTGCGCTGGTGTCCCCTCTCTGTCCAGCTGTCCTGCATTCCCGTGGTTGGTCTGTCCCCTGTGACCGCCCAGCAAAGTAGGTCCCTAGGCTCCCTGAGCACGTCAGCGCCTGAATGAGACTCCAGCCCCACCTGGGGCTCTCGAGGCCGTGGCCACACGGGGACGCTGGGCTCCTCCAGACTGCTGTCCCTTCACCCACACCCAACACGGAGAAGGTGTCGGGGCCAAGGGCCAGGAGGCACTGGAGCAACCCCTGGAGGGGCTGCCGGGAAGGCAGGGGACGCGGAGGCACAGAGACGCCTCTGGAAGATAGTCGTCGGGCCGCGGAGGTGGGGACGGAGGATGCCCCGGGGGCAGGGGGCAGAGCCCAGCCTGGCACCTCCCCCTGCAGGACGGTGAGTGGGGTGAGCACCGGGGCCAGCCCAGGCCCCGCTCCCGGGCCCCCCGTCCAGCAGAGGGAAGAGGAGGCGACAGAACTAGGACGCCACGGCGCTCCCCACGGGCACGGCCTCAAGGACGCTGCAGCCCCTCAGAACCTTGTGAAGTGGCTGCTGCTTCCAGCCCCGTGGGGACGGGGGACAGGCAGGGAGGACACAGCGATGCCCCAAGGACACAGCTGGACTCCGGCCGGAGCGTGCGCGGGGCCCCGCGCCGACAGCAGCCTCAGCCTCGGGGACTCTGGAGACGCCCCGGCCTCCCTGTCACAGCGGCGACCTGGCTCATTGGGCGGGAAGGCTCCGGGGCCCCTCCCTGGGACGGAGATGGAAAATCCCAAGCCTGGACCACCATCCTCCAGAAAGAGGTCAAGGCCCCTCTGGACCTGGAGAAAAATATTTACAGATCACGTATCTGATAGGGGGTTGACACCCAAAGTATATCAAGAACTCATACAACTCAACAGCAAAAGACCAAGACACCAGTTGTCAAATGGGCAGAGGATCTGGGTAGATGTCTCTCTGAAGGGGGCGTGCGCATGGCCAGTAGGTACATGAAAAGACCCTCCGCATCGCCAATCATCGGGGGAATGTACATCAAAACCACGGTGAGGCGTCACCTCACACGCGTCAGAAAGACAGGAAGTCACAAGTGTTAGCTGGGATGTGGGGACGGGGGGCCTTCCTGCGCTGTTATGGCAGGGAGATTGGTGTGGCCCCTGGGGAAAACAGCAGAGAGGCCACGCCGAAAAAGAAAACCGCCCTGCGACCCAGCAGTCCGGCCTCTGGGTGTTTATCTGAAGGGAAGGAGATGACCACGCTGAGAAATACCTGCATCCTCACTGTCCTTACGGCATTATTTACAACAGCCAAGCCACGGAAACGACCTCGGGGCCCGCGGAGAAATGAGCGGATGAAAAATATGTGGGGTGTGTGTGTGTGTGTGTGTGTGTGTGTGTGTGTGTGTGTGCGTGTGATGTGTGTGTGTGTGTATATGTGAAATCTTATCCCGCCATTCGGAAAAGCAGATCCCGCCATTTTCAACATGGACCTTGAGGGCCTTATGCTTGTGACATAAGTGAGACGGAAGAAGACAAAGGCCGCACGGTCTCACTTCCTTGTGGAATCGCGGTGAAACCCCAAACTCACTGAAACACAGGACAGACTGGAGGTTGCCAGAGGTAGGCTCAGAGAAGAAGTGGATGAAGGGGTCAAAGGGCACAGACTCCTAGTCATATAATAGACAGGCCCTGGGGTGTCCCGTGCAGCGGGGTGACCCTAGTTAACAACGCTGTGTTGTGTGTGGAGGGAGTAGGTCTAAGAGAGCGGATCTCAGCAGTCTCAGCAGGAGAAGCACTGTGACTGCGGTGCTGGGTGTTCCATAGACTGTGGTGACCATTCCACAGTACGGACCAAGAGCAAATCACGCCATACAGCTGCAACTAACACAACGGTCCACGACACTTCTTGTTCAGCCTCTCAGTCGTGTCCGGCTCTTTGCAACCCCATGGACTGCCGCACGCCAGGCCTTCCTGTCCCTCAAGATCTCCCGGAGTTGCTCAAACTCATGTCCATTGAGTCAGTGACGCCATCCAACCATCTCATCCTCTGTCGTCCCCTTCTCCTCCTGCCCTCAATCTTTCCCAGCATCAGGGTCTTTTCCAAGGAGTCAGTTCTTCACCTCAGGTGGCCAAACTATTGGAGTTTCAGCTTCAGCATCAGTCCTTCCAGTGAATATTCAGGACGGATTTCCTTTAGGATGGACTGGTTGGATCTCCTTGCAGTCCAAGGGACTCTCACGAGTCTTCTCCAACACCACAGTTCAAAAGCATCAATTCTTTGGCACTCTGTCGTCTTTGTGGTCCAACCCTCACTTCCACACATGACCACTGGAACAACCACAGCTTTGACTACATGGACTTCTGTCGGCAAAGTGATGTCTCTGCTTTTTAATACACTGTCTAGGTTGGTCATAGCTTTTCTTCCAGGGAGCAAGCATCTTTTAATTTCATGGCTGCAGTCACCATCTGCAGTGATTTTGGAGCCCAAGAAAATAAAATCTGCCACTGTTTCCATTTTTTCCCCTCTGTTTGCCATGAAATTATGGGACCAGGTGCTATGATCTTAGTTTTTTGAATGTTGAATTTTAGAACAGCTTTTCACCCTCCTTTTTCACACGCCAGCAAGTTTGGAAAACTCCACAATGGCCACAGGACTGGAAAAGATCAGTTTTCATTCCAATCCCAAAGAAGGGCAATGCCAAAGAATGCTCAGGCTACCATACAATTGCGCTAACTTCACATGCTAGCAAGGTAATGCTCAAAATCCAAGTGAGGCTTCAACAGAACTTCCAGATGTACGAACTGGATTTAGAAAAGGCAGAAGAATCAGAGATCAAATTGCCAACATCTGCTGGATCATAGAAAAAGCAAAAGAATTCCAGAAAAACATCTACTTCTTCTTCACTGACTACGCTAAAGCCTTTGACTGTGTGGATCACAGCAAACTGTGGAAAATTCTTAAAGAAATGGGAATACCAGACCACCTTACCTGCCTCCTGAGAAACCTGTATGCAGGTCAGGAAGCAACAGTTAGAACCAGACGTGGAACAACAGACTGGTTCAAAATCAGGAAACGAGTACTTTAAGGCTGTATATTGTCACCCTGCGTATTTAATTTCTGTGCAGAGTACATGATGCAAAATGCCGGGCTGGATGAAGCACAAACTGGAATCAAGACTGCTGGGGAAAATATCAACAATGTACCAATTATATCTCAACTTAAAAAGTGAGAGAGCAGGAGTGAGAGCACGGATGACTTGTTAGCTGAAATTGCATTTGCCCTGCAGCAGCAGAGGGTGATACCTGGGACAAAGACCGTAGGTCCCATGCAGCCTAAAACACTTACTGTCTGAGCCTTCACGGCAAAAGCGTGCTGAACCTGCCCTGGAAGACAGTGGTCGTAGCAGCCACAGCAGCATGCCTGGGACCCCCCTCAGCCCAGTCAGCTCCCCTGCTCCACCGTTGCCCCATTTAATCCCCTCCCCCACCCTAAGAGGGAGAGACTTCAGTGTTCCCAGTTTACAGATGAAGAAACTGAGGCCCCTTTTGCTTTTTATAACTAGCCAAGAGGAGGATGAGATGGTTGGATGGCATCACCAACTCAATGGACATGAGTTCGAGTAAACTCAGGGAGTTGGTGATGGACAGGGAGGCCTCGCGTGCTGCAGTCCATTGGGTCGTAAAGAGTCAGACACGACTGAGTGACTGAACTGAACTAAGCAAGAGGCGGAGCCAGCCTTGAACCCCAGTATTCTGGTTTCAAAGCATCTCCACATCTCAACTCCAGTTTCTAGACGGTGGGAGTCCAGGCACTGGGGAACACCCGCTCTTTCACACTTAGAGCCGTGCTCCAAGGCCAGCCATCCCAAAGGCTGCTGGACTGACACTTAATCCATTTATTCTGCACTTCTCAGCCCTCGGCGGCCGCTCTCCTGACATTTCAGCTGGCTGAGTTTTTACAGGTGAATCACCCCTGCCCGCCACCCACCCTGCCCTCCTGTATGGCAGGCCCCTCCTCACCCTGTTATTCTAAATCAGCTCACCAATCTGCAGAACTGCATTAAAAGATCCCCGCTCACCTGTGTGGAGGGTTTGATGAGGGGAAGGAAGGGGGAGTTGGGGGCGGAGGGGATTCTTACACCAAAGGTGACACATGAAAGAGAAAGTATTTATGTCCACAATGGAACTCAATTTAATGCCAAGAACTTAGTCCCAGAGAGAAATAAAAGCTGAGAGGCTGAAGGTTACAAGATTGCTGACAAAGGGCCTTGACTGTTGGTCGTGTGTGATTTAATTTAAAAACGAGCCCCCTGGATGCTGACTGTTTGCCCCTCGTGGCTGGAAATGGCCACCTGACCCTTAAGTTCCGGGACAGGATTGCCTGGGCGTCGGCGGACCTTAACTGGGGGTGCTGGCCTCCGTCCTGGGCACGCCTGCCCTTTTGTGTCCCCATGTGTCAGAGTATTCCTCATGCCAGGCCCAGGAGATCCAGGTCATCAGAAGGAATGACGAGTCTTTGGGGGTCACACGTATGCCCTCGGCAAAGCGTCACAGAGAGAGAAGGCCTCCCCACCCAGCAAGCATACTGGCTGGAGGTGGGGAGCTTCCCACTGGGCTCATAAGTGGGTGATGGATTGAGATCCCACGCCCGCACTCACCCGTGAGCACCCCACCGCCCGCCACGTCCAGCCTGCCTTCCTCCGTAGACTGGAAGCCAGTCTCCCTGGCCCACACTGGGTGCAGCGTGATGCAAAGCACTGGGTCGTTTGGGCCCCCTGGGGTCTGCAGACCCCGAGGCCGGGCAGGGCGCAGGGGAGCGAGGAGAGGTGTGTGTGCAGCCGGTGTGATAGGAGCTGGCGCGGAACTGCCCGAGCGTTTGTGGACATCCAGAAACGGGCAGCAGCCCCGGCAGGCTCATTACTTAAGGTCATGTGTACTCTGTCTTGTCAATTGCAATCATGTGTTTGAACAGAGGCCTCCGGAGTCTATCAGCGACATTCCTGCCCATCACGGAGCGGCTCTGCTCAGCTCCTGGGCGTGACGGCGTCCGCACACCTGTGACCCACCCGCCCGGGCGTCGCTCTGTGACTCTCAGCGGCTCCCGGTTGCCCAAGCCTGCTCCTCTCCAGAAGCAAAACCTCTGAGACCCTGGCCACCCTCCGCACCTGGGCAGCGAGCCGCCGGTGACCCCGAGCCCCTGGGTCGTCCTGGCTCTTCTGCCCGCTGCGTGTGCTGCCCTGCTCTGCCGTTCTCTTGTCTTTGCGCCTTCAGCTCCCTTGTCCGTTTCTGCTTTGTGGCAGGACGGTATTGGTTACTCAGCTAGCAGCCTTTGCCCGCCCCACCCTGCCTTCTTCCTGCAGATGCTCAGGGTGGAGGAATCACAGTTGGTCTTGGCCATAATGACAACTGTTTCCCCACCACCCCCACTAGTGATTGGTCAGGACAAGGGATGGTGACCCAGTTCCGGCCAGTGACGTCTTTAGAGGAAGTCTGTGGGGCTTCTGTGAAAGATTTTCCTTCCCAAATAGAAAGCTCAACAGGGAAGAAGATGCCCCCTTGCTTCTGCTTTGAGTGCTGACTATGCAGAGGTGATGGCTGGGGCAGAGGCAGCCACACTGCATCTGTGAGGAGCGACACCAACATTCTGATAACGGTGGAATAGAGATGCGGGGGGCCTCTGAGTCACTGATGGCGCTATTGGGCCCCCAGACCCTGTCTGGGCCTCCCATCTCTCATATTGTCTTTAAACATGAAACATTAGATGCCTTTGCAATTTAAGCCACTCTCAGTAGGGTTTTCTGTGACTTCAGCCAAGCGCACAGCTAACTGATAAAACCCTCAAGTCTCAGGTAAACACTCTCTGTCCCTCACCAGTTCCCCATCAGACTCGGGCCTGAGCCCCCTACCCTTCCCCCATGAAACCAGCTCACGCGCTGTGGTGCCGTCTGTCTAGCTGACGGGTCCACAGGTGGTCTGTGAACAACTCCGGGGCAGGCCTCCACATTTTCTTCTCCCCCGAGCCTGCACACAGTGGGCCTTCAGGACCTCAGGGACCTCGCCCCACCCCCACCATGGCCGGAAGCCCCCAGCCATCAAAACAGCTGCGGATTCACTGCTGCCTAAGCTCTGCTCCGGGATCCCCAGGGCCTCTGCAGCCTCTGCAGCAGGAAGAGCAAGGTCCCTCTAACCAAAGCCTCTCAGCGGTCAGATCTCGCCTCCAGGGCCTTCCAGGGCTGACCTGTGGATTCGTGGTCAGTTTGGCCTCTCCTGTGGCCGCCACGGGGGCCACGATGCAGAGAAAGGAGCACGTGAGCTGAGTTTCAAGGGAGACGTGGACGGGTGGATCCATTTCACTCCAGACTGACTGTGGGTCTCTGCATGGTCGGGACAAGACCTCTGGTGAGCAAGTGAGGAGCAGGGCCTCCTGAGGCCCAAAGGAAGGAGGTCCCAGACGTGGTGGCAGGCGTGGGATGGGGCTGGGGCGGAGACGGTCAGCCTTCCCCGAGGCAGCTCCGGCCCATGGATGGGGACTGCCCTGGTCAGAGAAGCTTGATTCTCTACGCCGCACAAAGCAAGGGAAAGAGATGCAGAGCGTGGGGACCTGGGGGGTGTGGTGCTGCCGGCGGAGGGCCTCTGAGCGCAGGGCTGACGGTCCCGAGGTGACGCCGGCCAGGTAATGGTGTCCCCGCCCGCTTCTGTCACACACCGACACCTACTGCGTGTGCTGTGCATTTTCAGGACCGTCCGCTGCTCTGAGCAGTGGTCAGGGGGCTCCCAGGGGGAATGAGTTTTGTCCGAGGAAGCATCTGAAGGTGAGCTTCAAGTCCCACCCAGTCCCCCACTGTGTGACCCTGAGGAATCTCTGCCATGCAGGAGACCCGGGTTCGATCGCTGGGTCGGGAAGATCCCCTGGAGAAGGGAATGGCTTCCCACTCCAGTACTCTTGCCTGGAGAGCCCCGTGGACGGAGGAGCCTGGTTGGCTATAGTCCATGGGGTCGCAGAGTCGGACACGACTGAGCAGCTAACACACACACACTGGGCTTCCGCTTTCTTCATTTCTGCAAAACGCAGCCACGGGGGAAATGAGGGCCTGGGGCCCCTCTGCTGTCACAGCCTGGGGCTGGGTCTGAGCGCCGCTGCGTCAGCCCATGAGCACCACGGACAGTGACCACAACGCTCCCAGGGCCGGGCAGGACTCAGGGGAGTCCACGCTCACACGGCTGTGCGTCTAGATCCCCCCTCACTTCGTGGCTGCTGAGGGCACCCAGGGCAGAGGAGGGCCTGGGGTTTTCTGTGCCTGGAGGACCCTGGGCTCTAGGTTCCTGTGTGGTGGCAGAGGGTGCTGCTGCTGTAGAAAATCCCTTTGGGGGCGTTCGGGAGTACCGAGTCCTTCCATCTCTAAAAGTCAAGTTTGGGATTCTCCACAATGGATAGAGTGGTTTACTAAAAATGGAAAATGTTATGCAACGCTTTTCCAGTGCTCCTGGGACGCACGTCAAAATCCTAAGCCTGGTGTGGAAGCAAGTTACAGTTTGCCCACTTTCAGCGCCCTTTGCTGGGTGTGCCACTTCTGTTTCTTCTTCCTCGGCAATGGCAGTATCCACTTAGAGATGCTGAAGATCCATAGAAAGATGTGATGTGGAGAAGACTCTTGAGAGTCCCTTGGACAGCAAGGAGATCAAACCAGTCCATCGTAAAGGAAATCAGTCCTGAATATTCATTGGAAGGACGTAGGTTGAAGCTGAAGCTCCAATCCTTTGGCCAACTGATGCGAAGAATCGACTCACTGGAAAAGACCCTGATGCTGGGAAAGATTGAAGGCAGGAGGAGAAGGGGACGACAGAGGATGAGATGGTTGGATGGCATCACCGACTCAATGGACATGAGTTTGAGCAAGCTCGGGGAGTTGGTGATAGGGAGGCCTGGTGTGCTGCAGTCCATGAGGTCGCAAAGAGTCAGACACGACCGAGCTACTAAACTGATATAGAATGCTCTGTCAGCCCAAGTCCTGAGGGAAAGGGCGTGAGCAGGGCCTAGAGCACCTACATGAGGGTAAAGAAGCCTTACTGAAGGGCTCTGAGATTGGGTTAGTGTTTGTTACTCAGCATAACTCAGCCCTGACTGTTGACACATAGGCCATGAACTCTTGCTTTTTCTCATCCCACAAGTGCTGCCTTCTGCCTTTATCCTGTCTCCTTGGAAGGTTATTTATACCTTTTTGCCTGGTTAATACCAGTAAGATCTCAGCTTAAATCTGAAGTCATCAGGGAAGGATTGCCTGATCTATGTTCAGAGTACCTTAAATTCATCTTGTTTGTCATTAGCTCTCTTGCACTAAACTGTAAGTTTCATGAAGGCAAAGCCAGGTATTCAGCTCACGCTTAGGGTTCTTTTTAAGTATATTGTTTATTTGTTTATGCTTTTATCTGGCTGCGTCAGGTCTTGGCTGTGGCAGGCAGGGTCTTCACTGCAACCCGCGGGATCTTCCATCGTGGGGTGCAGGCTTCTCTAGTTTTGGCCGTGGGCCTGGTAGTTGCGTCGAGTGGGCCTTGTTGCCCTGGGGCATGTGGGATCTTCATTCCTGGACCAGGGACTGAACCCACGGCCTCTGCATTGGAAGGTGGATTCTTAACCACTGGACCACCAGGAAATCCCTAGCTCATACTTCCTGGAGGCCCTGCTCCATCCCCACTGCGTGTCAGGGCCCAGGCTGAGGGGCTGGAGATGATGGGGGTGAATACCGGCCCTGAGCCATGGGCTCACAGACCCACACTGTCGCAGGGAAGATGAACACACACAGCAGCATTTGAGCCCCCGGGATCATTCTGGTTGGAAATGAGTGTAACTGCAGCTGGAGGGAAGGCAAAGGGGACTGCCTGGAGGAGGGGGCATTGCTGTCTGGTTTGGAGGACATGGAGTGGTCCAGGTGGAGGGCTTGCTGGGGGTGTGGCAGGACTTATAGAGCAAAAAGCAGTGTGCCCAGAGTTTCCAAGGCTTGAAAGGATGAACCCAGGAGTAGCCAGAACCAGAAATGAACATCTGGCCTCTGTCGCTGTGAACAGGGCTCTCCTGTTTTGGCGCCTTTATAGGTGAAAAGCAGACTGTGGCGTCTGCTTCGTGGAGTCTGTGGACAGTGCGGATCGGGGCAGGTTCCAGGCCCTTCTGTATGTCGGTGTCCTGAGCACTCTGGTCTGGGGGTCAGGTGGGCCCGAGGTAGGCACGCGGGTAGCTTTGTTCAGGATGAAACAGCCAGAGACCACTTCGCTCATTGGAGATGTCTGGGTGCCTTTAGCTCCCATGCTTGTTTTCCGAGAAGCCTCCATACAGTTTTTTCTAGTTAACTGAGGCTTCTTGTGCCCACAGCCCCAGCCGCCGTTTAATATTTGCGTAAGATGAAGGAAATAGAAGCGAGGCGAATCACCAAAATACCATGTCGCTGGCTGCCATGTCTTTGATATGATCTTGTTATTAAAATGGTCTCCGGGAATCAGGATGAGATAGGGCGAGCCTGCTGCTCGGGAACTAGTGACCACGGTCACTTGGCGTCCCTTGAGCTGGGGAGGGAGGCTTGTCCACACAGGCTTGGGGCTTTTGGGCCCTGCTGGGATGCAGAAGGAAAGCCCCCAGCCCCCCAAAGGGCAGGAAGGCAGGCTGTGACGCTGGAGGCCACCCTTCCCTGTGGCCCTTGATTTTCTCATTGTGCAGAAGGAGAGTGAAGCGTGTCCCCCACGCCCCCCCACGCCCCCCCCCCCCCCCCCCCGCTTCCCTGGGGTCAGGCGCATTCGGAAACTGAGACCGCCCCCCACAGACAGAGGGAGCTCAGGAATGCAGCAGCCTGAGGAGGCCGCGGTGGAGAGGGGCGCAGGCCCTGTGCCGGGGGTGGGGTGGGGAGGTGATCAGGACTCGGCAGGGCCGTGCCCTGGGGGCCAGAGAGGGCGGCGATCCTGCCTGGCCACCTGCGCTGGGCAGCTGGCTGCAAGTCCGGGAAGCTCTGAGGCCCTGGGTAGACGTGAGCCTTGCCCTGTGGCAGGTGGGGAGGATGGCGGGTGGCCAGCAAGGGGCTCAGGAGACCAGAGTCCACAGGGGACGACGCGGTAGCAGCTGACCTTCCCCGCTGCCAGGGGCTGGCTGGGGCTGGCTCCGAAAACCTAGACAGTTTCCCGAGAGGTACTGCCTTTCAGAGCCGCTCCGGCCTGCCAGCTGGGCTTCAGACCTTCCAGGTCAGAGCTGGCTGGGCCCGCCCCGTCAGCAAGCAGGCACTGTGCAGGCCTTCCCTGATACGCCGTCCCGGGCAGCCAGCCGCGAGTGTGGGGCAGGGGAGGGGGCCTAACCTGTAAGTGCGCTCCGTGTGGAGGAGTGCTGCGATCCATTAGTCATGTCTGCCACGGGCGAGGCGGGCTGCGATCCATTAGTCATGTCTGCCACGGGCGAGGGGGGCAGGCCCGTGGGACGCATGCCAGCCGTCTCCCCCTCCTGGAGCAGCCTCTTATCTCGCTTACGCCTCGCTTCTTCCCCTCCTGGTCTGGCCTCTGGGGGCCAACGGGAGACACAGAGGAAGAGCAGTGAGCTGTGTGGCGAGCAGTCAGGCTGGATCCACACGGTGTTCCTCCTCTCCTGTCTCCTTGCCTGTATCTTCTTAATATTTGCTGTGTTTTGTCCAGGGGGTAGTAAAACAGTGAACATCTGTGAACCCACCACTCAGCCCCAGAACTAGAACCTTCTCAATAGCCTGAGTCTTGCCCTACCCTAGGGTCACTGTCCTGAATCGTGTGTGTGTTGGCTTGCTCCGTCTGTCTAAACAATATGTGGTTTTGTTTGTTCTCGGGCTTCATAAAAACGGTACACTACCTGTGGACATCCAAGATTCGCAGTTTTCAGTCCACATGTTACCTTTCTTAAGCTTGCTTCATACCGCTGTGTGCAGCTGTAGCTGGTTTTCACTGGTGTGAAAATAAAACGGTGAGGCTATTCAAGCTTATGTTTCCGTCCTCCTGTCGATGCGTATTTGGGACATTCTGGGTGTTTTCCCTGTTACTAACGATGCTGCTGGGAGGTCTTCTTGCGTTTGCCCTGAGTGGTGCCTAGGAAGTGAACCTGGAGGGTCATAGGTGTGGGAATGGCCCCCTGCAGGAATGCTGAGGTGGTTTCCACGGCGGCCGTGCCGTTTTCCCTCGTCCCCGGCGTTTGCGTGTGCTGGTGGGTCTCTGCCCCCCGAGGCCCTGGGTGCTCCCCGCTGCCCCACGGCGGGCGTGTCTGCTGGGCGTGCAGTGAGGCTCTGGGAGGCCGCTGCGCTCTCCGCAGCGGGCGAAGCCCAGCGGCGCCTCCTCTCACGCTCTCATCGCTGTGTCCGGTTCCTCCTGTTCAGAAGTGCCTGCTCGCTTCTCTTTTTCCTGTGGATTCGCAGGCGCTCGCGTGTTCTAGGTACTGGTCCTCTGCTGGCTGTGCTTTCTCTGTCTCGTCTCCCAGTAAAAAGGAGCCTTCATTTGACTGCAGTCATAGCTGTCAGTTTTTTATTCTAAGCCTGGTGAGCTTTTTGTTCCTTGTTTAAGAAATGTTCCCAGTCCCAATTGTAGGAAGATAACTCCTCACAGAAAACTATTCTAAAAGTTGTTGAGTTTTCCCTATCAAATGCAGGTTTAGAGCTGACTTGGGATGCGGTGTGAGGTGTGAGGTAGGGGTCCAGGTTCACCTTCCCTCATGGATGCTGGCTTTCCTGTGCCGTTGACTGAATGGGCCTCCTTTCTCCAGTCTCACGTCTAAACGTCCTCAGTCCCGAGGCCCTCGGGTCTCTGGGGGTTTGTGAGCACCCCATGGGCCTTCCTGCTCTCTGCGTATTTCCCCTCTCTCTCTTTTTACGGATACAATTTCTAGTGTGTGCGAGGGCCACAGCAAGCGTGGTGTCCTGATTCCCAGATGTTTCTGTGGAAACGTGAGCATAGAGGAGGGTTTGAGTCTGTAATGACCGGAGGATTGTGAGGGGTGACCCCGTGATGGAGGGTGGCCGGGACTTCCAGAAGGCAAGGTCTGGGTTCCTTCCCTGGCAGCGTGGCCACACCCAGCAGGGCGGGTCGGCGGGGACCCGAGTCTGGGGCTGCAGCAGAGGGCTGAGCCCCCCGGCCAACTTGCCGCTCTCCTCCGGTGGGCTCCCCTGACCCGGCGTGGAGGCACTTCTGCTGCATTTCCCGGAAGGTGCTGGCTGCTCTGCTTCTCATCCCGCCGCATGCCCCCTGGTGTCACGTTGACAGTGAGGCCGCTGCAGTTTAGGGACCTCCAGCTCCTGGTCTGGTAGCAAGGTGGAGAATCGGGGAGCAGACCCGTCAACCCTGGAGCCTGGATCAGAGCGTCTGTCCTGGTGGAATGCCCACCTCTGCCGCGGGGATTCCGAGTCATGGCCTCTGACCCTGTCCTCCCCCGGCTCCTCCCTACCCCCCGGGGCCTTGACTCAGGGCCCACTCGGAGGTCTGGAGCCAGGAAAGGAGGTGGCCTCCCCTCCCTGACCCGCGATCCGGAGTTAAGCCCTCGGTCCAGCCCCCGCCGTCTCTGCCCTGCCCGTCCGCAGGATCAGGAAGGCCCGGGCTCCAGGACAGCTTCACACAAGGGGAGGCTTGCGGAGACCCTCACCCTACGGAGATAACAATGATGACAGCTTCACGTTCCAGGCCCGGGTCTGAGAAAGCTTTTCCTCGCAGCCCTGCAGAGACGCTGGTGTGCCCGTCTGGCAGGCCGAGGCTGAGGCCCAGAGCCCAGGGACCCGCAGCAGGCCAGAGGGCGGGCCGCGGTTTGCAGCCCGGCTCCTGGCGTCAGACCCCATGCTCCCTGCACAAGGCTGCAAGGCCCCTCTGGACCTGGGCCTGGCCCCCGGCTCAGCCTCCTCGAGACCGATCTGAGCCCACTCCCTGCGGAGACTGCCCCCTCGCAGAGTCTAGAAGAGCTTCGTCTCTGAGCTCTGGATCTGTGGTGGGCCTGGGCCTGCCCCGGCCTCCCTGGCCGTAGAGAACGTCCTTCTCACTTCCGTGGCCAGGCTGGGCCAGCTGCCTGCTCTAGGGTAGGGGTGCCCCAGCTCCCTGCACTGGGAGAATCGGCCCTGAGTGCTGGACCCTTAATTTTAGAGTGTTTCACACAGCAGGGGCTCCATGCTCCACGGACCTCTGGGGCCACCTCAGGTCTAGGTATCTTTGACAGAAGTCACCCACAGAGGCTTACAGCAACTGGGCTCATGCTGCTGAGTGAGTGCCCAGCTCCTAGACGTGGCTGCAGCCCGTCACTGCCCACAGAGGGGCTGGCGCCTGCCAGGTGGAGAGGATGGCAGGCAGCAGCAGGATGCCCAGGCTCAGCGCCCTGGTGGACCCCAGGGGACCTTCCTCACCACCACCCCCAACCCTCACTGGCTCCTACTGGAGGCCTCGTGACTTGGGCGTTGCTGGACCAGGTCATGCCACGTGCTCTGCAGAAACAGCCAGCAGGGGCAGGGCGTGGGGGGCGGTGGGGCCCTTTGACAAGAAGCAGGCTGCTCTGCTAAAGCATTGGGAGAGGGGCTGCAGAAAGTGTGGAGGGAGCTGGTGGGCGCCAGGAGGGGCATTCCAGCCCGGGGAGCTGCAAGCGCAAAGGCCCTGGGGTAGGCGTGGGTTTTGTGGTTGGAGGCCCGTGGAGCTGGGGTGGTGTGAGAGGGTGGGAGGCAGGAAGCTGAGGGGCACAGGGGCGGGGAGAGCAGCGCAATTAGCTTTGACCCTGAGTGTCGCAGAAGCCGCTGGAAGGCTCTGAGTGGGGCCTATACTCCGGGCAGCCTGGGCGTGGGATGCACAAGCTTGTATCTTGGTTGTGACTCTGTGCACTGAAGCTCAGGTCCCGTCTGTAGGGCAGAGTCTGAACAACGGCTACTGTGAGGGCCAGGAGACAAGAGCCTGAGGCCAGTCCATCTGTCCGCAGCCAGGCCCCTGTCCGTGCATCCCAGAGCCTGTGCACAGAGACCTCTGTGTTCAGAATTCTGCGGTGCCTGCATCAGCTAGCTGCTGCTGCGTAACAACCACTTCAAAGCGGAACCGCTCATGTCAAGGACCATTTACTAGCCAAGGAGCTCGCGGCCTGGGCAGGCTCCTGGGCAGGCTCCTGGGCTCCTGCAAGCGGGTGTGGTCAAGCAGGGCAGGGGGGCCCATCTGCGGCTGGGGTCAGCGGCCGGCCGGCTGCTAGCTGAGGCGACCGGGGGCGATGGTGACGGGGCTGTGTGTCTTTCATTCTTCTGGGAAGCTCGCTGGGCTTCTGCACGTGTGTGACAGGATCCCTGGAGGGTGGGCCGCTTGAGGCCCGGGCCTGGCACGGGCTCAGTGTCCTTTGCAGCGCATCTGCTGGCCTGAGGCCAGAACAAATCTTGGAAGCCGCACCGGTTCACGGTGGGGAAACTGGACCCCGCCTCCGGTGTGGACAGCTGCCCGGTCACTGCCTAGGGAGCGGGTGGAGACAGGGGCGTGGCAGGCAGCCCAGGGCCCCCAGACAGAGGGAGAGCAGATTACCACGGGCTGGGCAGCAAGGTGACCTGCATGAGGGGCTGCGGACGGTCCTCCGAGGGGCTCGCGGGCAGCCCTGGGCAGGGGGTTAGTTTCCAGTTGCAGAGCCTCTACGCCTGGATTCTGACTTACCCACAATAAAGATCATCAGCATAGACAAGCCAGTTGAGCCGTGACGACTCTGAACGCAGCGCAGCCACCACCGAGCAAGAGCAAATCCTCGTCCCCTTCGCATGCACAGTGGAGGGGAAGGAGGGTGGCACGGCCGGGGAGGTGGTCGTCCCCGAGTCTCAAGGGTGGGCCTTGCCGGGGCCCGTGGTGGGGCAGGCCAGGCTGCTTGCGCTCGAACCTTCTCTGCCAGCCGACCGTCAGAGCCACCGCCCTGGCCAGGCCAGGTGCTGTCTCCTTGGGGAGGGAGGTTGGAGCCTTTGCAATTTGTAGTTGTCTGTTGTATTTAGAAACTCAAGCATCCCAGAGTCATAAATTACCTTGAACTAGTTTGCTAACCCGTGTGACTCACGGCTCTTTAAAGCGGCCAGTTATATAACTGGCTGAATAAGGTTCATCCCAGACCCCTCAGAGAGGCAGGGCTGAGCCGGTCCTGGCAAGGGTCCCGGCCACCCAGGCCTACAGGGGTCAGTACAAGGAGATGCTTCGGGTCCCTGCAGTTCACTGGCATTTCCATGGAAACGCACTCCTAGCAAGGAGCAAGGGTTCACAAATTAATGAGGCTGGATTCTCATTCCCAGAGCGGGATCATGGGATCTGTGCCACATGGAAGGGGCAGAGAGCGCCATCTGGTTCAGCTTCCCCCACAGTATCCCTGATCATCCCGTGCCTGCTTACACCCTTCCAGGGACGGGGAGCTCATCACCACTCGGACATTTCACACTGATGAAAAATTCACTTCCTGTGGACTCCAGCACTCTCTTCTGGGGACACGTGTATCCTTGCCTGAGACAGCCTGAACAGAAGGAGTGACCAGACCCCTGACCAGCCTCTCCTTCCCCACCAGTGGCCCTCTGGACAGAACAGGTGCTAATGGGGCCGGCTGGTTAGACGTGCAGCGTGTTCTGTCCACACTGCAAGTTCATCTGGACCACCGGCATTGACATCAGATTTAAATATCAGATGGTTGCAAGATACACATGTCTCCTTCTCTTATCTGTAGCAGAGCTTCGGCCCCCTCCCCGTTCCTGTATTCAGATAGCAGAGGCGACTGTGCCGGGCGCATGGGGAGGAGGTTCTGGTGTAAAAGGAGTCTCTGCTGTAACGTGGGATCAGTTTCCAGTCTCCTCCGTGGTTCCCTGAAATTTGCTGGAGAACAAAACCCATCTGATGTTCTGAGTCAGGCTTCAAGCTGAATGGGATGCCTGCAGCATCCAAATGGTGAACAGAATACGTGGGGCAACTCCCCCCGGGGTGAGGAGACAGAGCTGGCCCTCCTGGAAGACCAAGGCAGCGATGTTCACCCCAAGAAGTACCAGAGTCCTCCAAACAAATGTGCGCCAATAAAAGGGACAACCTGGAAGAAATGAACGAATTCTTAGAAAGGTACAATCTCCCGAGACTGAACCAAGAAGAAATAGAGCATGTGAACAGACTGATTCTGAGCAATGAAGTTGAATCAGTAATTAAAACTCCCAACAAACAGAAGTCCGGGACCAGATGGCTTCACAGGTGAATTCTACAAAACATTTTGAGATGAGTTAACACCTATCCTTCTCAAACTATTCCAAAAAATTGAAGCGCAAGGAACACTTCTGAACTCGTTTTATGAGGTCAGCATCACCTGGATACGAAAACCAGACAAAGATATCACAAAAAGGAAGATTACAGGCCAATGTTCCTGATGAATATAGATGCATAAGTCCTCAACAAAATACTAACAAACTGAATCCAACAAGGATGAAAAGAATCGTACACCATGATCAAGTGGGGCTTCCCTGGTAGCTCAGCTGGTAAAGAATCTGCTTGCAGTGCAGGAGACCACAGTTCGATTCCTGGGTCGGGAAGATCCACTGCAGAAGGGATAGGCTACCCTCTCCAGTATTCTTGGGTTTCCCTGTGGCTCAGCTGGTAAAGAATCCACCTGTAATGTGGGAGACCTGGGTTTCATCCCTGGGTTGGGAAGATCCCTGGAGAAGGAAATGCTACCCACTCCTGTATTCTGGCCTGGAGAATGCCATGGACTGTGTAGTCCACGGGGTCTCAAGGAGTCCAACACGACTGAGTGACTCACTTTCACACCACAATCAAGTGGGGCATATCCCAGGGATGCAAGGATTTTTCCATATCTGCAAATCAGTCAATGTGATATACCATATTAACAAATTGGAGAATAAAAACCATATGATTGTCTCAGTAGGCCCAGAAAAAGCTTTTGCTAAAATTCAGCATCCATTTGTGATAAAGTCTCTCCAGAAAGTGGGCATACAGGGAACTTACCTCAACATATACGAAAAATACACAGCTAACGGTATACTGTGGATCATAAAAAAAACAAAGGAACTCCCCCCCCCAAAAAATCTGCTTCATTGGCTACTTTAAAGCCTTTGATTATGTGGATCACAGAAATGGGAAAAGAGATGGGATTACCAGACCACCTTACCTGCCTCCCGAGAAACCTGTATGCAGGTCAGGAAGCAACAGTAGAACCAGACGGGGAACAACGGACTGGTTCAAAATTGGGGAAAAGGAGTACGTTAAGGCTGTATATTGTCAACCTACTTATTTACTTCTATGCAGAGTACATCATGAGAAACGCTGGGCTGGATGAATCACAAGCTGGAATCAAGATTGCTGAGACAAATATCAGATATGCAGATGATAGCACTTTAATGACAGAAAGTGAACAGGAACTCAAGAGCCTCTTGATGAAGGTGAAAGAGGAAAGTGGAAAAGCTGGCTTAAAACTTAACATTCAAAAACCTAAGATCATGGCATCCGGTCCTATCACTTCATGGCAAATAGATGGGGAAAAAGTGAAAACTAACAAATTCATTTTCTTGGGCTCCAGTAATACTGTGGGTGGTGACTGCAGCCATGACATTAAAAGACGCTTGCTCCTTGGAAGAAAAGTTATGACCAACCTAGAAAGCATATTAAAAAGCAGAGACAGCACTTTGCTGACAAAGGTCAGTGTAGTCAAAGTTACGGCTTTTCCAATAGTCATGTAGGGATGTGCGAGTTGGACCTTAAAGAAGACTGAGTGCTGAAGAACTGATGCTTTTGAACGGTGGTGTTGGAGAAGACTCTTGTGAGTCCCTTGGACTGCAAGGAGATCCAACCAGTCCATCCTAAAGGAGATCAACCCTGAATATTCATTGGAAGGACTGATGGTAAAACTGAAGCTCCAATACTTTGGCTACCTGATGCGAAGAGCTGACTCATTGAAAAGACCCGGATGCTGGGAAAGATTGAAGGCAGGAGAAAAAGGATAGAGGATGGGATGGTTGGATGGCATCACTGACTCAGTGAGCATGAATTTCAGCAAACTCAGGGAGATAGTAAAGGATAGGGAAGCCTGGTATGCTGCAGCTCATGGGGTCACAAAGAGGCAGACATGACTTTGCAATAACAACGTCATCCTCAACGGTGAAAGCTGAAAGTATTTCCTCTAAAATCTGGAACAACAAAAGAATGCCCATTCTTGCCACTTTTATTCAACACAGTATTGGAAGTCCTAGCCACAGCAGAGAAGAGAAAGAGATAAAAGTAATCCAAATTTGAAAGTAAGAAGTAAAACCATCACTGTTTGCTGATACTATATAGAGATAGTATCTATGATACTACATAGAGAAAATCCTAAAGATGCCACCGGAAAACTACTAGAACTCATCAATGAATTTGGTAAAAAAAAAAAAAAAAAAATTTACATATTAATACAAAATTAATATCAGAAATCTGTTGCATTTTTATACACTAAAAATGAACTATCAGAAAGAGGAATTAAGGAAACAATCCCATTTATCATCACATCAAAAAAAAATAAAATACCTAAGGATAAACCTACCTAAGGAGGTAAAAGACCTGTATTTGGAAAATTATAAGACACTCATGAAAGAAATTGAAGACAATACAAAGAGAAGAAAAGATACATGTTCTTGGATTGGAAGAATTATAATAATATTGTTAAAGTGACTATACTCCCCAAGGCAATCTACAAATTCAATGCAATCTTTTTCAAAATACCAATCACATTTTTCACAGACCTTGAGAAAATATTTGTTAAATTTATATGGACACAAAAGACCCTGAATAGCCAATCTTGAGAAAGAAGAATAGAACCAAAGGACTCACTCCCTGACTTCAAACTAGACTACAAAGCTAGAGTCATCAAGACAGCATAGTACTGGCTCAGAAACTCACACGGATTAATGTGTCAGGATAGAGCCCAGAGGTATATCCATGCGCTTACGGTCAGTTAGTCTACAACAGAGGAGGCACGAATTTACAATGGGGGAAAGACAATTTCTTCAGTCAGTGGTGCTGGGAAAACTTGACAGTTCTGTGAATGAATTTGGGACATCCATGAAGGCCAAATATAAAAATAAACTCAGAATGGATTACAGTCCTGAATGTAAGGCCAGATACTATGAAATTCCCAGAGGAAAATGTAGACAGAATACCCTTTAACATAAATTGTAGAAATAATTTTTTGGATTTGTCTCCAAAAGCAAAAATAAATAAGAACTGATTAAACTTATGAAGCTTTTACACAGCAAGAAAGCTGTTGACGAAAATGAGAGGACAATCTAGTGAATGAGAGGAAATATTTGCAAATGATGTGACAGATAAGGGATTAATACCCAGCTTGTATAAGTAGCTCATACAACTCAACATCAGAAACAAACAAAAAACAACCCAATTAAAAAATGGGCAGAAGAAATGAATAGACATTTTTCCAAATAGGAAATGCAGAAAGATGGCCAACAGGCATATGAAAGATGCTCCACATCACTAATCATCAGAGAGATGAAAATTAAAACCACAGTGATCTATCACCTCACATCTGTCAGACGGCTATCATCAAAAACACCACAAGTGACAAATGTTAGTGAGGATGCGGAGGAAAAAACTCTCATACACTGCTGGTGGGAATGCAAATTGGTGCAGACACTGTGGAAAACAGTATGGAGTTTTCTTTAAAAACTAAAAATAGAGCTATCATATGATCCAGTAATTCCACTTCTAGGTATATACATATATATATATATGTATGTATGTATGTATGTTTGTATGTATATGTATCTGAAAAAAAACCAAAAGCCCTAATGGGAAAAGGTACACACAGCTCAATGTTCTTAGCAGCATTATTTACAGTTGTCAAGACAGAGAAGCAAAGTGTCCGCCGCCGGCAGATGAAAGGGTAGAGAAGATATGGGACACACACACACACACACACACACACACACACACACACACACACACACACACGGGAATGTTACTCAGCCACAAAAAAGAATGACATGTTGCCATTTGCAGCCATCTGGGCGGACTTGGAGGGCGTTATGCTAAACACACTGAGTCAGACAGAGAAAGGCAAACACCGTGTGACATCACTTATATGGGGGATTTTAAAAATGCAACAAGCTGGTGACTATAGCACAAAGAAGCAGAGAACAAGCTAATGGTTCACAGTGGGGAGAGGAAGGAGGAAGGGGCAAGAGAGGGGCCGGATCACGGGACCCTTAGGTTCAAAGTGAGCACCGAGGGCGTGGGGGGCCATCTGTCAGTGTTTTATAATAGCTATTAATGGACTGTTGCATTTAAACTTGTGAATCTCTGTGTTGTACGCTTATGACTTACACCATATTTTACAGCAAATATATTTCAGCTTTTAAAAACATACCAGAGAAAGGATGCTTATGTACGAGGGGCTGAGTCCCTCTGCTGTCCGCCTGAAACCATCACACAGGGCCCTGTGAGCGTTCGGCTGACCAAGCCCTGTTTCTGAGACGATGCCCAGCGCCTAGGGAGATAACTGTCTAAAGAAACCAGGTCACACACTGCTGGCCTCACAAGTGGACAGAAAGGTGCTACCTGACCGGCAGCCAGTGAGGAGTCTGGGGCATGAAAAAAGTGATAAAATATGGCACACACGAAAAGAAAAAAATAATCAGTCAAAATCGACCCAAAACAGACATTGATTCTAGAACTAGTAGAAGACTTTAAAATAGTTACTATAACTGTATGTTCATGTCTGTTCATAACCAAGTGTTCAACAGTTTATGTATAGACAGATTTTTTTAAAAACCCAAATCAAACTTATGGAGATTAAAACTACAATAATACCATAAGCAACATTCAAGTAATTCCCCCCAAAAGAGGCAGAAAAAGAAGAAAAATAAAACAACCCATGGGACAGAAAGAAAAATAGATTTAAACCTAATCATTTTCAGTACTCACAGTAAATATAAATGATCTAAATATCCCAGTTAAAAGGTAGTGATTTTCAGATTAGATGGTTTTAAAAAGTGAGAATTATGTACTGCCTACAAGAAATGTTTTAAATATAAAGATACAAATAGGCTTAAAAGGATGGAAAAATATGTAAAACTCGCACTAATCAAAAAGGAGAATGGAATGACTATATTAACATTAAAACAGACTTCAGAGCAAAGGATGTTGTGAAGGACAAAGAAGGCCATAACAGTCATTAAGAGATCACTTCCTAAAGAGAAAAATGACAGTCCTATGTCATTATGTAACAGATGTTTGAAATACATAAAGGAAAAAAACGAAAAAAATGGCAAGGAGAAATATACAAATCCACAATTATAATCGGAAATTTTACTATTCCTCCTTTAATACTTGATAGGACGGAAGTAGATAGAATCAATAAGGATATAAAAGATCTAAATAACATTATCAGCCAGCTTTACCTGTCCTGACATTCCACCCCGAAGCAGCAGGTAAACATTCTTCTTAAGTGTACCTGGAACGTTTGCCAAGATAGACCAAATTCTGTGTGATAAAACTACCTTAGATTCAAATCATACAAAGTATGTTCTGTGATGCACTGAAATTAATTAAGCATCAAGAACTTCTAGAAATATTTCTGGAAAAGTCCCCAAATATTTGGAAAATAGATAATGTTTCTAAACCTGTGTGGAAGAGGAAATCAAAGTCTTTTCAACTGAACAATTAAAACACTGCATATCAAGAATCTGTGGAATGCTACTTAAGGGACACGTGAGGGACATTTTAAGGCTCAAGATACCAGTAATATTTAGAAAGGAGAAACGTTCTCAAATCAGTGAGCTTAAATTTCACCTTAAGAAACAAGTTTCAGGTTCTTTTTTTCTTTAAGAAGAACAAATTAAGCCCAAAGTAAGTGGAAGAAACAAACATGAATATCAGAGTGGAAATCAATGAAACAGAAAACAGAGAAAATAAACTAAAACCCAGATCTTTTGAGAAGATTGATACAAGTAATTATCCCTTAGACAGATTAACCCAGGGAAGAAAGAGAAAAGGCACAAATTCCCTCACCAAGAATGAAGGGATGATGCTTGGCCTCATTACAAATTAAAACCAGAATGACATATTTCTACACACCTCTCAGGATGGCAACAGTAAAAATGACTTAGATGGCATGTGCATTTGAACATGTGGAGAATCTGAAACTTCCAGAACGTGAACTGGTGTGTGCCTGCGCCGGGACACACAATTTCTGAAAAGGTCACACGCGTACCTACCACACGCCCCAGCCTTTCCACTCCTAGGTGTTTACCCAAGAGAAATGAACCACGTCCACACAAAAACCTGTGCGTGAGTGCACACAGCGGTGTGGTTCGTAAGCCGCAGAGGGGAAGTGAACAGCGCCCATCCACGGATGAGTGGGCGTACAAACAGCAGTGTGTCCGTACAGTGGGATTCCGCTTGGCAGAGAAACCCTGGAACGGTTGATACATGCAGCAACTTGGATGGATCTAAAATCATCATGCTGAGTGAAAGAAGCCAGGCTAAAATATGTACTGTGTGATTCCATTTGTATAAGATTCTGCAAAGTGCAGATGAATTCTTATCCATCAGGGGCTGCCTGGGAGTGGAGTCAGGAGGTAGGGTTAGGCCTCGAGACCTCGGCCAGTTACATCGCTAAGGACAGTCCCCCTAGAGCCCTTTCCGGAGCTCCTGACCCCTGCCAGCCCCCCGCCCATCACAGCCTGGACGCCACCTCAGCCTGCAGCCTCTCACTTCCGCGAGCGTGGGGCGGGCGTTGCCTCTCACATCCCCGCCACCGCTCGCCACTCTGATTTCTGTCTTGTCAAAGGACGGCCGCGGGCACAGTCGTCCTGCAAACTTCCGTTAGGCCCCAAGCCCACAGGGCGACGTGAGCCCACCCGGGGTGTGCTGGCCGCTGACCCAGGCCAGCCTCGCCCGTGATGGGCCGGCGGGGGCCAGAGACCACGTCCCCGCGCAGACCCCAGCTTGAGGATGTCCGACTCCTCGCCTGCTGGGCCTGTGTGCTGCTCTTCCGCTCCTTTAATCGGCAGACCAAGAAGGCTGGCCTCGCCTGAGATGCCAGTGTTAGCTCTGAAATCATCTGCAGGGCCAGGCACCTCCCCGCGCCCGCTGCCGGCATCCACGACCACCGATGATGCCTTCCCAGCTCCTCTGAGCTGAGCCTGCCCCTCGCAGTCAGCCCACGCGGAGCCTTCTCCACTGGATCTTCTTCTTAATCATCTGCTCAGTGGGTGTCTTACTTGACATGTAGTTGTCTTCCTAGGGAAAATTCATTCCCGGGGTCTTGAATGGTCTTTATGAAACTCAAGAGGGTGGTGAACCCCAGCCCTGCCCCGGGGCCAGGGGAGCCCCGGAGCCGCTCCCGTGGGAGCTCTCGAGGAGCCCCAGGCTGCGTCCCGCCAGGCCCCCGTTCTAGAGGGAGACTCAGGAGTGGCTCCCGCGATGTCTGAGGAGCGGGCTGGCTGCGGGCCCAGAAGCCTGGTTTTGAGGTCCGCAGGTGTCCAGTAGTGGCCCTGGGGCCTTGTCGCTGTCTGAGCTCCGGGGTCTGGGCTGCAGGGTGGAGGTGGTCCAGGGACCCTGGAGCTGGGCTCCCCCCAGAGTCTGTGCTGAACCCCAGCACCCGGGGCGTCGGCCAGTACCTGCTGGACTCGGTGAGGGGCCACCCTGAACTCTGCGTGGGGCTCTGCCTGCTTCCCTGTTCCCATCCCTCCCCGCCTCTCAGAGGCCCCCTTCCCACCTCCCTGCCTCCCTCTGAACAGTCAGCCCTTCCCCACTGAGCAGCCAGAGGGGGCAGCCAGCCCAGGCCCCGCCTGCCCGACTCCTGCCCACTCACAGCAGCGACAGGGTCCTTGCAGCAACCGTCACGACCCTTCCCATTGTGTCCTGGCCCCCGATCCCAGCCAGCCTCGCCTGTGCGGGGCTGACGAGGGCCACAGACCTCGTCCCCGCGCAGCGCCCGGGTGGACGGGCCATCTGCCCGCCCTTTGTCTGGCCTCAGCCGTCCCTGGGCTCCCTGTCACCCACTGGGCTCCAGGCAAGCTCTTGCCCCAGGGCCTCTGCACTGGCCGAGCCCACAGCCTGGCTCGCCCTTCTCCCGGGCGCCGTGTGGCTCCCTCACCTGCTTCAGGCCTTCATACCGTCAGCCTCCTCTCACCGAGGCCGACCCCGGGCAGCCCGCTGCATTTGCAGGCTGGCCCCTTCTCCGGGGCGCGGTTGCTGTTCACAGCATGCCACCCCCTGTCAGGTCCGGCAGACGGCATCTCCCTGCTGGAAGGGGAGGGCCCGGCCCAGGGCAGGCGCTGGGAGCTCCTGCTGCCCCTGGGTGACCCGCATCGTGGGCACCCAGCTTGCAGAGGCCGGGCCTTCAGTTTAGCTGGAGGTCCCCTTTCAGCCTCCAGCCGCCCCAGTGGTCCCCTGAGCCCGAGGGGGCCGCGGTTCTGGAGGGCTGCTCACCAGCAGTTCTCGGGGCAGCCCTGGCCCCTCCGTGTCTCAGCTGGGAGCCGGGCAGGCCTGGCCCAGCGCCCATCCTGACCGCACCCCCTCATCTGATGTTGGCAGAGCAGGGTGCCTCCCTCCTGCGGGCCTGGAACTGCTAGCCCCCGTCTCTTTCCCCAAACCAGGCCCCCAGGCCCCCAAACCTGCTATCTTCCAGAGGCAAAACCAGCCGGCCGGGCTGGTGCCCTGTCCTCTCAGGGCTGGCCTTGGTCCCCTTGGGTCCTGGCCGCCCGAGACCTTGGCACACGTTGGGCGCATCACCGGTGCAGCTCTCTGCTCAGGGCCACCGCACCCCAGGGCAGCGAGCGCCTGTGCTCACAGGCCAGCAGGAAGGTCCCCGTGGCCCCAGACTCCACCCTGGACTGTCATTCAGTCACGTCATCACCCGCCCATCCATCACTGTCCACCTGTCCACTCAGCAAACAGTCACCAAGCAGGTGTCCGTGCCGGCCCTGCCCTGCGCTGCGTGCTGGAAACAGCCCAGGAGCCCGGCCTCCGTGGGGCTGGCCGTTCCTCTCCCAGCCCTGGGCACCTCCTCTGTGAAATGAAACTGGCGTCCCTTCCCCGGCAGGCCGTGAGGAGTCCGGGAGACCGGTGTCGAACGGGGATCAGCAAACTCGTTCTGATTTAGGCTTCACGGGCCGCTCCGTCCCACCGCTATGTCCGCCATAGACGAAATGCATGCGTCACTTACGACAGACAGTGGCTGGATGTGGTGGGCGGCCGTGGCCTGCTGACCGCTGGTGTAGGGTCTGTGGTGGCTTCAGGGTAAGGGGCAGCTGGTGCTGCGATCATGACCAAGGATGACAGTGATCGTGGGGAGGTGCCGTCATCCTCGGGATGAGGGCTGTGCTCCAGGGGCCGCTGGGAGCTGGGGGTACACAGGCTGGAGGTGAGACTCAGACGAAACTGCCTTCTGTTTAAATCTGCGTAAGCTTCGTTTCAGCTGGCGTTCCCCGGGTCTGCGTGTAACCCCTAGGCTGGCGGGGTACGTGCTCCAAGAGAGGAGAGCTAGGATTTAACCAGTGACCGAGGTCTGCGCGGAGCCCCGTAGAGGCGGCTGGTTTCACGGCAGTTTGAAGGAAGCCTGGGCTGTGCCCCCGGGGCCCCGGGGTCTCCTGGACCTGCTTCCTTGCCCGCAGGACTCCTCGCTCGTTCCCCGGAGCTCCGAGATCCCCCTGCTCAGGGCCCTGTCCAACCCCATCTTAGATGGCACTGTACGATTTTCCTAATTAAACGCCTCCTCCCTGTAGACTGAGCAGCTCCTCCTCCGGGAAGGGAAGGGGAAGAATTGGCATTAGCTGAATGTGTGCCGTGTGCGGCCTTGGGAGGCACGCATAGAGCCCAGGGAGGCCCCGTGCCTGCCTGAGTGTGCGCAGCGTACGAGCCACGGAACTGGGATTGAGGAGAGGGCCCTCCCTCGGGAGAGGGCCGGCCGGGATCGGAGAGAGGGCCCTCCCACCATCCCCCGGGAGAGGGTTGGCTGGGATCGGAGGGACCTGGGTGGGGAGAGTCACTCTCCCGACGCCTCAGTTTGCTCACCTGCAAAGTGGACGCAGTGACAGTCGCCACCTCACAGGGCAGCCCTGGATTCTGTGAGGCTGGGCGGGAGTTGGGAGAGGAGGACAGAATCCCGGCCTGTCTCTCGGGGCCCTGAAGGTCCCTGCTGCTGCAGAAGGCCCGGCCGGCCCGCGCACACCCCGGCCCCTGAGCTGGAGGGGCTGGCGGCCGGCCTCTGTGCAAGGAACGCCTTCCCGGGAGCGTGCCTCCGAGGCCGGAAACGGAACGCAGAGCCTTCCCGAGGGAGCCGGGGGCTGCTGGGCTGGATCGCTCTCCACCCCGAGTCCTCGGCCGCCTCCCAGGCAGGGCTGGAGAGCACTGGGGGGCTGCGCTCAGCCGGGGGCTGGGGCGCGGACGACCCTGGGTGCTCACAGGGGCCGACGGCAGTGCTGGGCTGCCCCCGGGAACCAGAGCCGGGCTCTGGGCCCACACTCCATCCCCCAGCCCCTCATCAGCTCCGTCGTCACCCACCGTGAGCGATGGATCCGCGGCCGCTCCCATTCTGCGCGGACCTTCCGCACAGCCCGCCTGGGAGGTGCTCTCCACCCGGGGTCCGGAAACCGCCGCCACAGCCAGGCACCTGGCTGCTGCTTCCTTCCTTTCGTGAAAGGTTTTGACCCTTTAGTTCCTAATAAGCGTCAGTCGCTGCAGGGAAAAAACCCAGAACCGTATTGGTCTTCCTTAAACCTGGCTTTGTGGTTTATCTCTGCTTTGAATTATGAAAGTGAGAGGCTTCCCTGATAGTTCAGCTGGTGAAGGATCTACTTGCAATACAGGAGACCCCAGTTCAATCCCCAGGTCGGGAAGATCCCCCGAAGAAGGGATAGGCTACCCTCTCCAGTATTCTTGGGCTTCCCTGATAGCTCAGCTGGTAAAGGGGGGAGACCTGGGTTCGATCCCTGGTTCGGGAAGATCCCCTGGAGAAGGGAAAGGCTACCCACTCCAGGATTCTGGCCTGGAGAACTCCATGAACTATATAGTCCGTGGGGTCGCAAAGAGTTGGACACGACTGAGTGAGTTTCACTTCACTGCTTTAAATTCTAAACGGAGCTGCAGTATGGTGATGCTCTCCAGGCGTCCTAGACGAACCCTGTTCATGGTTCAAAGCCCGCAGCCATCTCCCACTCTCTGCCTCCATCACCATGGAACTCTGTTTAAAAGTCTGTTTCTCATATTACCGGCAGAAGCAAGTTTACAGCTAAGGAAGCTTTAGCGTTGAGCCCCGCGGGTCCCTGGGTCCCTTCTAAGGAGGGGCTGGAGGGGTCAGACTCTGTGCGGGCCCACGCTTCTTATTTTTGCTTACTTTTTCATTGGGAAAATCAGCATAATGTAAAATCTATCCTTGGGCCCATTTAACGTGTATGCGTCAGCGGCTTCCAGAGCGCTCACAGAGCGGTGCAGTCCATCCCAGCGTCACCTCCAGAGCCTCCCGTCTTCCCAAACTGACCCTCTGTCCCCATGGAACACCCGCTTCCCAGGGCCCGGCTCCCACCGTTTACTTTCTGTCTCTGTGAACACGACTCCTCCAGGGACGCTGCATGAGTGGAATCACACTCTGCTTGTCCTCTGTGACCAGCTTTTTTCACTGAGCATCACATCCCCATGGTCCCCAAGTAGCAGCAGGAGTCAGAATGTCCTGCCTTTAAGGCTGCATGACGCTCTGCTGTATGGATGGGCCACGCTTTGTTAATCTATCATGCGTTGATGGTCATCAGGGTCATCTCCACGTTTTAGCTGCCGTGAGTATTTGTACATGGGTGTACATATGTCTGTGAGCTGTCTCCACGTTTCAGCTGCCGTGAGCATTTGTACGTGGGTATAGGTATATCTCTGAGACCTGCCTCTACCTCTCGCGGTGTATACCCCACGGTGGGGTGGCTGGATGTAGGTGACCTCTCTCACTTGCTGAGCAGCCCCCACACCATGTCCAGCAGCAGCTGCACCACTGTACATCCCCACCAACAGTGCACACGTGTTCCGATCTCTCCGCATCCTCACCAACTCTTCTGGTTTGCTCGTTTGTGGGTTTTGTGGGGTTTTGATAGCTGTCAGCGTAAGGCGGTAAAGTGGTATCTCAGTGAGGCTTTGATGTGTGTCTCCGTCAGCTGAGCTTCTTGTCTTATGGGTGCTAGTCATCTGTGAATCAGCTCAGGCCCTTGGCCAGTTTTGAGTTAGATTATTTGGGCTTTTCTTGTTGAGTTTTAGTTCTTTATGTGTCCGGATGTTGAGTACCACTGGACCCCTCGTTCACCCCAGGCCCCTCATCCCTTCCCTGAGGGCCCTTTCTCTTGACAGGGGAAACGCTGAGAGGCTGGGATGGGGTGCAGGCGGCGGGCGCTGGGGTCTCCCCCGCACCAGGCATTTGCCCGTCAGCTGCTGACTTGAGGGAAAGTGGGCAGCAGCTCCGGGCAGGCATGCAGATGTCCCATGAGTGGGGCTGGTAGCGGACCCTTCCTTGAGGGGGAGAGAAGAATGGATGGCGTTGGAGGGGTCCCCATGGCCCAGGCACTCAGCAGGAGCCTGAGATGAGAGGGACTCCCACCTGGGGCGGGGTGCAGCTGTGTGGCCCGGCGCCAGGGCGGGTTTAATCAGTCGCTCCAGGCAGAGGGAACAGCATGGGCGGAGGGAACAGCAGGGGCAGAGGGAACAGCATGGGCGGAGGGAACAGCAAGGGCAGAGGGAACAGCATGGGTGGAGGGAACAGCAAGGGCGGAGGGAACAGCATGTGCAAAGGGAACAGCATGGGCGGAGGGAACAGCATGTGCAAAGGGAACAGCATGGGCGGAGGGAACAGCAAGGGCGGAGGGAACAGCAAGGGCGGAGGGAACAGCATGGGCGGAGGGAACAGCAAGGGCGGAGGGAACAGCATGGGCGGAGGGAACAGCAAGGGCGGAGGGAACAGCATGGGCGGAGGGAACAGCAAGGGCGGAGGGAACAGCATGTACGGAGGGAACAGCATGGGCAGAGGGAACAGCATGTGCAAAGGGAACAGCATGGGCGGAGGGAACAGCAAGGGCGGAGGGAACAGCATGGGCGGAGGGAACAGCAAGGGCGGAGGGAACAGCATGGGCGGAGGGAACAGCAAGGGCGGAGGGAACAGCATGGGCGGAGGGAACAGCAAGGGCAGAGGGAACAGCATGGGCGGAGGGAACAGCATGTGTGGAGGCACAGCTGGTGCAGGGCACAGCAGGGAAGGGAGGAGCTGGGCAGGCGGAGGGGAGAGCAAGGCTGTCCAGTGTAAAGGCTGGGGACGTTGCAAAGACCAAAGTCACTCTGCGTGTTAGGCAGCTCAGGCTCCATGACAGAGACCCCAGGCCAGTGGCTTCCGCAGCAGCAGCTCATTTCTCCCAGCGGTGGAGGCTGGGTGCCGGGGCAGAGACGCTGGCTTGGGCAGGGTCTGGTGGGAGCTCTGTCTGTGCCTGCGGGTGGCCGCCTTCCTGCCGTGTGGACGCGGGAGAGGGAGAAGTCTAAGCTCTGGCCTCTGCTTGTCTTCTTCTAGGGACGCCAGTCCTCTGGGGGCCCCACCCCCAACCCCCTCTCACCTGACCGCCTCCGGGAGGCCCACCCGCACCCCCACCCCCCGCACCGGGGACTGGGGCTCCAGCAAGGAATGCGGGGACAGCAGCGTTGGTCCATCACACTCGGCTCTCTCGAGCTGAAGGAGCATCCCTGCGGGGCTCCGATGCCCACTGCCTCCTTGGGAAGTCTGTGGGAGCAGGCTCGGGGCAGGCTGTGCTGCGGAGTCGGGCTGGGGGGGTGCCCCAGGCTCTTCCACGGTGAGGAAGGCGGGAGGGTGGCGCGGCTGGGGGCTGGGGAGCAACGTCAGGACCCCCGGCCCTGGCTGCAGGGAAGGGGGCCTCCAGCCCAGCTGGGAAGGCGGGACTGGGGTCCCCTTTGGTTTGTTACTGCTTCCTGGTCTCCCCTCTTCACGTCTCTCCAGCCCCTCAGCATCTCCTTACAGGGTGGCAGCCGGGAACGGTCACTCCCCAGACCTGCCCTCACCCTTGTTTCCAGCGGGTCCCTGCTATGCCCTCTAAGACAGGTTCATGGGCATCGCCTCTCTACTTGGCGCCCGCCCCACCTCGAGGAAATCTCCAGACCTCGGCTGTGCATTGCAGGGATCTGGCAAGCTGCGAGGCTGGGGCAGCTGCCTCCCTCTGCTCGGGGTTTGGGGGCTCAGTGGCCCAGAAGGCCCCAGAGATGACAGGGTATCAGGCAGGGTTTTTGCGTTCAGGAGACAGAAACCAACTCTGGCTAAAACCTAGCCAAAGAGAATCAGAGCTGGGTCAGGGCGGAGGGAGGCCCGCACGGGCGGGGCTGGGCTGGGCCAGGCGTAGGCCCATGGGAGCCGGGGCCAGGCAGCTTGGTGGGGCTGCGGAGCGGATCCCCGTGGACACACTTGTCAGACACCCTTTTGGAATCACCCAACTGCTGTTGTGTGGTTGTTTTTTTCCCTTAATTTATTGTAATTGAAGTATAGTGGATTTACAGCGTGGTGTTAAGTTCTGCGGTACAGCGCAGAATTGTTATGCATATATGGCATTCTTTTTCATATTCGTTCTCCTCATGGTTTATCGCGAGATGCTGAATGTAGTTCCCTGGGCTGTAGGTCGGACCTTGTTTATCCATCTGCTAATCCCATACTTACAGTCCTTCTCTTCCCCACCCCACCCCCTCGGCATCCACCAGCCTCTTCTCTCTGTGAGTCTGCTTTGTAGTTAAGTTCATGCGTGCCATATTTTAGATTCCTCGTGTAAGTGATACCATCTATTTGTCTTTCTCTGTCTGACTCAGTATGATCTCCAGGTCCGTCCGCGTTGCTACAAATGGCGTTGTGTCGTTCTTTTTAATGACTGAGTGATATTCCACTGTGTGTGTGCATCACATTTTCTTTATCCATCATCTGCTGATGGAAATTCAGGTTGTTCCCATGTCTTAGTTATTGTGAATAATGCTGCTATGAACACAGCATGAATCTTTTTGAATTATAGCTTTGTCTGGATATATGCCCAGGAGTGGGATTGCTGGGTCATATAGCAGTTATATTTTTAGTTCCTTGAGGAACCTGCATACTGTTTTCCATAGTGGATTTACCAATTTACGTTTCTATGGGGTATATTTTACATTTCTATACGGTATATTTTAGATTACAAAATATTCCAAACCTAGGGAAAAGAAAACTAACTATCTATATGATACATAACACTTCCTGTGTTCCTGGAACCTTCTAAAGCATTTAATATGAACAGAAATTCCTCAAATGCTTGTAACGACCCCCTGGGGTGAGTGCAGTATTTTCAGGTCGGGAAACGGAGGCATCGGGCGGCTGCCCAGGGGCCTGGGGGTGGGGGTGGACAGCCCATGGGCGCCCACAGCCACCATCCAGATGTGCTGGCGTTTATCTGCATTTTGCCTCAAGAGGAGGGAGGGGAGGACAGAGAGGGAGCTGCCCTAAGCACCCCCCCCCACGGGGTGGGTGGTCCCCTGCGGAAGTCTGCATGGAGCCCCGGGCACCGAGGGCCCTGGCGGACCCTGTGTGAGCCCTCCCCCGCCGCCCGCACTCTGGAGGTGCCCTCCCGGTGTTGCTGTCTGGAGGTCGGCATCGGAGGTCAGGACCCGACCCACGAGCTTGGAGGAGGCCACGGCCACCCCACCCACGTCCGCCATCCCTCCCGGTTCCCTTCCGAGCACCTTCCCCGAAAGCTGTCCCCTGCGGGCCCCTCCCCACCACCCCAGAGCACCCCCCTCAGAGCAGCGGGGCTCTGGGATCTGCAGGCCATGCCTCTTGTGAGATTCGTCCAGACCCGATCACAGGGCGCTTCTCTGTCTGCAGCCTGCCCTGCGTGAGTCCCCGCGGCGTTTTCTGAAGCTCTGTCTGCGCAGAGAAGACTTGACCAGCAAGGGGGCCTGGCTTCTCTGCCCAGGAGCCAGGCAGGTCCGGACTCCAGAGTCAGGGGGACAGGCCAGTCCCGCCCGAGCTAGGGAGGGCGCTTCCCACCGAGACTGGCTCACAGTGGCATGGGGTGATGCCCTCACGCGAGACGGGAGCTGGGTGTGCGAGGCTGGAAAGCGGCAGGACCGTGCTCACTGCGGCCCGGAGCACTGTGGGCGTTTGTGTCGAGTCTCCCCAAGCGTCCATGGGCTTTGACCCGCAATCCTGCCTCTGGGCAGGCTGCTGAGGGAACCCCTCATAGATTAAAAACAAGGACTGCCCTGCCATGGAGCTTATGATGGCAGAATACCTGCGACAACATTGCCATCTGACAGTAAAGCTTTCATTTCTTGGTTGACACTCCAGCCACGCACACACGTGTCAGAGGGTCTTTAGTGGGCTGCCCTGCCGGCCCAGTGGTTAAGAATCTGCCTGGCAATTCTGGAGGCTCAGGTTCGATTCCTGGTCTGGAAACTCAGATCCCACATGCCCAGGGGTAACTCGAAGCCCACACTCTGCAACTGGAGAACCCGTGGCTGGGGTCTGCGCCAGCCGGCAGTGAACCAGGACTCCACCACCAGGTCCATGCCCAGCAGATCCCGGAGTGTCGGCCCGTCAGCCCAGGGTTGTGGGCTCAGCGGTGGGCAGCAGAGTCCTCGGGCACGAGTGGAAGTCCTGCCAAAACCACGCCAAGTGACCCAACCTGGTCAGAGCCACCGTGGTACCAGCAGACCTTGTCCCCGTTGCCGGATGTGAGTTCCGGCTCAGATCGGAGCAAGGCCCTGGTCCTAACCCTACCGGCACCTCCCACCAGCTGTGTGACCTTCGGCAAGTGACTTAACCTCTCTGAGCCCATTTAGTTTCTTCGGGCATAAACGGGAGATGATGCTTACCTGAATTGGTTGCTGGGAAGGATGGACACGTGGGAAGCATCTAACTATGCTGGCCATGTAGTAGGCACTCAGCTAATTGTAGTGGCCACGGGGATGGCAGTCACGGGGGTGATGTCCACTGCCTTTACTTACCTGGGTGGTTTCCAGAGGGTCTGGAGCTCAAGGTGACAGGCGGTGGGAACTGGCTGTATTTTTCTCTGCTCACTGCTTTGATTGGCCCCGTCTTGACCTTTCAGCCCTGGGGTGACCATCTTTCAGTACCTGCTGGGGTGGGCGGAGACCCCGGGCCTCTGTCTGGGGGTCACCTAAGCCATCTTACCCCTTCTCCACATGGAAAAGGCACCGACGATGAGCCAGCCATGGGTCTGCTGACTTCGTGGCATTTTACACGTTCGTTGTGACTTTGGGTTGGCATTTCATTAAGATTTAAGCGTTTCCATAAAACCACCCAGGTCGTTTACTCTCTTCATCATTCTGGCTGACTCTGCACGGTTGGGGGGTTTCATGGGCCCTGGAGCTGGCGTGTGGCGTCCCTTCTCATGCCGGCTTGAAATGCTGTGGGAGGTGATGTGTCCTTAGGGTTTCCAGGCTGTGACCTCCAAGACGTCTAGCGTCTGGAGACGGGTGACCACCACGATGTTCGTTCAGTCGCTGGTTTCATAAACGCGGCACGCACGTGCTCAGAGCTCGGCCTCGTGCGGACCCACAGGGATACAATGGGTGGCGCGGGGCGCCTGGAGACCCCTGCAGCCCTGCCATGCGTGTCGGGGGTGGCTGAAGGGTCTGCCCCTCCAGGCGGACCCATTGTCCGGGCCAGCATGTGGTGGAGGCCAAAGGTGGGGGTGAACGGGAGGGCCCGTGATGACCCCTGCGCCCGGGGTCCCTGAGAGCAACTGAGTCCAAAGCCAGGGCTGAGGCGGGTGAGGGAGGGAGAGGAGGAGGGGGACCCGGGGCTGAGCTCTGGCCCCGGTGGGCAGTTTCTGCCTGGACGCTGGGTCAGCTGTGTGTGCGTGCTAAGACGCCTCAATCGTGTCCGACCCTGTGCGACCCCATGGACTGTAGCCCGCCAGCCAGGCTCCTCTGTCCTGGGATTCTCCAGGCGAGAATACCGGAGTGGGTTGCCGTTTCCTCCTCCAGGGGACCTTCCTGACCCAGGGATCGAACCCGCGTCTCTTCCGTCTCCTGCGTTGGCAAGCGGGTTCTTTACCATGGGTGTCACCTGGGAAGCCGGGTCCGCTGAAATCCACTTACTTTCTACAAGGTTTTAAGACTTCACGTAAGAACGAAATCACGGCTCTGAACCCACCCTGTAGACTGCAGAGAGCCCGGATCTGAGGGTGAGGGGGCTTCGGCGCGGACTGTGAGGGCCCCCGGTGAGCACTCAGCAGGGGGCTTGCCCTCAGGGCCCCCAGAGGACGCGCCCCTTCCCTCCCCTCCATCCCCAGCCTGCTGTGTTCCAGGCGGCCCCCGCAGACTGGCCGCCTGTGCTGTGTCAGAGAAAGCAGAGAGCGCAGGAGTCACTCATTGATTCGCTCGACAAATACATGCACATGACGAGTGTGTGTCATGAAGTTACACGGGGCACGGGGCGCAGGGCCGGCCCTTCAGGTGGGGGCGGGGAGCGGAGAGGGGCGGGTGACTGATGCCCACGGGCAATGGCAGAGCCCGTCCTGCCTCCCCCGCACCAGCTGTGTGCCCTTGGGCAGGCACGCTACCTCTCTGGGCCGCAGTATTCCCACCTAGAAAACGGAGACACCAGCAGTGCCCCGCGGGGATCGCCGTGAGGACTGAAGACGCAGTGGGACCCTTAGGATGATGAAAGGAGAGCTCTTACTGCGCGTGTAGCAAGGATTTGCCAAGCACCTACTATGTGCGGGGCACTGTGGAGACGGGCAGCTGCTCCTGCCCCCGTGGGGTGGGGGGCCCTCCTGGGGCCACCCCCCCTTTCCTTGCCCAGAGGCTGCAGCCGCTGGCCCCCAGGGGACCCCTGCCAGCCAGACCCCCGCTCTTCTGCAGCCTGGAGGGCTTTTGCAGAGTGCCGGCCCTGCAAGGCGCGCTGGCCACCGCCCAGACCTCTCTGGTTCTTGGCTCTGTGTCGGGGACCCGGCCCTTCCTCAAGTTCACGGTCAGGCCCGCGGTGGGGGAACGATGACCCGGCAGCTTTAAACACACCTGCAGCCCCCCTGAGGCTCCAAGCCTCGTGGTCCCCGGCCTGCAGACATGGCCTGGGGCGGGTGATCTATGGGCGTCCCGGGTGTGTGGGAGGGGGTTAATTAAAAAGGTGTCTGGGAGATGAATTTCTGGAAACAAAAATTGGAAACCAGTGGAAGCTATTGATCCACTTAATGGGAAGCTGATGGTATCGGAGCAAGCAGACAGCTCTGGCTTGGGGCGATCGATCCCACGCCTTCCGCAAGCCGACCTGGGTGTGGGGTGGTGGACACGGCGGGCTGGGAGGGGCCCCTGCCCCCCTCAGGGCCCCGCACTGACTCTGGGCCTCAGCAGGGGAGGAAGAGGAGCTTCTGCTGGGGTCGGATCCCCCTCGGACGTTGCCCCAGGTAACCCCCTGGCTGGATAAGGTGACGAACCTCTTCATGCCTCCTCCTCGGCTGGGACTCCTGAGCCCCGGCGGCACCGTGGGGTCACACGTGATCGCAGTTGGGCAGAAGCAAGCCGTGTCCTCAGCTCTGCAGCTCCGGATGTGCCCAGCCTGCTCCAAACCCAGGCCCTTCTGGGCTCACGTTTAGTGGTGGGACGGACCACAGAGCATTTAGTCCATTTCTCAGATGCGTAACTGAGGCTCAGGGAGGCTGGCCATGAGCCCCATCCCTCACCCCCGCTCGGGCAGTGAGACATGGGTGCCTCGCGCTGGGGTCCCCTGGGGTCCGAGCAGGGCTGCGTGGGCCCCAGGCCAGCTCGCCCGCCTCTGGGGGCTCAGGATGGACTCTTCTGGAGCGGGTCCGCCCTGGGCCTAGGCTCCTCGAGGCCTGGGCAGGGCTTGTGAAGCGCCAGCTGGCATTGGGCTCCGTGCCCACGCACTCCCGCCCTCCCCAGGACTCATCCTGGAAGCATGTCCTTGTGAAGGGCTCTCCCGGGATCTGCATGGGCAAAAGGTGGCCTGTCAGTCCGTCTTTGACCCTGGACTTTGTAAGGGTTCGTCTCTGAAACATTCAGTTGGAAGACGGCCTCCAGATGTTTATCTCCAGCCCATAGTGCCGCCCCTCCATGGCTCCCCTCCGCGGCCCCTGAACTTTGGGCCCCTACGTCAGCCCTCCTCAGGCACGACCGTTCCCCACCCACACCGGGACCCCAGCTCCCGGTCCCCATCCTGCCCTCTCAGCCCCCAGGGGAGCTGAGAAGCGCAAACCACATTGAGTCAGGCACTTAAAACCCACCCACCACATTAGGTGTAAAAACCTGCCTGCACCCCACACACCCCTGCCCCCCGACGCCTTCCCCAGACACTGTGCTCCCCGAGCCCCCCGCCCCGAGGCCCTCCCCCACGTCCTGCCCCGAGCCCCCCGGATGCCCCCCACTTCCCTCACAGCTCTTCGGGCGCCTGGGCGTCCTCCAGCCTCAGGGCCTCTGCACCGGCGTCTGCACCACTCCTACCCCAGGTCCTGGTCTGGCTGGAGGCTTGTTGCTCTTCAGGTCTCAGCTCCTGGGGGAGCACCCCCGGCCGCCCCTCACCCCTCCGCAGCGCTTGGCGCCCTCTCGGGGGACTGTGAGTGGAGGCTTCACCGTCTGCGCCCATCCCCATGGCAGCAGGCCCTGCCTCCCCTACTCACCGCCCAATCCCCAGGACCGAGGCCAGGGGTCACTCAACATCGGTAGAATTAACTGATGAACAAAACGTGAGGCCCTGCAGGAATCCAGCCGGAGATGCGGCCTGACTGGCCCAGAATGCTGGGTTTACCAGCGCTCGCTGGCCTGGTACCGGGCGCTCACCACCCTCACCCCCAAGCGCTGACCCGAGGAGGGGGCCTGGGCCCTGACCCAGCTCCAGCTCCGAGAGAGGCGGGGCTCTCGGAGAAGTCAGGGGGGCTGGTCTATGCTGAGACCCCATCCTCTGGGGGGGGAGCCCCTCACCTTGGGGAGCCATGCCCAGCAGAAGGAGTCACCCCTCCTCCCAGAGGACAAACCTTCAGCAGGCTGATGGGGAGAAGGGAAGGGTGTTCTGGGCAGAGGGAACAGAAGGCGCAGGGGTCGGGCGAGCGCGGGATCAGGACAGGAGCGGCGGGAGCTGGCCGAGCCCCGCTCCGGAAGGAGGACCGTGCTCCTTGCTTGCTTCCCTCGTCCCCCAGCCCAGGGCCCGGTGGCTCTGCACCCAGACCGCGGGGTGGGCGGGGAGTGCAATCTCCGTGGCTCTTGCCCCAGCCTCCCTGCTCCCTGCTCCTGCCTCCACCCCTCCCCTCTGTCAGTGCAGGACACAGAGTTCCTTCCCGCCTCCCTGAGGCCCTGGCCCGCTCCCTCTGGCCTCCCCTCGCCCTCGCCCTGTGCCAGCCACGCCTGCCCCCTCGCCCCGGAGCGCCGCGGCCGTGCTCCTGGCGCAGGGCCTTGGTGCCCCCTCTCCTTCTGCCCAGCAGGCTCCATGGCTCCTCCCCACCCACCTCCTCTGAGGCCCCTGCCCCCGTCTCAGTGGGTCACCCCCCCACCAGCCTTTCTGCTCCCAGAGCCCTGGCCCTCTCACTCCCACGCCGCCCTGCCGTGTTGCCCCCCAGACCCGAGGTTTGTCTTCTCTGCTGTCCCCGCAGCGCCAGAGAGACGGCTGCATGTCATACCTGCCCCATCCATGTCTGTCAAGTGAGCGAAGAAACTCTGGGGTCTCCCGGGTCCCCTTACTCTACTGAGGCCCCCCTGAGGGTCAGGTGAGGCCGTGGGCCCCCTGGGGCGGGACAGGCGCTGGGCACCATCGCCCTGGGGTGCTCGGTCTGGGCCTCCAGAGGCTCCCCCAGGGCTCGGGGCCCTAAATGTCCAGGGCCCTCCGCGCCCGGGTGGGCCAATGGGCATCTCCCCCAGCACCCAGAGCTGGTGTTACAGGAGCGGGCTGCTCGGACGCCCGCCTGCCTCGGTGACAAATGGCTGATAATTAATGTTGGGCCTGCACGCAGCTAATCAATTTAAAGTTGAGCGTGCAGCCAGAAGCAATCCCAAGAAAAAAAAAGTGTTCAGCACCACATCCTCCTCGTTCTTGCTCATCAATCACCGGTTTTGCAAGCAGCTTATCAAAATGTAGAGAAAAGCGTGGCTGGAGACATAAAAGGCCCTTAAAGGCCCAGAGATGGTTTATCGGGGTTTTGCAGCTGTGGGTGTGGGGAGCGGGGGGCAGGTGCTGGGAGCACAGGGCGGCGGGCCTGGCCCATTTCACAGAGGGAAAGGCTGAGTCTGGAGCTGGGCAGTGGGGTGACATCTGGACGGGGCGTGGCCAGGACCCCTAGGTGCAAGCCCGGGGGTGCGAGGTGGGCATCCAGGCAGAGTCCAGGTCCCATCCGGAGGACTTAGTGATAGGAGGGCTCGGGAGCCCCACCCGATTGCTGGCGGCAGGAGAAGGTAGTCCGGGGTCAGGCTGACCTGGGACTCGAATCCCGGCTCTCTCCTACCCACGGTGTTGGGGGCCACAGCACCTCCCCTCTCTGAGCCTGTTTCCTCCTGAGCCGGGAGGACCCTCTCAGCGGTTTGCCGAGATGAGGGGAAGCTACGTATGCCAAGGCCTTAGGCACGTAGGGAGCGTTCCTTGGGCGTGCAGTTGGCACTCAACAAATGACAGCTCTTCCTCCTGCAATCAGAGGCCCAGAACAGGTCCTGGAGGGCAGCCGGGCTTGCCTGTGTACCTGGGGCGTGAAGATAGGATTCCAGGCTAGGCCAAGTGAGCTGCCCTTCTCCGGGGCAGTTGTTCAAAGCAGCAGGAGGCAGCTGTGCATTTGCTTCTGCTTTTCCCTCTGTGGGAGGGCACTTTCCTCAACTATCACCTCTCCCCAGGGAACTCCTATGCATACTTCAAAACCCGCCTCCCATGGCCCCTCCTTTTGGTGCCTTCCTGATTGCTGAGTCAGCTTCCTACCTTCTTGAATTCCTGCTAGACTGTGAGTCCTGGTGGGGAGGATCTGTGCCCTCTGCCCTAGTCGGAGGTGAGAGAGGACATTTTGTTCCATGGATAGGCGGTGAGTGGCTAAATGCGTGACTAGCTCTCCCAGCACTCACCCCTGCCCGAGATCACCCAGAGGCCACCGCTTACTGGCACCTGCCCGCTGTGATCTTCCTGGGAGCCGGGGCCCAGCTGGGGGTTTTGTTCGTGTCCGTCTCATACTGTTCTCCGTACGCAGCGTGTGCCTATTAGGAGTCAGAGTGACTCAGACGAGAAAGAGGGGCAGGAAAGATGAGCCTGCATTCTGCAAGCGCCAACTCAGGGTCAGGACGGTGCTGGGCACTTAGGATTCTTTCTCTGCCTCCTACCAAGCCCGGGTCTCAGACGTGGGTCGTGAGGCAGAGGGGCTCTCGTGGTTGATGAGTCAGGATTTAAACCATGGATCCCGGACGACTGAGAGCTCTTGCCACTCCTCCTCTGTGCCTTCCCGGGAGCTGATGCTCGAATGAATGGATGGATGGATGGATGGACTAATGGGTGACGGGGTTCTCGTGAGAATCTTGCCGCCTCCTTCCTGTCTCGCCCCAGCCTCCCGCCCGGCCTGTCCCTGGGGCAGCTGGCTCAGCTGGCTCAGCGCTTTTATTTAGGGCCACAGAATGAAACCGCGCGTCCGCAGGACCCATCAGATTTTCCTGCAGGGCCCCCGCCTTCCCTGGCTCTGAAGCGGCAGCTGCTGGCCCCTCCCACCCCCTGCCAATCAGACCCCATTGTCCTGCGGCATCTGGAGAGCTCTGCAAATTGCCAGCCCCAAAAGGCTCGCTCAGCATCCTTGGAGAGAAGCCGTCTGCGCCTCTTTTACAAGCACCAGTTCCTAAAAGGCTGGTGATTGCGTCCTCAGCACTCCCGCGGGGCCTGCCCAGCGCCCGGGAGTGGCGGAAAAAGCCCCAGATGGCTGGGGCGGGGTGGGGGCTGTCGGCGATTATCACTGAGCAGGAAGTGGGCTTGGCCTGCTGTGAGCAGGGAACGCTGTTCTAAAATACCTCTCAGCCGTCCTCCCCCCAAACCTGTGCTCCTGCCTGTCCTTGGGGGGCGTCTCTCATGGGTTCGACCACGTCACCGTCTCCGGGAGGGTTGTGAGCACCTTGGGGGGGGCGGGGGGAAGGTTCCAGCCCCACCCCAGCTCCCACTAATGGTCACGGCGGCCACCAACGTGGACCAGCAACACAACACTGCTGTGCGCCAGGCGCGTGCCTCCTAGCAAGTGATGTGGCATCCCTGGGGTCTGTTCACGAGCCAGCGAAATGCGTCCTGAGGCTTCAGTCCACTCTCCCATCCTCCCGGAATTCCCAGCAGAGGCCCAGAGAGGTCGTGCGCTTTACTTCGGGTCACACAGCCTTGGGGGGCAGGCCTGACCAGAAGCTCATGCTCGCTGGAGTCAGCTCGGGCTCCTCCCGCGCCCCTCTGCCCAGCCCGTGGCTGTGGGCGGGCCCCTGGCTTCTCTCTGCCCTCAGTTTCTGCATCTGTACTGTGGGTCCGAGGAGAAGGCAGGGCTGTATAGGACCTCGCCCTGAGCCCAGATCAGGGGTCCAGGCACCGCCCCCCATCATCGCCTCCTCAGGCAAACCTCGGCGGTGGGCAGGGTGCTGCCCCTAGCCTGCACCCATTTATCAGACAAGGGGCGATTCCCCAGGTCCGGGGTTGAGCCCCTCCCTGAGACGTTGCTCTTCCTCTGGGAGCTTGCGGCCTCCTAAGGGACGGTGGCCAGCGGGTGCGCCCCTGAACCTGGGGCTCTGGGGTCAGACCTGGGGTGGGGGCCCCCAGCACGTCTTGGGTGAAAATGTGTATTAAGTGACGCTGGTAAGACAGTGAATCAGGGGGCCCGCGAGGCTTGGGATGGGAGCAGGCCCCGCCCCGAGGAGCGTGTGGGACCGGGTGGAGGTCAGCCGGCCCACTTACTGGCGGGGGACGGCTGCACCAACCGGGTCCTGAGAACGGAACCCGGACCGGAGTGAGAGCTTGGCCGGGGGCCTCTTTAGCGGCATGTGGGCCGCGATCGCAGTGAGAGGAGGAGCCGGCGCTGGGGAGGCGGGGGGCAGAGGCCTGCGGGTGGCCGGCGCTCGGGGCCTTCAGAGCACGGGGGTCTGCGGCCTCGGAGGCAGGAGAGGGCGCGGCAGCGGGGAACGAGGCCTGCTCCAGGGGCGCAGAGCGGGCCCCACAGGCCCGGCCGGGGCTCTGGACGCCGGCGGGGCGCGGGGCGCCTGGTGGGCTGGGCCTCCGGGTCTCCGTGGGGACCGGCTTTTGCACGGGCCTCCGTTCCCGACTGCGCGGCTGCCCTCTGCTGGGGCGCCTGAGTGTTACACCCACGGTGCTGGGCGGGACCAACCCCTAACTTCCCCAGAACTTCATGGGAACGTCCCTGGGATGCCGGGCCTCAGGGATGACAGGCGCGCCCCAAGCCTCCTTCTGCCGCGACGGGTCCTTGCTTGCTTACCCCAGGGCCAGGGAGCTCACCCCCTTCAGAGGCAGGCGGTTTCAGCTCCGCGCCGCACACGTCAGTTTGGACGTGGTTTCCTCCCAGCCTCAGCCCTGCCCCCCGGGTCTCAGGCCCACTGCCCTGATCCGGGCTGGGCTTTTCCAGTTGCTCCAGGCCCTGCCCACCCTGGCCTCGTCCAGAGGCCTTAGGCCTGACCGACCATCCTCCATACCGGAGCTCGGACCAAGAAGAGAGCCCGGTGGGAGGTCCAGACGCCCTCGGCTCCTGCATGGGATGTGGCTTTCTCAGGAAGATCGCTGCAGACCTCCCAACTGTGCCCCTCGGGGTTCCCCTGAATCCACAGGGAGGCTGGCAGGGGGCTAGTCTTGGGGACCAGTCGGGCGTGAACAGAGGGGCGAGTGACTGAGTCCGAGCCCAGCAGGGGCGGGGCTGTAGCACAGAGCGCCCCGGAACGCCGTGGGCTCAGCTCACGATGCCCTTCCAGGACCTTCCACAGCCCTGGCCCCTGCTTCTGCACAGGAGGTACTTCCAGGGAGTCCAGGAGGAGAGGAGAGGGGCGAGGAGGAAAGTGAGCAGGCTCAGGCAGCTGGGGAGGCGGCCTGAGACCCAGGGGGCAGGGTTGAGGCTGGGAGGAAACCACGTCCAAACTGACGTGTGCGTTGCGGAGCTGAAACCACCTGCCTCAGAAGGGAATGAGCTCCCTGGCCCTGGGGGTAAGCAAGCAAGGACCCATCGGGCGAGGACCCAAAGTCGGAGCCGGGCGGGGGAGGCCCCGCTGAGCAGAGGCCGGAGTGAGGAAAGCCTGGGGGAACGCGTTACTTATGCCTCCTTGCTTATTTTTTAACAAAAACGAATTGTATTTTAATTCATACAGTGTGGAGTTCTCCTGCTTGAGGTGCACAGTGTCTGCGCTTTAGTGTATTCAGAATTGTGAGGCCATCAGCGCCATCAGTCCTAGAACCTTTGTGTCATCCTGAAAGAGACCCTGTGTCCGCTAGCGTCACCCGCGTCCCCACGCTGCCCCAGCCCCCGGCAGCCTCTCCTCCACTTGCTCCCTCCACGGTTCCGCCTCTTCTGTACACTTCGTGTAAATGGACTCCTATGGTCCTCGTCTTTTGTGACCGGCTCCTTCCACGCGGGCCGTGTTTTCACGGCTCATTCACGCTGTGACACCTGTCCCCACTTCACTGCTATTGTAGCCAAGCTGTGTCCTATGTGTGCGTGTGTGTGCTTGCTAAGTCACTTCAGTCGTGTCTGACTCTGCGGTCCGTGGACTGTAGCCCGCCACGCTCCTCTGTCCGTGGGATTCTGCAGGCTGGAATACTGGAGTCGGTGGCCACGCCCTCCTCCAGGGGACCTTCCCGACCCAGGGATCGAACCCGCATCTCACGTCTCCTGCCTTGGCAGGTGGGTTCTTTACCACTAGGTGTGTATATATAATTCATTTCATTGACCCGTCCTCAGCGGGTGGACGTAAGGGCCGTTCCCCTTTCTTGGCTATTATGACTAATGCTGCTGTGAGCATCGAGTACAGGTTTTTGCGTGGACGTGTTTCCAGCGCTCGTGGACGTGGGTCTAGGTCACACGGTCACTCCGTGTGTAACACGTGAGGGACAGGCCGGCTGTCTTCCGCAGCGTCCGCAGCATTTCCGTCCCCACCAGCAGTGTGTGAGGGCCCCTGCCTCCCCACACCCTCACCGGCACGTGTTCTTGTCCATTTTTGATCCTGGGGGGCGGGACGCAGTTTCTCCCCGTGCTTCGGGTTCGCATTTCCCTGACGACAAGCGATCCCTGGCACTGGCCATTCGTGTATCTTCTTTGGAGAAGTGTCTGTGCAGATGCTTTGATCCGCACTTGCTTGTTTTTGAAAATAAAAGCCAGTGACTCCGCAAGAAGGCTGCCAGAGAGCTCAATGGGAGTGGCTGCCTTTGTGGGGCGGAGCTGAGAAGGTGGGGTCAGTGGCGGGGCCCAGATTTCACTATGAATCGTGTACGCTTTTGGCTTTTGAATCCTGCGAATGTATTATAAAATTACGTTTTTTAAGTAAAATGTGAAAAAGAATAACTACAGGAAGCCAGCTAAGGTAGTCCTCAGTGTCCCCGGGATGCAAATATCTGAAGCTCGTTTAAGGAAACCCGTTTGGGACCTGACCGGGGCCGGGTAGACGTGGCCGCCCTGCCTGCCCAGGGGCCTCGCTGACCCCTCACTCAGCCCCGGCGGGGCCCCCAGCTCCCCTCCTGTGGCAGGATGGCCGCCCTGCCACACTCCTCAGCCGCGAGTTAGATGAAAACCCCTTCAGGGAGACAGCAGGATGGGAGCCTGGCTGTGAGCGGGAAGGTCGCTGTGGTCCCCGTGTGCTGTCCCTGCGGGCGGGGTGGCCGGGGGGCCAGGGACGCCCAGGCTCAGCCCCTCTGCACGAGCGTGCCCCTGGCTGAGCACGGGCGTCCCTGCCCAGGGATCCAAGCCGGAGATCAGTCCTGATCCCACGTCGGACGCGGGGGGTCAGCTCCCCGTGAAACACGCTCCTGCCGGAGCTGCAGGCTGTGCCAAGCCTTGGACTGACCGCTTCTGCAGCTCTGCCGTCCTGCCCCCCGCAGCCCCGCAGCCCCTGCAGGGAAGGCGTCACTGCCCAGCGCAGCAGAGGTGTTTCTGCGTGTATATTCATGTATTCCAAATGTCCCCCTGGGCAGAGGCCCCGGGGCAGGAGCGGGCGTGCCCAGGGAAAGAGGCCGCTGTGCCTGGGCAGTGAGTGCGGAGGGGACGGGAGACGGGCAGCCTCCTCGCACGGACTTCGGCTCCTGCTCTGAGTGAGGTGGGCCCAGAGGGTGCCGAGCAGAGCCACAGCGTGCTCTCGCGTTCAGCCCGAGGAGCGTCTGGCTGCCCTCGGGAGGTGCAGGTGGGAAGCTGGGGCGCAGGCGGGGCGCGGAGGCAGGGAGGAGCAGGCGTCCGTCGGTGCGGGGGTTGGGGGGGGGGTCTGGCCTCCTCCTGAATGTCTGTCTGAGCAAAAGCAACCCAGAGGCCACGGGATCTCCGGCTGGGAGTCGGCGCGGGGTGCAGGCTGGAAGCATAACCGTGGGCATCATCACGGCCCGGGTTGGACGGGACCCCCGGGGCGCGAGGCAGACAGGGGAGGCGGGTGAGGGGGTCGGGAGGAGCCGGGCGCTCAGACCTGGACAGGCGGACAAGGGGACACCCTCAGCCGGCTCGCGGCTGTGGCCCCACGCCCGGCAGGCACCCAGCGGGTGCTCGCTCAGCAGCGGGGAGCAATGAACTGGCACCTGGATGGCCCGCTCCTTTGGACCCTTGGGTCCCCTGCCGGCAGACCTTCCTTCACCACTCCCGAGGGAGCACCTACTCTGCGCCGGGCGCTGGTTCTAGCAGCGGAGGCGACAAGGGAGCTGGCGACCCCGTGGGAGCGGTGGACGATGACTCCCAAACCCATCAGTGTGAAGCTTCAGGGCCGGGTCCCGCCAGGCATGTGTCAGGCAGGCGGCCCTGGGTTCCATTTAGGGTCTTGAAAGAGTCTCCCTTTAAAACGCATTCAAGGGGCTTCCCTGATGGTCCTGGGGTGAAGAATCCGCCTGCCAGTGCAGGAGACATGGGTTTGATCCCTGGCCCGGGAAGATCCCCCGTGCCCTGGAGCAGCTAAGGCCGTGAGAACACTCTGGAGCCCGTGGTCCACAGCAGGAGAAGCCGCCGCAGTGAGGAGCCGTCACACTGCAATGGATACCCAGTACAGCCAAAAATACAGAAATGAAGCTATAAATAACAATAATAATATTTTAAAATAATAATAAAATGCATCCAAGCAAAAGAAAAAATCCATTAAAGAAAGCAGTTACGTGGTTGCTGCACAAAGGCCCTAGCACATTGATGGTCATCGTGGCGATGGAGATTTGGGCTGTCAGTCTCCTTCCCCGCGAGGCGGTGTTATCATCCCATTTTACAGATGGGGAGACTGAGCCCCAGAGACAGGAAGGGCTTGCCTGCAGGCCTCCTGCCCACCCTCTGGGGTGTTTCCTGCACCAAGAGCCTTTTCTTCTTTGAGCAGTAAATTTGGGAGGTCCCCGAAACAGCTGGGGAACTTTCCAGATGCAAATATTCCATCTGGTCCATTAACTAACATCACAGCAAATAAACTATAATCACAAGACCTATTATTAGTGCGGAGCCGCATAATTACCCGGCAGAGTCACTGTTGGAAAAATCTTCGTCTGGGGGCTAGGGGGTTACCAAACCCGTGACGGGTGAGGCGTGTGGAACAAGAAGCTACAGGGTGGTACCTGCCTCTCCGCCAATCCTGCCGGGGGTGAGCCGGGGAGTGTGATGAGGGCATGTGTTAATCCCTGCCTCTGGTGGGCATTTCTTTGGGCTTCCCTGGTGGCTCAGCTGGTAAGGAATTCACCTGCAATGCGGGAGACCTGGATTCGACCCCTGGTTGGGAAGATTCCCTGGAGGAGGGCGTGGCAACCCCCTCCAGTATTCTTTCCTGGAGACCCCCGTGGGCAGAGGAGCCTGGCGGGCTACAGTCCATGGACTCGTGAAGAGTCGGACACGACTGACCGAGCGTAGCGTGGTGTGCGGGCCCCCTCACTGCCCTGAAGGTGCTGTGATGACCACACGGGATGACCCTGCCCCTGTGGACCCAACGTTCTCTTGAGGGAAGACAGATGTTGAAAAAAATGAACCATTAAGCAGGATCCTTTCAAATGCTCTGGATGAAATGAAATGGCACTGGGGGGCCGTGTCCGTGAGGCTGTGCAGGAAAGGCCGCCCCGGCTGGGGGGAGCCCTGGGGGGACTGGGAGCGTGTGAGATGGTAGTGTGAGATGGGGGCCTGGGGGAGGGGCACTCTGATGGTGGGAGCAGACGTGCAAAGGCCCTGAGGCAGGAGCCAGGCAGTGGGCCGGGGGGAGGGGGCGAGTGGCCGTGGGTGCGTGGGGTGGCGGGGTCAGGGAGCCAGGCCAGGCGGCTGGGTCTTATTCTGAGCATCCTGGGAAGCATCTGATCAGTGTTTGTACAAGCCGCTGCGGCACAGCGTGGAGAATGGGCAGTAGCCCCAGTCAAGACAGAGAGGGCTCTGGCGCTCCCGGGAAGAAGCAGCACGCTGGTTCCCTTCTCAGGGTGGCTCCCGGCTTCCTCCCGGCCCCCCCAGGGCACGGGGACAGACAGGCCTCTCCCCCTGGCCATGAGCTGTCCGTCCCACAGCCCTCGCCGTGTCCATTCTCAGGGAGGACCCTGTGTTTCCGGTTTTCCAGGCTGCAAACGGAGGCTCAGAGACAGCTTGTCACTCTCTGGGGGTCACACAGCAGGTGAGTGGCGGGGTGGGCAGAGTCCATGTCTGCTGGGTGCCCCCTGCCCAGGCCCGCCCCAGCCTGCTCGGAAGCAGCCCTCATCTCAGCAGACCGTCCTGTCTCTGGGCTGAGCGACCAGAGAACCCAGTCCTCCAGCCTGGGCCCCCCGGCAGCCCAGGCCGCCGGCCAGACCGGCCCCCGCTGGCCTGGAAACCAACCTACTCCCCAGGCCCCTCCCTGGGTGAGGATGGACCGTGAGCAGACGGGCCTGTGGCCCCCCGGAGGTCGGGGAGAGGAGACCGGGGCCAGGGGGACCCATCCCCAGACGGGAAGCGCGGGGAATGGGGCCGGGTCCCCAGGCAGGCGGCAGGGAGCAGGGCCCAAGCCCGCACCCCGCCCCAGCCCTGCGCGCTCCTCCGCCCTGCAGGGCCCGTCTCCTCCGCCTGATACAGCAGCTCGGGGGCGTTTCGGCTGCTCTTAGGCGCCTGGGGAGTTTCCTGTAATAATATATTTTCTCCTCATTATAGTTAATTCATGTGGTAGAACATCTGAAAAGTAAATTAGAATGAGAAAGGAATTAAAGCTGATCGGTGACCCATTCTCAGGGCCAGCTGTCGATGTTCCGTTTTTCTGGCTGTGTCTCCGTCACATTCTTAGGTGGGTGCCGAAGACACGCTTTGAGAACCTACGTCTTTTTCTTAAGCAGCGGTCACTAATGTCCGTGCCTGTCGACATTCCCTCTGAAGGCTGCGTGATAACCCTGTGATGGGCGGGGATCGTGAGATGCTTAATTTGCCGTCTCAGTGTTTATGGTTGTTGTAAATAGTACCGTGATGAGCATGAGGCTTAGAGCCTGTTTTGAATTCTTATTTGCTAAGACATGTTGTTCCTGTGTTATCTTAGACCCTGGGGGCGCGGGGACAGGGCCTCTGTGTTGGGACAGGGAGGACGTTGGACCCCTGGGAAGGATGTGGGGTGGGTGGGGGGCAGTGGGGGCCTGGGGCTGTGGCCGGGGCTCCCTGGCTGTCCCCGCCTCCGTCACTGGCTTTTCCTTCTCTCTTAGATGTCCGTGCCCCCGGGCTCTGCTGACCTCCCCTCCGCACCCCGCTCATGCCCCCTCTTCTTCCCCAGAGCCGAGCCTCCAGCCCGACCCTTAGAGGCTCTTGGACACTGCCCCGCACGGCAGCGCGTCCAAGGGGGTGGTCGCCTCTCTCCCACACACACCCCTTCCTGTGTCCCCAGGAGGGCAGGAGGTGCCACCAGCCACCAGCGTCCATGCCGGGGACCCACCTGTCGCCCTTGTCCCCAGGTCTTGTTCTCAGATCCCACCCCAATGAGGGTCTGCACACACCCCTCCCGATGCCGTGGCAGGCCTCCCTGCCCTCCCCCCTCCAGAGCCTCGAGTCTGCCCCCCGCCCCCACCCCCATGAACATCTCATCACGCGCCCCTCCTCGGCGCCCCATTCCTAGACGAAGCCCGAGCCCCTCGAAGGCTGAGGCCCCTCGCCCCGCGCTGCTCAGCCCCAGCCTCTGCACAGGCTGTTCCACCTGCTGAGAACGCCTTTCCACGCACCGTCAGAGACAGGTTCCCGCCCATCCTTCCAGGCTCAGCCCCCATGTGCTGCCCTCCGGGACTTCCGTTTTTGCTTCCCATTTCCCTTTCCCCCAGGATCTCGCCCCTCCTTGTCCCACTCAGATATCCTGTGGGACGTCTAGGCAAGCAGTCCCTCGATATTCTAATACTCCCTCAGCATCATAGCTGTCAAAGGCAGAGGAGTTAGGGCTGGCCCTGGTGAGACGGGGTTATCGGCGCACCTGACCTCGCAGCTTCAGGCGCGGCTGCCTCCAGACGCTCCAGCGCGGACCCCGGGGCCCTGACTCTCCCGCTCCCCGTCCAGTCCCTTCTCAGGGGCCCAGGCAGAGCGGCAGCTCCCGTCTCTCAGGTCTAAGCCCAAGTGCAGGTTGGGAGAGTCTGCACCCCAGTCGAGTCGGGCCTCTGAGTCCCAAGCCCGAACCTGAGCTGGGAGAGGAGTCAGCCCCCCCGGAGCCTCAGGCACTAAGGGGGCGCCCAGGTTGCTGCAGGAGGGGAGCTGGGGGCCCAAGGCCCACCGCGGCCCCGGGACCCCACTGGCTCCGTCCAGGCAGGAGACGCAGGCTGTGTCTCACCTTCTGCCCGCCCAGCCGGGTCGCGGCCTGGCCCCGGGGCGGCGTTAGTCAGCGTTTTATGGATGAAGGAGCAAGTGGGTAGAGGATTAGTGCTGCTCTGCGGTCAGGAACACTTCCGGCCCAGGGGCTGGGCAGCGATGACCCCCTCCTGGCCCCCAAATACCCACAGAGCCCGGCCCCATGGGGACCGAGAGGAGGCCAGCCCCTCGGGGCGCTACCCCCTCACCCGGACCTCAGAGGCCTCGGCCCTGCCCCAGGGAGCGGCCCGAATCCCCGAAGACAGACAGACAGACACACACACACACACAGCCCTTAGCTGAGATGGCCGGTGGGCCTTTGGGAAAAGAAACCGGTCTAACCAGCCTGCCAGGGGCACGGAATTTACTGTAGTGGCCGGAAGCTTTGCTTTTCAATGAAAATTCCTTTGGACATAAAATTAAGAACAATGGAAGCAAGGGGAGGATGGGGAGCTGTTGTGCGGTCTCTGTGAGCTGCTGGGACTCCGGGGGGCCCTGCCCGCCCTCACTCCCGCCTCGCGGCCTGGCTGGGAGCACGGGGGGACTGGAGGCCTCAGCCCGGCTCTCCTGACCCCAGGCCCGGCCAGTTTCAGCTCCGCGAACTTTCCAGGCGCCCAGCCCGGCTCTGGAACAACGGCGGCACCTGCCGCGCTCGCTGAGGCTTTGGGCCGAGGCCACGCGTGGGCCCCGACCCCGAGACCCGCAGCCGGCGGCGGAGCTGGCTCCTGGGCTTGACCACTGGCCTCTCTGTCCGCTGAGAAGGTGCGGGCACAGGTGCAGACCTGGAGGGACCCCGCGTCCTGACACACGCGGGCCATCGCCTCTGGCTCCGTGTCTGGTCGTTCTGCCCCGCCGCCCGCGCCGACCTTGGGGAGGCCAGGCAGGCCCGCCTGCGCCCTCCCGGCCGCTCCGTCCTGCACCCCCACGGGCCGCTGACTGGGGCTCTCAGGGCCCCCGTCCCACCTGCTCTCGCCCTGCGGGTGAGCAGGATGCCGCGGCCCGGGCAGAAGCAGACACTGCCCGCCCGAGGCGGGTCCCCACGCCTCCTGCCTCCTGCCTCCAGCCCAGGTGCCGTCTGTCAGGACCCTGTGCCCCAGGTCGCGGGACAGGGCACCGCGGGCATTTGGCCCTGCAGAGGGGCCCTGCCCGGCCCCTGGCAGCCCACCTGGTTTCCGGAGATCATCGCCGTGGCCACTTCCTCACTGCCTCGGCTCCCTGTCTGTGGAGAGCTGGCGGCTCAGGGACGCGGGGGACTGTCCACAGCCTGCGGGGCCCTCCCCGCGCCGAGAGCCAAGCCCACGCCTGTGGTTCGGGCACTCTGCACCGTCCAGCTCATGAATCAGGGCTTCCAGGATTCACGTCCTGAGCATCACGCATCCAGGGGGCATAGAGAGTGCTGGGGAACGACCCCGGGGTGGTTCCATTTGTGCAAAGCCTAGACGCGGGCACAAGCTTTCCTGCACTTGTTGGGTATCTCGCTCTGCAGGAAAACACGTCAGACTCACCGTCTGCATCTTTACGCCTTTTGATGTCTTCACATTTTTTATTTCCTAACTGAACGTGATACCGCTTTTTAGGGTCTTCATAATACTTGTTTCTTTCTGTAAGGACGTGCATGTAGCTAAAGACACAGAAAACATTCTGAAAGGGCCCGTCCTAACAGATCAGAGCGGGGAGGTCGCTGGAGACAGCTGAGGGCAGGGAGAACTGGGGGAGCGGTCGAGGGAGCCTTGTTTAAAGAGAAGAGCCTTTCATGTTAGCTGTGCAGTTAAGATTTTGCTTCTGTAAAGTGTAATGCTTGAGTGAGAAGGGGGAAAACAGTTCCAGACCTTGAAGGATCTGTGATCCTGAGATTTGGAGAGGCAGAATGCAGACGGTTCCGTGTGTCCGCGGTTAGAGCAGGATGGGGGCTCCGTGCCGCCCCCGTGGGAAGGAAGACGCTGGGACCCCCACCCCCGGCCTGGAAGGCCCTGTGACCTGAGGACTGGTTGGCTCCGTGCTCCCGCCCTCTCTGCCAAAGGCCGCGTGCTCCTTTCCGGGGCACAGATGGACACTGGCCGGCAGCAGGCGGGGTGCTCTGTGTGAAGGCGCCTGTCCGCCTGCAGGGCGGAATTTTCCAGTGGAGGCGGGCAGTCCTGGGTGAGAAATGTCGCCCCGCCACCTTGAGCCTCTGCTTTCCCTCCCGGTGTGGGTCCCTTCCAGGGTCCACTGTGGCCAGGTGGGGGCAGGGGGTGCACACAGGAATTTCCGGAGTGACCTGGGAGACTGGGTGACTGCTAGGGTGAGGGGTGGTCCCAGCGCCAATACTGTGCCCCAGTCTCAGGCCTGCAGGGGGGTGGGGGGTGAGCCTGCCTTTGGAAAGGCCCGCGGCCCCCCGCCCCGCCCCAGGCATCCGGTTCCGTCGGGGAAGCAGCACAACCACTCTGTGCAACGTCCTGCAGCGTCGCTTCCCGGCTGTGTGCCCTTGGGCCCGTCCGTGACCTCGGGCTTCACCTCCGGAAAGTGAGCGACAGGCCCCCTCTGACGGTGGAGGGGCAGCCTCGGTGTGATGGGGCAGAGCCCACGCTCACGCCTGCGCCCCTGCTCACGGGCCCTGCTCGGTGACCTTCGTCACGTCCCAGCAAGACGAGCCTGCGGGTCTCCAGTGAGAATTCAGAGCTGGGATCTCAGCTGCACAATTTTTGGAGACGCCTTTGCACCTGACCCTGCGCTGGACACCCACCGCCAGACATCCAGCCACCCCCCGCCTCCCCCAGGTGGCTTGTAAACATCTGCAGTCTTGGAATTTGTGTCTCAACTCCAGGGTCTTTTTCGTTTGCCCTTTTTTGAAATAACAGACTAACGTATAAGAAACACATGTGTAAGTCTGTGAGGAGGACGTGCCCAAAAGCCGTGGGTGTGCCGGTGATATCATGACCCCCAGGCTCTGAGGGCTGAGACCCAGGAGACCCAGGAAAGGAACACTGGGCCAGCTCTGCCAACCAGCCGGCCCCCCACCCAGCCACCCTGAGCCTCAGTCTCCTCCTCTTGAAAATGGACGTGATAACAACGTCCGTTTCACAACAAGGAGGTTGTGCCTTGGCTCCGCCGCTGCGTGGAGGTGAGTCCCTTCTGGGTGGGAGGGGCTCTGAGAAGTCACTGAACATCGGAACCGGAGCACAACCAGCCTCATGGAGCCCTGAGTTGTAGCTGCTGTTATTTTGGGGTCATGTTTAAAATCCCGTGCAGCTCCAGTGAGGGGAGAGGGGGGCGGGCTCTAAGGCAGGGCCAGCCCACTTATCTGGCAGCCTTCTTCTCGGGAGGGAAGGCTCTGCTGGGGGAAGGTGGGTCCTTCCCGGGCGCTGCTCAGGAAGCGTCGAGCAGTCCTGATGCCCGCCACCACCGTCGCCAGCCGCCGACTCCACTCGACCCCTCATGAGGGCCTGCCGCCAGCACTGGGCCCCATCTCTGCCACTGGTTGCTGTGCAGTTTCAGGCAAGTCTCTTGCCCTCTCTGAGTTCTGTTTGCTCCGTTGTAAGGGAAGGAACAACACTAAAGGATGCCGCAGCCGCCCTGCCCCTAAACCCAGCGGGTCTGAGAGCCCAGAGACTGGGAGGAAGAGAACGGCCCTCTGAGCTGTCAGCCAGGGGCTGGGGCCTTCCTACCCTTCCCTCGTGTAATCGACCCAGCGAGGAAGGGAGGCAGGGGCTGAAGAGCAAGACCCTGCAGTCAGACCGCCCCGTGCCCCGCCCACCAGCTGTGTGACCCTCGGCGGGCGTTGAACCTCTGACTTTAGTTTCCTCTTCTGTAAAATCTTGGATCTCACTGAGGTTGTTACAAGGATTATAATGCACACAAAAATTATATATATATGTAAATAATTTATACATATAAAATATATATATTATGTGTTTGTGTATATATATATTTATATATGCCTTGTGGCTCAGTTGATAAAGAATCCCCCTGCGATGTGGGAGACCTGGGTTCGATCCCCGGGTTGGGAAGATCCCCTGGAGAAGGGAAAGGCTACCCACTACAGTATCCTGGCCTGGAGAATTCCAAGGGGCTGTATAGTCCATGGGGTCACAGAGTCGGACACGGCTGAGTGACTTTCACTTTCAATGCATGTATGAAATGGGTTTGGAGTCCCGGATTTCCGAATGAGGAAGCAGACTTGATCCCACGTGCGTCTCTGGGGAGAGGATGGACAGCAGACTACCCGGCATCACCGCGCTGACGCGCCCGCTCCAGCGCACTGGCCTCCTCAGTGGCTCTTGAACACACAGCTCATTCTGCCTCGGGACCCTGGCGCTAGGTCTTCCCTCTGCCCGGCTGCTCCTCCCAGATCCTCCGTCATATGGGTCTCAGCCCACGTGGACCCTCTCTGACCGCCCCCTCCCCGTGTGGGTGGGCTTCCCTTCTCTCAGCTCCCCCTCCCTCCCGCCTTGTGCTTTATTTTTTTTCCTGATCCTTATTACCATGCAAAATTATATCTGACCATGCTGACTTCCTGTTTCCGCCTTCAAATGTAAACACGGCATTTTCATGAATGAATGAGGGCAGATACTTGGCCTTATTCACGCTGGGTTGCCAGGCCCTAAGCTGTTGGAATGAGGGAGTGGGTGGATGAAGGAGGGGATCCCACAGTTGAGCAGAGATTCGCCCCGGGATATGGCCAGCGCGATTGATAGCCAGCCACGCACGGGGGTGGCTGCCCTGTGTGGTAAGCCCTCCTGGCACCCCGAGACATAGCTGTGACGGTCCCATTTTACAGCAGCACAGATCAAGTCTCCCAGAAGAGAAGCGGCTCGCCGGGGGGCCTCAGGGCCTTTGGGAGGCAGAGCCGGCCTGACTCCAGGGCGCCAGCTCCGTGCACTGCGTGACTCGCACGTCTCCGGGTCAAAGGCAGAGAGAAGCCACCCTGGGAAGCAGCAGCGCGTGCATTTTAGCAACGGATTTCCAGGTTTCGAGCGCTCTCCGCCTGCTGGGTGACTTTGCAGCGAGGGCACCGCGGGGCGGCCGCGCCTGATGCTGCGGTTGCCATGGCGACGAGCGCCTCGGCGATTGGTCCAGCTCGGCCCGCACTACGTTGCTCCCGGGGCGCGGGGGAGCCTCTGCGCTGGCCCCTCCTCCGGATGCTGTTCCCCCCCCACCAGCCCTCCCCAACCCCCGCGCCCCGCCACCCCGGATGTGCGGCAGGGCCAAAGCCAGAGGTGGTCTCAGGTAGTCTGAGGCCGATGCCCCCGCCCAGCCTGGCGACCATGGTGACCCGACGTCCTCGCAGGCTCCAGGGCACCGCGTGAGCGCTGCGTGCCTGGCTCCTCCGGAGCCCGCGGCTGCCTCCCCCTGCTCCTGCTCCAGCCTCCGTGGAGGAGTGCGCCACCCCCGGGGATGTGACTCGCCCGCGATTTAATTTTATTCCCTTCCACTTCTCGCCTGAGCATCGCCCTGCTGCTCTAACCACATAGAGCCTTCCCTGCTGGAGAGGGAGAGAGAAGGGAAAACTGCCCACCACCCCCCAGACAGGATGGCGTGCCGAAGACTCTATTTGTGAGTATATGTGGCGGGTTTATGCCTGGAACTTGAGGGCAGAAAGGGCCGCAGCCCGTCTGGGAGCTGGAGCCCAGGCCCTCTGGGGGGAGGGGGCTTTGCCGTGCAGGTGGCTTGCAGAGGGGGCTGGCCACCAGGCGTAGATGCCAGCATTCCTCCCCTGCAGTGGACGTGTTTGCCGGTGGTGATGATGGGGGGAAGAAAAGGCTGTCAGCACGACTCTGTTGAGCTGTGAAATTCCCTCTCTGAGGGCTGATCGCCCCCCAGATCTAGGTACAGGGTCCCCGGACCTGCTGCTACCGCGTTCGCATCTGGTTCAGCCCTCCTGTGTCCATTTGGAAATGGTTTCTCGTGCCCGGCTCTGCTGTGATCAGCCTTCAGCCGTGGCTGATGCAAGGTTGGCAGGAAGGTCAGGGTGGGTACAGGCTGCCGTGCCCTCCGGGGACAGGCGAAGGTCCAGCCTGCCCTCCTGAGCGGGGATCGCCAGTGTCACCCCGTACCACCCAGGTGTGCCGTGGGCCAGCGGCAGAGGCCGTGAAAGTCTGCACGGGGCGGTGACATCACGGGTCCGGGTATTTATGGAAAGCTGAGCCCGCGCCTCCTGGGACGTCGGATGAGGATGCCAGCATCCCTCGCAGCTCTCTGGGGCTCTGTGGCGTTCTGGGCTCAGCAGCTGGGTCTCTGGCCTTGCAGGACCCCTCCTCTGGGACTGGGGGCCGTGAGTCTCCTCCTGCCGTGGGCACTTGGGGGCTGTGCGGTGACTTCAGACCCTGTGAGGTCAGAGGGCAGAGCTGGGCCCTCAGGCTGGGCTCAGTCCCCAGGACTTGAAAGCCCTGGGTGGGGGGGGGGGGGAGTTCCTGGAGCATCATGTGGGGGGACCCCTGGGGGCACTCCAAGGCCTCGGACTCCCCTAGACCTTGACGAGGGCCCTGGAGCCCGAGAAGCGGCGCCCACTGCTCTCCACCCGGGCCAGACGGCGCGCGCGCTCGTGGAGCTGCACGGGAGGAGGCGTTGCTGCTGCCGCTGTGCTGTCAGCAGGCCCAGGCGGGCCCCGGGGCGAGGAAGGCGGCAGGCTCTGTGGTTTGCTGTGATGTTCGTTTGCCTTTTAAGTGGAGAAGCCCACGGCTTGGTTTGTTGATGGGAGCCGATCACGCCGGGTTCTCACTTCCTGTCCCTGCTTTTTTTTGGGGAAACAAATAGTAAATCCTTCCCAGGCACAGAACCTCCGCTGTCGCTGGGAACAGGCCTCCCCACCACCCCCGAGACACCCCCTTTCTCCTGCCTCCTTTGCGTCGGCCCAGGAGCCCAGGGTCAGAGAAGTCCTCTGGGGAGGGGGGTCTCCGAGGGGGAATCTGTGCAGCAGCCTCTGGACTCCCATTCTAGAGATGGGACAGCTGAGGCTCAGCAAATCCCCGGGAAACTTGAAGTGCCCTGGCCTGAGGTGCGTGTGGGGAGTGGGAGGTTGGGGGTGCGTTTCAGCCCAGCTCTGCATTAGAATCACGGGGGAATGTTTTGAAACTCCCGGGTCTGAGTCCCACCCCAGAGATCCTGGCTTCTGGGTCCTGGGAGGGCTGCAGCCTCAGGAACGTTGTGGGTCTCCCCACGTGATTTCGATGCTCAGCTGTGGGTGATGTTTGCGGATGTGGTCTCTTCCCTTAGGCATCGCTGCCCAGTCCTACCCGATTGTGATTTGTGAGCACGCAGTTACCATTCCAGTTCCAGGACCCTCCCCAGTACAGACTCGCTCTGTCTGCTGGGAGCCCAGGAGCCTGCATTGGAACACACAGCCCTAGCAGGGCCCACCGACCATGCCTGTCTTCCCCACTCGCCTAGGAGAGGGGTTGGACTGTGGGGAGGGCAGGTCGGGCAGCAGGACGCCCAGGCCTCCCCCACGTGCCGCCTCCAAGCCCACGGGCACCAGAGATTGCAGAGACTGGGGCGGGGGTGGCCAAAGTCGGGGGGGGGGCCCTGTTTTGCAGAAGGACTTGCGGACCAGAACCAGGGCTCTCCTGGCACCTGCAGCTCGAGCCCTGGGCTTGCAGAGTGGGGGGTGGAATGTCTCTAGATGCTTAACGTTCAGGGTGCCTGGAGGCCCCAGCCCAGGACCACCACAGCCACCGTCAGAGCCGCACGACTTGGCTCCGCGGCTTCTCACGGCCCTCGCCTCCGTGGTTCTCACCTGTGCTGTGAAATGGGGGGGGGGGGGGGGTTAATGATCCCATTTTACAGAGGAGGAAACTGAGGTCAGAGAGGGGTAGAACACTTGACCGAGGTCTCGGGGCGGCCTCCAGCCCCACGCTCGGCGGTGCGTCCCTCCCCCAGCGCGCTGCACACGCGGCCGACCTGGACAGACTTAATGCAGGTGGAGCCCTGCCCCCGGCCCCCCCGGCCCCTTCCCCGCCTCCCCGTCCTCCGCCCTCTTCCCCCCCACCCCCTGGGCCCCAAAGAGAACTTGGGCATCCGGACTCTGTCGTTGAGAGGGGACAATTTCCTACCTGGGAGCTCCGACAGACGGAGCCGGCCCTGAGTAGACAGGACAGTGGATGACAGGGAGAGTGGGAGAAGATTTATTAATGAAATAGGGAAATCATGAAGCCTGCAAGATAGGTTCCTTAATCAGCTTTGTTAGCAACCAAGGCCAGGCCTACACTGAAAGCTTAATTAACGGTGCCTTAATTAAGGTCGGCCCTCTCCCGACTGTAACTACACTCACACGGCACGTCACTTCCTGCTCTGTGAACATAGGAAGTCAGGCTGCAGGGGTTTGCAGGGGGTGTGTGAGACCCTCGGGGCCGCTGGGGAGCGGGGCCACTGAGACGGGGGCGCTCCTTTATAATTCATCCATCTGCTCGCTCACTCATTCACTCACTCTGCCTGGAGCCACCCATTCTAGATGGCGGACGCCACCCTGAAGACATTCCCCAGCGCCTTCCCCACCCGGCACTGTGTCCTGCTCACAGGCTGGTTGGTCCATTCTGGCCGCTGGCATGTCAGTTGTGCCGGGACGAGGGGCTGACCGCGTGTTACCTGTGGCGCGTCCAGCGCCTCGAGAAGCTCTGGGTGTGTAGTGATTGCTCAGTGAGTGTCTGTCGGTGAACGAGTGATGGGTCCCGTGCCAGGCACTGCCCTAGGCTAAGGGGCACAGGAGTGTTGTATCCGCCTCTTTGTGACCCCATGGTCTGTAGCCCACCAGGCCCCTCTGTCCACGGGATTGTCCAGGCAAGAGTGCTGGAGTGGGGCGCCATGCCCTCCTCCAGGGGAGCTTCCCGACCCAGGGATCGAACCCGGGCCTCTTGTGTTTCCTGTGTCGTCCGGCGGGTTCTTTCCCGCTGAGTCAGCTGGGACGCAAGAGGGTACGGAGCCCAGTAAGACGTAGCTCCTGGGATCCTGTAGGCCGTGAACAGACGGTGTCAGCGCAGTGCCGCGGGCCAGACGGGACGGCAGCCCAGAGACGGGGCGGGTTCCCACGTCCCGCAGCGGGCTGGACGCCGAAGGGGGTGCCGGCTGATCCGGGAGGAGCGGGCGCTCCGGTGTGCAGGCCTCGGCCTAGGGTTGCAGATTCCGAAGGCACTAGCTCATTGACCTTCACGGTGACCCTGGTGGTGCCTGTCCCCTCTGTACAGACAGTGCAGCTGAGTCACCGAATACGTTGCCCCCGGGAGGGGTGGCACTGGGGATTGGACCCGGACAGGCAGCCCCAGAGCCCCGCTCTGTGAGATTCCCACGGCTTTGCTGGAAGTGATGGTGTCTGGCCCATGCTCCGCACGTGTGAGGGAGCGGAGGTGAGACAGGAGATGTGGGTGGGGCCAGGACAGCAGGCGTCTGGCCCCCAGGAGGGGCCCCCCTTGCGGGCAGGGGCCGTGGGACCCACAGAGGGTTCTGACCCCCGGGGGCGGCCACGGTTCCAGAGCCGGACTGTGGAGGGAAGGTGGGGGTGGGGAGGGCCTCAGTCATCCTTTCCGGCGCCCACAGCGGGGCGCCCCAGAGGGCGGCAGGTCCCTAGAGGGCAGCAGGTCCCAGCCCAGGCCGTCGGGAGCCCCTCCTGCAGGTCTGCTGGGGGCCTGGCCAGGGGCCACTGTGGCCCCGAGGAGGCTCCGGGCTGTGGTCTCCAGGCAGCTCTGTGCCCGGGTAGGAGAGCCCCTTCCCCTCCCACCTCTCATCTGACTCCACCCTCAAGTCAAGTCTGGGGCACGGAGGCCTGCACAGGAGGCCGCCTGCGGGGTCTGTCCTTCCTGCCCCTGCTTTTCATCAGGCCCCATGTGCCTGCCCTCGAGGGCAGAGACAGGCGCCCAGAAGGTGGGCAGACGGCTTCTGGGAGGGCCGGGGGGCAGCCAGGCGGAGCCGGGAGACAGGGCCCCCACGCCTCGTCCCCGAGGGCCCCGGGGCCCTGCCTGCCCCCACGCGTGCTCGCCCAGAGCTGGAGCATGGCCGAGGCTCCCGCTCACCCGGGGCGCTGGGACCCCCTCGTGCAGCAGGGGCGGGGCCTGCGGGCTCACTTGGTTTTGTCTCTGCCTGCCCTTGGCAGCTGCTCAGCGCCCGCCTGGCTCCTGCGGGGCCAGCTGCTTTTCCCGAGGCCTCAGTCCGCCCCGCGCCCCACCGCCCAGCGGCTCACTGGCTCCCGCTCTCTCTCCCCTCCATCCACCCGGCCCCGTGGTCTCTGAGGCCCTGGCCCTCCCTGGGGCTTGCCGAGCAGGACTCGGACGCTGCCCTCCAGCTCTGCCCCGGGCCGCTGTGTGACCCTGGGCCAGCCTCTCGCCCTCTCTGGGCCTGTGACGTCCTCTGAATCCGGAGCGGCAGGGGCAGCTCTGGATGGTGCGGGTTGGGCAGACTCGCACGGGAGGCTGGGGTGTGGGGCGGGAGTTAGCAGAAGTCGGCGCTGAGCTCGGACATTCCGGCTCTTTCACACGCCCCGTCCCGCACACGGCTTGTGGTCCCCGGGGGCGCATCGTCCCCCAGACGCGCAGCAGATACGCCGAGTCCTGCAGCGCTGTGGGCAGCGCCCGTGCTGGCCCCCTGGCAGAGGGTGCCCTTTCCCCCCACCCCTCGGACCCCGAGATCCAGTCCTGGATCCCATCCTGGGTCCTGGTCCTCCCCTTTGCACAGGGCAGCCCCTCTGCTGGCACCTGCGGCCTGGGAGCCTTCCAGGGAGGCCCGGCCTCTGTTTCCCAGCATCTGTGTAGGCCCAGGCAGGTCAGCTATAACCTTTCTTAAAATTGTGGTAACATTCACGTAACAGAAGAGTGACCAGTTCAGCCATTTCTAAGTGTGCAGTCCAGGGCAGTCGGTACATTCATAGTGTTTCACCGTTCATCCCCAGAACCTTCCCATCTTCCCAGACTGCGACTCGGTCCCCGTGAAACACTCACTCCCCTTCCCTTCCCCAGCCCCGGGCACCCACCATCCTACCTCTGTCCCTGTGGATTCAGCCGCTCTGAGCACTCGTCTCCGTGGAATCCGTAGTGTCTGTCTTTCTGTGGCTTACTTCGCTGAGCACGTTTTCAAGGTTCATCCATGTTTGCAGCCTGTGTCAGGATTTCCTTCCTTTTAAGGCTGAAATATTCCATTGTGCATCTGGACCACGCTTTGTTGATCCGTTCGTCTGTCTCTGGACACCTGTGTTTGCTTCCGCCTTTTGGCTGCTGTGAATAACGCTGGTGTGAAGGTGGGGAGGCCGGTGTATCCTCGAGACCCGGCTTTCAGTTCCTTTCTGTGTATACCCAGAAGTGGAATTCCCAGATCCTGTGGAAACTCTGTTGAACTTTTTTGGAGGAACCTCCTTACTGTTTTTCCACCACAGCTGCACCGTTTTACATTCCCACCAACACTGCACACGGATTCCAGTTTCTCCACATCTTTGCTCACACTTGCCATTGTGTTTTTTGGTTGTTTTTGTAATAGGAATTCTCGTCGTGTGAAGTAGCACCTCATTGTGGTTTTGATTTACTCCTTGAATGAAGGCAGCTGTGAGTGGTGAGGTTCAGCCTCCTTCTCTGCTGTTGGACCATGCGGCCCCGAGGACCCCCGACGTTGACTGGGGGGCCTGGGCCCGCTGGACGCCTGCTGACGCCTCTGCCGCCTTTGCAGGAGCTTCTGTCCCGGAGCAGGGTGGGTGGGAGGGACGTGGGGCTCAGGCCTCCCCGCCCAGAGCCCAGTCCTCCAGCTCATAAGTAGCCCGGGGAGCTGGGTCCTTGGGGGTGCCTGGCACACAGTACGTGCTCAGAAATTTTAAATCACGCGTAATCCCTGCTTCCATCTTTTTTGGCTGTTCTGGTTTATCCATGTAACTGAGAGATGATGCACTGGCGTGGTGCGGCAACATCTGCACACACTGCAAAGTCAGCCCCTCTCCGGTTCCTCGGCCCCGAGGCCACCGCCGTGTCCAGCTTCGTGGGGTCTCTCTGGGGATGTGGTGTGCGCGGATGTGAGCACCGCAATACTGAAGAGGCTCAACCACCCAGCCAGGTACACCCAGCGGAGCTTCCAGTCTCGGCTTTGCAGTTCCGGATTTGGGGCCCCCTGAGGGGGTGGGGTGACCCTCCAGCCCGTGAAGGAGGCGATGTTCTCCCTCTGGTGGGTGGCCCTGACCGGTGGCTGGCAGAGTGGCCTCCGTGGAGGAAGCAAAGCCACAGCAGAAGCAGGGAGGTGGGAAGGACTGGCCCTGCGCACCCAAGGTTCCGACCCCGCCAGGCCTCCAGGCCGCCTGTGTGTCCTGGGCCGGCCGTCTGTCCAGATCTGCTGCGTCGGCCCCTTTGTGAGCTCCTGTCCAGCACGGGGCCTGCGCTGCACCCTGGGGACAGCGGCCCTGCCCGGAAGCAGGCGGACGCAGGTGGAGCCACCAGTGCGGGGCGGACGGTGTGCTGTGGGCTTTCAGCAGGGGCCGCTTGACACGTGGGCGCCCTTTGGGGCAGACATGGGGAGAGGCGTCTGGGCGGCGGGCCGGGAGAGCCCACTCCCTACAGTGTGCGGGCAGGTCTGCATGGCTGAGACCCGCGAGGCTCTCCCCAGACCCTCGGGGGAGTGGCCTGGGCCCAGCCCTCACTCCACGAGACGCCTCCGCCGCTGGACGCGTTCCCGCGGCCGTCACGTCACATCCAGCGGCTTTTCCAGGAACGCGGCTGCTCTCCTCACAGTCGCGGGAAGATCAGACGCTGATATGTCCGGAGCTCTGCCAAGGGCTGCCGCCATGCAGAGCCTCGCGTCACCGAGGGCGGCATCCCTCGTGGCCCCCGGCTCGGGAGCCAGGCCGTGCGTCCGCCTGGGATCGGAGCCGCTGTCACCTTGGGGGGCGGGAGACTGACCTCGTCCCCGCGCACCCACCGCCAACGGGCCGGCCGCCTCGCTGTCTTCTCTCTGCAGCTACGGCTGAGGCCGTTGGTCGGTTTTTGTCTCATGACGTGTGTGGAGAGAGAGGATATGACTTACGGACGTCGTTTCAGACCAGAGAAGGGCCAGCACAGGTTTGGGTGCTAAGGATGGGGGCGGGGGGTGGACGAGGACTCTCTGAGGGTGGAATTACTGTGCATCTTGTCGTGAGCCTGCACATCAAAGTGCACGGGACTGAAGATGCTCGCGTGGTTGCTCATTCACTCACACACGCACACACGAGTAGGTGTGACACAGAAGTCTGAGATGGTGGACGGTAGTGTCGGCATCGTGATGCAGACATTGTCCTCAAGCTCCGCAGGGCCATTCCCTTCGGGGAAAAGAGGGCAAAGTGCAGACAGCATCTCTCGGGGCTGTTTTTAACAACTACCGGTGAATCTACAGTTAATCTCAAAATTCAAAGTTTAATTGAAAACGAAGGCCAGGGGCAGGTGCTGGGTCTGACGAGCTGGACCCTTGGTGACTGTGAGGCAGGAAGGCCAGTGACCACCCCCACCCTGTCTCAGACCCTCCGTGCGAGGCCTCCCTGACAGGGACCCCCAGACCCCTGGTCCCCCAGGCTGAACCCCACTGGCCTCCACTCTTGAGCTGCCAGCTGAGGCCTGGTTGGCCCCCAGCGCTGAGTTGGAGACTTTGGAGGAGGGTCTTGTCCACCCTCTGCAGACCCCGACCCGGAGCCGGGACCCCGCCTGCCCGCCCACCTCAGGGCTGCCCTGGGCCTGCAGGCGTGCCCCGGGCACCGGCGCAGCGTTCATGCGGGCCTGGCTCTCCCACCCGCGGCCCCCGGGTCCAGGAGCTGGGACAGACATGCACTGGCTATTCCTCCCAGTGCCATCTTGGAGACTGAAGTGAGCGCAGCCTGCTAGGACCCAGAGGTGAGGGAAGCGAGGGCTTCCTGAGTCTGTCTTCCTGCACGCGGACGGCACGGTGGGTCGGCTTCTGGCACGTGGACGCGGCACAGATCACAGGGCAGACGGGGTGGAGCTGGCAGGGCTGGGGGCTGCGGGGTGGAAGCCAGCACGGGCGAGGTGCTGGCTTGGGGTCCCTCCCGGACCTGAAGGCCAGGCTCACCAGAAGGACCCGGCGGGGGCGCCTGCCCTTCCCTCCTGTTTATCCAACTTCCCGGCGATGAGCTGGGGACCTGGGGGCTCCAGGGGCCTGAGATGCCCCGTGCTCCCCGTCCTGGGTACACCTGACCCCCAGGAGAGGGTCATATCGGAACAGCCCCTGGCTCTGTGTGGCGGTTGGCGCGTGGCTAACTGCAAGATGTCGTACTGGCTTCGTCAGTTTCACCCATCGTCAGCACGGTCCCCGCGTCTGTCTGGAATGGCTGATAAGAGAAGGGGCGTATTTGTCATCAGCCTGACTCTTGCCGGACTTGCTGGTCCGGGATAACCGCGCATCTGCTAACACGTGCTCCGTTCCCGATTCTGGTCCAGGGGCCACAGCTGCAGGCGCCCCCGAGTCCCTCCAATCCCCCATCCTTGGCCTTCAGTCCCTGACCAGCTCTGGGGCTGCTGAGTGATCAGGGCAACTTGGAGGAGCTCCCCGAAACTGGCTGTGCCCAGGAGGAGTGGGGGCCGAGGCGCTGAGGTGGTCAGCGTGATTTCAGTACCTGCCTCTGCCTTAGAAGCTTCTGGATGGACCCCTTCATCTGCCGCCCAGTGGCTGTGTGGCTTGTGGCAGACAGCTTCACCTCTCTGAGCCTCGGGGCTTTTCTCTGTACCGTGGGGCCAATCATTGCAACTTTGCAGGCTGGCGATGAGGACTCAGTGATGTAGTAAAGTACAGGGCGGACCCGTACTTACATATATCCTCGTCCCCTTCCTCCCCTGGACTCTAAGCGCACGGGACAGGCTGGGACCTCAGAGACACGGTCCTGGGGAGGGTAAGGGAACCAGCGGGGCGGAGGGAGCGTACCAACCAGAAGTCTCCGGGTGGCAAAGGTCAGAGACTCGAGTCAGAAGGGGTTTTAACGGTCACTGTCGGTGACCAGCCTGGGGTCAGGCTTCGGTGTGACTGGGGGTCTGGGGGCTCCGACACTCTTGTGGCCGTCTCCTCCTTGCCTTCCACCTGGGGTGTGTTCTCAGGACCCCTCCGGTCCCGCTGGTCAGCCCCGGGGTTCATGGCCTTCCTGAGACTGCCTCCATGCCCAGGGGGGACTGGCTGTGTGGTGATCGGCCAGGCCTGGAGCTGGGCGGACGGGGTCAGCTCTGTCTCAGCCACTGCACTGTGTGTTCAGGACGGGGTTCGGGTGTGTTTCTGGGGGCGGGGAGCAGTAAACTGAGGCTGGAGACAGTCCTCCAGTCACGCTTGGGGTCAGAGGGCAGCACGCCGAGCTGGCGGCCTCAGCTCAGCGCGGGGCGATGCACACAGCCCGGTGCCCGGGAGGCAAGCGCTCGGCCGGGAGGCTGGCCCCAGCACACAGCCTGGAGTCACAGACCCGAGTTCCGCGCTCGGCGGCGGGGAGGAGAGGGTTTGCGGCTGCTCATGTCGGGTAAATCCACAGGACCCCGACGCTAGGGATCTGGCTGACGACCCCCCAGCCCCGAAGTCTTTCCCATCTCCGTCTTGCTTAGCCAGCTGGGACCTTTAAAGGAGAATCTTTACTCCTGTTATTTCACCTTCCCTCTCTCCGCAGTGGTACACACTCAATACTTTTCAAAAGCCCCAAAGCGACCTGGGGCACTGTGTGTTATCCAGGGAAACTCACCATCCGTTCCAGATCCATGTCCCATCCTTCCACCGGAAGCTGAGGGAGGGTTACCCTACCCACCCCAGGGCCGTGCTGAGCCTCCCTGGGGCGGAGGCCGAGCCCCGTGTCCCCGTATAGGAGATGGGCTGTTCCTGGCTCCCGATGGACTGCAGGGAGCCCGTGGGTTCCGGGGGGAGAGCGGTGTCCCCCCGGGGTGGGGGTGCTGACGGGGGTTTCCGCACCCCCGCGCTGGTCAGCCCTGGCTCCCAGTCGCCCTGGAGGCCGAGCAGGACCAGGGGCTGCCCGCGGGCGGGAGGCCTGAGACTGGGGGAGCACGCAGCTCCCCACAGAGCCCTGGGCTGGGCTGGTCCCGGGCTCCACTGACACGTCTCGGCCCTTGGGCGCCCCTCCGTCCTCTGGCCTCTGGAGCCTCCCACCCTCCTGCCCCCCAGCAGCCCCGCCTCCATCCTGCCCTTGCTCCGGACACGTGTCCTGGCTGGCCGTCAGCCCGTGGCCAGCTGTCCAGGCCGGGAGCCCCAGGTGCAGAAGGCGCAGGACGGCAGAGAGGGCGGGCAGTCTGCAGGGTGCCCGATGGAAGGTCGGATGTGGAGCTGGGCTTGGGGACAGCGGGGCTGTGACCCTCCCCGACGGCCGCATCCATCCCTGTCTCCCCAGATCTCGGGGTCCCCCGCCCCTGCCCCATCCCCTCACTCCCATGTGTTCACATGCCAGCTACCGCCCACCTTTGTCCTTCCAGACCCAGCTTTCCCAGCAGACTGTTGCCAGCGTGGGTCTGCCCGGCCCGCCGCTGGGTGCCCGGGGCTGGGCCTCAGGGTGGGGCAGCCGCAGTGTCCGTGAGTGAGGGGCGCCCCGCGCCGTCACCTTGGCCCGAAGTTTGCTTTTCTCCTCCTTTCATCCGAAAGCGTGTCCGGAAGGTGCCCCTCGCTGGGCGCAGGCTGGGCGAGAGGGGGGGCGATGGGGAAAGCGAGGAGTCTGAGCGGCTGGCAGAGCACAGTGCCCAGGGTGCCCGCTGCGGGCAGGCCCAGGCCGGGGGCGAGGAAGGCCTCGCAGGCGTTGCAGGCCACGGAGCCCGGGCCTGGCTCGCGGGGCGGGGCGGGTGGCCCTGCCACCATGAAGACGGGCCCCCGGTGTGGGAGCTGCCCGAGGGGCCGCGGGGCGGGGGACCACCACTCGTGTGTGTGGACCGCAGGAGAGGCCAGAGGCTGTGCCGGCCCCCAGGACGCCGCCCCCATCCGCCCACTGGGCCCTGCGCCCCCAGGCTCAGCCCGTCTGCTGGCTAGAGGCACGTCCTCCACCCTGCGGCCACAGCCGCCCCGGGGGCTGCGGGCACCGAGGCCTCCCGCCCGCCAGGAGAGCTCCCCGCATCCCGAGCACAAGCAGACATGTGGGGACTGGCATCTTGGCACCTCGGTGCCCCTGAAACAGGCGGCCCCGCGCCGCAGCCCTCAGGCTGAGCTCTCCTCCTCCCACCGAACAGAGTGGGGTGCGTTAGGGCTCCCCGAGTGTCCAGGGACCAGCCCGGCCGGGGGTCTGGGGTGGCCTGCCCCCAAGACTCTGCCGCAGGCACCCACTGAGGTTTCAGGCCCCTTTGCAGCCCTGGAGAAAGTTCCCCTCCCCCGGAGCCGGGGTCCGCCTCCAGCTGCTGCGGGCGGGGTCCCCGGGCAGCTGTGCGAACGCAGCCTCCGTCCCCTCCCCTCCCCAGCCGCCGCCCGGGCCATCCGCCCCGCGGTCAGGGCGCCCAGCTCACTCCTCTGCAGGGTGGATGTCCCGTGAGCAGCACTGCCCCGGGGCGTCTGGAAGGACAGGGCCAAGTGCCCGGCGCCCGGACTCAGCACAGACGCCTCACTGTTCCCAGTGCCCCCACACCCCCCGCCTCCGTTTCCCCGTTAGGTTTACCTGGAAACACCCAGACCCAGTGGGTTCTGGAAATATTCCTCGTTTTTAGTTTTCATTTAACTAAGGTGCATTAACACAGCTCGCTTGCAGGAAGGGAGGCAAATGCAAACGGAAAGACCTTGGCAGAGAATCGTTGACCGTGGGCGTCCAGCGCAGGCCCTGGGGACGCATCCCTGCCTGACAGTTGCCCGCCGTGACCCTGAGACCAGGCCTGAGGCCAGCTGGGAGCTCCCGGCCGCTCACAGGAGGGTGTGTCTGCACAAATGCGCCGTTTACACGTACGTGCCATGAACACATGTGCATGTGTGATGGCAGGGAGCTGTCTCTTTTTGAAAACTGAAACATAGTTGATTTTTAATGGGCTTCCCAGGTGGCTCAGTAGTAAAGAATCCATCTGCAAGCAGGTGACACAGATTCAATCCCTGGGTCGGGAAGATCCCCTGGAGGAGGAAATGGCCACCCACCCCAGTGTTCTTGCCTGGAGAATCCCATGGACAGAGGGGCCTGGCGGACCAGAGTCCAGGGGTTCACAAAGAGTCAGGCACGACTTAGCGACTAACAACAGCCTGGCCGGTTTACGGTGCTGTCGTGTGAGTCCAGAGGCGTCGTGTGTGTGTGTCTGGCCGCGTGAGGTCAGCGTGGGTCTGAGCGTGGCTCTGTGCTGGGAGAGCTGTCGGGCAGGCCGCAGGTCGGACCTGGAGGGGGAGGTGGCCCTGCACCGCCCATGGGGTCCACTGAGCCCTCTGGCCAGGCAGGGTCCTCCCGCCTCGCCCTGCCGTGGGGAGGGGGCTGCCCTTCACCCCACACCCGAGGGGCTGGGGAAGCGGGGGCCGCCCTTCCCCTGAGTCAGACCTCACCGTGTTCCTGACTGCTTCTGCTTGACCGAGGAATTTCTGTGGGGAGGCCCGGAATTTCCCCGGGGGCAGCAGCCTCCCTGGGAGGCAGGTGGACGTGGGACTTCTGGGAGGGGGACTTTCCTCTGGATATCTTTTTGAGTTGTGTTTTTGAGCCAGAGTGCCTTTACTTTTTAATTTATTTTTGGCTGCACTGTCTTCGCCGTGGCTTAGCTGCCCCATGGCGTGTGGGATCTTAGTTCCGGGACCAGGGATTGAACCGTGTCCTCTGCAGTGGCAAGCGGATTCTTCACCCCTGGACCACCAGGGAAGTCCATGCAGTACTTATTTGAAACGTGTATAAGGTGGTGGATTTGGGGGTGAGTTGGCTTGTTTTCCGGGGATCTGATGGAACACCACCTCCCCCCAGTGGAGGGCCGCCCTCAGGATGTGGAGGGTGAATGGGGTCAGGATGTCCTTGGGGGTCAGCTGCCTAACGGCTGCAGATGGTGGGGACGCTGGAGCAGAGGGCAGGGACCCAGCTCAGGATCGAGGTGGGGCTGTTGGGAGGCCTCAGGCAGGTCTCAGCCTGTCTCAGCCTTGGTTTCCTCGTCTGTAAAATGGGGCTACGACAGCTCCCCAGGCAGACTTGAGGAGCGCCTGAAGAGGGTGCCACACGGTCTGACCCCCATCCCAGCCGGTCTGGACTGAGACAGCTCTGCTCCCTGCCTGTCAGCGAACCAGGTCCGGGGTGTCAGGACGGGGCTCCCAGACTCCACACCCAAGGCCACAGGTCCGGCCAGGCTCCCAGCCACGTGGCAAGGCTTCAGCCCATTCCCAGCAGCCAGGGAGGCTGGACACACCCTGGCCAGCAGCCCCGTACCCCTGGCCAGTGTCTGCCTCAGCGGGGTCACGGAAGCTGGGGTCTCGGGGGTGCTCCCGGCAGGTGAGGGCAGCCGGGGGCTCCCTGTCGAAGCTTCGTCCTGCGGCAGGTTCCCAACCTAGCGCCCTACGTGTCCCGCCTTGCTCCCTCCGGGACCCTCCCCTGAACAAGGCTGGACCCTGGGCGTGCTGACCCCCTGCACCCCGCCCCGCGGACCCGAGGCCTGGGCTCCGAGTCACCGCTTCCGCGGCCTCTTCTGACCAGGGGCCAAAGGGAGCCTGCCGTGGCCCGCTTGTCTGGCACACACGGTTGGAGTGGCCGCCTTCCCGGAGACGGGAGTGGTGCCCCCACCGGATGCCACCCAGGGGCCCTGCCCGCCGCCCGAGCTCCCTCTCCACACTGCTGTCCCGAGGCCCAGGGGCCTGGGCGGGGACACTCCTCCCGGGCAGCAGAGGGTTTCCCAGACTCCGGGCAGGCTGGAGGGCGTGGAGGCCGGCCCAGGGACAGTCACCCCGTGTGCCCGCGGGCAGGGCTGTCGGAGGCCCAGAGCCAGGACAGGAAGGCCGGGCGGGTGGGCAGGGCCTCTGTGGCTTTCTCCGAGGGGGGCCAGGCCGGGCGCCGGGGGCCTCGGCAGGGCAGCTGGCCGCGGAGGCTGGTTTTCGTGGTAGCCCCCCAGGTCCCCGCCCCGTCGGCTCCCGAGAGCCACCTGGAGTTTTACAGAGCAGGAGCCTGGGGTTGAGACGAGTCCCGGGGGGCGGCGTGGGGCAGCGGCCACGCCTGGGTGGATGTGGACGGGTCCTCAGGGCAGCCTGGCCCCCGTCCCCTCTCTGCGCCCCGGAGCCCTGGAGAAGAAAGGGCTGTACATGGGGCAGGCGTGAGGCGTGAGCCCCGCCCGGCCTGGTGCTCTGTCCGGGGGCTGCCTGGGGACTCAGGGGTGTCGGAAACGGCGGGAGCCCCGGGGGCGGCCAGGATAACTCGCCCGTCCCGCCCCGTGGGCCTGCCCCCGAGCCGAGAACGCATCCCGCCCCATGGCCCCGAAAGTCCAGGGCTGGGTCCTGCACACTCATCCGCCACCAGCACAGAGGCCTCACCGACGGGACGGCCGAGGCCCTGTCTGCGGGCGGTGGGGGTGTGCCCAGGGTCTCCGGCCGCTTCCCGAGGGTGACGGAGGAGTGTTTGACGACCGGAAGACGTGCGGTGTTAAGGGCGGGCGGGGAGCGCGGGTTGCAGAACAGAGCGTGCTCTTGTGTCCGCTCCCGCTGAGGCGGCGGCCGGGCCCTGAGCCGCCCCGGACCCCGCAGCGCCGGGGGCTGGAAGGCGGGCACGGTCTCCCTCCCTGTGCCCGGCTGTTCTTCCCGCAGTTGGTGCAGTGGGCACGCATTTCTTTTTTAGTAAGACGGAGGCGTGCGGCCTGCCCGCCTCTCTGGAAATGGAGGTAAATTCCACAAATAACCCCAGCACCCAGGGCCTGTCAGCGTGTGGAGCCGCCCTGCCGCCAGCCGCCTCCCCTGCGGGCTTGGAGGGGCTCCCGGGCCTGCCCTCCGCCCCTCCTGACCCTGCTTCCCGCGGCCTCCCTTTCCCTTCTCAGGAGCGGACAGAGTCGCCCTCCAGCTCAGAGCCATGGCGGCCGGGACCCCCGCCCAGGCCCTTCCAGAAAGCACAGCGTGCCCGGAAGAAGCCTCACACGGGTGAGGGTGTTCTTCCTCAACCTGACAGAACTTTCTAGAACCCAGGGGGCCCTGGGGAGTCGGCCGGTTCCGGGTTGGACGCATCTGGGGAGCTGTGGGAAAACACAGGGGCACCTGCCCTTCCCCAAACGAGACGCGCAGGTGGCGGGTGGGCGTGACGCCGCGGTCAGCGCCGGGAGCCGTCAGGAAACGCGAGCTGAAACCACAGCGAGGCGTCGCCACCCGTCTGTCAGAACGCCGGAAGTGGGGCCAGGAGGCCGGGGGACCGGGTCCCGCCTGCGCGGCCTCTGGGGACGTCCAGGGTGCGGCCCCTCGGGGAGGCAGCTCACTGGGGGGCTCAGAGCACGTGCACTGTTCCCAAACGCCCTTTGTTCTGGAGGAAGGAAGACCTGGGTTCACACCGAGACCGGTCGGAGAAGGCTCAGGGCAGTTCTGTCCCTGACAGCCCCCGCCCGGAACCTGCCGCAGCGTCCTTCCCAGGACGTGTGTGGGGAGGGGGGATATAGATAAACAGGCGGGGGTACGTCCATGTGGCGGCATGCTATCCAGCTGTCAAGAGGAAAGGACTGCTGATACACGAGCGGTTGGAATCAAACCTCCAGGGAATTACACGGAGTGAAAAAGAAAGCCAGTGTTGAGAAGTTCTGTCCTGTGTGGTTCTGTTTGTTTTAACACCCTGAAATGACGGGGTGATGGACAGATGGGGAGCGTGGGGGGGCGCAGGTTGGGGGAGAAGGGGGCGTGGCTCCGCTGGGAGGGGAGGGTGTGAGCGCCCTGCGGTGGGCGGTCCGGGGACGTCATCGTAGGTGGGGTCCCCCAAGGCTGCACGTGTGGCAGAGCTGTCTGGGCAGCTGCAGTGGCCGAGGGCTTGACGGCGGGCAGCCTGTCTTCATGTTCAGTGTTAGTGGGGGAGGCTGGGGTACGTCTTACTGTGAACCAGTGGTTATTTCAAAGTGAAGAGTTCTTAACACGCAAGGTCCAGGAGCGCAACCCCAGAGGTTCGGACTGAGCGGTCTGGGTTTGGGCCCAGATCTCAGTCCTGTGTTTCTAAGAAGCGTCCCGTGTGTCTACTGCACAGCCTGGGCCCAAAGCTCGGCAGAGGGAAACCGAGGCCAGAGAGGAGAAGGGTTTTCCCCAAGGCCACGCAGCTGCAGGGGGGGATGACCACCGGCTGCAAGGACTTGGGTTTTTCCTGCTGCTGCAGGCTGGGGCTGAACCAGGCGTTTTTTTGTTTCGTTTTTAGTGTAGATCTTTATTGGAATCCAGTGTACGGCTAGCTGAACTGTCACCAATGGAACACTTTCGGGTAGCCAGCGCCCAGACCCCCAAGCAGAAGCCGGACAGCCCTGCCGGTCACTGCCCTTGCCCCCACTCCCCGCACGCAGGGGCCCCTCTCCCGACGTTCCGCACACGCTGTCTGTTCGGTTGGTGAACTTGGTAGGTGGCTGGGCGCTGTTTGGAGCCGTGCCAGGGAGTAGGATTGGAGCGGCCAGTTTACTCTGAAGGGGAGGAAGTGGCCTGCAGCGGAGTCCGGCCCAGGAGGGCTGGGGCGGGGGCTGCAGGGACGGGACTGTCCCCAGGACACGACGCCTTGTGCAGGGGCGGCTGGAACGTCTGTCTGCCCGAGCCCGCGCTGGAGGCGGGAGCGGGGCTGGAGCCGGGAGCGGGGCTGGAGCCCTGTCTGCCTGGCCCAGCCTGCCAGGGGGGGATGAACTTACAGCAGGGGGCCTTACCCCCCCTGCTGAACTCCTTTGAGCCCTGGGCACAGCAAGGCCCAGCAGGGCAGACGGCTCTGGACCCGGGGCCACCACCCCTCAGCAAGAGCCCACGACCCAGGACATCTCGCCCCCAGGCCCCGATTCCCCCGTGACCGTGACGGGGTTTTATTTATGCGGATAAAACAGGCGTCTGTCTGCATAGAGTCGGTGTGTCAATACAGCACGTTAACAGTTCGCCTGTGTCCATCTGTATCACACCTTCCTCTGATCCGTAACGTAACATGCTTGGGGTCCTCTGCTGGATTTATGGAGCGCTGACTGTCTGGCACTCTTCCCAGTGCTGTAGGCGTACCAACCTATCTAATCTTCCTCAGCACGGTGAAAGAGGGCCGTGAACTGAGGCACAGAGAGGCTCATTGACTTGCCCAAGGCCACACTGCTGGCCCGTGGCAAAGCCGGCGTCTGCAGCCCGGCCCTCTAGGCCCTGGAATTCACCTCACGGCTCTCACGTCCCCCTGAGCACCGTTGGATGCGGTCCTGCAATAGCGTGTGGTCGGGCAGATCCACCTGCCCTGCACCTTCTGGATTCCCGGGTGCTTCTCCACGGCGACTGTCTTACCGCCGCCCCGTGTTCCCAGGGGGTGGCCAAGGCACAGGGGGGCCCAGTCTGTCCCAGGCCGTGGGTTCCCTGTGCAGGCACCGGGCCGTGGCCCTCCCGGCGGCCGCTGGGCTGATCGAGGGGAGGGTAATGGGCGGAGTGGGCCTCAGGCCGTGGCTCTGAAGACTGCATGGGCCCGGCTGGGCTCAGGGCAGAGGGGGGACGGTCCCCACTCAGAGCCTGACCCAGCTGGGCTGTCAGGTCAGTGGCACATCGTGAGGGGGGCTTCCCAGGGGGTCAGGCCGCCAAGGGCCCCCCAGGATGGGCAGGACATGGTGAGGAGGAGTGGGGAGCCTCGGGGTGTGGGGCTGGGCCCGGGTGGGAGGGCTGCTGCCTGAAGGGAGTCATGCCTCCTTCCGGACCTCGGTCCCAAGTGTCACGACAGGCCGCATGATGTGACATTAGTCGACCAACGCCCAGTCCATAGAAACTGCTCAAAAACACTCGCGTCACTAGAGGGGGGGGAGAGAGATGAGGGGATAGGGAAGGAGGGAGCAAGGAGAATGGGAAGGACGGAGTCTGATGGGGGACAGAGTGGACAAGTCTGCCCGAAGGCGTTGACACGTGAGCAGGGTTTTGGGGGGTGAATAGGAGCTGGCTGCAGGACCAAGAGAGAGGGGATGGAATGGTGTCCCAGGTACGGGAGCCCCTGAGCTGCACCGTCTGCGTTTGTAAAGAGGGGCGGTCACGAGTCCATGTGCCTCGCGAGGGTCACGCAGCGTCTAGGCGAGGGCGCATTTGGAGACAGGACCAGCGCTCAGCACTCTCTGCAGCCCGCCCGGGCGGCACCGTGTTCTCAGGATGTACTCAGAGCAGGACTGGGGTGGGAGCGGGCCCCTCGGCCTGTGGCACGGCCGCCCTTGGCTCCAGGAACCCCGGCCCGTGGCTGCGTCCCCGACACGTCTCACCGGTGCTGCCTCACGTGGCTCGTCCACGACTGAGCAGCTGGGTGGGGTGAGGGTGTGGACTTGGGGCTTCCTAGGGACCAAGGTTCCCCACCTCTGCCGGCGTGGGTCCCAGCCCAGTTCCCAGCCTAGGAGGGCGAAGGAAGGCCTGCCTGGCCAGCCCCTCTCCACCCTAGAACGCCTCTGTCCACCCCAGCCAGACACAGGACGGTGACCGTCAGGGCAGTGCCCGAGGGGGCCTCCTGAGACACCGCCCATGGCCTCTGTGCTGCCCGACCCCAGCCAGCCTGTGGACACGGGCAGAGCTGCTGGGCGGATGCTGTGCGGCCCCGGAGTCGGGGGCAAGGCTCCCGGTCCAGGGGCGGGGGAGCCGGCTGCGGTCTCTTCATCGGGGGCTGGAGAAGGGGCCACCTGGGGCCGGTCCTGGGGAATCTGCTCTGCGGCTCAGGGCGTCCGGCCACCAGCGACGCTTTCGCTGGACCTGGAGTAGCCGAATCACAAGTCAGACGGGGGACGCAGAACGGGAGACGAGGCTGGAGCTCAGATGACCCGTGGTGGGTGCCCAGCGGTGGCCCAGAAGGGCTGGGCCCACGGTGCCAGGCTCAGGCCACTCCCGGCAGATGCCCTGGATGTCTGGGCATTCGGTGGGGGAAAGGCCTGCAGGGCACCCAGGGCGGGAGGGCTGCTGGCTTGGGGAGCAGTGTGGCAACAGAGACGGGGTGTAGCCTGAGGACGCGGCCTCTGGGGGCATGTCCTACATCCAGCACCCACTCCCCAGGGCCGCTGGGCTGGCCCGGGCTGTGCTGGGGAGCTGGCCCCGCCTCATGGGTGCCCCCAGCCTGAAGGCCGTGGTCGCCGGCACGGCGCCAGGCAAGGCCAACAGACACAACATTTCAGATGCACTTGTCTGCAGGAACTTTATCCTCTTCCTCCGTTTCACAAATGAGCACGCAGGCTGGGAGAGGCGCTTGTACCAGTTTGCATGGCTGGGTGGGGTGACATCTGACCCCAGGTAGGCTGGCTCGGAGCCCGGACCCAGAGCTGACACCTCGTGGCCGAGGCTCCGGCGTGGGGCAGGCGGCCCTCCCCGTGGTGCCCAGGCCCCTTCGGGGCGGACGGGCTGATCTCGGGCAAACACACCCAGTGTTGGGGCTGCCCGGCCCTGGAGCGAGAGATACGCAGCATCTTCCATCCTGGAGCCTGTTCCCTCTCAGGCAGTGGAGGGCCCCCACCCCTCCGACTACCCTCCCCACCTCCGGCCACGTTGGGAGCGGGTGACAGATCAGAGGAGGCACCGTCATGGCCATGACTGGCCCCCTTGGTGGGGCAGCAAGCCAGAGACGCAAGGCCCTGGTTTCAGAAGCAGACTGTGACGGGCAGACCGCAATGAATACGCAGATGGACGGCTCAGCCCCTCTGACGTGGGCTCTGAAGGAGCACGGGGAGCGGTGAGGCTACTGAGGGTCCAGGGCTGGGGAGCCGCTCTCAATAGTCAGGGAAGGCCTGGCTGAGCCGAGGGTCGTGAGTGTGAGGGGGCTGGAACCGCAGGTGCAAAGGCCCTGGGGCAGGAGTGACAGGCCCCCTGCAGGGGCAGCGAGGGTGAGAGCCGGTGAGGAGGCACAGGCCAGCTTGAGCTGGGAGGTGGTCCTCTGTGGCTGGGGACGCGTGGGCAGCCCCAGGCTCCCCCCCAAACCCCAGGTGCAGCCCTGCCCGCAGAGGGCCGCACTGCGGGGCCTCGGGCCTCGGCTTCCCCGATGAACAGGAACCCCGGGCGCGACCTGTCAGAGGGAAAGAACGCACATGGTTTCTTGCATGCGGGACCTGAGGCCTTCCCCCCGGGAGCTGACCTAGGCCTCCCCGGGGCGGCCTGAGCGGGCGTGGGCCCTGCGGGGAGGGGCAGGGTTATCGGGGATCTCTGGTGATGCTGTCTCACTTCTGCTGCCTCAGGAGCTCCCTGGAGACCGGAAGCTGCCTCTCCACTGGCCGATACAGGCACTGTCGCCCGTCCACAGCGGGCCTGCCCGCCCGCTCCCCCCATCAGTGCCTGGGGAGTGGGCCCCAAGGGGACCGTCAGGGAGATGAGCCCCCATTTGTCACTAAAATGCCTGCGGGGCAGAGGTCGTGCCGATACCTCCCCTGCAGGCCGGGGTGGTCCCCGCGTCCCAGCTGAGCACACTGCTCTCAGCGGCCCAGGGCGGGTGGTCCCCGCAGGCTGGTCTGCGGTTCCCATGACGACCGGGCCTGCAGCCCCTGGGAGAAGCTGCCGGTTGCCCTCCGCTTCCGCGCTGTACTCGGCGGAGGTTGTGGGGGTGGCTGGCGTGGGGGTCTTGCATCTTGATGTTTCTGTGAGACGTTTTCAGGAGAGAGGTCTAGACACTTGGTGCAGGCGGAGCCCCCTGGACGCGGCAGCAGGCGGGCGTGAGACGGCAGGCCCCGCGGCGGTCCCGAGCGGGTGGCTCGTGGGGGGCGCGGGAGGTCTGTGCTGCATGAGGGGTGACCGGAAGTGGGCCGAGGTGCCGGCTCCCGGGAGGGCGGGCTTTGTGCGGCCCCGCCAAGCAGATGGGGCCCCAGGGCCGGGAGGGCAAGCCGGGGGCTCAGCTCGGTGAGAGGGGCCGTGCGCCCAGACCTGGGTCCGTCCAGCAGGGCGACACAGGGGAGGTGGTTGTAGCGACCGGCTCCGACCCCGCAGGCTCCGGGGGCTGCGGTTGGCCCGGGGGGCACGGCTTCCCTGAGCGGCTCCAGGCCAGGCACCCGCAGGGGCCGAGAGCGGGGCGGAGGGCGGGGTGGTACACTCGCGTCCCCACACTGGCGCCGAGTGCGCACGGCCGTGCCACACCCAGAGCACACGTAGCGGGAGCAGCTGTCGCTTCCGGGGCCGTGTCCCGCCGCCCCACGGCCGCGAGGAGCTCTCCGCCCGCTTCACACGCGGCGCTTGTTCAGGACGGTCCATGTGAGCAGAGCCGGGGCTCGAACCCAGATCCCGGTGTGACTCCGCCTGACGCCGTAGCACACCCCTCGCCCACAACCCCACACACACGCGCACACACACACACACACACACACACACACACACACACACGCACACACACACATGATTCCGGGACATTCCCTCCCTGCCGCCCTTCCGCACTCAGACCCTCCCACCGTCCCTCTGCACGTGGCTTCCCACGCACTCACGGCCCAGCCCCGCCTTGGCACCTGCGTGGTCGCGGTCGCGGTCAGCAAGTGGCCACTCCACCCCAGGGGCCACGGCCCCCTCCCCGCGCCCTCGCGGAGCACAGACAGCAGGGCCCCCGGCCGCCCCAGCCGTTCTTTTCTGAGCCGCCGCAGCTGCCGGGAGCGTGGGAAACCACAGCGACCCCTCCCGCTGCCTTTGCACGGCTACTGTCTCAGGGAGCAGCCCCGCAGAGAGAGGAGGTCTTAAGATGATCCGTCAGGTGGTGACGCGTGTGCGGACTGGAGGAGCATGCACAACCCAGCCGCTGCCTGTTGTGGTTCATCTGGACCCTGCTGACTGTAGCCCAGGAGATGGCCTCTAACCTCGGGGCTGTCCCCAGCAGGTCAGCGAGGAGGCAGCTTCTAACGGGCTTCTCCTGGGAAAAAGTGTGGCGTAACCTCAAAGACGACTCTAATCACAGAAAGCACGCAGCACGGTCGTGACCGTGGGGCTCCTCTATGTGCTTCGAGGCGCGGGAGGTGCCAGACTCAGGGCTCCTGAGGTTATTTCTGAGACAGTTAACGTCATGAGCGTCTCTCCTGTTTTCCTCCATCCTGAATCCCCTCGGCGTACCTTCCAGGGCCTTCTGCAGTGGCTGGGCGCTTGATGGCAGCAGCAGCGTTTGTCCACCAGCGCCCTGAAGCAAAGGAAAGCAGGGTAGAGCGCCTCCTGAGGGCTTCCCAGGTGACCCAGCGGTGAAGCGTCTGCCTGCTGGTGCAGGAGATGCAAGAAACTCAGGCTCGATCCCTGGAAAAGAGAACCGCCACCCACCCCGGTACTGTTGCCTGGAAAATTTCACGGACAGAGGGTGTGGCAGGCTATAGTCCGTGGGGTCGCAAAGAGTGTGACATGGCTGAGCACACGCACGCGCGCGTGCACACACACACACACTCACATACTCATACACACACACATATGCACGCACACATACATACATGCACACTCACACTCACACACACACACTCACATGCACACACACATGCACACTCACATACTCATACACGCACGCACACATACACACGCACACACACTCATACACATGCACACTTACACACACGCACACACACGCACACACACACGCACACTCATACACACATACACACACACACACTCATACACTTACACGCACACTCGCACACTCATACTCATACACGCACACACACTCACACGCACACACATGCACACTCACACATACACACACACAGGCACACACACACACGCGCGCGCACACTCACACACAGAGACACACGCACACTCACACACGCACACACACATACACACACACTCACACAGGGCCTTACTGATGGGAGGGCAGTCAGGGAAGACGTCTTGGAGGAGGTGCCATGTAACAGGCCCCAGAAGGAAGGGGCGAGGGAGGACGCACTGTCCGGAGGATCGGCAGGCGCTAACGCGGGGCGTCCCCGCCCCCTTGGGACACGGGTGGAGCCCAGCGCAGCGGGCCGTTTCTCAGATGAGGAGGCTGAGATCCGGGGGCCAGAGGGGCGTTGGTGTCAGCCCAGGACTGGCCCCTCCGCCTCCCGCCCCGCCCGGCCCTGTTTGCCCAGCGGCGCCCCGGGCTCTGCCGCTCTGTGGGGGCCCCTGAGAAGGTGGGCCCTCGGGCTCTGGTGCCACGGAGGCCTGCTCACAGCCTGGGAACTTGGGAACAAAGGTCCCAGCCAGGAATCGCCTCCTTTCAGAGGCGCAGCCGGCTTCCTCTGCCGGGCGTGAGAAGGAAGCTGATGTCCACTGGGGGAGGGCGGGGGTGCCTGGGAGGCCGGCCCGCGGCGGCATTCCGGGCCCTGCCCCTCCCCGCAGTGCCCCTCACCCCCCGCTCCGTCCAACCCAGCCAGCCTGGAGATGCCCAGCTCCCGCCAGGCTCCACGCGGCCCACCCCTGCCTCAGGGGTTCAACTGAGCAGTCGCGAAGGCCTTCCCTTCCAGTCGCTGCACTTCCGACAGTCACTCAGTAGAGCCGCCGGGCCGGGTCACTCCTGGGGGGCCGTCCAGTGCTCTGCGGGGTGTCCACGGGCCTGTACTGTCGCCCACCCCTCTGTGCAGCCCGCACGTCTCCAGGCCCGGCCAGCATCCCCTGAGGACCGGGTGAGGGCAGTCTCACCCGGGGGAGGGAGAGAGGTGCTCTCGAATCAGCTGGTCTGCTGATGATGGAGGCCAGGGCTCGGAGAGGCAGTGTGAGCTGGGATCAGGCCCTGGGACGCCGGCAGCCCGCACGGGTCCTTCATGCCCAGCACTCTGGGGGCACCAGTTGCGGTCTGAGGCTGATGGGCCGGGACGTTGTCCCTCACACGCAGGGACGGGGTCTCCTCACAAGGATGCCGTGGGACCTTTATTGAACAAACCCGGGACCCCAGGTAGCAGGCGGAGTGAGTGTGGCGTGCCCAGGGGGACCCTTCCACCCTGCTACAAGACTCTCCACTCCTGCAGCAAGCGCTGGGTGCCCGCAGTGGGCCAGGCGCTGGGCCGGGTGGAGCCGGGACGCCCGCACAGCAGTTGAGAAGAGAAGGAGGTAAAATCTACGGGATCTGCTGGGAGGATAGGATGTCAGGAGACAGTGAGGGTGGGCGTCAGGGGCTCCGACAGCGAAAGAGGCCTCCAGGCGGTGCTGGCCATAGGACCTGGGGTGGAGAGGAGCGCGGGGCAGGCAGCGCTGGCCGAGGGGGCAGGTTGGGGGGGTCTGACAGGGCCTGGGGGACAGTCAGATGGTCAGTGGGAGCCGGGGCCCTGCAGGCTGCTGGGCAGGTGGGAGTTCGGCCTCTGTTCTGAGGGCAGCAGGCAGCGGACCACGTGCAACAGAGGGTTGACGTCTCGAGGTCCCCATGACTGGAGGGCAGGGAAGGGCCACGCGGCGTCCGTAGTAGACGCCGGACCCGCCAGGAGGAGCCCAGTGGCTCTGCGTGTCATGCCCACGCCGCCGCGTCCCGGGCTGCAGACTTCCCCCCCCAGGCCCGCCCGACAGCGCTCCGCTGGCCACGGCCCCTCAGCCCAGCAGCCACCCCCGCCCCACCCCGCTGGCGACGGGAGTCCCCTCCCGGCAGCCAATGAGCGGCTGTCATCAGGGTCCCATGTTAGGTTTCATCTGTGTGTCCCCGTCACCCAGGCAACCACGGCGGGCCTGTCAGTCTCTGCCCGCTGCCTTTCAGAGCCGGGCTCCGGGCACGCCATGTGGCGGCGTGGTGAGTTTCCGCTCACGGGGGATTCCGCCGGACGCAACTGACCCGGCACGGAGGCTGGAGGTTCTCATCTGCCCCCGCCCACCTGCGACCCCCCCGCCATACCTCCCTGGTCCTCCCAGTCTCGGCCACTCCGGACCAGGCAGGCAGCGGGGCTGCCGCCCCTCCAGGTGCCGACACGGCCGCTGGGAGCCGGGGACCCGGCTGGAAGGAGCTTGCGGACCGGCTGTCAAGAGCCCCGGGCCTCAAGGCCCCCAGGATGACGGGCTGGGGGCCCCCCCAACTCAGCACAGCCGGGGCTGCCCCTGTTCCACCTGAGGACCCCCGGGGGAGCCCTGAGAAGCAGCAGCCCCCAGCAGCCGCGGCGGCCTGAGTCCGGCTGGGCGAGCCCCGCGGAGGAGCGCCTGGGCTTTTGTGTGCTCCGCTCTTTGTATCGGAGGCTGGGGCGCCGGGGCCCTGTGAGCCGGCCCCAGGCGGCCGCCGGGAGCTGGGCGGCCAGTCCTGCAGCTCCGTCAGACCTCCTCTGAGTCCCAGCAGAGGTGCTGCCAGAGTCCGACCGGGACCGGAGGGCGAAAATGCTCAAGTTCAAGGCCTTTTGCCTGGATTACTGGCAGTTTCTGTGCCTGCAGCCTCTGCACGGAGTCTATAAAAGGTAGGTGCCTGGGAGGGCCTCTGCCACGGGCAGCGCGGCTGGCAGGACTGTGGACCCGTGGACACCCACGGGGCCTCCCTGCCCCAGGGCCAACCCCCACGGGCATTTGCTGCGGACCTCTGAGGACCACGGGCCAACTTGGCTTGACTGTACCCTCCTCCCGCTCCAGCCCTGAAACTGGTAGGATTTCTGCAGAGGAGGGGTCACCCCTGAGCGCTCTGTGGCTGCGAGCTGAGTTTCATTGTTCTTGCTGCTGGAGCAGGCCTGGAGCCGTCCAATCCCACCCCAGGGCCGTCCGCACGCTGGCCCGGCCGTGCCGCTGTCCGCGTCCTCTGACCTTGCGGATGGCCCGTGTGACTGTGGAGTTTGACGGCCTGCGTGCCGAGCAGAGTTCTGAGACTTATTTGGAGAGTGGGGAGGCACACCGCGGGGTGGGTTCCCTGGTCGGGAAGTCGTCAGAAGACTCTGGGGTTCAAGTTCAGACCCCCCTGCTCTCTGTGGGACTCTGGGCAGGCGGCTTCCCCTCTCTGAGCCTCAGTAGGCCCCGTCTTGAGGGGTTTGGACCTGGTGATGGGAGTGGCATCTGGGGACTGCTCCCTGACATGACGCGGGTGCAGACGTGCGCCCCAATGTTAGTAAAGCCCACGGTACCTTCCGCGGGTGCGTGGGGCCCAGACTCTCACACCTTGGCTGGGGAAGGCCGGTGCCCAGGCCGGAGGGCCCCGCGGGGGGCAGAGTGAGAGCGCCGGCTGTTCCGCGGGAATCCGTTTCTCCTGATTTCACACTCGGTGCCGTCCGCGGCTCTTGGCCTGCGAGCAGTTCTGGGAAAGTGTGGGAGCCTTTCTTCTCTCTCCCAGGGCTTTCTGTGAAGGCGGCGGGTCTGAGGGTCTCACAGCAGCCTCAGAAAGGAAGTCCCCGCTGTTGGGTGGGTGCCAGGGAGGGCGGCCCGCCGTGCGTCTGACCCGTGCGTCCTCCACACGTGCAGGTGGGCCCACCCTTCCCGCCAGCCTGGGAGCTTGTTCTTAGGGGCCTGGGGCTCCTGGAACGTTCCGGCTGGTAGTGATTAGGTGTCTGCAAGGCTGCACTTCAAGCCGTGGTCAGTCCTCATTCCCACTACAACAGGGGTGTTGAAGCTCCCCTTTGAGCAGGTGAAACCCAAGGGCAGGCGGCCAAGTAAATGTGACCCCAGGGTTCGGACCCAGGCCTCTCTTGTCCCAAGGTGGACTCTGTCTTGAGGCTGTGCAGCTCAGGCAAGGAGGGTGCCAAGGTCCTGGGGCGGGAGGGATGCAGGGAGCCGGGCTCCACCCCTCCAGGGTCAGGCGGACACCGTGGGAGGAGGGGATCTGAATGTGGGGCTGCACGGAGGAGGTGACCGCTGAGCAGACAGTGACGTGTCTGCAGGAGTCGGCTGGGCCCAGAGGTGGGGACGGGTGTTCCAGGCAGAGGGAAAGGCTCATGGGAAACCGCAGAGGCTTCCAGCAGGCAGGTGTCTTTGAGGGGGGCCGTGAGAAGCCACAGAGCTGAGAAGGGGCGCCAGGGACCCGAGGCCAGGCCGGGGGCTGGGCCTCCGGCTCTGCACGGTGAGGAGCCCGGGAAGGTGCTGAGGGCGGAGTCGCATGCTTATGGGAGTCACGTGGTCCCCGGGAGAGGCCCGGCTCGGCCTCCAGTGCCAACCACTGAGAGTCCTCTTGAACCTGCCCACCATGGAGGTTCTAAGAGCAGGTGCGGTCTTCTCAAGGTGCAGAGACAAATGGGCACATCGTCCTCAAGGAGCTCCCAGCCTGCAAGGAGAAAGAGACCCACTCACAAGCCGTGAAGGTTAAGGATGGGGGTAAATAGAGGGAGCAGGAAAATACCCGCGGCATGAGGGAGAAATCTAGGAAGGCTTCCCACGGGAGGTGTCTTCTGAGCTGGGTCTGAACGTAGGAACAGGATTTTTCAAGACAGGGAAGGGTGCAGTAGGTGGAGAGCCGCCGTGTGGAGGAAAGACACAGCCTAACGTGATTAAGAAATGGTCAGAGCCTGGCGTCAGCGGGGAGGTCAGGCGATGAGGCTGGAAAGGCAGGCGGGCTGGGCAGCGATGCAGAGGCTCCCTGGTCACCTGCTACGTGGGAGGTGTAGCTCTAAGTCCACCAACCCCGCGAAGCCCTTGTCCCATTCTCCAGGTGAAGAAGTCGAGACTCGGGGGGGCGAAGTCGCTGGCCCAGAGTGATAGGGCCCGTCGGGGGACCGAGGGATTTCACAGGCTGCACGCGGCCAGCCAAGGAGATGCTCTGGCGGGGGTCGGGCCTCTCTCCATTGGTTCGTGTCCATAAATAGTGGTGACCTACCAGTCAGGGACGGGAGTCCTCATGGCCAGACCACGTCCTGGCGGGGCGCTGACTGCTCCCCAGGGCTGGGGGAGGGGTTGGCCCACCTGCCACGGCTCCTGGGAGATTGGCAGGGCCAGTGCTGGGGGAGCACCTAAGATGCCTCACTCAGGGGGCTTCGGGAGCTGGGGCCACCCCTGCCCAAACAGAGCCAGCCCCAGGAGATTGGCACACGGAGCCTCTTGGCTTTTTTCCTGGTGCCATATCCCGGTGTTTAAAACAGCGACCCAAAACTTTGTAGTATGAAAAGGCTGTTTTGCAGACAATGCATAATTAACCACTTCTAAACACAGGGTGTGCCAGGCTCCCTTGAAGCTGTTAATTATTCTTCATTAGTGATCTTAAATTCACGTAAAATAATCCTGGAGCCCTGCCAGAGGCTGGGGCTGCGGCAGAGCGGAGGTTCTCATTCCAGCGAGAAAGCGCAGCAGAATGTTCTCAGCACCTGTGCTTCTGCCTGGGCGATGACCGTCCTGCAGAGCCCCTAGCTGTGACCCAGAGGCCATCGTGAGAGGCACAGGGCCCTGTCCCCAGGCCCCAGAGCCTGGCGGACCTCAGGGGACTCTCGGCAGTGGGACTGTTCGGGTGGGCAGAGAAACTAGACGGGTAGAGTGGTATACCCACCACCTGGCTTTAGAAATAACCTGTTCGGATGTGGTGGGAGGCCCTGTGGACTCCCCTCAAATCCCACCTCGACTCCCCAGAGCTAAGCCTCAGCAGGGGCCCCTCCCTCACCTGTTTGGTGTGTTTATTTCAGTTCAGTTAATTTCACTTGCTCAGTCGTGTCCGACTCTGCAACCCCATGGATTGTAGCATGCAGGCGCGTGCACATTTTTATACTTTGGCTAACACAAAGCATCGTTCTACAAGTTCTGCAACTTTACATGCATGGTGTCATAACTTGCAAGCTACTTTTTCTAACTTTTTAATTGTGGTGAAGTACACATAACGTAAAATTGACTGTCTGAGACATTTTGAGGTGTCCCATTCAGTGGCATTAAGCACATTCACACTGTTACTATAACCATCACCACGTCATCGCCAGGACTTTTTCCCAAACTGAAACGTGATCCCCAGGAAACACTAACTCCCCTCCCACCCCAAACCCCGCCCGCCCCCGATCCTACTGTCTGTCTCCGTGGATCTGACTGCCTTCAGGACCTCAGGGGCTTTCCAGGGGGCTCAGTGGTAAAGAATTCGGCTGCCAGTGCAGGAGACGCAGCTTCAATCCCTGGGTTGGGAAGATCCCCTGGGGTAGGAAGTGGCAACCCAGTCCAGTATCCTTGCCTGGAAGAATTCCATGGTCAGAGGAGCCTGGCGGGCTACAGGCCATGTGGCTGCAAAGAGCTGGACACGGCTGGGCGCTCATCAGCAGCAGGGCCTCGCCGAAGTGGAGTCATCCAGGATCTGTCCTTTCGTGACTGGCTTGTTTCACTTGGCACAACATCCTCAAGGTTCCTCCCTACCGTAGCTTGTGTCAGAATTCACTTCCTTTTCAAGGCTGTGTAATATTCCACCCTATGCAAACACGACGTTAGGTTTGTCTCCATCTGTTGATGGACTCGCGTTGCTTCCACCTCACGGCTGCTGTGAGTGATGCCGCTGTGAACGTGGTTGTGAAGATAAGTGTTCAAGATGCAGCGTGCTCTTTTCACTCCCCTCTTCATTGGTGAGAGTCATCCGTGCGGCCGAGTGTAGTCCTCATGTTTGTTTTCGCTGGTGTGGAGCGCGTAGTCCACTGTTCTGCGGTCGATGTGGGCTTGGTGGTTTCTCACTGTTGATGCTCTGGGCAGGGCTGCAGTACGTCGTCCTGCACGCTCTCCTTGCACACGTGTGTGGAGTGTGTGGGGTTCGTCCCAGGGCGGTGCGTGAGTCCCTTCAGCTCTGCCGGGCTTTGCAAGTTGCTTTCCGAAGGCGGTGTCGTGGTGCGTATCCTCAACAGCAGGTGGTGAAGGCCTGAGTCTCTACATCCTGATCTACACGTGGTGTCAAAAGCCGGGTGATGTTTTTAATAAATAGAGAGAGAGGAGACTGTGAGTGGTGTGGGCCTCCACCCCAGCGCTGCACAGCGTCAGGCATCCCGGAGCAGAAGCCAGACACGCACGGCTGTTCCCTCTGTGTCTGAAGTTCCAGGTCCTCCGAGGTTAGGGATTTTCGAGGACGATTACACCTGTGTGTTTTCTTTCCCCACAACCTGACTTTGAGCCTCCCCTCTGAGCGCACAGTGGATGCCACCACTGGCTTTCAGATGTAGGGCTAATTCAAGTTGCTGCCTAATGAGCAGGTTTCACCATCCCCTTCTGCTGGACTTAGCAGAGGCCAGGTGTATGGGAATCACAGCGTGAAGACGCTGACTTTGGAGAGAGGTCCCCAACCATGGCCGCAGCCTGTGACCGCGGCAGTCTGGCAGCTCTGAGCTCCCAGCCTGGGAAACCAGACACAGAGACTCAGGCTTGGTCAGAGGCCGCCTGCACACACCCCTGAGCCCAGGCGTCTGCAGGTTCAGCGCCTGAGGCTTTGCAACCGGAGGGCACAGAGCAGGCTCTGCGGTCAGGCGGGCTGGGGGTCCGATCCGGCCAGCCCTTGGATCACCGTCACTGTGTTACTTCCTCGGCTGTTTGTTTAGGGGCGGATGCCGCCTGCGTGGTGTCTCCAGGAATCTTCACGGCAACCTCGCGAAACAGAATCTGTTTTGTCCTCATGTTTCAGTTCAGGAAACGACGGCCCCGAGAGGGCAAGTGACCGTCTTAAGGTCACGGAACTGAGGTGTGGTCACTGCAGTCCACATGACCGGCTCCGCGCAGCGGCGGCCACACCCGCGGTCACCCCGTGCAGCCCTTGACCCCGTGCGGCTGCTCCGCCTGCCGTGGCTGTCACGGACCACCCCACACTCGCCGTGGCTTCCCTCAGGGACAGTGTGCGTTTTCCTGTCTCGTCTCCTGCTTGACATCAGACAGGGCTCCTTGAATACAGGGGGCTGGATCCTCACAGGCCTCACCCGCCCACCCGCTCACCTCGCGACTGCTGCAGGCTAAGAGCTGGACACTTAGACGGGGCCTCCCCATGTGGCCTGGGCTTCCCCACAACTTGGTGGCTGGGTTCCCAGACCAAGTGTCCAGAGAAAAGGGGAGCTGTTGTTCAGTTGCTCAGCCGTGTCTGACTCTTTGCGACCCCATGGACTGCACCATGCCAGGCCTCCCTGTCCGTCACCAACTCCCAGAGCTTGCTCAAACTCACGTCCATCAAGTCAGTGATGCCATCCAACCATCTCATCCTCTGTTGTCCCCTTCTCCTCCTGCCCTCAATCTTTCCCAGCATCAGGGTCTTTTCCAGTGACTTGACTCTTCACATCAGGTGACCAAAGTATTGGAGCTTCAGCTTCAGCATCAGTCCTTTCAGTGAATATTCAGGACTGATTTCCTTTAGGACTGACTGGTTGGCTCTCCTTGCAGTCCAAGGGACTCTCAGGAGTCTCCTCCAGCACCACACACTTTGAAAGCATCAGTTCTTGGGCTCCCCAGAGCAAGTTCCCCAGGGAAAAGGGAGCGGGGGCAGACAGAGCCAAGGAGAAGGTGCTGCCTTCTGTGATCAGGCTCCAGACGTCCCTTGGCTTGCTGTCCACAATTGTGAGCGTCTCACGACACAGTGATTCCTAGTCACTTCTGCTCTCTGGCCTCCAGGTCCTGAGCTGAGATGGACTCAGGAAGAGGACCTAATGTGCCCGGGACACAGGTGGCTCTCAGCAAATAGTGGGTTTTCTTTTTATGCATTTATTTTTTTACTCATGAAGTAAGTTCAGAGAAAGCTTGGACATGATTCAGGAGAGGAAGTGGTTATTTCATCTGGGAAAACCTGAACGAGCAGACATGGGCCTTGAGGGCTGAAGAGGGTTTTCGCTCCTCCGCAGGGGAGGTGAGGCTCTCCGCAGAACAGGCAAGGAGCAGAAGTGAGGATGGCAGAGCGTGAGCGTTGACCCCGTGGAGGCTTTGCTGGTGAGCCGTAGAGGCCCCCTGAGGTCAGAGAGGTGCAGCGCACCCTCTCGGGGGAGGCAGTCCCCGGGGGCACACGAGCGGGCAATAGGAGCAGTGTGCATGCCAGGCCGTGCAAGCGTGCACACCCCACACACCCCTCCACCCCCGCAAGCCCCACCTCGGTGCTTCTGCCCGGCCAGTGAGAGGCGGGAGCGAGAAACTCGCCAGAGGCTCACATTGTCCCCCTTGCCGGAGGCCTTGAGAAGCTTGTCTTTGGCTGAATAATCGGTAGAGATTCAAGAATCCAGCAGCCAGAGCTGAACCCGGTCCAAGGTTAGAGAGAAGAGTGAGTGTCGTCGGTGGGACGCCAGTGTGTCCTTGCTGGGCGCATCCAGAGGGCATTTAAGCAGACCCTCACCGCAGGCCTTCCCTGGTCCTCCAGTGGTTGAGAATCCACCTGCCGATGCAGGGGACCCAGGTTCAGTCCGTGGTCCAGGAAGACCCCCCATGCCGCAGAGCACCTAAGCCCGCGCGCCGCAGCTGCTGAGGCCCGCAAACCCTGGAGAGGCCACGGCAATGAGAAGCCACGCCCTGCAACTGGAGAGTGGCCCCCCTCGCCACTACTCAAGAACGCCCGCGTGCAGCAGTGAACACCCAGTGCAACCAAAATAAAGAAATAAACTCAAAACAAGGCAGAGGCTGCAGGTGTCGGTGGGCTCCAGGGCTCCTGGCCTTTGAATGACCGCTTCTCCCCCACTGGCGGCCGGAGGCTGGGGGACATGGGTGTTAGAGTCACTCAGCTTTTACTCAGGGGAGTGGTGCTGCCGGAACAAGACCCACTGGGCTCTCCTGACGGACACCGCCTGCCTCCAGTGTAGCTGCCGGACTAGCACGTGAGATCAATCCATGCTGAGCCGCGGTCTGCACCTCAGCCGGGCCTTGGTGGCCATTGATGGATGGGTCAGCCTGCCCGAGGGGCCAGGCAACTCAGAGGAGGGGAGAATTGGGCCCGCGTGCTGCTGAGCTGAGACCCTTGTCCTGTCAGGGCCTGCGACGGGCAGGTCAGTAGTGAAGCCCTAACCCCGTGTCTCCAAGTGTGCCTGTGTTTTTAGATGCGGCCTCTAAAGGGGCAGTTCAGGTGACGTGAGGTCACTGGGGTGGCCCTACTCCAATGGGACGGCTGTCCCTGTGGGAGCGGAGATCAGGACACAGACACACAAGGACGCCCGGGTCTGATAGTTAATTTCATGCGTCAGCTTTCCCGGCCGTGGGGTGCCCAGATATTTGGCTCAGCATTATTCTGGGTGTGTCTGTGAGGGTGTTTCTGGGTCAGAGTAACACTGAAGTCACTAGAGCAGAACAGACTGCCCTCCCCGATGTGGGGGGCCTCGTCCAATCAGCCGAAGGCCCGAACAGGACAGAAGAGCTGCGTGAGCGTGCACCACGCCTGCCGGGTGGCCCTCGAGTGGGACACCGTGTTTTCCTGCGTCCGGGACTCAGATGGAAGTGTGGGCTCTTCCTGGATGTCAGTTCTCCCAGCACCGGGATGGAAAGCATTCCATCAACTTTCCTGCCAGTTCTGAAGTTCCAGGTCTCCAGCTCACCAGCTGCAGATCTTCTGACTGGTCAGCCTCCACAGCGATGCGGGCCCGTTCTCTCTGCAATAGATAAACGCGTCACGTGTTTACGTATGTGTGTGTGGATAACAAATATACACATTGCGTATGTGCACACACACACCCTGATGGCAGTCCTTCTCTCCAGAATCCTGACTAGCGCACCGTGCGGGGCACGGTGAGCAGGCCGAGGACAGAGGCCTCGGGAGAAGCCAGCCTTGCCAGCATCTTGGCTGCAGACCCCTGGCCCCCGGGACCATGAGACGAGTTCTGTTGCGTGAGCTCCTGGCCTGGGGCATCTGTGATTGCAGCCCTAGCCGACTTCTCTAGGACCTCCCCTTCTTCATCCGTGAGGCGGGTACAAGGGCCCAGCCTCAGGTTTATCGTGTCTTGATGGGCACAGAACACGTGCCCAGCAGCAGAGCCCTTGTGTGTCGCATGTGGTGGGCAGGGCTGGGACCCCGGGCGAGGCGAGTGAGGCGTTTGGCTCGGGTCTGAAATGTAAACGGGCAGCAAAGAAACTCAGCAGACAGGTAAACAAAGTGTCAGAGTTGCTCGTCAAGACGGGCTGGCGTTGGTTTCACGACCCCACCTTGCTGTGCAGTCTTTTCCAAGGGACTGTGCCCTCTGTGCCTGCAGGGTGGGTTACGGGGGCTGACGGCAGCGTGCAAGAGAGCTGTCTTACAATCGTCTTTTCCAGTTAAAATTTTATTAACTTTTCCCCTTGGGTCAAAAACAGGGAGGCTGTTTTGGTAGGTGTATATACGGTGCTCATTTCCTGTTGGCTTCACTCAAGCTCCAACACGCAGGACCTGAGCGGGCCGGTCCAAGGGCTGCATGGTCTGCCCGCAAAGGGCCGGACTGGTCTCCCCTTGCAGGTTGTCTGGGAGACACAGTGGCCTCCGTGTGTTTGAGAGGAGCTTAAGATCTGGGTGTTCATTGGAAGGACTGATGCTGAAGCTGAAATGCCAATACTTTGGCCACCTCAAGTGAAGAGCTGACTCATTGGAAAAGACCCTGATGCTGGGAGGGATTGGGGGCAGGAGGAGAAGGGGACGACAGAGGATGAGATGGCTGGATGGCATCACCGACTCGATGGACATGGGTTTGTGTGGACTCTGGGAGTTGGTGATGGACAGGGAGGCCTGGCGTGCTGCGATTCATGGGGTTGCAAAGAGTCGGACACGACTGAGCAACTGAACTGACTGACTGACTAAGATCAGGGACTGTTTCTCTTGCCAGGCCCGCTGGCGGCTCTGAGAAAGATCTGAGGATTAGATAGTGCTATTGGAGGCTGTACTTCGGTTTTGTCGGAGAGCACCCTTGTTTTCAGGGAAGACGCACGTGGCAAGGACTCGAGGGGGGCAGGACAGCGCTGATTGTAAGCGTGTGTGTGCGTGTGTGTGCACGCACACAGGTCTGGCGAGAAGGAATATGATAGTAAACAGGATACACTGTTAACGTGGGGAATCTGCGCGAAGGGCGTGCAGAATTCTTTGTCCTTGTCTTGCAACTTCAAGTCTGAAATTCACTCAGAATACGAAGCTGGGGGGAAAGAAAAGCAACAGCGTCCGGGTTTGCTGAGGGCCTTGCCTCTCCTGCGCCCCTGCCTCCTGGCGCTTCAGATCTCAGCCTGAGGGACGCCTCCCCGGGGACGTCCTCCGTCTCCTGACCCAGCACAGCCCCGTCTCCCTGGTGGCCTCCCGTTGGTTTCCTCAGCGTCCTCACCGGCGTTGGAAATGACCTCCTTCGCTTGCTTAGCATGTGCCCTCCGGACCCCGCCTCCACGTGCCAGCTCTGCGGGACTTTGTCTTATTCACCCCCGCCCCACGCCCCCATTGCCTCGCATACAGTCGGTGCTCAATAAACACCTGTCAACAAGGGAAGATTTGAGGATCATGGGCTGCAGGTCAGAAACCCTGGAGTCCTGTCACTCCCGGTTCCCCCGATCAAGACTCTCCGTGTGACCTGGGGCAGCCGCCCCACCTGGCCTCGGCTTCCCCATCTCTGCCCGGCACTGAGGCTGCGGACCGCGTGATGCAGGGCGGCCCTCGCTGCCCCCGCGGCCGCGTCCCGGCCGAGCCCCGCTGTGCCGCCCCCCACGCCTGCTGCCGCTCCCTCCCTGGTGGAGGGAAAGGGGAAGGTGGGGAAGCGTGGCTCTGGCACCCACCGTGGCCCAGCGTCTGCCTGCAGGAGGGCCCGGGACCAGCGTGCGGGCATTCGGCTCTCTCCCAGGCTCCTCGGAACAGGGCCGACGGGTGAGCAGGCCCCCTTGGTAGGACACAGGATCTCCCTGAAACCAGACCGCACTGTCTTGTTTTCATGGCAACCCTCTACTTACGGCAAGTGATACTAGTTTTCCATGTAGGGGAGTGATCTAAAGTTTCCTTTCAAAAGACTCGTATTAGGGGCGAAAGCCAACTTCGTCACTTGGTATTTTGTGCCTTGTCGCAGACTTTTCATGCTTGCAGACTTAAACCTAGCTGGAAGCAGGTTCAAAGCCCGCCCCCCGCCGCCCCCCGTGAACCACAGGCCTGCACCAAACGCTCTGCCTTGCCATCCCGCCAGCTCCCTTCCGCCCGCCTCACGCTGCTTGCCGTGTTCAGCTTTCCCAAGTGATCTCCGGCAGTGTCTCTTTATTGTCACTTGGCTCAGATCGGGAGCCTATCGAGAGATCCGCACACCACGGGAGCTGCTCAAGTCTCTCCCTCCGGAAGCGCCCAGCCTCGGTCAGCCTGCGGGTGGTTTGTTAGAGACGGCAGCCTGCTTGCCTCTCGCCCGCCCCCACTCAGAGTCATGTGGTCATTGACGCACGTGTCCTTTCACCCGCTCCTCCATCTCCTGTACTAACTGCGAGTTAGACCCGGAAGCTTCTTCAGAATGTTGCTGTTCAGTCGCGACCCCATGGATTGCAGCACGCCAGGTCTCCCTGCCCATCACCAGCTCCCAGGGTTTACTCAAATTCACGTCCATCGAGTCGGTGACGCCATCCAACCATCTCATCCTGTGTCGTCCCCTTTCCTCCCGCCTTCCATCTTTCCCAGCATCAAGGTCTTTTCCAGTGAGTCAGTTCTTCGCATCAGGTGGCCAAAGCATTGGAACTTCATCTTCAGCATCAGTCCTTCCGATACAGGGTCCAGCGTTTTAAACCAGTTGACCTTAAAGGCAAACATTAGCTAGTATTCAGTGAGATGCCGGAAGGGCCTCGGGAACTGTCTGTGACTGGGGGCAGGTGGCGGAGAAGGTTCAGGCACCACCCAGGCCGGTCTGGGTGTTGGGGAGCAGGTGAGGAGCTGAGGGCCTGGCCTGGGGTGAAGCGGTCCTCACCAGGCCTCTGCACACACGTGCGTGTGCACACACACACACAGGTCACTGCCAGTCTGGTGGTGTCGGTGCTGCGAGGAGGCACACGCGTCTCTGGAGCTGGACCAGTCACAGAGGCTTCCTGGAGGAGGGGGCAGCTCAGTGAATCTTGACAGGGGGACGCAGCAAAGGGACCAAGAGGCCCGGGGGCCAGACGGCCACGGCTCTGCTTTATTTGATGTGCACAGAAACAGCCCACATGGCCTTTTGGATTTGAACTTACTGCCAACATCTAGAATCCAAGAGTCTTTATGAAAAAAATCTGGATTTCCGACTAGTGAAAATCCAGAGCCCTCGTTCCTACAGAGCAATGGTTCTCCCTTTGGAGGGAGTGTGGTCCTCCCCACCCTGTCCCCCCCATCGCCCCTGCAGGCTCCCCCCTCGCTGCCCCACATCCACTCTCCATGGACGGGACGTCCGTCTGCCCGTGGTTCAGCCCCCTGGGCATCAGGTCTGTGCCTCACCCCATCTGACCAGCAGCCGTCCCTGCGGCTCTGCGGGGTGAATGGCTGTAGAATCCATCACACGTCCCCACGCCCCGCGCCGCCTCCTGAGGCCCTGCCGTGGCTCCTGCCTCTGCGCTCGTCCCCTGCAGCCTGCTGTGGGCGGGAGGCAGGGCGAGGCCCTGCACACACAGGGGGCTTGCACGCTGGCCTCCGTGCCCCCCACCACCATGGTCCTCGTGAAGGTCTTCTCTGGCTGCTCCCCCACACACCTGCCCCCGAGCGACCCCCTGGGCCCGGGAGGAGAAGGCAGAACTCAGGTTCCTCACGTGACCTGGCCTGCGGAGCAGCCTTGGACCTCCATTTTCCCATCTGGGAAATAGGCGCATCCAGAACCCCCTCCCTGCAAGGGACCCGCTGCTGGGGTGGGTGCAGGACGGTCACAGGACTGGAGGTGCCTTGATTTTCAGCCCACTGCACGCGGGGCGCTGCTCCAGGCCACGCTGGGAGAGGCTGCAGAGACAGAAGACGGGGCTACGCTCACCTCGCTTTCAGCCTGCGCGCGCCCAGCCGTGGGTCAGGCCAGCGGCGCGGGGCTTGTGTGTCGTCTGGCACAGGTGTTGGAACCCTCGTGCGTCTGTAGGAAACGGGCGGGGTGAGGATGGTTGCGAGTTGGGTGGTCGACGTGGGGCCGACTCAGATGGTGTGCGAAGCGCGGAGCTGTGTGGACATCTTCCCTGCCCCCACGGGCTCTCTGAGCAGAGACCGCAGACTTGGGGCCGCAGGGAGAGAGAGGCCGCAGTCGGCTCAGGGGACAGGGGGATGGCAGTGGGAAGGGGGGGACCAGGGCCGGTTATCCCTCTTCCGCGAGCCCCTGTCACTGCCGGAAGGCATCTGAATTTACTGGCTTCCTTGGAGCTGGTCAGCACTCCCACCAGAGAGTCCGCCCCGCTCTGAGGCTCCCCGAGTCCCCACGTGGTGTCTGGTGACCAAAACATGTCACGTGGATGAAGGACCAAGCACGCTAATAATTGGCTTCCTGGAGGCGGTGGCCTGTGAGTTGGGCCTGGAAGGGCAGTGTATCAAGTCCTGGCAGAAACGGGGGGTTCGCTGGGATTGGTGCAGCGTGCTGGGGCGTGAGCAGCGGGGGGCCAGGTTCAGGGAGCTTGCAGGGGGTGGCCTGGCCCCTGTGCTGGCAGTAGTTGGGGGTGGCGGGCGCTTACCTGGGCCTGAGGTTGCGGGGGGAGCCGTTACAAGAACCCAGAAAGAGAGAGCCGTGGGCAGGGGCACCCGCCAGGCCCCGTGCCCGCAGAGACGGGGCAGTGAACCCCTGCCGGGGTCTCCCCCTGGCCTCACCCACTGGGAAACGGGGCTCTGGGGGATGCAGCCCCTGGCCCCGAGCAGAGTGGAGGCTCCGCCTGCAGCCCAAGGGTGCAGAGTTCCCGGCCCAGGGTGGGTGGGCCTGGGGGTGTGGCTGGAGTGGGCGCCACTCGCAGGCTTGAGGAAGCTCCGTGCAGGTGGCGGGTGGAGAAGGCCGTGCCCGCCTGGCCGAGGTCAGCCGCGGGGCGGGAGCTGGGTGTCAGGAAGGATGCCGGGTTGGCTGGGGAAGGCTGGCCGAGGGCCAAGCAGGCGCTGGAGAGGCTGTCCCGGGGCCCGGCCGGGGCGGGGGGCCGGTCACCCCAGCTCACCACCAGGAAGCGAGTGGGGCACCTGTTTGCTGAGTGAGATAGGCCGGCTCGAGGCAGAGGTGGGAGCTGGGGTGTTCGGAGCCTGAGGACCACAGATGCTCCTCACCAGGCCCACAGAGAGGTCAAAGCCCACTGGGCCCGAGGCTGGCCTGGGGTCCCTAGACCCTCCCTCGGGCCCAGAAGTAAGCCTCCCCCACCCCGCCCGGCCTGTTCCCAACCTGGTCCTCGCACACTGCCCTCCCCACCCGGATGCTGCCTCCCGCAAGCAGGCATACACCCCCGCAGGCCCCGGTCCCCATGGCGTCGGCACCTCCCAGGGAACAGACGCGTCCTTCCCTCCGCCGGGGCGGCAGTGACCTCACCCCCAGGGGGCCAGCTGAGTCACGGGTTGAGGGCGGCCGGCCGGCCAGCTCTCTGCAGTGCCGGGCTTTGGCCAGGCCACCGGTGAGAGGGACCGGTGGAGGGCGTGAAGGCTTCCATGCCCTCCCCTCACCTCCCGGCGGCCCCGGGTCCACGGGGGATGGGGAGGGGGACAGAGTTCACTGCGCACCCACACTGCCCAGCCCGCCAGGGGCTCTCGATAAGACACGTGCGCCCCGTCCTAAAGGAGACGGCCCTGGGAGGTTGAGTCCCGCGCCCAGGGTCACACAGTTCATCCTTTATCACGGCCCGGAGCGGAGGGAGGCCTGTCCCATTTTGCAGAGGAGCAAGCAGGCTCAGAGACGACGCGTGTGGGAACAGGGGAGTCGGGGATGGACCAGGCCTCTGGTCCCTCTACTCGAGGACAAGCCACCGAAAACATTCAGGAGACCTCAGGCCCTTGGTGCCTCAGTTTCCTCATCCATAAAATGGGGGCAGTGACACCCACCGCTTGGGGATGGGGCGGTGTGAGAGAGAACAGGATGGGGCAGTGTGGGAGCAGTCGGGCGGCCCCCGCACCCCCCAGGCGCCCGCCCTGGCACTCTGCTGTGTGACAGCCTCTACCCCTGCCAGCCCCAGGCCAGGGTCGGGCGAGTGCGGGCTGGACTGGAGTGCTGGCTGCGGACTGGGGCTGCGGGTCTTCAAAAGGCAGGTTGTCAGGGCCACCCGTGAAGAGTGCGTGGGAGATGGCTCCTGGCTTGGCCCCCTGGGTGGGGTCACCCCAGGAGCTCCCCAAACCCTCAGACAGCCACCCCCGCCCATCCTCACCCAGGAGCAGGTGTCCGAGGAAAACGTGACACCCTGGGTGCTGAGAAAGTCATGCCCGTCGCCTGGCCTCAGTTTCTCCATCGGTAAGGCAGAGGGAGGGAAGCCCCGCCTCGGGACAGGGTGTCCTCCAGGAGGCGGGGAGCTGGAGAGGGGCCCCCCAGGGGTCCTGGGCTCTGGTCCTGAGTGTGGCGCTCCGTCTGAGAGCCCCTCTGCAGCACACCGGGTGCTGGCCATGACTGGTGCCCGGCACAGGGCAGGTGTGTGAGGAGCGCCAGACAGATGCCCCTCCAGCTGGGGGTCCGGGGGTCTGCACCAGAGCTGGGGCGGCGGGACCTGGGGGACATGGGGACCCAGACCCGGTGGGCCACCCGAGCGTTGTGGGGCAGGACTAGACAAGGCTCCCAGTAGCCAAGGATGCGACACGTGAAGGATGGAGCCCCAGGGACCAAGAGGGAGGTGAGGGCCTGACCGGGAGGACGGGAGGTGGGCTCAGGACGAGGGGAGCGTGTTGCCGCCACCTGTCACAGCTCGTGACCCTGCGGGGACGCGGGATGGCCCAGGCCGGGGGTGGGGTGGTGACTGAGGGATCCGTGATGGGTGGAGGTTGGCACAGAGTGTGGACATGCGGATGGATGGATGGGTTCGTGGATGGTTAGTGGGTGGACCTGAGCACACGGGGAGGTCGAGACGTGTAAACAGGCTCTGCCGCGCCCCCAACAGGTGTTGAGAAACTCCCACCAGTAGGACAGACCAGACCAGCCCTTGAAGGCCGAGCTTGCTCGGTGTGGCTCAGGAAGTGCAACCCCTATGGAGAGCAGCAGGGGGCTCGCCCCGAGGGAGCGTTTCCTTAGGTCGGTGGAATGCCCAACTTTTAGAGGTAGTGAGGTTCCTGTCGCTGGGGGCATTCAAGGGCATCCAAGCAGACAATGGGCCGCCACTTCCTCGGAGTGCCGTGGAAGACTCCTACGGTGGGTCAGGGCCCGCTGTGGTGGTGTCTGATAACAAGGAGAGAGAATTTGGGTTCTGAGGCCTGCAGGAGGCCATGGCTTCTGTTGAAGCCCAGCTTCCTCTTGGACAGAAAATTCTTTCCCAGTGTAGGGGCCAGACGAGCGTGCAGCTGCCGTCCCCACTGTGGGAATCGGACTGGAATCTGCCGCAAAATTCCCCATCCTGCACAGGCCAGGGCTAGGGCGGGCGGGGGGCCAGGCCCAGAACAAGGCTTTGAGCCGGAGACCCGGGCAGGCCCGGCGCCAGCCTCCCTGACCTTCTGTGGGCAGGTGAGGCCCTCCCTGAGCCTCGGGTCCCTGGAGGATGAGATGGGGGTCACTGGACAGCAGCTGCGTGTGGGCTCCGGGCCCACCTGCTCTCGGGGGCTCCCTGGGGGCCGTGGGTGGGAAGAAGCCATGAGTCATTGTCCCCAGGGGCTTCGCCTGGGAAGCCCCCGCTGGCCACCGTGGGCTGGGCCTGGGAGCAGCTGGCAGGGGGCGAGGGCGGGGCGCTCCATCCAGCGGGGGTCCCCTCCAGAAACGGCCGGGACCCGCCTCAGGCCCAGACCCCACACCGGCTGAGGGGAGCCCGCCCTGCGTCCCTCCTCCGGCCCACGGGGGCCCCGGGGAGGGTGTGCCTGGCTGCTTCAGTCAGGCCGAGTCCCACCCCGGCCCCCCCAGGTCTTCATGTGTCAAGTGGAGCTGGTGATAAAATCCACTCCATCAGGCAGACGGGAGAACTGAGTAAGTGAGTCCTGGACCCGTGCTCAGGGCTCCGTGAGGCTGGGCTGGGGCCAAGGAGGGGCCAGGCATCCCGGGGTCATCTCACAGCGAGGGGTGGGCTGGCCGGGGCTGGCAACCCTGTCTCCCCCGCCAGACGGAGACCCTCGGGGGGTAGGCAGCCGCGCGCCTGGGAAGCGGCCGCCTGTGTCTTTGTTTCCCATCCACCCAGGCTTCCTCCAGGAGCTGGGGCAGACAGCCCCCTCGTCCTGGCCGCGGTGGGCAGGGCCGCGGCGGGCGGGTATTGGGTTGAGGCCTCTGGGGAGCTGACGGAGGATGCGGACCGCCCTCGCCTCCCGCTCGCCTCCCTCCCCGTCCCAGGCCGGCCTCTGGACGGAGGGCCAGCCCTGGGCCCCGGGTGGACGCCCCTCACTCGGCCCGCCCAGTGACTCACCGCTCCCCTGGCCCAGGGCCACCGCCGGCTCCTGGCAGGAGGCGAGGAGAGCGAGGTTGTGCCGGCAGAGCCGCGGGGTCGGGTGTGTGAGCCCCGCTCAGCCGGGAGGGGCTGGAGCCGCGGCCCCGGGGACGGGCTGGGACCTGCGGGGGTCCGAGGGGGCCTCCCCCTCCCCACGCTCCAGGCCTTCTCTGTCTCCTTCCCACCATGGAGAAGGAAGTGACCTGAGAGCCAGCCCCCCGACCGGAGCCGCCCGGGGCCGGAGGGCAGCGCCGTGGGCCCCCGGTCACCCGCTCCCCGCTAGCCAGGCATGAAGGGCGGTGGCAGCGCCGTGTGGAGCCTCATGTGGAAATACTGCATCTCCGTGAGGACCCTCAGGTACCAGGGGGACGGGCGAGTGGACGCAGCTGAGCCCAGCCGTGGTCGGTGGGCAGGGGCGAGCAGGCACCAGCTGGCCTGGTTCCGTTGGCTCCGGGAGGTCCAAGGCAGCCCAGCCCGAGGGCTGGAGGCAGGACAGGCCCCCCGGCACCCTCCCCCGGGGCTCTGATGGGGACGGAGCAGGATGATGCCCGGGTGCCCTGGGGGCGCCAGGCAGACTTGGTGTGGCTGGCGGCCTCGCCGGTGGGCACTTGCCGCGGCACACTGGGCGCAGTGGAGGGACCCGGGCCCCGTCCACAGCCGCCTCGACTGTCTGCCCGGGTGAGATACGCTCAGCACTCATCGTGGACCACGCGCGGGCCCCCACGCTGAGCCTGGACTCGGGCCCCAGGCTGCCCGTTTCACTGGACGTGGCGGGTGACGCCTCTTCGGCCAGAGTTTCCCACCTGCAGATCCTAGAGGCTTAGCGGGAGGGCTGAGGGAGGGAACAGTGGCAGGGCCTGGCTCCCAGCCAGCTCGGGGTAAGCTGACTTCCCCCTCCGCCAGCTGGGGGGGTGCCCGGAACCAGGTGTGATGGGGGTGGAGACGGAGGTGCAGCAGAGCTCGCTGGAGCAGGGGCACCACCCCCGACCTCAGCCGGTCCCAGCCCCACCCCCGCCGCCGGGGCCTGTTCCAGCCTCCACAGCTGCTGAAAGGGCTCAGAGCTGTGACCTCAGACCAGGCTGGGCTCGAGGCTATAGGGGTTGGGTGGGGCTTCGAGACCCTGCCTATTTGGATAACACCTTGGGGCATAGTTTTTACTTCAAGGGGAGGTTTTAGGAAGAATAAGGGATGGGAAGATCCCCCCTCTTTCTTCTTCACCCTGTAAACTATATAAACTTTCCCTTGCTTCCTCCCTCCCTTCCTGCCTTCTTTCCTTCCCCAAATACCTGTGACCACTTATATGAAATCCCTACAATAAAATAAATAATAAAACGTCAGGGTCAGGAAAAACACAGTTCAGGATATCATGATCTTGCAGGGAAAACAAAAAGTAGAGCAGGAGAGAAATGTGCAGGGTCCTGGGGTCCTTTTGTGGAGATAAAAATGACTGAGCTTCCCAGCAGCCAAGGGAAAAACGGAAAGCCAGCCTCCCAGTTCTCTCTCCGCATGAGAAGCCAGCATGTCAAGGACCATGGTTGTCTCTGCTGCTAGGGGAGAGCGTGTGGGAGCCCTGGGCCTCACCCTGAGTAGACGGGAGGGTGAGAGGCATTGCAGGGCCAGGCCGAGGGCAGACAGTGAGGGCTGAGACTTCCCGCTGGCTGTGGGAACCGAGCGAGGAAAGCTCCCCCCGAGTGTGAGTCAGCAGCTGCCTGTCCCTCCTCAGCCCCTGGGACAGACCTCCCCGGGCGGGCACCTCGGAGGCCGGGCTGGGCAGAGGGCGAGTCCCTGCGTGCCCTTCCCTGTGGCCGCAGCGGGATTTTCCTACGTCCTGTTCTCTCCGTGGTTTCCGGGGACTGGCGCTCGGGAAACCTCAGGGCTTGTTAACAGGATGCAGTGGGCCCAGGCCTGGAGGGGGTCCGCCTGCCAGGACCTCACCCCTGGAGGGGAGCGGCCCCCCAGGTCCTGCGTCTTCCGGGCGGGGGTCATCACAGCCCCCAGGGCTTGGGGGGCCCGGTGGGTGCCCCCTTGTGTTGCGGGCACTGCTGGCCGTATGGTGGTGACGGCCGTCAGTGACAGGACCAGCTCCAGGGGCGTGCGGGCACCATGATTGGCTCTGGGTCTGCCCCAAACCCTCCCTTAGTGCCTGTGAGTACAGGGCGCTGTGTGGTTACTTGGCAGGACAGGCCTGGGGCCGGGCGGGGACGGGGGCTTCAGGCTCCAGCAGGCGTGCTCTGGTCCAGAGGCCTAGGGGCCCACACCCCACTTGTTTGGGGAGCCCCCGAGAGAGCCAAGGCCACTCCCCGAGTCAAACAGAGCGGGCCAGCCCGCACTGGGGTGGGGGGATCCCGGCTCCCGGCCCCGGGGGGTGGGGGGGAGAGCTGAGTCAGCAGGCCTGTGGGGCGGGCGGGCAGCGCCTACGAGGACAGACTGCGGGGCTGCGATGGACCCGCATAGTTTCCCACTTGCGTCTTCAGATTCCGCGCCTCCTGTGCCGGTCGCCCTGGCCGGGCCGCTCACATCTGGAGAAACGCGAGGTGTGTGGGGAGCAGGCTGCCTGGCCAGGCGTGGCCCCCTGCCAGCGCTTCGGGGGCTGCAGCCAGGATGCCGGCGGCAGGGTCCCAGGGACTCCGGGGACTCGGGCTGAGGTCGCTGAGCGGGGACCCCAGGCTCGGGGCGAGATGGACAGAGCTTCGGGGAACAGGGCGCAGAGCCCCCCCGCCGGCCCGCGGCGGTGGGTGTCAGATGCGCAGCCGCCGGCCAGCTGCTGAGCTTCTCTGGCCGTTTCCTCGCCTGTTAGGTGGGCGGGCGGTGCCGGCAGGGTGGGCTTCTTGGGGTGGTCCTGAGGGGGTCCCCATCAGCACCAAGAGTCTGGGAGCGGCTCAGCCCTTCCTATCGCATAAGTGACTTTTAGGGTTGTTCTGAGATTGAATGAGTTGGTGCCTGTGGGCCTGCAGGAGGGCAGGGTGTGTGTGTGTGTGTGTGTGTGTGTGTGTGTGTGTGTGTGTGTGTGTGTGTGTGTGTGTGTGTGTGTGTGTGTGTGTGTGTGTGTGTGTGTGTGTGTGTGTGTGTGACGGGTCGGGCAGGAAAATCACTTGTGCATCTGGCATTATTTGGGGAACGAGAGATCGGTTTCTGCCCTGGGGGACTGGTGGGTGGGGCGTTTGAGCTGCGGTGGAGGTGGGGGGTGTTGGAGCTGCCGGTTGGGGGGTGGAGAACAGGGCAGCCCCTTGGGGCGCAGGCTGGGGATGGGGCGGTGGGGAGCCTGGCCGAGCAGACCCCGCCCCCGGCATCTGGGAAGGAGGGCTGGGGCGCAGCTGGCAGCTGGGCCCCGGGGGCATCCAGGGAGCGTCCCGGACGGTGAGCCGTCCGAGGCCCCTGCGCGGGGCCTGTGTGCACACCTCCGGGCGGGGGCTTGCGGCCTGCACGCCAGCTTCTCCCGGACCCTCTCTGGGCAGCCGGGGCGGGAGATCCGAGCTCACACAGACCCTCAGACTTCAGACCCCCTGAGCCTGCTGCTCCCTCGCCTGCCCCGCCCCCCAGGGAGTCTGTGCAGAACTTGAAGACCTACTCAGTGCCTGGCACCTACCCTGGGAGGGGCCCCCCCACACCACCGCCTGGGGCAGAGGAGGCGCCAGGGCCCTGATGACCTGGCGTTATTAGCTTCCTGCTGGGGTCACTGGGGGCCCTCCTTGGTGGGCGGCTCTCACCCTCAGGGAGCCGGGTGGGGAGGCGGCGGAGGGGAGCACAGCCCACCCCAGCAGGTGCGGAAAGCCGGAGCCCACGGCAGTGAGGACGTGGACGGCCAGGTCTCACAGGGCTGTGTCCCGGCTGGAGCCGGACAATAAATAGACGGATGAAGACGCCGTCTTCAGGCAGGGACTCGGGGAGGAGGGTGAGACTGGGGGAGTGATGGAGCGGTTGGACAGAAGGGGCCACGTGACCTGGTGGTCCAGAGAGGCTCCCCAAGTGCCCTTCAGCTGAAGAGCGGGCCCGTCCCTGCAGCGGAACGTTGTCAGCCGTAAAAAGGGATGACGCGCTGGTACACGCTGCGACATGGACTAACCTTGAGAATCACAGATGAAGGGACGGGGCGGGGCATGCAAGGCCACAGAGTGTGCGGTTCCACTTACACGGACATCCGCAGGAGGCGACTCCCCTGATCCAGGAATACACGAGAGTTTGTCCGGGCTGGGGTGGGATGCAGAGGGACTGTCTAACGGGTGTTTCTTTCTGGGATGATGAAAATATTCCAGCCTTAGATGGTGGTGATGTTTCCACGACTCTAAATGCGCTGAAAACATTGGCTTGCACACTTAATTTTTTTAATTTTTATTTTGGCTGCACCATGAGGCATGTGCGATCCTAGTTCTCTGACCAGGGATTGAACCCTGGAAGCGCTGAGCCTAGCTATGGAGCCGTCAGGGAAAGCCTGTGAACGGCACACTTTAAATGGGTGAATGTTACAGAACTTGAGTCCTATCTCAGCAAAACGGTTTTTAAAACAAGACAGAGGAAAGAAACACCTGGGTCTGGGGTGGCCTTGAGCTGAGAGTGGCAGGAAGGAGTGAACTCGGCAGGTCCAGCGCCCTGAGCTGGAGCACTCAGGGCAAGGTGGGAGGTGGGAGGGCGGGTGGGGGACGGATGTGCCGTCCGCAGGGCCCCGGGTCGGGTTGAAGACTTCAGAGTCGGCTGCGGCAAGGCAGGGCGCGGAGCAGGATAAAGCTACCACCGTGCTTTCTGTTTCAAAGCAATCAGGCTGTCACGAGGAAACAAGACGGTGGGGGTGGGGGTACGCGCTGTGGGCTGGAGGGGCTGGAGAGAGCAGTCAGAGATGCCCGGGGGGCTGCCCCAGGGAGACAGACTGGCCCCCCGGGGGAGCACCTCCTGGAGGAGGGGGTCTGGGCATGGCCTGCAGGAGTGGGGATGGGCCGGGCAGTGACCAGGGGTGGCCAGGGGCCCTGCAGGTGGGGGAGTGGGAGCTGAGTGCGAGGAGGCCGGCTGACCGCCCCACACCTGGTCCCCGCTGGGCCAGAGCAGCTTTGAGGCTAAGTAGGGCAGAGTCCTCCAGGCCACCTGTCGTCGCCTTTGTCCTGCCCGCCCAGGCTGGCCCGCAGCGAGAGGGCCAGCGCCGAGTGGCCAGAGACCCAGCCGGGGCCCTGTGCTTCTGAACAAAGCAGGCTCGAGGAAACTCGAGTGGCCGCTGAAACGCGATCGGCCGCGAGAGACTGGCCAGCAGGGAGCTGCATTATTCATTGAGCGGAGCCCCTGGGGCCTGCCTGGTCTCCGGCCACCTGCATGGCCCAGACCTGGACGGAGCGCCCTCAGGGCAGTGTCTGGCCCGGGTGAGGGCGGCGGGGCCCGAGGGTGCCCGGGGCGTGGTTTCCTGGATGCAGGCTGAGCTGGGAGGAAGTGGGACGTCAGGCCCCGGTCTGTGAGGCGAGGCGGGCGGCCCGCGGCTGGTGCCCCGGGGCCGCGGACACAGGCAGGGTGCCGGGCGCAGGAAGGCCGCCGCCCTCTCCCCAGGGACTGTGAGTACACCCACCGCCCGCCCCGGGGGGGGGGGGCAGGGACAGGGGCTTGGGCACCCAGGGGACCCGTGGGGGCGCCGACCGTCCTGGGGCAGCGGCCGGGCGGAGGATCTCTCGCGCCGCCCCGCCCCGGGCTTTGGGCCGCTTCCTGGGACTGTTTTCTGCTCCCGCGTCTCAGCGCCTGGGCAAGGCGGCATGTCGGTGGCCCAGGTGTTCCCCACAGCGGCCCGGAAGGGCGGCCGCAGCTGCGGGAGGGAAGTTCGCTGGCTTCCCCAGGGTGAGACCCGCCCCATGCGCTGGAGGAGGGGGATGGCCAGAGCCCCTCAACTCACACAGGCCAAGGTTCTCTGCCTGGGCCCCCACGACACCCCGAGAGAGAGAGGCTCTGGCCCATGCCCATTTCACAGCCGAGTCAACTGAGGCCCCAGAGGCCCCGTGTGTGGGGGGGGCGCCCCCATCCCCCGGGGAGCACACGCCCTGGGCCCTCGTGGGCTGCGGCAAGGGCGCAGAGGACCCCCCCCAGCTCCGGGTCCTGGGCTTCCTGTCCGCCCGTCAGTCCACGGGGGTCCACTGCGTCCTGAGCGGGCTCTGCCCCTTGGACGCCCCGCCCGCCCCACCGACAGCATGGCTTCTTTCTGAACTGGTCCAGCGTGGAGCCGTGAGGCTGGAGGGACTGGGGACAGTCCCGCTGGGGGGCAGCTCTGTGCCCGGGGAACAGCGACTCGGCGTGCGCAGCCCCTCAGGAAACCCCCGGGTGAGGCAGCCCGGCCACCTGGCCCTCAGGGAGATTCCCCGCCCCGGGGCCGTCACCCCTGGTGACCTGAGGGCGTGTGGGCGTGTCCGGCGTGCGAGGCGGACCTGGGCTTTGGACGCGGCGCAGCCCCCAGCCCCCCAGTGCGAGGCACCGCCAACTGCGGGGGGGGGTCCCGCAAGGACCCCATCGCTGGGTCCGCTTCTCCATTTGCAGGCGGCCGGACTCCTGTCCTAAGGAGGAGTCTCTGCCCCACAGGCCCCCTGGAGCCCGGACGGGGTGGGGGACGCACGGCTGAGGGGCGCGCTCCATCCAGGGCTGCCCTCTGAGCCGGGGCCAACAAAGGCTCCCCCTGACCAGCCACAGGGCTGCCCGCTGACCCCCTGGGCCGGGGGCCGCGGCGGGATCCCGGGGGTCAGGCTGCTCAGGGCCCAGGGCTCCGGCCGCAGCTGGTGGTCAGGCGTGACCTGTCTTTGACGGGTCCCAGAGTACAGCGGGGGCCCTGGCCAGGCAGATGGACGCCGCCCTGAGGGCAGGCGGAAGGGGGGTGATCCGGGCCGGGGCAGTGGGGCCTGGGTGGGCGCTGTGGTTGGCTCTCGGGGGGCCTCGGACAGGCTGCTTCCCCTCCCAGACCGCCCGACCTCAGCTGCCCCCCAGGCCCCGGACTCACAAGCTGAGCCCCCGCCGCGCCGCACACGCTCAGCACCGCAACGTCCCTAAACCCAAGCGTTCCACAGACATTTATTGAGCGCCTACTGTGAGCCAAGCACTGTGTCGTCTCTGGGCGTCCGAAAGGGCCGAACAGATCGGATAAAAAGGCACAGGAGGGGGGTGGATGCTGGGCCGGGGGCCACCGGGGCGAATATGGCTTATTTTCATGTGTGCGTGGGGCCCGTTTGACACAAAGCTGCAGGCAGACCCGATTCACAACCTCACGGCTGTCAGAGCTCAGGCATGGGCAGAGCTGAAGCATCACGAAGCACGTAGACCGAGGGCGATTGGAAGAGCAGGCGGCGGGCGGAGGGCCACGGCAGAGCCGGCCCGTGGGGACCCGGGGCCCTGAGCCGAGCGGTGCAGGCTGTGGGGAGCCGTGTGGGGCGTCCCGCCGCTCCCTCTCCTGAAGCTTCCTAAAGTCCCCGGACCGAGTCCCCGCGGCCACGCGGCCTCCTCAGCCCGGTTCTGCTCAAACAGGGTCTCAGGCTCAGCCCTCCTTCGTGCTGACCCTCCGAGGCCGCGGCTCGCCACCGTGTAGACGCCCGGGCCTGCCAGCCCTGGCTCTGCGCCCCGCCCATGCGGGCCCGGTCCGCTCTGCTTTCTCTGCCTCACGGTCACCAGATAAGTTCAGGTTGGTGGGGTCCCTTCCCTGCACACCTTGAAGAGTCCGGACCCTTGGGGAGTTTTCTTCCCCAGGCCTGGACACTTATTTGCAGGTGACACTTTTCCCTAAGGGCTTCCCCAATAGCTCACTTGGCAGAGAATCCGCCTGCAATGCAGGAGACACTGGCTCAATTCCTGGGTCAGGAAGATCTGCTGTAAAGGAGTACGATACCCATTCCAGTATTCTTGGGCTTCCCTGGTGGCTCAGCTGGTAAAGAATCCGCCTGCAATGCAGGAGAGCTGGGTTCGATCCCTGGCTTGGGAAGATCCCCTGGAGAAGGAAAGGCTACCCACTCCAGTGTTCTGGCCTGGAGAATCCCACGGACTGTATAGTCCATGGGGTCGCAGAGTCAGATACGACTGAGCAACTGTCACTTCACTTTCCCCTGGAGCCTGGCCTGGGTGGGACGCAGAGACCATGGAGCTGCCAGGCCCCCACCCCACACCGTCTGCTGGATACCTGCTGGCCTCATTGTGTTTGTAACCCTTTCTGTTGGGAGAGAGCCAGGGCTACGTAGAACCCCAGTGTCAGAGAGCCAGAGCGTGTGGGCCTTCAGACCCCTGCTCAGAAACAAGGCCACAGTCAGAGCGGGAGGACCGGCCAGGCGTGGGCGCGGGGCGTCTGGAGCTCCAGGTGGCCCGCAGGCCGGGACCCAGGTCCACTGGGGCCCGCATCTGCAGACCGTCAGCCAGGTGCCGGCAGGAGGGAGGGTCCACACGGCTGCCTTCACTCCAAGTCCCGTGAGTGTGGGCCAGGCCACCCTGAGGTGCCCTCGGACCTTCAACAAGAGCCTGTGGAGGGGCGGTCATCAACCCCCTTCAATGCATGAGCATCGCAGTGCCCAGAAATGAGTGTGACACCGCCCGCCTCTAGCACACAGTGAGACGCTAAGGCCGGCAGGGCAGAGTGCCTGGGCTGCACCCCGAGGCTGGCCGGGGCGCTGGGCTGCAGCTGGGCAGCGGGAGCAGGCTGAGCACCCAGACTTCCGTGAGAGCCCCTCTCGGTGGCTTTCTTGGGCATGTGACCTTGGGTGTCTCGGGTCACCTCACCAGGCTTCCCGGTAGAGGCCCTTTAGTTGCAAGTGACAGAAAAATTGGGATCACACAGGCTTCTCTATAAAAGGGGCTTCTCCGATTCGTGGAACTGGAAAGTCTGGGGGTAATGACTTCAGGCACGGCTGGACCCAGCAGCTCCGTTTATGGACGGGTTTGGACTCTTCAGCTCTGTCTTTGCTCTCCTCTCCGCTGGCTTCGCGTTGGCCTTCTCCACGCGGGTGCCTGGCACATGTGGGGAGTGCTCCCCGACCCTGTGATGGGCCAGCTGCAGGGCCAGGCGGTGGCGAGCCTCACACTGCTTCTGTCCCGGCGTGTTGTTGGCCATGCCCTGGGGGAGAGGGGACAGGAAAGAGGAAGTTAGAACACCGGCAGTCAGAGCTGAACGGGGGTGAGCTCCAAGGCCTGTGGGGGCCCCGAGGAGCAGCGCTGGGGTTTATATTCAGACAGCTTCCCCCGAGGCTTCCTGGAGGAGGCGGCAGCTGAGCTAAACTTTGAGGGCCTGGAGCTGACCTAGGGAGTGAGACGTGAGAGGGCAGGAGCCTGTGGTTCGTCCTGGGGCTCAGGCCAGCTCAGGACCTGCATGCAGCGGGATGAGCGGGCTGTGCCCGGCTCCCGGGGCACCTGCCCCAGCCCAGAGGTCAGGACAGCTGCCTGAGGGTGAGAAGGACGGGGTGCCAGGGTCTACGAGTGGGTGAAAGGTGGCCCGGCTTCCAGGCCGTGTGGACAGGGAAGAAAAAGCACTTAGTAAGCCCCTACTGTGTGCCCACAACTTTCTATCTGTTGCCCCGTCCTGGCCACACAATGGCCCTGGAGGTTCCTCGTCCCCTCTTTGCAGAGGATGAGCAGCGGCTGGATCGGAGCAAGGGTTGTCCAAGTCAGCCGTCTTTCCCCGCAAAGGCGGAACATGCGCCTCGCCCATCGGCCAGGGTCAGCAGCGTCCGCTCTACCGGCAGGAGACTGCGGGCTGTCCCCGGCTGCGGCGCTTGGGGAAGTCCACACGTTCAAAACAGTTGTGTGTTGAAACACCTTCCCAGCAGCAGGCTGACCACCAGGCCTCCCATCACCGGCAGCAAACACAGTCAATGTGAAACCCAGGGCCTGCAAACAGGGCTGCGTCAGAGCCGGGGTTGGTGGCGACTCGTGAAACCAGAGGCCCGCACGCCGCGGTGGCTACGGACGGTCACCTGCTCTGAGCAGCCAGAAGGCCAGCTTGGCTCTGAATCTTAAAAGTGATTTTTTTTTGGCCGGGCTGAGTCGTTGCTTTGTGTGGGTTTCCCCGCCTGCAGCAAGCAGGGGCTGCTCTTGGCTGCGCTGTGCGGGTTCCTAAGTAGAGTGCTCTCTCTTGGTCCGGAGTGTGGGTTCTAGGCGCTCCGGCTTCAGCAGCTGCGGCTCGCGGGCTCCAGAACGCAGGCTCGGTGGTAGTGGCTTATGGGCTTTGTTGCTCCGCAGCATCTGGAGTCTTCCTGGAGCAGGGGTCAGACCAGTGTCCCCTGCGAAGGCAGGCAGACTCTTATCCACTGTTCCACCAGGGAAGTCCTTAAGCAGCGAATTTTTAGAGCCCTTCTCAGCCGCCCCTAGAGCGTGTTCACTTGGCAGAGATAAGCCGGGTGGGCGCAGGGAGGTGTCAGGTCGGCGCCCGGCCCCCGTATGGCCGGCTCTGACTCCCCGGGCAGCCCCCCCGTGCGTCTCTGAGCCTCAGTTTCCTCCTCTGCAAACTGCAGGTCGCATTTCCAAGGTGAGGGTTAAATGCCACTGTACGTGGGCGCGTCCACGTGTCATGACGTCGCAGTGGCTCCATGAATGTCGGTGGTTACGTGGAGGAAAACGGCTGTTCTCTGTGTGATTATAATATTGTTATTTAATTTTTAATAGATATTTGGCCCTGACAGATCCCAGCTGTGGCATGCAGGGTCTTCGATCTTCCTTGTGGCAGGTGGGACCTTTAATTGCCAGATCTTGCCAGTAGTTCAGACGGTAAAGAATCTGTCTGCAGCGCAGGAGACCTGGGTTCGACCCCTGGGTTGGGAAGGTCCCCTGGAGAAGTGGAATGGCTACCCACTCCAGTGTTCTTGCCTGGAGAATCCCATGCACAGAGGAGCCTGGCGGGCCACAGTCCACGGGCTGCAGAGTCGGACACGACTGAGCGCCTGACGCTCCAGCGCTACTCGGGCTGCAGCAGGTGAACTGTAGGTTGCGGCTCGTGGGCGCTAGTTCCCTGAGCAGGGGTCGAACCCGGGCCCCCTGACTTGGGGCGCAGAGACTGGAACACAAGGGAGTGCTCCAGTGTTTTTAAAATTGTTGCCGTTTTTGCAATCATGGGCTCGAGCCAAGGGGGATACTGTTTGCTTTGGGGGGTGAGCCGCCGGAGGGCAGGCCCCAGGCCGGTGAGACCTGATGGTCAGGAAGTGCACTTGGAGAGTTCGCAGCGGGTGGTGAGCCTGTCACGTCCCAAGTCAGCGCAGCTGCTCTTTTCCTCAAAGGTCCTGTGAGATCACGGAAGCGCCACTGACCTTCACCCCTTACCCCTTACCCGGTGTATACTCGAGAGCTGAGGGAGGCCGGCTCTGCGTGGTGAACGGTGAAAGTGTTGGCTGCTTTTCACACCCCAAGGTGGCTGACTCTTCACAACCCCATGGCCTGCAGCCCACCATGGGATTCTCCAGGCCAGAATACTGGAGTGGGCAGCCTTTCCCTTCTCCAGGAGATCTTCCCGACCCAGGGATCGCACCCAGGTCTCCCGCATTGCAGGCGGATTCTTCACCATCTGAGCCGCCAGGGAGAAGCTTTGTTCTGCGGAAAGGGGAGTCCTTAGCAGAGGGCTCCAGACCGGCATCTGAGCCTGGGCCCGAGTGTGTGTAGACCCAGGCGGGTAGAGAGGGCGCAGACGGCGGCTGGGCTCTGTTGGTGCGTCTGGGGAGCTGCAGGCAGGGTTGGGTGGTGTGGGGTCTGGAAGGGATGAGGGCCAGATCGGGGCCAGAAAGGCAGGCGGGGGGCCAGAGCCCCCAGCGCTCTGCTCTCTGTGAGCGGGGAGTTTAGATGAGCCGTTGTTCTTTTGGTTGCACGTGATGAAAACAAACAAAAACCCAGGCTGGCTTGAGCGGAAGGGCAGCTTTATTGCCTTTGATTTCCCAAACAGACAGGGCTTCAGGTACAGTTTGACTCAGGAGCTCAAACCATGTGTCAGAGACACGGGTGTCTTTCTCCCCTCTTTCACAGCTTCACCCCCAGGCAGTCTCTGCTGGTGGGGGCCCCCGGCTCCTGGTTTCCTGTAGTCTGCTAATGCTCCCCGCAGAAACAGTTCCAACAAATCTCAGAAGAGCCTTGGGTCACAGGCTCATGCCTGGGCCATCGCTTTGGTGAGGGGGCGGAGTACTCTAGTTAGGGATGGAGTCCACGGACACAAGACAGACTTGAGTGGAGGAGGGGATCCCCCAGAGAAAACTGGGGCACCCCAGCCGGGCTGGGCAGGCGCAGTCTTCCAGCACCCCCGCTGTGATCTGATAGGAGGCGCCAGGCGCTGTGCTTGGCGACTTGACCTGCATCACCCCTTCCTGTCGGCCCCGTGAGCTGGGGCTTCTTAAGATCCCCATTATGCAGGTGAGAAAACCAAGGCCCGGGGAGTTACAGCCACTTGCCCAAGTTCACACCATGAACAAATGGCCCGCTGCCTCGAATCACCGTGACCCCAAAGCCCAGGCCCTTAACCGTCCGGCGCGCTGCCTCACGGTAATGGGACCTGGAGTAGGAGAGGATGTCTGGGGACCCCGTATGGAGGACGGGGTGCAGGGCCGGGCAGGGGGCGGGGCCACGCGGGCAGAGGGGAGGGCGGCACGGGGGTCACAGCTTTGGGGGCGGCCACAGCCCCCGGGTCCAGACGCTGCCAGCCTGGGGCCTGTGGGAAACCACACAGCCCCGTGAGAGCAGCCGTGCCTCCTGCTTTCTGCTCCGGGCGTCTTAGCAAGAGGACATGAGGTGTGAGGTTGCGTTTATGCTCCCCCCGCGGGCACAGGGGCCCTTCCGGGGAATTTCCGGAGGAAGTGGTCGGAGGGAGGTGACCGCCCACGGGGCCCAGGGCCGGGAGGGGAAGCAGCCGCTCCCCACTTCCCTCTTCAACCCCAAGGCTTCCCAGGCGAGAGGTCCGTCACCCTGGTGACATCACAGCAGGTCAGAGGTCGGCCCACCCACAGCCTCCTTGCACAGCGGGGAAACCAAGGCGGTGTGGGCGCAGCGGTCAGCCCCTGGAGAAGTCTGCGGCCTGAGTGCCAGGCCTCCATGCCGGCTGCCCTGCTGTGGGACCTCAGCGTGCCTCAGGGCTGCAAAGTGGACCTAAGATGACCTCCCGGGGGGGCAGAAGGAAAGGGCTGGAAGGCCTGGCACCCGCGGGGGTCGGTGAATGCCGGCCCTGACGATTCCCTCTTGCGCGTGAACTCGGAGGGAAAGCGGCGGAGACCCCACGTCCAGCTCTCTGCGGGCCAAGATGTGAGGCCTGGGGCGAGTCACCGCGCTTCTCTGGGCCTCAGTTTCCTTATCTGGGAAATGGGATCTTCCCCGGGCGTCTCTTGCCCGCTGGGCGGTGAGGCGTCCCCTCCCCTCACAGCTTCCCTTCCCGCCCGGCCGACCACCTGCAGCCTGGAGGCTCTGCTCACGCCCTGAGCGGTCAGGCCAAGGTCCCTGGTGCCCCCCCCAGGTGACAGCTGGCCCCCAGCGGGCGCCTCCGCTGCGGCCGTGGGCCGGTCAAGGGAGGAGGGCCCAAAGGTGCCTCTGGAGGCTGAGCCTTTGCTGACAGCGCCCTGGCCCCCTTCTGGGGATCCCCTTCTGGGGGTCCTCTTCTGGGGGGTCCTCTTCTGGGGGTCCTCTTTGGGGACCCGCCTGCCCCCATCCTCACTGTGGTGGGCGTGGGTCAGCACCCCGCCCACGGTGTGGCCGTCTCCCGCCGCCTGCCCCTCGGGCCAGGCTGGGAGCCGGAGGAGTGTCCGCAGGGTGTCGCTGCCTGCAGGGTGAGGGCCTGCAGAGGCTGGATCCTGAGGACGGCAGGGCAACGCGGACAAGCGTCTTTGCTCCTGAGTCTGTTTCATTGTTGTCACTCAGTCACGTCCGACTCTTTGGACCCCATGCCTTGCAGCCCGCCAGGCCTCCCTGTCCCTCACTGTCTTCTGGAGTTTGCCCAAGTTCACGTCCGTGGATTCGGTGACGCCATCCAAGCATCTCATGCTCGGTCACCCTGGGCCCCTGAGTGCCCGGAAAGTCCCAGGAGGCCCCACTCACTCGGCTGTGGTTGTTAGGCTGGGGCACCTCGCTGCCCACCTGTCGGTGGCCTCTGGTGGGCAGCTGGCATCTTTGGCATCCAAGAGGGTGAAGGTGGAGCTGCAGGGCCCTTGAGATGTGGCCAGGGGGTGGGGGGCCGGGCCCCACCTGGGGGGCAGGGGGCCAAGGAGAGGGGAGACGGACCCCAGCTCGGGCGGCGGGGGGCAGGGGCCGGGTCCCAGAGCCCGAGTTTGCTGACGCAGGGAATAGGTGGCCGTGCCTTGCAGTCGCAGAGTATGCGTCGTTAGGATTTTTCCGGCTTCTTGCTTACAAGGGTAGGGGTCATGGCTTGAAGTTCTTGTCACTGTATATAGAGTCAGGAACTAGCCGGTGAAACCACCCCTGAAGACCCCTTATGTTGCCGCGGCTTGCAGAGCCCCGGCTCGGTGCCCGCCCTACAGGGAGCTCAGTGCCCACGTGGGATGAATCCCTGGGCCACACCAGACGGGGGGCCACCACATCCCAGCTGACCTGCTCACCTCCTGCGTTGGCCCCGTTCTGCGTTTCCCGTAAACCTCCAGAAGTCACACTGCCCAGTACCGCGGCTGCTGGCCACGGGTGACTGCTTAAGTCTCAACTAGTGAAAATGAAGTTGTTCAAGAAGTCAGCCCCCCCAGCTAGCCCCATTCCCGGTGCTCAGTGGCCTCGCGGCTAAGAAGCCCCCTTGGCCCAGCTGTGGTCACCCCGGCCCCATGCTGGCCGCTCGGAACTCAGCCCCATCCCTGTCACCTCGAGAGGCTCCTGATCTGCTGGGGGCAGAAGGGCCAGAAACACGTGGCCCCAGAGTGGGAACAGGGCCCCCGGAGATTGCTGAGGGGGAGCCCTGGGGCCCCCTCGCGCCCCCAACCCTGTCCTCCCCGCGTGAAGCAGGTGCAGCCGGGGAGGGGGCCAGGGGTGGAGCGGGGGCCTGGGGGTGGCTCCAAGTGCCCTTCCCAGGCTTTTCTAGTAAAGGGAGCGTGCCTTTTCATCACCCCAAATGCCCACATACTCCCCCACCTCTGCCCAGGATGGTTAGTACCCATGGCTGAAAAACCGCAGCAAGCCGCGAGAACCTGTTTTAGAGGAACGTGAAGTCTGTGAGTTTTATTCACGGCGCAGCATCTGCTTTGGTTTGAAAGATGTTAACGTGTGAAGTGTAGTATTTGTTTAGTCTGCCGCCAGTGTTGCGTGTGTATATGGGATGCAAGCTCCCCTAAAATAACTCAGTCCCCTGCTCCCCGCCTGAGAAGTGAGGGACTCTCCAGGAACGGGCCTCCCTGGGCAGCGCCCGGGCGGCGGGGGCAGGGGCCACCTGATGGGGTCTCCACGTGGCAGCACGTTTGGGTCTCGTGGTGGGAGGGGGCGAGGTGCCGCCTTCACACCCTGGCCCCCATCCCTGCCTCCCTGAGCGCAGGCAGCCTGCAGGCCCCCAGGCCACCCGGGGTGCCGCTCGGAGGGGGCCCAGCCTGTCTGCCTGTCCGTCCAGGCCCCGGGCCCCGGCATTCGGGAGCCTCTTTGCTGTGTGGGGACAGAGAGAGTGCGGGGGACAGAGATTCACACCCTCCCCCTCCTACAGACCCCCGCCCCACCTGAACATGGGCGTCACGGGGCAGGGGTCTGTGTGGGTCAGGCTCGGGGGCGGTCCCGGGCACAGTAGGTGCTCAGTCCATATCACTGGGTGGGCGGGTGCCCCCGACATCCCCTCGGGCTCTGGCTGTGTCTTATCTTTGGGGATACCCCAGGGGTGCGACAGGACGGACACCCCCGTGGGAGGTGTGTTCACAGCATTGTCCGTGCCTTTTCTCCCCTGGGGGCCATGGCTTTATTCTCAGGGGTATTCAAGTCCCACTCAATATATTCATGTGTAGATTCATTGAGTTATTTTGAAACAATTTCAGTCCTGAAGACACCTGGAAGAATTGAAAGGAAAAAAAAGTCTTCCATGCACCTTTCACCCAACTTCATCATAAGCAACATTTCACCAAGTTTCACTCTTTCACAAAAAGACTTCTCTCCCAGAACTTTTTGAGAGGTCATCACAAACTTGCAACCCAGTGACCTTTACTCCTAAATAAGGCTTCAGCTTGTGTTTCCTAAGAGCAAGGACATTCTCTTATGTAACCACGATCCAGGAGCCAGATTCATGAGACAACGTGGACACAGTTCTAGGATCTAAAATACACTTTAAAGGGACTTCCCTGATGGTTCAGTGGTTAGGACTCCACTGCAGGGGGAGTGTGCCCTACCCCTGGCTGGGTAGCTAAGATCCCACATACTGCACGCAGTGCCGCCAGAAAGATTTTTTAAAATACAATTTACAGTCATGTTTCACCAGTCATCCAAGAAATGGCAAGTCTTTTTTTCCAATCTCCGACCTTGCATTGTATTTCGTCATCATGGGTTTTTTTTTTTTTTAAACTTTACCAAGGTTTAATTTTTGCACATAAAATTCACTCGTGTGAAGTGTACAATGTAATGATTATTAGTATATTTACAGAGCTGTGTAACTGTTGGCGCAATTTTATTTTAAATAATTTCAAATCGTCTTGAAAAGAACCCTCGTGTCTTTTTTCCGTCACTGTCTTGTCCCGCCTCAGTCCCCAACAATCCCTAATCTTTCTGTCTGTAAATTAACCTTTCTGAGCATTTCATAGAAATGGAATCACACAGGAAATGACCTTTTGTGACTGGCTTCTTCCACTTGGCCTGTTCAAGGTGCAGCCTTGCTGTGGCAGCGGGCAGGACATCACCACTTCTTAGGCAGACTCTTGCAGAGATAGACCGCGTGTAGTTTATCTACTGACCACAGATGAGGAACACTTGGGTGGTTTCCAGTTTTCGAGTATTGCGAGCATCCTGCTCGGGACATCACCATACAAGTGGTTACATTCTAAATACAAGTGTCTCTGGTTCTGATGATTTGCAGATATTTTCCTCCAGTCTGTGGCTTCTGTTGTGTTAGTTTCAGACGTACAGCAAAGTGGTTCATATATATACACACACTTTTTAAGATTCTTCTCCATTGTAGGTTATTACAAGGTATTGAGTACAGTCTCTTGTACTTTATAGTAGGTCCTTGTTGGTTATCTGTTTTATATTGGTCGTGCCTTTTGAAGTGAAGTGCAAACATTTTGAAAAAGTCCAGATTGTCATGTTTTTGTTTTATTTCTTATATCTTTGAAGTCATATCCAAGAATCACTGCCTAATTCAAGGTCAGGACGATTTCCGCCTCTGTTTTCTTCTAAGAGTTTCATAACTTTAACTCTCAGTTTCATAACATTCAGCTCTTTGATCAGTTTGAGGTAATTTTTGTGAATAACGGGAAGCGAGGGACCATATGCAGCACTTTTTCTGGGTGGATTAACCAGTTGTCCCAGCGCTGTTTATTGCAGAAACAATTCTTCCCTATGAATTGTCTTGTCAAAAACCCTTTGACCATAGAGAGTAGGGGTGGGGAGAAAAGGTTTTAAAAACCACTTGACTGTGATACAATGCTGTTTAAAGTGTATTTTGTAAAATTCACATGGCCGCGTCGGGTCTTAATTGCAGCACGTGGGACCTTTGTATCCTCATGCGGTATCTCTCACCAGGGTGCACAGACGTTCTAAGTTACTCTGCGGAACGTGGGATCTCAGTTCCCCAGGCAGGGATCGAACCCGTGTCCCCTGCTTTGGAAGGCGGATTCTCAACCACTGGACCATCAGGGAAGCCCCCCAAATGTTACCTTCGTGAAGATGATGACCATCCCCCATTTAACAACAGTGTATTCCAGACCACTGGGACGACGCTAAAAACCGAGTTCTGCTGCCTGGTTTCTGCGACTGTTTTTCCTGTTGTGTTTCTGGACTCGTGGCCATCAAGGGCTCCTCTGATGAATTTACACGTTGCATTGACACCATGTAGCTCTGGGTGCAGTGTTCCTTCAAGTGTGCTCTGATGAACCTTGCAAGCTGCCTTCTTAGGTGTCCGCCCGTTCTTTTTTCTTTTTTTTTTTTGGAAAAATATTTATCTATCTGGTTGTGCCAGGCCTTAGTTGCAGGACATGGGACCTTCAATCTTCATTGCTGCAGATTTCAAATCCTTTTTTTTTTCTTTCCAATCCTCTTGAAAAGAAATGATGCATGTGGAATCTTTAGTTGTAGCATGTGAACTCCTATCTGCAGCATGTGGGATCTAGTTCCCTGACCAGGGGTCAAACTCAGGCCCCCCGCATCGGGAGTTCGGAGTCTTGGCCACTGGACCACCAGGGAAGTCCCTCCACCGGTTCTGAAGTTTGGGAAGCCCTTAGTGTAGAACCATTTCTCAGGTAGGAAAGTAGAGGCCTGTATAGAGAAAGGGAGGGGTCCAGGGCCATGCATCTGTGAGAGCCTGCAAGCCCGCACAGAGGCCGCGAGGAGTAAGTAAGAGCCTCTTCGGAAGTCATTCAGCCCCCAGCCTCGGTCTCCTCACCTGTAAAACAGACAGAGCATCAGTGCCTCTCAGAAGCACAAGCAGTGGACACAGTGCGGGAGAGAGTCCAGCTCCGAGCCCGCCTGACTCAAAGTGGGCACCGTGCGTGAGGCTGTGCCCACCACCTGGCCCTGCGCCCGGGTCCCCGTCCTCCAGGGCACGTCCTCTGCGCAGCAGAGCAGCCCTCAAGGGCCCCTCCCGGCTCCAGCCATCCCCCCACCGAGCCCACCTCACTGTCCCCAGGGCTTAGCCACTGACTGGGCACAGCTATCGCAGGCCCTGTGTCAATCGACGCGGGCGACACAGAGAGGCTTCCACCTCCATCCCCGCCCCGGGACGTGTGGGCAGCGAACAGACTCCTTAACTGATGGTTAGAGGACAGCGTGGCAGTGGTTATTTTTATTGTTAATAGCCAATGGTTCTTGAATTTCTGTGTGTGTGAGCCAAGATGTCTAGAGGAGGTAACATTTTTGCAGCTGGATCTAAAGGCTGGGTTCGGACTTCAGCTAACAGGCAAAAAGCATTCATTAGGGATTTTTGCCAGTTTGGTGTGGGGAGGGATAGAAGGATGAATAGAGGCCAGAAAGTGCCGAATCGTGAATGTCCAGCCACAGAACGTCATCGTGGTTCGGTGGGTGATGGGGGTCACAGATTATTGGGTGAGTGGTTCAGTCTCCCCACAGGAGGCATTGCTCCCCCCCTGCCCCCCCAACACCTCCACCCTGCACACGGGCCCGGTGCCTGGTCCTCTGTCCGTGCCCCTAGGAACAGATCTCCAACCCCGACCCGTGGGCCTGATCGAGAGGAAATGTGAACCCGGAGTTTCCGACAGGGCGCCGCGGGTGGAAGAAGGAGCAGGGACGGGCACGGCGGCCAGCCTGGAGGCTGCGGGTCAAGGCGGCGGACCCCCGGCCCCCCTCCCACCGCCCGCGGCCAGGGGCCCCACCTCCCGGCAGCATTCCACATCGGGCTGCCTCTTCCAGCCAGAAGGTTCTCGGGCTGACGTGACATCAGAGCTGCAAGGAGCTTTGGGCTTGCCCTGGCCTTCCTGCCTGCTCCTCCAAGGGGCCCCTGACGCTCAGAGGACGACGATCGTCCCCAGGGAGTTAGCCCCAGCCCAGGTCAGAGCGAGCCTCTCAACTGCCTGTGCGGTCTCAGAAATGATTCTTTTTAAAACATTCTCTTTTAGTTGCATGTAGTCCATCAGAGGGGCTTCCCAGGTGGAGCCAGTGGTCAAGATCCCGCCTGCCAATGCAGGTGGACGTCAGAGACTCGGGCTCGACCCCGGGGTCAGGAAGATCCCCTGGAGGAGAGCGAGGCAACCCCCTCCACTATCCTTGCCTGGAGAATCCCGTGGACAGAGGAGCCTGGCGGGCTACGGTCCATAGCGCTGCATAGGGTGGGACCCGAGCAAAGTGACTAACACACACACGTGCAGAGAGCACGAAAGATATTTAAATGGGACGTTTCAGTGAACCCCAGTCTCCTTCCCACTCAGCCCCCGGCTCTCCACGCTCTTTCCCAGGACACCAATGTACCAGTTTCTCAAGCATCTTGGCCAGAGATGACACGTCCACACACCCGCATGTGCTCTGAGCCCCCTTTCTTATGAAACAAAGCGATGCGCCATGCCCTGTGGCGCTCCTTGCTTTTTCCACTTACAGAAAAGTCTTACACTTACACTTGGAGACTGTTCCTTGCCAGTCACGTGCAGAAGGGCGTCTTTTTTGACCAATGCGTAGGTTTCTGCCGCCCAGGTGTATCGTGACAGTCATCTGTCGAGCAATCCTTCATTGGTGCACTCAGTTCAGTTCAGCCACTCTGTCGTGTCCGACTCTTTGCGACCCCATGGACTGAAGCAAGCCAGGTTTCCCTGTCCGTCACCAGCTCCTGGAGCTTACTCAAACTCACATCCATCGCATCGGTGATGCCATCCAACCATGTCACCCTCTGTCGTCCCCTTCTGCTCCTGCCTTCAGTCTTTCCCAGCATCAGGGTCTTTCATTGGTGCACTTGTAGGTGATAAGATTCCAATAATTTGTATTCACTTTAAAGACAGTTGCTTAATTTTTTAAAGGCGTGTAAAGAAGAAGCTTTAATTAGCCCATGAGCCTGTCTATGTGCAGATAATCCCTGATGACTTTTTAAAAACCAACTAACCCTCAGTTGTTGCTATTCTTAGTTTCTTAGTCCTGCCTGACTCTTTGCGACCCCATCGGCTGTAGCCCGCCAGGCTCCTCTGTCCATGAGATTTCCCAGGCAGGGATACTGGAGTGGGTTGTCATTTCCTTCTCCAAGGGATCTTCCTGACCCAGGGATCAAACCTGCATCTCCTGCCTTGGCAGGCAGATTTCTGACCAGTGAGACACCAGGCACGCCCTCAGGATACAGGGGTAAAACGAAAAGGAAACACTCCTCCCTCTCCCATCCCCACATCCTCCCAAAAGGCCACCATCCATAGCAGGTTGTTTGGGCGTGTGGGTATCCTTTCAGGGAGAAGCAGTAGGAAATGTCAGTACACACGTGTCTAACCTTTTACAATGTACACAAGAGGGACTGCAACATACAGCCTTCTGTCCCTTGCACTTCTCAGCAGAAAGGCGTCCTGGAGCTCTTCCTGGGAAGTCTCAGCCTGTGGGTGCCGTCATGCCGGCTCCCTCTCCCCCAGGGCTGGACACCAGAGGTGTTTCTCCTCTGTCTGCTCACTCTGACAGCGTGCTGTGTGCAACTGCCCTTGTATCTTTATGCCAGCATGCTAGACGCCTTTGGCAGGTCACCCTGCAAAAAAGCTTGTGCCATCTTGCACCCCACCCGCCAGTGCTCGGGGTGCATTCATCTCCCACTTGTCACAGCAAAAGCATCATCAAACTTGTTTTTTTTTTGCCAGCCTGGTAGACACACACGATGACAAACATGTTGTATCTCACTTTGTATTTTTTTAATGGGCATTTAATTACAAGTGAAATTGAATATCTTTCCATGAACCACTTGTTTGTATCCGCTGCTCTCTTTTTTCTAATTGGTTAGTCATCTTTTTCCCATCTCTTTAAAAGAGCTCTTTATGTATTAGGGAAATTAACTTTCATCTCATTCTCCTCAAGGAACTTCTGTCATCCGTGCTGCAGATCTTCTTTTTAAGCGAACCCTTTGTCTTTTTTACTTTGCGGTATGTGTTATTCCATGTAGAAGTTCTCATTTTTATATAGTTAGATTTATCCGGATTTTCTGCTGTGGCTTCTGGGAATACAAATATTTACACAGTGCATCTTACACAACCTTTGACACATTATCACAGTTGATCCTCAGAGCAGCCTTTGAAGGGGGGCAGGCTGAGGGTTTTTATCATCGGATCTGTTTTGCACATGCATTCAAACGAGGCTTAGAAAGGTGGTGGCTGAACAGATTCGAAGACCCTTGTTCTTCCCAGGCCCCGCCCCTGACTCCCCACAAGCCAGGTAACTCCCTCCTGGCATTGACGACGAAAGGAGATAGCTTCTTTGTGACAGCTTTTTTAATGATTAAAACTACAAGAATCTTCTGCAAGGCACCCTTTTTTTAAGTTTTTGAAAGCATAAAATTAGTTCACAGTTTTTAAAAACAAAACTTCCAATGATGACATGGAGTTTGGGGTCCCAGGGGGACCACTGTCCTGGTTTCAGTGAGCATCAGGGGTGAGGAAGACCTCCCAGGAGCGGGGCCATTCCTGGTCCATCTCTGCCATCACCAGGGCCCTGTGTATTCCCGGAAGCGCTCAGGTGCTCCTACGTGGGCAAGACAAGGAGACTTAGGTGGCCCTGCACTTGGCCGGCTGTGTGAGTGTGGCCACGAGACTTCCCTTCTCTGTGCCGCCCTTGTGTGTGAAACCCGGATCATCGTTCCCAGCCTAAGTAAATGAACAAAGTGTCCACCTCTCACCTCTCATCTGCCTGTTCCTTCCAGCATCCACGGCCTACTCCCCACCTGGCCCCGGTATCCAGAGCCAGGAGCTGTCCCCCCACCGTGCCCCAGAAGCCCAGAGAGGGACGTGCCTTGCCCAAGGTCACACAGCCCAGGGTGGCAGGGCGCTCGAGGCGACTGTCTCCTGACTCAACCACATCACGGGCCTCCTCCCCTCTGGACCGCTGCGGCCGGCCCCAGCCTGCTGTCTCGCCGTTTCTGGCCACCAGGGCGCGCGCCCTAACCGGCCGGGCTGCGGCCGCCGTGCTCCCACGTGGCCGGGGGCTGCCCGCTGCCCACCCAAGGAAGGCCTCCTTAACCTGGGGTCAGGGCGCTCAGAACTGCCCTACCCACCAGGCAGCGCGCCCTCCTCGGGTGCTTGTTCCCGGGGTACAAACCTCCTGGAGCGCCCTGCCCCTTGCAGGCAGCCTGCGCCGCTCCGTCCCCACGCCTGTCCGTCTCCGAGGCCGGGCCGCCCCCCGACGCCCGCCCCCAGCAGTCCGTGGGTGCCCAGTCCGTGTTTGCTGTTGGGTAGGGGGCGCCGCCGGCAGGCCGGGACCCTCGTCCCCAAGCCGCCCGGAGCGGGTTACACAGCCCTCCCGCCCAGCACGCTGCGCGACCCTGGCCCGTGGCTGACGCTCTCTGGGCCTCGGTCTTCTCATCCGAGAACTGGGCGCCTGGGGGGAGGGGGCTGGGCATGACCGGCGGGGACGCGGTCCTCCGTGGGAGGCGCCTGCGGCTGCGGCTCCGGGGTGTTTATCTGGGGGGTCTCGGGGAGTCGGAGCGAAAGGCCGGGGTCACCCAGCGTCCCCGCACCCCGCCCCGCCGCGCCTGGGCTGTGCGAGACCCGCTCCCCGCCCGGCCCCGCCGACTCCAGCGGCCTCGACTGGCCGGGCTCGGGTGACGTCGGCGGCTGGGGCGGCACCCGGCCCCCGCCCCGCAACCGCTGCCGGGGAAACTGAGGCCGCGCGCGCCAAGGTCACGGCGCGGAGGCCGGCCGGCCGGCGGCGCTCGGGCTGGGGCTCCGCGCTCCCGCCCGCGCTCCTGCGGCCGCGGGGACGGCGCGGCGGCGCGCGCTCGTAGGCTGCGGGCGGCCCCGCGAGGTAGGAGGCGGGCCGGCGGGGGGCGCGCGCGGCGGCGGGCGGGGCGGGGGGCCGGGGGCCGGGGGTCCGCGGGGGCCGAGTCTGCAGCGACGCGCGAGCGGCGCCCCGGAGCCGGGCGGGGGCGGGGGGCGGCTGTGCGGAGCCGGGCCCGGGGGAGGACCGAGGCCGCAGGCGTGGGGCCGCAGCGGGCCCCGGCTGGCCGCGGGGCTGGCGGGGATGGGGCCGGGGCGCCGGGCTTTCGGAACCGGGCTCTGCGGTGGCGCTCCCGGGGACGCAGGTGACGGAGCCTCACGGCTCTGCGGATCGCTCCTCCGAAACCCCGCGGAAGGCGCGATCTGGGGGAGGGGGCTCAGGGCGTTCCTCCCCGCGTCTGCACCGCTGGCTGCCTCGCCTGGGCTGGGAAACATGAACCCAGGCCCGGAAGGTCGCGGGGAAGAGATGTGGCCCCCTCCACGGCCTCCCTTCCCCCCACCCCCACCCCCTCCTGTGTGCGCCGCCTCCCCGCGGAGAAACCCGGCCTCGGATCCAGGGTCCGGAGCCTGCGGGCGGGGAGGTTGAGGCATCTCAGGAATTCGTTGGGAACCAGATGGACGCTCCAGGGCTGGGCTGGAGGCGCTGGCCCTGGATTCAGCCTGCCCCTGACCCTCTCGTGACCTTGGGCAGCCCCTCCTCCCCTGACCACGTGGGCGAGACGCTGGTCCCTAGCCTTGGGGGTCCTTCGGGTCAGACTCCCCCAAGCAGGCAAGGAGTCGGATTAAAGGACTGTGCTGGGGGCTGGAACAGCCACAGCCCTGATGGGGCAGGAGAGAGCAGGGTGTCTGGGAAGTGACCCTCCGCTGTTGTGGGTATCAGGACGCTCTGTCTCACCTGCCAGCCTGGGGGGAGCCCTCGTGGACCGAGGGGCTGTGAGTGCGGGTAAAGCCCTCGCCTGCCCAGCTGGCTGCCCTGTGAGGGGGCAGGGCTGGTTGGCATGATGTGGTCAGGCTGTCCGCCTGTCCCCACAGTCATGGGGAGAATCCCCCCAAGTGTCCGCCAGGCAGTTGCCACTTTTAAGTGGCTAAGCTCTCCACTGTCACAGCAGATCTGTTCCCGGAGCCAGCGGAGCGGACGGATGACCGTGGGTGTCCCCTGCCCCGGGCCGGCCGGGAGCTTCAGCCGGGGCGGGCGGTCTGCTTGCCTGGTCAGCTTCGTGTGCTCTGCTCTGAGCATGCGCCGCCGAGGGGTGGGGGAGGGGCCCTTGCTCCGCACTTCGGGGAGCCCCTGCTCTGCTCCACCGTCAGTCCCCAGAGGACAGTGTGCAAACCGCGCTCTCGACCAAGATGACCTCTGGTCACCCTCCCCTGCCCCCGGCTTTCAGCCTGGCTGGTCACTCTGGTTGGCCTGGCGGCCAAGTCTCTGCAGCCGTGAGGGGCCAGAGAGCCCGTGTGCAGTGGGGTTTGATATGAGGGAAGAGAAGCGGCCCGGGGACCCCCCGGAGGCTGGAAAGGACAGGCCGGGAGGTGTCCGGGGCGCCACGGCGCAGCCCCTGAGCATCAGTGCTGCAGGGAGCATGTGGGGGCCCGCCTCCCATCAGAGCTGGGGAAACTGAGGCCAGAGAGGAGCAGGGACGTGTCCAAGGTCACACAGCACCCCGGGCCCCCAGCTCTCCAGCAGTCCAGCCATCCTCGGGGAGCTGCAGCCTGGGGGAGGCTTGGAGGACTCAAGGCATCCCCCCCAACCCCAGAGGTCCCCACAGTGGAGGGAGGAGGACGGGGACTCTGGCTCTGCACGGTTCGAGAGCATTAAGTCATCTTGAGTCTCGTGACTGGAGTCGCCACCCTTCCCCGTGGTGCCTGCCCTTCCAGCCACTTCTCTGCCCACCCTACTCCTGCCAGCCCCACAACGACAATGATCCGAGTCAGGCCCCTTCCCCGCTGTGCAGATGGGGTGCCCAGGCCAAGGCGGCACTGGGACCCCCGAGTCCTCCGCCGTCCCTCGACCCGTGTTCTGACTCGGGGTGCTGGCTCCTAAGCGCCCCGAGAAGAGCACAGTCATCCGTTGCTCTTGCAGGGAGCTCCCAGCACGGGGGCGTGCAGGCCGGAGCCGAACACTAACTGGTCAGGGAGGGTTGACCAGATGTCTCATCACCCCGCCCTCCTCATCCATCATAAACAGGGGGCTGGGACTGGGCTTGCTTGCTCCTGTCTGACATGGGCAGGTTCCTGTAGAGGCCGGGCTCCCACCGCCTACCTTTGCTCAAACCCGGTGTTCATGGCCACCATAAAGTGTAGCTCAGACTCATGTCTAGGGGCCCACTGCCTGCCCACTGGAGGCAGCCTTCAGCCCGCCCATTCTGGTGCCTGCCAGCCCACCCCACCGATGCCACCCGAAAACCTCTGCTGGCCTTCACTCATCCATGTCACCTCTGGGGCAGCGTCTGCCTGAGGTCTCTGTGTCTTCCTCCCGTGGGGTCCCATCGCCACTGAACCCGGGAGGGGGGCGGTCAGTGTGCAGAGCCAGAGGTGGGCCTGACTTCAGGGCCCCCACCGCCCCGCCCCACCCCCGCCACCCAGACTCCGCAGTCCGGCTTAGAGAGGCAGGGTGCGGGCTGCCAAGTTCTCAAAGAACTGAGTGCGTGCGGCCTTCCGACCCAGCGCAAGCGCGGTTCAAGCCCAGCAAACATCTTTTAGACCTCATCACGGAGTCTCACTCGTGTGATCCCGTTTCATCTGGGAAGCCGCAGACCCGTCTGCTCACGTGCCTGGAGACTCTAGAAACGTAATATCAGAGCAAGGATGTCAGCCCCAAGGCCAGCAGCACCCACAGGAGATGCTGCCCCCTCTTGCCCACCGCAGGCTGGGCCCCTTCTGTGACTCGGGCCCTGGCGCCGGACAGCTGGGCAGTTTGCACACTCAGACGGCCTGGGGAGGTGCTCAGAGGGGCCCGACCCTGAGAATCCCCTCGGTCTCTGCAGACCGAGAGACAGAAAGTGTCTCAATGGGACCCCTGCAGACCGAGACAGAAAGTGTCTCAATGGGACTCTGTCATTCCGTCTGCGAGTTTGGGCCTGAGCTACTGCAATCCTGCGGGAGGACATTCTCCTCCTCCCCAGACTGAATCCCCCGAGGGTGGGACAGTGGCCCAGGCACCGCTGGTCCCCAGCGCCAGGGGCTAATGCGAGTCTTTGTTGTGCTCAACTGAGGTGGGGCCAAACAAGAAAAGAGGCAGTGAGTTCCCCTTGCTGGAGGTATGCACGCTGAGGTGGTCCAGAAGAGTCCTGTGTCTCGGGTGAGATGCCCTGGAGGGCCATTTTAGCTCCAGGACTCCCAGAGCCAATGACTTAAAAAAAAAAAAATTATCTGAGGACTTAATGAAAGCTATCAGGATGGTAGTGTAGGTTTGGGAAAGCGCTCAGCGCCAGGCTGTTCTAATGAAGGCATTTGCCCCGGAGTGTTATGGCGACGCTTCATTATTCTGCTTCTCCAGATTCGGGACTAGGATCAGGTCTTGAACTTGGTCAGGAGGCCTAAGTGAAAGTGAAAGTGTTGGTCGCTCAGTCATGTCCAACTCTTTATGACCCCATGGGCTGTAGCCCACCAAGCTCCTCTGTCCATGGGCTTTTCCGGGCAAGAATACTGGAGTGCGTAGCCATTCCCTTCTCCAGGGGACCTTCCTGACCCAGGGGTTGAACCCAGGTCTCCCACACTGCAGGCGGATTCTTTACCATTGAATCACCAGGGAAGTCAATCCTAAAGGAAATCAGTCCCGAATATTCACTGGAAGGACAGATGCTAAAGCTGAAGCTCCAGTACTTTGGCCACCTGATGTGAAGAGCTGACTTATTGGAAAAGATCCTGATGCTGGGAAAGATTGAAGGCAGGAGAAGGGGGATGACAGAGGATGAGACGGTTGGATGGCATCACCAACACGATGGACATGAATCTGAGCAAACTCCAGGAGTTGGTGAAGGACAGGGAGGCCTGGTGTACTGCAGTCTGTGGAGTCACAAGTAGTCTGACGTGACTTAGCAAGTGAACAACGTCAAGGGGCCTAAGGACTAGGAGTGGGTTGCCTTGCCCTTCTCCAGGGGATCTTCCCGCCCCAGGGATGGAACCTGGGTCTCCTACGTTGCAGGCAGATTCTTCACCGTCAGAGCCATGAGGGAAGCCCGTGCACGTAACCCTCTGAGCCTCAGGGTCCTCCACTTTAAAGTGGGGGTGATGACAGGGCCCCCCTCAAGGCGGTTATGAAGGTTATTCTGGAAACTGTGTCAATGGCATGCAGCTAGTTTCCATTTTCTCCTCTGGGGATATTGAAAAGCTACTGGGTATTTCTAAGGCCTCAGAGTCCCAGTAGAAACCCCAGCTCCATTGATTTTCTCATTCAACAAATGTTTCCGGAGCACCTCCAGACAAAACGCCCTGCCCTCTGGGAGCTTTGATTCCAGCGGCAGGAGACCCACAACAAATGAGGAAACAAACCAAGAAGAGCGTTTCAGCCGGTGCTGAGGGCTAAGAAGAACGCGTCTACCCTGGTCAGCTTTGCCGTGGAAGAGCCCGTCCAGCAGGGAGAGGAGGAGAGCCCCCTTCATCCCGCCTGGGCTCTGGGAGGCTGAGACTGCAGTCCTGGCCCTGCCGGCTTCCCACTTGCTGTGCAGACTTGGGCCGGTTCCTTGCTGTCTCTAATCCCCGGCCCTGGTCTGAAGTGAGATAGCAGATTAGCCCCACTCCAGCTCAGGTGCCCTGTGTGGCCGGGGGGTCTGTCGTGCCTGGGACGCTGCTGTCACAGTGGGGGTCCCTGTCTGTCCCGTGTCCCACAGCACACAGGGGCTCCATCTCAAACCGTCTCGTGGAAAGGTGGAAAGACAGGCCCAGGAGCAGCACCCCGGCCCAGAGACGCAGGGCAGCCGAAGCCCCCGCCCCACTCCCGAAGGCTCTCCCTGCAACCGTGGCCCCTCAGAGCCCGCACCATGCTGACTTCCGTGCTAATGCCGTCTTGCGCTGTCTTCCCGCCTGTCTGAGCAACTCTGTACAACGTGGCCTTGCTCCTGTTCTGAGCTGTCTCTGCATAGGCCTTCCCAGGTGGCGCTAGAGGTCAGGAACCCGCCTGGCAATGCAGGAGACGTAAGACCCGCATTCCATCCCTGGATCAAGAAGCTCCCCTGGAGGAGGGCACGCCACCCGCTCCAGTATTCTTGTCGAGAATCCCACGGTCAGAGGAGTTGGTGGGCGACCGTCCATGGGGTCGCAAAGAGGGGGACACGCCTGAAGAGACGCAGCCCGCGGCACGGACGGAGATTTAGGCCGGGGAGGCTTGTTCGGGCCTGGCTCCTTCTCAGAGTCACGGGGAGCTGTCCCTCGGCCTTTTCACGGCTGTGTAGTATTCTGTTGCGCCGCCAGCCACACTGACGTTTCCAGCCTGTGCCTTCAGTTCGGGGCTGTGTTCTTGAACACACACTCCCCCCCCCCCGCCCCCCCCCCCGCCCAGGGCGCGGTCGGCCTCCTCTCTGCTGTTGATCTTGAAGCGGGCCAGGTGGTAGGCGCAGTTCCACATCGTCCCCGAGCCGACCGGCCCGTGGTCCTTCCTTCCCATCGCCCCCTCGCCACCCACAACCCCTGATGTCAGTCTTGGCCATTTTCGCTCAGCGGGCGGGTGTGGAACGGTTCTCTGCGTCTTCCTGACTGCCGCCGGGGTAGAGCCGTCTTCGTGTGC